>NC_138061.1:53149775-54349775 GCF_964194185.1 Rhinolophus hipposideros | reverse complement strand
TGTCTGAACTTCTGAATTTTCCCTAGGATTTATTCTTTAAAGCAGAATTACTAGGAGAAAGAGTATGATTAGAAATGTTCCTTTGATAACAACAGGAACTACCAATAAGCTGATCTATCTCTTTGCCAATTTATTCTCATTACGTTCAGGGCTGTTGGCAGTGCGAACTCACTGTGAGTTATGAGTTTAAGGAAGCTTATAATTGCAAATAAAGTCCATCAATCTCATTTCCTTCACCACTTCAGAAAAGTTTTCTGCTGAATAGGTGGTACAGGCAACTTTTTGCTTTCAGGCAACGGTTCTCACCCCAGTTGCATGTTCGCATCACCCGGTCCCACCCCCAGAACAGTTTATGAATCCCCAGGGACAGACATGGGCATGTACATAGCTATGTTTTTAATTCCTCAATTAATTCCAATATGTAGTCAGGCTTAAGGACCACTGTTTTAAAGTAAAAGGAAGTTTGGTAAGTGTTTAGTCGCCAGGTGAGTTTTAACTGTCCACCTATTAAGTATCTTTGACTTTCCTTTCTTAGGACTTGAATTTGCTTCTGATTATGATGATACTTCAGAACGAGGGTTAATGGATACAATACAGCATACTCGATTACATTTGAGTTTCAGATGAATGACCAACACTTTTTTAGAGAAAATATGTCCCAGATATTTCAAGTTGTAGGCTTATCCTAAAAATTATTGGTTGTTTATCTGGAATTCAAATTTAACTGGGCAACCTGTGATTTATTTGCTGTATCTGGCTGACTAATCATGTCTACTTTAGGACACATCTGACATTCTGCAGCGTTCCCCTGCTCTTCCTCAGGAGTGGTATTGGGACACTCTGTTTTATGAAGAGGCTTGTGTATATAATAGATTTCAACTTCAGATTCTCTCTGCGTAGGATAGAAAACTACATTCATCAACCTTCTGAAATAAGTCCACAAAGAAATTTTCCCAGCACGCACTCATAAGGTCTTGGTGGCACTTTGGCGTGTCCTAACCTCTGTTGTAGGAAGCCTTTACTTGGTATAGAAGAAGGTTCCTAATGGCATAAAGTATGTAATAGCCTCTTTGACATAGTTAGAGAAAGAAGCTTCTGTCACTTTTACATGTCAGTGAACTGAATGATATACTCCGCAGCAGGCTTTCGCTCAGACAGTAGTCGCTTGGGCCCCTGTTAGTCCTGCATAGGTAGGTAGGGGGAGTTGACACCCATTATCCTGGAAAAAAGTTACACTAGAGCATCTTGGGTTTTTGTTTGTGGTTTTTTTTTTTTTTTGCATGTACTAGCGTGTGTGTGTGTGTGTGTGTGTGTGTGTGTTTGTAAAAAATGCTGTTTCTCTCTTTAGTAGTCAGGCTCAGAGGGGGTAAAGCAATATGTACAGGTTGCTCAGGGTGGGTCTCCTGTGTGTAAACGCACTTTGACCACAAGCCTGAAACCTCAGCTGAGGGGGACCTGGTGAATTCAGTTGACATGGCCCTGCCCATGGCATTATCATGTGAAAGAACCCCAAGGGGTCAAAATGGAACCCACCAGAAAGGAAACAGGAGTGTGGGTTGGGGGCTCAGAACCAACAAGGGGCTAGAAGCTCCACTGGATACCAAACCCACCCTCCCCCTCTCTCCCCCCACCCACTTACAGGGTGATCTGAGGAACAATATCTAAGCATGTGGGTAAGAATACAGAAGAAACAAAGCCTCAGAGCCCGAGCGTGGGACCCCACTGTAGCTTGGACGGGAACCTGAACCAGTAAGAGCGTCCCATCAACAGCGTCCCATCAACAGCGTCCCAACCTTACAGGCTCGGCTTTCTATACTGACACCTTGTGGCAGCATCTGGCAATGACAGCGGAGGGCTGAGCTGCTTCTTTCTCCACCTGGTGCCAGGAAGCAGGACAGAAGGAATGGGATTCTTGGACAATGCAGGAGAGGAGGGAGAGCGTGGGCATGTGGGCTGTACATGTGGGCAGATGGGTGCTGAGGAAGTTATGAGAGGTGGCTATATATCACTTACTTCCTTGTTTTGCCACCGTGAGAAGTTGGCAAGTTACTGCATCTCTTCAGCCTCAGTTTCTTTACCTGCAGAATGACAATAGTAATAGTGCCTATCTCCTAAGATTGTTGTGAGGATTAAATGCCTTAATGCATGTTACAGTAGTGCCTGGCATTTAGTAAGTGCTCAGGAAATGGCAGAGACTGATGTTATCGCTATTATTGTAAGGGAATATGAAATGAGGCCATAATGGCACCCACGTGAGTGGCTACCACAGCCGGCTCAGAAGTGGGTATCATGGTGCTCACTTTGCAAACGATGTGACTGAGTTTCCAAGAATGTAAGTGCCGTGCTCCACAGCAGACAGACATGATTTGAAATCTGGTCTTCTGATCTCACTGTGATTCCCAAAGCTTGAAACTACCTAACCTAAAACCAGGTCTCTGAGATTCTTCAGCCATGATCAGAGACAAGCGCAAAGTTATTTATGGCAAATAAATCTGAAACTGAAATGAAATGCACAGGAGAAAAAAAGCCCTATGAGTTTCCCCGTTAAATTCATTGTTTCTTTTCCATCTTCAGTGTCTCTGCCTTGGTTTAACCCTCATCCCTTGCCAAGGCTCGCAGTTATCTCCTAATGGCCCCTCTCCCCTCCAGTCTTTCCTGCACGCGTCTAGGAGGGTGATCTTTCTAAACTGTACCCCACCCCCCACACCTTCCAGTGTCTCCCCATCTCATGTTTGCTGTGTACAATCGGACCCCAGTCTCCTGCTGAGCTGCTTTTTCTGCTACTCTCCTAAGAGGTAGGTTCTCTTTTTTTCTGTTTCCAAAGCATTTAGACGCTTCTATGGTGAAACCCACTGTGTTGTAATGTGACTGTTATTTGCACTCAGTCATTCCAGGAGACTGAATTCACTGAAGGCACAGCTCGTGTCTGATCCACCAGTGACCAGCATGGCACCAGGCTAGGAATTGCTGACGAATGGGACAGATCATCATTTGGGCTCATTTACAATACAGGGGTGGGCACTCCTTGAGTTTTAGGTCAAATGCCACTCCTCATTGCATCATGGGTAGCATGAAACAGATGAGAAAACAAGTGGCCTTTATATACTATAATGATGTGCCAATTCCATATCTTTTAAGAAACCTAAAACATTGCAGTCTGGCTGTCCATAAGAGCTCTCTAATCAACAAGTAAAACAAAAGAATATTATGCCAGAATTTACTGAGGTACTCTGTAGATTTGTATGGGCATATTGGGGGCACCAGCAGAAACCCATCAACCCTTCCGATCAGTGGCATTGCAGTAGAGAGGTGAGGGGCTGCTAACCAGGCTACCTGGATTCAATCTTCGCTGAAATGCCCTAGCTGTGTGACCTTGGACAACCTCCTCAGCCTCTCTGTGACCAAGTTTACTCATGCGTAAAATGGCGATAGTAATAACACCCCTCATAATGTTGTTGTGCAGGGTTAATACCTACAAAGTGCTTAAAAGATCATCTGGATGATAGGAAGCAGCGCACGTGTATTAGCTCTTATTATTACTGTGTTTCCCCGAAAATAAGACCTAACTGGAAAATAAGCCCCAGCATGAATTTTCAGGATGCTCGTAATATAAAATAAGCCCTACTGTGTTTCCCCGAAAATAAGACTGGCTCTTATATTAATTTTTGCTCCAAAAGATGCATTAGGGCTTGTTTTATATTACAAGCATCCTGAAAAATCATGCTAGGGCTTATTTTCTGGTTAGGTGTTATTTTTGGGGAAACACGATGCCAACCAGGGACCTCTGTCCTATTCTGAGAGCCGAGCACCATACGATGAGGAGCTCCAGGGGAGAAAGTTCTTCCTTTCACCCACCCACAGGCTCCACACCCACTGTCTCTACGGTTCTTTTGCATACATTAGGAGTAGCTCTGGCTCTGCAAAGAGGCAGTCCTCACTTTCTTTTTCCCTTTCGAGCTGGTTAATGAGCCCTATTTTCTGTCAGAGTAATTGAATCTGGACCATCTGCCCAATAGATCACCTTAATGCATTTGGCCCCAGTGCCCTGTCTTCCCCCTTGGCATTGCAAGTTTAAAAACAAAAGCTTTCTGAGCTTTGAGTAATGTCTGCCTGCTGTTTCTGTTGCCAGGCTGTACTGAAGAATGTTCTGTCTTAGGCTCTTTCATTATAGGCACCAAAGCTTTCCCCCTTGATTTATTGCTTAAATTGCATCAGTTGCTTAATGATATATAGAGTGCATTTTCTGGCACTTTTCCGTTAGTGTCTCCTAAGTGGACTGGTTCTGGAGATATATATATACATATGTGTCTCCGGAACCCAGGGCCCACCTGCTGTGAAACCCACTGCTCTCTTTCTACTGCACCACCACAAGCAGAGGTGGGTGAGGCAAGGGGTAGAACGAGGAAAGGACACACACACACACACTCACACTCACACTCACACTGCCTATCTTGCCAAGACTCTCATTTTCCCTGTCTTTCAGGAAAGGAGTGATAACCCTTTCACAATAGGGAGTACATGACTATCAATGCTTACTAGCTCACTGCTCCCCAGAAATGATGAGGAGCGAGGTGGGAGTTGCACTTTGACTAAAAAGTTAAGGAAATGGCCTCTACTGGTGGGATTTCAAATGTCAGTGAGTGGCTTGAGGGAGGGGTATCCTGAGACTGAACGCTGATGCTGCTGGTAACCTCAAAATATATTTTTTAGCTTTTAAGTTTAATTTACAAATGCCTACCTTCATGCTTATCTCAATGAAGCCTTACTACCGTGTTTCCCTGAAAATAAGCCCTAGCCCGACCGTGAGCTGTAATGCGTCTTTTAGAGCAAAAATTAATATAAGACCAGGTCTTATTTTAATATAATATAAGACAGGGTATAATGTAACAATATAATATAATATAATATAATATAATATAATATAATATAATATAATATAATATAATGTAAGACTGGGTCTTATGTTAATATTTGCTCCAAAAGACACATTAGAGCTGATGGCCCGGCTACGTCTTATTTTTTGGGGAAACACGATAGCCTCACCCCCCAATCTCTTGATCACTATCCTCTGGGATCCCTGTGCTCTGGAAACATCTCCTTGGCTTCCCCAGGGGTCTCTCCATTAGAAGCAGGGTCCCCATTCAAATCCCCATTGTTGGGGGCTTGGTTCTGAGGGACATCCAGCCTGAGATCACAGGCTCCATGGGCAGAGAGGGGGGTGACTTGGGAAGGGCAGGGCCACTGCTCTCTTTGATATCTAGATTGTACCACTCATATGAGGTGTGACAATTAAGTTCGTCGACTTGTTGCAACGATGAGGCTAAACTTTTTTGATATCAGAGGGATTATTCATTATGAATTTGTACCAACTGGACAGACACTTAACCAAGTTTACTATTGGAAGTGCTGAAAAGGTTGCGTGAAAAAGTTAGATGACCTGAACTTTTCGCCAACAATTCATGGTTCTTGCATCACGACAACGCACCAGCTTACACGGCACTGTCTGTGAGGGAGTTTTTAGCCAGTAAACAAATAACTGTATTGGAACACCCTCCCTACTCACCTGATCTGGTCCCCAATGACTTCCTTTTTTACCTGAAGATAAAGGAAATACTGAAAGGAAGGCATTTTGATTACATTCAGGACATCAAGGGTAACACGATGACAGCTCTGATGGCCATTCCAGAAAAAGAGTTCCAAAATTGCTCTGAAGGGTGGACTAGGCACTGACATCGGTGCATAGCTTCCCAAGGGGAGTACTTGGAAGGTGACCATAGTGATATTCAGCAATGAGGTATGTAGCACTTTTTTAGGGTGAGTTCATGAACTTATGTCCGACATTGTATAACATCTGCAGTGTCAATGGACATCTTCTCTAAGTTATCAGAATACCTTCTGTTTGGAGATCCACACAGCTAGTGTGTTCCAGTGGGAAGAACAGTGAACTCAGAGTAAGGAATCCTGGGTTTGAGTCCCATCCATGACCACCATTTTTCTACCTTGTGATCTTGAGCAAGTCACTTTACATTTCTGGCTCTCAATTTCTTCATCTACTGAAACTTGTCCACTTTGAGAGGATCAAATGCGATAATATAAGTAAGAGTACTTTTAAACTGAATAGGGATTGGTCTGCTAGGACGCTTTCCGTGACCCAGTAAAAGAAAACAAGCCTCATACTGGCTTAAACGGTAAAGGAGATGTAGCGACCCCTGTAATTATAAAGTCCACAGACTGGGCGAGCATTGGCACCATGTGTTGTCTCTGCCTCTCTCAGCTCTTCCTGCCGCTTGCTTCATCCTGAGGCTTGGGCTGAGATGGCTGCAGGACATACGTGTTCTCACTACAACCACAGGATAAGAGATTCTTGAGAAGGAGGGAAAATTTTTCCCAACTCATCCACCAAACCTGCCCTAGTATCTCATAGGTCTGAACTGGGTTACATACGTGTTATGGTCTCTGAGGAGGCCCCAATAAGTAGCATACCTTGTCTGTGAGTGCTATAAAAATTTTGATATAGAAAGAAAGAGAGTAACACACTACCTTTCGTCCTGTCACTGTTGAAGGCTATAACCTACGGGAAGAATGCAGTGGGCCTACTTCTAGAACCCCCAGGTTAGGACGACCTGCTCACCCAGTTGAGGTCTCCCGATATGGGAAAACTGCCATGTCAGCAAGTCTCCTGACATGGAGACGCAGAGGAGACTATGTGCCCTCGTTCCTAAGAGAAAGAAGAGATGAGCTGAGATGAGCTGAGCTGAGCATGCCCAGTTGCTTCTACACTGATTTCCATTTAGATAGATTACTTAGCCTCTCTTGGGCAAGGTGAGTAAAGGAGTAGAGACAGGTCAGAAACCACATAAATGTATTTTCCTTCAAGGGAAGGAAATATTAGGAGAGCAGAAGATACATTCCCCTCCCTCTTGTCCCTAAAATCCCTATTCCAGAACCATCTCCATGGCCAGGAGAATAGCATGCACTAATCAGGTTAGGCCTGGTTTAACTGAAATAGTCAGGATGGCAAGGGAAATGGGATCACACCAATTGTGTTAGAACAATATGGGACCAGTCTGAAGATGTAATTAAGCTAACTTCTTCCCTCCCTTCAATTCTTTGGCTACTAGACAAGGGGAGAACGATAGGAGAGATATTGAGAAAGTAAATACAGTGTTCACTTCAGTAATATATAAAAAAGTAAGTCACTAACAGCTATGATTTGGTTAGTGCTTATTATAGCCAAGTACCATGACAAGCTGGTTTAATTTCAAAAATCCAATACATTGAGACTTCTGGCCATGATGGAGTAATTATACCAGATTAACCCTCCTTCCATAAATAACTGCAAAACTGGAAAACATATATGAAATAAGTGTCTTCAGATACTGGACACCAGACAGTGAGGACTGCAGTCCCTGAGAGAGGCACCCTACAACCACCCCAGCTTTCTGACTGGAGGCCTTTACCAGATCCCAGCACAGAGAGGGGCAGTCCCAGCGGAGCACAGCAATCTCACTGAGCTGAGGAAATAGAGCCTTGAATTTAGGGAGTCTGAGGCATCTGGAATTTGTGGGACAGAGCACTGGAGAGGAGAGAATTCTGCAGACATAGAGTTCCAGAAATCTGCTAAAGGATCCCCTTGAGATGATGAAAATATTCTGGAATGAGATGAGGTGATGGTTGTACGACCGTGTGAATATACTAGAATGCACTGAAGTAGACACTTTAAAAAGACGGATTAAAGTAAATTAATCTCTATAAAAAGCAAGTTGTGGACAAAAAGAATCCCCTTCAGTCTTTGGGCGAATGTAAGCTGCACATGTGTAGGGTGAGACCCCAAAAGGCCAGACAAAGAACAACCATTGGGAAATTATCAACAACCAGGGAGCCAAATGATGGCCCGGACACTGGTAAGGTTGGAAGACATGAGCTCTGACCCCCTGCAGCAGGGAAAACTCAGTGAACACTCACAGCGTTTAGTAGCGAATTCAGAAGACCACATCTTAGAGGAAGGGTTAAACGACCCCTAAAGTAAAGGACGGTCTAGATGTACTTTAACAAAGCTTAAAAAATTGCCGTGAAAGAAGTAGGCAGATCCACAAATAACTGTCCTGTTAGAACAAAATAACATTTTTAAAAGGAAGATAACAAATTCGATACTCAATAATATATCATTCATCATGTCTGGCATCTTTAAATAAAAAAAGGGAAAAATCCAGTGAAGAGAAACAGACTTAAAAATGGCAGAGACAATAGAATTAGCAGACACGGCTTTTAAAAGATAGCTTTAGAAAAACATGTTCAGCGACTTAAAGGTAAACATAAACATAAGAAGAAGACAGAAACTATAAAAAGAACAAAACAGAACTTGGAGAGTGAAAAGTAGAATATCTGAAATGAAAACTTTCCTCAGTAGACAGAACAGCAGATTAGACACTGTAGAAGGGAAGATCAGTGAATTTCAAGGCAGGGAATATGAACTATGCAAACGGAAGCATAGAGAGAAAAAACATTGAAAAAAATTAGAGCCTAACTGACGTATGGAACAATATCAGCTATCTAACATACATATAATTGGCTTACCAAAAAGATGACAGGGCAGAAAAAACATTTGAAGGAACAAGAACTGAAATTTTTATAGATAGGATGAAAAATATAAATATGCAGTTATGAGAATTTCAACAAACTACAGGCAGAATAAACACGAAGAAAAGTCGCACCAGGCACATCAGAGAATTGCTGAAAACGAACGATAAAGACAAAAATCTTAAAAGCAGCCAGAGGAAAAGAAACTAGACATAGTGGAATGAAAATAAGAATGACTATGGACCTCTCATCAGAAACAACGTAAGCCAGAAGATAATGGAAAAATCTAACTAATTTTCCTTTTGGAGACAAGAAAATTGTGGCTCCTAGAAATTGAGATATCTGCCTAAATCTTACTGCAAAGTGGAATTGAAACCCAGATCTGTTGGTTCTAAAGTCTTGGATTTTTTTTTCTTTATCCCAGTTTGTCCCCCTTTTAACTTATGAGAATATCTGTATTTTTTTTTTTTGGTAAGAATTACCATATTTATTATAAAAAGAAAATTCAATATATGAAAGTGCTAAGAAGTAAGTAAAAATAACCTGAAATTCCCCACCCAGTGATTAATCATTAATGGTGAATATCCTTCCAGACATAATGTATACAATTTAATGGGCATGCCGTCATACTCCATGTGACTGAGACTGCTAATTGCCTGCCAAATATATATTCTCATATTTTCCTGTTGTAATAGGACTCTGGGCAATATGCCTAGCTGAAAAATTTCCTTTTCCAGGCTCTCTGGCCGATAGAGATGGCCAGTGGATGTGGCTTGGTAGCGCTTCTGGGAAAGCTGTCATGGCCTTTCCCTGGGATTCCCAGATCATGGGAATGATGGCGGAAACTCCAGCAGTCATGCTGTGGCCTTAAGGGTAGCAGCCACCTACCAAGGATGGCAGAACAGAGGGCCTGAGCCTCTGATGATTTCAAGGAACTGCCATACTAGCTGGGACTGTCTATCTCTAACTTTTTTATGTAACATTACTCTGTTTAAGCCATTGGGCTTAAAAAACTATGTACCCTGTGTGCAGTCTTAAGTTGACATCTAACATTTTTTATAAGCTTAAATACTTGTAAAGAATGTAATTCTGACTTATTCAAACTGTTAACATTCTAAAACTGTCGCATCACTTCAAAATGCATTTAAAGACATATACATTTCATACTAATTTAATACTTACCATCATTTATTTAAAAACACATGAACAAAATCTTTAACAGTCAAATTTTAGATCATTTTTCTTCTTGAACTCTTGTTTCCGTTCTGTGTATATTACAGAATTTTATTCTAATGTATTTTTGATACTTGAAAGTCTTTTATAGATTGCTTTGTCTTGCGTCTTTGGAATAAAATTACACACACACACGCACACACATACATACACATATAAAACTTAAAAAAAAATTTCTTGTGACCTTATAGCTCCAAAGATTGAAAATTTGTCCAGGATTAAGCTGTATTACAATCTTAATGAATGTACAACTGAGCAAAACAATGTAAGTAAATTAAATTTTTGTAAATGATAAGCATAAAAGTAAAAAAAAAAGGAAATCCATTTCTTAATAACGTGAATTGGGCATTTAAAAAATTAATTGGTGTATTTATCCATGATTGAATGTTACATATTGCTAGCATAAGACAGGGTTCAGCTCATTTCTCTTCCTGTTGATTGTTTTTATACAGGTAAGCCCTAGGAAACCTTGTTCACATAAGCAACTAAGTAGGAATGGAATATGGTTTATTATAGCATTGTCATATAATTCTTTGAACTCTTTCTGAGTTACATGCTAAAAAAGTCACACAATGATATATCATCAAAAACTGTTTTTAATATTCTATCAGTTCATAGTTTGACTATGTCCTCTTTTAGTTTTGCTGAAAGCAAAGAATTAGAAACCATTGATTTGCAAAGGATTTGCAACTCAATCAGAGTAATTTACATTTTCAATTTCTGGGATGTGTATCAAAAAGTCTATGTACCAAGACCTAACAAATGACTATTAACTACTCTCTCATTCCTTTACAGAGTGACTTTTGTTTAAACTGATATTCAGAAAAACGAGTTGGCAAAATCCAAACATGAATTTCAACTTACCCTTACCAACATACTATTTTTGATGAAATTCTTTTGTCTCAGTGCAAGCTTTAAACATATTCACCTAAACCTTGAAAAATGCCCAACAGATATCTTAGATGGCAATGCTAGTTTTCATTGCCAAACCAATTAGCCAAGTCGAGATTACTTATTTTGAAATATGACAACATTCAGAAAAGTTTACTAAGCAAAGATTTAGGTGTCAGTAAATAATGAAAAAGCAGGCACGTGTGTAATTATCACTGTGCTGGCCTCCCAGAAGCCCCAGCTCATGCCCCTTTCCACTCACACCCCATCCCTTTCTCCTAGAGGATACCACTCTCCTAGCTTTCGTGATAATCAGGTTTTTCTTCTTTATAATTTTGCCACTTGTGTACTCATCCCTAAACAACACAGTTTTGCTTAATTTTGAATATTTATAAATAGAATTTTACTGTGTGTGTCATTTTGCAATGTGTGTCTTAACATTATGTTTGAGAAACTCGTGCATATACTTATAAGTAGAAGCAATGTGCTCCATTTTCATTTTGGTATAGTTGTCCATCATATGAAATTAGCACTGTGTCGGAAGCCATAGAAATCCCCAGGCCTTGCCTAGGCAGAACTTCCTGGTCACAAAACCCAGAGCCCGCGCGCGCCAAACCCAGAGCCCGCGCGCGCCAAACCCAGAGCCTGCCCATTTCCTTGTACCTCATATGGCATCGCCCTGTCCTAGCCTATCAGCCCGCGACAAGTACCTCGCCACCCTATGACATAGCATATCCCACCCCCATCTGACATAGCTATATATATAACCCGCCATCGTAATAAAATTTTGAGGCTTGATCAGATCCCTGTCTTGCCTCCATTCTTCGCGTCTCCTGTCTCCCCTTTTTTTTTCATCCTCAACAGGTTTCTTCCCCTCGTCCCACGTTGCATTGTCCTGCCGGTCGGGACATTTTGGCGCCCAACGTGGGGCCCGAGGTACGAAGATTCTATGAGGACACCTACTCTGGAAACCGCCGCGGCCCCCCCCCCTCCCTGAGCCTCCACGGGCTGGCTTCTTTCGAGCCCACGCAGTTTTCACTCGTGGGACAAGACTCGAGGGCCTCCCCGGCGCGAGTGTGGCTTGTTTCGAGCCCGTAAGGGACAAGACTCGACAGCCCCCTCGGCAGTAAAAAGGCTCGTTTGGAGTTCACGAGGTATTCACCCGCAAGAAAAGACTCCAAGTTTGCCCGACGTTGGAGTAGCCGCCCAGCGAAGGACGAGAGATTGGTGAGTAGGTGATTGACATGGGACAGGAGTTGAGTTCACATGAACTCTTCCTTAAGGGTATTAAGGAATCTCTCAAGATGCGGAGAGTTAAGGCTAGAAAAAAAGATTTACGTGAGTTTTTCAGTTTTGTCTCTGATATCTGCCCCTGGTTCCCCCAAGAAGGAACGATTGATCAAAAATATTGGAAGAGAGTTGGAGACTGTTTTAATGATTACTATCGGGTTTTTGGACCCAACAAGGTCCCTGTATCGGCATTCTCATATTGGAATCTGATTAATGATATCCTAAAAATACGTTCCTCAGACCCAGATGTTAGAAAGATCTTACAGACAGGGGAAACAGTCCTAAAAGAGAGTTCCCGCCCCCCTTCTGTCTGCCGATCTGTTTCAATAGACATGCCAGAGGAACCTAAAAAACAAGCTGATAATCAGGAAGCCTCTGCCTTAGAGAATCACCCATTAAAAGACCCCCCTAAAATCTACCCTTCCCTTTTGGCCTTTAATAATCAGGACCAGCTCTCCCCAAGAGACCAGATAGATTTAGAGGAACAAGCTGCCCGCTATAATAAAAAAGAAGATCCCTGGGGCCTCGCCGCGCCAACCTTGCGCGCCCCTTCACAAAAAATACATACCCCTCCCCCTTATGTCCCCCCTCAGGAACTCCCAGCATTCTATGGCCCAGTCTTAAACCCAAACCCACCCCTATTCCCTCAAGACACCCTAGTTCAAAACACCCCATCCTTAACCGATCCCATTAGGCAGGCAAAAATATCTTTAACCCAAGAAATTTCTTCTCTTAGAGAGACACTCCAACAAAAACGCGAACATATGCAACTCCTAAAGGAGCTGCATGCCCTTGAAAAAGAACTTAAAACCTTAATGCCTAACCAAAACCCTGAAAAACCTCAAAAAGGCCCAATACTTAATAAAAAGACCCTAATGACCTTTCCAGTTACCCGCAGCCAAAACCGTGGCCCACCCTCTCAAGAGGATACAATGGAAGAGACTGACAATGAACCCCCCGACTCTCATAATCCCCCCTTGGCCGATGAGGCCTCTGACACAGAAGACCCAGAAGATAACACTCCCAACTCCAATGATCCCACTGGCCAAAAATATCACCGGCTAGGCATCAAACATATTAAAGATTTAAAAGGTGCAGTAAGCTCTTATGGCCCGACAGCGCCCTACACCTTGGCAATTCTTGAAGGTCTCAGTGACCGTTGGCTCACACCCAATGATTGGTTTAAATTAGCTCGTGCCACCCTTTCTGGGGGGGACCACGTCCTCTGGCACACAGAGTTTAAAGAAAACTGCCGAGAGATAGCACAGCAATAGTGAAAATAGAACAACAAGATCATGGACTCGGGATAAATTACTAGGAGAAAAACCCTATCATACCAATGAAATCCAGGCAACTTTTCCCCCGGGGCTGTTAGCTCAAATTCAGAACGCTGGTCTCAAGGCGTGGCGCCGCCTACCTCCAAGAGGCTCCGCTACCACCTCCCTGGCAAAGATTCGTCAGGGCCCCGAGGAGCCATATTGTGAGTTTACCAGCAGACTCACCGACGCCGCCGAACGGTTGGTCGGAGAAGGCGAGAACGACAGCGCCTTTGTTAAACATTTAGCCTATGAAAATGCTAACCCCACTTGCCAGGCAACCATTCGCCCCCACCGTGGAGGCAACCTTGCTGACTACATTAAACTATGCTCAGGGGTTGGAGCCTCCCATACCTTGGGACTCGCTATCGGAGCCGCCCTCCGAGACTTTGCCTCAAACAAGCCTCCTAATCAACAATCTAGATTATGTTTCTCCTGTAAACAACCTGGACACTTTAGTCGAGATTGCCCAATAAAAAATAGAGGTCCACAACCCCAAAATTCATCACAGCCCCCACCGACACCCTCCAGACCAATGCCTTCCACCGTGTGCCCAAGATGTCGACGGGGCAAACATTGGGCCTCTGATTGTTATTCTAAAACAGATATTGAAGGTATCCCCCTTTCCAGGAAACCGGGAAACCCCAGTCGGGGCCAGCCCCTGGCCCCTCCATCGGGACACAACCTAGGGGCTGTCAGGTTTGTTCCCCAACAACCAAGTCCTCAGATCCTCCCAGCTCAAGTGTCGGTTCCCTCACAATGGACCTGTACCAATAAGCCCCACGTTGGGCGCCACGTTGTCCCGACCTGCAGGATCGACAACGGAAGACCTGGGGGAGAAATAGGGGCTCGGGGGGACAGGGGTACGCGAGAAATGGAGACAAGACAGGAATCTGATCAAGTCTCTCTTTATTGAAGGTAACAGCTTGTATATATAGATTTAGGCACATCAAAGAAACACCCGGTCTCCCAATATGGGGACCGACCAATCAGAGGTTACTTCGTCATGGCGGGCTGTTTGAGAAATCGAAAGTTAAACTTAAACAATAGAATCGAAACTTTAAGCGTGGCCCAGGGGCAGCCAGGTGCAGACAAGCCCGGGCATGTCTGTGCGGGTCCGGGCAGGCCGGCCCCGGACAGCACTGCGTAATGATCCACTCTGCTATTAATGGGCCATTGTGTAATTTCCAGTGTGAGACTATAAGAATCATGTTGCTATGAATATGCATTTTGTTCCACCTCAAAGAAGAATTGCTGAATTCTAGGGTATGCCTAATTTCAATTATAGTGTATAACCTGATTTCCAAAGTGGTCCAACCAAGGTTACACTCCTATTCTGAATATGAGAGTTCCAGTTGCTTCTCACCCAGCCTTGCATCCATCAATTCAAACAGAATGCATTTGTACATTTTTGTAACTCCTGTGTACTTGTCCATCTCTGTCCTTTGTACTCTCGTACATTCTGTGGGTATATAGTGATATCTCATTGTGATTTTAATCTGAGTTTCTCTGATAATGAATGGGACTGAGTTTTTCCTGTGAATCGTTTGTTCAAGACTCTTGCCTTTTTCTATTGGGACCTTCGTTTCTTGCTGTTCTGTAGGAGTTCTTTTTTATTTGGGGATGCTCCCATCATCGGTTATATGTGTTGCAAAGATCTTTTCCAACTCTGTGGTTTGTCTTTCCAATCCTTTTTTTTTTTTTAAATCTAGTCAGCATAAAATACTATATAAGTTTCAGGTGTGCACCACAGTTATTCAACATTCATATACCTAAAGAAGTGATACCATGATAAGTCCAGCAACCATTTGACACCATACTATGCTATCACAATATTATTGACTATATTCCCAATGCTGTACGTTACATCTCCATGATTTATTTGTTTTATTCCTGGAAATTTGGACCATCTATTCTCCTTTACTCTCCCCCTTTTCAGTTTTTCAGTTACAGTTGACATTCAATATCATTTTATATTAATTTCAGCATATGGTTAGATATTTACATAATTTAAGAAGTGATCCCTTCACTAGTCTAGTACCCACCTTTCTCTATACATAGTTATTACCATATTATTCATTATATTCACTATGCTTTACATCCACATGATTAATTTGTCACTACCAATTTTTACTTCTTAATCACTTCACCTTTTTCACCCTGTCTCCCAACCCCTCCCATCTATCACCCTAATAAATCTAGTACCCATCTGACACCATACATAGTTATTACAGTATTATTGACTATATCCCTTACGCTATACCCTCCCTCCCTATAACTACTTTGTAACAACCAATTTGTACTTCTTAATCTCTTCGCCCTTTTCACCCACCTCCCAACCCCTCTCCCATCTGGCAACCATCAAAATGTTCTTTGTATCTATGCGTCTGTTTCTGTTCTGTTTATTTTGTTCTTTAGCTTCCACACATAAGTGAAATCACATTGCATCTGCCTTTCTCTGTCTGACTTACTCCACTCAGCACAGTACCTTCCAGGTCCCACCATGCTGCCACACATGGCAAAAACCCATTCTCTTCCATGGCCGAGCAATATTCCTTTGTATATATGTACCGCTCCTCTTTATCCATTCTTCTATCAGTGGACACCCAGGCTGCCTCCACATCTTGCCATTGTAAACAACACTGCAGTGAACATATGGATGCATGTGTCTCCTCGAAGTAGAGTTTTGGGTTTCTTTGGATAAATACCAGAAAGTGGGATTATGGTCCTTTTTTGTCTCTTGTTATCGCCTTTGTTTTAAACTCTATTTTGTCTGGTATAAATACTGCTACCCCAGCTTTGTTTTGTTTTGTTTTGTTTCAATTTTCATGAAACAACTCTTTCCATCCCTTTACCTTTAGTCTCTCTGTCTGTCTTTCAATCTGAAGTGAGTCTCTTGTAGGCAGCATACATAGCGTTTTGTTTTCTTATCAAATCAGCCACCCTGGGTTTTTGATTGGAGCATTTAATTTATTTACATTGAAAGCAATATTTGATAGATATGTAGTTGTTGCCATTTTATTCATATTTTTTATCTTTTGTTTTCTATCTTAAAGAAGTCCCTCTAACATTCCTTGTAATACTGGTTTGATGGTGATGAATTCCTTTATATTTTTCTTGTCTGGGAAGCTCTTTACCTGTCTTTCGATTTTAAATGGTAGCTTTGCTGGGTAGAGTAATCTTGATTGTAGGTCTTTGTTTTTCATCACTTGGAATATTTCCTGCCAATCCCTCCTGGCCTGCAAAGTTTCTGTGCAGAAATCAGCTGACAGTCTTACGGGGGCTCCCTTGTAGGTAACTAACTGCTTTTCTCTTGCTGCTTTTAAGATTCTCTCTGTCTTTAGCCTTTGGCATTTTAATTATAATGTATCTAGGTGTGGGCTTGTTTGGGTTCATCCTGTTTGTGACTGCACTTCCTGGGTATGTATGTCTATTTTCTCCACCAGATTAGGAAAGTTTTCAATCATTTTTTCTTCAAATAGATTCTCAATGTCTTGCTCTCTCTCTTTTCCTTCTGGTACCCCTATGATGTGAATGTTGTTATGCTTGATGTTGTCCCAGAGGCCTCATAAACTGTCCTCATTTTTTTTTTTTGATTCCTTTTTCTTTTCTGCTGTTCTGATTGGGTGATTTTTCTGCTACCTGTTTTCCAAATTGCCGATTTGATCCTCTGTTTCATCTAATTTGCTGACAATTCCTTCTAGTGTGTTCTTCATTTCAGTTATTGTCTTCTTCACTTCTGACTGGTACTTTTTTATGGTTTCTGTGTCCTTTTTTATGCTTGCTGTCTCTTTGTTGAATTTCTCCCTAAGTTCCTTACGCATCCTTATAACCATTGTTTTGAACTCAGTGTCTGCCTGCCTTTTGTTTAATTCTTTTTCTGAAATTTTCTCCTGTTCTTTCATTTGGGATGTATTTCTTTGTTTCTTCATTTTGGCTGCCTCTCTGTGTTTGTTTCTATGTATCTGGTAGGGCTGCAATGTCTCCCAGTCTTGGCTGGGTGGCCTTATGTAGTGTGGGTCTGGTGGGTCCCAGTGGCACAGTTTCCCTGGTCACCTGTGCTGGGTACCCTGGGAGTGTCCTTTGTGTGCGTTGTGTGTGCCCTCCTATTATAGTCGAGCCTTGATTGCTATTGGCATGTCAATGTGTGGTATTGACCTTCAGGCTGACTGGCTGTGGGGTTTGGTCATGTCCACAGCTTATGGGCTGCTGTGCAGTGGTCTTGCCCCGTGGAGCGGGATTTGCTGCAGTGGGTTCTGGTGCCTGTTGATACCACCCTTTGTGTGTGTCACTTATGGGGCTAATTGGGTGGTGCTCTGCTGTGGTCTGAAGCCAACCTCCAACTATGTTGGTTATGGGGCTTTTTGAGAGGCCCCGGTGCAGGCCTAGGTCAGTCACTGCCTGTGACCAGCTGGAGGCTACCTTGTAGGAGCTACAAAGCAATCCATTGTAGGCCACTGCCTGTGCTGTTCCTGGAGGCATGTGGGAAAGGCCATGCTGCAAACTGAGGGTGGGTGCCAACAGTACCGCATCTGGGGTAGCTCTGCAAAAAGCCACGATTCTCTGAGGCTTGCTTCCACCTGCTGGTTCCCATAAGGTTCAGTTGCTGATAAAGACTCCTGAGGTACACAAGTTGGGTGAGGCAGGGTCTCAGTGAGTCAGTAGGTTGGAGCAGCAGAACTCACCAGGCCAATCATATTCAGACTTAGCCTGTAGGGATGGGATCAACACAGGAAAGATGGTGCCTGCCTGCCAGCTGCACAGGAGTAGGGCCCCACACAGGGAAAATGAGGACCGTCCCTCCAGTCCTCGCCCCGAAGTTACACAACTCAGTCTGTTTCCAAATATCTCTGATGCCCTCAGAGTTACTGTCCCTCCACAGGAGCGCAGGGTGAATGCCTGTGCGGGCCCTTTAAGAGGATGTCTGGTTTTCCTGCAGCCTTCCATCCCACCCAGATTGTAGGAATCCCCACTGTTTTTCACAGCCAGAAGTTGTGGGGGCTCCTTTTCCCAGCACCAGTATTCTGGGCTGGGGAGCCTGGTGTGGGGGCTGGGGTCCTTTGCTCCTTTGTGGGGAAACTCTGTGGCTGAGATCTCTCCCCATTTTCAACCACTACATGTGGGTGTGGGACCAGCCTGTTTCGCATCTCTGCCTCTCCTACCAGTCTCGGTGATGTGACTTCTTTATGTCCTCAGGTATAAAACTTCTTTTCAGCGAGATTTAAGATGATTCTCCAGGTTGATTGGTTTATAATTTAGTTATAATGTTGATGTGTTCACAGGATGAGGCAAGCACAGTGTTTACTCTGCTACCTTGGTTCTCCTCTGTCTTTCCAATCTTTATCTGGCTGTTTTTGATGAATAAGCTCTTAATTTAATAGGGTCCAAATAACAATTTTTTCCTTACTGATCAGTGCTTTTTGTGTCCTGATTAGAAGTTTTTCCCTATGCTGAGGTCATGAGGATGGTTTCCCATATTATCTTCTAGAAGCTCATTGTTTTCTTTTACATTCAGGTTTACAATACACCTAGAATTGATTTTTGTGTAAATTGTCAAGTAGGTGTTATTTCATTTTCCCCCTTGTATGGATATCCAATATTCCAGCTTTATTTATTAAAATGTTGTCTCTTTCCCACTCTCTTGTACTAATAGTTTATAAATATATATGAATAATAAATTAGTAATATATTACAGTGATAGTTCGGTTTTTGAACATAATCTGTTCCGGAAGACCTTTCGACTTCTGAAATGTTCGAAAACTGAGGCACAGTTTCCCCATAGAAAGTAATGCAAAATGGATTAATCCATTCCAGACCTTCAAAATCAACCCCAAAAACTGCAAATTTAGCATGAATTTTACTATCTAATGATACCATAGGTTCATAAAATTTACAGTGTTCATAAACCAAAATGTTCGTCAACAGAGACATTAGAAAACTGAGGTACCACTGTAACTATTTAATGTAGTTGCTCATATATTTGAGTTTAAATCTACCATTTTTACTAAGCTCTTTCTGCTTTTGCTGCCCATTCTAGTTCCCGTTTCCTCCTTTCCTGCTTTTTGGGATTTATGGAGTATGTTATTATTCCTTTCACAGTCTCTATTAACTTGGGAATTATACATATTGTAATATTCATTTAATGTTCACCCTAGAAATTATAACCTTTTCCTTGACTTATACAAAGTCTACTATTGATCAGGAATATTACCATCTTTCTGGACAATAGAAAGCTGTTAGAACATTTTAATTCCATCTACATCTATCCCCTTCTTGACCTAAATTGTTCACATATATTTAAATTTCTTATTTTAAATTCAAATACATTATTATTCTTGTTGGAACAGTCGGTGGTCATTTTTATATTTACCCACATTTTAGTGTTTTTTTATTGCTTCTTATTCATTCCTGCATCTCGAATCTTCAATCTGCAATCTTCTGTTGGAGCAATACTGTTTAGGACTCCCTTTTGCTGGTGAAAATTTTCCTCAGATTGTCTGCAAATGTCCTTATTTTGTCATTTTGAAGGATACTTTTTGCTGGGTGTAGAAGTCTAGGTTGTAGTTGCTTTCTTTCAATTCTTTAAAGATATTCCATTGAGTCCCAGCTTTCCTTTTTTCTTTTGAGAAGTCAATTGTTCGTCTAATTGCTGTTTCTTCAAAGGTAATCTGAGTTGTTGTTTTTTTTCACTTAAATGCTTTTAAGATTTTTCTCTCTGTCCTACATTCTCTACAGTTTTACTATGATTTCCCTAGGTGTTTTCTCCCCCTACTCATTATTATAGTGTACGTGGGAGTTGTATGGATTCTTAAATCTGTGACTTAATATTTTTCATCAATATAGTGGCATTCTCAGCCATTGTAAGTATAAGTAGGAGGTCTGACAATTAAGTTCACAAACATACGAAGTTGCTAACCTTTTTTGATATCAGAAGGATCATTCATTATGAATTTGCACCAACTGGACAAACAGTTAATCAAGTTTAATATTTGGAAGTGCTGGAAAGGCTGCGTGAAAAAGTTAGACGACCTGAACTTTTCGCCAACAATTTATGGCTCTTGCATCATGACAATGCACCAGCTCGCACTGTCTGTGAGGGAGTTTTTAGCCAGTAAACAAATAACTATATTGGAACACCCTCCCTACTCACCTGATCTGGCCCCCAATGACTTCTTTCTTTACCTGAAGATAAAGGAAATATTGAAAGGAAGACATTTTAAAGACATTTAAGACATCAAGAATAATACGACAATAGCTCTGATGACCAGTCCAGAAAAGGAGTTCCAAAATAGCTTTGAAGGGTGGACTAGGTGCTGGCATTGGTGCATAGCTTCCCAAGAGGAGTACATTGAAGGTGACTAGTGATATTCAGCAATGAGGTATGTAACATTTTTTCTAGGATGAGTTCACGACCTTAATTGTCCTACTGTGTTTTCCTGAAAATAAGAACTAGCTGGACCATCATCTCTAATACATCTTTTGGAACAAAAATTAATATAAGACCTGGTCTTATATATTATGTTATGTTATGTTATGTTATATTTTACCTGGTCTTATATTAAAATAAGACTGGGTGTTATATTAATTTTTGCTCCCAAAGATGCAGTAGAGCTGATGGTCCGGTTAGGTGTTATTTTCAGAGAAACATGGTACCTCATATTTCTTTTGTCTCTTTCCTTCTTTCTCCATTCTTCCTGAAACTCTAGTTACAAATATATTGGAACTTCTCAGTGTTTAATCTGTCTTCAACCCTTTTTTGTATTTTTCTATATTTTTTTCTCTGTGTGTTTCATTTTGGATAGTTTTTTTCTAAATAATTTTCATTTCACTAATTCTCTGTTTAGGTATATTGATCCTTCCATGGAGTTATTACTTTTAGTTGCTGTTGTTTTAGTTCTATAATTCCTATTTGTTTCCTCTTCAAATCTGATATGTCTTTTTTTGTAGAGTTCGTAGTTCGTAGCCAACGTTGTTAGTTTTTTCTTTTATCTTCTTGAACATAGTAAGCATGATTTTTAAGAAAAACTTTTTATTATGGATATTTGTGTATCTATGTATCAAACATAGATAGAGTAGAAAAATAGTATAGCAAATGCCTATATATTCATTGCTCTGCTTCAATAAATATCAACATTCTTTCATTATTTTGCAGAATATATTCTTCTCCCTCTGCTGCTGCTGCCCTCCTCCTCTTCCTCCTCCTCTTCTTCCTCCTCCTCCTCCTTCTCCTTCTTCTTCTTGTTCTTCTTCTTCTCATCCTTTATCCTTCTCCTCTTCTTTTTCCTCCTTCACTGGGGTAATTTAAAGCAAATTCAAGACAGTATATTTCCCTAACAGACATGGGCTTCTTTTTTTAAAAAAGCATAACTACAAAATCATCATACCCAGCAATAGTAATGCTAATTCCTTACTGTCATCTACTACCTTATCCAAGCTAAATGTGGTTTGTCTTGGTTTTATCCTCATCTGCCTAAATTTTTCATTGAGTTGGTCAAGAACTCAACAAGAAAGTGAATCAACTCTCTCTCAAATACTGCCGTGTGTGCAAGGACCTCCTAAGCCTCCGTCCCAGTCCTGTCAGCTGAGGGTTCCTCTTCCTGTTTCTGCAGTATTTGCATGAGCAACACTCTCCAAATGAATAACAGCCCTCATTAGACAAAGGAATTCTTGCCTAGAAAAGACAGACACAGCAAAATGGAGCTGGGGATGGGGGTAGGGAAGGAGCTGGGACAACGAGCTGGAAAAAGCCCCTTGGAGAATCAGCAAGCCTGTCCACTAGAGAGGTGCGCCTTCCCCCACCCCAGAGAAGTTACCACTTGACCCAGAGTGTCCCAGAGTTGGACTGAGTGACACGAATAGTAAGAAAGATGACTGTAGATGGGAAGCAAGAATGGCAATGACGATCGTGTGTCACAGGACAAGGCAGTTATTCCCCTGTAATTCCCCTCAGTACTTCTGGCTGCATTCAGAAGAAAGTCTCGTTAGCTGTTCGTAGGTTCCAGCCCTTCTCTGACTTTCTTCCCCTCTATTTTAACAAAGAGAACACTGTGCTTCAGGTAGGCAGTCTCTGGTTAATATTTAATACGTTGTTTGGTTTTCTTTGTGTGTGTTTTTGCTCTTATCTCTTATCTATGGGAAGGGATGTGCCATAAATAATGATTAACACTTTTCAAGTTCCAAGCAGTGCTGTGAATGCTTTTTTATTAGTAACTCATTTCATCCTCACAACTGCCCTGTGAGAGAGGTTGTAGTGCCCCAGTTTTCAGAGCTGGGCTCCATCAAGCAGAAGTGAGCTTTTTAAACCAGAGGAGATGGATTCCTCTACACTTCTAAATCAGTCAGCCTAAAACCAAGAGAACAGGCGTAGGCAGGAACTGCCCAGTGAGCCCAGGTGCTTGGAGCTGGGGCACGGTTCCACTCACCTCTTGGGTTCTTATCTTCTGCAGAGCCCTACGGTCTATGGGGCACCCGCAGACCTGCCAGTGGTTCGAGACCAGGGCCCTGTACGGAATGATCACGCGCATGCCCCTTGCTAGCTGGCTAACTCTCACAAGTCACGTGTTCCTCAGCGCCTCAGAGTCCTCCTCTATAAAATGCAGGTTGTAATGGCACCTACCTTCCAGGACTGTTGTGTGGATCACACTGGATAAGGCAGCAGTGGTGCCTGGTACTTAGCGAGTGCTCAGTCAGTGATGGAGTTCTATGCTGTGGTGTCGCCTCTGCTGCGCTGGGCAGGGCAGGGCTCTGGGCCTCATGTCACGTAGGAGACAAGGCTGCAGGGAGCTGAAGTGACTACCCCAGGTCGCACGGCTGCTAAAGGACACAGCCCTAGTTTCAGGCCCCAGTGCCTTCTACCCTAGGTAGTATGTGCCAGGCACAGCATGATGTCCAGCCTAGGGGCTCTCTGCACCGGCCACAAGGAAAAATGAAGTTCAGGACCCAGAGGGCAGCCTGGGACTCCTATATATTCAGAGAAATGAGAGTTGGGTTTATGTGATTTTTATCACTGCTGTGGACAAAAACGTGGCCAAAGCCTTCAGCTGAGGGTGGCCAGGGGATGAGAAAGTAAACGAAGAGGAACTATTTATACCTCGTGGCTCAAGCTAATTATATGGGTTTTTAATGAGACGTCCCGCTTGTCGTGCGCTGCCTCTGAAAATGCACTGGAATTTCCATATACGTGTCAGATGCGCACAAGCTCAGGGAAAGGTCTTTTATAGTGTGAGACCTACACTGACAGTTCTGCATGGAGCTCTGGAATCACACTGCCTGGGTTCAAATCCCGGCTCCACCACTTAGGAGCTGGCTGGCATGGATCGGCCTCCTCGGGTGTAAGACGGTGCTGAGAGTGGTGTCCATTTCACAAGGTATCGGTATCAGTTAAGACGAGACGTAATGAAGGCTTGTGCTATATAAGACACTGAGCACAGGACCTGGCAAACAGGAGGCGCTCCAAAGTGGTAGCAGTTACTACCACAATGAAGGTGCAGAATCTCATACTTGTAAAGCGTTATCTTTGCAACCAAAATAGCAACACTTGTTCTCCCAGTTGTGGACATGCACCACAGCTCGGGCTGGAGCCCTGGTGTCTAGGCTCCCACGTGCCTCTGCATGTCATGAACATGTGTCCCCCACCCCTCTCCTGCCCCAGGCACAGTGCTTAGCACCGTGAGCCTCTCCACAATGGTCTGCCCTCTAGAACTGAATGTGCCATCTATCAACTGGGGAAGTTGTTTCCAGGGATGGCACAATAGTATGGGACAAGGCAAACGAGCCTGGAGGACCCTGTTGTACAGGCATCCAGCAGTGACTTCAGCGATGCCCTATCTGATTAAAGGTGGTGCTTTCAGGGGACTTTCCAGACATGTAATAACTGATGGGATGGGATGCTGACAACACACCAGATTTAATACAGCTGATCCTGGGAGGTCATTTCACCCCTTTCCCCTTACAAAATAGGACCAAAAAATACCTGCCCTCCTAGGGTTTTATAAAGATCAAATTATCTCATAAGTGTGATGGTCAATAAATGTAAGGTCTCTCTCTCTATCTCTCTCACCCCCCGACCCCCTGCACACACACACACAGCTTACCAGCTCTTGGTTTTTCCATCTCCCCACCCTGACAGGCTGGTGGGAAGATAGGAGAGCCCAGAAGTCCCTTTTCCCGACATTAATTCAATCCTGTGAAGCTCCCCTCTTGGCTGCGGCCTCCAGAAAGAAGGGGCCGGTATTCTGCTTGCTGGGCAGTGGGAGATGGATAGTTAAATACAGCGATGATAATCCTAGTGATTCATCACCCAGTCGGCTCAGACAGGAGACATTTTCCAGGTGGGAAATGCATGAGCAGATAGTGATCCCCCTCTGAGGGCAAACACCTCAGAGCCGAGTGCAGAGTGAAGAATGAAACACAGGAGTTTGCTCTGCGAGGGGAGGGAACGTACTGATAACTCCCTCCCCCTACCTCCCGTTGAGTCCGCATAGCTCCACCTCGCTGTGAAATCCTCAGGATTCCGCCATCCTCTGGGCTTCTGACCTGGCCTTGGTCTCAATGCCAGTTCTCCCGTTGTCGTTTACAATGCTCAATTAATATAATAATGATAATAATATAATAATAATAAAACTTTGAATGGATTGTGTCATTTCATTCTCATGACATCCCAGCAAGGCAAATACTATTATTTTCCTGTTTTACAAGTGGGAAAATTGAGGTACAGAAGGTTAAAATGTACCATGTTACTAAGTCATAGCCTGGTGAATGAGAATTCCAACGCTGGCAGTTTGACTACAGTCTACATTTTCCCCCCTATAGCTTACTTGCTGCCCACCATTCGGATAAAGGATGGACAGAAAGAAGGGAAGGAAGGAAGGAAGGAAGGAAGGAAGGAAGGAAGGAAGGAAGGAAGGAAGGAAGGAAGGAAGGAAGGAAGGAAGGAAGAAAGTTTTCCAAGTCGTGAGAATGAAATGAGATACTGTGTATGTGAAAGTGCTTTATAAAGTTTAAAGTGCGAAAATAAACTAGAGTTGTCATTGTGGGATCAAAGGTTGTCCCCTTCAAAAAGCAGTTTGTCCTCTCTAAGCTAGGCCTTCAGACCCCTGGCATCTGGTGGAGGAGACTCCTTGCGCTCTCCTTTCCCCCATCCCTAAGGCTGGTCTCTCTCTCTCTCTGGGATGTGGGAACCAGTGCGTTCCTCAGAACCAGAGATTCAGAGCTTTCTGCCACTGGCTGTCTTGTTGCTCTGTGTGACCTTGGGCAAGTCCCTTAGCCACTCTCTAGCCACAAGTCTGTCTTCGCCTCTAATGAGAAGGTCGCCCTGCCCCTCGGGTCTGTGACAGCTTGTGTGCCACCGCACCTAATCCAATGCCAGATTTCAAGTACTCCCCAGCCTCAGTGACTGGTGGAGACTGGCTGGAGAACAGAGCTGCGGTTGCCCAGCGCTGTTGGATAGCACTGCTCAAGAGCTCTATATTTGTTTAGTTTTTTTTAAGGTAAAACTTGCACGCCATGAATCTTGCCATCACCCCAGAAAGTTCTCTCATGCCTCATCCCAGCCAATCTCTGCCCCCACTCCCAGAGGCAACTGCGGCTTTGATCATTGTTTGAACCATAAATTACTCTTACCTGTTTATGAAAGCCTCCGATTGGCTTTGCCAAGGATGCCCTGAAAGCTTGCGCCATTTTCCACTCCTCTCAGGAGAGCAAGACAGTCTTGGGACTCATGATGTCCATCTTCTCTCCTCCGCACATCACTGGCTTCTTCTACATCTGACAAGCAACACGGAGCAGAGCCAGTCTCCGGGAAGGTGAAGACGGCCGCTCTGGGAAGCCTCCTGCACTCTCTCTGCCTCTGTGTAGATCTGACCTCTGGGGACCTATTTCCCGCTGTGTCCCTTTCTAGGAGGGTCTGATTGGCATTCCCAACGCAGGCTTTCTGCCGCCGTTTGTAGGGCTGCCGAGTGGATGAGAGCGTGAGGAGAGCAGAGGCGTTACCTTCTAAGGACTGTCAGACGGGGTGAGCCCAGACGGCTTTGATCCAGGCCAGGCCACCGGGGCTGGGTGGTCACTGTGGCCCTGTCCTGTAGTGGGGATTACAGGACAGTGGGATCGAGCTTGAGGGGAAAGTCAGGAGCTGTAAATTACTTTTGGTTTAAAGTTGGAGATAAGGGGTAAGGAGCCACGGTTTACCTCATTGCTTCAGATCAGTTGAAAAAAGGCTCAAGAAGGAAAAATTAAATTCAATGCTTTTCAGAGATGTGTCCATATAGGAAATATTCAAACCTACAGAGAATTTTTATGAGTTTATTTGAGCCAAACTGTCAACAATAGCCAGGAAGCAAAAGCTCAGTGGATTGAGAAAATGCTCTGGAGAATGGCAGTTTTGCAGCTTATTTTATACATTAGACTCAAAGAAGGAGACATAATGGGGGTGGGGGGTCACATGAAATCCACTGGGAGTTTTAGGGAGGTGGGAGAAAGCAAAGCGGGGAAATCTCAGATTAGACAAAAAGTACATTGGAGACACACATACTTCTTTTACATTGGGGGCCACAGGATAACAGTGAACATTTCCAGCACATAGAGATAGTGTGTGGCAATTTTTATGTTCAGACCATCCTATGTGGTTACTCGTGGTCTCTGAGTTTGTAGGACCTGCCATGCTGGCCTCCCCTGAGCTTGTCAGGTTTAGCATGCGGCCCCTTTTTCATCCACAGGTGTTAGTTAGCACAAGGACTTGGAGAATTCCTAGAGGCGCACAGCCTGCCCCAAGCCAGGTCTCTCAGTGCCTGCCATCCCCGGGGCACCAGGGAGGGCATCTGTGTGCTGGGAGCAGTTTGAAGGACAGGTACTGTGATTTCCGGGACTCCTGAGCTGGCGGAGAATGACCTTCATTGATTTTTCCTGGGTGAAGGAAGGGGCTGTGCGGGGGTGGAGGTGGGAGGAGAGCTCAGGGATAAATGTCACAGCACAGTGCTGAGACTTCCCGGGCCATCAAAGGGGATGGCGTCTGGCTCCAGTGCCCAGGGGGAGAGACCTGCATGCCAAGCCGGAGACAGTCGCCTCCTGCTCACTTTAGGGTGTACTGATTGGCAGCTGTCCAGGTAAAAGAAAAGGGGCTGATGCTCTGGATTCTGGGAGAAGAGAGGCAGCTGAGGACACTGGGGCCAGGGGCAGGGCAGGGGAGGAAGTCAGGAAAGACACAGCTGGGAGCTGCCCTGAAGGGATGCTGGAAGCAGCAGATGCTGAGGCTGATGCGAAGGAATCGGGCCTGGAACGCTGAGATGCTATGGAGTCAGCCTGCAGCAGGAGGGCCACGGGTATCCCCAAAACACCTGGTGGCCAGGCCAGAAAGTGATGGGCCAGGAGTCAGATGTGGAAAGGGAGCACTGGTTTGCTCTCTGGGCAGAGTCCCATGAGTGAGTGTGTGTGTGTGTCAGAACCTCAGGGGCTGACCCAGGGGCTTCCACAGAAAATTAGAAAGTTCTAGAGGTCTGTGTTCAGGAGGGTCCTGACCTCTGCTTCCTGCCCCCTCTGTGGCCCCAGAATTCACAGCACACGGGCAGGTTGCTACCTGTGCGGCCTGTCCGTGCAAGAGGCCACCTGCTGCAGGTCCACCTAGCCTGCCTGGCCCTTTCCCTTCAAGCCACCCAAAGACAGACTCAGAGAGGGAGAAAAGGCTTTCCCTTCAGCTGGGACTTACATGTTATCAAGGACCTGTCACCAAATTCAGGTTTAAACCTGTATTGAGCACCAATGATGCCCAGAGCTCAGCCCTGGGTAAACCTGACAAGGATGGCCAGATCCTACTCATTCAGCAAGGGGTGGGAATATGGCGGGGGGTAGGGCTTGTGGTCGCTGAGAAGCATTAAATAAACACTTTCTTATTTTCAGTAGTTGGAACTGTCCAATCATAGATTGGTAGAAATTTACTAGAAACGTACTAAGCTCTCCATCACTGGTGGTATTTAAGCTGAAACTGGATAAACACGTGGTAGGCATCATGTGTGTATTTGGACTAGATTTAGTGTTTCCCATTCATATACTGTTTTGTGTTTTTGGCATATCTGTGACCCATATAATTATTTATATGCATTTTTTTCTTTAAATAATTCACTCTTTTGGGCACAAATCAATATACGTTTAAAGAAAACCTAAAATCCGTACCATAAAGGAAAGCCGGAATCATGTGTTATAAGGTAACCCTTAAAACCGGCACCACCACCATCACAAACTAAAACCGGGTTATCGGGTCCTAGCTGGATACTGCCGCCTGCCCTGTTGTCTATGTCTAAATGGAGTTGGCAAGGGTTAGAGGGCTGGTCAAGAGAGGTGTGCTCCCAGTGAGGCTTTGGCATCAGAAGGATTGGGAATGAACTGTAAAGGGAACGGCGCCTCCCTGGGTGGTTCCTCTAATGCCTGCTCAGGCACCACTCCCAGCTGCCCCTTGGTTGTTACTTCCCCCTGCAGCCTCACTTGGCTTGGGGAAGATAGCCCTCAACCCCATTCTGCCACCTTTAAATGAGGTGCTTAATTGGAGAACAGTTGCTAGGGTCCTTTGCAGCTGTAACGTTCCTTCCAACTTCAGTATTATAGGATTCTTCCACCCAGATTTCTCGGTGGGCTTTCATGGGCTTTTTTCAGGGCTGTGTGGACGCCCTCCCTGACTCCACCATAAGCACCAGCTAGCCTGGCAGGAAAAGTATGCTTTGCTGTTGGGCTTTTGTCTCCAGACTCTCCTCAGAGCCTTTCCTTACCCCCCATCCCTCATCCCCCTGCTTCGACTCTGGCTGCACTGAGAGCTTCACATAGGCTAAATGTCGGTTTGAAAATTAAGATTCCATTAAAAGATTATTGTCTGCCTCTTTATTCAAGCCTCTGAGATGGAGCCTGTCCTTATTTGATTTGGGTTCAGGGGTACTTTCAAAAGAAGCGGTGGGGTGGGCGGGGAGCCAGTTTATCTCTGAGAGCGAGACAATCAGAGAAATAGGTTTCATTTTCAGCTTTGGTCATAACTTGGAAAAGTGTTTTGAAATATTTTCAACAGCAGGCAGTCAACAGGGTGATACCCTTTGTAAGCCCAGGACCTATGACAGAACACAGCAATACCTGGCTTGAAGCAGGTCCATGATATGAAAATTAGTGGGTAATTATGCATTTTATGCAGGAAGGACTGCTATAAGGAATCCTTTAAACAGACAATCCCTGGTGACTTTTAAGTATCTACTTCTTCCCAGGGTGTGGTAAGAACTTAATAAGATGACCATGTTTCGATCAGATGCATTTCAGGATGAGTTTCCTCCTGGAAACCACTAATCTGCTTTCTGTCTCTGTGGATTTGCCTATCCTGGGCATGTCACAGAAATGGAATCATATACTATGTGATCTTTTGTGTCTGGCTTCTTGCACGTAGCATAATGTTTTCTAAGTCCATCTATGCTGTTGCATGTGTCAGAACTTCATTTATTTTTATGGCTGAACAACAATATTCCATTGTGTGTGTGTACCAAGTTTTATTCATCCATTCATCAGTTGATTACCATTTGGATTATTCCTACTTTTCAGCTGATATGGACATTTGTGTACAAGTTTCTGTGTGGACATGTTTTTATTTCTCTTGGGTATAATTCTATGTTTAACCTTTTGGGAACGGTCAGACTGTTGTCCATAGTGGCTGCACCATTTTACATTCCCACAGCAGTGCATGAGGGGTCCAGTTTCCCGATATCCTCGCTGGCACTTGTCATTGTCTGTCTTTTCTGTTTAGCCATCCTAGCATGTGCAGTGGTATGTGGTTTTGATTCGTATTTCCCTAATGCACTCCTGGGATTTGACCCCATTCTTGGCAGCTACCGAGGGACCTCAGGGCTGTGGCAAGGGATTACTAATCAGGAACCTTACTTCCTGTGCCTGCCTCAGGCAGGAGAGAGAGCCCCCTGGCAGCTGCGGGAGGGAGAAGGGCAGGGAGCAGGGGTCTCACTGGGCTCGGTCGCATTGTCTCCCGGATCTGCGTGTGGACGAAAAAGTGTCCACATTACTAAACCTGAGAAGCTCAGGGAAAGCATATCAGGCCCTATAAACTCAAGACTGAAAGTAACCACATCCGGTGGTTTCAACATAAAAATTCCTAACTAAAAGCTAGTCATGGCAGGTAGTTACTTCCGAGGCCTGTAGCTTCCATGACAAAGGTCAATCTTTCCCTGAAGTGAGCCTGCCTATTGCCTTTTGGCATCTAAGATAATACACCTTTGGGGTAGTAATGAGCAGACAGACGTTCCTACAGATCAGAGGGAGTGGAGGAAAGGAGAGGCAAATGTCAGAGTCATCTCCTTTTCCAGACCACTCAGGGCACAACCTCCCACCAGAGCACAGACCACAGAACCCCTCACTGTTGTCTTGTTCCCCACATACCATCTCTGTGCGCTGTAAATGTTAATTATTAACCATCCTGCACCCACCAATGTAAAAGAAGTGTGTGTCTCTCCCATTTTACTTTTTATTCAATCCCAGAGATTTTCCCGCTTTGATTCTCCCACCCCCTTAATCTACCACCAATAGGTTTCATGTAACCCTCATTACGTGTCCTCCTTTTAGTCTAATGTATCAAGTAAGCTGCAAAACTGCCATTCTCCAGAGCATTTTCTCAATCCGTTGAGGTTTTGCTTCCCGGCAATTGTCATCTGTTTGACTCAAATAAACTCTTACAAGACTTTTTCTTAGGCTAGATGTTCTTTCATTGACATCCGTGAGCTGTGAATGTCCTCTGGGTTTCTCCCTGTAGAGGGAGAGTAGTCCTGATCTCATCACCTTTGTTAAAGGCTGATCTCATCACCTTTGTTTCTGTCTGTTTTTAACAGACACCAGAGTGGCTCTGAGCAGGAGTCAGGGGGTGGAGAAACATGCTAGGGACCCTCAGACTCCAAGAAACTAGGCCTCAGAGCTTTCTGCTCCGCAACAGGTAGGTGGGACCTGTCTAGTGTCATTCACAGCTATCCCACTGGCACGTCCAGGCAGCACACAGTAGGCACCTAGGCACCCAGGGAGTTTCTGTTGAATGAAAGGGCTGTAGGGGAGGTAAATCCTATCTAGTCCAATCCTCTCATTTAAGAGGCAGGAAACTGAGGCCCAGCAAGGGGAAGTGGCTCAGCTAAGCCAACATTTATAGCCAACGAATGGGAGAACCAGCCAGGCTTCTGGATGTGCACTTTAGAAGAAGTGATTTTTAAGAATACCTGCTTCCCAGCATTGCGTCCTAGAGGATGAACTACGTGTGACGAAAAGGATCTTGAGTCCATAGCATGGCACATACTAGGCATTTGGCAATTGTTAGTTCTCTTTTCTTTCCCACCTGCAAACCAGTGTCTCCTTCCAAGAAAGAGGATGGCATCACATCTTCTTTCCCCAAGGAATCATCATTTTAACTGATGACACTTGGAAATCACAGTATCTGGAGGATCAAAGAAATGCATTTCAGAAGGTAATTGGGAACATAATAAAAAACCACTGACATGTACACTTAGGAGCAATTGAAACGTGCTGACATTTTTCAGCTGGTATATGAATGAACCTTGAGAGAGGTTTCCCCAAATTTAGTAACAATTCTGAAGATGTACATGACATTACCAGTAATAAGTTGTGAAACTTAAAGGAACTTTCTAACCTATAAATGATACAACAAATAAAATTTGGTGAAACAAAAAGAACTTAATTGGGAGAGACATGTAGGGGCAGAGGACTGTCCCCCAGGCAGTTCCTGAAAGGTCTGCAGACTCCTTACAGATTTGCTCAGGCAGCACATCTTGTCCTGGGCAGGCTGCCTCTCTCTGTGGCAGGCCCGTTGCCTGTGCAGGGAGAATGAGGGCTGGGAGACAGACACCTGCCGGTCCGTGGAACAGGAAGTCCTGACCAGTTCAGTCAGCCTCTGCATGTGCCCCGCTTGAAGGCTGGGGACAGGGGAGTGGGTTGTGGACGCTGCTATTTGGGAGGTCGAATTGAGGAAGGTCACTGGTGACCTCCGGCACCAGGATAAGGGAGTGGGGCCCGCTACTGCTAGAGGGTTGCCCTGTCAATCACCATCTTGATGATGTGGGGAGGAGAATTTCCTTCACTGAATGTCCACTAGAGGGGATGAGAAGTCCTATGCCTGAGATGAACATTTTTATCACCTTTGCAGGATGGGACTGAGAACAGACTAAGCTTGGTTTCAGAAAAGGACTAATATAAGCACTGTTTCTTATGCCTGAGTGTTGGGGTAAAAGTTAAATATACTACAGATACATATCACCGCATATTTTACTGTAATATAATAATACCAAATTGATACCTTTTTTTCCCTTTAATGATATAGCCAAAGCCCTCTTATCTGATGCTGTCACTGCTAGTTAAAGAGCAGATTAAGAGAGTAATTATGAAAATTATATCTACATACTTCAAGCGTTTTGCTCTCATTCACAATCATGAGCATATATTGATCTGGCAACTTTTCAAAGCTTTGTCATTACAAACAATTTTCAACGTATACAAAACAGGCAGACTCTAATGAACCCTGTGTGCTCATCATCCAGCTTCAAAAATGATTGACTCATGGCCAAGCTTGTTTTCTCTGTATCGGTCCCCACAACAGGCGGTTACTTTGAAGCAAATTCAAAATGTAATTTTACTTAATCCTTAACAGTTCAGTCTGCACCCTTTATGGACTAATCTGTGACCCTCCAAAATTCATATGTTGAAGCCCTTGCCATGAAGATATGTGGTGATGGGCCCTTTGGAAGGTAATTATGGTTAGAGGAGGTCATGAGTGTGGAACCCTCATGATGGGATTATAGGAAGAGATACCAGTGAGCTTGCTTTCTCTCTCTCTCCAACAATATGCACCGAGGAAAGGCCATGTGAGGACATAATAGGAAGGTGGCCATCTGTAACCTGAGGCGAAAGCTCTCACCAGGCACTAATCTTGCTGGCACTTTGATCTTGAACTTCCAGTCTTTAAAATTGTGAGGAAAAATTCCTATTGTTTAAGCCATTCAGTCTATGGTATTTTGTTACGGCAGCTCACGCCACACAATAGAGCATCTCTAAAAGATAAAAATTCTTCAAAACAAAACAAACGTAACAATAACATTCAACTATCAAATGACTTTTCTACAGAAATATTGAAGGCCAGGAGGGAGTGGCAGGAGATACTCAAAGTGATGGAACACAAAGGCCTACAACCTAGATTGCTTTATCCAGCAAGGCTATCATTTAAAGTTGATGGAGAGATAAAGAGCTTCCCAGAAAAGAATAAACTGAAGGAATTTATTACCACCAAGCCAGCATTGCAAGAACTACTAAAAGGACTTCTGTAAATAGAAGTAAGATGAAAACAATCTAATTATAAATTTAAAAAATGGCAATAACTATGTACCTATCAATAATCACTTTAAATGTAAACGGATTAAATGCTCCAATCAAGAGACATAGGGTGGCTGAGTGGATAAGGAAGCAAGACCCTTGTATATGCTGTATACAAGAGACTCACCTCAGATCAAAAGACACACACAGGCTGAAAGTAAAGGGTTGGAGTAAGATATTTCATGCAAATGGAAATGAGAAAAAAGCTGGAGTTGCAATACTTATATCTGACAAAATAGACTTTAAAATGAAGAACATATTAAAAGACAAAGATGGGCACTATATAATAATAAAGGGATCAATCCGACAAGAGGACATAACCCTCGTAAACATCTATGCACCTAACATAGGAGCACCTAAATATATAAAACAGGTACTGACTGACATAAAGACAGAGATCAACAGTAACACTATCATAGTAGGGGACTTCAACACACCTTTGACAACGAAGGACAGGTCCTCCAGACAGAAAATCAATATGGAAACAACAGCTTTAAATGATACATTGGACCACTTGGATTTAATCGATATTTTCAGAGCATTTCACCCCAATACTGCAGAATACATGTTCTTCTCAAGCGCATATGGAACATTTTCCAAGATAGATCATATGTTAGGCCACAAAACAAGTCTTGATAAATTTAAGAAAATTGAAATCATACCAATTGTCTTCTCTGACCACAGTGCTATGAAATTAGAAATGAACTACAGGAAAAAAACTGGAAGACACACCAATTCATGGAGGCTGAATAACTTATTACTAAATAATGAATGGGTCAAGCAGGAGATCAAGGAAGAAATCAAAAGATATCTCGAGACAAATGAGAATGAGAACACGACGACCCAAAATCTATGGGATGCAGCGAAAGCAGTTCTAAGAGGGAAATTCATAGCACTGCAGGCCTACCTAAAGAAACAAGAAACATCACTAATTGACAGTTTATCTTCACACTTAAGGGATCTGGAAAAAGAACAGCAAAATAAGCCCAAAGGGAGCACAAGGAAGGAGATAATAAAGATCAGAGCAGAAATAAATGAAATAGAAACCAGAAAAACAATACAAAAGATCAATGAATCCAAGAGTTGGTTCTTAGAGAAGATAAACAAAATTGACAAACCTTTAGCCAGACTCATTAAAAAAAGGAGAGAGAGGACCCAAATTAATAAAATCAGAAATGAAAGAGAAGTGACAATAGACACCGCAGAAATACAAAAAAATTTAAGAAACTACTATGAGCAACTATATGCCAACAAATTTGACAATCTGGAAGAAATGGACAATTTTCTAGAGGCGTACAACCTTCCAAGGCTAACTCAAGAAGAAACAGAGAACCTGAATAGACTGATTACCATCAGGGAAATTGAATCAGTAATCAACAATCTTCCAACAAACAAAAGCCCTGGACCAGATGGCTTTACAGGTGAATTTTTCAAAATGTTCAAAAAAGAATTATCATCTATTCTCCTCAAGCTCTTCCAAAAAATCCAGAAGGAGGGAAGACTCCCAAACACTTTTTACGAAGCCACTATCACCCTGATCCCCAAATCAGACAAAGACACCACAAAAAAAGAAAACTACGGGCCGATATCTCTAATGAACATAGGTGCAAAAATCCTCAACAAAATATTAGCGAACAGAATTCAGCAATACATTAAAAAGATCATACACCATGATCAAGTGGGATTCATCCCTGGTATGCAAGGGTGGTTCAACATCCTTAAATCAATTAATGTGATACATCACATTAACAAAATGAAAAATAAATATCACATGATCATATTGATAGATGCAGAAAAAGCATTTGATAAAATACAGCAACCTTTTATGATAAAAACCCTTAAGAAAGTGGGAATAGAGGGATCACATCTCAACATAATAAAGTCCATATATGATAAACCCACAGCTAACATCATACTCAATGGGGAAAAGCTAAAACCATTCCCCCTAAGATCAGGAACAAGGCAAAGTTGCCCACTGTCTCCACTTCTATTCAACATAGTGCTGGAAGTTCTAGCCACAGCAATCAGACAAGAAAAAGAAATAAAAGGCATCCAAATTGGTAAGGAGGAAGTAAAATTATCATTGTATGCAAATGATATGATACTATATAGAGAGAACCCTAAAGACTCCCCCAAGAAACTATTAGAGCTGATAGATGAATTTAGTAAAGTAGCAGGATACAAAATTAATATTCAGAAATCAGTTGCATTTGTATATACCAATAATAAAACATCAGAAGGAGAAATTAGAAAAACAATTCCATTTACAATTGCTCCAAAGACCATAAAATACCTGGGAATAAATTTAACAAAAGAAGTGCTCGCTTCGGCAGCACATATACTAAAAATTTAACAAAAGAAGTAAAAGATCTGTACTCAGAAAATTGCAAGACACTGAAGAAAGAAATGAAAGACGTAAATAGATGGAAACACATTCCATGTTCATGGATAGGAAGAATTAATATAGTTAAAATGTCCATATTGCCTAAGGCAATATACATATTCAACTCAATTCCTATCAAACTACCTACAGCGTTTTTCACAGAAATAGAACATATAATCCTGAAATTTATATGGGACCATGAAAGACCCCGGATAGCCTCAGCAATCTTGAGAAATAAGAACAAAGTGGGAGGTATAATGATACCTTACTTCAAATTATACTACAAGGCTACAGTAATCAAAACAGCATGGTACTGGCATAAAAATAGACACATAGATCAATGGAACAGAATAGAGAGTCCAGAAGTAAATCCATGCCTATATGCCCATCTAATCTACGACAATGGAAGCAAGAATGTACGATGGGGTAAAGACAGCCTGTTCAATAAGTGCTGTTGGGAAACCTGGACAGACACATGCAAGAAAATGAAGCTGGACCACCTCCTTACACCATATACAAAAATAAATTCAAAATGGCTTAAAGATTTAAATGTAAGATGTGAAACCATAAAATATCTAGAAGAAAATATAGGAAGAAACTTCACAGACATTACACGGAGTAAGATTTTCACTGATATATCCCCTCGCGCAAGGGAAGTAAGAGAAAAAATAAACATGTGGGATTACATCAAACTAAAAAGTTTTTTCACAGCAAAGGAAACTATCAATAAAACAAAAAGGGATCCTACTGAATGGGAAAATATATTTGCCAATGATGTATCTGATAAGGGGTTAATATCACAAATCTATAAAAAACTTACTCAACTCAACTCCAAAAAAACAAACAACCCAATTAAAAAATGGGCAGAGGACATGAAGAGACATTTTTCTAAAAAGGACATACAGAAGGCAAGAAGACATATGAAGAAATGCTCAACCTCACTAACCATCAGAGAAATGCAAATAAAACCACAATGAGATACCACCTCACTCCAGTCAAAATGGCTATCATGAATAAATCAACAAACAACAAATGCTGGCGCGGATGTGGAGAAAAGGGAACACTTGTGCACTGTTGGTGGGATTGCAGATTAGTGCAGCCACTATGGAAAACACTACGGAGGTATCTCAGGAATCTGAAAATGGAACTACCCTATGATCCAGTAATTCCACTCCTAGGCATCTACCCAGAGAAATCCAAAACTCCAATTCAAAAATCAGTATGCACTCCTATGTTTATTGCAGCACTTTACACAATAGCCAAGATATGGAAACAACCGAAATGCCCATCGGTAGATGACTGGATTAAGAAGCTGTGCTACATTTATACAATGGAGTATTACGCAGCCATAAAGAAAAAAGAAATCTTACCATTTGCAACAACATGGATGGACCTAGAGAACATTATGTTAAGTGAAATAAGTCAGAAAGAGAAAGACAAGTACCATATGATCTCACTTATATGCGGAATCTAAAGAAAAAATATGTGAATGAACTAATCAGAAACAGTTTTGGGGAAAAAGAGGAAAAACTGAGAGTTGTTAGATGGGCCGGGGGGTGGGGATAAGGGGAAAGGTGAGGGGATTAGAAAACAGTCGGTAACCACAAGATGGCCTCAGAGTTTTTGAAAATTAATTTGGGGAACGTAATCAATAATGTTGTAAAGATTTTGTTGGGTATCCAATGGACACGTGTCCCATTTGGGAGACCACCTCAGGGATGCTGTAGATGCCTGATCACGGCACTGTACACCTGAAGCTGAACAATAATGAATGCCAACTATAATTTTATATATATAATGTGATGGCTCGGTGCGAGGTTGGAGGGATAGTGGATGGGGGTATGGGAGGAGGGGGGTCCACAGTGTGAGGGATATAAATGATGAACGCCTAAGTATTACCTGTCTTGTGCACCTGAAACTAATAAAATAAAATAAGATAAAATAAAATAAAAAAGAAAATCACATTTGGATTGAGTAATCTACAATGTGCAGTTTCAGTTTTTTAATGCAGAATGAGAATTTAAAGATATTTTGGAAGGTAGGAGAACAGACTCCTCCCAGGTCGTTTGATATCACTCTCTCGCACCATCTTTTATAGTTGTCTTACACCTATTTTGACATCACTTTTTTTCTTTTAGAAACTCACTTTTATTGAGCATTTCCAAAGCATTCACCTTAGCTTTCATAGAAATGACTCTCATTTTTGTACTCATACTTAGTTTTTTTGTAATATTTAGTTATGCATTAACAATAATAAGTATAACTGGCATCAGCAGGTTTGGGAACAAACACAATTGATTCCTGCTGAGCTCCTACTCAACTTGTTGGAGAAGGGCTTTGGAATGCTGGAGCGTGGGCTGTGGTCATCGCATAGGGTTTTATGGAGGAACTAAAGGCATCAAATTGTTTGGTAAGTCTGTTAGGTGCAGACTGAATAAGTGAGTCGCTTCTGTGTGTTTTGGAGATCTTTTTATGTTAGCACAAATGACTCCACATCTTTCTTTTTATATACTGTGTAATATCCATCATATAGATGTACCATATGTCTTAACCCATGTGTTTCTTATTGGTAGACATAGAAATTGTTTCTTTTTTTCCGTCTGTTCATTTTGCTTTTTTTGCTAATATATAAAATGCTCCAATGAGCTTCCTATTCATATACCTTGATGTACTTTAACCAGTATATCTACAAGATGTTTCTTTATTATTTTTCATATTCAATATTATTTTATATTAATTTCAGGTGTACAGCATAGTAGTCAGACATTATACAATTTAAGAAGTGATCCCCCTGGCTAGTCTAGTACCCAGCTTTTACTATGAAGTTATTACCATATTATTGATTATATTTGTTATGCTTTACTTTACATCCCCATGACTATTTTGAAACTTCCAATTTGTACTTCTTAATCCCTTCACCTTTTCACCCTGTCCCCAACCCCCTCCTATCTATCATCCCCCCAAATCTAGTACCCATCTGACACCATACATAGTTATTACAATATTATTGATTATATTCCTTATGCCATACCCTACATCCCCATGACTACTGTTAACAACCAACTTGTACTTCTTAACCCCTTCTCCTTTTTCACCCACCCCCTCAACCCCACTCCCAGCTGGCAACCATCAAAATGTTGTCTGTATCTATGAATTTGTTTCTGTTTCTTTCATTTATTTTGTTCTTTAGATTCCACTTATAAGTGAAATCATGACATTGTCTTTTGCTGTCTGACTTACACTCAGCACAATACCCTCTAGGTCCCTCCACGTTATTGTGGATGGCAAGTCTTCATATTTTTAATGGTTGAGTAATATTCCATATATGTATCCGCTCTTCTTTATCCATTCATCCATTCAAGGACACCCAGGTTGCCTTCATATCTTGGCTATTGTAAATAGTGCTGCAATGAATGTATGGATGAACACATCCTCTCAAAGTAGCATTTTAGTTTTATTTTGGATAGACACTCAGAAGTGGGATTACTAGGTCCTTCTTTGTCTCTTTTTATAGCCTTTGTTTTAAAGTCTGTTTTGTCTGGTGTAAGTGTTGCTACCCCAGCTATTTTTGTTTGTTTATTTCCATTTTCATGAAATAACTTTTTCCATCCCTTTACTTTTAGTCTGTATGTGTCTTTTGATCTGAAGTGAGTTTCTTGTAGGCAGCATATGCATGGGTCTTGTTTTCTTATCCATTCAGCTACCCTACGTCTTTTGATTGAAGCATTTATTTATATTTAAAGTAATTGTTGATAGATATGTAGTTATTGCCATTTTATTATTCATACTTATTATTTTCTTTTTATTTTTATTTTTGTCTTAAGGAAGTCCCTCTAAGATTCCTTGTAATACTGGTTTGGTGGTGAGGAAGTCTTTCAGCTTTTTCTTGCCTGGGAAGTTCTTTATCTGTCCTTCAATTCTAAATGATATCTTTGCTGGATAGAGTAATCTTGGTAGTAGGTCCTTGCTTTTCATCACTTTGAATATTTCATGCCAATCCCTCTGGCCTACAAAGTTTCTGTTGAGAAATCAGCTGACAGTCTTATGGGAGCTCCCTTGAAGGTAACTAACTGCTTTTCTCTTGCTGTTTTTAGGATTCTCTCTTTGTCTTTTAACTTTGGCATTTTAATTATGATGTGTCTTGATACAGGCCTCTTTGGGTTCATCTTGTTTGGGACTCTCTGCACTTCCTAGACTTGAATATCCATTTCCGTCATTAGGTTAGGGAAGTTTTCCATCATTAATTCTTCAAATAAGTTTTCAATCCCTTGCTCTCTCTCTTCTCTTTCTGGTATCCCTATGAAGTGAATGTTAGTATGCTTAATGTTGTCCCTCAGGCTCCTAAAACTGTCCTTACTTTTTTTTCCCTTTTCCTTTTTGCTGTTCTGATTGGGTGTTTTCTGCTACCTTATCTTTTGAATTGCTGATTTAATTCTCTGCTTCCTCTGTTCTGTTGATTTCCTTTAATATAGTTTTCATTTCAGTTATTGTATTCTTTATATCTGACTCGTTCTTTTTTATGTTTTCTGTCTCCATTTTTATGTTTCCTATCTATTTGTTGAAGTTCTCTCTGAGATCACTGAGCATCCTTATAAACCAGTGTTTTGAACTCTGCACCTGGTAGATTTCTTGTCTCCATTTTGTTTAGTTCTTTTTCTGGAGCTTTGTTCTGTTATTCCATTTGGGACATGTTTCTTTGTCTCCCCATTTTGGCTGCTTCCCTGTGTTTGTTTCTATGAATTAGGTAGGGTCGAATGTCTCCCAGTCTTAGTAGAGTGGTCTTATGTAGTAGGTGCCTTTTGGGGCCCAGTGGCACAGTCTCCCTGGTCACCAGAGCCAGGTGGGGTGTGTATGTCCACCTGTTGTAGTTGAGCCTTGATTGCTATTTGCACATGACTAAGTGGGATTGACCCTCAGACTCATTGGTTGTGAAGACTGGCCATGACTACAGTGAAAGAGCTGTTGTTCAGGGGCTGACCTCATGGAGCAGGATTTGCTTTAGCAGAGCTCTGGTGCCTGCACAGTGTGCCCTTTGAGTGTGTCGTCTTTAGAGGTGGCTATGTGATTCTCCAGCTTGGTTCGAAACTGGCCACTGGGTGTGTGCCAGCCCCAGGGCCACCTGGGAGGGAAGCTGCTGCAGGCCACTTTCAACCACAGCCTGTGTCCTACCCAGGGCCACCTGGCATGAACCACAGAGAAATCTGCAGATAGCTGCCACTGGGCTGGGCTTGGAGGCGCCTTAAGAGACCAAGTTGTGAACCAAGGCCGGCTGTTATGAATGCCAGTCTTTGGGCTGCTCATCCAAAGGTATGAAACATGCTGAAGCCAGATGATGCTTGTTTGGGTTTTGTGAACCTTTGAGATATTTTAGGAAAGTCCACAGTGTGAGCCAAGGTAGACTGTTTATACAGGAAAGCTACTAGAAGTGGCTTAGCTGGGCCCAAAAGTTGGGTGGCGCAGGGTTTCAGGGAATTGCCAGGGGAGCAAATGAAAGGTGATTGTTTGATGGACACTCAAATATGGCAGCTGCTGGTGTCTGCACATTGGGAGAGGGCAGGGCTCAACAAAGAAACAATGGCTCTGTTAGCTCCTTCATCCAGGAGAAAGCTGCCCCTCCAGCCCTCACTCTGAAACCAGACAACTCAGTTCCTCCTCATATGTCCCTGTTGCCCTTCAAGCTGTTGCCCCAGGTCTGGAGCTCAGAGTGACTGAGTCTGTCAGTGAGTAAGTCTGTGTGTGGTCCCTTTAAGAGGAGCCCCTGGGACTGCTGCCACCCTCTGCCTCACTCAGCCACAATCTCCACTGGTTTTTCCAACCAGAAATTATAGGGACTTCTCCCTGGTCAGGAACTCTGGGCTGGGGAGCTCTTGTTCTTTTGAGGGGGACCTCCAGAGCAGAGATATTCCTCCCAATTTTTAATGGTCACATGCGGTGTGGGACCAACTCATTGTGCACCTTTGCCCCTCCTACCAGTCTGGAGGTGGCTTCTTCTGTATGTCCTTAGTTGTATGGCTTTTGTTCAGCTAGACTTCAGGTGATTCTCAATGGGTGGTTATTCTGTAGTTTAGTTGTAATTTTGATGTGGTCATGAGAGAAAGTAAGCATAGCGTTATCTACTCCACCATTACAAGATACATTTCTTAGTGTAAAATTGCCAGGTCAAACAAATATATGTGTATTTCAATTTTTTATTAATATTGCCAAATTGTTCTCCAAAAATATTGCACTAATTTATACTCCTTACCAACAGTATTTAAAAATGTGTACTGCATATTCACCATTACCAAACTTTTTCATCTTTACCCGTCTGATAAATAAAAAGTGGTATCTTAACTGTTTTTACTTTAATTTTTAGTGAATTTTAGCATTTTTCATGTGTTTAATCGGTATTTGTACTTATTTTTCTATGAACCAAGAGTTCATATCCTTTGCTCTGCTTACTTTGTTAGTTTTGTGAAACTCTATTTAATTTGACAATATTTGCCCTTTGCTTTTCTATGTGTGATACAAATTCACAATGAGGCTAAGATGGATGAGTGTTTATCAGAAATGTATACTCTCTGTGTCACTGTGTGGAGTTGCCCCTGGGAAGAGGTTGCCAGCTAAGGTCTTCATTTCCCCCCGGCACTTTTAGGATAGGTGGGACCATGTGACTGAGTTCTAGCCCATGGACTGTGAGCATGGACAGTATATGCCACTGCCAGCCCTCGCCCATTAGTAATCCCACCACTCCTCTCCATGATGCCAAGGGTTAAAGCTGGCAAGGCCTTTGCCAGGCTGGTGTCTGAAAGATTTAAAGCAGGGGAGCTGCCCTGTTTTATGATGTTAATTGAAAGCACTAGCCTTGAAGCATTATGCATTTTAGGGTCTATTTTTTAAAGAAACATAATAGTTAGTCTCCCCTAACTACCATACAGATATGTAGCAAGTAGCCTGTTCTAACTTTTATACTAAGTATGTGTAGTGTTTGTTTTTTGATGATTTCCACGCTATTTAAATTTTAACCATAGAGATTAAAATTTTTTTAACATGATCATTTAAAAAAATGACTTTTAGGTCTTGTGTTATGCTTGGAGACAATCTCCCTACCCCAAGATAATTGTAAAATTAATTCTAGGTATCTTTCTAGAACTTTTAAGGTTTACATTTTTCATTAAAACTTTTTTTTTCACCTGCAATTTATTTCAGTGTAAGGTAAAATGTGCATTTCCAGCTTTGTTTTTTTTTCCCCTAAATGGTTAGGCAGTCTTTCCCATTCCATTTATTCAATAAACTATTTTTTTATCACTGATTTGAGTTACATCTTTATCATATACCAAATTCCAATATGTATTTGTGTTAAATGTAGACTCTCTCCTGTTTTGTGAATTTGTTTGTCTATTAATGCATTGTGCCAACATATTTCAGTCATTGTAGATTTACAATAAATACTTTAAAATACCTGGTGGGGAAGTCTATCTTCACTTTCCCGCATCATTTTTCTAGCTATTCTCATATATCTGTTTTTCCAGATAAAACGTCAGAATAAAATTGTCTAGTCAAAAGAAACTATGTTGATACGTTAACTGAGATGGTTTTAAATGAGGAAAGCAAATTTTTATAACACAAATTTTTTATTCGAGAATATATGTCCTTTAATTTATTCAAATATTATTAAAATTCCTCAGTGGAGGTTTAAAGCTTTTTTTCATATAGATACTGCACAGTTATTGTGAAATATATTCTTAGAAGTTTTATCTTTTTTCTTCTTATTATAAAAGGGATCATTTCCAGTATACTTTCTAACTGGCTGTTGTTTATATAGGAAGAAACCACCCAACTCAATTCTTTTTTTTCCCGTAAAGTTTTTCAGTTGGTTTGGACGCACAGTATAATCCTATTATCTGCAGATGACATTAAACCTGCTTCCTCTTAATATATTTACCTCTCATTTTCCTCCTTATCTAATTGTATTGGCTTGTACTTCCAGAACAGCATTTAACAATAATGTTGGTGGCAGATCCCTGCTCCTGAAGACCCTAAGAGGAGGTCCTCTGCCATCTGTTGGCTGGCATCACACTCTCTCAGAGGAAAGAGGCAGAGTTTGTTATGGGAAGCCTCTGAGACATGCAGTTCCTTGTTAAAAGAACTGCTATACAAGCTTCACCCTGGCCACCTCAGCACCCTGCCCCCACCTGCCCCACCGCTGGTGGCACTGATCTCATGGCATAAGACGCCTTCATTGTCTGTCTTCTCCATGAGAACGGGAGCTCTGCCAGGGTAGAAACAGGTCCTCTGTTTTACTGTTTTCCTCCAGCCTGGTGCCGTGCCTGTCACATAGGAAACACTCAATATGTGGTCAATGAGGTGACACAATCAGTTAGACTTTTGCTGTCTCCTATTAAAAATGCCTCTCCTAATAACTACCCCTCACATCTTTACAGCCTTTCTGGTAATAAAGCTTTTTAATATGCACCATCTTGCTTTATTCTTTCATCAAAAACTGCATTTTTCTTCTTCTTAATTCTCCTGTCATAGATATGGAAAAGGAGGTCCAGTGAAGTTAAGTTGGCTCAAGACTGTTCAGCTAACCAATGGCAGAGCAAGATTCTGTCATAGCCTTCTGGTTCTTCCCATTGGGTGTGCTACTGCTCAGTTGACCATCCTTTGGAGAGCAGCTTTGAAGATTTTCCATCTTGATAGTGAAATGCGACTTTTAAAAAGCTGTCAGCTGAGGGGAAGAAAGGAGTGAGTGAGGGAAGTTGTGCCCCTCAGAAGCTGCTACTCGTTTTGCCCCTGCGAGCCAAGGGTAGGTTTGTGTGAGAGTCTGGGAAAGTGGGGGTAGGGCTAGGGTAGTGATGGGGGTGTGAGAAGGGTGGTAAACTGGACATTCCTCTACTCACTGTCCCAATGAACAGGCCTAAATTGTGGCACCTTGGAGCCCCAAGGACATTGATACAACGGAGCTGAGTCAATCTTCTTGGTTCCTGGTCCTGTGGAGAGTAACCCAGACCTCCGGGCACTGGTCGCTGGGTACTTGGCAGCCCTCCCTGTGGACACAATTCTGTTCTAGCCGCTTTGGGATGGCTCAGAGGAGAGAACATGAGCAACCAGTCTTTCCCTTCAGAGGCCCATATCCTGACAGCAGAGAAGTAACTAATCACCTACCATGTGCCAGGCTGGATGCTGGCCACCTCACATACATCATATTTCACAACTCAAGCGGGGGCTATAATGATGTCCACAAACAGAGCCTCAGAGAGTGAAGCTCACAAGGTCCCTGTGCTCATGGGCGTCAGAGCTGGAATTCCGGTTTGGGGCTCTGCAGCGCCCATGCTCTTTCCACTGCATCTCGCCGTCTTCCCACAGCAGTGGGTGGTCTAATATGTATAATGTTCCAGGTGGCCACGCTGGGTCCCATCCGGGGACAGAATCAGGGAAGCTGCCTGGCAGCTGAGTTGGAGACGGCAGTATGAATGGCCCCAGAGAAAAGCAGACAAGAGGCCACAGCAGGCTCTGAGAGGGACAGGTGACAGTTGGGACTGGCAGGAGGCAAAGATGACAGGCATTAAACCCAGGCTCTGTGCTAAAGGGACCTTCGGAGAGCTATCCTAAAGGCCATGTTCCCTGAACGGCGACCTCGGTGAAATGATGAAAAATTGGGCTGCTTTTTCACTCCGCTCCCTGAGCCCAGAATGGCTCTTGATCCCAAGAGGCCTTTCAATCAGCCACCGATCAGCTCTCTGCTCTCTCCCCTGACCCCGTCATCCCCACACAGCATGTTCCACTCTGGATGTTTCCCCCACTTCAGAGGGTCTTAGAAACCTGAAAGCCTTCCAGTCCTCCTGTGGAGAAGGAATTGCTACTGTGGGCATTCAGGTGGTCTACAGGCTGGCAGGAGGGTCTCTCGGCACCCTTTATTTTCTAGTGGCCCACCCTCTGTCAACTCCTAAGTCCACACGGAGGTCTGCGGGTTCAGGCAATTGTGGAGCTCAGTGGATGACTTCCTTTCGCACCCTGACACTGATGCCGAGAGAGCACTGCTGGTGGCTTTTCCCATCGCTGGCCCTGGGACAAGTCCTTCCAGTGTCATTGACTGCCTTCTAAACAAGCAAAGTGGAGCAGTAACTGCAAGTGGCAGCTCGCCATGGGGAGACTCGATTTCACTATCGGGATGGAAAATCTGCATGGGTTACTGTTTTCCAAAGGGCTGGCCACCTCTCACCCCGTCTCCATTAGTAGCTCCTTAAGAGGCAATCCAATATCCTGGTGAATATCACTTTGAAACCAAATCTGGTGTTCCCTGCCTTGCCTTAATCCCCGTAAGCCTCCTGCCCATCACTCAAAGCTGACCCAGCACTGGCCCCCTGCGGCTGGATCCTAAAATGGCTTGGCTTGGGAGGTGGGATGGAATGAAAGTGGTGGGTAATACTTATGGGATGGAAAGCGAGAAACTAAATCTGAGGCCACAGCCCTAAGGCATCTGGGCCCCCTTAAACTGTAGGGAACAAGCTATCCACAAATGTGCGCATCTTCAGCAAGCATGAAAAACCCCTAGTCAAGGATGATATAGTCGTAAGGGCCCTGCCAAAGTGGAAGAGGCGGTTTAAGATATAAAGCAAGATTGTGCGGACAGTTCTGCTCAAACTTTGCCGCGGCCCCGGGTATCACTAGCTTCCTAACCTCCGTCTGTTTGGCCCCCATTTAATCTACCCCAAAGAACAAGAATATCAGATTAGCACTATGAAGACCTATCCTGTTTCTCATCAGGATTTTTACACACACACACACACACACACACACACACACACACAGACACACACACACACACACACACACACACACACACGCCCTTACTTTTCACTTCCCCAGATAACTCCCTTTGACTTCTAAAGGAGAGGAAGACTCTACAAGGCTAAACTAGCTCAGTGAAATTTCAACGAAAGAACAAGTTTCCAAAGAATCTGAATACAGCCCCTGGACTGACCTTCAAAAATACTTCAACTAACTCCTGTTATCGCTTTATACTCTTCGCTTAAGATCTTAAAATAGTGTCTCTTTCTATCACCCCACATCTTATCTAATATTCAAGATCATTCTCTGGGGCTCCATTGCTTTGCCGTTTTGGTTCTCCCCCCTCGTGTGTGTACACACAATCAATCAACCAACGTCTCTCTCTCATTCTCTCCCTTCCTCCCTCTCCCTTCCCCCTTAGCTTTTTTTCTCCTCATGAAAGACCTTCTTCCTGCTTCTGCCCTCTGCCCTGGCCTGTGCAACCTGACCCTTCCCTTCAGGCCAAGCCTGGTTTCTACCTTTGCCTGAGGTCTCTGGTGCACAGTTCCTTCTCTCCTGAGAATGCCAGGAGCATTTAGAATGTGATTATACCCTCCTTTCTTCCTGATATAACTTTTTCAGCTCCTTGTTTGGCAGGCACACAGCCGTTCTCCCTAACTAGATTACACACTACATGTAGACACGTGTTCTGCTTCTCTGTTAGCCTCCGTGCCTACCATAGGCTTGGCACACCGTAAGCCCTCAGGAAATACTGAATAATTGAAAATTTTGGTTTCTCATCCCAAGGAATAATTCTTAGTTGCCTTAAAAAAAAATCCAAAGAAAGCAGACTAGAAGAAATGAAATCGGGAAATTTGGATGTTTTTCACATGATGGACTAAGAGTGCCTGTTTCTCTCTCTCTCTCTCTCTCTCTCTCTCTCTCTCTCTCTCTGGCATGTTTGCCCTCATAGGTTTACATGTGGTACTTTGGATCCCAGGCAACATTAGGCTCATTAAGAAGATGCTTGCTGACCACCTGCGTCTGGGTGCGTCCCCACAGCCCTTAAATTGTCCTCATTTGCAATGCCTTTTTCTTCACATGTTGTAACAAGCCCACAGTAATGACAGGGAGCTGAGACTGGAATGTCTAATGAGCTGCGGATTAAGAAATGATGTGATAGCATCTTGCAGATTGTAATTAACATGCGGCCTCTATTATGTCCTATCATAGCTGTATCTTCTTGCTGACAAGTAATTCCCCGAAATAATCACTTGTTTTTCAGTATCTCATTGCGGGGACTAATTGTGAAGAGCTCCTGCCTAGAAAGGCCACCCAGAACAATTTGGGGACAGTTACATGGGGACTAGTAGCTGCTGGGCACAATTACCTGGACTTGAATCCTTGGTGAGTGAGACCAGGAGAGCAGAATGAGGTGTTGGCCGGGCATTCAGACAGCACGTGGCTGCTGGCTTATAATGGGTTTTCTACAGAACTAACATGTTGCCCTAGAGTAGAAGGTTAAACATTCAACAGGAGTATTTGAAATGATTTGAATACTATTTTTCTTAAATGATACTAGTCATGATTATCTGTAGAAAAATTAGAAAATATGAATAAACAACAAAACCACTATCAACATCTTGTCCTGATTTTAGTCACCACCACCACCACCACCATCATCATCTTCATCACCATGATCACCATCATCATCTTCATCACTATCATTATCATTATCACAAATACCACCACCACCATCATCATCATCATCAAAATTGCTACCAATTAGGAGCTTATACTCATTCCACATACCTTGCTAAGAACCCTTAAATTTGTTAATTCTAGATCTAACAGAAATTTTGCAAGGTAGGTAACTATAGTCCCATTTTATAGATGAGAAAACTGAGACATACCTATCTTAGCTCACACAAAGCAATAGCCATCAAAGGTAGAATTTCAACTTGAGTCTGTGTGTCTAAAATCTGTGTGTATGCTGTCATGCCTGTTTCTCTTCTCATCTTTATGAGGATGATGTCCCTTTCTCTCCTGGCTGCCATAAAAAATTGCTATGAGAGCTAACCAAGATTCTGGATGTGAAAGCTTTGCAAACTGTAAAGTCCTATATAGAGTCAGGAATCATTAAGCTGTGTTTAGCACCCAGATACCATATCCAGCTGCCAGGTAAGTGAGCAATATTCGTTGAATGGTGGGTGTTTAATTGTGTCTCATTGAGAAGCCCAGCCCAGCAGGGTCTGTGCAGTTTTCCCCTGGGCAAGAAGAAGGAAGGGAGAGGAACAAAGCTAGGAATGTGGGCACGAACATCATGAGTTGAGGGGAAAGAGAAATGACTCAACTGACTGGAATGGAGATTGTTCTGAGCAGTGGGAATACCCCAGTCCTTCTCATCAGTTACCCACTTAAGTATTTATTCAAAATCAAAGCAGTGTGCTTAATATGCAACTGCCGCTTCAAGTTCCCTAGCCTCTTTTCTAACCGGATTGTCAACTTGTTATATAAAAATTCTAGCGCCACCATGGATACTGGAGAAGAGGAGAGGTGTAAGTTTGAAGGTGTGGGGTGATTTAGGTTAACGGTCGGCGGGCGAGAGATGGACCAGAGCGAAACCTGGAACAGTGTTGTCTCTGATTCGGCAGTTGGACGCTCAGCTTAGCTCTGCTTCTGTCTCTGCCTACCTCCCTGCCTCTGTCACCTTCCTTTCAGTGCCTTTAGGAAATATGTAGTATTCAGAAGTCCCTATTGTATGTGTGTGAGTGCTGAAATCAGGAACAGGTTCTCATATTGAAAGGCAGAAGTAAAGAGGCCCTGACATCCTAAATATCTACACAGAACAGCAGCCAAGTGCCCTCCAGGCTTGGACACTCAGCTCCTCTCCCAGGTTGGAGGTCCTGATGGCAACCTGAGAAATTAATTGAAATTCTGTCGGACACTGTTTGTGAAGGCACCTCTCCAGCCCCCTGTGGCTTTTACATTTGTCTTGGAAGATTACCAAGCTAGGAGTGGGGTTTGACCAAAAGTAGGTGGAATTGACTCAGAAGAGCCAACTCAGGCAGGCGCTACCCTCCAAAAAAGAAAGAGGAAGGTGGATGGGGAGGAACATTGGGCAGAATAAATGAAGATGGAGTTTTGCGGGGAGGAAATAAGGCTGGCTACGTGCAGCCACACATATTTTCCAGCTGGAGCCAAGGCAAGAAATAGAACCGGAAGTTAACTTCCACATGTACACACAACGAAGGTGAATCCTCCCAGGCCCCTGGCGTGAAGAAATAACCAGGCTGATGACAGAACTCTTTGTCAGTTATAGAGTCAGGGGGACTGTTCACACTGGCCGGGTGTCTTGCAACTAACTAGCTGTGTGACCCTGTGGTCAGTGAACCGAGAGAAGGAGGGAATCAGTGATTAGTATCTGCTTACAGTGGTGTGTGACACCCTTAGAGGGGACCCCAGTGGCTGTGAACTTTCTTGGTAATTTGTGTATACAAGGCGGACAGCGGGTGTGGATGTGGTATTTGCTCTGGAGAGGTTTACTGAAGTAAAGAGCGATGTGAGGAGGAAGGAAAATAGGTGGAGGAGCTTTTCTCAAGGGAAAAGAATGAATGAATATTTAGGAAATGAAGTTGTTGAGTTGCAACTGTGAGCACATACTTGGATCATTTGAGCTGAAAAATCACATAGGACAAAAAATGTGTATGTACATGTTATCTAGGGGAAGTTCAACAGCATTAATCTGATAGTCTCTGAACCACTACCAACTAGTAGGTCTCGATGTGGATGCCATTGCTCCCCCATAGGCTCTCGGGTCCACAAAGACTTCTCGGGGACGAGAGTCACGTTGCTCTCAGTATCTCCTCCCTGTTCTTTGGCTTGTTTCCTGTCCACTGTGGCCTGCCCTACGTCCATATTATCATCGTGCTGGTCAAGGTGGGACTTGGCCCCTGGAACGTGTTGTTCAAAGTCTTCATATCACAGCAAAACTCTCCACCTACAGGTAGAGAAGGTGACTTTGAGAGGGCTTTGTGAAGCCTCCCTAATACAGTGCTTAAGTGGGCTCACATGGTGAACCTTAGAAATACCAATTAAATAGCAGAGTCCCCAGGGATCCAGTTCTGGCATCCCGTGGCCCGGGGCTAACCCAGCTGATAGTCCAGTATGCGTGCCCCCATGCATTTCTACTCTGGAGTGAGACCTGGGGAACCATTTCTTTGAGCCTCTGATCCCTAATTTTTCATCCCATTCCTTCAGTCTCTGGGTCCATTAAATTCTACCCCCTTCTCAGCTGTATTCCATCCCCCTTTTATTGTATAGGGACTGCTCTCTATTTGCCTCCCTTGTTTCAATCTGTCAGAATGCTTGATGAGAATCTAGAAACCACATTTTATGAAGGACATCTGAAGAATGATGGGCTATTCTGATGGGAGAAGAGGAGATGCCAGGAAGAACCGTCATTGCTCTCTTCAACCAATTGACATGTGTGTACGTCTGGAAGAATATCAAATCTGGGTCGTCCAAAAGGTAGAATTAAGATGCAGGGGTGGGAGCTGGAGGAGGACAGACTCCAGGTCAGTAAAGGAAGTTAGCAGCTCTATACTTAGAGCTGAACCACCACTGAAGCAGCTGATCCAGGAGGAACGTTATCCATTATCATCACCTTCATTATTAGCACCACCGTCATCGTTTACTGAGCACTTACTGGGCACCAGGCCCTCAGCTAAGCTTCTTACTTGCCTGATCAGGTAGCGTCCCTTCTTCTTACTGCCACCTTCTTTTCTCTCATAGGTTCATTTTCCCTGTGCCCTAACCTCCTGGCTTTGGGCCTCACGAGGTTTGGAGTATGGGACCAGTAATCCGACAAGACTGGAGAGTCCTGGTAGGGAGATGCTTATAAAACTTCAGGGCTTAGAAAACAAGGTCCTTGCCTGATACAAAACTAAATTCACTCTCGTGTTCTGACAACTAGGCCTCATCCCTAGTCAAGTAATCCAACCCCTGAACCCCACATGCCATGAGATCTACCATTACTACCCCCTCCCACCGACATGGAAAGTTTTATAGAGAATCGAGTTATTCACAAATTTATGTGAAATTTAAAGCTTTTGATTTGCTCTTCCAGGGCAATTTTTTAAATTGCAGACTGATCCCTCATAATACAAGGAAAGCCTTTGTTCCCTTATTGTTAAAAATGTTACGGTTCTGAGGAGAGCAAGTGGTAGTATTTCAGGCGGCTGGGCAGGAGGCTTTGTCCCCTTACACCATGCTACATGGACAGAGAAGGATGGCTAGGAGGGCGTGGGAAGTTATTCTTTAGTGGGTACAGAGCTTGGCTTTGTGATGGTGAAATAATCCTGGATGTGGATAATGGTGATGGTTGCACAGCCGCATGAACGTAATTAATGCCACTGAATTGTACACTTAAAAGTGGTTAAAATGGTCAAGGAAAGGAAACAGTGGCTAGGCATAGTGTTTGGACACAGGAGGGGTCGCTAGCAGAAGAAACAATGGACAGAGTTCAGAGTGACTGCTTCCTCGTGTAAATTGCTGGAGGGGGTGTAAAATGGTGCAGCCCCGACGGCAAACAGTTGGTAGTCTGAACTGGGGCCACAGGTGATTATAGCCTTAGAGCCAGTGACCTCACTACCAGTCGTTCATTCTGAGGAGCGCGCCTGCTCTTGCACAAAATCACGGTGGACGAGGGTCTTCACGGTAGCGGTGTGAGGAGCCATGGTAGAAGGGCATTGGAAACAGCCCAAGTGTGTGCCCAGAGGGGCTGGTTAAATTAACTGTGACACAGCCCCTCCGTGGAATGCAGTGTGTGTGTGTGTGTGTTTGTGTGTGTGTGTGTGTGTGTGTGTGTGTCTGTGTCTGTGTGTGTCTGTGTCTGTGTAAGAGAGAGGGAGAGAGAGAGAGAGAGAGATCAAGCTTCCTGTATCTTAAAGTGGAAAACACATCCATTGAGATCTGTTCATTGTAAAGATTTACTGTAAGGTGGAAACATCAAAGAAGTGAGTAGTGTAAATGGAATGCTACCTGTGTGTAAGAAAAGGAGGACATATGAACACATGCATAATGTATATGCATAAAAGAACACTGGAGGATTATAAGAAACTGAAATGGTTGTCTGAAGGGACAGCAATGAGGAAGGGAGTGGGTGGACAGAAACAGAGTGGGAGCTAGACTTCCATTGTATATTTGTATATTGTTTCTTTTGATTTTTTAGGTGCGTAAATAATTTACCTAGTCAGATTTTCTAAAAAAAACAAACAAACAAAAAAAAGGGTTAGGAAGGCCCTTTGCAAACTGTAACACACTCTGCAGTTATGAGGAATTAACAATGCTAAAACAATGACAATAATACCTTAATAGCTACCATTTCTCAAGTGTTTACAAGGCACTAAATGTTTGATAAGTGCTTTATCTCTGTGATCTTCTTTGATCCCTACACAATCTTACCGGTATAATGATCTTCATTTTTATAGATGGGAAAACTGGCAATCAGAGGCGTTAACTAGCTGTACAAGGCCACACTTCTAGAAAGGCGCAGAACTGGGATTGGAACTCAGATCCCTGCCACACTTTCCTTCGTGCCGTTATCCTGTGGTAGATTTTCTTACCTGGGTACGTTCTTTACTTTCCACACTGCCAGAGCGTCCCTGGCATTCACACGGACATTCTCCAAGGAAAGCGCAACACTTCAGTAGTTTTCTTGTCCCATTCTTGGAAAAAACCAAGCACCTTGACACTGCCAGTCTGCCTCAGGCCGTGTGGGCCTTCTGTTTTCAAGAGGTATTTTGGGTCACAATTTTCCTACACTATCCGGACAAATGCCATGATTAGGCATAATGCTTCTTTGTGGTTGCTCCTAGCCTTCCTGAAATATTCATCCAAGACCTCCACCGCCTTGGAGGGTGCCCAGGAGAAGGTTTTTATGGAACACATCTTTAAACTAGTTAACGATTTAGGAATAACTTGGCAATAAAGGCAATACACTCACGTGCACAACAAAACCTTTTCTGTGTTCAGACAACCTCAGAGCTGTGCACTTAAACTTGCAAATCGAGCTGGGTAGTAATTACATGGTCCCAGAAGAGGCCCAACAGTCAATTGGAAATGCGGTTGTAAAAATAATTAGATCACACCATATTTAAAAATAGGGTCCAGAGATAGAGCTGCAGGCTGCAGCCTCATTTTACTTCAAAGAAGGGACCCCCAATTGAGTATCAACTGAGAAGGAAAAGTGCTGGCATTTGGCAGATTAAAATTTCAGGCTACATTTCCCAAGGCATATGTCTGGGGCTGGTGGGGTCCCCAGATGGAAGGAGAAAGAAGCCTTTTCAAAAGACTCCATTGGGGAAGTTCGCAGTTTGTGAGTGCCTAGTGGGTTTCTGTAAATGGAACCCAAACCTCCCTTTTCCCAGCACCACGCTTGCTGACTTGTCTCTACCAGAACAGCTTATACATTTTTTTTTAAGTTAATGGTGCTCTGTGCCCAGAGAGTGAGGCAATTGACGTGCAAGTTCTCCTCAGGAGGTGTGAGTTATGGGATGTCTTGTAGAAACTGAAGGACCAGTGTGTTTCAGGATAAATGGCATTATTGTGTTCTGTTTTTCTTATCTCAGTTGATTTTCCACAGCCAGCCTAGCATGTTTGGATGTAGCATTGGGGTAGGAAGAAGAAAAAGCGGTATTTTTTTGCCATAACCATCAGCCAAGGTATCCCAGAATACCATCTCCCCTCAGGCCATCTCTTCCACTCAGGATCCGAGCACAGGTCACAGTTCAAGCTAAATCAAGTCAGAAAGTTTAGAAACTTTCAGAGTTTCTAAATCTCTGTCTGGTAAAGTTTGTTGGTGGGGTCCTAGCTTTTCCTCTCAGTGTTGGTTATGTTGAAAACCAGTGATGCCAAGGGTGGCACGTGCCGTGATGGGGAGAGAGAACTCTGACTGTTCAGCGCCTGAAATTGGATACTCTGTCTGGCCATCTCCATGGGGCTTTCCATCAGAAGCCTTGGAAGCATTGGTGCCTGTGCAGGTCTCAGGGGCTGCTCAGCTCTGGGCTGTCACGAGGCCCTGAGGTCTCCCCTGCTTAGTGACACATTGGTGATGGTTTCTTCCACTGGCTTATTCTGTGGGTCGTTTCTCTCTCCTGTAGCAAACTTCAGCCGACCCCTCCGTGAGATGTCCCTTCTGCGATTTTGTGGACTTGCTTATAGAATTCCCAGCCTGCTTCCTGACAGCTGTTTGAAGGAACTTGTTCTCATGTTCCTAGAGTTTAGGAAGCCATTATAGAGACACAGTTACACCTGGATCTTCTTACTGCCCCCTTCCACCGCCCCAGGATTGCAGAAAGAATTCATCTGTCTTGGTGGTCGTGTCTGATCTCAGGTGGCCTTCGGTCACAGATCCAAATCCTCCTTCCTGCGTCCCACTCTGGGCTAACCAGGCAAACCGAAACCCGTGGAGAAGCTGAGTTCCTGCTGCTCCCTGGGATGGCCTACAAAGTATCTCCAACATGACCCCAGGTTACTTTCAGATGGGGTTGGACACAGATGAGTCCTGTTCAACAAACACAACTGAGGTGTAAGGGGAGATGTCAAGCGGGAAGCAAGAATTTATTTATATTTTCACTGTACAGAGGGCAGACGTCTCCCACTTTTTCCTTCTGCTGGAGCAGGGCAGGTCTTGGAACTCTGCTGTAGGGAAGGCAGGGTCTGATGGCAGCAGCTCCACAGACACAGACAGAAACACTGGTTTCCCACATAGGCGACGACTGCCCCATTCACACGCCATGCTCTCATGCAGGCTTTCTCAGCACTGCTGGCATTTGGGACCAGATAATTCTTTGGTGTTGGAGGCTGTTCTGTGCATTGAAGTATGTTTAGCAGCAGTGTTGGGTTCTGCCTACTAGAACACTCTTCACCCTCAGGTGTAACAACCAAAAATATCCCCAGACATTGCCAGATGTCCCTGGTGGGGATTGGGAATGGGGTGGCAAAATCACCCTGGCTGAGAACCACTGTTCTAGTGGTAACAGCTTGCTTAGAGCTCTCTGCACATAGCATGCCACATGTGTATTTGGGGCTTTGCTCATGTTCCTACCATCAGGGATGTTTCCCTCCTCCCCAGTTCTTTGCCAGAAAACACCTGATCCTCTTGTCACTGCGACTCTCTCTCCTGGGAAGCCATCCCTTACTTCGCCCTTCTGCCAGTGTTCCCATTGGGCCTCTGCACGGCTCTCCCCTGGCTTTGCCCAAGTGGGAGTGGTCATTGCTTATCTCTCTTGAGCTACTTGGGATCCAGGACAGGGTCTTTTTCTAGTTCGTGCCCCCTGTGGCCAGCGCAGTACCTGGTACATAGCCAGGCACTCAACTGCGTAGGATCCATGTAGCCAACAGCTGACTGTGGGCTGTGTCCTTTCTTGAGGCACATGATGGCCACTTGAGATGGTGACACAGGAATCAGCCCCAATATTTTCACGTTGATTAAATACATGCCAGTATTATCTCTTGGGGTTAATGTGTTCTCTTCTACTCTCACGGAGGCTGTTCTTAATCCCCAGGAGCTCATGGATGCACTTCAGGGGTTCTACAAAGTCACTGAAAATTTTGTGTCTATGTGCAAACAGGCATTGATTTTTTTCTCCCTGGGGGTGAAATCCTGTAGGTTTCATCAATTTTCCAAATGGCTCCTTGAGTTCAAAACTATTAAGAATAATTGGTTTAGCTGAATAACCTAGAGCCGGCAATCTAAACACTGCTAGCTCAGCCGTGCTGTGGAAGACAGGTGACACTGGGCCAGACCAACTACGAAACGAAGATGATTTCAGGGCTGAACTGCACAGTACAAATTGTCAGTGCAAAGGGCTTCTAAACAGGAGGATGAATTACGGTGCCAAGTCCATTGCTGTCTGTGGAGGACCCCTGGCAGAATGCATAAGCTGGAGGACTGTTGGCTCTTTGTGCCAAAGCTGTTAGTGATGCTGAAGAAAAGTGGTCACTATATACAATAGTTTCTTTAAAATCAATTAGTATAAATCTTAATCCGCTCTATACGAAGTTCTGTGTGCATCGCTTGGAAAAAAAGTGCAGAACTTTAGAGGAAAAAAAAAACACCATACCTGGTTTCCCACCAGCTCTGTCATATAGGAGCTTGGGGTTTTGGACAAGTAACTAGGCCTCTGAGTCTCAGAATTTCGTTTGTAAAATAATGGTAATGAAATCCACTCTTGTGGAACCGATCATTTTGTCAGTTTCCTTCTGTTGGAAAAGTGCTCTATCTGTACGTCAATCCTGAGGTTTCGGGTGGGGGATTTGGTTGTTACCCCTTGCCCTGGTAAAGGTAGACATTTGACCAATGCTTGTCCAGTCACAAAGGCCTACCCTCCTGAGCTCCCATGAGGAGTGGAGCTGTGGTTCAAGTCTGGCCACTCAGTCCTTCCATGGGGTTTTTCTAATGGGAAAGCCATCTCTGTCTTTACTTTTCACTTTGACTTAAATTGGGGCTATTTTCTGCAACCAAAATTGTACTGATCAACAAAGTGTCTACATTGTGAGATTTATTGAAGATGTAGAACGAAGGTATATAGAATAGTTAGCGTGGTAAGTGACACCTAGATGCTTGAAATATACAGTAAAGAAAAATAACAGACCTTACTGTTAAGAAGAATCTCTGTTTACCCATATTTGAGTGTGGGCTGTTGAAACTTGTTAGGCACACCCTCCCTTTGTGTCTTTGCTCATGTACTTTTCTCTGCTTGCGATGGCTCCCTTCTTCACCCACCATTACATTTATGTCAGTTCTACTTACTCTTATCTTAAAGTCTATTTTATCTGATAATAAAACAACTAAACTGCTTTCTTTTGATTAGAATCTTTCTGGTACATCTTTCCCTAGTCCTTTACTTTTAACTTTTCTGGATCCCCAAATTATAGATTGTTTCTGGGAAATAGCACATTTCTAAACAATTTAAATTCAATCAGATAATTCTTTTAATTGGTGTGCTGAATATATTTACATTTACTATAATTTTATATGTGTTTGAATATAGTCTACCATTTTCTTATATTTCTATTTACCCTACTTTATGATGCTTTATTTCCCTTTTTATCCCTCTTTGACTTGGGAGCTATCCATTCCATTATTATTCTTTCAGGGATTACCCATAAAATTTTACCATGCTTACTTGACTTAATCTCAAGTTAATTCATACCTCTGCCCTCTTACAGTCTAAAAATCTTTTTTAAGTGTGAGAACATTCTTTATAAAAAAAAATTAATTTTTTTATTTCAGGTATACAAAACAACACAGTGATTATATATTTATATACCTCATAAAGTGTTAACCCCAATAAGTCTATCACCCATCTGACACTGTACATAGTTATTACAGTATTATTGCTTATATTCCCTATGCTGTACTTACATCCCCTTGACTATTTTTTTTTAAATTGTAGTTGACATTCAAAATAATTTTATATTAGTTTCAGGTGTACAGTCATTTATATAATTTATGAAGTGATCCCTCCCGATAAGTTTAGTACCCACTTAACACTATACATAGTTATTACAATATTATTGGGTATATTCCCCACACTGTACTCTACATCCCATGACTATTTTGTAACTACCAATTTGTAGTTCTTAATCCCTTCACCTTCCTCACCCAGCCCCCCAAGCCCCCTTCTCTCTGGCAACCATCAGTTTGTTCTCCGTATTTATGAGTCTGTTTCTGTTATGTTTGTTTATTTATTTTGTTCTTTAGATTCCACATATAAGTGAGATTATATTCTAAGAATCTCGATATGCTTAGCCCTGATGCACTCTCTGTCTAACATGTTATTGTGTCTAGTGTTTTGGTTCCCTCTTGCTTGGTACTGCCCAGATTTATCATTAACATTGTTTTAGAATTCAGTGCTTGTTTAGTAGTACCCAAATGGTAATCACTATCTTTGCTCATCAAAGCTGCTTCTTCGTTACTCCCTTCTGAGTCCATTTCTTACCCTCCTTTAGAAATTCTTTCAGGAAGAATCTGTTGGTGACAGGTTCTTTCGGTTTTCATTTGTCTAAAAACATTTTATTTCAACCTCACAGTTGAAGTTCACAGTGGAGTTCAGCATAGAATTCTAGGTTGACAGTTATTTTCATTCAGTCCTTTGAAGATATTGTTCTGCTGTCCCTGGTTTCAGTTTTGCTGTTGAGAAGCGTGCTGATTGTCATCCGCCTGTAGGTAATTTCTCTTTTCTCTCTTGTTGCTTTTAATATTTTACTCTTTGACTTTGGTGAATTACAGTTTCTCTATAAGGCATCTATAGGTGGGTTTTACTTACCCTGCTTAGAACTTGTGCTTCCTGAATCCTTGTTTTTCATCAATTCTAAGCCATTATCTCTTTCTATTCTCTATGATCTTTTTCTGGAACTCTCAATAGATGTATTATATGACTGACATTCTCATTCTGTCTGCTGTGCTTACCGCGTCAATGCTCTTATTTCTCTTTTTCCTTTTGTAGAACGTTCTGGGTGTATTTCTCAGATCTATTTTTCCTTGCCTAATTCTTATAGTCCAACCAAGTTTAATCTGCTATTTATCCTATTCACTGAGTTTTAAAATTTCAGTGGTCATTAAATTTTTTTTCCATAAATATTTTTTGGTTCTTTTCCAATTTTTTTGTTCTATTTTGTTTTATTGTGTCCCCCACTCCCCATTTTTCTATTTCCTTCTTTTATACCTTTAATAATCTAAAGTTACTAATTTTATGTTCTCTCTCATATTATTCTTTTACCTGTAGTTCTTGGCAGTCTTATCTAATCTTGCTTTCTTTCCTGTCTATTGACATTTCTTCATGATGTGATTCTTTTTTCATGGGTTTTGAAATTTTGGATTGTGAGCTCATGTTCGATGAGGCTTTATCTTTGTGAATCTTTCCCATCTTGAGTTTAGGCTGTTTATCTTCTTAAAATTTTTTTTTTTTGTATTCTCAGCAATTAATATACTTTCATGAGAATATTAGATGCCCCCCAAACTCTTGTCTTTGTTGATGATATGGACAACCTACAAAAATATAGCTAAATCTCTTTACTCCCTTTTTGGGAAGGGAACCTATTCCTCTACCACATTGCCTCTAAGCAGTTTTTGCTTATAAGTCTGTGAGGTTTTCACTGTTGTTGAGACATACATTCTTGGGACAAGAGAATGTAGTTGGCCTGAGGAGAAGAAATGAGCAAGGATTCTGGAAAGGGGGAAAGGAGGATAGAACAATCCTCCAGTCCCAGGAGGAAAGACAGCATTGAGCAGTAAACGCAGATGAGAAAACAAGAGAACCATCGTTCCTGGGTTGAGGTGGGGGAGCAAAGACAAGAATAACAAGGGAATGGACCCAATGAGTGGAGGGAAATATCCCATCATACGCTTCAGGGTATGGAGACTCTGATACAGTGGGAAGAGGTTTATATAACCACTTTCCTGCTCTTATCAATAATACCAAAGGACAGTAAAAGGCCAAGACTCACCATATGCCAGGTCTTATGCTAACAGTTTCATCTAGATTCTCTCATTGGATCCTCATAACAACTCATTGAGGAGGCACTCGTTCTCCCTAATATTCAGAAGAAGAAATTGAAATTCAAGAAGCTAAGAAACTGAACCCCCACCCACCAGTGAGAGAAGAGCAGAGCTGAAATTCGAACCCAGCTCTGGTGAAGTCCAGAGCAGGAACATGCAGTCACCTCAGGACTGACCTAACACTTCCACTGGGTTATGATACACGTGGCCGCTCCTCCAGGGACCTCTCCCACGTAGTGCGGAGAACTGCTGTGGATGGGGACACCCTGTTCATTGACATTGTCAATAGCACAAAGCACATGCTGGGTACTTAATAAATATTTACCAATAAACAAACAAACAAACAAATAAAGGTTTTTCCTTTGCAGAGCTGGGCCGTGGAAAAGTGGAATAGGACATGGTAGGTTGAAATGTGTCCTCACCATCTCCTTCCTTGGCTTTAAAGTTCTGTGCAGACAACTAGAGAGACCAGAGTCCTGGTCACTTTCCCTGGCAAAGAGGCTGGGCTGGGTGGGATTGTCAAGCAGCATGTCACACTGCAAGCTGATAATGGTGACGAGAAGTCACTGCCTGGCTGTGTGGACCCTCTCTTTGTTGGGTGGCTATTTCAGAGGAGATATTGCTCCTCTGAGTACTGTTATTATCAATCCTTATCTTGGTGATGAGAACAGAATACATAACAAAGGGATTCTTCCCAGGTTGCACCTCTTGCACACACAGCCCTGGTTCCCAACCTGTGCTCTGCAGGCAGACCCTGCATCTCAAGTAGCTATTCTTTCTTCCTGCGAAAGAAGGCAGCCCAGAGTGATGGGGGTTGGGGGATGCCGTGGGGTGGTGGCTGGGGAGGTGCATCTGCCAGGAATTTGCCACCAAAATTCTAGGTCTTTCCTTTATAAGGAAAATGATTTGTTTCTTACTGCTGAAGCTTTAGGACCCCTTTAGATTACAGCTGCAACCTGCCTGTGCTTTGCCAGGGAAGGGGGGCATGCAGAAGAGGCCCCCACCAAGCACCAATTGGGGCAGCTGTGTATCTTTTTGTCTCCCTGTGCCTCTGAGCTCTCTCTCTCTCTCTCTCTCCTCTTCCTCCCCCTTTCTCACCCCTCTCCTCCTACCTCTCTCTCCCCCTTCCCCTCTCTCTCTCCCTCCTTCTTCTTCTCCCTCTCTCTCTCCCTCTTCCTCTCTTGTTCTTTCCTTCTCCTTCCTTTGACTTTTCATTTTGTTTCTTCCCCCTTCTTCTCTGCTTGCCCAGTTCCTCTCCCATGCCTCACACTTTTGTTTCTGTGAACTTTCCATAGCTCCATCCACCTCCCAACGCCTTCCTGCTCTCCAGAGCCACAGCATGACACCCATTTCTGACATTTCTACCCCCTCCCCACCACCACGCCCCAGGCCTTGAAAAGCTCCTGGCTTGCCTGCAACCCCAGGCAATTCTTCAGAGAGTCTTCAAAGCTCCAGTCTTGATCTCAGGCTGCGTCCAGGTTCCAGAAAGATGGTAAGGAGTGAGGCTGCCAGATGCACTTGCTGAGTTTAAAGTCCTCCACTGGGGAGCGTTTCCTGGGCTAACCGGATGCCCAGCCCCTGCGGTGTGCACAGAGGCGCAGATGCCATGAGGGTGAAATCCCTGGGTGCCTGCCATGGGCTGGGGAGACTTCTGAGGTCACCTGTCAGTGGGGTCACTATGGTGCAGAGGGCCCCATGGGGCTCAGAGACCCACATTAGCATTTTAAAGAAAGGTCAGCGAGGAAGGGTTTCTGAGACCTGCTGGGAGCAGAAGGCTTGACGGTGTGGAAAGTTCACTGCCCCCTAGATCCTGAACAGGCCCATCTGCTGACCAGGTACATTTGAGAGGCAGAAAAGGCAGCAGATAAGGAATGGGGGGGCCGTTGGATTCTAACTTCAGCTCCGTCACTGGTGAGCGGAGTTTGGGCCTCACTCTCCTCCCCCTCAAAACAAAAAGTCAGATGAAGTGATCTCTAAAGTCCTTCCAGTTCTAGAGTTATGATGGTCCAGGGAGGGGGGCAGAGGCTGGGTGCTGTTTGCACCAGTGAGGGTGCTGTTTGTCCACTAACCTGTGGAAGGACCCCAGAGAAAACTCCAATTTCTCCTTTTAGCAAAGCGTGTTCGGCCTCAGGGGAAGGGTGTTGAGTTGACAACACCACGCTCTGACTTGATAACATTATTATTACTCATTATGTCTATTTTTACACTTTCCTTTACTTATCTATTTATATTTTAATTTTTAAAATTCATTTGTTTTTGTCTATTATCATTTATTTACCTTCTATTCATGGCGATGCTGGTTTTCCATGAAGGTGGTATTCTAAAATTTCCCTTTGAAATAACTTCGAGTGAATAAAAAGAATCAATTGCAGACCAACATTAAGTAAGTACTGCTAACGGCCGCTTGATGATATGGTTAAAAACTGTGAAGGCAATCTAAGAATTGGGGAATGTTTTACATTAAATCTGGGGACATGTAAAGTGCCCCCTGTGGTCCCTGACCTCTTCAGTGGGCTCCCATGACTATTTCTGCCCTAGAAGGAAGGGTCGGCACTGCCTATGTGCCTTTTCTCTGCTCGTCACTTCAGCTTCCCAGGTAGTGCTGATGACACCAGTCTCCTGGAAGACCCATGAGTGAGAGAGCCCTCTGGCGAGTGTGCCATGGGAATATATTCTGTTCAGTCTTTAGACTGGTTCTGAAATGGTCTTCCCCGTTGGATTTAATGAAAAGTCATTTCAATAGACCACCAGATTATGACACATGGAATTTCTACCCTAATGATAAGTGGCTGGAATTCCCATCTGAGCCATTGTGCTTTAAACATAGTATGTATTACCGTCCGAAATAAAAGCCACTTATGCATACCAACCAATCTGTCTCAGTATAGTGTCACCAAGACAGATATTGATCGAAGAGCCAAGAGCAAGTCAAATAAAAAGCTTTAAGTCTGTGACTATCCATCACCCAAGGAGTTCCAGGGCTATAAGGGCAGCTTGTGGGTTACTTTGTTCAACTTACAGCTTTCAGTTTTGTTATAAGGAGGGAAGAACAAAGTGAGATTTATAGATAACCAAAAGGGTGTTTCTTGCACGCCTCCAATCCAGCGTAGCACCTTGCAGAAAATGCATTTAGCAGAGTGCCCGCTGATCCCGGACGCTTTCTGAAGGTAATGACTCAGCTACGTGCCCCACTGCGTCTGTCTCTAACTGTCTGCTCTGGCCAGCTGCACAGGGCCAGGTGTCTTTCTAGAAGTACCTAAAGTGTCTAAAGTTTGTGCTTATGGCAGAGGTTCCCAGGGAGGAATAGCTGGCGAGGCACTCAGTGGAAGCTCCTAAACAGCAGTGGCTTCAGCACCTACAGAAACCAGAGGTCACTCCTCGCTGGGTTCGGACTTGCTAGAATAGCCAGGGAGTTGGCACAACTGTCCTGGATTAGGACAGCCATGCAAAGTCCACTGGGGAAAATCCCCTTGGTGGCAGACTCGAGGACTCAGGCCCTGGCCAGTGATGAGGATCTACCTCCCCTTGTCCTCAGGCAGTGTTCCTAGAATGGTGTTTCCTACGTTCTGGAAACCTAACAGTGTTCTGGTGAAACATAGCCAGCCCCTTGCATAAAGACTTTTAATAAACGTTCCCTTTGAACTTAGCCACGAGTTCATTGGATTGTGTTTCCTTTATGGCATATTCTTCTGCAACTCCAAGGATATTGCTTGGTTGGGTTTTTGTCTTGTTCTGTTTTGCAAAAAGATTGTAAAAGCAGGATTTCTTGGTTTCACAGAAATTGCCTTACCTCTCATAAAAATACCATAGTTTATAATTTTTTAACCCATTAAATTATCTCTTTTGGGGAGGGGGAACAGAAAGCTTGGCAACTGTGGGATAGATAGTAAAATTGAAAAAGGGATATGACTTCAAGGGAGGCCAGTTGTCAGTGTGAAAGGAAGGCATTATGCCAAAAGCATACAGCAAGGGAGCAAATCTGAATTGGAAGTCAATGAAACCCCCACAGGTGTCTGACTTTGGACTTGTCTCTTATTCCCAAGAGGGTTTATAAGTGGGAAAGGCAGCCGCAGCATCGTCCTTCTTTGCAAACGTGGCAGAGGCAGGAGTAAGCCCCTTGGCTCATCTGCACAGCTCCTTTTACAAAGTAGTCATTGAGTCCTAGACTGCCCAGATCTTGAACCAGAGCTTTTGCAAAAATCAGATCAGAGACCCTCTAAGAAAAAGATGAGAAAATCTGTTGGTCTGGAAGTTAGAAGGAGAAGTTGGGTAGTACTGAGGAGAATCTCTTCTCCGTTGGCTCCTTCTCTTCCCACCAGTAAAAATGGGTGGACTAATTTTTGCCCTGCCTACCTCCTAGAGGCAAGGTCCATAGCACTGTTGTTCTGGGGGGGCGATGTTGATCATAGAGATGAAAAGGAGAGGGGAATCTGAAGAACTGTTATTCTGGAAGTCCTGTGAAGTGCAAGTGGAAGATGAATTCTAACCAGGGCATGGTCCATGAGTTAGGTTTACTTTGACCCAGCCATGGATGTAGGTTAGGGGAATAAAGACTATGTTCTTGCAAGTTTGTATCTTGCTTGGCCCCGGGGATGATGATTAAAGAAGATATGGTAGCACCACATACACCGTTTCCCCCAAAGCACTGGCTTTGATGGGCTGGAAAAGGAAAGAATTTTTCGGTCGGTGCCATGTCCTGGCCCACACGTTCTTCACTCAGAAATGGCTAATATGAGGCAAGGTTGGGAGTTATCCTACAGCCAGGCAGGCTCCCATGTGCACCTTCCCTGCAAGGCAGGCTCTGGGTCTAGCATGGAAGCATGTCAGTGGAAATAGTCTTCAGGACATCTCTTTGACCACTGTGAATCATTTATACACAGTTCTAGGACTTACTTAAAAAGATGTTAAATTTTGGAATAACTTAGATGTCCGCAGTATGCCATCTAATGGAATCTCATTCAATTATTTTTAAAAAAGTATTCTGTAATATTTAATGACGTGGAGAAAATGCTTACCAATTAACATTAAGAAAAACTAGGATAAAAATGAGATGTTCAGTCTAACCCTAAGTTTGCAAACATGCATAGCCAAGGAAAAGTGTGAAAGAAATATATAAAAATATTAATGATGGTTATCTGTGGGTGGTGAGAGTCTAGGTGATTTTTATATTCTTCTATGAAACTTTTATTTTTCAGGTTCTTTGTGAGTGAGTTATAATTATAAGCAGAAATAACTATTTATAATAAACAAATCCCTCAAAGCTTGCTTTCTGAGCCCCTCCTCTCTTCATCCTAGGATCCAACAGTGCCTTCTGTCCCTCAGAAGGTCTCGGCCATGGTTTCAAGGGGTGGGCCACTGTGGTCTCCCTTCTTTATTGTAAATCGCAAAGAGATAAATTCTTCCCAAGTTGTAGTCACTCTTGTTGTGCCATGTATTTTGACATATCTAAGCCTCAGTTTCCTTACCTATAAAATGAGAGAATAGCTACTGCCCTTTCTTATGCCACAAAGAGATTATAAATACTAAAGAAAGTGAGGAAGGGAAGAGTTCTATTAGCCATTTAGGAGAGAACACAATGTAAGGAGTGGTAGGTTACCGATGGTAGTTCCAGCTTAGAAGATAGGACATCAAATCATGGTAACAATATGAACCCATTAGCCACCTTTATGACAACAGTTAATATGCTGGTGGGACTGGCACCTGGACAATTAATATTATTTTGGTTGCATATTTTTATAGCAGGGCTTTTCTCTTTGGAATTTTTAAATCCAATTTTTGTTTCAATAATCCCCCTTTTCAAATTCACAAAATGATGTCTTGTACCGGGAAGAGTCACGAGAGGGCGCTAGACCACTTACAGAGTCCGACGGACTTTTAGCAAAATCACAAAGATTTAAGTCAGAATGAGAACCGAAGCCAGTAACTCCTGCGCTCTGCTGCGGCCATTACATTTCATCTCATGTAGGTGTGTCTGCAGGCTGGGAATTAAGGGCCATTGCACAAGGACTGAAAGCCTATACAATAGAAATTTTGGAACTGGTTCCAGGCCTCAGATACATGAAGTCCGGACTACATTAATTATGATGTTGGGCTGACATTTAATTAAATAAGCTTCTTTGTTCTCCTGGGTTATTACTCTAGTCACTCCGCTTTTTTAGTTCATGTTGGTGTACTTTTATTTATGTCTTTTAGATCAATTGGGATAGTTCAGATTAGAATTCTTTGGAAACTTGAAACCTTGGTTTGCTTTGAAAGCTGCCACAGGCACATGTTCACATGATAAAGAGGCTGACCTCCTCTCTGAGACGCTGATAAATGTATTTAGAAATTAGTAAGCGGCCCGTATTGTTTTCAGAACAGAGGAGGTTGAAATTTCTCTTGTAGTTTAGGCTTTTAGTCCTTGTGCAATGGTCTTTGAGTCCCAGTCTGCAGACACACCTACAAGAAATGAAATGTACCGGGGATATTCATAGGTGTTTTTCCACACTCTTTGCATTTCTGAAGCTGCCTCGGGCAGTGGGAAGGCAATGCGTGGGCATGCGTGTCACGGTTCAGAGGGCCCACTCAGGCTGGAGTAGCTCTGCAATGCCCTGTCCACACCTGGCTGTCTATGAGGCCCTAGGGGCTGTAGTGTCACTGGCAGAGTGCAGGAGTCACTGGCCTCTTGGGGGTGCAGGACAGCAAAGTGGGGACAGGGAGCAACAATCCTGCCCTCAGGGTGTGGTGCATACACACACAGGAGTACCAGCTTGTGGGGCAGATGATCTGGTCCGAGTTTGGCTGTTTTGGGGTGACAGTAACAAGATCTACATATTTTCTTTTTCATCCTTACAAATGACCCTCTAAGGTGGGCAGGGCAGTTCCTGGTTTTATTCTGCTTGACAAATGAGGAAACACAATGAATGAAAGGCATCAAGAGTTCCTTTCAAGTTTGACGTTCCATCTTATCTGGGTAGAAACTCTTCCTCAGTCGGGGAAAGAAACCAGTGCCAAGTTTCCTGAACCTGGTGCAGACGTTTGTGGATGAGAAGGAAGGAGCAGGAGAGAGCTGGGCAAAGGTCTGAGGAGGTTTATTTCTGGTGGATGATGGCACTGTCTCATTCAGCGCCTACCAGTGATAGCTCTTGGGGAGGTGGTGAGGGACCGGGGATTGCAGGAACGACTTTGACAGTGAAGGTCTCTGATGAATACCAACTAAACCTAGGTTTTAGATAACGCAGAAGTTGCTAAAATCTTCAATCAGCACAGGCAGGGGTGATGAAGAGAGCAGATGATGCCTAGAAGCCTCCCAGCACGTTCTGAAAGGATGATGAGATGATGAAGGTGATGGTGGAAGAGAAACACAGCTGGGGGGTTTCGCATTTGGAGCCATAGAAGTCACAGCAACCAGTGGCCTGCAGCTAGGAGCCCCAGACTGGCATTTCAGGGGAACCCAGGCTGTGGGGGAAGTCCAGGAAAGCCTGGAGGGGATTCGGTGGTTTGCAAAACTCAATTTTGTGAGGGAGGGAATCCATTCTGGGGGTTTTATATGCCCCTGGGGAAACTGTTCTTTGCTGCTCTTATGTTATGGATGTTTCGGTTTTAAATTTCAAATCTCGGACTTGATTTAAGGAGTCTTTAAATTTCCTGACATATATGGAGGCCCAAAGGCAGCGAAGTACAGTCCTTTAGAAGGCTAATAAAATCAAGGAACCTCAAGGCCATCGTCACTTTCTTGTGCAAACCCACAGCATTTCTACAGGTGACCCCCCCCCCCGGCGACCTCTCCCCAACCCAGTGCTGGAAAGACCCAGGGCCTTTGCATGTGTAGGATGGATTGAACAGCGATGTGTTCCGAGTGGCTGCTGAACATGGAAGACGAGGCTGGTGGTCCCAAATGGGTGACAGACAATTTCAGTTTCTGGAAAATACTGTGTGCAGCTCCATTTTACATACTGCTTTTGAGTACCAAACACTGGAGAATTCTATCTCATTTCATTTCCCCCTGTGACCTTGGCTTTGACTCTTCTAATGGATGTGTTTCCTGATCCCAGTGAATGTATGCTGAATAGCAGGAGACGCTTCACACATCCCCTTCAGCCTCTCTGCCCAGCTGGGCTTCCCTTGTCCGGTCCTGCCCTGCATCCCAGGGCCTCCAAGGGCGAGGGGAAAGGCTGAGGTCTGGCTCAGGCAGAAACAGCATTGGCCTGTACAGTGAAGGATGCTAAGTTCGCCCGCATCACAGGAAGGGCTGAAAGGAACCTGAGAATTCCAATTAAGTCTAAATTAATGAGCTGGAAACTTTGGGGAAACCATTGTGGGCAATGAGGGGAGAATGTGATCATCTTCCTTTTAATGAGCACTGGAGAAGCTTGTGGTCCAGCTGGTAGCCCGAGGAAGAAGGGCGGTATCCAGAGGGAGCCAGTTTCTTAGAGTATCAGAAGGGGGATTACCCTGGTGGTGAAATGATAGAGGCTGTTTAACACACCCGACTCCTTCATCTTTAAGAGGGAGAAAGGAAGACCCTAAGTGGGGAAAGGTGGACTTGAGTGGAGCCTGGAGCACCTCTTCTCGCAGCTGCCCTCCTCACATGATGAAGTCTGAAGCTAGATAAAAGAAAGTGACTTTAGGAAACTCTATTGCCTATTGGAGCCTGCACAGCCCCTGAGGCCAGGTCCCCCCTACCCCTCTCTGGCTACCCTCTTGGGCAGCCTCTGTCCCCTTCATTGGGAAAAGGCAGAAAAACCACCTGCTGCTGTCGAGGCCACAGACCACCTGCCAGCCTCTGGGATGGCCCTGCCTCCCAGCCATGCACCTGGCACCTGAGAAGGGGGAACGAAAGAACGAACTAGGCATCAGTAGAGGTCGAACTAGGGCGTGTATCTTGAAGAAGGGTCCTCCTCACTCCCGAAGCCCGAGGATCTTGAGGCGTCCAGGCTGTGGAATCGAGTTCACAGCTGGTCATTCCTCCCCTCCACATTAGGGTCTCCTTTGGGAAAAATGGCTTGCCATGGGGGCCCGGCCAACCTCTTCGGGTCCCCCAGGGCGCTCTGCGGGGTGGGGGATGCGGAAGGGGGAGCACACTGGAGAGGGGTGCCGGGTCCCGCGTCTGGGCTTGGGGTGCACCACCTCGCGCACTGGGGGTCAGGAGTGCGTGCCTTGGGGTCAGCCTGCCCCGTCCAGCCTAAGCGAGCCGGCGCTGTGAGCCTCCTTCCCTCCCGCTTCGGGCGGTCGAGTCCGCGCCCGTTCTAGTTGCTGCAGCTGCGGCTGCTGGCGGCCGCGGGGAGCGCGGGGCGCGCGCCGAAGAGGCTTGGGTGGCGAGGACGGCGACGAGGAGGAGACGGAGGAAGCGAGGAAGAAGGAGCGGAGGCCGCGGAGGCTCCGCGGTGGCGATGCGCGCGGGGAGCGTGGACTAGCGGCGGCGGCGCCCGGCGACCGGACGCGGTGAACCTGCCGCGGCCCAGTGCGCACGGGGGTGGCGAGCGCAGCAGGGGGCGGGGGGCTGGCGCGGGGCTTCCGAGCGGAGGGGGCTGATTATGCATTATTAACGAGTTGCCGCCTAATAAGCTAAGAGCCGCTCGTTAGCGGCGCGGGCGGCGCGCGGGGAGGGGTCCCCGGCCGGAGCACAGCGCACACGCGTGGCGCACGGCGGGCGGCGCGGCAGCCAGGGCGCCCGGGCCCGCGCGCTGAGCCGGGGCGGGCCCGGGGGCGGTGCAGACCCCGCGCGCGGGCGGCCCCCGGCGGCCCCTCGCTTTCTGCGCTAGGGGCAGCGCAGCCCGGGGCGCGAGGGGCGCGGGCCGGGGCGGGGAGCCGCCCGCGCGCTCCATCCCCCTCCCCCCGGGCGGGCGGGCCGGCGGCCTGGGGGAGGGCGGGCGGCGGCGGCGGTATATATCTCGGCGCAGCCCGCCAGGTCGCGCACAGCGCCCCGAGCCCAGGCGCCTCCCCGCCCCCTCCCCGCGCTCCGCGGCGGCGGCAGCAGGCGCAGCAATATGGCTGTTGATGGGTGTTCGGGGTGGCGCTGGCGGCGGGAGGAGCTCCCCCGAGCCCCTGCGCCCGCTGCCCGTTGCTAGCTATGGCAAATGGTGGCGGCGGCGGCGGCAGCGGCGGCGGCGGCGGCGGCGGAGGCAGCAGTCTTAGAATGAGCAGCAATATCCACGCGCACCATCTCAGCCTAGACGCGTCCTCCTCTTCCTCCTCCTCTTCATCCTCCTCCTCTTCCTCCTCGTCCTCGGTCCACGAGCCCAAGATGGATGCGCTCATCATCCCTGTGACCATGGAGGTGCCGTGCGACAGCCGCGGCCAGCGCATGTGGTGGGCTTTCCTGGCCTCTTCCATGGTGACTTTCTTCGGGGGCCTCTTCATCATCCTGCTCTGGCGGACGCTCAAGTACCTGTGGACCGTTTGCTGCCACTGCGGGGGCAAGACGAAGGTAAGGCGCGCCCCGCCGCCCGCCCCTTGCGCCGGCCCCGCGCGCCTCGGCGTCCCCGGCAGCCCCCCTCGCTCCTCGCTCCTCGCGGCGCCCAGCCGCCTCCATCCCCGCCGGCCGTGCCCTCGCCGCCTTCCCTCCCGCCGCTGTCCCTGCGCCTTCGGACTGGGGGTGCCGGTGCGCCCCGGGACACGGATCTCCAGCCCTGACCCCTTGTTTATTGTAGGGCCGTTTGCGGCTGCGGCCCGGGCCGGGGTCGGGGACGCGCGCCGTGGTTTGGGGTAGGGACAGCCCGCCCCGCGGGCGCCCAGGAAGCCGGGGGCCGCTGCGTGCGGGTATCGCAGGCTCACCTGCCGCGGCCGGGCTGCTGGCGGTGGGCGAGGGCCAGCACATCAGCCTGCACTTTAGAAACCTGTTGGGGAGGCGAGTTAGTGGAGTGAGAAGGAAGGGAGAATCCTTTGGGCGAGGAGGCAAACCTTTTGGACTAGGGAATCCCGGGGGAGGAACATGGCCAGAGGCAGTGGGGAGGGTCTGGGGGCCAAAAGAAAGTTGGGGAGATGCACCCAGTTTTGGAGGCAACCATGAAGCCTGCCACTTTAGGAGTGTCGTGAGGTCGCACGTCTGCTGTCACCTCCCTGTCCATCCTTTGAGAGATTCTCATGGAACATACTCCCCAATCAAGTTCTGGTGCATCTGTATTCTCGCCCCCACGCCACCCCCTCAGGACCTTGGAAATGCCACCAGCAGCGTGGAGCTGGAGCGGAAGGTCCGCGGGAGAGCCGGCCAAGGCCCGGGTTTCACGCGGAGCCTCCTCTCTGACGCTTTTGAGGTGGCTGGAGGTCGGATTAGGCTATTCCTGGCGGCGCAGAGACGCCCACCAGCACTGAGGCTCACTACACGTTATGTGTGGTTGCTAGGCTGACTGCCTGGGCTATTGCCAGGTCCCTACAGATGTCCTCTTTTTCCCCCACTGGCTGAAGGTGAGGGGTGGGGGCAGTTTTTCATAGAAAACTGCAGAACGAAAAAAGAAAGAACTGGAAAAAAGAGAGTGACCCAAGGCATCCTCTGTTTGAGTAATTCCCATCCTAGGGGACTTTCCAGTGCCAGTATTTTCAGAGGGAGGGGAGAGCAAGGGGAGTAGGAGAACAGTGCAAGGCAGAGGCAGCTCTCCCTCAGAATGTTCACACCTTTTCTAGGAAAGTTAATCCGAGGACCCCTCAAACTTCTACAGGGCACAACAACTTGTCGCCGCCTCCTTAGTTGCTTCAGGAAATAGTAGGGAAGCCAGGGGCTGTGGGTGACACATGAGGGTGAGCCAAAGCTCCCTCTCCTGATCATTAATTATACATCGTGTTGGGTGCTGGAGCTCAGCTGTGTTTTGTGGCAGCACATTTGTGTTTTGGAAAATACTGCTGTATTGCAAATAAAGGGAGAAAAATAAAAGCCATCACTCTCTTCCTCCTCCGGAAACCTCCAGCGGTTGCCCAGCCAGTTTTCTTTGGAGTTACCATCTCAGCCACAGAGGTTTCTCCTTACTTGTCAAGGTGGAAAACCTCACGCATTCCAGAGAAGCTGTCAGATTACGCAGGATCCTACCCACGAGACCCTGAGACCATGCCCCTTGCCTAGCCTACCTAATAAGCGCTTATTCATAGAGTCTTCTTATCCACACATTTCCTCTCCTCCTCCTCCCCCACAGTCTCCAGCCCTGGAGTTTATTTTCCTTTACTGAGATTCAGTGTCTGCCCTTAGGGGAAAGATAGCTCATAGTTGTGCACATCTAAAATGTTCTCTACACTGAGTGATTCTGGTGAACTTTTTAACAGCCTCCTTCTCCGTAAGGAACTGGGCGATAACTTTTTTCAGTGAGTCGCAATACGTTTTGAAAGTGTTTCTGTGATTCTGGTATTTTGAACAGTCTCTAAGTTTTCTCACTCCAGGGGCTTCATCAATGCCACTGCGTTGCCCGTGATGAAATGCTAATTGTACTGTTCACATAAAGAGTCTCTTTCCGAAATGATGACCAAGCATAACTTCTGTCAGTTTTCTCCAGAAAATAGGTTTTTGGCAATTATCGTTAGAAAAAACAATCCCTACGTATTAGACTATATTTTGTAGTTCCAAGACCTGCTGAGTTGGCATAACTGGAAGTTTCTATAAGGAATCAGCCTGGGAGGAGAGATGCTTGCAGTTGGCTGGGAATATGTGAGGCGATGTGAATCAGGTCACTTCTGATACCGTTAAAGTTCATTTTAAACCATGCTTAGAATCTCTTAATACTTGCCCCTTAATCTGTTCAATTAAACCTAGTGTAGCCAACTCATTATACCCAGTAATAATAACTTAGGCCTTTTATAAGCTTTTCTTTCTACCCTGGAGATCTGTATTTTTACTGCAGTCATGGTTTTTATGCCCTTCATTCTTTTTGCTTTCCAAGTATTTGGTAGTTGTCGCGATGCTGTTCAGAAGAATGCATTTGGCTTGAGCTTGGAATAATTATTTCGTGCTGGGTTTCCCAAGGAAACGTTGGTTGCTTTTCTGTAGAATTCTACCAGCCCTCAGATGTGTTCAGTCTCACCTTCATTCCGTCCCAACATGGTAGGACCAGGAGCTGGGGTCCAGTAAAAGACTAGTTGTTTTAGCATCAGAAATTCCATGGGAGATAAGTTTCAGCAGGGAGCTGTGGTATCACACTCTGTCTCTGGGACCACACCGTCCTTTTTGATCAAAGGAACCCGGGGTTGTGGGCATGCACCATGCATCTCATCATTAATACCTTTGGTCTTTGAATCCCCAATGGGGAGTGACTCTACTATTTTGAAAAGAATAGTTTTGTTTTTGTTTTTATTGGAAATAAGAAAACAAACCACATTTTCCTGTTTTTTTGGGAACTTGGGCACAATTACCCCAGGACTATATTCTTTGCTGTACATTTTCACAAGATTGTTTTTTCTCTGTTGCGTTTCATCATAGCTCTCTCTTTACTAGGTCACGCTGTTTTGAGTAGTGACCAGTAGTGAACAGGGAGCTGCTCTGGCAACCTGACTAAGACGATAACCTTGAAGAAGTCAATTAACCTCTCCGGTCTCTCTTTTCTTGTGTTTAAAATGTGGCAATTGAATTGTGTGTGTTCTAACGTCCCTTCCTGCTCTCTGATTCAGGGTCAGAAAGAGGAAGGAGTTCACAAACTATGGGTAAAGTTTCTAGCTCACAACATGTCTCGCCATTCTCCAGCAGGTCTTTTAGGAATTCAGCCTCGGAGCGCTTATGTGTTTTTATTTCCATCTCCTGCTCCTCTTTCAGCATACAGTCTCCTTTTTTCTCTCAATTAATCTGGGGAAACTGAGGCTGACTTCCTATGGAGCCTTGGTTTGCTGAGGGCCTGCAAGTGGCCAGGCATGGACTTCCTTCTGCTCTCCGTTTGAGCTGTCTTCCCTGTAGAAGTTTGGGCTTGATGGGGGCTGGTCTGCATGTAATGAATTATTGAGGTATTGTCTCCATGGCTGTGTCTGAGAAAACAACACATTGACTCTGTCAGGCTTGTGACTAATATAAATATCAGATCCCATTACGGCTTGGTAATTACCCAGGGTCTGGCTTGACGCATCCAATCAGGGCTGGGGCTTTAATGCCTCAGAATTCTTGATGCCAGATTGGCCCTGGTGTTTCATCTCGTCCTGGAGATCAGCTGCATCAGATGACCTTCAGATACTCTGATAAGATCACTTAGGGAGGCCTTGGAGAAGGCCTCAGGTCCCAGTCCAGCTGACCTTCCCTTGTCCAGGGAGCTTTGGCTTCTCATGCTTAGCTCTCTTTATGGAAATGCACACTTGAGTAGAGACTGCAATCAGACCCAAGTGCAAATCGTGGATCTCACACTTATTAGCAGGGCATCTTTGTCTGGCAACCACGTCGAGCCCTGATTTCTTCATCTGTAAAAAGAGAATAATGATGCTTATTACAAGAAGTAGCCATAATGGGGATATAGCATCCAGCAAATGCCTGGCATTTAGCAGGCCTCCTGTAAAGGGAGCTACTGTAGCTCCACAAAGTGGTGAGTTTATTTTCTCTTTGATTCCTTGAACTTTTGGCCCCTGTAGGGCACAGACTACGACAAATAGAACTTTTGAGCCAAAAGAAACCTCTAGACCCTGAAGTCTATTGTCAGCCAGTTAGAGTCAGACTGAGATCTGGGCTCATGGCTCTCGGCTGTTGCAAGGCTAGAAAACTGGGGAGGGACAGCCAAGGAAGGCTCTGTGGTTGAGGGCCTGGCAGGCCGGTGGGGGAGTTCCTGGACCAGCACAGGCACTGTGGGGTTCCAGGAGTGGTACCCTATCAGAAGTGAAAAGTTTGGTGGGTGGCTGTGGCTGTTCAATGTCCCTTGAGAAGGGACAGATTCCATCCCTGTTATCTCCACAGTCTGGAGAGCACAGACCTGTTTCTCCAGTAAAGTAACAGTTTCTTCGCCAGGGTGCTCTCTACCCCGACCAGCTTTACCTTGACAGCCCCCGAGCAGTGTTTCCCAAAGTGTGTTCCGTGGAGCGCTTGCCCTTAAAGTTACCTTGTGATAAAAGGGGAGAGGCGTGCACATGTGGGCGACCCCTGGAGAGGCCCATCACAGGCTTGGGGAAGGCCCAAAGCGGAGATGGCGGTTCAACTGCTCCTGACTCTGTTCACTGAGGGCAGCGTTGCCTAGACGTGAAGCCTGCTGTGCAGGACCCAAGAGGCATCCTGTGACCTTGGGCAAGGACTCCACTGCTTCGTGCCTCAGTTCCCTCATCTGCAGATTGGGGATTGTAATAGCCAAAGCCCTGTGGAATAGGTATTCTCAACAACACCATTTTATAGCATTTCCTAGGAGGACACAGTGACCACAAGCTGTGGGTTGGCCCTGCTTTCAGGAGCCCAGGGACCTTGTCCAAACATGCATCAGGAAGAAGGCAAGAGCTGCCCTAGCATGTGGCCTGGGGGAGGAAGGATTCCAAAGCCAAGGTCAAGTGGGCTCCCTCTTTGCCTCGATCACTGCCTGCTTCCCTGGATGGGGACATTCATTGGGTGCCTGATGGCAGGGCGGAAATGCTTGCTTTCATGCTCCCTCCTCCCCTCATCCCACCCACTAGGGCGAGAAAAGCCAGGTGCTGAAGCAGTCAGCTTGGCATTGGATTGCAGTGACAGGACCCCCTTCCCAAAGTGGGCAGCAGGGGTGTCCCAGCTCACAGCAGCAGTGGACGTGCTAACCTGTGAATCACCAGAGCCAACACCACCTTCCTGGGCCTCCAGAGCTGCGGAGCCCCTGGAAGGCTGCCTCTGTGGTTCCGGTGAAAAGGGCTGTGTTTGTGTTTTCCATGCCACAGCCCTCGGGACCCTGCTGAGAGCACTGATCTTCGGGGAGTCATGCCTGGGGGTCAGACGAGGTCAAGCCTCCTGCAGGACCTCTGAGATTCCACAGCCTTTCTGTGCACAGCACAGAGCAGACCGAGAGTGTCTCCTTTTTTGAAATGCTTCTTGAGTGGGTGGAATCCTGGCCCTGGACACATGGAGAAGGAAACTGCTGTCCGCACCCTCAGGGGCAGATGTGTCCTAGCATTCTGGATAGAAGGCTCAAGGAATGTTCAATTGGGGCATCAGATCTCTGCCTCCAAGGGTGGGAGAAAGCATCCAGTCTGCCTACCCCTGGGGCTTCTCACATTCTAAAATGCACGTGAATCACCCGGGGAGCTATTAAAATGTAGGTTCAGATTCAGAAAGTCCAGGGTGGGGCCTGAGATTCTGCATTTCTGACAAGACACGGGCAATGCCCTTTGTGCAGAACATGGCGTGAGTAGCAAGGATCTGGTCCATTCCTCAGCCTTCAGCCAGTCCTGCCCTGAAGACAGGCCTATTTTTAAATCTGGAAATTCCCCACTCCTCAGCAGTGGGAAGGGAAGAGAAGAGGAAGGGTCACTGTGCCAGGACAGCCAAGTTGGGAAAACTCTGCTGAGGCCTCTCTGAGTTGCTGCGGTTCAGTCTGGTTGCTTATTGCTCAAGCTGATTGGTCGGGTGCCTGCTCCTGAGGAGCCCACAAGCGCCGTTGGTTTGGGGTTGGACCAGAGCTTCAATCTACAGATGAACAGGGTGTGGTCTGTGTGTCGCCCATCAACGTGTGGGCTTTCCCTCATGCCAGTTGGTCACGCTGCAAGGGCTGAGGCTTTCCGAAGTCCAGGATGGCAACTTGGCCAAACCACCTTCTTGCAAAATTAAAGGCTCGTGGTGTAGCCAGGGCTGCGCTGTGTGGCGCTTCAGAAAGCCAGCAGCTGGCCGCTCCCTCGGGCGTGTTTGAAGTCAGCGAGCAGCAATCTGCCAACCTGATTTCCCACTGGGACCTGGGTGGGCCTTCCCAACAGAGGGTTTAACTTGGAAGCACAGGGCTCAAGACCTGATCACCGAGTAGGGAGAGACATGTGGCACTGTGCAGTCCAACCCTCCAACGGCACTCCTGGAGAATTCTAGCAGATTGAAAGGAGCAAGGTTTTTCTCAGCTCATACTGCTAGGGACTTTTTCTCTGAGCTGTGCTTCTTGTGTTGTTCCATCATCAAAGGAGAGAACCTGGAATAAACTTGACCCATGAGCATTGTCAGCCTCCCCAATGAAGAAGCGTTTAGTATAATGCCCAGCACACAGTAGGTCCTCAATTCTTACGGTTATTATGATTGTACTTCCTTTTATCGCATAGTAAATGCATTCCATGTACCGAGCTAGGTGCTAGGGGAAAAACAGGACCCAGTTCTGACTTTTATTTGACAGGGTGGGATGGAAAAAAACAAGTTATCTTTTCACGGGGTATGCGCATGTCTGGTCTCTGAGTTGCCTGCAGACCCCTTGAGAATAGGAAATGAGTCATATCAATCCAAGCACGCATTTATTGGGAGGGTCCTTTCCATCGTGGTTAGCTCCGGACAGAGTGCGACTGTAGTAGGTGCTGCTTTAATTTGTTAGAAGCTATGGCGAAACGCTGGGTGAATAGGATGGGTTCATTTGGTAACAAAATGATGTTTGAGTCACTCCTGGCTTTTAATTATTCATGCCACCAGTCTCTCTTGACCAGTGCTTAACAAGGGTTTAGTTCTTGACGATCAGTTGTCTGTGAGGTGCATGAGTCAGGCAGTGGATGGAAGAGCAGCTTCAAAAGAATGGCTGCTTGAAGGTAGAATTTGCTTTGTTTTCAGCATTATTTGGTAATTGTCTTTGGGACATTATGTCTAATTGCCAATTTGGAAATGTAATTGGCGCTCCAGGTCCAGAATGGGTATACTTAACATCATCAAGCCAATCTCGGAATTATGTCCCTATAAGCTCTCATTACCTGTATGACTAATGCTTCTTTACATGGCCCAAAGTGAAATTATTCAAAACATCTCATTTACTTTGTATTCTTTATGCCATTTCATTGGCTTCCCTACCAGGATTTCTCAGGGACCCAGCTCCGTTTGACTGGGTATTTCAAAGATCATTAGCAAAAAAGCCTGTGTTCCTTCCTTCTCTCTTTCCTTCTGCTCTTCAGCCTTTTCTTTATTTCCCTTCTTCCCTAGTGATTCCTGCCAAGTCCAGGAGCAGAGGGACTGAAGTTTTCAGGTTAGTGGACAAGTAGGGGCTCGATCTTGCAAGTTTGGAAGCACAAGGAATTACATTCACAGTGGTGGAAGGGGGCTTGGGGTCCTGGGTCCTACTTTCTCCCCAGTGCCAGGACTGGGGCCCTCAGCCCCATCGCCAGAGGGGCTAGGGGCGTCCGTGACCTCCCCAGGCCACCACTCCATTGGTAGTCCCTCCCTCCCTGCCCCCAAGCCCCCAGAATGAATGGAAAGATCTTTCTCCTTGCACTAGCCCCTCTGCTTTGGTCCATTTCTGGGATGCACGGAACAAGTCTTGGTGGAGGACAGATTTCAAATTCTAAATCCAGCCCAGGAAGACCCAGAGCTGGGAGGTGTTTAGGTATCAGCAATGCTGTTGAGTTAAGCAACCCTTAACTCGTGTTGCTCCTTTGTAGGACATTTTCTTTTTCTCTCTCACGACTCCCAGGGTCCCCCTGAGGCAGTGTGGTGTGCGGCTCTTTCAAGTTTGGAGAATGGCCCATTCTGGCTTTTGCTTCTCGTAGTTTGCCCTCTGAGACCTGTCTGGTCTTGTCAGAAGCTGTGGGTGGAGGTTTTGGCTGACCCCGGGCCGTCTTTATTACTGGCACGTGCCCTGTGTTTCTGGAGTTTATCTTCCTTCAGTTTAGCACTGGGCTTGGCCCAGAGCAGATGTCATTTTGGGGCCATGCCAAGAATCCAGATGTGGAGTGTGGATCCTTTGTGAAGAAGCCTGAGTTGGGCTGTGCTTTCTACGTGTTGGCTCTTCCCACAGGAGAAAGACAATGACCTTGAGCCTCTTGTGTCATTTACATGTAGTTGCTACCTTTAGAATGGAAGATTCTTCCTCCTCAACTACTCATCTCACCTCTTCTCCTCTTGGAATTCTAGATGCTACCTCTGCCATTCCCCTCTGTTTTGCTGCACAGAAAGAAAGCAAAAAAGAAAGGAGGACATACAAGAGGAGAAGGCGAGGATGGCAGGGTTAGCGGGAGATGTCCACACAAAGAAAAGTATCAATTCCTTCTGGAAGCCAGAGATGGGTAAATACGTAATTGGGTGGGTTTTGTTTTTAGTCCCTTTGCCTTTGTCTTTACGGGAATGTCTTTTTGGTTTTTCAGTTACAGTTGACATTCAATATTATATTAGTTTCAGGTGTACAGCGTTGTCCTTCACCTTTGTCTTAATGAAAAATCATGACAAGTGACCTCACCCCCAAGGCGTGAAGCTTTTTATATAAAGACCAATGAAAAGAGTGATTTCATTTTTGGAAGATTTTAGCTTTTCTAATGAGAAGGTCCATCGAATTCATTGCTCGCGTGCGGCCTGTGTGGCCCAGACTGTAGGATCCCAGTGCTTCCTGGGGATCTTCGTGTGCTTGTTATACAAGAGCAGAATTTCCCTCCTCTTTGCGAGAAGTTGCAGCGTGAACTTGTGACTTTGGAAAGTAGACCCTTTGTGGTCCTGGAAGGGGAAAAAGTGAATGTCCAATGATGGTTGAATGGAGAACTCAGAGATAAGGGCTCTAAGGCTTGGAGGAAAGATTTGGGAGAGGAAAGGTGCTGGGCATTTTCATGACCAAAGTTAGCTTTATACATTGTTTTTCTTCTTTGGGCAGCTGGGAGCACTTTCCTCACAGTGCTTAGTGCCCATGAATTACGGCCATTTCTCTGGTGGATTGTGGCAGCCACGCCAATCAGGTGGGAAGATTCTTGAAGAGTAGGGGTGGCATCTCTAGCTGAACCCCCAAGAGCAGTCACTGGTTTGCCTCAGTCTTAAAAAAGAAATCATTTTCTTAAGTTCATGTGCAACCCCATTTTCCCCATAAGATTTCTTTTTCAACTTGTGTTTTATACTTTTGTCCTTTATCCTAAGTGCACAGTATGTTCATTGTTGAAAATGTAGGTGGTGTAGAGAGGCATTAAAGAAAAAAAAAAGGACACCTCACACCCACTATGATGGCTACTATATCAAACCCAGAAAATATCAAGTGTTGTCGAGGATGTGGAGATTTGGACACATTGTACCCCGTTGGTGGGAATGTAGAATGATGCAGCCACTATGGAAAACAGTATGGTGGTTCCTTGAAAAAAATTAAAAATAGAATTATCATAGGACCCAGCAGTTCCATTCTGGGCACATACCCAAAAGAAGATACCTGTACACCTCCATTCATAGCAGCGTTATTCATAATAGTCAGAAGGCGGAAGCCACCCAGGTGTCCATCGATGGATGTGCTCTGTACATGTAGTGGAGTATTGTTCAGGTTGATGAAGGAGATATTGATGGACCTTGAAAACATTATGCTAAGTGAAATAAGCCAGACAGCAAAGGGCAAATACAGTATGATTCTACTTCCATAAGGTATCTAGAGTAGTCACGTTCATAGAGACAGAAAGTAGAATGCTGATTACCAGGGACTGGGGGAATGGCGCATTGTTGTTTACTGGGTATAGAATACCAGTTTTGCAAAATGAAAAAGTTCTACATAACAATGTGAATATACTTAATACCACTGAACTGTGTGTATACTTAAAATAGTTTAAGGCGGCGAATTTTATTTTATTTTTATTTTAATTTTATTTATTTATTTATTTATTTATTTTTTGCCTTTCTTATTTATTTTTTATTTTTATTTTATTTTATTTTATTTTATTTTATTTTTACATCCCTCACACCGTGAACCCCCCTCCCCCCATCCACCACCACCCCGACCTCACACCGAGCCATCACATTATACACATAAAATTATAGTTGGCATTCATTAATGTCCAGTCTCTGGTGTACAATGCCATGACCAGGCATCCACAGCATCCCTGAGGTGGTCTCCCAAACAGGACACATAAGGCGGCGAATTTTATATGTCTATGTTACCACAATTAAAAATTGAAAAAAAAAAAAAAAGGAAAAAAAAATCCTCCAAATCCCATCTCCTAGAGATGACCACCATTATTGTTGGGCATGTTTTCTTCCTAGACTCATTTTTTGCCTTGGTGCTCACAGTTGTCGGTGGGCGGCTAATATTGTTCCTCCAAGGACTGGTAAATGGCAGTCACACGAGAAGTGCTCAGGTTGGCCTTGTTTGATTTCGATGGTACCCACATTGAAAGCAGAAAAACAGACAGAAGAACCCTCTTCCTGCCCGTAGACTCTGGTTTAATGGTGTGTACCCTTCGAGTGGGTTTTTTATTTTGACAGTGGGAGCAGGGTGGTGTCTCAGGCAGGCCGCTGTCTCTGGGCCCCCGTTTTCTCATATGCAAATGCTCTCTGATTCAGTGATTTCAATATACAGCCATTTCTTAAATCGGACTTCAAAGCTAGCGTTTTTCCCTGATAAAGATCCCAAGAGTAAATTATTCAAGGCGGTGGGCCCAGAGAGCAATTCTCATTCCACTATACATCACCAAGTGGGAAATTTGACCGACATGTCCACAAAACTTGAATATGGACTTGGATGAGTTGGCATATGTAAGAATTACAGTCCAGGAACACCGCCCCACCCCGTGGAAATACCGTCCAACTTGTCATTAAGGAAAAGTTTCAGAAATAGGTTTTTTGTAACTCTGCTATTACTTCTAGGGAGATAGCTACACCACTATTGAGGTTTTGATTTTAATTTCTGATGTGGAGGAAAGGTTGAAAAATGCCTTCGATTACAGACTATGACGGGGGTGCCATGACTGGCTGGCTTTGTTGCGGCTGGGCATAAAAAGAAACATGTGATTAAAGAAGAGGTCATGCCCATCAACTTACTTTGATGCTTTTCCTTAACCCGCCCCAGAAGCAACCTCAGATCCAGAATGTTCATCTCAGCCCTATTATGCGGAACATTCCAGCTGCCTAAAGCAGGGCTAAGATGACTGCAGCTGGTGTGGCCACGGAGAGAGTCTGAAGGGATGATCCCACTTACACAGTAACTTCTGAAATAGCCCCCGCCTCCTCCCCATGCCCAATACATCAGAACTTACTGAGTAGTTTCCTAGGTTACATAACCTCAATTAGATTATGATTACGGGGTCGGGGGGGGGGGCATGTGTTACATTTTAGCTTGTCACAGATACATTGACACTTCCCAGATCCGCAGAGTTCCAGGTTGCTTTGGGGTGTTATTGAGTGACTTGGTGACTGTGTTGGACTTGAGGAAGCCCAGACACAAATACTTCCTTAGATTTTTCTGTCTTGTAGTTTAACTCTTCTTAAGGGATCAGACATCTTACAAATATTCCTTACAAAATGAACTAACAATTTAGACAGTCGTTAATGCGTCTGCAGTACCGAATACTCGGTTTATGGCCATGAACCAGATATGACAGAGATTTTTAAAACTCTGGGAACCTTTTTCTTTTCCAGCGACAGAGAGTGCAAGCATGATATTTTTAATTGGCCCCCTCTTTAAGTCAGAAGCTGAAATGGTATCATGCACATCTCTCCTGAGTTGCATGGAAACTAATAAAATCACGAAGGTTTCTATTTGTACTCTATGAACACAGACTGAAATGAAACTGAAACAGTTATCTCCAGGGATGAAGCTATTTAAATGCTAGGTAGGGATTTGAAAGGCTTTTAGTGGTGAAAGGAGAAACTGGCAAGTGAGACCTTCCTGTTCTTTCCTCCCTGCCTCACCCATCCCTGTTTGTTGTGCTCCTCTGTACTTCCTGACCTCAGAAAATTAATTTAAAACAAAGGCCTCTCATCTCTAGTACCCTGTCACCTGCTTTAGAAAGCAGCAGTTGATTCTCTCTAAGCCATATTCTCTTCTTCCTCAGACGTTGCATTGGTCTCCACGCTTTCTGGTGTTTTGTTTTGGGAAGTCTTTCGAAGTGAACTGGAGTTCCTGGCTTCTTTGAAAGAAAATTAACAAACTTTTAGAGTGGTTGCTGTGCATCGAGCATTGTTTTAAGCACCTTCTGTCTTTTATATTTAATCTTAAGGAGCAAACCCTTTTATACTCCTCATTTTACAGAGTAGAAGACTGAGACATAGAGAATAAAGTTTGTTTTTGTTTGGCTAATAAACTTGGAGTGCTTCCTATGCGTCTGATGCTTTCTGAGTTTTTTACATGAACTTTCTTATTTAGTGCTCACATCCAGCAGTGAAGCAGGTGGTGGTGTCATCCTCACTTTACGGATTAGGAAACTGAGGCACGGAGAGTTTGAATAACTTGTCCCAGGACACACGCTAGTGAGGGGCAGGGCCAGGTTTAAATCCAGGCAGGCGGACAGTGGTAAACCCCACACTGTCCCCCATGTGTGTAACCTCTGCACTGTACACCTACAGTCTTACCTGCTGTCGTGGGAGGTTGGCTCTGCTCAGCTCCTTCCCACCACAGAGTGAGAGAAACTGTGGGGACATAGGGCTGAAAAGAGGAGTCGGTGTGTCAAGACTCACGCACCATCCCCTGAGATGTGACATCCTTGGGACAAGGTCAGAGAATTCTCTCCTATCAGGGTAGAAACAAAGCTTAAAGTTATCTAGTCCTTTTAGTCTTTTTAAGTCTTGGTTTTCCTCCTGGGAGATGGTAGAATCACCTTTTCTTTACGTGATCGGCAGGCGCTCTGTGTGCAGTTGTGCAGGTTGCTCATTGCACAACTCGAGCGCTTGCTGTGAGAGTCACAGCAGATAATACATAATTGTATTTTATGACCCATGGCTGACATATACCTTATGCCTATGCTCGGGAGCTGGGGGGTATGTGGAGGCATAGAATAAATATTGGGGCATTTTCCTGAGTATCGGTCTTCTTTGAAATTTTGGGAAAAACACTGTGTTCAATATTAACACGTACATGGAAGGCAGTACCGTAGGAGTAGGATGTAGAATTCAAGCATATTTTTAAAAACTTGAGAGAATGTGTGTGTGTGTGCGTGCGTGCATGCACACATGCACGTGCAAAAGAACCTGGTGGAGTGGAAAGGTTTGCCGCCCACCAGCTAAGCCTTAGCATTAATTAAACTGTGATCTTAAGTACCCTGATATAGAATGATGCCTTATTATTCCCATATGCTGTTTGCTCATATCTCAAACTCTGAAATTGTTACTAAAAGAATGGGAATTCTATGAAAAGCAAATAAATATATCTCAATCCCCTGCCCTGTTGTAAATAAAGTGCATTTTGGATGTTGTCGGGGCAGAGAATTTAATGTGCACACTCAGAAGAAGGTAGCGGTAACTCATTCAGTGGTTATGAATTCTCCCATCGCTTTAGAAAGATCGATTCCTTCCCCTCTCCACTTCCACGGCCTGGAAATACATTATTGTATCACAATATGGATTTCTTTTTAGACCATTGGGCATCGTGGCCTTGTGCCTGCCAAACCCCATGCACGGAATATTTAAGAGCAGGAGATGAATTGGTCAGTCCATGAATCTTGATTAGCATGGCTGGCCTCTTCTGGGGCTGCAGGGTTGTATGAGACACCGTTTCCTCCCTGGCCAGTAGCCACACTGCATGATCCCAGGGGCACCGTTCACAGTGCAGTCATGAGTGATGCCCCTGGAGTTGTGTGTGCACAGCCCAGGTGTCCATGTGCGTGGCTCTTCTAGGTGTCTGGCTGGGTTGGTATAATACATTCACATGAGAAATTAAAAACGCAGTGCAAGGCCCTTAATTCTTAACAGCCAAGCAAGTAAGAGAAACAGTAAGACCTTGAGATTCAGAAAAAGTAGAAAGCACTGAGAATTGGTCAGCGAGGGGATGGTCAGAGAGAGCCCACGGGGGACGTGGGGGTGCAAAGGTGGACCCAGCATGCCCAGCCCGAGGCCCAGCCCCCAGGATAGGCTGTTTCCATGACTTCTGACCACTGCGTGGCTTCTGACATGACGTAGGAGGCCTCCTGTCCTCCCCCCCACACTTGTTCATAGCACAAGCCTTGGAGAAGGGAAATACTCTGGTGCCAACCTGTGTGTGGCCCTAAGGTCCGTGGACGAGGAATTACAGGACCCTGAGGATTTGGAAAAGGCCTCTCCATTGCCAGCTGTGCTTTTTTTAGCTCCCTCCCACTCCCCTGCTGTCCCAGGTGTTTGTCGGCAGGGCGTACTGCGCCTGTACGGAAAATGGCAGTCAGAGCCCCGGCCACAGCAGTCTTACTACCCGGCCTGGCAGCCAGGCTGGGTCTCTGAGGCTGGCAGGCTGCTGCGAGGGTGGTTGCATAAGTGGCCTTTCTGCTGGTCATGGTGCCTGCTGGTTCTGGGTGAGGAGGTCGAGCCAGAGTAAGCAGGCCGCTGCTCCTCCCTGAGCCCTGGACAGGCTCTTGGGCCTGATGAGGAGCTGCCTGGTGGCCAGGTCTGAGCGGCATGCCTGCACTGGGAAATGTGGAGATGGGTCAGCCTGCTCCGCGGGTGGTGCAGGGTGGTAGAAGGCTGGGTGTACCTCAGGGATGGCCCACTCCTTCCCTTCCAACTGTCTACCTTGTGACCCCCATCCTTCAAGGCTCAGCTCACCTGCTGGCAGTGTCACCTTTTCCATCCACCCGAGTCAGGTCTTGCTCTGTCCTCGGATACTCCCCACTGTGTTTGTCCTCGTCATCCCAGGTGAGCATCGTCTGTCTGATGGTCCTTGTGGGCAGGGCTGGCAGTTTTCCTTCTTTGCTTTCCTTTGCCTTCTCCGGGTGCTCCTGGAAACTGGGTAGTGACGGGATCAATAACGGTGTGGCTGCTGGTATTCAAAGGCGGCTCTCAGTGAATCACGACTCCTGGCATTCACACTCTTCGGTAGTCCCCCCTTTGTGTCGGGGCTGGCTCTGTCACTTGCTTATAACCAGTAGAATGTAGTGGGGAAGATTCTGTGATTTCCAAGACTAGGTTCCAAGAACGCTTGCAGCTTCTCTCTTGGTCTCTTGGAACACTGGCTTTCGAGAAGCCAGCCACCGTGTATAAGGGGCTGATCACCCTGAGACACCCAGGCCACAGAGAGGATGAGATGCCACGTGGCAGGGGTCGAGGTGGCGGGGGGAGAGATTGCTCCACACAGTCATTCAGGGACCTTGGCTCCTTACACCTGTGGACCTGCCATCTGCTAGGTGGGTCTGAAGGTCTCTCCTTGAATGGCCTGCCTCCAGCTGACACCTGGGGAAGGAGAAGTAAGGATCAGGAGGTGTAGTTTTGTGGGAGTAGTCCTGAAAGTCGTTCTCATTACTTCTGCCCACACAGTCTATTGACCAGAACTCAGTCATGTGGTACTTTAATAGCAAGGGATCCTGGGACATGTAGTAATGTACCTAGGAGGAGTAGGAAACGGATTGCCACGCGGGGGGAAAACTAAGGTGAGGGCTTCTGCCATCCATAGTTGGCTCTACTATAACTGATGATTACCATGACCCCATAATCACACTGGGTGTTTACTGGGTCACACATGATGTTAAGCACTCTACATTCTTTATCTCATTTCTCTCAAAAAGGTATTATTACCATTATCTTCGTTTTCTAGATGAGCCGAAACTGAGGACTGAGGCTTGTAGGGGTTTTGGCACTTGCCCAAGGGGCATCAGTTAATAAGAGGCAGGGTTGCATTGGAAGCCAGGATTTTCTGCCTCCAGTGCTGACATGTAGCCACTTCCTGTGCTGCTCTGGCGTTCCTACAGTTCTCTTCCTTCTTGTCCTTGCCTTCAGCTTCTAACCACTCTTCTTAAATACCCGCAGGAACAAAGGGGCCAAGGGGCTTAACTGCCTCTTCCCACCGCATTCCAAAGAGAACTAAGGCGTCTTGGCTGTCGTCAGATGACGTTGCCCTTTGTTCTCCACGGTAGTAACACACGATGGTGAATTGACGGTGGGTGCCTGCACTCCTCTGGATTTGAAAGCGTCGGCTGCCCCTCAGTGCTCTCCTGCTTTGAATCTTACCTTGACTAGTTCTTCACCTGGGACATCAAGGAGTTATGTGAGTGACTTCCAGGACTCCTCCCATGAATGGATGGCAGAGGCTGGTTACCCTGTCTTCTTCTCTCTGGTAAAGTGCTTCACCCTTGGAGATGTCACGTCAGCCCCTTCCACCCAGTTCAGATACCATGTTTTAGCAGAGCAAGTTCAAGAGTTCACTGCTGAGATGACAGGGGACTCAACGTGAGTAATCAGATGAGTAATGCGGCTGCTTTTCTAAAACCCAATGGACCAGAACGTACATGTCCAGTTGAGCATCATCTCTCATTCTAGTTAGTTCGGTGTAGTCATCAAGAGCATGCCCTCTGCAGCCGGGCTACTTAGGGCTCAGATCGTAGTTCTGCTACTTGCTGACTTTTAGACCTTCGGCAGGTTGCTTAACCTCTCCGTGCCTTCTTTTACTCATCTGGAGACTGGGACTCATTGTGGCCACTGCATGGAGTTGTTGGGAGGATAATGTGTCTTATTGCTTAGAGTGGCACCTGACAGATGACACTTGTTACATAATGCTTGTTATTACTGGTATTTCCCTTTGGTCACCTTTGGGAGACTGACTCTTTTCCTAACATGGATCTCCGCCTCGTAGGTGGTCACTATACCTTCTGTAACTCTTCACTCTAGTCTACCCAGCTTCCACAGGGATGGCTGCCATGCCCCCCTGCTGGAATGGAGCGTCCCTGAAGCCTGGAACTGGATGCTGTCCATCTTTGTATCCATAGTGCTTGGGGCAATTGAGGTCCTCTGAAAAAGTTGCCTGGAAAATTGTCCCCATGTTGAGGGCTCCAAGAGGATGGGACCTTTTTATATTTGTTTCTCTTTCCTTAGCAACCTCCAGTAGTGTCCAGCACCACAAAATGCTTTTAGAAGAAATGCAGACAGAAAGAACCAATGGTTTCATCCTTACTTGGAGAGTGATGGCCTTTCCCTGGGAAAGGCTTGTGACATAGCATTGCTGAGCGGACATCGCTCAACTTTGGAAAGTTAGATTTTAGGAAACTGAGGTGGTTTGCAGGCAAGTGTAATGAGTAAGAGAGGAAGCCAACATGGGTAAGGTATTTCTGGTTCCCCAAATGTATGACGATGTATTGAATCCGAAGGTTCCGGGTGGTGTATAAATTACCTCTGTAGGCGATTTCCAAAGAAAGTTCCAGAAATGTGTTGAGTTTTGGTAGCATAGGAGCAGTGTGTAATTCCCCCTCCTTCTCCCTGCTGCAGGGGACAGCACTCATTTTGAATGTTGCCTTTGGTCTCTTAAATTAAGGCTTGTGAACTTTCTAGCCTAGCATGGAGTTGGGCAGAGGTGGTCTTGGATCCCAGTGCCTTGTGGCACTAGCTCTGGCTTTGGACAATTTCCTTCACTTCGCCAAGCTCCCTTTCTTGATCAGTGAAATGTGGATACTAAAAATATGTGCCATGTAGGGTTTTTGTGTAGGTTAAATGAGATGCATCGAGCCCCTCTTAGGCGCTCAATAGATGGCTCCTGTTGTGATGAGGTTGGCTGTTATTTTAGACCCCTCTCCTTCATCAGTAGCCACGGTGAGGATGCCGCTGAGATGAAGACGAGGCCCCTTGAGGGCATGTGGTAGCCAGTGCTGAGTCCCAAAGCAAGTCAGCAGTGAGGTAGTGACTGTTTCTTGGGAGGTCACATATGCAGGCAGACCATAGGGTAAAAGAAGAGTGGTACCGGAAATACTCCCTCTCCGGTACTCCCCACACGACCCCCCGCCCCTGCTTCCTGTAGGAAGGAGGACGAAGGCGGGAAATGGAGGAGAGGGAAGGGAAGAATTTGGAGTGCCAGTGACTTTACTTTAAAAGGGTTAATTCTGGGCCCCACCTATAAAACGGGGATTGGATGAAGCGATTCCGAGGGTTTCTTAGGCCTCCAACAATCCCATGTTTTTGTAAGAACTTTTATTTTTCTCCTAAACGTTCTCCCCAGCACTGCCCACCTTCCACACCTCAGCCAGATGGTCACAATAGCATAGAAGACAAAAGGGATGAAAGTGAAGGAGGGCCTGGAAAGTGCTTCTCCCAGAAGGCTGGAGGTCTTTGAAAAGGCTTTGGAGTCTGGTGGGCCCCTATGTCTTCTACTGTGGCCAGTCCTCCTGTCCTGTGAATGCCTGCAGGAGCCTGCTGAATGGAGCAGAGGACTTTGGGGCTGTGAGGGCCAAGCCACAGCCTCTGCGCTTTGGCGGTGGGCTTGCTGATTTCTTATTTGACACTTTCCCCCCTTTAGGAATAAGTACGACTCTGATACATGGAGGCAGGCCAGGCTTATATAACATTCAGTGTTTATCCTCAGACTTTTTCCTCTACTGAGGATTATCTGTTCTGAGGCACCAAAAACATCTTCTGTATGCTGAAGTCCTCCAGGAAGACTTCCGGATCGTCTTTTCCCCCACCTCCCACTGCCTTTTAGCTCGGGTTCATTCTGCCACAGTCATTCAGCTAAGCAAATATTTTTCTCCTTGGCAACTTGTCGCTCACTGTGCCAGGCTGTGAAGTGGATCCCCGGGGCATCAGGCACGGTGGTACTCCTTGGGGGAGCCCGCGGTTGAGTTGGGGCTGTGGGAGGGACAGACATGGGTGCTCCCTTCTCTGCTTGTGTGGTGAGGTGGGAGGGGCGTGGGGCACAAGGACCTGGATTCGGGTCCACTGATGGGCTGTGTGGTCTTGGGCAAGTTGTCTACCCGCCCCAAGCCTCAGCTCCCCTTGCTTATGGGATGCAGACCACAAAGTTCCACCTAGCACGCGAGACCTACTCAGGAGGCCACTATTTTATTACGGATTCAGGCCCACCGTGGAGCGCACTGTGTCAGGCGGGGGGTGGAGACAAGCCAGAGAATCCCATGGTGCTTCACTTGCTTTACTTGCCCAGCTCTCTGGCTAGATTGGAAGCTCCTAACTTTGTCTCCTTCGGGATCGGCACACTCTGGTTTGTGGGCATCCTTTGCCCAGAGCCAAGCAAGTGGCATGACACAAGGTGGGCACTTGTTAGACACTGGGCAAATGAATGAACAAATGGGCATTCCACACACTCTTGCTGATGAATTAACTAACAGTCCACGCTGGTTCCATGTATATTTTCGGCACTGAATCTCTTTCTTGTCTGTGGCTGAGGTTGAGCCTTTCAGGCTGCCTTGACCAAGTCCTCGGCTCGGAGCAGACGAGACACCCATCCAGGCCTGGGCAGGCTGTGGGTGCCCAGAGGTGTAGCTGCCCAAGGCTGGGCCTGCACAGGGAGCCCCTCCCACTGCCTTTGCCAGTGGCTTGGCATGGGGGTCCTGAAAACTTGGTAGCCCAGCTAGCTTCCCCAGAAGAAAGGGTGTTTTGTCTGTTTTATGCGTAAGTGTTAGACAGCAGCTTCCCACCAGTTCGTCTGTATTTGAGAAAAATGACAGACTTGTTCTTTTCTTCCCCACCCCACCTCCTTCTTTCATTCCCGGTGAGAAGGGGCCTTTGTAAGGCCAGCCTCCAGCCACCGTGAAAGGAGCCAAGTTCCTCATTGCTCTGTGCTGAACTGAATTGCTGCAAGTTCCACAGAGGAGGCAGGTTTAGCTCAAATGCAAACATCCTGTCAAAGATCAGAGCGATTATGGCTTTTGCTGCACGTGGGGCATAACAGCATGGAGGGGAACAGTGGCTCCTAATTGACCTCCCCCTCCCCCCCGCCATGCACACTTGTGTTGCCATGTGAGTCTGCTTGCAGCCTGAACCACCTCCTCTGAGGAAGACCCTTTCATAGCCAAACTCAGCCCAAGTGCCTCCGTGAGCTTCTTGCTTTTCGTATTATCCCCATTGGGTCTGATTTTAGACAAATGCATTGTTTTGGGGCTAGATGACTTTGAATTCTTTAACAGGGCACAGAGTGTACTGGACAGAGGCACAGAGCACCCAGGGCTGGGGCTGGTCAGTTCCAGTTAATCAGGATTTGTCAGACTCCTGGGGAGGTTTTTTGGTTTTTTTTGAGTCTTTCTTAGTGTTTATTTAAAAAATTTCACATATACAAAAAAACCAGAGCATAATATAATGACAGCCCATAGATAAAGATCAGCCAAATTGTACAAGTGTTTGCCAGACTGGCTTCATCTATAATTTTGTGTTGCTATTTGATTTTTTAATGTATGATTTATATACAGTGAAAACTACAGATCTTAAGTTGTACAATTCCAAGAGATTCAATGAATGCATAAACCGAGGTAATTCATAATATTATCAATACTCTGGTTTCTCTTCAGATCGTATAAATCTTTTGCCTTTTTCCTGGGGAGCTTTAAGCATTGCGTTGTGACTGGGGGAAGGTTGGAGCAGGGAAGCTGCCATTTACTGAGAGTGTGTCCTATTCTGAGCTGGCCACTTTGCGTCTTAGCTGGTACAATTGTCACAGCAACCCTGAAGGGCAGGTGTTGTTTTGGCGGGAGGTTAAGTAATCGCTTCAGGGTCACACAGATACCCCAGGAGCTGCAAAACACCGACCTTGAGAATTTACAGTCCTGTTGTGTGGGCAAGAGTTTCACACCGTTTGTAATTTATTCCCACAGTTAACAGTTATTGAGCACCTATTGTATGCACCATGCAGGGGATCCAGAATGAATCAGCCCCAGCTTTGTCTTCTTGTCACCTTTACTGTTTGGTTTTGGGGCCGGGAGCTGTGTCAGGGATGCGTGTGGGGCAAGATGAGGAGGTCGGGACTCATCCTCAGTGGGGAAGAGAGAAAGGCTTCCCTGAAGATGTCACATTTTGAAACGTGTCTTGGAAGATGAGGAGGAATCTGCCAGTCTTTTGACTTTCATTTTTTTAACTTGGGGTCTCAGTACATACAGGACATGCACAGATCTTCAGTGTGCAGGTTGGTGAATTTCCACCTATGTATGCCCCTGTGTCACCACTGGTTCCTGGAGGCAAGAGCCGCACGCTGTGTTCTGTGTTCAGGCAGAACGGTGACATATGGACCACGAGCGAGCGCTCTGAGGCATTCAGAGGAAATGAAGCCCAGTGAACCCTCTACAAATTTGGTTCCCATAATAAGGGAAAGGAAGATGAATATTCATGTATCTTGATCTCTTTTCCCATCATTTACATTTTGCTTTCTCTGGATTGGAGGCTCCCCACCTACCTGACCCTGGTTTCTGAAGAATAATTTGATTCACGAGTCACATTCCTACTGCATTAGGAGGAAAAGAGGGGAGAAGAAAAGAAATTGGGGGAAGAGAAATTGACTGAAAAAATACTCCTTGCATACTTTTAGCCAGCTTTGTGTGCTAAGCTACTGGAATGTGTGTGGGTCTCTGGCCACGTACGTGGAACATGTACACTATCTTTGGGGTTTGTGGGAGGGAGGCCTGTTGCTGTTTTGTCCCTATATTCTCAGAAGGAGTGTATTTGGATCCGGATAGGCCCAGGTGTGGGTGCAGAAGGAGCCAGGAGAAACCAGAAAGCCACCAGGACTTCCATCTTTCTTCTTGAGCCCTTTTAGCTTTTGCTGTCAAATTGTTTAAATCATGTTATACTGTTTTGGGGCCCTTTAACTTGCCTTCCAGATTAGATTATAAACTCCTCTCTTGGTTTCCAATCACAGGTCCTTTTTCTTCTCTTACACTCTTCCCCATGCCTACCTTGTCTTGTGGGGGCACCCAGGAAATCGCCCCAGGAGTGCTTGCTGTGTGCAGTGGTATTAGGGTCTCTGACGAAGCTGTCTGGGACTTGCCCTCACAAGCACGCGGAACAGGATTATAAAATTATAGGCCCAAAGTGCTCGTCTCTGGGCATCTGGATGAGCATTGACCTTGGTGAACAGCACAGGAATGTCTGTACAAAAATCACAGCAGCTCACGCTTTGAGAACTCGCTATGTGCCAGGAAGGACTTTACGTAGTGAAGTCCGTTGTGATGCTTTTGGTGGCAAGTGGTAGAAATGAGGATGATACTGGGCTTGAACATTAAAGGGACGTCATTTGCTCATATAATTGAAAAGGTAGGTGACTTCAGGTGAGTCTTAATCCAGCGGCTCAGTGATGTCTCCGAGGGCCCAGTTTCCTTCTGTCTCTCCAATCTACTCTCTTTACAGGTGGCAGCTTCCCGAGTCTGCTTTGCCTCTGGGTTCCAAGAGGGCTGCCAGAGGTCCAGAGGGCATTTGCTGTTGTGGTTATGCTCAGCAGGAAATAAAGCACCTTCATTCCAGCATTTCTCACACAGGTGCTGAGAATAACTAACTGGACAGACTGAGCCCCGGAGGTATGGTCAGTGCCCTCGGAGCCTTAAAGACCCCACCATGGAAAACAGGGCCTGCAAGGAAAAGACCAAATGGACATTTGCGAAGCAGTCAGCCACAGTCCCCTACACATGATGGTTGGATTTAACTCTCACAGTACCCTTGTGAGGTTGGCACAATCACTACCCCTCTTTACAGATAGGGAAACTGAGGTCCAGAGAGGCCAAGCAATTTGCCTGAATTCACACAGTGCATGGTTCGAGCCAGGAGCGGAGTCTGGACGGTCTGGCTCCAGAGCCTGCAATTCTGGCCACTCCCTGGCATTTTCCAATGAGTATTTTCTCCTATCAAGTGACATAGGATTATCCTTTTGAAGTGTGCAACTCGTTAGTTTTTAGTGTGTCCACCAACTTGTGCAGCCATCAGCACTACCTAATTCCGGAACATTTTCGTCCCTCCAAAAGGAGTGACGTAGCCCTGTACCCAATAGTGGTCACGTCCCATTTCCCCTCCTCCCAGCCGCTAGGTCGTCTAATTCCTATCTCTGCGGATGTGCCTCGGCTGGATATTTCAGATAAGTGCAGTCACACCATACGTGGCTCGACTGGGATCTGCTGTGCTTGATCTCCGGGATTCTCCATTCCTTTCTACCCCATCATGAAATGGACCGTGCTCCTGGCAGGCCGGGGAAGAAAGAGATGCTATGCTAGAGGGAGAGGGGGAGGGAGGGAGGGAGGGGGCACAGGGCAGGCGCACATACCGCGGATGAGCTCTGTAATGGTCGGGTGGGCCTTTGCTCTGTACCCCATTGTCTCCCATATGCACAGTGAGGTTCATCCGCATTCTCCTGCACCCCATATGCCAGTCAGTGTTTAAAGCTCTGGGAGAACAGCAGGGAAAGGGCTGGATGGGGAGCAGGGGTGTGGGCGGCACAGATAATCGGCAATCAGTCAATAAATGAATGAGATAATTCCTGGTGGTACAGTGGAGACAACTGAAGAGGGTGGTGGGCCTGCGGGTGCTGAGGGGGCTACTTCGGGGGGGTGGGGGCAGGAAAAGCCTTTCTGAGGCGGAGGCGTGTGGGGCCCGAGGGTGGGCACTGGGTGGTGTTTGGGCTCATTGTAGATGATGGTCACTACCACCTTGTTTCTGCTTTTCCCAAATGGTTCCTTGCTCATCGGCACCTTCTTCTACCTCCAGCCTCTGCTCTGAGAGGGTTTGACCATGGCCTAAATAAAGGTCATGGTGAGATTCATCGTTGGAGGCTTTGGAGTCTGCTTGGGGCTTTATCTGCTACTATATTTCTGAAACTTGAGCTCAGCCCCCCCCACCCCCCCATTTCTGATTCAGGTCTGAGGGTGCCAATCAGCTGTCCTTTTTTTTTTTTTTTTAAGACAAATTTGATTATTCAGAGATCTTCATGGTTTCTCTCTTTAAATGTTGTGTCAGCCAGATTCCAGGGAGACCGTAGGCCTCGTCCACACCTGGTATTTGTTGAGTCCGCTTGTTTGGAGAGTGCAGGTGGGTTGGAAGGGGAGATTCTGGCTTGCAGGGAGTTTGTGTAGTTGAGAGAAAAGACGTAGCACACAACGTACAACCGCACATCCACGGCTTGTTTTGGTAGAGATGCTAAACAAAGCAGTGCTGGGCAGAGGGGATGGATGGAAGGTCTACCAAGCCTGGGGCTGCATTCAGGAGAGAACAGGACGTCCACTGTGTCTGCCTTCAAGGCCCACTCCTCCCGTTGTCAGGGTCTGGATTGAAAGATAAGCTCATTCTCACACACGCGCGTGCACACACACGGAAGTCTAGAATGTGACGCAAGACCATGGGATATGGCAGGGGTCCATCCTCGTTTGCTGCAGGGCTCGGGCAAGGCTTCCGTGCAGAAGTGAGGCAGGAAGGACAGGAGGCGTTAGCAGGCTGGGGTGGTCGAGGAATGTGCGGACGGATCGCTGTGTTCGAAGTCGCCCAGGCCCCAACAAAGCATCCCGGAGAGAACAGGCTGGAAGCTGAAGGATGCGGAGGACTTAGAGAGGCAGATGGCGGCATCGTCCAGGCCACCGGGACCCAGGAGAGGAGACAGGGGCGGAGAGAAAATAACTAGGAGTCTCAGGAGGCAGGGATAGGGCTCTTTGCTCATTGCTGAACATCTAGTGGCCAGTGCAGTGCTGAGTGTGGCTAAAGCTCCCTGGCTCCTCCGGTGTGTGTATGAGTTTGCTATCGCTGCTGTGACAGATGACCACACACTTCGTGGCTTAAGACAGTACAGGTTATTTCCCCAGCAGCCTGGATGGAGAGCAGAAGCCTGTGATCGGTTTCACTGGGCTAAAGTCAAGGCATCCGCAGGGCTGTTTTGGAGGCTCGGAACCGAGAGTCCTTCCCTGGCCTTCTGCAACATCCAGTGGCCAGCTGATCCTCATCGGGGGCGCCGTCCTCCATCCTCCATCTTCAGATCACTTCACTGCAGTCTCTGTTTCCTCCATCCTGTCTCTTAACATTCTCTTCTGTGGTCACATCTCCCTCTGCCTCCCTCTCATCGGGACGCTTGTGATCACATTTACGGGTGATCAGGAGACACTCACCGCCTCCAGATCCTTCACTTACCTGTGCAGCACCCCTTTGCCACAGGAGAAAGGCTCTCAGGTTCTGGGCATTGAGACGTGGATATCATGGGGCCATGCTCCAGCCCCCCACCACGACCTGTAAATGAATGATGTTTTAAAGGGAGAGTGAGGGTAGGAGAGTCAAAGGTGCGTGTACAGCAGGGGAGCCGCACCTTGAAAAAGGTGGGGAAGACCAGTCCTTCACGTGGCACCGGCCGGACGCCACAGCACTCCCCCTTCTCACTGCTGAGTGACACCAGATGGTTTCCTGGGAGTCTCAGAAGCACCCACTCACACCCTTGCCTGACCCTCTGCTCCTTCCCTACCTTGCCCTTCTTCCTGTCTTGCTTCCCTTTCCATCTGACAAAGCCCTGTATTCTCCTGAAGGTTGCCTATAGGTCTCATTTAGAGGTGTCCTGAGTCCAGCGCCACATTCATTGCTCCTGCCCCATGCTGTTGTGTGAATCCGAATTCTCCGAAGGGAGACTTGAGCGTGGCCATCGCCTGGGGCAGCTGCGGGTAGGACGAGGCATCTGGGAAGGTTGGCTTCCCCGGAGGGCTTGTAGGGTCTTCCCCTTGGTCCAGGTGCCCCAGGTGGCACAGGATGACCAAGATGGCTGTTTGCAAGAGTATGTTGCCTGAACCTGGTTAAGACCCTGATGGCTCTGCCTGCTTCAGGAAGAGAGGGCTGTACATCACTGGCGGGGGGAGTGGGGGGGCGGGCTAGTGGTGGACCGATGCTGCCCTCTGGGTTTCCCTCAGCTGGGGGGGGGGAGATGAGGGGTTGGGGGGCAAAAAGGGCTTAGGGAAAAGGGAACCCAGCATGGGAACCCAGCAGCTGGCTTCTTTGCCCCAGCTGCTGGATGCCTGCTGTTACAGCTGTGGGTTTTTATGGCTGTTCCCTGGGGCTCAGCCTTGAGGCTATTTTATGGGACATTGTGTTCTTGGAGCCACACCTCGGCTGGGGCCAGAGCTTCTGTGCCCACAGTGGCATGTGGTGGGTACCCTGAGCTGCCCGTGAAGGGGCTGCTTGTGAGGTCAGGGCCTGGCATTTCCGGGGACCCTGAGGCCCTCAAACAACAGTGTCGATTTTCCAGATGCCACCTCTGACAAGAGCTGGGTGCTGGTCTGCAGCAAGGGAAGGGCAACCTTGTTTCCAGGCTCTGGCATAAGTTCGTCTAGGAAGACCGAAAGAGGAGAATTGGGTATCTTTTCAAAACTAATAAATGCCATGTCTGCCGATGGTTTTTTTGAAGAGGCTTTTTTTATGTTCTCAGTTCCTGTTTCCCTGTTTCTTGCTGTCCTTGATGAGAAGGGCTTTTTGTGCCCACGGTGGGTTTTACAGGAGGCAGTTTGGTGTAGGTGGTAAAAGGCCCGTGCTTAGCCTCAGACAAATCTTGCTTTGAATCCTGTCCTCACCACCCAGCTGCTTTGATTGTCACCTAGAGCATTTATTTCCCCGAGGTCAGGAAGAGTCAATATCCTGCCATGTGTGGGGCAGCCCCACACCAACAGGAGCTGCCTGGCCCCCTTGGCAGCAGCTGCCCTGGAGAGACATGGTCAGTGATGTCTGGCATCCATCGCACACCTTGATGTGTCAGGCACTAGTGTAAGAGCCTCATATTAACCCTGTGAGGTACGGAAGGTTATCATCCTTCTGTTAGGGATGGAGACTGAGGTGGTGTCACTCGTTCACAGTCACACGTTTGGTAATTGGTAGAGCGGGGATTGGAACGCAGGCACCCAATGCAGGGTGTACACTCACGATCACCGAGCTACATTGCTCCTGAGGCTGATCCCTCTCCAAGAAACTGTGGTTTTGTCTGAGTGTTGGGCAGCCCTGGGGTTGGGGGGCTGCGGGAGGACCAAGAGGTGGTACTTCCTGCTGTGTAATGGGCAGGGGTGGGTGTGAGCTCAGGCTGATATGTTGCCACAGCTGTTCCCTTTCTGCTCCCCCACCTGCCTTTGACTCCTTCCCCTAAACATTCTCCAGGACCCCAGAGGTGGGGGTGGGGTGTCCCATAATTGGATCTGTAACCCGCCCCCACCCCCCCAACACAGATGCTCAGACTCTGTTCTCCTGAAGGGACACACCTGTTTGCTTCGCAAGCCCTGGCCCACATCCTTGAAGTGGGACATCAGAAGGAAACCTACCCCAGCCTCATGACCTGTGGAAACATTTCCCTAAGTACCGGACCCCGTGCTGTCCCCCTTGTGCTGTGGAAATCCATGCTGAAGTGATGGAGAAAGGGGAGGCAAGGAAACTCGGAGGAAGCCCAGAGGGAGGCTGGCTCTGCAGGGACTCCTGAGAAAGCTGGCATCACAAATGCCAGGGCCTCTTGCTTTATTTTTAGCAGTATGAGGGGCCCTGAGGGCAGCAGGGGGATGTGGGAATCCTATTTTTTGCTGTCTTGCTAATGGAACCTCGAGCAGTTTTTATGTCAGATTTCTCTTCCTCTGAAGTCTGCCATGCCTGGAGCCCCAAACTGTACTTTTTGAATGTGAAGGAAGACCATCTTTTTGGTTTCATCTCCTTCCCCATCCTGGGCCCGGATAAAAGCAGCCAGCTGCTTACCAGATGAATGAATATTCCCAGAGGTGTTTCCCAGGAATGTTCCGAGAAAGTTCCCATGCCTGCCTTGGTTACTTAGAACCTTTGGGAGGGAGGGGGTGGTTGCTTTGGCAGGAGGGGCCTGCTGAGATCTGGACAATTGAATGATAATGTGTGGGGTGCTGGTCCCAGCTCCGCAGGATGCCAGGAGCACCGAAAATATGAGGACCCAGTGCAGGGGTGACCCGGGGTGACATATGGGGCAGGGAAGCTCTTCCTCACTTGGTTCCCTCATATTCTCTCTCTCCACCATCAAAATTGAAAGAAAAACACAAAACACAAAAAACAGCTTTATCGAGATATCACTCACGTTCCATAAATTTACTCTTTTAACATAGTTTTTAATATATTCACAGAGTTATGCCACCACCACTGTTACCTAATGACAGAACATTTTCAGCACCCCAAAAAGCAACCCTCTACCTCTGAGCAGTCACTACCTATTCCTCCTAGCCCTGCCAGCCACTAGACTGCTTTTGGTACCTATGATTTGCCTATTCTAGCCATTTCCTCTAAATGGAATCATACAGGGTGTGACAATTAAGTTCACAAACTCATCCTAGAAAAAGTGCTCCAGACATTATTGCTGAATATCACTACGGTCACCTTCCAAGTACTCCCCTTGGGAAGCTATGCACCAACGCCAGCACCTAGTCCACCCTTCAAAGCAATTCTGGAACTCTTTCTTTGGAATGGCCATCAGAGCTGTCGTTGTATGACCCTTGATGTCCTGAATGTCATCAACATGTCTTCCTTTCAATATTTCCTTTATCTTCAGGTAAACAAAGAAGTCAGTGGGGGCCAGATCAGGTGAGTAGGGAGGGTGTTCCAATGCAGTTATTTGTTTGCTGGCTAAAAAGTCCCTCACAGACAGTGCTGTGTGAGCTGGTGCATTGTCGTGATACAAGAGCCATGAATTGTTGGCGAAAAGTTCAGGTCATCTAACTTTTTCACACAGCCTTTTCAGCACTTCCAAATACTAAACTTGGTTAACTGTTTGTCCAGTTGGTACAAATTCATAATGAATAATCCTTCTGATGTCAAAAAAGGGTTAGTAACAAGTTCGCGAACTCAATTGACCTCGTGTAATGTGTGGCTTCTCTGATCTTGTCATGCTTCAAGAGTGAGCCTCTGTACTTTCCTCTGAGCACTTTCGTCTATAACAGACCTGCAACAGTCCTCAGAGCCTGAAAAGTTACCACCATGAAGGCATCTCTCTCTCTATCCTCCAGCCCCGGTTTTAGTGCCTGGGTGGAGATGGGAGACCTGGGATGTCCCCCATCAAATTTTTGCTGTCAGAAATTGGTGAATTTCATGTGCCTTGCATGTTGGAATAAATTCAGAAGGCCCCTCCTCCCAACTGGGATGTTGTGAAATATATAAAGGATGGCCTTAGTCTCAGTGCTGTTTAGTTTTGGTGAGAAGTAAGGTTATTTTCTTAGGTGGCATGGATTTTGTACAAAAAAGGAGCAAGGGCTGGGAATCTATTACATCTCTTGCTGAGAACGCAGCACTGGCTGGCTCTAAACATTTGGCTCTTGGTCCAAATAACTTGATACAGCCCTTGACGAGTTGACCTTGGCCATGTCCTTGAGGTCCGTGCGGTTTCTGGTTGAGTCACTAGCAACTCAATTGTCCTCGATGCTTCACGGGACCTGTGGGCAGGGGAGGCACAGTGGTGATGACCTCTGACGGCAAACAGACCATAGGAACCAGCCTGTGGCCTCCCAAGGCCCCCTGGAACCAAATGCAGGAGCCGCTGCATCCTGGGGCTGCTGGGAGTACATTGCCAGTAGATATTTTGGTTCCTAGATTGTGAAAGTAGAGCAAATATATAGGCAAGGGCATAAAGGTCGTATGGTCCGAGTGTAAGGCGATGGCATTTTTTGTGCTCGATTGGCGAAATCCGGGGCCAGCTGCTTCCTTATTCACATCACCAGACAGGTGTGGAGTGCATGCCAGACGCTAATCGACATCGTGCATTTGGATTTCAGCATAGGTTTAGTTGTAGCTCTGCTTTTTCATTGCGTTTCGGTGACTGTCCTTGCTTCGCACCATGAGGCCGTGGTGAGGATGAAGGTACTGACAGTCCTGGCGTCCCTGCGCATGGGCGTGCCGGGGCAGCCTCGGGACCTCGGGCAGAACCTCTGCTTGTGAGCCTCGGTGACCTTCTCTGTCAAGTCCTTGCCTCTCAGACATGTGAAGCTCAGATGAGATCAGTTTCTGAATATACAGTCGGCCCTCTGTGTCTGCAGGTGCCACATCTGCAAAGTCAACCAACCGCAAATGGAACATATTCCAAAAAAGTTACACTGCTGCTGACAGGTACTGTGTGGTACAAACTTATTTTTTCTAGTCACAGTTCCCTAAACAATGCTGTATAACAGCTATTGACATAGCATTTACATTGTGTTAGGTATTATAAGTAATCTACAGCTAATTTAAAGTATGTGCGTCGTTTTCTATAAGGGACGTTAGTCTCCTCCGATTTTGGTATCCTGGGAGAGGGAGTGGGTCCTGCAACAGAGCCCCTGTAGATACCGAGGGATGAGTGTATTTTCAAAGGTGGAAAGGGCTGGCTGTAAAAGCCATGCAGTCAGACCTTGCTGTGCAGGAAGGGCCAGGATGAAGTGTCTTCCTTGCTTCGAAGGTGAGAAAGTGGCTTTGGCTTCATGGGAGGGCCCTTTGACCATCTCAGTCTGGGGAACACCATGAAGTGCCCCTTCTGTGGCTGCCGCTGTGCCAGGTGGTTTAACCAGAAGTTTCCTGCTCGGTAGCGGCAGGCAGAGTGGTGTCGTAGGGGGAGCAGAGGTCCTTCGTGCACGCTTGGCTCTGTCACCTGCTGACTGTTACCCTGAACAAAAAGTGTGTGTGTGTGTGTGTGTGTGTGTGTGTGTGTGTGTGTATTTCGTAGTAACTTCTCTATGTAGCCTAATAACTAAAAGGGATATTGTGAGGACTAAGTGAGGACATGTGTATAAAGTGCTTGGAAATGTTCACAAGTCCTACTTTCTGCTTGTCCCTCCAGGATTCCTCCTCCTCCTTTTTCTTGCGATTGGTGTATCACTCTCTTTTTACAGATGAGGAGACCTGGGCCACCTTTATCCTGCAGAGAAATACCTGCTGTAATTGATATTATGGCGGCATTCCCACCCGTTTAAATAGCCCTGAGAGTGGGGATCTTACTACCCCCTGGACACACGCTGTTCCATTGTGCGAGTAGCTTCATGTGACTATGCTGAGGTAGAGGGTGAAGTATTTACATAAAAATGATGAGCTACTCGTCTTGAGAAAATATTGTGGCTGGCCCACTTCCCACCTACAGGCCTGGGATGATTTTTCATGACATGGACATGGGTTGGCAGTGAGCTTTGTATTGACTTGATGTCCCCCTCATTCGGGTGAAGGACCATGGCATTTCAGGGACGAGTGAATGTTTGGGATGGAGGTGGAGGAGATTAGTCCCGGCAGTTATAGGGTTGAAGAGGGGATATGACCTTCAGCAGAGCTCTGGCAGCTGAGGTCGGGTGACATCATTATGTCCAGGGTCACAGGCCTTGTACCTGACTTTGAACATCGTTATTGGGTGAGAGGCGTCCAGTGCTGTGCAGTCCTGTATTACAACAGATTCAGAAGGAGCAACTGTGTGGATTGGTCTCTCTTAACTGCGGAAAAAGCACTCAGTATAATCCAGTTGGCACTGGATGAGAAAACATCGCAGACTCAGCACAGAAGGGGACTTCCTTAATTTGATGACAGAATCTGTAGCAAATGCTATCTTCATCGATAAATAAGGGATGCATTCCTTTCATGTTAGGAATGAGACAGGAATGCCCTCTATCCCCTGTCCTGTTTGACATTGACCAGTAGGTCTGAGCCAGTGCAATAAGGCAGAAGTATGGCAAGAGAAACATAGCAATGGGCAGGAAGAGAGAAAGTGTCATTTCTTTTTTTTGCTGGTGATCTGATCATCTGGCTAGGAAATCCTAGACTCTGAATCTATAAATATTAGAAGCAGCGGAGTTCAGCTGGGTGGCCAAAGGTTAAGTACAAACATGTATGGCTTTCAGTAAGAAAACACGAATTTGGAAAGATACATGCACCCTGTGTTCATTGCAGGATTATTTATAATAGCCAAGATATGGAAACAACTCAAGTATCCATCGATAGTTGACTAGATAAAGAAAATGTGGCACGTATGTACAATGGAATATTACTCAGCCGTAAAAAAGAAGGAAAGCTTGCCATTTGTAACAACACAGGTGGTCCTAGAGGATATTACGTTAAGTGTTGTAAGTCCTATGGAGAAAGGTAAATACTGTATGGTTTCACTCATAGGTGGAATCTAAACAAAAAAAGAACAACACACACCCAAAGTGAACAAACAAAACACAATCTCGTAGATACAGAGAACAGATTGGTGGTTACCAGAGGGAAAGGCATTGGGGGGTAGGCAAAAAGGACGAAGGGGGTCAATTGTATGGTGAAGGATGGTAACTAGACTTTTGGTGGTGATCACTTTGTGGTGAATACAGATGTTGAACTGTAATGTTATATACCTGCAACTTATAAAATGTTATGTACCAATGTTACCTCAATTAAAAAAAAATTCATGGCTTCCTGTTAGACCAACAGCAACTAACTGGAAAACAAAGTCAAGGAAATCCAGGCCGAGTGTGATGTGGGCCTTTCACATTATCCCATGTGGCATCCACAGTGATGATTGTCCCCTAGCTTATATTTGTACAGCGAGATAAAACACTGTCACACATGTGCAGCCTGCTCTTGCAAAACAGATTTTTTTTTAATGTTGATTTTTGCCGAAGAGGAGCCTGTGGCTCAGAGAGGTTCGAGTGACCTTGCCCAAGGTAGGCAGAGCTTGGACCTGCCTCCCAGGTCACTGCTCCTTCCTCTCTGCTGTTCTCCACTGCCCTTCAGACCTTACCATCCCCAGCCATTTGTCTGGTCTTGTCATTTCTTTGTTATCCATCTCCACTAGTGGCCGAGCGTGGTGGGAAGAATGGTCCAGAAGCATTTATATTTGGGTTAGAATGTACTCTGTTGTTTCCTTTATGAGCAACAGCTGTCCTTCCTGGTACATTTGTACATGGGATGCGGGGGGATTGGTTCTTCCGAGGGTGCCCGGTCTGAGACGCAAGGAGGAAAGAGACGGTCAAGCAGTTGTGGGACGTGGTCTGGGTTCCCTCTCGCCTTGTTTTGGCTTGCCTGCTGACTCTGCTTTCTCTTAGCTCAATTTGCATCTTTTTTAAAAAACTGTATTAAATGCCTCTTCAGCAGTTAAAACAGTAACATCCGCTCACGACAGCTGGTCGGATAATAATACAGTTGACCCTTGAACAACACAGGTGTGAATGGTGTGGGTCTACTTAAATGTGAATTTAAAAATATATGTAGAAGAATGTATAGAAGAAAAGCTCATCTTTGACAGCTCTTTGCTGCCACACACTTCTCTCCTGTGGCTTCACCGACCAGTGGTAAGAGTCCAGTATAAATTCTTCTGCTCACTTCTCCAGGCCCATGTCAAGATGTGCAGACAGATTTCCCATTCATTCAGTGGGAATTTACAGGGACTGTGCTAAATGCTGGGAATAACCACAGTGAGCAAGAGACAAAAATCCATCATGGAGCTTACAGTCTCAAGGGTTGAAGTATCTAATAGTGCACTGTTTAAAGTGCCAGGCAATGAGAAGTTCTACTGAAAAAAATAAAGTGGGGGAAAAAGCCTCCTCACCTGCCTTGTAATGTTGAATGAGGAGATCAGGGTAGAATTTACTGAGGAGGAGAAGTTTGTAGAGAGTCCGAAAGGATGTGTGGGAGAAAGTCATGACGATCTCTGGGGAGGAGTCCTGAGACTGAGGGGAAGTGCAAAGGCCCTGGGGCAACCTTGTGTCTCGTCATGAGCTTTGGAAATGGAATCACAGAGGAGGGGGCAGGAACTGAAAGAGGAAAGGTTGTGTAGGGCCTTGTGGGCATTGTATAGGGCTTTCTGGTTGTGTACTGAAAGGGGATCTTATTATGCTCTTTGTCCTTGCAGCTTGCTTTCCTGATTGAATGATGCATCATGGGTACCCTTCCAGGTCCCCAGAAGGAGAGCTCATTTTTTAATATATTCATGTACCTTAGTAGATTCAGCCATTCTCTTTTGATGGACTTTTAGGTTGTTTCTTTCCCTACCATGGCAGTGCCCTCTATTCTGGTGCTTTTATTCTGTCCATTGGAGGGTGGTATTTCCAGGTTAAGGGGCATATGTATATTTAATTTTAACAGCTATTGGAGTTCTCTCCAAAAAGGTTGTTAGCCACTTTTTATGAAAGAACTATTCCTAAGTCTCAGATGTCTGGCTTTATCCCCAAGTTGCTCAGTAGCTAGTCTGCAAACAGGGGAAATCACACTTACACAGAAGGACAGCTCTGAATCCTGCATGTGGTGGGAAGGTGTGTGGCCTTCTGGGGTGGGGACAATATCATTTGCTCTTTTTTGGAGCTTGTTTGGTGGTTATGATGTCAAGAGAGCCAAGAATATAAAAAACACAGCTGTTAATGTGTTGTTTGCATTGTGGCTGATGTTCCATATGCTTAAAATAAGCACGCCAGCAAGGAGCTGCAAGGATACAGATTCACACACCTTGTCAAATATTGACTCGTGTTCCCGTAGCACCCTGAGGATAGGCTCCCGCTTACTGTTCTGTCTTGTGACCGTGTGAACGCCGGTAGTTGGTGGTAGGCGTGTGCTGGCTGGGCCCTTCTCTCCCCTTGACGTATGGAGTGGGATCTTGTCCACTTAGAAGCCGACTTCTCATCTGTTTAATAACTGCTTGTACTTGTGTGATTTTGTACTGTTGGACATTAGGCTGTTTCCCATCTGTCACATTTCAAACAATGAATAATCTTGTGCCCGAGTTTTCTTGAACGTGAATATGAGGATATCTGTTGGGTAGGTTTCTAGAAGTACAACGGCTGAATCGAAGGGATTTGCTGTTTGTATCTTAATTGATATTACTGAATTGACCCTTGTCTCCATCCATGGGCAGTGAAAGAGTGCCTCCTTCCTAAACCCTCAGCAGCACGGGGTCTTGTTACACTTTTTGATTTTGCCAATCTGATGGGAGAGATGTTGTATCTCATTACCATTTTATTTTGTGTTTCTTTCTCATGAGGAAGGGCAGACACCTCTTTAGATGGTCAAGAGCTATTTCTGGCTGATGTGGGTGAACTCGCTTTCAAATCCTCTGCTCTTTTTAATTTTCCTGGTGCATCATGAGCCCCTTACCTGGCCCCTTCCAGCGTGATCTGTCCAGCTTATGAGCACATTTGACACTGTGATCAGATAACCTGACCAGTTCGAGGTCAGTCCATACCATCTTTATTGTCAGGAGTGAAAATCTGGGTGTTGCAGAAAAGGAACTATGTCTCGGCACCAAGCTGTGCTTGACAGGCGTGTTATCCCGACGGTTCCTCAAACAGGTTAAACGCAGACTTAACACAGAACCGTCAGACCCTGGAGTCCATCAGCCTGGCAACCTCTTTTGTGTGAGCTCATGGTTATCCCAGCACTGGTGTGAGGAAATACAAGGACACTTGGCTGTTTGCTACTATAACTTCTTTCTCTGTTTGCTTGAAGTTACAACCCTTTGTGAGAGTTTCCAATGACCACTCCACTGGTCGTTGTGCTAGTCCAGATGGCCTAACTTCCGTCTAACACATCCTAACGCCAGGGACAACACACTAAACGGGTGCCTCCCACCTGTACGACATTTATTGTTCACACCAATGCAGGTCTTGCCTGTGGGGCAGCTCCCCAGATGTGAGGCCAAGGACCCGGGCTCCTTCTGTCTGTGGCTCTGCCCTTTCTGTGTTCCTAGAGGCCTCCTACGGGCCTCTGCTGGCTGAGGGGAAAGGACCCTGGGAGGGTTTCATGGGCCAGGTGCTCTGCCCACACACACTCCACTGGCCAAAGCTCAGGCTTGTGTCCCATCTCACTGGAGAGAGACTAGGTGTGGAGGCCAGCACGTGACCCAGGGGGCAGTCCTGAGCCCAGGTGCTTGGTGTGCCCTGGTCTCTTAGCACCGTGTGGGACTTGTACGTGTTTATAGTGACTTCTCACTTTAGCCTCTGACAGCTCTGTAAAGAAGAGGTACGCTGAATGCTCTGAATCCCCATTTAGAGCAGAGGAGGCCGAGGTCAGGGGAGGTAAGCTTCCTCCGCAAGGTGAGGCCCTTTGTAGGGACACAAGGTGTGTTTAGAGTAGGCTGGAGAACAAAGTTGTCACCTGGCTGGCTCTTTCTAACGACACAAGAGCAGTCACCCACTCTGGGAGTGCTTGGGCCCCCCACTGCACATGGGGGAACGGGGCTGCTTGCTAAGGGGACAGTGGGGGCTGGCCGGAGCACAGCCTGTTCCTGCTGTGTGGCAAGAAGCGCCCTTTGTAAATAGCAGTCAAATGGTTGGGGTGACAGGACTGCCGTTAGTAGGAGGGCTTGGCCAAGGTGTCCCACATGGGACAGAACCACCAGACACCTGCGGCCTTCAGGGGAGCTGTCCCCCACCTGGACTTTGGCCATTGTCCCCTTGTTATCATTTGCATGTGACACTAGCATTGAAATTGGGGCTTTCTTCTTCACACTCCCCTTCCTTTATGGCATTATTTTAAGACACCTGGTGCTGCGGTGAGATCGACATGTGAGCTGTTGTAGCGCATTTGTTCTATTTCGAGCAGCACAGAAATAAAGGTGGGATGTTGTCGCCGCCCCTTGGGGGAAGGCCTGTGCCTCCAAGAGCCCATTGGGTGGATGGAGCTGCGGCAGCACTGGGCACACTTTGGTTGCTTGCCTCTCCAGGGCGGATACCTGGGTTTCTTTAAAGTGTGAAACCTAGAGCGGCAGAGTCTTAGGTGGTGGCGTGGATTGTGGTGGTAGCAGAGACAGCATCAAGCAAGAAAGAAGACAAGGCATCAGAGGACTTCACACTGTCACTCACTGAATGGCCGCCGAACTTGGTTTTCTCATCTGTGCAAAAGAAACAACATCTTGCCTAGCACTCTCCCTGGGTTCTTAGGATGATCACACAAGATATTGTGTGTGGAAGTGCTTTATAAATGGAAAGGGACTCTGCAATATAAGGTATTATTTTATTAATAGTAACAACTGTCATTTGGGATCCTGGTGATTCATTTGGGGTGGGAGAACATAGATCTGATCCCTACCATTTCTACTCAAACAATGTTCTTCAAAGCTGCAATTACCACGTGCAATTTCATTTGCTCCTAATGATCATGGGATATTAGTACTCGAAGGAATCGTGGGGATTAACTCTTCTAACTATATCACTTTATAGATGGTAAAACTGATACCTGGAGGGGAGAGACTCGTCTGAGGTCCCTAGAACCCAGAACTTCGGACGCTCAGAGTGGGCTGTTTTGCTGTTTGGGTTGTGATGCCCTGTGCTTTCTGAGGAGGCTGGAAACCAGCAGCTGTGGCCGGGCTGTTTGCCCTTAGTCACGGGATAGAGTTGAGGTTCTGACTCATGTCTGCTTGCTCACACTGACCCCACTCTGAGCGCCACTGCTCCAGGTTCTGGTCAGATTTGGACAGGACGCAGAGGAGAAGCTCCAGGGCTTGGGCACAGGGTCTGAGAAAGAAAGGAGTAGGAACTGAAGTTTGCAGACAAGGAGAGGAGAGACCAGGGCAAGTCTAGAACCAGGAAGGCAGCGGTGCCCTGACTCCGGACCTTGGTCCTTGCCATTCTCCAACCCCGCAAGCACGCTCTCTGACTGCCCTCTCCAGGGGCGTTGGTCACCAGGACACGTGCAGGGGGCACAGCTGCGGGACCGTGGGGCTCCCTCTGGAGAGAAGAGTGTGGGGCACCCCGCGAAGCTTTAAGTGTTCAGAGGGCAGTCAGGCTTAGTTTAGATAGAAGAATAAGGACCAGTGAGTAGATGTCTTGGCAAACGGATTGTGGTTTCCTTTTCATTCTCAAACCTCCCTGGTTGGCTCCTTTCTTACCTTAAGGTCTTGCTCACAAGCCACCTTTGAGATGAAGCCTACAGGAACGCTTCTATTTAAACATGCAGTTGGCACCCCCTACACTTTGATCCCTCTTTCTGGACTGGATTCACCATCCAAAACAGATAGCAAAGTTGCAAATTAGTACAGAGAGTTCCCGTCTGCCCTTCACCTTGCCTTCCCTAGTGCTCAAGTCTTAGATAAGCACGAGGCAGAGCCTGCTGGGACCCGAGAATTTAACATGGGTACGATACTATTCACTAAACTATTGACCTTCAAATGTCACCAGTTTTCCCACTAATGTCCTTTTTCTTTTGCAGGAACCAAGCCAGGATCCCACGTTGCATTTTTCTGTCACATGATTTTATCTGTGACATGACTTTCTCTTTCATGACTTTGACATTTGTGAAGAGCACGGTCTAGTTATTTTTGTAGAATGTCTTCCAATTTGGGTTTGTCGGATGTTTTCTTATGGTGAATATGTATGGATTTGATTTACTGTCCATTGGGTTTCTCCCTGAACTGGATTGTTGGGTCCCTCAGAGCAAGCATCCTCGTCGGTCTGGTTTGCTAGCGTACCCCAGTCCTTCCCGGAGTGCCTGGCACACGTGCTCAGCGAATGGAGGAGGTGGCGAACTTCCAGGGTTAGCAGAGCATGTGATCTGAAGTGAGAGAAACTCAAAGCAGCACAGCTGGGTACTGGCAGAGCCTCGGTGGGCGGCTGGGCTGCATTGAAGCCCCTCTAACATTCAGCTTCTGTGGTTTTCTAACTCATTGGTGTCATATGAGTTGAAGTTCATTACATTTCACAGGTGTTAGTTGAACATATGCTTGCTATGGAACCCTGTGCTAGGCAAGGTGAAGCCGTGGATGGACAGCTGAGATTCAGGCCCTGAAATGATTTTACATTTCCTGTGGACCAAGAGTCCCGGGAAATGCATGGGACGGCTGGGGGCCGTGCTACGGACAGTTTGTGGTAGAATCTGGACTGTAGGTCACTGGTTCCCAGACTCCAGCCTGCTTCAGAATCACTCAGTGAACTTGTTTAAAACACAGATTGCTGGGTCTCACCTGCAGAGTTTTTAGTTCGCTTGGCCTATGGGTGAGGCCTGAGGATTTGCATTTCCAGCCAGTTCCTAGGCGACGCTGATGCTGCTGATTCAGTGACCCCCGTTTGAGAACCACTGCTCTAGGTGTTCAGAGGAGAAACAGGTCACTGTCAATGAACAAAACCCAGAAAGGCTTGAGGAGAAGGAGGTCAGCCTTAAGTGGGGTAGGATTTACCTGGGGAAAGGGTTTGGGGGGCATGAGCCACACACAGCCATTTTGCTGCCGCCAGCCATGGCTGGGGAGGGAGTGCTGTCTGCCTTTTCCTCTGGCCTCATTGTGGCCCATGTGCAGCCTTCTCAGGGCCATGAGCTGTCCTGGTCAGGCGAGTCTGAGACCCCAGAAGGAGTCTGACTAAGCCTTTGACAAGAGTTGACCTTGGCCGGCTCGGATGCGGTCACTCCGAGGCCTGGATGTGTCCTGGGTGGCGCAGGCTGTCTGGATGTGTTTATTCGCCTGGGCCTCGCCCGCTGACTGTTGGCACTGCTTCAGGTGTTGCTGTTGGGCTCCGTGGCTCTATTTCTGTTTTCCTGTCTGGCACAAGCTCAGCAGGGCAGATGAGGTGTGTGGCCACCTTTGCTTTCTTTTCTGCTCCATGTTCTTCTTGAGGCTGGTGCTTGGTCAAGTAGAACATTCGGGTCTCACTTGAGTCTCTGCTGTGGAAGCAGATGAGTTCTTTCCAAGGGAAAGACATTTTGTGAAGGGGAGGGGAAGCCTTTAGTGAGATAAATGATTAAATTATGTTGGACTTCACACACAGTGATGGTAGGAATGTTTGCACATTGTATGCATGTTTCAGATTCCTTTAGGAATTTTTATGCCTGCAAGTGACATTCCGAAATTGATGCTAGAGGGGGTTGCCATCAGGAAGCTTGGGAGAGGCCATATTGTTCGTGTAGTTGGAAGACTCTGGGCAAGGAGGAAGTGTGTCATCCAAATCACACAATGTTGGAGCAAGAGGGACGTCAGTGTACTTCTCGGTCAACCCTGTCATTTAATTGAGACCTTGAATGGCTACATTGTCTTGCCCTTCTCAGATGTCACTTCCTCAACTATCCCCGACCAGAGCAAATTGCTCTCTCTTTCCTCTGTGCTCCAAAGTTGTTTTATTAATGACACACTTCTCTTGTTTCTTAAGTAGTCACGTACAGGTTTATTTTACCCACTTAGATCAGGGAGGAGCACATTAGAGCCTTCAGGTTCAATCTGGCCCACTGCCTGTTTTTGTAAATAAAGTTTTATTGCAACACCACTGCACCCATTTGTTTATATATTGTCCAGGCTGCTTTTGCACTGCAGTGGCAGAGGTGAGTAGTTGCTACAGAGATCCAGTGGCCTGCACAGCCTAAAATATTGACTATCTGGTCCTTTATAGAAAAAGTTTGCTGGCCCTTGCATGAGAAGGTGAGTTCCTTGTGGGCAAGAATGGAGGATCAGTTTTCTTTGCATCTTCTGTTCCTCACTCATAGTAGGTGCTCTATAAATGTATGTTGACAGGGCTCGAAATGCAGTGGGTCAGTTGTCAAAGATTGGGCAGGTCTGGAGCCATCACCTGGCTGAACTGGTGTCCCCAGCTTTCATCTCACTGTTGGACCATTCTGTGCCCCAGTTTTGAATCTATAGAAAGAAGGTAATTTTGTCCACCTTGATGATTTCATCAGTCTGTGGTGATAATAGAACAGGATATTATAATATCTTGCTAGAACCCCGGTCTGTCTTCCGGTTTTCCTGACGGTTGTAACCAACTGTAGCTGTAGACTTCTCTTTCTGAAACTTCCTTGCCCTCCCTGCCACCACCCTCTCAGCAGCTCCCTTTTGCCTACAGGGTAAAGTATACAACTGGCCTGCCATTCATGACCCTCCTTACTTTGATAGACCCGACCTACCGGTCTGTCTATCTTGATTTTGCACTCCTCCAGTGCAACCTTCTGCTGCATCCCGAATTTTCTGCGTGATATCTCCTATATATTTAGTACACCTTTGCTTGGCTCCCTCACCCCCCCCTGGGCCTCCCCTCTTCCTGCTTCTCAGCTGTCTGCTCTTGCAGGTCCCCCTTAGGCTGGCCCTGCTGGAATCCCTTGACCATGGCCAGGATGAGTGACTGTCTCATTTGCCACCCAGTGTATTGTTTTCGTTGTTATTTGTTAAATCCTTGTGGGTTCTTGTTAAAAAAACAAACACAGAAGTCCATACCCCAGATGCAAGGTGGGGCCTCCAAAGGAAGGACCCAGGCCTGTTGTTTTTTTCTTTCACCAGCTCCTCGTGTAGTTATGCTTCTGACCAAAGTTTGAGGAACAGTAAGTTAAACTAGAGTGCTTTGCAGTAGTATTTATTTTTCTATGAGACGCTTCTTGACTCTTCAAATACACTGGAAACATCTTAAGGGCATATCCGGGTCTCGCTGTTTTTCAGAATAGCACATCTCTGTATGCAGATTAGGGCTGGGAGATGATTTGTCGTCGGATTGTTTCCTGTAGCAGGCCCTGCGTCTCGTAGGTGCTCGGTAAATGTCTGCCTTTGATCAAAACAGACATGGAAGTGTTCAGGAAGGCAGAACAGGCACCGCAAAGCAGGGGATTGCTATCGGGAACGGGGCTGCTATGTGCCTCCTACTGATTCTGCTAAAGAAGTCCTCAGATGTCTGGGTGTTCAGCAGCCCAGGCGCAGAAAGTCAGCCTCCCGTGAGACTGAATATTGGGTGCCTCTCTTGCTCTGTTTTCTTTCCTTTATTCTGCCTAGGCTTCTGTGAAAAGGCTTCTTTTCTTTCCTCCCTCTTTGGCTTATCCCAATAATGCAAAGCTGTGGAAGTAGTGCAGGCTGCCAGGAAAAGTTTGTTTGGATGCTTAAGAATGTGGAAGAGGGTTTAGCTTATACGATGAGTTTTGCTTTCCCACTTAAAATGCTTGGAGAGAAGTCCAAAGGTTTTCATCTTTAGCAAGTTGTGTGGCTTGTTTACACAAGCCTCTACTCTGTGGCCTCAGGAAGGGCTGCTTGCCTCCTTCAGGGTGTGAACGGACAACCTTGTTGTTGAATCTCCAAGCAGACATGTTGCCTAGGCTTCAGGTCTTCTTTCCAGTTATGTGACAGGAAGGTTATATTTCAGAAAAAATAATTTCAAACACAGTGCTTTGTTTAGAATTATTGTGCAAGGTTCTTTGAACGTGAGGATGCCATCGTTTTATTGAGCGTGGCAGAGAGCTGTGTAGAATGCACCCATCAAGGTTGTAAACCTGGGTACTGGTCAGGGCTCTCTAAGTGGAGTAGAAAATTCTTAGTCTGTCATGGAATGACAGAAAACAATAAAAACAGATAAAACGAAAACAGAGCGAGGAGCCAATAGTGAGGGCTGATTTGGGAGAATTCTCTGTATTTCCTTAGAAATTCACAGCCATCTAAGCATATATGTGAACCTTGGCCTTGGCAAGTAAGTGCTCTGATAGCATTTGGATAAAAACTTCTTTCTCTTACTGTTTCATTATTAGCATGTTTCAAGTGGAGAAACATGTAGGTGCTGAAGCTTACTCCCCACCTCCCTCATGATTTCAGTCCATTAATATTAAGCTTAATTATTCCAATTTATTAGATTAGAGGCTTATTGCTTCATTTAGAAATTGAATGGATTATTAACTTTTGAATAAACAATAACATTGAGTGTTTACTGATGAGGGCTCAAATCACTTAATTTATTACTGCATCTCTGTTTTGTCCATGAAAAGGAACAAAAACGATTATTTCTCAGAAGCTGGACTTGTTGCCTATGCTCCCAGGAGTGTGGACAGTGGAGGGTGGCCTGTGCAGGATCCAGGACATGTTTCCTATGGAGCAGAAGAAGAAGCTGTCTAACATGAGAGAACGCTAGCATCCATTTTCCTCCATGGTCCCCAGAACCGTGAGCATGGGTGGGAGTAGCTCAGTGGTGTGGCCTTGTGGTCCTGTGTCACAAATGAAGATGAAATCTGGTGTAGAGCCTCTCCAGTGAAGATTAGGATACTGACTGGTGCCAGATTCGGAAGTGGTGAGTGTCACATACTGATTTCAGAAAAATGGTGGACGAACATTAGGGCTGTTTGTTATATAGAAGGGATAGAAAATGTGTACTGATACACACACACGGTTTGGTTTGGACTTTCCATTTCGTGGTGATACAGAGTGTGCTTGGGCGAATGGGCTTCCATGTTTGATAAAAATGAGGTTGTAGAAGACCGTTCTGGCTTCTGTGCTTATGAGAAAGAGGTTTTAGAAAGGAGTTTTGGTGTGTTCCCCCACGGAAATAGCGCAGCTATAATCATTCTGTCACTAGAGGCTTGGCACTGAAGAAGAAAAGCATGAGTGAACTCAGTCTTTGTCCTCACGGAGGTTTTGTCTGCTGGAGGCATGTAGTACACAGAAGGGTGTAAGGAAAGATGGTGAGCACCTGTGTGCTTGGATGCCAGAGAAATCCGAAAACGGCAGGAAGGCTGTTGATCTGGGGACTCACGAAACATTAAGGCAACTTAGGGAAGGGGCATCTGAGCTCATCCTTGAAGAATCTATATTTTTAAAAAATATGGATTTTATAAACAAACAAGTGGAAGAGGGAAAGGGAACAGAAAAAGGTGATAATGCACAGAGTATGTTCAAGGCTGATTCATGACTGGTTTTTGAGAGCCTACTCTCTGCATGGAGCTCAGTAAATATCTGCCTTTGATCAATTCTAGTGAAAAGACTCAGATAAGAGTTCGGTACAAAACCAAGCAGGATTCCATGTGCTTCTTCACTCCTTACAGAAGTGACTGAGTATAATACATGTTGTCTTTAATTACATTAACTCATTTAATCATGGCGGCAACTTGATGCATTAAGAACCATAATTCTCAAATTATGGAAGAAGAAACTGAGATGCTAGCAGTTAAGTGACTCGCTTAAGTTCACGCAGCTACTTTGTCATGAAGAGGAGACTCATGCCTGCTAGTTGGACTCTGAACTTGTGCTCTCGCCAAGGCATGGCCACTTCTCACCCTGAGTGGCAGTGATTCATTTCTCTGCTCAACTCTCTCAGCAGAGTGGCACAGCTTGAGAGCAGGCACGCGTTTCACTCCTTGTGGTCCCGCCATCCAGCAAAATGTCTGGCATGTGGTCTCAGCTCACTAAATGTGTGTTGAGTACAGAAGACGTGCTATGGAGATTTTAAGGAGGGAGCCATCACACCTTCTGGATTTTGGGGGCCATCTCGGAGAAGGTTAGGGAGGGCATTTCAAGGTAAGAGAAGAATATAAACAAAGGGCGGGAGTGCGGAGGTGAAGGGATGGTGCAAGGATTGAGGACCGTGGTGTCCTTGGGCAGGAGTGTGCAGTGCATACGGGAGGTAGAGATGCTGCCGGGAGAGGGGGTGGAGGCCATGCGGTATGGCCGGAAGTACTGGGCAGTGTGGGCTTCTCTGTGGAACGTCTCAAGGTCTGAAGGATTGGGTTGAACCGCCAGTCTCTGATGGGTGACATAAGATGGCCAGGCCTTCTCCAATCTCTGCTTTTGGTGCCTCTATCAGAGGTAGAGTCGGGGACTGGATGGCCCATGGCCTGGATTCCAGAGAGCATTTCCTTGATTAAAGACATTTATGGAACAACTTAAATGGACCTTCTGTGGCTTGAGAAACACATAAGGGTCACTCAGAGGCTAACACTCTTATCTGCATGTTGGATTGTGATGTTCATTGCTGGGGGAACACAAAGTGTGCGGTGAGGTCCAAGGCCTGGCTCACGGCAGTCGGGGGTTAGAGCAGAACCAGCACCGTGGACTGACAGGGTTTCTCCGACCCTGTGTTGCTGACTGGCAGGGTCCCCACGTTCTGCATGCTGGGTTTGTGTAACCAAGCTAAGCAACTGAAGCAATCAACAGGTTGTCATCAAACCAGGTTCTTGATAAGGTATGATAGAACATGTGAAAGAGGAAACAGAGGTTAATCATCCAATCCCATAAATCAAGCCCCCTGCAATCTGTGTCATTTGTGAATGTGACCACTTTTCAGAAATGGAAAATTCTATTAAAATCTACAGAGGGTTACACCTAGTTAGTGTCTCCTGCCTGGGTGTAGTCAGGGCTTAGGGCGGATGACCAGGCCTTCAGGAAGTGGTGCTGGACGTGTTGCCTGTCCTGTTGGTCCATCTCTGAGGCTGAACTTGGAATGTGGGTGACAAGGATGGGCTGTCATTTGGAGAACCCCAAAGAATAAAGAGTCAACATCCCATCTCTTTCTCTTTTCTTCTGCCACAAAACCAAGGAGGTTACCCCCAAACCCGGGACTTACCTTTACTCTGCTCTGACTCTGTGAAAAGTTAAGTCACTGATCAGAGAAGGAAGGAGTGGTTTTCCCTCAAGGATGGGCTTTTTCATGAAGCTGATTATTACTCAGATTTCAGATCTTGGGAAATTATAGCAGCCTGGGCTCCAAAAGCCAAACATTTTATAATCATGTATGCTTGGGATTAGACTCTCTGGGTGTTAGACCAGTCCCTGGAGATACCGCCTTCTGAACGGGTATCTCTGTAGGAGAAATGAGCCCCACACAGGCTTGGTCAAGGCTGTGTTTGCCAGGACCTGGATTCCAGTGGCCATTTGTGTCCTCATCCATCTTTCTGTGAAACTGGGCCAGTGATACATTGACCTGGTTTCTGAAGAGCTTCAACTGCTCAGAGTGGAATCAGCTGTGGTCAAGCCAGGATGCGGCTGATCAGGAAGAAGTCCAGCCTGGGAGTTCAGGGAGCAGAAGCGAAGGGTCAGGACCCCAGAGGAGCGGGCAGGACCACGAGGGCCGGGCTCTGAGTTGGCGAGAGCAACCCTGCCAGGGTGTTTGGCACAGCGGTGCCCATGGGCCACGACAGTCCTAGACCCATGAGCGATATTTGTAACCGAAAGAGGGCTGGAGGTCCACAGCGCTGCTGACTGAAGCAGGAAGGGATGGAAATGCTGGAATTATCTCACCTCACCGGAGTCAACTTTGCCCTGCAAATTGGCAGGTGGGGCCGGTAGCCAATCATGGGTGCAGACAAATCACACAGGAAGTGGGGCCTCCCTGGCTGGCTGCTTGCCCCATGCTTTGGGGCCATGTCCATCGCTAAGCAGCCTACGTCTACTAAATAGTCGGCTGAAAGTTTCGTCTGAAAGCTAATATAGAACCAAACACTTGGGTGTCTGCCAAGGCCTCAACCGCTAGGTCCGTAAGGCCCCCAAAGGGGCATGGCTCTGCGAGCTGCTCTTGTGAGTGTCCTGGTGGGGGCAGGCGCTCCCTTGCAGTTGGTCAAGCGAGGGCAATAGCGCTTGCTTGTCTTAGGGACACTGATGCCAGAGGGGAGAGAGATACAGGGCATGGCAAAGCAGAGGCTGCTTCCTGGCGAGTGAGCATTTCTTCAGTTCCTCAATCCCAGCTTGAAGATGATGATGTTAATACTAATTGTTAGCAATTGTGAAGCTCTTACTCCCCTTATACAAACACGTTGATGCCTCATAACAACCCTGGTGGCAGGCATCCTTAATTCATTTTCCTGAGAAGGAAGCTGAGGTACAAGGAAATTAGTGACGTGCCAAGGCCAATCGGCCAGGGATTCAGGCGCAGGCCAGCCGGCTCCAGAGCTGTGCACTGGGCTCAGCGTCAGCGATGGCCACAGCGACCTTGGGGATGAATCGCTTTTGCCTTGGGGAGGCTGAGTTGTGTTTTTTTCCCTCTAGTCATTGCTAGAGGAATGGCCAGTCTGCTCAACCCTTGGAAAATTTGAGAAGTGGAACCTCAGAGGGGTATTCTGAGGGTTTGTCTCCTGGTTTGCTGAATTATGAAAAAGAGTTTTCCTTTTTTTCTTCTTCTTCTTCTTTTTTTTTAATGGCAGGCTTTCTTGCCTGGATATGGGAGACTGGTAACAGCTTGCAGAACCGGCCTCTGTCCGGGCTCTCTCTCACCCATCTACAAGTCAGATGTTCTTTGAAGTTGTCCCTTCACCCGTCAAGGAGCCTGTGCACCTGGAATTAGAGCCAGAGGGCAGGGCTGGATGGGGCTGGGCGGCCCCCACGCAGCCCCTGTGCATTGTCCCAATGTCCCACCCACGATTGCTGTGGAATAAATGAGAACAGCTGTGGGAGGAGAAATGCTTGTTCCCCAAGGAAGGGAGAGTGGTGGGAGGAGGCTGAGTGGCCTAGGCCACCGAGTCTTTGGCTGGCCTGGGTTAAAAGTCCCAACACAGGTGTCAGTCAGGTCCTGGTGTCTGTCCTGGCTTTGCTTTTTAGGAGCCTAGAATCAAGTAGACCCTTGACAAGTGTAATTTTTAACTGTGTCGTGGTTGGGAAGGTGGGTGCTGGGGTCCAGTGGCCTGGATTCACTAGTGAAGCACGTGACCCAAGCCACTCTCTCTGAATAGGTCTGGGTTCCTAATTTGCAGGGGCCAGTGCCCAGTGTAAATGCGAGGCCCCTTGTTCAAAAATTATTAAGAATTTTCAGATGATAATAGAGCATTAAACCATGGGGGCCTTTCTAAATGTGGGCATCTGCGTGACTGCACATGTTGTACTGTAAACCTCAGTTTCTTCACCTGCAAAATGGACATACTAGCAGTATATCCCTCGCAGACTTGGTGTAAGGCTTTAAAAAGATGAGAATGCATGCAAAACATTAAGTACATGGTAAGTAAGGGCTTGATAAATGTTAGCATTGTAAGTGCAATGTCAGAAATTTACAGCTCCTTTTTTGTCCATTGGCCAAGGAGGGTGAAGGGACCCTCAGTAATGGCTCAGCTTCAGGAACAGTTCTGGGCTTTGTTGTGTGCTCTCGCCTGCTTGTGGCTGAGGACTTCCACCTGCTTTGCAAAGCACAGGTGCCTCCTCGGGGGAGCAGGCGGCTCTCACATGCTCGCATGTGCACAGGCCGTGGCCTGTATTCCCCAAGCCGTGGACTGGATGGAGGAGCACCAGCCAAGATGGCTGCTGTTTTGGCTGCATTCATTTTTAAGTTGTTGAACTATGTTAAAGTCAATTACTAACAGCACAGAAGTTTACCCCTAAAGATTTTACTATGCCTCTCTGAAAAATAAGGGTATTTTCTTACATAGGTACAATCACGTGGTAGATATCGGGGTTTTATTTTAAAACAGCATTTTATAGAAAGTTTACCTTGGTATATAGGTGGGGAGGTACAGTGATTAGTGTAGATTTGCTTTGCTAGGATGAAAGGCTGTTATCCAAATTCAAACTCTGTATGCTTGTTTACATTTAATTTAATTGCTATTCGTAGAAGGCAATGGCTCATCATTTTGAGAAGAAAGATCCCAGAACACACGCCCCAGTGGGTTAGAAAACCACTTTCAGAGGGTGCTTCCATGTCCCATTTCCTTTGCTGGGGTCTCTTCTATCTTTCGCCTAAACTATCCCAAGGGTCTCCTGGACTTTGGAAGAACACCCTTAAAGGTCCATCACAGAGTTCGAGCAAGTCACCTGGACCTTGAGAATGTCACCTGGACCTGGTCACTCCCTTAATTAAAACCTTTTAGTTGCTTACAGCAGAAGCCGGCCAGACGCCTCGAACTGTATGGCCCGTTAGCTGAGGATTGCTTACACATCTTACAGTGGTTAGAAAAAATCAAAAGAAGAATATTTTTTGATACATGAAAACATGAGAAATTGAAATTTCAATGCCCGTAAGTAAAGTTTTATTGGAACATAGCCATGTACATTCATTTACATATCTCCTATGACTGCTTTCACATTACAATGGCAGAGATGAGCAGTTGGCACAGGTTGTTACAGAGCTGTAGGATAAAATTCATGTCTTTTGGCAGGGCGTCCAAGGCTCTTTGTCACTGTCGCCTGCCTGCTTCCCCACCTCCACCTGGCTGCTTTTGCCTTTTGTGCTCTTAGGAACTCCCAACTGATTTGATCTTCTGCATGGTCCATATCCACCTCTGTGCTTTGCCCTTTCTCATCTTTCCAACCTTTCCCTTTCCTTGGCTAGACATTACTGACTCATCCCTGCAGAAATCACCTCCTCCATGAGGCCTTCCTGGCTTACCTCTGTGGCTCTGTGCTTTGAGACTCATTGTTTGGTTAGGAAAAATAAGAAGCCCAGAGCTCAGAAGCCAGGAGCTCAGATCAGGGGGAGCAGGACCTGGGGTGGAAATGGCTCACCTTGTCAGCAGACGAGGATGGAGTGGCTGGTACACACCAAGCACTCTAGAGGTGGAGACTGCAGGCTTGGACTCTGTCCCTGTGGGGCTTACATTCCAGTGGGGGAGGCAGTTGGCGCGTACATTAACAATAGGAGAGTTTCCAATCCTCATTAGTGCTCTGGAAAGGGGGTAGGAAGGATGGAGAGAGGGGCTTGTCTAGATAAGGAGGCAACATTTAAAGTCCTGAATGAGGCAGGGCACCGGTAGCCAGAAGCTGTGGAGAGAGAGGGAAAAAAGAGATCTCTTCTAAAGATGTCTCTTCGCATTTGCTCCTCAACCCGGAGGAGATGGTGAGAGAGGCAGTGCCTCTCTTCTCAGCCCACAGCACCAGCAGCCTGAGAAGTCACACCAGCACCTTAAGCCAGAGCCCTCCCTCGTGAGTGGGCTGTGGGCTGCACCTTCATTAGGCCCGTCGCTGGAGCCTTCTGCCATTTATCTCAACCACAGGAGTGCAGTGGACCCATCTGCCCTCTTCATTGCAAGAGGCAAGACTGAAACCCGGAGGGAGCTGAGTCCCTTGGTCACTGAGCGAATCAGAGGCAGAGCCAGGATCAGAATCCTGGTCGCTTGACCCTTGGAGTAAAGGATCGCTTCTTTTCTTTTGCTTTTGCTGGGGGAGTCCAGGAGAAATCAGTCCCCAGAATTGGCCGGTAGAGGCCATTGGGAAGCCCTTTGGATGAACACACTACCCGAGAGAGGCCACTGGCTGAGACTGCTTCTGTGTGTCACCAGCTCTCTTTGCTGGGTATCCAGAGGCGCTGTTAGAAGCTGCTGCCCTCTAATCCCACTGGTTTCGTTTTGCTCCAGTCCTGAGGGAGGCTATGCTAATTATAGTCCACCAGCCATGCTGGGAGCTATAAATAGGGTGAGAAGCACCTGTTCGGTCAGAAGTAGGCATTTCTCAAGGTACCTACAAAGGACTCAGCCACTGGCCTCGGCGTGGCGTGGGCACAGTGAGCTCCTAGACATCTTCAGCTGTGCTCTTAAGTTATAGTTTAGTTAGAGGAAAGCCATGCGAACAGTGGGGTGGGGTCGAGAGCATGATGTGGGAACCAGGCTGGCATTTCCCACCTGTGAGACCCTGGGACAGTTACTCAGACTCTGTGCTCTTTAATTGCTTCATCTGTGAAATGGAGGTCTTAATGACTTCTGCGTAATAAGGATGTTAAGTGTGTGTGTGTGTGTTTTACATATAGATTTATGTGTTATAATATGTAACTATTTTATTATATAATTGTATATTTGTACATAGAGAAATAATTTATGTTTCTATCATTTAGAATAACCTGGTATCTTAAGTGTAAGGAAATTGTCATTTATCAGTGTATGAAATGGCATGAGAACAGCTCCAGGTGCAACCTGCCTGGAATGACCATCTGGCATGGAAACTTGATCTTGGAAGATGGCTGAGTCTGGGTGCCTCCCAGCCTTCGATGAGATAGTACTGTGTGGCTGTTAAGAGAGTAGCTCTTTCAACCTAGGGTTAAATTTCAGTTCTGTTATGTCCTGTTACTTCATGTTACTTCACATCTGTAAGTCTCCGTTCTTTGCCAGTAAACTGGGGCACCATAATAACGAGCGTTTCTTGGGGTTTTGTAGGATTAAATGAGATAATACTCGGAGAGCGCTTAACACATAGTACCTGTTAGACAACGTACGTCGTTATTGCCCGTATCTTCTCGCCTGACTTTGGTCACGTAGCATCTCCAGGCTGATGTACTTATCTCACCTGGAGAATGGGCCCAGAGGGCACAGAGAGCACAGAGGGCAGCAGTCCTGAGGTGTGCCGGCCTGAACCTGGGAGGCTGGGTCTTCTTCCCTTGCAGTCCTCTCTCTCCAGCTGTTAGCTTCCCTTCTCTGGGGCTCTGTGGTACCCTCTCTTACAATGCTGTTTGCTTCCTGTGTCTTGTGCCTCAGCGGGATGTGAATGCTGCGGGCACCTAGGAAGCAGGTACCCGGTGGAGAGTCGTGTTTGCTATGACACAGGAAGAAGAGCTAAGGGCTGGGAACTGTTAGCTTTGTATGGAGAGAGGCCGAGGGGTGGAAGTAGGGACACAATACCTGGAAGCTCTGTTGGGAGAGGGACACGCTCACTTTATTCTGTGCCTCAGAGCAAGGACATGGGAGTGGACATGTCAAGGAGGCAGATCTCTGTTAGGGAAAGGGCGAGTTGCCTTTTTGAAGTGCGGAGAACGTGGAGCGGGGGTTAGGCATGCCAGTTTAGGCCGTGCTACTCAAAGCATGGTCAGAGGCCCAGCAGCATGGGTCCTACCCCAGACCTGTGAGCCCCAATATGAATTTTAACAAGACCCCCAGATGTGCACATAGATGTCTGAGGAGCACTGCTCTAGACCAGTGGAGTCATTCTTCCCAATCCACAGCTGAGAAAACTGATGCTGCTGCATGGGCGTTGAGCACTGGCTCTGAGAGTTCGGCTTCTCCCTGGGGCCCCCAGAAAACACTGGTTCTTTCCTTGGACCAGCAGCGTCAGTCTCACCTGGGGCTTGTTAGAAATGGGAATTCTCAGGTCCCAGCCCACAGCTTGTGGTCAGAACCTCTGGGGGCAGGGCCCGCACTCTGTTTTAACCAGCCTTCCAGGTGGCTCTGAAGCACTAGTGAGACTGATAACCAAGGGCACTGGTCCTCAGTCCCAGCTGCACATTGGAACCACTTGGGAAGACCAACAAAGGAAATGCGTGGGTCACCAAAGAGCGTCTCGGTATGGCAGGAGCACTGGGGAATGTCAGAAGCTCCCCAGGTGACTGTAATGTGCAGCCAGGATTGAGAACCAATGCTTTAGGCCCATGAAATAAACCTCAGTTTTCTCAGCTGTAGATGGGGTTGCATTGGGTAGACTAAGCCCAGTTTGCCTGCCAGTAACGTGGAAGTGCCTCGGGAAGCCTTTCATTTAGCTCCCTGGGACTTGGAAGAGTACACAGGGAAACAGGCTTCCATCTGTCAGGAAAGGTGCAGCCGGGATTCCTGTGCTGGGGGCAGCTGGGTTGGAAGGCGCTATGGCCTCAGCGGTGGAATTGTAATGTGGTTGCTGGCTGATCCAAGGACTAAGTGCTGTAAAGACGATACCCTGCTTGATGCAATAACTCTGCTCAGGAGAGTGAAATTGGCTAGTTCCTTGAGAGACCAGTGCAGACATTTTCCTCCTTCTGTGCTGTCTCCCCTTGGCCACCAGGGCCTAATTCGGGGGTTTGCCTTTCGTGGGGGCCTTTGCTTTGTGTGGGATGATGAAGTCTGCACTGTCCAGGGTCCCTTGGAATCAAATGGTGGGCCTGTTGGGGAGCAGGTCCCCCTTGCTCTGAGCACGGGTGGTGGCGAGAATGAAGTTGAGAGAAATATTTATGCAAAGTAATCTCTCTGCTATGCCACTGCCCGTCTCCCAGGTAGCTGGGTAACAAACACAGAGTTCTGGTTGTAATTTATTGCGAGATGAGCTGAGCTTTCCAAGGGCTAGGAAGCGGCAGGAGAAAGGGTGGTGGTTACGGTCTCCAGTCCCGGGCTCTGCATTGATCAGGGCCTACGGACTCCTGAAAGCAGCCATTAGTTCCATCTACGACGGGGCAAGCTGTATGTGCATCTTAAATGCTGGATTCAGAAACATCATGAAACACCAGATGTGGAAATTAATCAGAATCCAATGTTAAAAACGAAATTGCATGGCACTTACGATGTGCCCAGTGGCACTGTTCTAAGTATTACCTTACGGGGTCCTCACAACCACCTCCTGAGCTATGTCTCGTCATTTCTCCCATTTTACACGCACGAGCCATTGCTCCTCGGGGGTCTGTAATGGTATGTACACCTGTGCATTTCACAAATGGAGAAACGAATGCCCAGCGGTTGGATACCTGCTCAGGGGGTCATAGTGAGTGAGCAGCAGAGACAAAATTAGAAGGCAGGTCCCCATAATTAAAGCACATCTTGAAAACAAGAGGGTTTAGTGAAGACTCTTCTTGATTTTCAGTCTGGGATGACTTCCATACAGAGTGCCTGGATTATGTAACACGAGAAAAAATAACTCATAGGATATTTGTTCTGAAAAGATCCATAAGAAATCAATCTAGCACAGTAAACATGAACTTTTTTTAGACCATGTCCCATAGTAAGAAACACACTGTACATTGTGTGTATATGTGTATATGTGTGTATATTATATATATGTATATACACACATACACATATATGCATATACTGCACAAGGTATATATATATATATATATATATATATATATATATATACAATATATATGTGTATGTATGTGTCTGTCTGCATCGATACCTGGTATCTATTTACATGTATCTATATCTCACAGGAATAAGTTAGTGAAATAATGGCTGTTCTTACTAAAAGGGCCAACTTGATATTTTCTATTTTATTCTATTCTAAAATATTGCTCATAATCCATTAAGTGGATTTCATGATCCGCCAGTGGGCTATATCCTGCCATTTGTAAGTGGCTGGTGTCCCCCGCTCTCATTGCTTAAGGAGAAGCTGAAGCTCTGCCTTGCGCTGTGTAGCTCTTGGTCTCAAATCTGAGACTAGAATCCAGCTCTAGTGATTGCCACCCCCGTCCTGTGCTGATCCTGCCATTGCACCTGAGACGTTGCTAAGAACCTTTGGGGGCCATTTGCTGACATGTTCTGTGGTTTTAGGCCCAAACATTTCCTCCTCCCACGAATGCCCTGTGTTCCTGAGGCTCCCAGGGCCGGCCAGGTTATTCTCTGGCTGTCACCCATCCCAGTGCTTCACTCCTCTCCTGGTCACGGTTCTTCTCTGCCCCTTTTGGGAATCGTGTGGATTTTGAGATTGAGTCCTAGAGATTTTGGGCTGGTGGATTTAAGTGTGAGGTATTTTGAGAGCGGACTCATTTATCCGGGTCTACAACCCCTTGTTCACAATCCTGAAATCCCCAAAGCTCTGAAAAGTGAAGATTTTTACATCATTCATGTGTGGCAAGCCTGCCCTGGACTGACGTGAGCTTGTTGATGGTATTTATTTATACAGCTTAGACTGAATAGTCATACGTGTCACTGCAGAAATGGCAGCGTGTGTGACTGTGAAGTGTGGCCAAAAGTCCCTAGATTCACCTGATTAATTGGCTGAAATCTGGAATAGTTGGAATACTAAAACATATCTGGCCCCAGGATTTGGTTAAGGGATTGTGGACCTGTTGATTTATTTGAGGTGTGTGTGAGTGTGTTATCGGTTAATCAATGAACGTGTTTTTGAGAGGAAAGAGTGGTAGGTGGCAGAAAGGGCAGAGGACCAATTATCAGAAAGCTGACGACCAGCAGCTATAATATGAACCTCTGAAGGTTTTTGTGAAGATGAAGTGAGTGATGGCTATGAAAGCACTTTGGAAACTGTGGTCTGTACCTAGTATATAAGGTGTTTCCTGTGGTCTGGTTTCTTTCGAAAACAGAATTGTAGTCACTAATGATGTGCTCATTTCCAACTTTAACAAAGGCCCACTGTGTGTGTGTGTGTGTGTGTGTGTGTGTGTGTGTGTGTGTGTGTGTGTAAGCTGAAAAGATGCCACTTTTATTTTGTGTGCCACAAGAATAACCAAACAAAATAAAAAGAGCGTACTGTCTCTGCATTCTTTGTACATTCTTTTCACATCTACTCTGCTGTTTTCTACTGTTTCCTTTTTCTTTCTTTATCTTCCTTCTTTACAATGTTTCAGATGCCCTCAATAGAAACTGATGACTACACACTGGAATACACTTTCCTTCATTATTATTATTATTATTAGTTTTGTAGGTCATTAAAACCTTGCCCCTGCTGCTGTTTTTCGTTTTTCTTTTTTTTCTTTTTTTTTCTTTCCCAATAAAGACTTCAGAATTTCAAAGCTTCTGCCGTGCAGGGCCCTAGGAGATCTGTCTGGATTCCTGAGACTGGAGAAAGGCATATCCAGCTTCTGTGTGGAGACAGGAAACAACAGAGACCTGGGCCTTGAGAGGTACTTGGGTATCGCAGAGAAACCAGGCCACGGGAGCATCGGGCTGAGCTGGGATCGAAAGTGTGGCCTTTACAAAGGCCCAGAAGATTTGACTGTGGCCCTCGCTAGGTGGGAAGTTGGAAGTAAGGTTCCTTCATAAAGCCAGCCCCTCAAGCGGGACTGCACCCTCAGGGAACAGGAGGTCCAGCAAACATCCTCCTGAGCGCAGAGGGAGCAGACAAGGGAACTTGACTTTGGCTTGGTATTGGGAAGAATGTAACGGTGTCTGCTGGGAGACTTTGTGAGCACAGGTCTGCCTTCCTGCAGGTTTAGGTGTGAATTTATGCTGTCTGCCTGACCCAGGAAATCCCAAGCTGCGAAATTAATCTGCTGCAATTCGGCTTGGGAGCGTCCCAAGAATCAAATGAATCAAATGGAAATTCGCTCTGGAGGGACCTGCTCATGGTTTAAGCATTGGAAGATTTCTGAAGGTAAAAACCGGCCACTCACACATGAGCTTTTACCCTCAAATTATAAAACAGATGAAGAAATGAGTCACCGTGAAAGTCGGCGGAAACAACACACAGAACAACCAGAGCCCCCGGGGGTCTTACATGTATTATGAGACCAATGGGATCTATAATGTATTGAAAATGTTAATAAAAGAAAGTAAGTTGTTGAAAACAAATGAGCAAGAAACACTATACTAATGAAGAAAAAAATCTATGGATTTTTGAGGAAGATCAAATAGAACTTCTGAAAAGGAAAAATATAGTACCTGAAATTGGAAATATGATCTGTTGTATTAGACATGTACTTTTATAGGTTCTTTTTATTAGAAAGATTAAGATAGTAATTCTGAATAAAGATACATCGAAGACAACATTAGAAAAAACGAATTTGCACAGTTTTGCAGGATCGAGTGCATTATAACATATTAAAAAGAAACCAGATGCGGGACCCAGACAAGCTTTCATTTAATGGCTGTGTAACCTGGGTTACTTCTTAACCTCTCGGATTCTCAGTTTCCTCTTGTTTAGTCTGATCTCACAGGTTTGCTGCATCAATTAGTTTCTGAAAGGGTCTTGACTTCCCTTTCACTTCCCTTGATGCTGAAGTCTACATAGTTCCCTCCACCTCCTCCCTTGGGAAGGGTCCTGCAATTTCTCGTTTAATTAAATTAGCTCCTCAGATGATTCAGGGGACTGCGTACATAATTGCCAGTAGCTCCTCCAGGGACTTGTATATACTCAAGAGTTACACATACTCATCTAGGAGCTGCTGGGGGAGTCTGGCCACCCTGTGAGGAGAGGGCCAGGATGGCCGCAAGGCAGGCTGCCCAGCCAGAGGGGTCAGTCGTGGGTAGCGCGGCTCTGGCCGGGCCTCCAATCGGGGTGGTGATGGATGGTGGGGTTCTGACTTTGAGAGGGGCCTGAATGTGGTTAATACAGTGACAGATACGGATCGTGGTCCGGCCCAGCCTGCTAATCTTACTCCAATTAGTCTAATCCCAACCCTTGGGAAATGTGAACTTCGCAATGAGCTTGGTTTCTCCTTTGGCCTCACGCACAATCGGTTACATCGCCCTGCCGGCGTCTGCATCCTGTCCTCCTGGTCGGCTCATCCAGAGGACAAGACATGCTAGGACTGTCCCAGGGCCTGAGCTCCCTGACCCGTGGGGAGGAGGGAGAACGGGCTGTACTTGGGGTGCTCAGCCGGCAAAACATAGCCTCAGGTCCAGACCTTCTTTTCTCTCTTCTCCCTTCTCACTTTCTTCCCACCCGTTTTTCTGCTTTTGCTTTCTTTCCTTTTTCCTCTTTCCCCTTTTATCTCCCTTACTTTCTCTCCCTCTTTAGAGAGGCATGCGCAAGCATTCTTTTTCATTCTAAGGAATGAGTATAGTGAGAATTTCGGGGGTAGGTCTCGTCGAGGCTTGCCTGGGCCCAGGACAAAGCTGGCACACAGTAAGATTCTCGAAGCTGTCAGCTGGGATTGTCCTGGACCTTGGAGTAGCTTCTGGATCTTTCATGGTGTGAGTCCAAGTCATGACAATGGAATTCTCCCTACGAGGGGAAGCAGGGAGCCTGAACAGTGCTGGCCTCTGGGAAGAAATGGCCAGTTCCCCCCTCCACAGTGACATGGGCCCAGCCCAGCCTTGGAACTCTGCATGGTCAGGCCTGCAGATGACGTCACCAGCCTTCCGTGGGACAGCTGCAGCCAGCAGCAGGGCACTCCAGAAAATTCAGCAGTGACTGGAAACTTTAGTTTCAAATGCTTCCCACAGCATTCATGCATGGTGAGAAGTGCTTCTGCTGGAGGACTTTTCAGGTGGCCACCCTGAGCAGGAGCCCTGGAGACCAGGGAGACCTCAAGCCAACCTCCATCTTCCCTGGAGTACGGCTCTGGGGGTGTGGGTGGGATGTGGGGACATTCCCCAGAAAGCTGCAGCTTCGTGGCAGTGGGACTCCATTTGAATAGGCCTCTAGAGCCCATGGGGTAGATTCCTAGACAATAATTTCAAGGCTCTTTCTTGCTATTTCATTCAAAAAATATTTTCTTATTTTCCAGTCTCTGCTGCCTAATCTCTGTGCAGCAGGTGAAAATAAGAGAAATGAAGGGAGACAGAAACACAAAAAAAGATTTTAGAGAAGGGAATGTTTTGTGGAGGTACAGCATCTAGGCTTGTTATGTGTGTCCTCTTGATAAGAGACTTAGGGCCGTGGGGAGGCACGTCTCATCTTGGAATTCCAGTTGGGGTGGGGAACTCTATATACCTGGGACAGCCATGGTGCAGGGGGCTGGCTTATAAGCCTCAGGTGTTAGAGACAGTTTGTGCTTCTGGAGACAAACCTCTACCTTAGGACCCTTAATAGCTACCTATTACGGTCCACTTATCAATCACAGGCCAGGTGCAAAATGTACCAATCAACTCAGAATTCCCCCGACTGCTCTCTTGGGCGGGAACATCATCAAGGTAGTTTTACAGATGGGAGAAATTGGCTCACCAAGAGACCAGTTGCCCAAGGTCACAGGCAGAGGCTGAATTGGAATCAAGGCAGTCTGACGTCAGAGCTCCCCTCCCCCCAGCTTATAACCACCAAGATTTATGTCTCAACATTGTTTTAAGGTGGGTTGAACCTATTGGGCCTTTCTTTCATGCTTTTTTTCCTCTACCTTCTTTTTATTGTAGTAGTAACTGTCATATTAACATATTACCTTATAAAATTGTTGAGAAGATCCCACTTTGGGAAAATGCTCAGCAGTGAAAGCTTTCTCCCTGCCTTCTTCCCTCCCCGCCCATCACTGTTTATATCCTTTAAGGGAGAGCGGGCGATGGGAGTTGTCATCTAAAAATGGACAGGCTCCACTCTAGAGGGATTCAGGAGGGGGAAGGTGGCCACTTGCAGGAAGCTGGTACTGGGTGAAGGGCAGAAGGACTGGAGGACACTTGCGGTCCAGTCTAATGAGGACAGTTGCCAAGCGTGGCCGTAGCTGGAGGTCCCGCTGTTGCAGAGATGGGTGCTGCCAGGAGCGTGACTGGGCTGAGGAGGCAGTGACATCTCGGCCCTCTCGCCACCTGCCTGAGTTATTGCCGTTGCCTCCTGACTGCTGTGCCGGGTCCGCTTCACTCCCTCCTGCAGGGTGTCCTGCGCACAGCTGCCAGGCTAATCTCCCCAAATGTTGATTTCGTGGTGTCGCACAGAGTTCCCTTTATCCCCCTCAGCGCTGAGAGGCCTAAACTCCTCAATCCCAAAGTCAAGGCCTCTGCCCTTAGACGCTGCTTGCCTGTCCAACCTCCCCTTCCTCATCTGCCCTCCATGAATCCCACTTCACCTGGACTGGTCTACAATGTGCCCTGAATAAGCCCTCATGACTTACTTGTTCTTATCTGGGATTCCCTCCCCTGTCCCCAGGTGTCCAAGTTCCTGTTCATTCAGGGCTCCCTTCATTCTTTGATTCACTCAACATTCGTCTATTATGAGGCAGCTCGGTGCCAGGAAAGGCTGGGAAAACTGAGATGTACAATACAGGTCCCCTGCCCTTTGAAGAGCTCTCAGTCTAGGGTAAGGACATTATAAAAGCACCTTTGGTCAGTGTGGTGAGAACCACTCCAGACCATGTACAAAGCCTCCTCTTCCAGGAAGCCTTTACCGATTGCTCTATCACTGTGAATGGCCCCCGGCTGGAGTCCTACAGAGCCCAGTCTCTGTTCTTCTCCTTTAGTGCCATGTTTTCTCTTGGTGTTACTCACTTTCTTTTACTGCCGGTATCTCTTAGACTTTATCCTAAAGGAATATACCATCCCATGCTGCACCATGTGTCTATTAATGCGTGTTTATGTTGAGGTCTGAATACACAGCATGTTGACATCTGTGATTCTTTCTGATTCTCATAACAACACGATGGGACAGGCAGGACAGATGTGATCAGCCCCAGTTGGCAGGGTGGTAAGTGACTTGCTCACAGGCGTGCCGTTAATAAGTGGCAGAGCCAAGACTAGGCCCTGGGGTCTTGCCATGTGTCTGCCACACAGCCCCAAGGAAGGATGGATGGAGGCAGTCCTGTCCCCTGGGCCTGCAGTGTGTGTCAAGGTGTATGTTTGGATAGGACGAGAGAGTGGAGAGGAGAATCTTGCAGCTGAAATCCAGGGGATTCATGAAGGAGTAGGGAAGTACATGGGGAGACAGGCTGGTTAGATAAAGGGTGATTTGTGTCCCGAGTTCTTCTCATTCATGCACGCCATTGCTCCTCTTCCTCCATGGAGAATGGGAGTAGCTGGATGGAGAGAGACTAGAGGGAGTAGAGTGGGAGGTAGGGCTGGAGCTGGATAGGACTGATGAGCAGAGAATAGGTGATCAGGGCTTGGGAACAGGCAGTCCTGTAACCCGTTACTTCTCCCTGTAAGGTGGGTCCTCACGTTTTCTGTATCACCTGGAGAGGAGCAAAAGCATCAGGTCCAACCACACAGCTTAGAGATTCGAGAATTCTATGCGGTTCTTTAAAGTATTTAGGGGAACTTGGGACAAGGGACATAGAAAGTGGACTCCCAGCTCCCTCTCATCTTGGCCGTTGATTTTTTTCAGTTTTGCAGTTACACCAAAGGTGCTGCCAATATGAACACTAGACAGTAGGAATGCTTGGGCTTTTGACACTCAGCTGTTTGTGCTACCTACGTGTTAAAAAAAAAAAAAACTTACCTTGCTTTAACAAGAACAAAAGTGTGTTTCTTTAGCCTGAGCATGAATCAAAAATAGTTGAACTTTTTTTTTTCTTTTGCTCAAGTTTAAAAATAAAAGTTACCTTTGGGCTGAGATCAAGAATGGAAAATTTCAGGGCATAAGAGTAATTTTTTTCCCTGTCTGTTCTGGCAAGGGACGATAAGGCGTGTTGATGGAAGGTTGTGTGTTCATGTCAGTTGTGAGTCCCACTGCACTGCTGCTTTGGGGTCTGTTTGGTTAGGACGTCTTCAGTAAAAGACCCCTCCATGCTCCTGGCACAACTGAATATGCAGAGTACAGGAGAGACGTGTAATTGACTAGAAGCTACTCACTGGAACAGGCAAAAGAGGAAGTGATTAAAATTCATAGAAGCTTCAGCTTCTACAAAGGTGGTTTTATCACAGAAGGTACATGCTACTACCCCAAATGATCAATTACTAAAGCTTTAGCTTGGGTAGTAACAAGTGTCTAGAGATAACTGCCAGGCTTAGGGAATTGCTTTGGAAAGTGAGAAAAAGGATGGGAACACTTGAATTTTCATTAAAAAAAAAAAAATCGGGATAGGAAAAAAAATTCTGGACAGTTCTTGACTACTGTAGTTCATTTTGAAGGGAGTTATGGTTACAGCTTAGTTTGTTTGAGATACTTTGTTCTTACCGTTCGCTATTATTAGGGAATGGAGAAACTGTTTTGTGTATGTCAATTTTACTGTTTCTGACAACATCTTCCGAGGAAATGCACATTGGTGCAACCGACTGCTTCGGATATTAATGCTAAATTTAGAAGCTGCCTTCAGTGGATGCTGAATTCAGTCACACAAAATTCAGGTGCCTACTCAAAAAATCTGAATACCCATGAACGTGCACAGTCAGTGGTGGAAAGTTGGGCAGCTGAGTCTCTCTCTCAGATTCCTGGGATTGTCAGGGTGTGGCGTACCAGCTGTGGACCAGGCTCTAGACATGTGCATTAATAAATATTTGTTGAGCAGAATCAGCATGGGTGGAGAAAAGACAAACCACCATGGACAAACCCTGAAAGCACCATCCAGACCCCTGGGTTTTCATCTCGTCTCTGTCACTTAAATAGCTGCATGACCTTGGGCCAGATGCTTCACCTAGCAGCCTAGCTTTCCTCATCGGTGAAAGGAGGGTATTGAATCAAATATGCTCTAGGGTTCTTTCCAGATCCCCAACCCTGGAATTAACAAACCAAAATTCAAAGGTTCAAGTAAGAGCTTTAGCTCTCTTTTGTCTGGGCTCTTTGTAGTGGCCACAATTGGTAAGATGTTGAAAAAACTTCCCTTCTGGTTCAAGTAGCCATTGCCCTAAGCTCTGTGAGTACCTCCACCAATCACTCTGTCTCCTTCCCTGAAAGCCTCTGGTCTCCCACCAGGCAGCTACTAAAGGCTCAAGGTCTGGCACTGAAGGGGATCTTCAGCCTCTACTCGTGTCTGTCCTGATGGTAATGGCCCTGCTTTACTTGTTGTTAAATGTATTGAGTATTCCTTCCACAGAGTACAGTCTCTGTGTGGAGTCAACACAACTGATAATTTTCCTGGGTCTCTGAACCTGAAAAATTTCCTGGGTTTCTGTACCTGAAACTCAGAAGCAGTAGCGTGGAGGTTGTCATGAGGGTGGGTTCTGAAACTGGACCACCCGGGTTCAAGTGTTGGATCTGCCATCTATTAGCTAGCTATGTGATCTTGGTCAAGTCATGTAGCCTTTCTTACCTTAATAAATTCCTTGCAAAATGGGGACAATAGCACCTACTTTATCAAGCTGATGGTGAGATCGAGAAGTGATAGCTCTAGGTATGTGTGATGTTAACATACGCACCTGTATCATAGGAATTGATTATACATCAGGTGAGCTGATATCATCAGGAGGAGCCTTTCACCTGTGCCAGGCTGTCACAAAGCACGCACTTACCTCATTCTCCCAGTGGCTCCAGACGTGGGCCACTTGTGGAGACAGAAAGGCTGGCCAAAGAGCTCTAGTTCCTTGCTGGAGCCTCGGCTCGAGGAAGGCCCCCTCGGACCCAGTGGCCCTCGGTTTGCTGGTGGGACTTTGGAGGTGGCAGAGGAGGGTACTTGAGGTGGAGGTTGGGCCCAAACGGCCACCCTCGGCCTGGCTGTGGGAATGAAGGTCCCGACATGCATGTTTCCCTAAGGGACTCCTGGCCAGGGTCAGGAGGTCAGGTGCTAAGGTCCAGTCTTCTGGTGAAAGTCACAACCGCACTAGAGACTACTTGAATGCAGCTCTTGGGGGCTGAAGACCCAGCTACTTAGCACCCAGGAAACTTGATCCTTGTGTCCAGAGCCAGAACTGCTTAGAAGAGAAGTGAAGGCAGCAGGCCATACGGACTGTAAACCATGCTTTCTAGTAGCCTTGCCCAGCTCTTGCTGCTTTTCTGGTCTCGGTTTTCTCATCAGTAAGAGTGGAATTAGCTAGATCAGGGGCTTTCCATGTTTTTGTTTTTGTTTTTTTCCTGGAGACCCACAATAAGAGATCCATTCTCTTCTCAAATCCCATACACACATCCATGTATACAAATTAAAGTTTCATGCAGCACCACTTTTCTATATGCAATACTTACTGTTTTCTACACTGTCATGTTGTTTCCTGTTTCAGCTGAAATTGATTCTGTGACCAGCTCACAGGTCATAACCTGAAGTTTAAACACACCAGTCTAAATGGTAGTTGAGAGTCCTGAGTGCTGCTTGCAGATTCTGCAGGGACAGCAATGGACGAAGCAGCGTCTTCTCTGTGTTGGACCAGAGACTGTGAATTGTCTGGTGGATGATACCAGCCAGATTTTTAATTCCAGAGGTTGAGTCAGGAACTGCTGCTTCTGTTTTTTCTTTACCTCAAAAACAAGTGGGTATTTACATAGACTCAAAGGGATGGAGATGATAACATGCGGGGCTGTGGTTCCTCCCCCAGGACTCCCCAGTCCCCGAGGACCCCCCTTGAATGAAAGGGGGGACCCTCACCAAAGAGGAGAGCTAGGGGTGACCTCTTCTCACTCCGTGGAGGACAATAGATAGTGTGGTCCTGGCTGGTTCTCGGCTGTAGTGGACCCGTCACCTTTCCGCCAGTGTGGCTCGGTGGCTCGAGCTGCAGCACCACAGACGGGGCCCATATAGGGCGGGTATGCACGCTGTTTCCCAGTGGCGCCGCCTGGACACAGTGCAGTGCTGGGCGGGCATCCATCCACTGCGCCAGCTGACTCGAGTTGATGGATCATGGGGGTGTCTGGGGTCGCAGTGGAGGGGTCGGGGGGATGGTGGGCACGCCTCAGTCTGGGGCAGAAGCTGGTGACCACCATGTAAAGAGCATTTCAGTATTTTCACACTGGTAGAGAGGCACCGCTGCCTCCATCCCAATCAGCCCTGGCTGTGTGCCTGCTGCCTTAGCAGACCACGTAGACCGCAGCAACTACGGACCAGCGGAGGTGGTCTGGACACCTCCTGAGCGTGGACAGGAACTGGGCTCGCCGAGGCCATGGAGAGTGACTAGCCTTCTGGGCTGAAGCTTCAGGCAACAGTAACTCCTCAGGCCTTTGAAGCATATGGCCAGAAGTCAGTCACTGCCATTCCCCGTGTAGCACTGGTACCTACATGTACACTGTGGTGGTGTGATGAAGTTGTGTCAGCGGCTCGCCACCTAAGGCTTACATGTGGACCATGACTACTTTAAAGAAAGAAAGACGCATTAGGCAGTATATTTCTTGGGGAGACCCTGAAGCCCCACAAATGGGGACTGTGCCAGGGGCTTTATTAAGATACCTGGCTTGTGACTTCCTTCTGAGCCTCTGCTTCATGGGTTTATTTTGTACCTTCTGCCCTCTTCCATCTGGGAGGCCAGAGGAGTTCCAGGACTGCCGTTGAGGCCGCTCTTGAGATGCAGCAGTTTTCCTGATGGGCAGGGCAGGCCTGGACAAAAGGGTGCGCGGTTGATAACTTTGTCGTAGGAACCTATTTCCTGGGAACCAGCTGGAAGCCAGGTCGCTTCTCCCTTAGGACACTGGCCACGTAACGTGCTTCCTGGCATTGCATTTAAGCCCGTGAACTGTGGGTCAGAGTTCTCAGTTGCTCTCTCCCGGGGCCCGGATGGTTCCCCTCCTCTCCCCCGCCCCTGCCCCAGCATCATCATGAGCAAATGGATCTGATGAAATAACCATCTACTCACGGTTGGAGAGGTGTGGTTCAGCACATCCCTGCCTCTCCAAGTCTACACCTGAGGGAGGTGCCACTCAGGTGTCACCTGACTCGTGAGGCATGTCCTCCCCATTTCTGTTCTTAGTTTTTGTAAGAGCAGAATTACAAACATCCCAGGAGTGGACTGGAATCTGGAGAAGTGAGAACCCAGTTTCTGAGCCTTTTCCTTATAAAAGGAGTAAGAATATTCACTTCACAGGCTTGTTGTGATGATCAAATGAGATAGAGAATGTGAGGAAAGCCTTGGAAATGATTCAGGTCAAGGTGAAAGAAAAGAATCTATTATTATTAATTAGTTTAATTATTAATTATTACTATTAATGAGTATCGCATTTTTATACCCAAATGCCTTATTTGATGGGTGCAATCTTTATACACTCATAATTCCAGACTGGGATGTTAGCTTACTTGCTTAGAAAACGGTGTAGAGAAAAAAATCGCTCCCCGAGCATTCTGAATTTCTTTACTTGGCTAGACGGCTTACATTTTTTTGAAAAGTTGGAGGAGAGGGATTGAGAGTCACCCACCTCTTTTCTAATAGCACATTATTACCGTGTTTTCTATATCCCCTGTTCCTCTCTGGAAACCCTAAAGAGGATGAGAATTAGACTCTCTGTCACTGCCCAAGAACCTCCCATGAAGCATACAAACAGTATTGAATGGCACACTTGTTTCTCATAAACACAGTTGGGCTAATAGTATAGACATGTGTCTGTCACCTCTTGCTGGGTATTTGTGTTTGTCCACACTTCCTTTATGCCCAGGGCACAGGCTGTGTAGCCGGGGCTTATGCCCTGCCAGCTGGAAAATGTCCGTAACTCACGAACTCCACCTTGAAGGGCTAATCGTGGGCCTGGCTGCACAATGCTCCTGGACGCATTCCAGCAGGGTTAAACTGCTTTTTAGCACTGATTGACAGCTGCCAAGATTGAAATAATGAGCCCGAGCCCCCGATTCCCTGAGAACTACTCTGAAGTTAATTTCCTTGGGTAGCTCTTCCTACCTTTCGAAAACTGCCTCCTGTGCTGCTCTTCGCTCAGAATATGTCACATCCGTCTCCTGCTCTTTTGCCAGACTTAATTGCCAGAATGATCTGAGTGAGTTTTATGTTAGTCTCCAACCAACCAGCGTTTGCAGCTAGAGAGCCATCAGATAGAACACATGCTTGACTGCTTTGGTGACTGACTTTCAGTCTGGGCCGATGGGAGATGGCTTTGAGGCATTGGGGTGTGGTTGTGCCTGGGATGGATGGGCCAGAGGCTGGAGTTGGGGAAAGGCGCCAGTGATTGTATTTTCTTAAGGTGCTTTTGTCCCACAAGGGTGCGTCATGGCAGCGAGACCGTTGGGTGTTGATAGAAGATGGTGCCCTGGTGTCGGGAATGAGGAGCTTGGCCAGGTGTGCTCATGACCCAGGGATGCAGGGGTCACGAACACGTCTTTACCCACAGTTCTGGATGCGTCTGCTCCATGGCTCCCGGGTCCCGGGTTCCACGTGACGCAGCACGGTCATGGCTTTGCCCCGCGTGAGGAGCGTGGCCTTACGGTGTCACTGTCCTCTTCAGCAGTGCCAGCAACGCGGATACTTCCACAGGAGCACTTTAGAGGTCGTCACCTGAATTACAACTTTCAATCCCTCCCAAGCCTTTTGAAAACTATAATTCCATTTTTAAAGATGAAGAGACAGGCTCAGCAAGGTTGAGTGACTTGCCCAAAGTCCCCCAGGTGGTAGGTGGTAGAAAGCCGCGTAGAACCCGAATCAGAAGCCCAGGCCTTTTCTCCGGCCACGCCATGGATCCATCTGGATTCTTGTCCAGTCCTTTCTGAGAGGAGCTCAGAATGCTTTCGATAACCTGCATCTCATTGTTGTTCCTTTATAGAATGTCAGTGTTTGCCTAAGTTAGTTCTTCGGTGCAGTGATGATCCAGACTGTAATAATCCATTTGGATTTACCTAGTTGATTCCAGCATGGAACCAGGGCCCCCCAAACATAGCCAAGGTTCCTGGCTTCTCCTGCAGTAACTTCATCTCTGGGTGTCACCCTCATGAGGCATAGATGTGTGCATGGGGGATGGGGGAAGCTATGTTTGGATCTCTGTACTGTTCCCTTTTCGTCTGTTTAGTTTAACCTCCAAAGGCTTATACCACATTCTCTGTGCCAAATGGAAAATGATGTTTTTATATGGCTTCATACATCATTCTTAACTCCAGTGTGAGGGCTGGGATCTTGGGACACGGCAAGACACTCTGCACAGGACTCGACAAAGTTACGAGAAGCTCTTGGATTTTTTCTGTCCTGAAGTTGGCTGAACAAGCAGAACTTATGGTTTCACAATTGTTTTTTTACGTTCGGTTCCGAAAAGACAACCTTGAATAAACAGGAGATGTTGAAGTATCATTTTAGTAAGTGAATTTTTTTTTTTTTTTCTGTTAGAAGGCAGGTTGGCTATTTCTTAGTTCTAATTTTCAGGTTGTTGCTTCAAGATGTTCATTTCTGGGATTTTTTCCCCCTGACCCACAGGGTCTTAAGTCCTGGATTCTCACTTCTTATAATAGTCAGAAATGACCCTTGACTTACAGAATTTGATTTGGGCTCAAATCAAATCCCAGAAAGCACCAAAGGCCTTGTGACTTTGTCATATAGTCGCCCTGGCCTGTGAGGAAGGGCGCGGCCGTCCCCGTGTCAGACGTACATCAGCTACATATCACCATCTCTCTGTCCCCCCAGCCTCCCAGGTCACTTTTGTAGAATGGATGCCCTGCTCTTCTCAGTCAGGGGAATTTTCTGTCTTGTACATGTTTCTGTTACATACCTGTGTGCATGTTTGTGTGTGTGTGCACATATGTGAGTCAGAGTGAAAAGGTGGTGAGGGGAGAGGTATTGTAGTCAGAGTTTTCCTTAAGGAATGGTTTTTCTCAGAAGAGAAATCATTTTTCTCATGACCAGAGAAGTAGTAAACTGGCAGCGCCAACCCTACCACATCCCCTTTTTGATTGCCTGTTCCTGCATCTTCCTTGTTTCCCACCTTCCCCAGTCCCTCAGGAACTTCCTGGTCCAAAAGGAGGTGCAGTGATGGTGGACGCCATGGGCTTGGTGCCATGACCTCGAAGTCAGGGCCTTTTAAGTGCAAGGAGTCTTTGCAGATGGCAGCGTTTCCAGGAACAGGAAGACCTTGGAAAAGACGTGGCTCATTAGCTGGAGGCAAACATTCTTTTGGATGCTTTCTTGGTCTTCATTTCCAAATTGGAAAAGCACTTTCTGTGACTCTTCCTCACCTCATCAGAGAGGACTTTGTTCTCAGGGAATGTCTGTCTGCAGAAAGCCTTGGACTGTTTCTCTGCGGGGCCCTGTGGCATAACCTGGGCTTCCAGAGGGTTACAGAAACCACAGAGTTGCCCCTGGATGTGGGAAATCTGGCTGGGACCAACTCACACCAAGGAAATTATTTGGCCTGCTTTGAAGAGCTTATATGGACTCTTTTAGTCCTCCTTCTACCCCCATAATGTATGTACATAGTGGTTGTCCCTGCTTTCAAAAGAGGAAACAGCCCCAGATAATTAAATAACCTTATTAAAGTCACACAGCTGATAAATGAGGCATTAAGGAAATGAGGCATTAAGGATTCTCACCTGGGCAGGTGTTCTCTGGAGGGCTCGGTTTACCCATTGCACACACTGCCTTTTCCTGAAGTAAAGATGGCCAGTTTCAGACCTGCTCCATCCCACAGACTCCCTTACTCTTTCCTGCTTCCCTTTACATTGGCAGGGCTTTCCATCGTAGGATTTTCCCTGTCTCTTTGCCAACAGTCTTCCCAGCCTCCTGCATCCAAACCCTTTCCTTATCCCTCCAGGTTTCAGCAACACCTGGAAATTGAAGATGTGTCCAGGGAATGTTTTCCCACACAGCTCAGGGAGGCTTGTGCCTCTGTCCCTCACATTCCACTTCCTCCTTGCCACTTCTAGCCTTTCAGCAGGGCTGGAATGTGTAGGTGTCTGTCAGCTCAGAACTGTAGTGTCCCCTTTGTGGAATCAACTTCCCAGAGCCATCCCCAGGAGAGGATGGCTGCGTACACATCGCTTTCTCAGTGATGCTGGAGTAGATGTGCCGGCCAGGGTCCCAGTCCTTCCTCAGTGCTCCAGACAGGACAGACACACGTGCTCAGGGCAGGGAGGCCTTCTCTGAGGGATCAAGGCTGCCGCATCTGCTGAACCCTGGCTAGAATCTCCAAGCATCATTGTACTCAGAATTATTATTTTTTAATAAATTTTATTGGGGAATATTGGGGAACAGTGTGTTTCTTCAGGGCCCATCAGCTCCAAGTCGTTGTCCTTCAACCTAGTTGTGGAGGGCGCAGCTCAGCCCCAAGTCCAGTCGATGTTTTCAATCTTTAGTTGCAGGGGGCGCAGCCCACCATCCTATGGAGGGAATTGAACTGGCAACCTTGTTGTTGAGAGCTGGCGCTCTAACTGAGCCATCCGGCTGCCCCTCCGGAAGCTCAGCAGCAGCTCGTTGTCTTCAATCTAGTTGTGGAGGGCGCAGCTCACTGGCCCATGTGGGAATCGAACCGGCAACCCTGTTGTTCAGAGCTCGCACTCTATAACCAACTGAGCCATCCGGCCACCCGAGAATTATTTAGTTAAGGATGTATCTTGGTCGTGTGCTGTCCCAGGCACTGGGCCGGACGAGTTAAGTTGGAAACAGTTCCTGGCCCCCCTAAAATCGGGTAGTACTTTCCTGGGAAGAGCATTCATCCTGAGGCTCAGCCTCAGGGGCTTGGGATCCAGTCTGCTTCTGCTCTTCTCTTTCTCTGGGTCTTAGTTTTCTTATCTGTAAAATGAAGCCGTTAGAAACTTGGGGCACAATGTGACATCTTACACTCATACGATATTATATGTGAGTTATATTTCAGTAAAGCTGGAAAAAAAGGAGCTTGGTGCTTTTGAGAATTTTCTACTGAAGTTCTTTAAGGGGAGAGAAGAATATAGGTGAATGAGCCCCTTCCTCTATCCCTCCCTTCCAAACACAGGAACATAATCCAAAGTTGCCCCACTCTGCCTACATTTATGTAATAAACTATGCAGGTTTTCCCTGTCACTCCATGATTTATTTAATGTAAAAATGGTGTTTTCCTTACATTTTTGAATCAATTTTATACTCCATGAGGATGTCCCCTGAGTGGCTTTGTATACCCCTGATACAAAGTCTTGGTTGGGGCCTTACCCCTGGGCGGCCAAGCTTGGGGAGCAGGGCCTGTGCCCTGCTTGGGTTGGGGGGCAGCATATAAAACTAGTACCCCACAGGGACTCCCCTTTCTGCTTGTCTCAGGGTCTTATTCTCAAGCGTCTTTAGCATCTTTCCTTCACAGACTTAACGATTATGCCAACATCTTACCTTAAAAATATTTCACTTTTGAAAATGCGCTCAGAAGGAGCATGTGTAGCCCTTGCTACTCCCAGTCATGCTTCCTTCTGCTGAGACACGGTCTGGTGTCCTGGGGAGAGGCATGCCCAAATCTGAAATGCTTGCTTGGGAATGTTTTCCAAGGCTTCTTCCAGCTCTTCTGTTCTGTGGGTGTACATGAGGTCACAAAGCTAAGCGGGCGTGCTGACAACTGTGTAGATGGCATAGCAGTATGTTAATCTCAGAGATATAAAAGAAAATGAGGCAGCAGAAAACAGTGTGGAAGCGCGGAGGGAGCTCAAGGCCACAGGGACTTCTCGCTGCTTCAGCGGCAGAATGAAGACAGCCCCAGTGCTGTGCCACCTCTCAGAAGCAAACAAGCGCCCGTCTACACTGCTGGCCCGGAGAGAGAGGCAGCCCCAGCCAGAAGCAATATCAGATGGGAGCCCCTGGGGAGAGATGATCTGATCTGGCCACCCTTCCGTCTTCTCCGATACCCCACCCTCCCAACCGGATGCAGTAGGATTTCCTCAAGATGCAGGTTCTGTTTCTGCCTTCTTTTCCTTTTTGCTTTGCTCAACCCTGGCCCTGGTGGTGAGCGGACCAGGCATGAGCATCATTGCCTGGCTCAGGAGAGTCTCTTGGATGGCTGACGTCCTCTACACAGCCGCTGAGTCTTAATCTTTTCCTCCACACTCCGTCCTCTCTCCCCTCTTGGCTTCTTCCTCTTCTGAAAGGGAAGCTGTTCTATCCCTGAATAAACGAGCACTTTCACCCCTCAACATTGGCACTGGAGAAAAACACTTCACGTGGGCAAAAGGGACCCGTGTGTCCCTGTCTCTCTCCAATGTTACCTTCCTATTGGGGGATTTCTCACTTATGAGTACGGTCACCAAGACACTAGTTTTACAGGGCCTCCATTCTCCTTGAACTGTGGTGGCCCAAGCTTGGGTGTGTGGATTTCCAACCTTTCCTTAATTCCTTACATTGTGTTGGGAACCTAACCTGGCACTTACACAGGACTTTGCTGAAAACTTGGGATAACTGCCTTACAGGGCATACCTTGCCCCTCTTAGCTCACAAACCCTCTGATGGGGGCCGACGGCATTTTTGACCTTTCTCCATGGCTGCGACACTGTTCTTTCTGCAGCCCACAGCTAGATATCTGCTCTTCTGGCAATCCCAGCCAGGAGAGTGTGATCCAGAGAGAGAGTCAATGACCACGTCCCTGTCAGTTTAAGGCCTAGGGGACAGCTCTCCTGTTATAACGGAAGCCGTCCTGTTCTTCGGTTACTGAAACAGGGAGGGAGAGCTTCCCTTTCTCATTCCGTTACATGTCCTCCTAGTCTGGAGGGCCGTGGCCTCACTCCGTAAGATCCTGATGGAAGAATTCAACACAGTAAGTTCAACACTTCCAGCCAGCACAGGAGATACGAGGAGGGGCAGGGCACCTACATGTCCTTCTCAGTAGAGGCAGGTCTGGGAGTGGTTAGATACATGTGCCCCAGCGTCGGAATTCCTGGGCTGCAGTCCTCTGCCTTTACTCATCGTATTACCCTGGGAAGGCAGCTTCACTGCGCTAGGCCCCAGCTTGTTCGTTCCTAGAGTGTGCGTGTTTATAGCGCCTTCCTCAGCATGGAGGGCTCCTCGTGATTATTGGGTAATACACACGAGGTGTCTAGAACAGTCCATGACTATTGCCAGCAATTTGGTCCTAGGAGGTCTGCTCTGTGTGTGAATCTAGTCCATCAATGGCCCAGAGTGGGATGGTAACATCACTGTCCACGGTACAAGTGTACCTTGGTTTTTCGAAGTGTTCCTGCATGCATTCCTTCTTCAGTTCCATCCCAACCCTAGAGTGTAAGGTAAACTCCATGAGGCAGGACTTTTGCCTCTCTTGTTTTCTACTGTATCTCAAGTGATAGAATAATGTCTGGCCCATAATAGATGCTCAATAATTGATGAATGACTGAGCTCTGTGAGTTCGGTGTAGCAGGCAGCATTAACCCATTTGACGAAAGAAAAAGCTGAGGCCCAGAGACATGAAACCAGTCTCCTGAGGTTGCACGAGAAGTCACCAGCGCAGCTGGGATGAGACTCCAGGTCTCCCGAGACCTGGTCCGGTGCTTCTGCCCCAATATGCGGTTGCCACTGTCAAAGGCATGCCATAGGTAGGCTGGCGCAGAAGCTAAATAAGCAGAAGCGATCAGGTCAGCTCCCGATCCCGTGCACCCTGCTGCCCTGGGTCTTTCTGTGAGCACTTACTTATATGTGTCCTGCGAACTGGAGGCTCTTGTGCTGTAAACCAGTGGTATCTGCTGCATGAAAGCCTGTCAAGGGCTTGCTTCAGGGCAGGTGTCTTCTGCCATTGAGCCAAATGGGGTGGAGCAGATGACTTCTCTTCTTCTGGAAGCAGGCACTGTCCACATTAGGCTTCCAGGTGCTGGCTGTGGGCACAGGATGAAGCTGCATGGTCCCACCATGTGTGTTGGTGTGGCCCCCCCGACGTGGTGCACAGATTGCCCTTGTGTAAATAAGTGGTCGTCTGAAGCACTTGGTACCAGGCACCCTGTCTCAGTTTTTGGCTTTTCTGTGGGGCTGTAAGGGACCTCCAGGGCCATTTTCCCCACCTTTTCCTTCCATGCAAAACTGTGCCAACTGTATTCCAGAGATATTATTTGCTCTTTAAACAACTCAAGAAATCGACCCAACCGCTTCTGAAAGTTTTTAAATTGAGGATTGCACAGTTTTCTTGTGTGTTTGGTTTTTTTTTTTCTACAAAGGTCCAGAGAGCACGTTTTAGGCTTTGTGGGCCGTGCTGTTGCAATTAATCAGCCGTGACTTCGGGGCATGGAGTCAGTCATAGACAAATACGTAGCAGATGAGCATGGCTGTGTCTCAATAAAGCTTTATTTACAGAAACAAATGTTGGGTCAGATTTGGCCGAAGGGCCATTTGCGGACGCTGTTCTAAATGATCCTCTTTGGAGTCAGCCCGTTTCCTTTGGTCTTTCTGGTCTTGGGTGCTGACAGTCAGGTCATTCAAGAGGAAGGCACTTCCGTGTTGACTTCTCAGTCTGTGCTTCAAAACCCTTCCCAGAGAATACCTGCTCAGGAGAGTGCTTGAGGTTCTAGAAATGGGCTTTCCATGCAGAAGGCCTACTGTGTGTAGAAAGGCTGGCTCTCACTCCAAATTCCAGTTGATCTGGAAAAGCCACGCAGAGGTGGGTCTGGTTGAGGCCCTGTTTTGGGTGAGGCTGGATTACTGTAAATGCTCAGACGCTTGGTTCTTGTCTCCGTTTCCCTCCCCTGTCTCCCTAAAGCCAAGAAAAATGAGAGGCAAGGGCTGTCTGAATGTGGGCATAATACTTAAGGTTTAGTGGGTAGGGTAAAATATAATTTTCTGTTTCTTCAGCCAAGCCTGCATGATTCCTTACTAATTCATGGTGGGGGATTACAGGTTGGTGGGACAGCAGTGAGGCTCTTGAGAAGGGACAGGAGGATGTCTGGATTCCAGGAGGTACTGGCTTCTAAGGCAGACTCAGCATGATGTTTTCAGTTCTTGCCCAAGGAGATTTTTATGGAAATTTGAACACTCCCAGCTAACCACCCTTGCTCTTAGCATCTTTCATTTTGACAGAGGAGTTTTCTCGCTCTGCTCTGATGGATGGTCTAGGCTGGGCTGTGTTCCTACGTGGAGTTATAGACACTATTTAGGGAAAATATTTGGTGTGGTAGGGAGACCATGGTTTCCAGGATGATATGTCTGACTGTGCACCTCGTTCAATTTCCTTAATGGCCTTGTTCAATTTCCTTAGCCTTTCTCAGCTTCAGCCCATACCTGCCTACGGGGGTGATGATACCAGGGAGGAATGTGTGAAAGAGGGTGTGCTGTGCACGCATCGAGCCGAGTGCCTGACACAGAGTGGGTGCCTTATAGAGGAAAATGAAAATTCAGTGGTAACATCCTGGTCTGGGTCAATATTTTTGAGGTTGTCTGTGTGCTTTCCTGGCAAGTAACCACCCAGCAGTAATGTTTTCAGATGCGAAGGAGGCCTGAAAGGACAGGCTGGTGCATAGGCATTTCTGAGCGTCAACCTGTCCCTTCCTCTCCCCGTTGGAAGCACTCAGCCAGCATGGGGGCCAGGCAGTGCCCCGGGAAAGGGGCATGTGTCTGAGAATCTTGGGCAATAACCTTCTTGTGTGAACTTTTCCAGAAGAAGGGGACAGGAGTGGCCTGGGACTCTGGATATTTCCAGTTACCTGCATTGAAGAGCTGATCTTGCCCCTCTTTTTGTTTTGCTGTTTTTGTAAATTCTTGGAGGCTGAACTGTTCCTTTATTGTTCCCATACATGAGGCAGCTTCTGTCCAGACACAGTCTCCTGCTTCCTGCGTCCCATATATCTGTGCTGGGAAGTGGTGATGCTTACCCTTTTCCTGGCACGTGGACCAGAGCTCTCTGCAGGTTCTCAATGGAGCTGGGTGCCACTTGCACCCTGTGAGCCAGTGGGAGGCAGTAAGCTAGGAATCCGTGGAGGACGGAGTCCTTGGAGGCACGTAGAGGGGACAGGATGAGAAGGAAGGGGAAGAGGAGGAGGAGGCAGTGAGAGCTATCTCATGGCAAAGAGTGTGTGATCGCAGCCAGCCGCACACAGATTTCCTTCCAAATGAGGGGGGAGTGAGAAAATGTAATTTTAGTGTCTGGCTTTTGACTGATTCCCTGCGGAGGTTCCTTCTGGGCTGTGGTGTTGGGTGTCTCCTCTCCCCTGCTAGAGACAGACCGGCAGGATAAGTGAGTTCAGATGCTGCTTAGGGAGCAGCCTTGGGGAGGAAGTGGAGAGCAATGCAAGTGCCTGGGGACCTCGGGGCTTGGATTTCAGTACATGAAGGTGACATCAAGGACACTGCAGAGGGTTTAGGGATAGGGGAGAGTGGTCATCAGTCTGACTGGGCTGAGCTATATTGGGTCTCTGTTCTTACGCCGAGGAATGAAACCATGTTTTCCAGGCGCTGTTCCATGGCCCCGCTGCCAACACAGGTGTGTATTTTGGTGGAGGCCTGCCTAGCTCTGTGCAAAACCAAGGCAGTGGAATCTTTCTTTGGAATAAGACCCTGCTGGGAAGTGCGCAATCCTAGGAGAATGTGTTCCATGTGTTCCATGCAAGGCCTGGGGGAGGGGCCCTTGTGCCCAGCTGCCTTGTGGCAACTGGCATGGAAGATGCCAGGCAGTGTACACTGCCAGCTGGACAGGATGTTGTGTCTGTGTGTGAAAATCAGACTTGAGGAGATTGTAAACCAAAGACAGCCCCCACCCCAACCCTGAGTCCCCTACCCAGCCCGGAGAGCTCTCAGTGATGGTATAGGGAAGATTCACATTCGGTGGAAAATCTATTTCTCATTTTCTTCCTACTTTCCCTCCCCTCTCTGCCAGTCAGCCTGTTAGGGGAGTAGAAACTCATTTAAATATGTGTATGAAAAAATATAATTAGGAAGATAAATTGAAAAATGCATATAATACACTTCTGTGCCAGATGTATTATGAATTACTTTACGCACACCACTGCACTCATCCATTAACCGGGAGAGTTGGGAGTTGTCTGTGGCATGACACTCTCTTAGGAGATTTTCCCAGGGAACCCAACTATTAGGAACATCATAAAAGCGGAACTTAAATGGTGATGTATAGATAAGAGCCTCTTGGAAACTTCACGGTTCTATTCAGATTCATCATTCAATGACCTCGACATGGGTCAGAAAAAAATGCGATCTCTTTTGCACCTGCTGTGCAATCGCAGGGGAGGAAGAAGGCTGGGCAGATGAGGGTCATGTGATTTTTTTGTCTCTCTATATTGCAAGGCAAGGACATATGGAAAGCAGTTAGACTGTTTTGGTGTTTCCCAAGAGAGCAGAGTCAGCGCCATTGGTTAGAAGTTATGGAAAGGTGGATCTTGGATCAGTGCAAGGAATCACTTTCTAGCAAAGCATTTTGGTGAAAAACATGGACTTCAGAATCAACCTGAATGTGGGTTGGACCCCAGGTCTACTCCCTACTAGCTGTGAGACATTGGGAAAATTTGCTTCTCTGCCGTCTCAGTCTGTTCAACAGGAAAATGGGGAGCGCTATAATGGAACCTTGTAGCCTCGTAGGGTCACTGTGAGGATTGAAGGAGAGTGTAGAAGCATATGATTACTTCACGGTTAGGGCAATTCGATAACAAGTAGGTATTAGTGCTAGAAGACATGATAGCAAGGAAAGCAGTAGTAAGAAAATTAGCTCTGCTATGAAATTAGAGTCGCCCTGCAACTGTATGGGACAGTTGAGTGATAGCGAATGCCTCATCATCCTTGGAGACTCTGGGTGGATGGCTTCTTCTCAGGAGGCTGCATGGAGATTTCTGGGCGAGATTCAGTGGTCCTCAACCTTGGTATGACTGTCTCAATCATCAAGGAGGTTTTTTCCTCTTCAAAATAATAACCACTGTTTTTGAAATATTCAATACACTTAATCCAGGCAAAAGCAGTGTTCCGAGAGAAATTTTAAAAATAATTCAAAGTCTCACCACCTAGAAATAACTATCTTGAACAGCAGGCGAAAATCACAAAAGAATCTTTCTATGGATATATACAGCTGGAAGGATACATGGATCATAAATTGATAGGAGTAATTTTAGAAGAATAGGATCACACTCCTACTTCTAATTTTAACAAAGAATATTAACCTACTTTGCTTAATATTCTAAGAGGAAATATCTGAAGGAAGTGCTGAGCTCTGGATAAATATTTCTTCATTGAGACAGATATTTCCTAAAAGACCTCACCAAGGTTACAAGAAATATTATGAGGTTGAATTCATTCCTGTCTATTAACAACTAGACTCTGAGTCCATACTATGAAAGATGAAGTTAGCATTCACACACGTCCTCCTGTCTCCTCTCCCTGCCTTGTTTTAGTAGTAGCATTGTTTTGACATTGTTAAGGTTGATAATATTTAGTAAGTCCCAGAGTTGTTTAGTCTCTAGCCTTTCCCCTATATAGGAATTCAATTTTCACTTGTATTGTTTCTGTCTCCAATTTATTCAGCAATCTGAAATGGTTGTTTTGGTCTTCAGTTTGCTTGCTTTGATCTACCTTCTTTGTAATCTGACTTTGCTTGCTTTATGGAACATACTCGTGTATTCTGATTAATTCCTTCTATAGCATTAAACACTTGTAGGAAATTTCCCGTTTCTTTGGTTCTGTTTTCTTCGAGACAGGGCTCTTCATCTTTGATGTGCTGTGTTCCTTATTTTGCGCCCTGTAGTATGTGTGTACAAGCGCCATGATCTTTTTTTGTGTCACTGATGGTGAACTTGGGTAGCTTTATCTAGCCTTTCTAATTGCTGTGATACTGTGCACAAATGCTTTATGACTCCTTGTGTAACTTATCTGAAACCTCTGCTTTGGTATCTGAGCTGCAGTTTGAGATGAATTCTGATCCCTGGAAGCATTACTGGGGAGCATTATGGGGGATGAAGGAGGGTAAGAGCTCAGAGTTCTATGTTCCTTTGGGTAGAAACACACAAGATTTTGTTAAATGACCTGTTCCAAGGTTCATTTCATGCATGGGAGATGTGCTGCCCTTCGTGAGGGGATGCCCTTGACATTTAGAAGCATTGAGTCCTGGAGCCTGTACCTCTATGAGAAGGGGAGGGGACCCCCAGTTGGTCACACCACTGTTTTACAGCCCTCTTCCTAGTAATTTCCAATTTTTCTCCTCCACTCTTTCACTATCAAGTCAAAAAAAGCAAAAACTAATAGTTCAAGCATAGTCTGCTTCTTTCCAAATGTTCTGTAATTAGTGTGGATCCTCTTTCTACCCCAGCTGCCGATGTGACCTTGGGCAAATAACCCAACCTCTTTGTCCCTCAGTTTCCCTATGCAAAACAGGCATTTCAGATCTCTTTTCACTGTTTTGAGGACCCAAATTAGTTTTGAATGACATTAATTACATGTTACACCAGTCTTCTTTTGGTTAGGTTTGCCTGGTATGGTCTTTTTTGTCTTTTTATTCTCAGCCTTTTGATAAGGTTTTCTTTTAGATATGTGTCTTGTAATGATCACATAATTTAATTTTGTCGGGTCTAATAATCTGTCTTTTCATAGGTAAATTTAAGCCATTTATGTTTATTGTAATCATTGGTATAATTTCCGAGTTTTTTTCTTACTGTTTTATTTTGAGTTTCTGTTTACCAGTCCTTTTCTTTCCTCCTCTCTTTTCTTTTTCCTGTTTCATGTTGATGGATAGTTTCACATCTTTTCCTTTTTTTCTTTTCTGGATTACAAGCTATAGATCATATTCTATTCTCTTTGTGATTACTCTTAAATTTTTAACATATATACTTAACCAAAAATATTTTTAGGAACATTGAAACTGATAAAGGATTATACACTTTATGTAAAGTATCAAGCATAGTGCTGGATAGTCATTAAAGTGCATAATTATTTCCAGTTACTAATGCTACGCTTACTATTACTAACAACACAATTAATATTAGTATTAATTAATGTTAATACTAATATTAATTAACATAGTAATACTAACATTAATTCACATTAATTAATACTAATATTAATATTGACATGCAAAGAACCAGTAAGCATTATTTTTATCCATGAGTACATTATCAAGAATGTGAACATTATGAAAATTATCCAGAAGAAATTCTAGTCTGAATAGTGTCAGTCTTTCCCAAAGGAAGGCCTGTTAGGAAAGATCGTACTGTGTCCTGATGCATTTTGTCCCTGGGCTCATGATCACATCTTTTTACAGGAGTTTTCTCATTTGTAAAATGTTATGCGAGTGTTCAGTGAGATAAATCTTGCAAAGCACTTGGTACGTACTAAGGTCGCTGTTACATGGATACCAAGCAGAACTTCCCTTTTTAAACATCCATTCCTGACTCATTACCTTGCCTCATGTCCCTGAAAGCCAGTTCTCGGTGTGTGTCCTCTGGCTCTGACTTCCTGGCCCAAAGCTCCTGTAGGCTGAGCGTGGATGTGACTCCTCAGCTCCACCTGGCCGGGGCACAGCCGGGCAGAAGGCAGCCCAGTGCTGTGAAATCAATCACGATAATTTTGGGAGAATTCTTGGTGAATTAGCGGAATGCTAGGAGGGATGGTCCAGATGGAGGTAGGTGTAAAGTAGAGCTTTGCTGGTTGGAGTTGTTTTTGCACAACATATTGGTCTCCTTAGGGTGGGAGAAAAATGAAATAGCAGCTCCTCGCTGCTCTGCAGAGTGGCTGGTGGGAGGGGACAGGTGGGAGTCTGTGGGCCCCCTCAGCTGGCTTATTTTAGGTGTACCATCAGGTACTGCAACTGTATTCCCACTGCTCCCCCGGCCATGCAAAGGGCAGATTACTAAGCAGGGCTGGGCTGGCAGCGAGCTTCGCTCTGTTTTCCCTCAGTGGCCACAGTATTCCTGGAGGTAGGTAGCTAGTGCAGCTTCTCTGTGCCCATGTCTGGTGCCCACAGACTGAGCGCAGAAGAGCGAAGTATGGCTGCGGATCCAACCCGTGGCTCCCCAGTGCCTGGGCTTCCCACCTCTGATGGACCTTGGAAATAGCAGGTGTGGACATCTGGGGATGAGGGCCCTGCCAGAGCTGGGTCCCATCCTTAAAGTGTCTCCCGGATCCACCCTTGAGAGGACAGAGTTCTCGTCCTCCAGCCTCAATTTCGCTTCACCTCCGCAATACATTATCTGGAAAGTTGTAGGTTACCCCCTTATCACACCCGGGTGTCTGTTCCCTAACTTGTAAAATTAGACTTGCAGGTATTTTAGTGGATTGGGGGTCAGGAGAGGAAACCTAGATTTTAATTCCAGCTCTATCACTGTGTGATCTTAGACAACCCATCTGACTGGGTGCTTCAACATCTGTAAAATGCAAGCCCCCACCTGCCCTGGCTACCTTGCAGTGAACTTGGGAAGGGCAAATGAGAAAATCGCTTTGCAGACTCCAGAGGGGGAAAGAGTAAAGAGAAGAGGGTTCCTCAGGGACATCTGCTTCTTATTTGGGGAAGGGGGAGCTGGTATATAGATGGTGTAATCTCAGAGTCCTCAGGCTCTTCCCAGCGGTCTTCCCAGACCAACCAGCCTGTATTGGAATCTGGCGAGCCCCATGTGTAGAAGCAGGACCACCACGGGTGGCACGAGGGAGAGAGGTCATCCTTGCTCAGCGAAAGGAGGGACCTGCTCGCAGAGGAGCCCAGCCTTGGGGGTAACTTGTGCCAGGCCTGCACTAACCTGCCCATGTGGTTTCAGTATCTTAACAACCAGCCCCTCACAGGTATGGACCAATCAGATTTGATGCTTATTGTGGAGCTGGAACAGGATCCTAGAGGCCCCCTGTTTGGTTGGGCTTTAACCCTTTTAGTCATTAGGTTGTGGGAAGATACAGGCAGGTCCAATGAGGAGGGAGAGGGTGGGGGGCACTCGTGGATTCATAATCTTGGGCTGTCGAGGACTGGCCTCATGTTAGCCCTGGACTTGGGTGTTGGCACTCTCCAAGACACACATGAGGAAGGTGAGGTTCAGAGACGCTAAGTGATGTTGCCAAGGCCACACAGCAGGTAAGCTGGGGTTTGGACTCGGCTCTGGCTAACAACGAAGGAGTCCAGGTGGAGACAATGATGCCAGGGAAGGCTCTGGAGTTGGAAGCAGCCAAAGGAAGGAGTGCACGAGGCTGCTTCAGTGGCTGAAGAGCTTGTGTGGAATCCTGGCCCGTACGGACCACAGTGGGGGTTCCTGGGTGCTGGAGACCAGGGGTGAGAGCAGGGGACAGCGTGTGTATAGAGTAGGTGTGAGTAGGCTATGGAGTGTGGCTTGTGTATAGCATGTAGGATGGGGTTGTGTGTATGTAGAGTTCTGTGTGGTGTGTGTGTGAGTGTGTGTGTAGAGTATGTGACGTGTGTGTAGAGTATGTGGCCTGTGTGTGAGTGTAGAGTACGTGACGTGCGTGTAGAGTATGTGACGTGTGTGTGTAGAGTATGTGACGTGTGTGTGTAGAGTATGTGACGTGTGTGTGTGTGAGTGTAGAGTATGTGACGTGTGTGTGTAGAGTATGTGACGTGTGTGTAGAGTATGTGACGTGTGTGTGTAGACTATATGACGTGTGTGTGTGTGAGGGTAGAGTATGTGACGTGTGTGTGTGTGTGTAGAGTGCCTCCCCAAAGGCCCCGCTCTACCGGGAGCCTGCTCGTCCAGCATCATAACAGAAGCCCATTCCATTCCTGCTGTGCCCACCACAAAATTAGAGCGAAGGGGAGCCATAATGGATGTGTGCACCCAGGAGGAGCAGGCAGCGTTTTACAGTCTGAATGGCTCATTGTGATGATTTGGGTGACAGTGGGGCCAGTAGTGCCACTGAGACTATCCCTGGCTCCTTAGGTGCTGCTATATTCTTAATAATAGATTGTTCTCAGTTTCTTACTGCTAGGTAGGGATTTAAAAAAATATGTTTCTTCTTTTACAAGCAGCATAGAAGGAGGAAGAGGGAGAGACAGAGAGGAAGAGCTATTGGAGATTTCAGGATTCATGGAGTAATTTCTGAAGCTCTAAGTCAGAAGAGAGAATTCTGAGTGATTTTTAATTTTTTGCAGTCATGGGAGGATCTTCCTATGAAAGACGCTTTCTAAGCAAGCTCACATGTCTCAGACTCTGGAAGAGCCCTTCTCAGGCGCTGTTCTGGTGTTTGTCCCTGGTTTGGGGAAGGTGGGCTGAGTGGGAGCTAGTGAAGATGAGATTTCTCCTATAGTATGGCTTGGGCACTGCAGACTGTGGCAGAAGAGTATGTCTCTTGAGTTGGCATCTGGTGAGGCAGGACAAAGGATGGACCAAAAGGAGGATATTTCTTGCCACTAAAATTAAAAGTGAAGGGGGAAGGTGTAGAGAAGAGAAGCTTGGTTCTAGAGAGAATTCAAGGATCTTGTGAGTGTTGGAGCTGGGTGACATAGTTCCTTTCAATTATGGGGTTTTGTATGTTCCCTTGGAGATTTTAGAATAAGTGATACCCAATGTTTAGGGCTATCTTTGGGAAATAAACATGGACATAAAATAAAAAGGGATAACTTTGAAGGAAATGAACGAGGGTCAGTAAGCTTTTTTGATATCCTGCTCTGTGCTAGACATTATGCTAGGTTGTGCAAATTGCTCAGAAATGCCTAAGACACAGCCTTTGCCCCATAGGACCTCACACTCTGTGCAGTAAACTTTGAGTTTTGTTTTATGTTTCCCAGTAACTGGTTACATTGAATTACACATCCTCCCTGTATCCAACAGGAAGCATTATCAAGATGCTGTTGAAAGAAAGGTGCAGAGTTTGGCTGTGTTGGCAGGAAACCAGTACTACTATTTATTGAGGATCTAGTGTCATGTATTAATTAGTTGACTTTTAAAGTCCAGATGATGACCTATCAAATGGGCATTTTTCCCTCCAGTTGACAAATGAATTAGAGTATAATGGTAAGAGCATGGGAGACATGCTCTTTCAGTCCTACCCTCCTGCCAACCAGCTGTAGGACCCTGAGCAAGTTACTTACCTCTCTGTACCTCCATTTCCTCATGTCTAAAATGGGTGTGATAACACATCGAGTGGAACTGGAGAAAGAACATCAAACAAAGCCCAAAGTGGTTAGAAAGAAGGAAATAATGAAGATCAGAGAAGAAATAAACAAAATAGAGGCTACAAAGAGGACACAAAAAGATCAATGAAACCAAAAGCTGATTCTTTGAAAAGATAAACAAAATTGATTAACCTTTAATAAGACTCATCAAGAAAAAAAAAGAGAGGACTGAAATAAATAAAATCAGAAATGAAAGGAAGGAAGTCACAACCAACACCACAGAAATGTAAAAAAAAAAAAAAGAAAAAAAAAAGAAAATAATACAAGCAATTACACACCAACAAATTGGATAATCCGGAAGAAAGGGATAAATTCCTAGAAGCATACAATCTTCTAAGGCCAAATCAAGAAGTAACAGAAAATCTGAACTGTCCGATTGCTACTAATGAAATTGAATCAGTAATCAACACGCTCCCAACAAACAAAGGTCCTGGACCAGATGGCTTCACAGGTGAATTGTATCAAGCATTCAGAAAAGAATTAACACCTGTTCTCAAACTATTCAAAAAAATTCAAAGTGTGTGTGTGTGGGGGGGTGGCTCCCAAGCTCATTCTGCAAGGCCATCATTACCCTGATTCCAAGACAAAAACATTACCAAAAAAGAAAATTATAGGCTGATATTCCTGATGAACATAGATGTAAAAATCATCAACAAAATATTAGCAAACTGAATTCAGCAATACATTACAGAGGTTATACCCCAAGATCAAGTGGGAGTTATTCCTGGGATGCAAGTTTGGTTCAATATTCCCAAATCAATCAATGTGATACATCACATAAACAAAATGAAAGATAGAAATCATATGCTCATATCAATAGATGCAGAAAAAGCATTTGACAAAGTCCAGCATCCATTTATGACAAAAACTTAGAAATAAATAAATAAATAAAATGGGGGCGATAGTAATAGTAATTGTACCTGTTGCTATCTTGTAATAGTGCTGTTGCAAGGAGTAGCTGAGTTCTTAGATGTAAGGCCCTTACTTTAGTATCTAGCACATTCTGTGGGTAAAAAATATTGGTGGTATTATTACCAATGAGGGGATTGAAGCTTGATGAGGTGTACTAACTCTCTTATGGTCACTTATTTGTACTCAGGGGAGCTGCAATTCAAATCCATCTTCGGAGGGAGACAGAGAGTAGGGATCACACCCCAGCCTTGGCCTCAACCTCTTTTGCTCTTACCAGCTAGATAGGGGAGAAGAGAAGTGTTCTTGACTTTTGAGATGACGTCTGCTAGAGAGAGGTGAAGCCTTTTGTCTTAGGGACTCTGAGGCTCTGAGTCTCGGGGTCAGTGTCTTTAGTGCATTCTGAACAACACGGGGAGAAAAGACCAGGACAGGATGTAATACTCTGAGAAAGTCTGCGCTCTCTGATTTTCACAAGAAAGGGTACTGGCTTCCTTCAGCTCCTAGATGCCAGCTACTATAGTCTCACCTGAGGATCCTTCCTTCCTTCCTTCCTTCTTTCCTTCCTTCCTTCTTTCCTTCTTTTCTTCCTTACCTCCCCTCTGCCTCTCTCTCTCCCTCCCTGCCTTCCTCCCTCCCCTTTCCTTTCCTTTCCTTCCTTCCTTCTTTCCTTCCTTCCTTCCTTCCTTCCTTCCTTCCTTCCTTCCTTCCTTCCTTCCTTCCTTCCTTCCTCTCTTCCTCTCTCTCTCCCTCCCTGCCTTCCTCCCTCCCCTTTCCTTTCCTTCCTTCCTTCCTTCCTTCCTTCCTTCCTTCCTTCCTTCCTTCCTTCCTTCCTTCCTTCCTTCCTTCTTCAATTGCAATTGACATACACCATTATATTAGTTTCAGGTGTACTACATAGTGATTAGACATTTATGTAACTTACAAAGTGATCACTCCGATAAGTCTAGTACCCATCTGACACCACACATAGTTATTACAATATTATTGACTATATTCCCTATGCTGTACTTTACATGAGGGGCAATTCTAAATCATAATCTCTAGACAAAGAGTAGTTGCCAAACCGAATAATTACACACAATACACCTGCTGTTACGTTTTCCTTGTCTTTTTCTTAAAAAAACTTAAAGCTCCTTCTATCTATATTTTCAAAAGGAAGGTAGGTGATAAACCTTTTGAAGCAAACGGGATAGGCCCTGAGAAGTGTTTGGTAGATGAACAGGTGGCCATTTTGACTTCGGAGCCCTGATAGGAATGTTATGGTAAGTTTACCCACTTAGAGAACCGATACGTTGTTGACGTTGGAATGTGTCTTGTGTGTAGATTTTAAGATGTCGTAAGAACTTCATGCCTCACCTTCACATAACATTTTCATGTAAAGTCTGATACTTGGGGGATCCCCACAACCCTTATAGCAATCCTGTAGGTTGTAGGTATAGCTGTCGGTTGTAGCTGGAGGTTATACTAGGTGTGGGTGTAGTTTGCAAGTAGAGTTTTTAGTTATAGGTTGTAGATACAGGTTGTGGCTATAGGTTTTAGATGTAGGTTTTGGGTCTAGGTTGTAGGTTGTAGGTGAGAAATAGAAACTAAGGGCTTTTCACTTCTTATGCCTTTTGGTCACATGCCTTTAGGAACAGACAGATCTGAAACTAGAATTCAAGATCTTTGGATGCCAAGATTCACGATCTTTCTGAGCTCATGTTCCTCCCTGAGAAATGGAAATGCTTATAGTTTGCTGTTATAAATATACATAAATGTAGAAAGAGGACAGACCTTGTCTCTGGGTCTCTACCTAGAGACGCCTGTTGGTTACCTTTTGATGCATTTCCTTCAAGCCTCTTTGTATAGCTTTTCATAGTATTGTAATTTCCTTAGCTGTGATTGTACTCTTAATCCAGTTTTGTATGCTGCCTCCCCTACCCCCTGTTACTATAACACACATTTTCTGTGCTGTTATAAGTCTGTAAACATTTTTTATACCTGCATGCTATTCAGTATGGCCATACTGCCATTTCTTAGCCTTTCTGTACTGTGGGCTATTTCGGCTGTTTGTACTATTTGGCTTTCTAGCGAAGATAACAATCATCTTTGAGGTGAGTTTTCTTGATTATGGTATCTTTAAGTTTCCAGTGGGGAGCCTGAGGCTGGGTGCTGGCCATGCCCAGGGGAGGCTGGGGCAGGCCCAGTGACTCCCTGACAGAAGCCTGGGGTTACAAGTGTGCCCGTGGCAGGGCCTGCCGGCCCAGAGGCCACCCCAGGGCAGTGTAGTGGGCCAGCTGAGGGGTAGGTGGAGCAATAGAGGGAAGGGTGCTCCCTACTTTAGACAGGAATGCAATACTTAGGCATAGAGGTGGGGAAAATGGATGCCTTTCAGAGGTTTGGATCTTTCAAGTCAGCAGAGGTGGGCAAGGTGGAAGAACAGCCACACACTGATAACCTCTCTTCAGTGTGTCCCTCTGGCATTCCTGCCCTGAGTTGTCGAGAACTCTCTCCACAACGAAAGCCTAGCAGGGGACAGTCCACCTCCTTAGTCAGGCTCATCACAGGGGTCTTTGAAGGTCGGTGGCTGGAGGAGTGACCCCTTCATAGGGTTGAGTGAATTTTGCTGGAGGGGGGTTGGAAGAGAGGGGGGTGCAGAGCCTGGCACAAAGAAGGGTGGAGGGTGGGGTGTGGAAGAAAGACTGGTCCCTGCACTCAATGAGATTATGGTCCTCATGAGCCTTCTTCCAGCCCTGGATGTTCCCTGTCCCGGGGCGCTTTTCCTCCTTTTTTTGGAGCGGGGGGGAGTGGGGACTTGGTTTTGCAAATGAAGCAGTCCAGTCCTGGAGAAGTTATTTGTCCAAAGCCATGTAGCCATTGAACGGGGATGGGAAACCAGACCAGAGAGCTCCACCTTCCCCGGTCCCCTTTCCCTTGTGTCATGGGGCCTCTGGTATGAGTTGGCTCGTCTTCCCTTAGGTTCTCTGCCTCTTGGGGGTATTGTTGTATCCTCCACATGCATGACGTGACCTTGTGAGGACACCATGGATGATTTCCCAGGGTGACGAAGGCAAGGGCCGGTCCTGGTGTGATGGTCAGTCCGTGCCTGCTGAATGCACGAGTGTTCATGCAGCAGAAGCACACACTCAGTCATTCTGCAGATATTTTGAAGCATTTGTTGTGTCCGTCCTGAGCATGACAGCAGAGCTTCTGTTTTTGCAGAGGAGAAAACCATCCACAAGAGTTGTAGAATTAATCATTAGAAATGGGGGATGAGCCAAGGATGAGAGTCTTTTCAGGTTGCCGAGAGAACATGTACAGAGCGGGAATGACAGAGTGTGGGGAACACCTTTCAGGATCACCGGATGTCCTGGGCTTAGGAGTGCCAGGGGGAGTGTTTGGTTAAAATGACTAGATTTTTCCACCTGGACTCTCTTTTTGGCTCTACTATTGACCAGCTAGGTTACTTTCCAAAAGTCATTTACAGTAGTACCTTGGTTTTCGAACATCTCCGTTGATGACCATTTCGGTTTACGAACGCTGTAAACCCAGAAGCAAATGCTTCAGTTTTCGAACACGCCTTGAAAGTCAAACATGTCACGCGGCTGCCGCTGAATGCAAGATCCTGAGGCCTAGTTGTTGGCTGTTTTCCAACGTTTCAGAAGTCGAACCGTCTCCTGGAACGGATTACGTTAAAAAACTGAGGTACCACTGTACTTCTTTACGTCTTGTTTGCTTTATCTAAGCAAGACATGAATGATGAGATTGTAAAATCCTACTGTGAATAATTCAGCTACCCCATTACCTCCACCACCGCCACCACGATGGGAAACACACAAAGGAAATCTTAATCCTGCCTTAAAAATATTCAGTACATGCAATATTTTAGTGTTTGGTCTTTGTCTTTTGAGTAGGGTTTGGTCATTGGCTGGTTCCTGGTGGGTAGGACTTGGACAGAAGTCTTTCCAGGCTTAAATGAGAAAGAGAAAGATCTGGGAAGAAATACAGAGGGTGCCAACAAAATGTATACACATTTTAAGAAGGAAAAAGCGGTATTAAAATTACACTGATGGTAACCACTTTGAACACCTCTTGTAATTGCAGACGTCAAATGTGACTTGTGTTCATGTTTTGTTATCGGTATATGTAGAGTAGTACAATTTTAATACAGTTTTTTCCTTTCTTAAAATGTGCACCTATTTTTTTGGCACCCTCTGTGGATCCTAGCGCCTTCCTACCCAGCAGGAGCATGCTTTATGTGGGGCACATCTCTCTTCATTTGCTGGTCATTCCCTCATCTGCTGCCAGCCTCTTGCTCCACTGGCTTGGTCAGATGGTCCAGAGAGCCCAGTGCTCCGCAGGGGAGAACCTGCCCCTTTGCACATGTCATGGGGAGGCTGAAAGGCATCTTGTTGGAGTCAAATGACTTGTTAGCACATGCCTGCTTGGGGATCTTTCGGCAGTTGACATATTGCATGACACATGGGGTTTTTGTATCATGCCGAAATGCATGACAAGCCTCTTCTCTCTCTGAACATCAATTCAGTGCATTTTCCCCCCAATTGCGCCTTTTTGTAGGAGATTATTTCTGATGCATATTGACTTGTTACTGGAAAACTCTTCAGAGGAATAATGAGCTGGGTAGTTTTCCTCTTCATTTTTCATTGTGATTGTTGTTGCTGAATTCATATGGGTAACTGGGCTCTCCACTTATACTTTATTGATTCCTGAATTTAGAGGATGGCTCTGTAATTGACAATTTCCTCCACTCAACGTGGGCAGAGAGAAGGACTGTACCTGTGGACGCTGACTGCCAGAAGCCCTGCAATTCCAGGGTCCAGGTTCTTTCCTGAGGCGGGGAATACTTCTGTCTAGCCCCTGCCTGACACAGCTGAGTCCCCTTGGCAAGTCCCTCTCTGCCTTTTCCCTGGCTCTGTGTTTGCCTTGCTGTCCTACCAGGAGTCAGACCAGATGGCACTGCGTGCTGGGCCTCCCAGTTCTCACATTTTCCAGGCTGAGATGGAAGACCTTTTCTTTGCTGGCTTGGTGTGTGAAGGCTGGGGCATTCCTGCATTCATGGATGGCACCGCTGACCCCACGTGCTCTCGCCATGATTTTCTCAGGAGGCCTGACAGATGTGTGCTGCGTCACACACCCCCACAGCCAGAGTCCCTTGTGACTAAGCTGTGTGTTTTTGGGGAGGGCTGTCAGGGCCAGTGGTGCAGCCGGTGGGACAGCCTAAAGCCCACATCATCCAGGTGAGGGACTAAGCCGTGACCTTGCTGCTGTGGGTGAGGGGCATCTGCCCGTGGAGGTAACCGGTCTGGACTCATGCAGGGTTCTCCTTCTCTCCATTCTGGTATTCTGGCTGTCAGCTTTGCGTATGCATAGATGCATTACTCTTGTTTCAGACTATCATGGAAAATCTCACTGTCAAGTTCTTAGGACAGGATTAAGTAGAATAGGTGATAAAGGTCATCAGCATTATTTCCAATCTCTTGATTTTTATTCACCCCTGTAGACTGTAGACAAGTGGATACTTACAGAAGTGGCGAAGACTCGGGATTTGGAATCAGGCACACCCGAGTCTGAAACCCAGCCCTGTGCTTTGGGTGGTGTCCCCTTAAACACTAGCCTCCCCGAGTCTCAGTTTACCGCCTCTACAATGGAAGAAAACAACATTGACCTGAGACGTTTGCTGGTGGAGATGAAGTGAGCCAACGCTGTGCTTTGCAGCCTCCCAACACTGGTGGGATGCTATTGGGTGGGACACAGACGCATTTCTTATTATAGTTGTGTATTTGAATGTGCTTGTGAAAAAAATAGAACTAGCCAATCAGAGCTCGTGATTTCGCAGATATTATTGCTCAGGACAATGCTAATTTAAAATAAAGCAAGAGGATTTAAAGTTGGTTTAAAGAATAATGTGCAGTGAATTTCAGTGCAGGGTATGCAGACATGGCGGAAATCAGGAAGGTGGGCGAGTAGGACAGAATTATCTCCCATGGGAGATATGGTAGGAGCAGAATCAGTGTGTCTGTGCTTTCTTGTCTGCTCCGGGTGCAGGGAAGCTGGAGGGTGCTGTGTAAGAAGCTCAGAGAGGAAATTTGCTGGTAGCTTAGCTTTGCGCACTGCACCAGCCTCGTAGGGGATGCTGTCCTCTCCCAGCCGTGAGTGCTAAGTGATTCCGGACAAATGGCCACTTTTCCAGATACTTCCAGGGCAAGTGTTAGTCATTATAGAATTAGCCCTAGGGCTAGAAGACATCTTGGCAACAGTCTATTTTATATTAGATGTAGGTGATTTATTTTAAAAAACGATTTTATATAAAAAATGGACCCAGAGAGGTCATAGACATACTCCAAGACACACAAATAGTGGAGTGGCTGGGACAAATCTCCATATGTCTTTCCTTGAAGATCTTTCTTTCCTCTGCCCAGCTTCACTGTCTGAAGTGTGTTCTTAGAACAGGACACCCCTGGGCTTGGATGTGAAAGTCCAGCACCCTGAGGGTCTGCTCAGCAGCGTTACCTGTGCTTCTGGGTTTCTTCTGTTCATGAGAGTATGCGAGAGCCAACTGTCTGGACTCTGGGAGAAGAAGAGGAAATGAAGTTTAAAATCACCAGTTTGGGCTTTTTGTGCCTGCAGTGTCGACACTAGCTGAGCGACTGGGGCCTGCGGCTGACCTCTCAGAGCCTAGGTTTCCTCCTCTGTACGATGGTCTGACCTGTACAGGTTTGAATGAGAATACAGGGGGACACGGCTTAGTACCTGGCTCCCTTGGTCAGTGTAGAGACTGAGCTGGGTCCTGGGGCATGAGGGGAGTCAGGCAGGGTGCTGGAGGTGACGGGGGTGGGGGTGCACGCCTGGTGGAGGAATAGCCCAGACAGGCCCACAGAGGGAAGGCAGCATGGCATATGTGAGAAGCCGCCGGCAGTGTGGTGTGGGGAATGAGGGGGCGATGAGCAGCACAGGAGTGGAGCTCAGTATGGAACAGCAACCCCTCAGTCCTCCCAACCCCCATCAGGTCTCAGGGAGAACCCTTATGTCTTTTTTCACCTTGCCCCTCCCATTGCCCTGCTGCCCCCAGGGAAAATGGTTTATGGGCTCTCCTAGAAATGTACCAGAGAAAGACCCTGCTTGCCGGGTAAGGAGGTGAGCGGGGAGGTACTTGAGTAGATCTGAGGAGAACCCACGGTGCCGCCCTGCCTGAGGGATTTCACGGTGCTTCCAGGCCTGCTGCAGAGGTGACCCAGAGTTGGGCTTGAGCTAAGCCCCCACCCCCACCTTGTGAGCACCCACAGGAAAGCCAGCTTCATCTTCTGTTGTGTAAGCAGCACCCACAAAGGACATGCCGTGCCAGGGCTATTAACTGCTTGTCGAAGAGCCCATTGGTTTCCCTCGACTGAGGCTGAAGGTGGGGAACCCTAGGGTGGGTGTGGCCTGGCCTTGGAGGGGAGAAGACCCTCCTGGGACATGAAGAGGGAGCCCCAAACCAGTTTGGCCTGTGAGAGCTGGCCCAGATTATGGTTTACAATGCAAATTTGGAGGTGTGCCAGGACCATATTAATACTGCATGAGGCAGTAAGGGGACCGCAGGCTTGAAACCGGAGCTCTGGCCTAGAATGGAACTGAACAGTGGGCCTTGTCTTAAAGGGACATGACGTGCTCCCAGAAGTATGTGTGGCATTATTTGCCTCTAATGCTGTTTACTGGATTTGTACACAATGCCCTCAAGGGTTTAGAAAGGAAATGGCACTGTAATATGGGACGTGTTTTATATCGCACATGGTAGCACCATTTAATGCTCATTGACTTAATTATTGTTTCTTTTGTTACCTTAGAGAGAGTCGGGCGGGGGAGAGGGAGAGGGAGAAGGAGAGGAGGAAATTTATGGCTCTCCTTGATATTTTGCTGAAATCTATCTCAGCTAGTAAGCAGACGGAGAAATCTGGGTATTCACAGGTAGAACAAAATGAATAACACTTCGAAGGCTCAGAACTACCAACACAACACAGAAGTCTGCCCTCAAGGTGCCAGTTTTGACTCTTCTGCTCTTGTAATTGAGTTCCTGGCTGTGCCCAGTTTCCATGGAGAAGGGCAAATCAGTGTTGTTTCTTGTTGGAATATTCGAGCCACTAGCATTTGTCTAGAAACCAAACAGCTACAAAGTGTAAACATTAATATCTGGATGCTATTGGCTTATGAAGAAGAAAGGGAAAGAGTGTCATGGATTTATTTGAAAGGGTAACCTCTATCTAGATAGTGTCCTAGAGTATTTTCCTAGACATTAAAGGAAGATTCAGCTACGTATGGTATGGTTTTAGTATTACGTGTATTTCAGAATTCTTCCATTCTTTTCACATTGGTCCCCTGTAGTACGTAGGATGCTTTGGGCTGCAAGTAATGGGAAACACGGACTGAAATTGGCTTAAACAGTAATGAAGTGTATCTACCAAAAGTAGAACAGAGGTGGCTGGGGTGTGTGGTGACTCCTGGGTGTGGATGGCTCAGTGTCTGAGTGGGGTCTGAAGTCCCAGCTCCTTCTCGACAGTTTCTCTACTCCGCTCGTGGGTGACAACTTTATCCTAAATCTGGTTCCTCTCATGGCTGAAAAACGGCTGCAACAGTTCCAGGCATCACATCCAGACATGGTAATGTCCAGAGGCAGGGTGGGAATTCGACTTCTGCGGAGGGCTTTACAGAGACAGGAAACCTTTCCTGGAAGCCCCCCGTTTCCAGCAAGTTCTCCATCTGTCTCATTGACCAGAACTAGGCCAAGTGCCCACCCCTAAGTCAGTCAGTGGCAGGTGGAATCGGAATGCCCTCTAATACAGACGAGACAGGACCCAGCAGCTCGCGAGGAAATGGGCTCAGCTTACCTAAGGCCCAAGGCGGTGTAGAGAAGGAGTGGGAACAGGAACAAAATGGGGCTATGCTAGGAAAAGGGGGCGCTGATGTCTAGCTGTCTCTTGAATCCATGGACAGCAAGAGGCAGCTCCCATTTACCTGGATGGACGGGGCATTATTGAATGCTAGAACTGGGAAGGGAAATTAGAGATGATTTATTCCAGTCCCTTCATTTTACAGATGAAGGGAGTCACCACTAAGAGTGGAGGTGACTTGCCCAAAGTCACCCCGTCCACCCTGGAACCCAGGCTCCAATTGTGAGGATACTGTAGGCGGTGGCAGTATTCTGGCTGATGTTACACACCTTGTGGAAGAATGCCGGAACCCCGGGTGGGAGAATGTTGGCAGGGCTTCTAGAAACTATTTGGAGGGCCTGTCATTTTCATTAATAAATTTATTGATCAAACACTGAGTCTCTAAGCCTGCACTCTCCGGATGTTGTGAGAAGTGCAATAAGGAGCCTCAAGGCATCCAAAAGAGAACAAATTCCAACCCGTGAGGATTTGGCCAAGGCTAGGAATGCCTTCTCTTCTGGGGAGAGTTCTTATTTTTCATGTTCTCACTACCCGATTCCAAGGACTTACAACAGTGTTTGGAACACAACTGGTACTCCATAAACGCAGGTCACATTGCATCAATCAAACTGCACGAGGCCCCGAAAATGTGGATTTGATTGTATTTTAACCTGTTAAAGTAGCTACACAATTAAGTCATGGTAATGATGCTCTACACAAGACCACCAAACAAATATGAAAACACCCAGCTTCCTGAGCGTGAACGTGCCTGACCTCATTGTGGGACAGTGGTCTTGACACTGGGGCCTGGACGTGGTTAGGGAGTTAGGCAGGGACGGTGGTGCGGAGCTCATGTCAGGTAGGTCATCTGCGACTCCCCTGGACCCCAGTGTCGACAGCAAGTGTGTCCCCCTCTCCCCTCTTGCGTGACCTCCAGGGAAGTCCTCAGAGTCTTCTCTCACTGTCAGGGTAGCTCTGGCTGGCCATTGTGGTCTGAGATCAGCTGCAGAATATATGGCTCATGGATAACTGGACCCAGGTCGCTCGGTGCCTAGGTACCACCCTAAGCAAAGCAAAAGGACAGCTCACAGCTCTATCGGCATGCCTGGCGTTTGCATTTTCTCCTCTAGAACCAAGTCACCAGGGCTGTAAAAGGATTCAGAACTCAAGAACACCGCACCGCACCAGCTGAGGTGTCTAAAATCAGGCTCTGGTTCCTGGGTGACCTTGAGAGTCTCAGAAACTCCAAAACATTTGAAGGTTCCCAGAGGAGAAAGGAGGAGCCTTCTTATTATTCTGAGAGTGTAGTTTGCACAGTCTTGGCTCCCTGAACATGGGGATTCCTGAGTCAGCTTGGTCTGGGGATGAAGAACAAAGTCCATCAAAGTGTCTCACCTTTTCGAGTTGCTGGAAAGTACTCTGTGTGTGTTTTATTACTTAAGCATTCCACGTTCCCTTTGCACATCTCACATCCTCCTGCTTCTTGCCTTTGTGGAGGGGAGGCTTATCTTACTGTGATAAGGCTGAGTTCTCTGTAGAGTGAACTTTTGTAAAACAAATTCTACTCTCGCGCTGAATTCACTTGGACAGTGAAGATAAGTGTCCATGGGGAGATAGTGTTTAATCATTTCTTTTTTACTTTTTAAACTGAACTACATAATATGAGACTGAAAGTGAATGTGCATCTATGAAGAGTGAACTGAACACATCCGTGTAACCAACACTTAAATCAAGAAACAGAATGTCTGTATAATTTCTTGAAATAAACACTTCACTAGAGATCCGAGGCCCATGTCTGTTCTTACAGTAACATTTCTGTACTCCAGCGTCTCCCCTCTGACATAACGCCACCTCACCCATACATCATCAAACCGTGGGAGTTGCTCTCCCACGTGGGGCGTATCTGACTAGCATTTCCCATGTCTTAGCTGCAGTCTCAGTCTTTTGGATGAGTATTCGTGTATCTCCATTTTAAGCAAACCCAACATATGAAAAGCCATATTTAACCAATGAGCCAACTGGGGGCAGTCTTATTTAGTAACAGCAGTGTCGCTTCCGTTTTTACTGCTCCTTCAAATGGATGAGCTCCTCTCTTGCATTTATAAAGTGATTCACCTGAACAGTCCATAACTGAGTCCAAAAGCTAAACGAAACGGAAACACCTACTATGTGCCAAGCTTTGGGCAGACACCCCGTGTGTGGTTATCTGCGGTGTGAGAGCAGTGGGGGCAACATCAAGGTTGAGTAAGACAGGGCTTCTCTTTAAAGGACGTGCCAGTCTCGAGGAAGACAAGGTGGACACTGGCTTGATCTTGCTGCATAAGGGATGTGCCCAAGAAAGACGAGAGAGTACGGGAGGGAACCCCCCTTATCTAGGCTGAGCGTGGGAAGGGCTATTCCCGAAGACCATCTGAATTAGGGGACATTTTACATTGCCATTTGGAGATGTGACTGCCTCTCGCTGGGACCTGCGCTTACATGTATGATGTGAACCCCAGGGAGAGGAGTCTTAGCTGTGAGAGTAGGTACCGCTATTTAATGCATGAAGCTCACTGAAAGGGAAGATTTGGGGTTTATTAAAGGAAATTAGAGCTCTCTGCATTAGCAGTGCTGTAAGCTCCAAATGTGATGCAGTGGGTTTACTTACACAGTGGGTTGCCCTGAGACCCATTTCTTGAGCAGTTGGCAGCTTGGCAGAGTTTGAATCTTTGGAGATGCCCGCCTCTGAGGATAGAAGCCGGAAACAGGCCTTAAGCTAGGTCGCCCAAACTACATACCCCACTCCCCTGCCAGCTTGCTCAAACCCTGCTCCTGGGCAGTGACAGCTGTGGGGTGTGGATGAGAGGTTGTTGCTCAGAAAACGATTCCAGCTTACCTTGTCTGATGTGTGTGTGTGTTTAAATTAGCATCTTTAAATGCAGTTCCCAACAGTTATTTCAATTTTGAAACTACTGGTGATTTTGGGGAAAAGGGAGGTATTGAGGGGGAGGAAAGGTGATTTGAAAAAACAAAACATTTGGATTTTTATTTTTTTAAAGTGAAATAAAGGAAAGAATGTCAGCTAGGGGAATGAAGGTCTCAGGCCCAGAAGTAGAACCCCCTGTGGGATCACGGAATCCCCTACTCTGTACCAAGTTGTAGAGGCGGCCCACAGAGCCAGTTGGGAATGTCTCATGGGAAGCCCTTAGGCTTCTTTGGGTCCCCCTGAAATCACTGTATTGAGTAAGGATTTGGGATGGGCACATCTGACAGATAACTACCTCCAATGCAAGAGGGGTCGGGTGTTTAGGAATCTGGATGAGGTACTGGGTGGATGTCATTCATCCATCTACTCGTCACTCCCAGGGGCTGGGCGGAGAAGGGGAATCTAAGAATAAAAATGATAATGCTTGAAATAGATCATGATAATGCTCACATTGATTGGGCACCTCCTATCTATCGGAGACTGAGCTAAGAGCTTCTCATCTCTTGTCTAATCCTTGCAGCAGCTCACAGAATTGGTTCTCTGGTTCTCGTGATTTATACAGATGAGGGAGCTAGAGGTTAAGTAACCTGCCCTAAATCACCGAAGCAGGAAGTGGCAGAGCTGGGGTTGAAATCCTGGCTTCCCCACGCTAGGGTGCATGCCTCTAAACTTGGACTTGCCAGGCATTAGGATAGAAACAGGTAACTAGATGAAAGCGAGAAATCAGATGTGGAAGACAGGAGATGGGGCTCAGAGAGATTTGCTGAGTTATAGATGGTACCTTCTGTGGCCTCTTCAAGGTTGCTTTTGGATGAGGGTGACACAAAGGTGTCATTTTGACCTGGACATTATCTTCCCCTAGACCATGCCAAGCTGTTGTATACCTCAGGCCCTTTGCACGTGCTCTTCTCTGTGGCCGGAATCACTGTTCTGCCTGCTTTTTGTGTGCTGGCTCCTTCTCATCGGTCATGTCTTAGCTTAAAGCCATTGGGACAGAGAAGCCTTCCTGACCGTCTAACAACACACGTTCAACAAATATATGTTGTGCTGTACACATTATTCTAGGTACATGGCACACAGCAGTGAACAGACACAAACAGTGCCCTGAATGAACTTAATTCTGTGGGGGGCGGGGGAGAGAAAATACACAGTAAACACAACATGTAAGTAAAATTTTGTCGTGTGATTTTGTTGCGATGTATTTCGGTATCCATTTGCTTCTCTCCAAGCCCTTATCAGGACTTGTAATTATTTTCTTTGCTGACTTGATCATTGTCTGCCAACCTCTCATGGGAAGTCCTATCGCGAGGACAGGGACCCTGGCTGTCATCACCACTGTACGCCAAGGGCCCAGCCCAGAGCCTGGCATACGGTAGATGCTCAGTGATTGTTTGTTGAGTGAACAAATGAGAAGTAAAGATCTTGGCCTTTTGGGGAATAACTGCACTGAGACGTTTAGAATAATTTTCTGCAACTGAGTCTTTTGTGATTTAGATGTCTTCCGAAGGCCAGGGTTTTGGGGGCAATGGTCCCCACAATAACATGGCACCTCATCCGAGCTGTCGTCTACTCCCTTCCCTCAGGACAGTTCTTGAGAAAGTTTCTCGGATGCATCACAGACTGTCTCTTTAAAATGGGGCCGGCGGAGCCAGCTCCTCTCAGTAGAGGATGGGCAGGAGGGTGACGGAGCAGGCTTGGGGTGCGCTGGCTCCCGCAGCAGAGGGCTGTGAGGTGTGGGGAGATCAGTGACCCTCCCCGGGGGTGAGTACTGCACATGGGGCAGGCTGAGGGATGGTGGAGGACCTGCCATTCTCACCTCCATTCCTGAGTTGGCGTGGGGACCGAAGAGATCACATCATCAAACCTGAGATGTCATCATCATGAATAATAACTCTTACAATGGAAACTGGCATTTAGGGAGTGCTGCTCCGTACAGGACGCCGTGCCAAGCCCTGTAAGTGCGTCCTGTGACCGGGTCTGCACTCGCCCGTGTAATGTGGGAACCTGCCAAGTGAAGTGACATGCCCAAGATCCCACGGCTGTGGAGCTGAGAACTCAACCCAAGCCAGCCACAACCTTACACTGGACCTCCTCAAACAGCTCCTGTTCTTATGTTTTATGTCACTAAGAAGGCACTTACGTTGTCAGGAGAGTCCTAGCTTGAACCTTAGAAAAATTTCCATCTTGTCTTTCACCAAGGAAGGCCTTTGCTGTTGAGGTGATAGCAGAATTCATTTGTCTTGTAAGCACTTATGTCATTTATTGTTCTTGTTATTATTAATAAAAGCCATGATATCTCAGGCTTTGGGTTAGCGAGGCAGCAAGAGGGAACTGAGTGACCTTGGTTGGGGTGTTAATACTCTCAGTCTCCTCTCTATTACTGCGGCCCATGGAATGGGAACCAGTGCCCACAAAGAATCATAAAGCAAACAAAGAAAATCAATTATCTGCTCACTGGTGTGTTGGCTGACAAGTAGGTACTAAGCCTTTTACGAGGCTGGACTTCAAATGTGACCCCCTTTTCTGGTGATCTTTTAGAAATTGCAAGGCGGGGATCACCCGTGCTTTGCACGTTGGGATGGAGAAGCAGCTTTGCTCTGGCCTTTTTTCTCAGGGTAGAGATGGTGTGTGGGTAGCGTCAGCAGCCCCGGTGGGGCTAGTGCTGTTTTTCCTAAAGCAACTTGGGTGATGAAGCGAGTTGTCTTAATCCCTCCTGAGCATTGTGCTGGCGGCTGTGGCCGCATGGAAAATGTCAGCGTGCCGGGCCGGGCCAGGCGTGGCTTAGAGCTCTGCGGGGCTGACGTGGTGTGCGGCAGAAAGGGAATGGAAAGGTCAGAAAGGCCTGGGACACGGGAGTGGATGGAGCCAATGGCACTGTCCGGTAACGTTATATGGAAGATGAAATTGTAGCGTGGAGCCGAGAGGTGCCGGGCTGGGGAAAGAGACCTCAGCATTTTCCATGATTAACTTTCTAATAGCAACCGTCTGTGTATGGCTGATGCTTAGCAACCGGGAGATGATCCTCACTGAGTGTTCAGTAAGACAAGTGTGTGGCTTTCCCCCATGGTTGGGTTTTCCCCATTTTATTCCTGTCACCATCCCATCTCCAACCATCGGGAGATCAGACTACACATCTGTTGTCCTTGACGACAAAGTGGGAGGCAGCTAAATTTGTCTCCTGCCTTGATTGATCCATCACTCCGCGCCCCGCAAGCCTTAGGTGACCACACCATCCCTGTCACCAATGGAACGAAGAAATGATGCGAGCGGGGTTACGCAGAAGTTGAGGACAGAGCTGGGATTGCTCCCGGTCTCCTCCCTTCCATCCTGTGCTTTAAACAGCAGTCCCGTGCTTGCTTTCTTCTCCACATAGCGGGAGGAGGAGAGGCTGAGAACATCTCTCAGGGATTCGTGTCCTCGTCTCATGGCCTGCTGGGAGGTGCTGACAGGGAACAGGCCTCCTTGCCCCTGAAGCCCCAGCTCAGCAGAAAGACCAGCAGGTGGTCCCACCGCGGAGCCTTGCTGTCCCCACAGGCTGTGACGTCCATTAGATGTGTAGCTAATAATAAAGTGCCAATACTGCCCTAATGCCTCCGTTGCTTTCTGGGATCTCCAGGGAATCCAGGTCTGTGTGTTCAGCCCTGTGCACAATCACTGGGTGCCTGGGCTCCTTCTGAGGGACACTGCTGACCCCAGCCCAGGAGTCTGAGCCACCCATGCTTGGTGTTGGCCCGTTTTCCAGGGACTGCTTTGATTGCCGGGTTGCAGCTGTCTAATCGCCTTGTGGTCCTTTAACGTAGGAAGCCTGGGTTCCAATGACGTTGTTTCCTCCCCATATAACTTGCTATTGATCAGGGAGCAGAAATGAGGGAGGAGTTCTTCCTGAGGACCCACGAGCAGTGCCCGCTCGTCCCCATGTCTGCGTCTGCAGCCAGAGTTTGCAGCAAGGAGAGGAAGTACCGGCACCTGCCCCGTGCACCGCATCCTGCCTTTACACAGGTGTGCACACCCACACAGACCTGCCCGCTTCCCCTCACTCTCGCCTTTTAAACGCACATCCCCATGTCCACAGACACCCTCGCCCTCACCCACTCACGCGTGCCCACACTCACCTGCTCTCTGACCATGTGCACAGACGCACACACCTGCAGCTCTCCATGGGGGGGCACCTTGTCATTATCTTCTTACAATTTCACTGAAGGGTGCGTGACTCGCTTCTTGGCCCCGGAGCCACAGAAACGTGCTGAGTGCTCACAAAAGGGAGGATCAAAGGGGAAGGACAAGGAGGAGGAGTTAGGGGGTCCCAGCTGCTTCCTGGACCCGGAGGGGCTCAGAGGCCTTGGCTTCATGTAGTGCTTTTTGTAAGCATCTTGCTTTCTCCTTATACACATTCATTTAGCCAACATTTATTGTTGTATCATTTAGCCAGCACCATGTGTCAGGCGTGGCCTAAGGCCCTGGGGACACGCCAGGGAACAGAGCGGACCAGGGCCCTGCCCTCCTGGGTTTGTGTTCCAGGGGTGCGCAGACTGTAAACAGGATAATTAAGGAAACGGTAAGTCAGATGGCGTAGGTGCCAAAGGACAAATAAAGGAGGGAAAGGGGAAAACAGTGCTGAGGACGGTGCTCTTGTATAGGGGACGGCGAGGAAAGCCCTGGGGAGGGGAGCTTGGAGCAGCTGTGGTTTAGAGCAGTGCAGGGAGAAGGAACAGCAGGTGTGGAGTGTGGAGTAGAGAACGGCGGGGGTGTGGTCATGGGTGGTCTCAGTGGGGGGCAGGGGGAGAGACTCCTTGATGGGGGATTCTCCCACATCGTCAGCCCCTGAGAAGGCTGTGGTCCCCCGAAGTCCCTGGAAGCGCAGGACTCATCTTTGTGGCCTTACGTGTCCGTTGCGTGGTGCTTGGCACACACTGGGGCTCAGGACTTTGCTCCTTGACGCTCTGCCGAGTTCAGTTCTGCAGAGCTTCTTCTGAGTTCTGGGGTATCTGCGCTGGCTGCTGGGAAGAACGGATGGAAACATCCAGCCGTTGCCGCCACGCGCTCCTGGCTAGTGAGGCGGCCAGGCACATGTGTGACTATTGTGAGTGCTCCGAGAGGAAGGTGTGGGGCGGGGGTTCCAGGAGCTGGTGGGAGGGCGCTACATAGGGCACAGATCTTTGGAGGAGCTGGTACTTGAGCAGACTATCTGGGAAGGAGAGGAATTAGCCTCGAGTGAGAGGAAGGAGGAGGAAAAGGAGGCATGGCCCACAAGGATTTGGGAAATGACACTTGCACGGTACATGGTGGTGTGGGGGGAGGTTCCCAGCAGTTGGGGCTCCAAGAGTGCTGTCTACCCTGGAATTCCTGCCCTGTTTGTGCTGGGCAAAGAAGGGAGCAGACAAGTCCCACATATTTCACCTGGCAAGCTGGTGCTGTCATGGGACAAGCACTGTGGCTCCCCGTCTCCCCTCCTCAATCCCTGCAACTGGGAACGGCTAACACTTGCCACACGTCATCCCTGTCCCTCCTGGTTGTCATCCTGGTTCCCTCCTCAAAGTGCTGAGAGCCAAATCTCCCGAGTCCTGGGTCGGATCTCACCCTCTGGCCTGTGCTACTGTTTGAGAGGCAGACCAGGAAGGCCTCCCTGGGGAGAAGCAGAGAAGGATGGAGAGAGGCCTCCAAACATGCTCCCCAGAATCCGTTCACCCACCTTGCTTTCAGAAGGAGCAGCCTGGGGGTCTGCAGGTATGTTTGGTTTGGCCTGCACAGTTTCATAGTGTTTGGTTTTATGTTTTTTTTTTTTTTGCATTAATTTCCTACATTCACAAAGTGGAAAGTTTTGAATTAAAAACTGGGCTTCTGATTTTCTTGAAAAAATAAAAGATTGAAGATGGACATTTGTGGGCCTGCGCCCCCTCATTGGCTGGGCAGAGCAGTTGCGGCCCCTCCTATGCAGAGTTCGTTACTTATCATTGCAGCCTGGCAATGATAAGTGAGCTTGCACCCCTTTTTATGCATTAAGGAAACAAACGCGGAGGATTGTACTTCTTCTGGTTCTCAGGATGGCTCTTGAGCCCTTGAACTCTTCTGGGTCATTCTCATTTCTCAACTAGAAACTGGTGGGGACTCTGTCTGTGTTATCATTTGCTCCAGAATAGTTGGATTTCATTGTATATCAGAAATAATGGGGTGGTGGGGTGGTGAGTAGGAGTGGCCAGGGCTCTAGGCTGCATTGCTGAAAGACCCAGGCCACACCTCCAGACTTGTGTAAAAATGGCATCTCGATGTGGGTGAAGAGGTGAGAGGTCAGAAGTCATGGAAATCTCAAAGGCTGAGCACAGTGAGCTCCCGGGTGTGGAGGGCAGTGGCAGAACCAGGGTCTCCTTTTCTCCTTGCTCCCCAACTTTCCTCCCAAGCCACGTCCTCAGTGAATCCTTATGGAAACAGAAGAAGACATGATAGATGTGGTGAGGGTCTAAGGAGATGGTTACCTTTCCCCACACACCCTATAGCACGGAGTTCCCTTTAGCTTCTGGGCTTCACACGTGGCCATTTCTAGGAAGTGGGAAGCCTGGGGGCCATCTGAAAGGAGGCACTGCGTTGGGAACTTGCCTCTGGAGTCTACTGATGTGGGGAGCTGTGTTGTTCTCTCATCTCTGGTCCAGGACTGAGGCGGAGTCCGAAGTCACAACACCTGGGCAAGCTGCTTTGATGTGACCACACGTGGCTTAGGTGTCAGATGACTCCTGGGGAATGTGCCAGTTAGGCAGCCAGAATACAGAGCTATTTGGTTCCCCCTTGCCAGTCCTTTCCAAGGTCTAGTGTTTGCCTGCAGCTTCTGGTGAAGCTTGGCTGAAGTCTGAGGGCAGACCGGGACACCTGTGGGTGCATAAGTCTCTAAGGAGGCCCTGCCAGGCCTCCAGATTTTGAACAAGGCCTAACGCACGAGGACAGGCGGGGGAAGTCACATGCTGCCCACCACTGAGGTTAGGGAGGCTCCAGGCTCGGGCGCCGGGGAAATTGATTTTTCAGCCTGCAGAACTTCTAAAGATAGGCTCTGGTGGCGCTTTGCTGGCACTGGGCGTGATGGGCCATCTGTGACTCACAGCCTTGCCCGCTGCAGGAGTGCAGGCCCCAGGCAGGCAGCGCTGCGGTGAGAAGGCTCCAGACGCAGGAGGGGAGGGCTAATGCAATTGAGGGTGAGGGGTGAGTCAGCCCTGCGTGAGAGGCCAGGATCCACTCCCAGGCCACCCCAAGGAGGGGGTTCTCCCTCCTGACTCTGGGAGGACTGTTGCCGCCTGTAGTTTATGTGGTTCCTATGGCTGGGTGGAGTAGATGAAGCCTGAATAGAAGAAATGCATCGTCAGTGTGGTTTGTGCTTTTCAGGCCCACAAGCCTCACATATTTAAGAAAACGGGTTGCTTGGTTTAATTCTTAAATCACCATTTGAAGACCCACCACGATTAACCCGAATTGTACATCCTCCCCTTCCCTTTTTCCCCTGTTTTCTCTGAGTTACTTAGTTGGCTCTTTTGGGTGCTTGTAACACTCACATTTACGCAGCACTTTATAGTTTGCAAAGCACCTTCACGTGACACGTGTTTACTGAGCTCCTTCTAGGAATTGGACAAACGCTGGGGAAGCAGCCGTGAATAGACAGCCCAGTGCTTGCTCTCAGGGAAGTGACCATAAGCTATTGCTGGCATCTAGGAAGACAATGGCATGAAACGATACTGTGTTTCTTTATTATGGGTTGGAAAAGCATCTCTGAGGAGGAGACACGTGACCAGAGAGGAAGCCAGGTAGATGAAAATTTGGGGGAAAAGCATTCCAGGCAGTGGGAACAGCTAGTGCAAAGGCCCTGAGGTAGGAATAAGCTGGCTTGTTTCAGAAACAGCAGAAAAGCTGCTCTGAATTTAGGACATGTGGGGGAAAGAGATGTAGAAGGACGTTGGCCAAGGCCTTTTGTTGTAGGGCTTTGTGGGCAATGGTGCAGAGTCTGGATTTCCTTCTCATTGTGCTGGGGCATTATCGGAGAGCTTTAAGTAGCCATGCATGGGAGCTGATGAACATTTTTAAAAGCTTGCTCTTGCAACAGTAAGGCCGGGAAGTGAGGGCAGGAGTAAAAGCAGAAGGACTTATTAGCAGGCTGCTGGATTTATCCTGGTGAGAGTGAATGGTGCCACCGTGGCTAGGACGCTAAGGCTCAGTTCAGATGTACTGTCTCAATCCTATAGCAGCTCCCTTAGAGAAAGAGGAAGAAAGGAGATTCACAGAGCACCCATGACTTGTCCCATGGCCAGTAAGCAGCAGGGGTAAAAACTGCAACCAGAGCCCCCGTTTAAGGACTTCCGCTCTCTCCTCACCGTAGTACTGGTGTCTCAGAAGGCCTCCTTCCTCTCCTGGGGGTTGCGATGCTGGGTCATGAACTGAGGGTGGTCCTCGCGAGCCCCTCTATTAGTTTGCTAGGACTTCCAAATAAATACTGCTGACCAGGTGGCTGTTACTTCGAAAACTGGCCCCTGTACACGGAGACCAAGGAGAGATGGACAGAGGCAGGCCACTCCAACTTGGTAGATGGCAGGTTCAGTAAGCAAGGGAACTGACTTACGAGGCTGGTCTTGGGTGACTGCAAGATGAGGAGACCTTGGCACCTGCCCACCAGAGTCTTCAAGTTTATAGCGAGGCCTTTACTGGCTTCAGTCATGTACACCATCCAGATGGTCTCAACAGCACCTCACTGTCTCCAGGATATGTCCTTGAAAATGGCTCCCACGGTGGCAATGTGGGCAGAACATTTATTCCAAGGACAGAGGAGGGGTGAGGAGCCTCTCATTTCCTGGGTCCAGCTCACAAGTCAATCAGAGGTCACGTCCTCTCAATTACCTCCTCCAACAGGGGCTTAAGCAACACAATTTTATTCCCTCACAGTTCTGGAGGCTAGAAGTCTGAAAGCAAGGTGTGGGCAGGGTTAGTTCCTTCTGAAGCCTCTCTTCTTGGCTTGTAGATGGCTGCCTTCTCTCTGTGTCATCACGTGGTCTTCCCTTGGTACGTCTCTGTGTCCTCATCTCTTCTTCTGAGGATACGAGTCATACCTGATTAGGGCTTACTGTGATGACCTCGTTTGAACCTAATCACCTCTTTAAAGACCTTGCGTTGGCATACAGTTATGTCCTGAGGTCCTAGATATTAGGACATCAACAAGTGAGTTTGTGGGGAGACACAATTCAGCCCTTCACCATTTTCCTCCTAGAGCCAGCTCAGTAGACAGCATGGAACTTACACATGGGGCTGCGGTCCTTTGAACACCTGGGGCCCACACTTGGTTTTCTCCAGGACGATGACCAGTGCTAACAGGTATTCGTATGTGTCCATGTGCAAGAGTCCAGCCCCAGTACCACAAACATGGGGGGAGGCAGGTGGGGTCCACAAAGAGAGCAAATGCCCTTTGTCTGTGGGAGGCAGAGCGGGGGGAGGAGCGAACTACACCTCTCAGAGCCAGTGACTTCAAAAAGTGTTTGGCAGAGCAGGTGGTTAGATAACAAAGTTATCGGGAAGAATAACCAGTGTTGATTGAGCAGTTGGTAAGTGTCAGGCACCCCTCCACTCCCAGCATCCTGCAGGCTCTATTTCGACATCACAGAAATTCTGTGAGCTAGGTGTTATGATAAATCCCCACTTTAGAAATGAGGAAACTGCAGCTTGGGAAGTTTCAGTAATAATTTGTTCGTGCTCCTTTAGCCGGGGAGCTGGGGTTCACACATGTGCTCTTTTCTGATTCCAGAGTCCGCTTCTCCAACGACTATGACATGCTTCCTTTAAGTACTTGTCCCCGAAGAGAATGGATGTTTCAGGTTCCGAATTAGACTTGATTTCTTTGGTTATGCAGGAAGTACACGGATTTCATCTATGTCCACTGTGAAACTTGTATGTGAGGAGTTTTTTACTGTCTACATCAGTGGTTCTCAAAGTGCGTTACCCAAGAGTTTGTTAGAAATGCAGATTATCACGTCCTACCCTGGGTCTACTGAATCAGGATCCATCCAACGCTCTGTGATTCTGCAGACCCTCCCGGTGATGCTCATTCTTGCTGAATTTTGAGACCACTGGTCCACATCGACCCCAACATATTAATACTAGGAGTTTGCATTTGGAAATTGAAGGCTTCAGTGGGATGAGGACTAGAGCAGCCGCTCTCAAAGTCATTTCCAGGTGATGTTAGTTGGTGTTACGCTGAGAAGGTATCTGTGGTCATTATGTTTGAGAAATTTGGGTTTCCTTTGAAGATCTTGAATATGTCTACTACTCTTGCTCTTTTTGGAAATAATTGATGTTTCTGTTTCACAAACATATCTGACCATGAAATCTCTTTTTGGGGGAGCAAATAACAGGACTCATGTTTATGAAACATAGTACTCCATAGAGGCTTTCAGGGGAGACACAAATGATTGAATTGGAAGCTTCATAGTAATGAGTTTCAATCAATCTGTTAAGCATTACTGAGTAGTAGGTTCCTTCCTATGGCAGAAGCTATGAACAATTCTAAAAATGAAGAGGGATCAGTATTTATCAAACACCTACTCGATGGCAGGCACAGTACAAGACCCTACAGCCTTCAGGGATCGATACTATCAGTCTCAAGGAGCAGATGAGAAAAGCAAGGCACAGAAAGGTGAAATGGCTTCTCCTACAGCTGGTAGGTGTTGGAGCTGGGCTTGTACCGCAGGGCTGTCGAGCCCCAAATCTCTTTCTCTTTCTGTATCACCTCTTAGAGTTTGGGGAGGAAGACAGGAGCCACTCCTGGAAGAGAACATCAGACCCCCACAAAGGGCAGCTGTGAGACGGTGCTGTGCAGTGCTAAGGGCAGGAGGGGGCTTGAGTGACACCCCCAGCATTGATAGATAGGTGGGCAGCATTTGGTATACTCCACAGCACAGTTAATTTTTTGTTTTAATTTTTCAGTTATAGTCGACATACAATATATTAGTTTCAGGTGTACAATGTAGTGATTAGACCTTTATATAACTTAGGAAGGGATTCCTCCCAAAAAATGTAGTACCCCACTGACACCCTACCTTAGTTATTACGATATTATTGACTATGTTCCAACTATGCCCAGCACAGTTTTAAAAACAACATGAATTATTTTTCTGATTATAAACATAACACATGCTCCTGGTAGGAAACTCTGAAAATACATAAAAGTAAAACAAATGCATATCTATTAAGATGACTATTGTTAAAACAAAAACAAAACAAAACAAAAACCCAGAAAATAACAAGTGTTGGCGAGGATGTAGAGAAACTGAAAACTTTGTGAATTGCTGCTGGGCATGTAAAATGGTACAGCTGTTGTGGAAAACAGTATGGTGGTTGCTCCAAAAATCAAGCATAGAATTGTCCTATCCCACAATTCCACTATTAGGTGTGTACCCCAAACAAATGAAAGCAGGGACTTGTCCAGATACGCCCATGTTCACATAGCATAATTCACAATAGCCAAAAGCTGGAAGCAACCCAATGTCCTTTGACAGAAGAATGGGTTAATAAAATATGGTCTGTACACACACTGGACTATTATTCAGCTTTAAAAAGGAAGGCCATTCTGACATGTGCTATAACATGGATGAACCTTGAAAATATACTAAGTGAAATAAGCCAGTTATAAAAACACAAATATTATATGATTCCACTTATATGAACTACCTAGAATAGTCGCATTCTTAGAGTCAGAAAGTCGAAAGGTGGTTGCCTGTGGAGGAGGAGGAAGCATTTTGATTGTTTCATGGGTACAGTGGGTCAGTTGGGGAAGATGAAAAAGTTCTTGAGATGGTACCAGTAATGGCTACACAACAGTGTAAATGCACTTAATGTCACAGAACTGTACACTTAAAAGTAGTTAAAATGGTAAATTTTCTGTTATGTATATTTTACCACAATTTTTAAGAAGTGTAAAGATGAAAGCAACTATTACATCCCAGAGAAGATTGCTCTCCATATTTGGGTATATTTCATAGCAACCTTTTTTTTTTTAATGCATTTAGATACATATACAGATCTTTTACCATTTCATCAACAGTTCTTTGGAAATATACTTTTTAGTGATGCATATTAGTTTCTCAAGTAGATGTATGGCAATCTAATTAAGTACAAGCTGGTTAATCTATTTACCCGTCTCCCTGTTGTTGGTCATGTAAGTTAGTTTGTTTTTTACTGTTTAGGACTGTGCTATAGTTTAGGTCTGTATATGTCCACTTTTATTCACATCATAGATTGTTTCCTTAGAACAGACTCCTAGAAGTGGAATTTGCTGGGCCAGGATGTGCGTGTGTTGAAGATGTTCTACCTACATTACCAAGCTGCTTTCCAGAAAGGTCGTGTAGCTCTCACGCAGTCTCACCATGAGCGTGTAAGAACGAGTGTCTTGTCCTATTAGCTTCCCCTCTTCCCGAAAGGGAGCCTAGAGGATGGGGAGAGAGAGAGAGAGAGAGAGAGAGAGAAAGGGGGGGGGAGAGAGAGAGTTAGTTTCGGCTTGTGTACTTTTCTCTTGGGCAGTGAGTGGGCACCTGCTTAGCCAGCCAGGACAGGGCTGATTAGTGCTCTCGATGGCCAGGGGTTCGGAGCCTGCCTGCGCAAAAGAACAGCCAGTTCAAGGATAATCCCTTGATATTGGCGCTATGGTTTCTTTCGGTCTAGAGATTTTATCAGGGCTAATTACCAGTCCAGTGGGCTGGGGCAGTGCCCCTAGTCTGTAGAGCAGGTCAGGAGGGGTCCACCAAGCCTCCTGATTCTACCCTCAGATCTCATCTGGGGGGCGGGAAATGACCTTTGAAAGCTGTTGCTGTGTTGCTTTTCTCCACTATACCCTGGTGGGTATAATAACATTATAAGGAGTGAAAAAGCAATGCGTGCTTTCTCCTGCACAGTCCTCCATTCAACAGGGAACTAAAGGAAGTTGCAAGAATACGTATCTTCCTATGATCCATACTGCCATTTACCTTTTGAATGAAAAAAATTAGAGTCTGCAAAACAGTTTCTGTTTTTTTACTTTTTTATTTTTTGTGGCTCGGAGAAACAAATGTTTGCTTGCCCCAGCCTATCTGGGGAAATAGTGTGCTGCTCATTATTCTGGGCTGACAGCATAAACACAGGTCTGAAATGAATAGCTTGTTCCTCTGGAATTAAGTTCCGTGATGGGCGGGTGGGAGGGGCTCAGGGGCTAAGCCTGGGAGATGGCTGGGAGCCCAAGGGTTCAGAGGAAAAACTTTGTCTTTATCTAACTCTTTCTCTTTCCCTCTTCCCTTTTCTTTCTCTTATTTAAAAGAGCTCTCTCTCTCTCTCTCTCTCTCTCTCTCTCTGTCTCTCTCTCTCACACACACACACACACACACACACACACACTCACAAGCATGCATTTGGTACCTGGAAACATCAACTCTGACTATGTCCTGTGTCCTTGGTTTTTCTCTGGGTATAGGAAGCCCTAACAAGGCTCCGTCAAAATTCCTTTTGATTTTGGAATGTTCTTGAAAGGACAGGTTTCCTGGCTCTGACTATATGCAAGGGAGTAGGGCTCCCTTGAGCTGTACCTCTTGAATGTGGAGACGATGTGAGGAAACAGGATGAGTCATGGGCCTGCTGATCAGGGTCTGTCCAAGGAGGCTCAATGTTAGTGGTTCCAGAACTTTCAGAAGGAAGTCTAATTAGTTTTCTAACTCCACATGAGGCAGTGAGATTAAATTCACCAAGGAAGGATGGAGGGGAATCACGTCATAATTCCTTGTAAGGAGATGGGACGAAGGGTATCTCTCTCCCAAGCAGCATGGCTTGCAGGGACCTTCTCTTGAGGGAGAGCGGTTACCAAATCCTAGCGGTTCTCCCCCAGTCACCCCCTGTGTACCTTTCTCCTCTCCACTGCCACTTGTGTCGTTCAGGCTTTCATTGCTGCTTGCTTGGACTATTGCAGTAGTCTTGCAGCTGGGCTCATGGCTCTCTTATTTCTGATTAGTTACATGTGTGACTGACTACCCAATTAAACTTTCTAAATGTTAGCTGATTATTTCCTTTTTCTCATCAGATACTCTTTCATGGCTCCTCATTAGCCAAAGGAAAACAAAAAGTGCAAATGTCTTCTTGGTGTTCAAAGATCTCCATAATTCTTTCCTGTATCCTTCTCCTTTATGTCCCTATCTGCCAGCCCTCAGAACTGTACCCTATCCCTGTAGCTTTGCTTTCTGCCTCTTGTGGTGGTTCATGCTGCCCTTTTTGCTTCCTTGTCTGTGCACCCCTGTGTCCCATTAATTCTTCATAGCCTGGGGCCACAGCCAGGTCTTCCAGGCTGCTTCTGCTTTTGGTGCTCCAGCTAGAAGTGGTCTCTCCCTCCTTTAACCAGCACCCCTCCCCCATATCCTCTCTTAAAGCACTAAACTTTTGTCTCTTCTGTTACCGTTTTCTAAATACTAGTCTTACCTCCTGGAACTTTGTAAAACTCTGACCACGTTTCCCCGAAAATAAGACCTAGCCGGACAATCAGCTCTAGCGCATCTTTTGGAGCAAAAATTAAGATGAAGACTAATTTTTGCTCCAAAAGACGCGTTAGAGCTGATTGTCCGGCTAGGTCTTATTTTGGGGAAAACAGGAGATTTACTATTGCCAGTGTATGGTGCCTTGCACATGGCAAAAACACAATAACATTTGATGAATAAATGAACAAATGATTGAGGGTGTCTAGTGGTGATCAGCTTTGTTTTTCACCTTGCTCCACTATCACTTCTGCGCTCACTTGGACTGGTTACTGCTGAGGACAACTCGCTGCCCATGTACCACTTCATTTAATAAGCACGCTTGTGTGTTTCCAGGCGCATAGTGAGGGGCAGCGGGTTAGTGATTCATGAGTAGGTGGAAAAGGTGGTTGCCTCGAGAGCTGCTGATTCAGCTGCCAGACACTAACCTGGGGCGCCTCGGGGCTATGAATCAATGAGTGGATGGTGTGAATGAACAGATGGGCCTACAATCTCAGGGGACCCAGGTCTTCTGGCTCTGTACTTCCCAGCAGCTTTACAAGTACACAGCCCAGGGCCTCATGGGGAAAGCGAGAAGCGCCAGTATAAACACAGCACATTTTCCTGGAGAACCAATTCTTGGAGTTTGGGAATGCATATTCTTTAATATTCAATCACAGTTCTCCTGGGGAGGAATGCACCTATGCATACATTTTAAAAGATAAACTGTACCACCTTAAAGAAGCTTCCTGCATGTGGAAGGCTTGCTTCAGGTTTCAACCCAGGCTCCCAGAGGGGATGGGGTTGGTGCTTCGTCTTCTCGTCATCAAGTGCTGTGATGGAGAAGTTGGCGAGGATCTGGGCTAGTTCAGCCCCCTCGCACCTGTTTGCTAGTTTCCCCATCACCGCCCCTCCACCCCATGGCCAGTCTCCATCAGGCTGTGGACTGTAGATGACAGGTTAGACTCTAGAGTGCGCAGAGCTGGGTCTGAATCCCTCCTGAAGTACGCACGTCGTATCTAGAAGACCGCGAGGAAGGGACACTCGTGCTGTGTATTTCCAGAGGACACACATGAATGCGGGAAACGTGGTAAGACTGTGAAAAGAACGTGTGGAAGAAATCACATACCTACTGAAGTTTAAGCCCACGGGGATCAGTGTGAGAAACTCTTTTCAGGCAGGAACATAACCCAAAAGGGACAACTGGGAGCGCTTCAGTTGATGTTACTATCAACCCCTTGGGACGGGACCCGCCAGTACCACATCCCACTGACCTGTACTCCTGCTCCACCCTGCACCCCCTCCTTCTTTTCAGTCATGCTGACCGTTGCCTAGCTCTGTGTTACCTTCGGCGGGTCACAAGCTCTTTCCCTCAGTGCCTGACTTGTTAAAAGGGAAAATACTCGATGCAGAAGGCCCTTGTAATGACAACTCATGTAAGATATGTAGCAAAGCTTTTTGGTGCTTCATGCCTTGTAACTAATTGGGTACAGACCCCTTCCCTCACTGGAGAATCCCACAGCACCTTTGACACTTCAAACATGGTAATAGACCCATCGTTTGCTCCCTTGGGTTGCTGGAGAACCAGTTTAAAGAGTGCCAGCTCCATGCAGGCAGGGACTTACCTGAATCACCCTCGTATCCCCACCTGCTGGAACAGTGCTTGGTGCATAGGAGGTGCTGGACCAGTATTGCACGGCCAGATATAGAGGATGTGCTCTGAATCTCTGAGAAATTTACATGCTAAAAATGTGAATTTAATGACCTCTTCAATTTGAAATAAAGTTACCAGGATTTTCTGGATCTTTCTTTAGGAGCCTAGAAATAAACTCTAGATCTCGTGGAATGCTCCAGGTGGGCGGATGGGTGGGGGTTCCCATATATAGTTGTTTACAGAATGTAAGTGAAGTTACCTTTCTCTCCAAGGTACTGTGGGGAGAGGTGAGCATGATCTGTCTTTAAGGGATTGAACTAACTCTAAGTCTCGGAAGAAAGAAAAAAAAACCTCGACCTGTGTTATAAGTGTTTGAGGTGATCAAGAAATCAGTTTTTGGTAAGGTCACCGTGATTCTTCTTCAGGTAGATTGTTTTAGCCAGGCCCGTATTTACACTTAGATATGAGGTCACCAACCACCTACAGTAGTCCCTTCTTATCCGTGGTTTTGCTTTTGTGGTTTCAGTTATGTGTGGTCTGAAAATATTAAATGGAAAATTCTAGAAATAAACAACTCATAAGTTTTTAATTGGGTACCGTCCTGAGGAGTGTGAGGAAATCTCGCTGTCCCGCTGTATCCGCCTGGGACATGAATCACTCCTTCGTCCAGCATCTGTCTCCACACTGTGTATGCTCCCCGTCTCTTAGTCGCAGAAACTGTCTCAGTTGTCACATCCACTTTTCCAGTATCTCAGTGTTTGTGTGCAAGTCACCCTTATTGTATTTCATCGTTGTCGCAAAGCACACGTGTGATGCTGGCAATTCAGATATGCCAAAGAGAAGCTGTAAAGGGCATACCTTTAGGTGAAAAAGTATGTATGTGTAGGAAAAACAGAATGTGCAGGGTTCAGGCATTCAGTGGGGGTCTTGGAATGTATCCCCCACAGATAAGCGGGGGCTATTATATAACCCCCTCACTCCCCCCATATATCCCTGCCTTGCTCAATTACATGTTGCCTTTTATATATTTTGCTCATATGAGTTGGGCTTCTTTCTCTGATAAACTTAACACTCCAGGATATGAGGTGTCTTTTGTGCCTTTGTGTACCCTAAATATTCATTACGCAAAAGAAGTAATAAAACATATTTTTTCCTAAGATGTTTATTCCGTATTTATTCCTAAGATAGTTCAAAGGTGAAACCTTTCACCTTTGAACTATCGTTTGTGTACTTCACTGACATTCTTGAGGTGGCTAGGTGAGTTTTTGTTTGGATGACGGATTTATGATTACATTTTTGAACTGAGAAGTCTGTCACCACCCCAGCTCCTTCTCTGACATAGTGGGTTTGGAGTTGATGTATATGCCACGTTTTAGCCAAAAAGGCTCTTACCTGCCTATACGTCTTGCCAAGTGGTCGTGGACAAATCAAACCAAAATGAAAAGTCTATATTATATACTAATGATATTTACCATTGTCATTTCTATTACAGTGACTTCTGTTCAGTGTCTGTTGGGGGTGCTTGGAGCTTTGCACATGTAATCTCATTGAATCCTCATGGCAACCTAGGAGGAATATATTATGGCCATTTTCCCGGTGGGAAAACTGAGGCTTTAGAGAGTTAGTGGCTTGCCCAATTCCACAGGCTGGGTAAGTGGTAGAGGTGAAATTTGAATGTGAGATGTGAGAGTTCAGGCTTTGCTATCAGACACACCTAGTCTTTCTCTTCTTGTCAGTGGGGGTGTCAGAGATGTACAGGCCATGTTGTCTCCTTCCAGATAAGACACAGCTGGGAGTCTGAGGACCATCCAGGTGGTATCTGGTTAAACCTGAGCTCTGATTCCTCTAGGGGGTCCTGGGGGAAAAGGAGACGGCTTCCTGGAGGAGAGGGCTCTGTAAGGGCCTGAAACGTGGGCCCTCTGGGGCAGGTGGAAGGAGGGGCAGGCATTTGGAGTAGAGGGAGTAACCTGAGGAAGGATTCAGAGGCAGCTCACTAAAGTGTTTTGGCCTCCGTCTTCCCTTCTTCCTAGGCACGTTCCACTATGAATAAAACAATACAGCAGGCATTTTCTCCGTGTAAGAAAAGTGCTATAAGGAAAAAGCATGTCCTGCGTCAGAAGCATGATTATCAGTGGGAGTGTCAGGCTGAAACTTCTCTGTTCTGTGACTTTGTCTCTCTTCGTAGGCACTGCAGCTGTTGCGTTTCATGGCAACCCGATGTAATGGAAAGAAGCTTCTTTTGGAGTCCTTGGATGTGTGTGTTAGCCTTCACTGTTAGATTGTTCTGCTCTGTGACCTTGGGGCTGCCCCAGAGCTCCTCTGTGCTTCCTGGGTCTCACCTGCCAGGGGAGGGCCAGCACTGGTTGAGCTCCTTGGGCACTGTAGCTCTATCTGCTTGAGAGGGTGATCTCATCATGACACACAGTCAGCAACAGTGAAATCCCTGACATATCTCAAATTCTCAAATTTGAATTACATTTTTATGAGTAGAAAAATTGTCTCCTGTCTCCTGGGACCTTTTCGTTTCACGAGGTTGCCCCGGACTCTGGTCTGCTTACAGACACAGAGAATCTGGCACGTGGCCGGAGGCGTCTGCCTGCCCCCCTCCCTCCCACCATGGGTAGCAGTGCCTGTTTGGTACGTGAAGGCGGTTTCCTGGGACATGCCTGGGGCTTGTTTGTGGGCTGACTTTCCTATTCTCTGCAGAGACCAGGGCCTGGGGTCTGGGTTTGCCTCTGCCCAGCTCTGCAGACGTGCCAGGGGGAGGAGAAATGGGGCTGGGAGGCAGGGATGGAGGGCAACGTGGGTGGGGGAAGGAGGCCCTGAAATGACAAGCTCAATGAGTCACTGAGCGTCTGCTGTAGCTGGAGAGAGTCAGGGCGGGGTTTATGGTGCTGCCTTGTGTAGCAGGCGAGGAAGCAGCCCTGAGATGGCATTGATTCATCGTCAGGGGGTGGCACCTCCTCCCTGGGCACAGGCAGGGAGGAGTGGGCGCAGAAGAAGGTTCCCTGGACTAGGAGGCAGGAGAGCAGCAGGTTCGAGGCAGGCTCTGCTGTGCACCCCTGAATTGGAGTTAAAGCTGTCAGTGAGCGCTGGCACTGCAGGTACCAGGCTGTGTTACAGAAGTGACCTCGTGCCATCCTCACATCCTCACATCCTCACAGCACGAGGGAGGCACTGCTATTCTTCTCAGTTTGTGGATGATGAATCTGAGGCACAGAGAGGTTAAGCATCTTGTCTGAAGTCACCCAGCAAAGACACATAGGAGCTGGATTGCTCTTGGCCTTGGGAGCCTGTGGGCTTAATCTCTGCATCAGTGATTCTCGGCCTCAAATCCTGCATCAGAATCATCTGGAAGGCTGGGCCTGGGATGGGCCTGCAAATGTGCATTTCTAATAAGTTTGCAGGTGATGCTGATACTGAGAACCACTATTCTCTCCTCATCTTCCCATCGCAGTCTCCTCACCTGTGAAACGAGACGGTTGGAGTACGTCCCACAGATGCCATCCTTCTAATCATTCATAATTATGTTTCATTTTGGCCACTTTAATTTAGGAAAGAGCATTAGCAGTTTGATAAACTCTGCTACTGCTACTGTGTTTCGGCCACTTGTCTCCTTTTATTTTTTGACAATTTGCTGTTATACGTTTTGATGCTTTCTTCCTCAGAACATCAAGACCTTGACTTTCAGGCACGCACTTTGGGTTACAATCTTCATCAGTATAAAGCCTCCTGCATTGTCTAATTTAATGTCTATTGTCTTGGGAGTCTCTGGATCTGGATACAATGCCCCCATCCTGGCATCGGTGCTTTTACTTGATTTTTGCTGACATATTTTTGTCCATTATTTTATTTTTAACCTTAATTTATCACTTTTTTAGGGTATATTTCTTATAAAAAGTATATGTAGTTGAACATATTTATTCATCGTACCTTGTACCACATATTTGATAGCACGTGTGTGTATACTAAAATTTTATTCTAAAAGTGAATGTTTTGGCCTTTGGACTTTCTTCTGTTTTCAATTTTTTTTGCTATATCTTTGTCTTGCTATAATGAACCATTTAAAATTTTATTTTATATTTTTGTCTGGTGAATTGGAATGTTAACTCTACTTTTGTTACTTATCAGATATTTAAAATTTTCTTCAACCATATTTTGCTAATGGTTAATGTGCAGAATGAAACAGCGTCTTTTGACCCCCTACCATGGAAGGTAGCAATAGTTTTCCCTTCTTTTTATTCCCCCACCCTATAATGTTATAGGTATTCATGCTTTTATTGAATAATCTGGTATTTTAAATCTGTCGTATTATTACATTTTACTTTTTCACGTTTTATCCTTAAAGAAGTTTTAATTTTAGCTTCATTTTGATTTGTGATATACCCCAGTTATAACAGTTATTTAGACCTAATGGATCTGGCTGTTCATTGCCAGATCTTTATTACCGTGGGTACCCCCCCATTATTGACTTCCTTATTTTGATTAATGTCTTTGTCATAAATATGAAAAGCTTAACACCTATGTCACTTTCCTGAAAAATGTATTCTGATTTATTGCACTTAGTTTCTTCCGATACGAATGACACGTTGGCCCTGTTGTTGAGTTTTGCAGATACCAGCCTGGATTTTCTTCCTTTTACTGGTAATCTGCTATCTTCTGTGTGGATGCTTATAATAATGCATCATGACATAGATAGGTAGATAGATAGATAAGATAAATAGATAAAGTAAGTGAATGAGTAAGTAAGTAAGTAAGTAAGAAACTACCTAGTAATCAGTGAGCCTTTCGACCTTCAGACCTAGGTCTGTCTTCAATGTTGGAAAGTTTTCTTGTATTCTCATAATTTTTCAATTCAGTTCATTCTGAATTGATTGCCTGCAGACCTCTATCTCTGTCATCGTTTTGTATAATCTGTTATCTTAGACCTCACAGTACGTCTGCTTATTATGTTTCTTCCTCTTCATTTTGGGAGTGCTTTTTAAATATGTCCTTCCCAACCCATCTTGTTTCAGAGATAAGTCCTGTTGACTTTTACTGTGGACATAGAATAGATGGTTTCTTGATGCTTCAGTTATCCTAAGAGTTATTCACTGTGCCGTGGGCACTGTGGTAAGCATTTTGTGTGCCTTACCCCACATAATCCTTAGGACAAATCTGAGACACATGTGCTTTGAGTGTCCCTCCTCCATAGACTAGGGAAACAGATGCCCCAAGAGGCAAAACCCTCCCCAGCCTCACCCCAGTGGTGGCTGCTGGGGCCAGGTTCGGGGCCAGCTGGTTTCACCGCAGAGCCTGTGCTCTCGGTTATGATGATATAATGCCTTTCTAACCAGTAATTCCTTCTCAAACCTCGTCTTCATTTCGCGTGCCGTGTTCTCTAATTTTTGTGTGTCAGAATTCTTTCACAGGTCTGGCGGGAGGTTTTGGTGCTTTGCACCCGTGACTGTGGACAGTGTTTGCCCACAAGTAGGGAGGGTCGGTTCCCCTGGGGCCCTTTGCTGGACCCCTCACTGCTGACAGAATGCTCCTCCCTCTTGGCTCTCACCCCAGAGCACTGGTTGATGAAGTCTTACGTGATCTAGTCAACTGTAAGGCGGGGCGAATGAGCTGGAGCCCTCAGTAGTTCCAGAAGGGAAACTTAATCCTCATGATATTTCTTCCCTGCATTTGGTTCCCATTGCACTGTGAACCAACTGTTTGCATCTGGCATGCTTTTGACTGGCCATCATGCCAGGTACAAACTGTCCTCCTTCCTGGAGCTGCCACCTGCCGCGTCAGGGACAAGCCCCTGCCCCCAGTTAGTTTTCTTCTTCGTGTACCTGCCATGTGATTCCTAGGCTTCCCAGGGCTGCTGATGGCACATGCTGCTGTGGAACTGGTGACAGGAGGGAGCCTGGGGTGTGCAGCTGCACGGACCCCGCTCAGTTCGCTGTCCCATTCAGTCCCCCGCAGTGGGCGGCTCTGATGTGCGGTTCTTCCTTCACAGGTCTGGTGGCACCTCTGCCCCTTGTTGCACAAGCCTGCTGCCACTTCTCACAAAGCAAGGCTGCCCGAGGTGCCTCACTGCCTTCTCCCTTTCTTCATCACTTTTTTTTTTTTTCCAGAGGTTCTTTCAGGTGTCTGGCACAGGGATGGTACCTGTCCCTAGTTTCCTGTGTTGTTGCACATTTTTCAGGATTGCTGTTCTCATTTGGTTATGTCAGCAGGGATCTGGGCAGGAAGGCATTACGAGCCTGTGCTCCTGTTGCCATGGTGGCTCAAAGAAGGACAGTTCCCTCCAAAGTCTTTCTCCCTCCACTGCCCGTGTGGATGCAGGACAAGTCCCTGCTTCTGGCGAACTTCTCCTCTCTGTGCTCACCTACTAGTTGTATGTCCCACTTTGTCCCTTTCTCCCCACCTCAGATCTCAGGTCTTAGCAGAAGAAGACTGGGATGGGGGTGGGGGGCTCTTGATTTGTCATTGAGTCAGAAGAGGCCATGGCAGCCTCCGATTCTGTGACTCTGGATTGGTCCTGGTCGTCTAGGTCAGGGTAAGATCCACTCCCTTTTCGAACGTCAAGAGACTTTCTGCCAGCTTTCCTGTATATCACATGGGCTCAGGCTAGGCACTGAGGTTTTAGCAGCCTGTGTCGGGGTTTCTGAAATGCAGAGGTGGATGCAGTAATGTGGCGTTGATTCACTGTTGGGAGGTGAGAGCAGCAGTGTTAAGAATGTGTGTCTCCCTCGTCCCCAAGGGTCGTGAACTTGGTGTATCGCTTCCATCCATCTGCCTGGCACTAGGCACAGTCACATCCTTGGGGTTTAGTTGATGGACAGTCATTTCTGCCAAGGTGCCTGACACTCCAGAGCCAAATGTCATATGCAAATGGCCTTTGCTCGCAGGCTAAGAAAGGATGATCCTTCCCCATTGGGCTTTGATTATTCATAAATGGCAGTCCATCACAAAGCACTGGCTGCTTCATAAAGTTCGTTAAGTGAGGCTGCAGGGTTTTCCAATGAGAGCTAGGACAGAAAACAAGCAGGAGGACAGACACAGGTCAGTGATGAACTCTCCAGGCGAGTTTGAGGTTCGTTCTCTGAAATGCTGCTGGCTGCCATGCACTGGCCTCTGCAGGGGGACACTGGTCCTTTTGTTTTCCTCGCCAGCAGCGTAGATCTAGGTGACGGCATAGCGAGGAGAAAGAATACAGGAAAAGCAAGGTTGGGTGTGGAGGCTCGTGAGGAGGTTGAGCCGGAAGCTTGAGGAGGGGAAGAGTTGAACTTTGAAAAGGTTGACCTTGTACCCCTGGGACACCAGGAGTGTGGCACGTAGGTCCACGGACGTGCCAAGGGTGGCACCGGGCTCCTCTTTACCTTTGTGTGCTGTGAAACTCAATGTTTTGGAACTTCAGTTACCTTACCTGTATAATAGGGGTGTTTATAACATCTCACAGTGCTGCTGTGAAAACCATCAGTCAGTAAACATGTGGTTGCTTTGGGTACCCCCAGGCATGACAGGGTGTTTAAAATCTCTTCTTTGAAGGATGCGTCTTCTGGACTGTTCTTTGTCACAGCCATGAGGTACTCTCGTGTCTGCAAGGCCTGTCCCCCGGTGAGGAGGATGCTGGTCAGGAGGGTCACAGGTAGCTAGGATTGTGTTGGCATTGAGGTGGTCGGGAGGGGTCTGGAGGCCAGGATGTACTGAGGAGCGGCTAGGCCGTGCGGTCAGATGGGTACGGTCAGGAGGGTACAGCCGTATTGAAGGTGATTCAGGGGCTCTGGTCAGGGAAGAAGAGGTGGGCGAGAGAGTCCTCAGGGGTCGTTTGCTGCAGACTAAGTGCAGTCTAGGACTGTCCATACCCCACTGAGCCCTCTACCTCCTTCCGAGGCTGGGTTTCTAGGCCTTCAAGGAGAGCTCTGCTTTTTATCAGACTGAAGCTCGCTGAGAATCTCGGCAGATGGTCTCAGCCAGCCTCGGTGCCAGCGAGCTGCCTCGGTAGGAGGACTTCAGAGGCTGGCAGCCTTCCTCAGGCAACCACAGGGGGCGAGACAGAGGTGACTCAGAAGCCCTATTTCCTCCCCAGGGAAAGGAGACTTCTGTTTCTGCTCCGAGGGGCTCTTCCCTCCGTCTGTGCAGCACAGGGCCGCTTCCCCACTTTGCTCAGCCCTTGGGCCTTGGACAGAGCACAGCCGCCTGAGTCAGTCTCCGAGGCAGCAGCCTTGGGCTCCCAACGGTGCTTCCTCGCTGGTGTCTCAAGGAGCATTCTGGGAGTGGATGCATGGAGATGCTCGCTTCTTCTTCCTTTCACAAATAAGGAAACAGGGCCCGACAAGTCAAGGGTACTCTTTGGCTAATGCTCTTGTTGGGGCACGTCACCAGGGGTGCAGAAGGTGACAGGAACAGACCACATGCTGTCCTCCAGGTATGGGCAGCCCTCGGGGCTACAGAGCAGGCCAGTGGCAGGACTTACGTGGGTCTCGGTGGTGAGAGTCCAGGTCAGGCAGCATGATACTGGAGGGTGGAAAGGGAGACAGAGCAAAGTCAGGGCAACCAGCAAGGAGTCCATCACAGGGATGCGGGCACGGAGCCGCACAGTCCAGGTGGGCTGGAGCCAGGAAGTCCTTTCAGGGGTCTGGCTTCCTTCTTGGGATTCTGCCCCAGTGTGTTTGTTAGTAACGGTAGGCGTTCCAACTTGCCTTTTTGTTTGCAATTGTGTTTGATTCCATCCCCTTTATATTACTGACCAACCCCCAGAGGGCAAAGACCTCTTTGTGTCTTGTTCACCCTTGAATGGGGGAAACCAACATTTTACACAGGGCTTTTGCTTCCTTCTGCCTCATTCAGCAGGCCTGCACGTTGTTTTGTCAGCGTCCTTGACATTATGCGAGGGAGGAAACCTAGCTTCTGGGTACAGTGGTTTGCTCAATGTTTCACAAGCAGAGCTGGACACAGGGCTCCCTAGACACACAGTAGGTTTATAAGAAATGTGGTACCTTGGTTGGCACTATATCAGAGTTCTGTGTGTGATGGTACCCTCCACATTGCATGGGTGTTAATCTTGCGTCCTCGGCTGTGACCACGAGCCTTCGGGGACTGGGATAACCTGTTCCCTCCTGTCCCCAGGGCTCCCAGCTCCAACTCGGGCACCCATTTCCCTCCTGTGCTGATTGAGCGGCATGGTGTCAGATGTGTGGCCTTTTGCAGGGCGATGAGCTTTATAAATCTGTGTGGTGCCTGAAATGGAACCCCACACATAATTCACTCGCACCTACCAGCGCAGTCGGGCTTGCATTCTCTCTGTCATCCTGTCGTCATGCTTGATGCCTCACAATTCTGGACTTCTCCAGCACACGGTGGCATGTCTGGCCTGTCCCAAATTCCTGACCTTTAGGCCTTGGGTCCCCATGGACAGGCCCTGGCCCTCATCAAGTGTTCTGCCACCTTTCCTCTGCTTTCGAAGCACTGTGCCTGCCTTGGTGTGGTGGGTAGAGAATGGGGTAATAAACCAGGGGTGCCCCAGGAGGGGACAGGGCTCCTGATCTGCAGCCAGGGCCTCCCATTGAGAAAGCCTTGCCAGGCTCACAGTGGCTATGGAGTCCATTTAAAGGACCCAGTTCCAGGAACTGAGGGGAACGTGAAAACACAACCACTGTTTCCAGAGAGACAAGACAACGGGCTGAGGATTCTAGTTAAAACTTGGACTTGTGTTCAAGCACTGGTTCACATCCCCATTTACTAGCTTTGACCTTAGGTGAAGGATTACACTTTTCTTAGTCTCTTTTTACAAGGTTTCCGTGAATATTAGTGTAGCAAATAGCACCTGTAGGCACCCACTAAGTATTAGGTGAAAACACTTTGGCTCCTCATTGCCACTGCAGTGATAAGAGCTGACCTATACATAGCACCTACTGTATGCCAGGCACCTTGAATGGGGCTCTACAAGCCCCATTTCATGTTCACAGGAACCCGGGGAAAGACTGAGGCACAGAGTATTATAAGGAACTAAGACTCCAAGGTGCGCAGCTGGGGTTTGATGCAGACAGTCTGGCCCCTGAGTCAGTACATATCTTTAACTGCCATGTTCTATGGCCTTGCTTAGACTGGCCTATGAGACCTTGGACAACCTCTCTGTATTTCAGTTTCCTCATCTTTACAATTGGGATGATGAAGGTGCCAACTAGGACCCTAAGGAAAATTCCTTGAGTTGTGTAAACGACTTGGCAGGATGCCTGGCACAGTGTAAGCACTTACTAAGTGGCAGCAGTTCTTTCCAGAGGAACACATGTGCACAGGTCACCCCAAATACAAGCTGTCACGTGTGGAATACCCCCAAGCAGTGCAGTCCTTAGTTACAGCATGTTTCCAGTGTGAGCTCAGGATAGGCTGGATTAGGAGGGATACGTAGGAATGTTCCAGGAGAAGGGGTCAGCTCGGGCACCAGGGAGGAGGGGGAAAGCAGAGAGTGAGCAGGCCGGGGTGCCAGGGAGCAGAGTCTCTGTGCGAATGCTGGGTTTGAGAAGTTAGCTCGGGGACTTCAGGCATAGATTGTGACCTGTGGGCTGTGGGGAGGCGCCGAGGTGTTTCATGCTGGTGGGGGTCATCTCAGAGTCTTCTGGACTGTTCAGCCTGGCTGTCACACCCTGGGGGCTTCTTGGTCATTCAAATCCTGCCACCCATCCCTGGTGAGCAGAGCGGTTGTCACAAAGGAAGGACAGCCAGGGCACTGGATGGTCACCCGTTCCCTCCATCTGCGATCCCAAGGGGCTGGCCCTACACCCTGGACACGTCCGAGGCTGGGAGTTTACTGCCTTCCAGCTGCTGTTTGTGTCAGAAATGCCTGTCCCACAAGGGACATTAAAAATAACCCAGTGGCTAATAGCATTTCTCAAAATAACTGCTAGCAAAGTGCTTTGTTGGGGCGGTTGGCTACTAAAATTAAACTGCACCGCGCGTGCGCGCGTGTGTGGCTTTTAAACCCGTTCCCCCCAGGGTGAGGGCCACGGTTGGCATCCTTTTGTTATGTGGTTCCCCCGTTGTTGCTGGGTGTCCCAGACCCATGTTTCCCGGCTTACCCCACGGTGCCCCCTTCCATCCTCCCGTCCTCGGCAAATTGGAGCGGCTGCTGCCCTACATTGCCTGCTTGTCCTGCCCCAAGGAGCAGAATTTTGAAGAATCTTGGGGGGCAGGGTGGCCTCATTGTAGCAGTGGCCTCATTCCTTGGTGTGCCAAGTAATAATAGCACACCATGGGGGCATCTTGCTCAGCGCACTGCCCAAGGGGGAAACTGGGCCACAGAACAGCGAGGCAGCCCCACTCAAGGTGCCCTAGTAACTGAGGGCACGGACACACGATGTGCCAGGCCCTCGTTCCAAGCTAAGGTTCTGGCATCCTTCAGTGGTCTCCTAGCCAGTCCTTTAGGCTACCAGGCAACGGGCCACTCAAACCTGAGCATTTCTCTATTTACTAATAACACGAAAGGGAATGTGGATATCCTTAGAGTGAGTTACAAAATTAAGGGAATCAGTACTGGGGGGAATTTTGGATGCAGGACAGACAGAATCTGAGGGCCAGAGGCTGGTTTTCTTTTAGATGACAACATGCATTGAAAGAGGTGGGTGGCCTCAGTGTCCCCATGTTTGAAAGAGAATGTCCCCGTGTTTGCAATTAACATTTGGTAATTCATTTAGCAAGTATTTACTGACCGTCTGCCTTGGCCTGGCTCTGTGGGGGGGAACTGGAGTTACAAAGGTGGTTCAAGGTAAAAGCAAGGTCAAGAAACATTTCTAAGCCGGTGTGCTCTATGTAGATGGCACGCCATGGGGCCTGAGTTTCTGTGTGGTACAAGGTGAGAAATGCATGTGCCGTAACCAGGCTGCATTGCTGGGCCTGCTGGCCATGTATGATCCCCAGAGATTTGGGTCCCGGAGAGGAAAGCCCGTGTGTTTTACCAAGAGTGGAGGCCCAGGGAGAAGTGAATTTCCTGTTCCCTGTGGGAGCTGTATGTGTTGGAATGTTTCTATAGCGGAAGAAAGGCTCTGGAGTCGGGTGGACTCTGTGACCTTAGGCGAATTGCTTAACTTCTCTGAACCTTTTTCTTTTTTTTCAACTGCAAAATGTCAATAAGCATAGCACTGACCGCCAAGGGCTGTGGTGAGGATGACACGACATGTGGATCCGAAGTGCTCAGTGTGGTCCTGGGGTGGCCCTCTACACATAGGTATTCGTGGTGGTAGTTATGTTACTAGTGACCTACTGAAAACCGTGTTTGTCTGAGATGTGTCAGTAATCATTGCCTTCAGTCAGGGTGATGGTAATTTCATCTGGGAGTATTATCCAGTCACCACTGTCTGTAAGACCATCAAAAAGCTGGAGTCACTTACTGGAAACTGGTTAGGCCAATGGAGTACATTTACAAAAGTTTACATGTAATCACACTTTGGGAGATCATATTCTATGTTAGATGCATTATGGGAGCTGAATGTTTAAGAGGAATCGTTTCCACAAACACACATTTAAAGTCCCAAATTGTTGACTCTTAAAGTTGGCAGGGACCGTAGAGAGCAGGACCTACAGGCCTCTAACCCAGTGATTCTTGACCAGGCATGATTTTGCCCTTCCCCACAAAGGGACACTTGGCATCATGGGGGCGGCATGTCGCTGGTATCTAGTGGCTGGAGGCCAGGGATGCTGGTAAACATCCTACAACTCATAGGGCAGCCCCTACGACAGAACTAGCTGGATCAAAATGGCGGTAGTGGCTGGGCTCATAAAACCTGCCCTAACCTGAAGATAAGGGAATTGACCCCCAGTGGGGAGAAGTGATTTGACAAGGTCGTGTCTGAGCAGGACCTGGGACCCACTCTCAGGCAGCTGACTGGAGACCAGGTCTTCTCCTAATGGACCTTGGTGCCTTCATCTCGCTGTGCAAAGCAAGTCGTCAACTGTAATCAATCATGTTACTGAGGTCTTACTCTGAACACTTGGGCACTTTCAGGGCACTTTTTCTTGTGATAATCTACATGCTGTTGGGGAAATCCAGATTTTCCCACTTTGGGCTTGCTGATAGGGTTACTAGAAATAGCAAATAAAAATATACGATGTCCAGTTGCAAGGTGCGATCGAAAAATACAGTGAATGTTTAAATAAAAAGTTTATCAGTAAAAGATACATTGCCATTAATCTCCCGCAAAGTACCCCCCCCCCCACCCCGCTCGCTTCCAACACACGTATCCCATCATTCTTGCCACTTTCTGAAGCAGTTCTGGAAGTCCTCTTTCGCGAGTGTCTTTACTTCATCCTCCGTCAGGACAATGCTCCATGCCATACATCGCTTCTGGGCGGCAAGTTCTGTTAAATAAAAACATGACGGTGTGTCCTCATCTACCTATTCACCACATCTGGCACCATGCAACTTCTGGCTCTTCCCCAAAGTCAAAATGACCATGAAAGGAAAACATTTTGAATCGATTCAGGACATCAAGGCAGCCACGACAGCGCAACTAAAGACACTCACGAAAGAGGACTTCGAGAGCTGCTTCAGAAAGTGGCAAGACGATGGGATAAGTGTGTTCAAAGCGAGGGGGAATATTCTGAGGGGGATTAATGGCAATGTGTCTCTTACTGTAATACATTTTTAAAACTTTAAACGTTCACCGTATTTGTTCATCACACCTCGTACATTTGCATTTCAGAAAGCATCTGTATTTTTTTGTTTGTAGTAGGTCTTCTGCAATGTTTGACATGCAATCTCAATACATTATTTCTTGTTTATCTGCAATTCAAAAGTAACTGGGCACGCTGTTTTGTACCGGGCAGACCTGTGCTCTTTACCGGAGCCTTGAGACCACACACAGGCCGTGGGACCTCTGTGCCCTGCGTGAGGCTCCTGTCATTACTCATAGCTCCTCTGCCTGGAGGGGGAAGGTGGAAAGGGGCAGGTGGGCCTGAGCCGTCATGTCTCGCTCCCGTCCTGCAGGTGTCCGGGAGGGATTGGCTGTCCACATTGGGCCAAATGGAAGCAGCCTGTAAGCTGAGAGGTGGCTGAGTGTTCCCTTTTTATAACTGGAGAAGCGTTCAAGTGAAGTGTCAGCAAGTGGGCTGTGTCCCTGGAATACCAGGTCTGGGGAAGTCCTGGCAGTTTAGCTCCTGAACCAGGAGCACAGTGTCCTCTCAATCCCACTGGCTTCCAGAGAACACCGCCACCTGGGCGAGAGGAGTGTCTGGGCTGCAGGCCCCAACCTCTCAGCCTGGCCCTGGCACCTTCCCCACATGGTCCCTGGGCTCTGGGCCTGTCCCTGAGGTGAAAGCTGGGCAGCTGCACTCAGCTCACGGGAGAGGATGGGGCAGGGGGTGCACCCACAGAGCTGCCTCTGAGCCCGTGGGCCTGGCTGCTGACCCTTTGTTCAGAAGAGGCCTAGACACAGAGGGGGCCCAGAGGCTGGATGGGAAGGCAGTGCTGGCCCCGCTGCTCTGCCCTCTCAGCCGCACCCTATCCCGTCTCCTCTCTAAGCCCTGTGTCCTCACCAGCTCAGACACTGGTCTCCAAAGCAGTTAAGAGGTCAGGAGTGACGGCCAGAGGCACAGGGGTGGCTGGGCGGCTGCTCTGCCCCATCTCTTCCCCCTCCCCACCCAAGCTCCAGGCTTGTTGCTCCTGGGGGTCAGGATGCCATCTGCCACCTTTCCCCAGAGCAGCTTTCTGCACAGGAAGCTCACTCCCATGGCTGTTCCCGAAGGACAGTCCCCTGGCTACGCCTCAGCCCAGCAGCCTTTCCTCATGTTGACTATGCACGACTTTTGAAGATTTTCGGGGCTAGCTGCTTATGAGATTTGCCACATTGTCTGCCATTCTGTGGGCATGTATGGGCCACCTGAGGACCCATGGATACACCAGGCCTGTACTGTGCAGGTGCTTCAGAGGTGCTTGCCGAGTGAATATGTGAGGAGAAGAACACAGTCCGTGCATAGGGCAGGAGTCTGATGACAAAGGCTGAAGTCCCTGCTTCTCCCCCGTAAGCAGCATCAGCGGCACCTGGAGGCCTTCTTAAAACAGGGACCAGCCCCACCCCCAGGAGGCCTGGCTCCCCTGCCCCAGAAAGGGACCAAGTCTTAGCGTTTCTAACACCTTCCCAGCTGGTGCTGCTGGTCAGGGCTTACATTATTGCCCTTCTCAAATAACTTGCATTTCAACTTTACTTTTATTAAAATATTTATTAACTAATTAAACATATCTTTATTAAACACCTACTATGTCCTGTGCACAAAATTTGGGGAATAAAAAGGTAAGAATGGCCTTGAGGAACTCACATTACAATGGGGGAACTGCATGTTAGAAACAACTGCTGACTGATCTAACTGCTTTTACCGGGGCATTTTGTCAAAAGTGCAGTGGGAATGTGCAGAGGAGACAATGGTGGCAGTCCCTTTGAAGGCAACGGGATAGTGTCTGTCTCTTTGTGCTTTGCCCTTCTGTGTGATTCGTCCCCCCAGATGGCCTGTGAGATCCGTAGGGGTAGAGGCTGAAGTGAATCTAGGTTTTCCTTTTTAAAGTGTATTTTAGTTCTGGGGACATAATCGCCAACCAAAACAGAAAAAAGAAAAGAAAAGAAAAATGTATGGCCGAAGAAAAGATGATAGTATCAAAGAAGTGAATGCCTAATGGTGGAATTTCAGGCCCACGTGCTTGTGGGGCTTACTGATTTGGATTCTATTATATATGCCTACTTCTAGCGCTGACCTGCACGGAGACCAGCTCAAGCAGGAGGGTACCCTCCCTGGTCCCCAGCATCGACTAACAGCCCGACTTTATGGAGAATGCTGCTGATATTTTAGCTACAGGGATTCTTGAAACCAGCCATTCTCCTAGAAAATTCATTTCCAAGAGCCCTAAGTGGTCCTGAGCAGATGCCTAGCCTGGACTTGCTGTGGTCAGAGGGAACGTACCTTTGCAGCAAGGGGCGGAGGGCTGGGTACCTTTCTTCAGAACTAGAGGAGGGAAGGAAGCCCCTTGTGGTGACTGCTCAGGGCTATGTGAGCTCCAGTGGTTAATCAAAGGGAAAGGGCTCTTTCTTTGGAATAGGGTGAGGAGAAACCCTGGGGCTTTGCCCAGGGCCAGGGCTGGCTTTCCTGTGACTTTTCCTCCACACACCCCTGTCTCTTCCTCTCCACCTTCAGGAGTGGCAGACAAGCGTAGAACTAAGGAGAGAAAATAAATTAAAAGAAGATACTGTCTTCACAAAAAAGTGAAACTTTAAATGAGCAAATTAACAAGTAAATACATTAAAAAAAAGGAGTAGAACTAAGCCTGTTGTCCCCATTAACATCAAAAGCATTCCTAATAGCTTACACTGGTGAAGTGCTGTGTTTTGTTGTTGTTCTTGTTTTAATACCTTAGATTTATAACAGACCAAAAAGTGTCAAGAGTAATTAAGAATGGTCAGTATTGATGGAGCACATGCTCTCAGACATAGGTCTAAAGCACTGCATGTGTTACTTCATTCAGTCTTAAAAAAAATAAGCTTCAAAGGTGTGGGTATAATTGGCCCCATTTTAAAGAAAAGAATACTGAGGTTGTGAGAATTTGAGTAACTGTCTCAAGATCTCTTCGAAAATAAAAGGGTAGCATCAGGTTTAAGTCCAGTGAGACTCCAGAGATGGGGTTAATGTTTGTGCTGTCCTGCTCCAGGTGGTGGTGGTGGGGAGGGGTGGGAGGAAGATGAAGGTGAGGGGAAGGGAAGGCCGTGTTTCTATTTGTGCTCAATCTGCCACCTCCTGGCCCCTGGTTTCCTCCATAGACTCTTTCCCGGTTATTGTAGTCTATGTTGGCCTCTCTTTCCAAGCCCTATTCTGACCTGATACGGCATTTAATTTGGTTTGGCTTATTAGTAGTAGTATTCGTATAAGTATTGTTATGAACTCTATCTTGGTAGAATTACAAGAGGGACTGGCCTCCGGCTCCCTCTTGCTCTTCTGGGACACCATAAGCAGAGGTCAGAGTGGGGCTGATAACCATCAAGCTCATCCAGAGCTGGTACCTAGTCGACACCTGAGGTGACCGACCATCCACCAGGATGCGTGGGACTGTCCTGATTTTAGCAACTGCAAGTCTGGCATCCTAGGAAGCCCCTTAGTCAAACCCAGCAAAGCAGGATGGTTAACCACTCTCTACCTCATTTGGTGGGCATGGACGCTGGTGCCCGGGGGGACGCAGCGTGCCCCATGCCTCCCCCATGGTTATGGGCCTAACGCATCAGCAGTATGCTTTCCTCCCGCTGCCTCTAGAAGAGAGTCTCAGCCTCCTGCTCTCCACCTTTAAGACATAGCTTTTATAGACAGCTGCCGTCTTCTCTCTGGGCTCCTGGATGCTCTCAGTGTCTTTTGAAGAAATGACCCCCCAAAGAAGAGAAGCTTTGGCTGAAAGCTCCTTACAGGACAATCGTGATGGGCTGGGAGCTTATCAGGCTAACTCTTTGAGGGGCAGTGTGTGCCCTCTAGGGGCTTATAGTTAGCAAAGCAGAACTTGCTTGTGCCAAACCACAGAGCACAGCAATTCTTCAGCGGGGCAAGGGGATGAGGGACAGGTTCTCATGGCTGATCCTGGAGGAGGGAACCAATTCCGTGTTCAGAGGGAACACTGACTTCTAGACCAGTAGTCTCCAAAGTGGAATGCACAAAACTGTCCTTTGGAATACGGGAAGAAAATATTAAAACATCTGTTTCTATGTACTTGTATCACCCTTTAACTCTCCACTTACAGTTAAAATATATGTAATATTAATGCAGGACGGCATCTGATTCTCGCACACGTATGCACGTGGGGGTGTGCACTGATGGGGGCCGCTCATCCAGAAGTGCTATCCACGCTTCTGAAGAAGAGGCATTTTAATGATGGTGAGATCTCTTGGCTGGAGGATAGAGGTTAGAATCCCTTGCCCGGGGGAGGTCCAGATGAAGAACAGAGTGGGTTTTAGTGGACATTGGCTTAGGCCATCCCTCGGTTGATGTTTCACTGATGCAGATGGTGCTGAAGTGTTTCTGTGGATGATGTGTGCTCTGTTTGTGGTAACAGCCCTCAGGAGAGCGGTTCTGTGCGCGGGGAAGGTAGCGTCCTGCAGTCCTGCTTTGCACAACTTGTTTCATCACTTCTGTGACAGGACGCGCATGGGAGCTGCTGGGTGACAGGAGGTAGCGTTCGATCGAGCAGTGGTTCTGAAGTGGGGTTCCCGGACCAGCAGCATGACCATCACCTGGGAACTTGTTACAATGCAGATTCTTAGGCTTTGCCCCAGACTCCAGAATCAGAGCCTGAGGGTGGGGGCCCAGCACGCCTTGTTGTTACCAGCCCTTCAGGTGATTCTGATGCCTGGACAAAATTGCAGGCCACTGAGATACACTGGCAGGAGCGTGGATTTCAGCCCTGGTTTTACCCCTGCTGGTTCGGTGGCCTTGGGTAAGTTACTGAGGGCCCAGAGTCTGGGTTTTCTCATCTGACCCAAGAAGGCTGTAACACCTCTCTCCCAGCTTCAGAGTTAAAATAGGAGATAATTGCTGTAATGTACATAGCACCACGCAAAGCATGTAGAAGGTTCTCCATATCTAGCACCAGTTATTATTTTTCTAGCACCAGTTGTTAATTACATCGAGATGGGCTATTAGTAAGGTGGCCCAGAAGTGTCTGATTCCTGGTTGCTTCTTTCATTAGGCCTGTGACCTTGGGCAGGTTGGTCTCCTCGTCTATTAAACGGGGATAACAACACCTATCTAACAGGATCAAATGAGATACGATGCCTAAAGTGCTTTGTAATTTGTAAAATAACACATACGAGAAATTTCTAGATAGTTATTTACTGAAGTGGCTCGTACCTTGTCCTCTTGGAAAATACTTCCCCTCCTCCCAAATAAAAGACAGTTAGAAATCCCACCAAGCCGGACCTGTAGGCTGGGTCCTACAGAGCTTTTTTGCCCCAAGAACCACTTTGTTTTCTCTCTGTGCCATTTCTGTCCCCTCCCACCTTAGTGCCACCCCTCCTCCCCCAGATTCTATCTCAAATTGCTTCTCTGTGGTCTGAGTTTGATCCTTTATTAAAATGTCAACTGCAAGTCATGACAATTGTCTGGCTTCCTGGAGGAGGGGAGACGAGTGGTGTCCAGCCTTTTGTCATTATGAAAATGGCTTTGGTGGCTGTGCCAAGACATCAAATAAATTGCCTCCTCCTCTTAAATGTCTCAGTGCTGTTTTTGCAACATGAATTGTCCCTGTGCAAAGATAAGCTTTGCTCATAATTTCACCAGAGTCTTAAATGAGGAAAATGGGCAAACGGCTTTTCCTTCCTCACACATTCCCACTTTTTCTGTGACACTGTCCAATGACAACCAGAGTGGCCTCAGAGCTGGCCGGCATGGGTTGCTGGACGGCTCCTGTTTTTCCCATAGAACCTGAGGGCCCCGTGAGGGTGTCTGCAGAGCAGAGATAGAGCCAGAGACCGCGGGGTGGGGGCAGAGCCCTCCACCCTGGTATTTACGTGCGGAGCAGTAGCCCTTCTCTCTGGGAGGACAGGCCCTTCACCTGCCTCCCTGAGCCGTGTGTTGATGGAGTGAGGACTGTGTCACAACCAAGACTCCTCATTAGGCTGCTGATGAATAGGGACAGCAGGGACAATGAGGCGGGCTCTGCTATGGCATTTCTCTACTTTTCCAGCACACTGCCCGAATATCCTTCCCCTGGATGGGTGGAAGGGAACGGTGGAAGGGAGAAGGGTTGGAACGGAGAGCTTTCTGATACGCTGTTAGTGGCGCAGCCAATTAAGAAGAAATTAAAACAAATCTCTGCTGGCTGCTGGAATGCACCAGTCTCTCTCCTGACCCCTCTATACCCTTGAAGAAATTAATTGGATGGATGTTGACTGGGTATCAGCTGAATGCCTAGATACCAGTGCCTTCCGTGGTGGGCAGAGAGGAAGAGGGTGTATGTGTTTTGGTGGTGGGGGGAAGGGGTGGAGAAGGGCTGGGGGAAGAGAGGGACTTGGGGGACCTGGGAGTTAGTTGGGGGTAGCTCAGGGATTGCAAGCATGCTGCATGAGGTTCAAGCACTTTGGGGTGGAGGAGACAACATCTGCTGGAATTTCACCTTGAAGGTAATCAGAGGACTGGGAGAGAGACCTCCTAGCCCTGGAGAAAACAGTTTGAGGCTGTGAAGCACTCTTGTCTCCAGATTCTTTCTCTGTAGACTCCGAAGTCTCGTGAAGACTAAAGGGAGCTCTCAGGGGGGACCTTTGGGACTGTGAGTGTTGCTGGAAGGGGCGAGTGAAAGGTCACGAACGGTCCCATGGTGCTATTGTCGGCAGGGAGATGGACAGGATGCTGTGTCATGCATTTGTCCGGAAGCTTTTTCCAATGTGTGGTCAGGTGACCTGCGAAAGAGACAGAAGGAGGACAAGGCTGCCTCCCCTTTCTGGGACCTGGACATTTTGGGTCACCTGGATTCCTCCCTGGCTTGTGAGGTCCTCAGCCTGCTTTCCCCACAAACGCTCGTTCCTTGTCAGAGCTTCTCTTTAAAAATTTAGAGAATGGCAGCTGTGGCCTTTTGGCTCAGGGGTCCAGCACAAGGGTGTACTTGTGGTCAGGGCAGGTAAGTGGGCATGAAGCAGCACCCCATTGTACCTCTGCTTCCGGCTGCCTCTGCCTGCTGCCGCTCCGTCCCAGGGACAGCGGCGGCCTCCCTGGGAACAGTTCCTGGCACACGCTGAGCTATAAAAAATTAAACTGCAGGGCTATCAAATATTTAATCTGCCTGATGAATGAATGCTTGCAGATTCTTATGAATTCTTTGCTTTGATTAAATGAAATTGAAGGATGGGAACTGTCTTCTGAGCACTTTAGCAAAAGGTGAGTCAGGGTAGTCACTTTCTGCCCAAGATTTGATCCCCAGGAACAGCTCTAGTGCTGTAGAACCCCCTACTGTTTTGTGTGTAATCACTCACTTTGTAGGCTTCAGAATTTTGGACTTTGACCCGGTTGTGGTCAACAAGGGGTAGTTGTAACACCAGCAGCTCTTTACAGTTTATGAAGCATTATCCCGAAGATCCGTCCTCCAATAGTGTCAACCTTGGATGGCCCTCTGATCTTTATTTTCTTATCTATAAAATAAGAATGATAATGTCATACTTAAAATATTATTGTATGAGATATCTATCAAATGCCTCGTCCCTAGCGCCTAGTAGGTTCTAAGAAGTTATTGCTATCATTATTACTGTATTTCTATGACACTACGATTGAGCTGAGTCCCTCCTTGGATTTGGAAAGGCATGACTCGGGAGGAAGATGTTCCTATGCAGGCGTCTGCCTGCATTTCCTTGGAGTTCATAAACTGACCAGCCCATTAACAAGCCCACTTGTTCATAAATTCATCAGTTCAAGGCTGTCAGGTCCATTGTTCAGCCAGAGGCAGAAAGTATAAGTGACCGCACCCATGCCTTTAAGGACAAAATGCCTTCATTGGGGAAATAACAGGCATACACTATCTGTGAATGTATGTGTGTGTCTTACGTAATATGTTCATCATACAGGGAGAGAAGAGGTTCACGGAGTTGGGATTACTGTATGTGGTATCCTCAGGCAGGGCTGAAACCTGCACAGGGCCAGGTGTGGGGCCAGCACACTGGAGAAACCTGCAGCCATCCTGTGATTTCGAAAGAATTCACAGAGGGAGCCATACCCTCCAAACGTGGCACACCTTTGGGGCACATTTAGGCTTAAAGGATACAATTGCAAGTTCAAGCCTTCTTTCCTAGGCCTCCATTTGCCGAATTTCCTGCTCCTGAAGTGGGGGATTGCTCCCTTGTTTGCCCGGGCACCTTCATAGGACAGTGAAAGTAAATGTGCCCTGTCTGAGTGCCTCTGCCTCTGCTGGAAGAAAATCCGCTCCACTGTAATGTAGGCGGGGGCCTTGCGGATCGGTTCAGACCAGAATTTTATGGCTGGGATTTGCTGGCTGGTGTCCTGGGTCACTGTGCCAGCCCCAACCGCAGATCAGAAACTGGAATTGGATCCTTGTGGCCAGATGGGAGGCGGGCAGGGCAGCCTTTCCCTGTCACTGGCCTGGAGCCAACCAGGTCTGGTGAGAAGTGAAGGACACATCCTGATGTCTAAGTGCCCTGTGATTTATTGGCTGGTGGCTCAGCCCCGCCGGGGGCAGGTGCCAACCTCACAGTTGACATACATTCGGCATCCTGGTTGGCAAGGTCCTGAGGGAGGCACATCTGGCTTCTGTCTTGGTTAAAGGCCAAGCTGCCCCATGGGGCCATTGTCCCCTTTCCCCGATTCAGTCAGTCAGTCAATGAGCCAGAGACCTGAGGTGTCCATTACTGAAAACAATCTCTAGGCTTAGCTCTGTAGGGGGTACGAGGAATTAGAAGGGAGGGACCCCGTCTTTGCCCAAGGAGTTCCCAGTCTAGTATAGGGAAACAAGACAGAGATACACGTGAAAGATTGAACAACTTGTACTAGTCTCCAGGATGAGACCCGTGGGCAACAATTCAGGAGACGTCTCATGACAGCATGTACTCAGCGCTACAAATGTCCGGAGGGGATTGGCTGGTTGGCACAGAAGGAGGTGCCTGCCCCCTTACGTCAGCATCTGGGTCTCTGTTTCATTAACTTCTCTACCTGGAAAGAGGTAAATTCCCTCTATCTCTTTCCAAGTCTCAACAAGCATGAATAATATCTAGGGACATTCCTTTCTGTTTCTTTGTCCCCTCCTAATTGCTTATGAAAGTCCTACTGGTATAGTGTGAAATATTTACAAAGAGTAGAAGTGTGCAAAGAAGCAGAAATAAAGTCACCTGTAATTAATCATGTCAGAAACATCTTCAGCTATTTGCGTTGTGCTTTATTTTCTTCCAACACTGTTTCCATGCTTTTTTCTTTATAATGTCAAGATCATAGAGTATGTCTAATTTAGTATTCTGCATTTTTCCTTAATGTCATTCATTACCAGCATTTCCACGTGTTACTCAGACTCTGTAAATGCATTTTAAAATGACTAATTATCCTATGATATGGAGGCTCACTGCTTTTCCTTATGTTTCCCTTTTAGTTATTCCGTGGTTGTTTTTTTTTTTTTTTGCCTATTAGAAATAGAATTGCACTGAACATCTTTCCGCAGAATTACATACATCACTTCATGTGTTCATTTAATTAAAAAAACTTTGAATATCTGCAGTGTGTGAGACAATGTGCTTGTAGCCCTGAGACGGAGAGGGCTTTTAGACCCAGAGTTGGGCCCTGAGAACGTTATGGGAAGACTGAGGGGGAAACCGTCTGAAGGAGCAAAAAGGCACATGTGTGAAATACTTAAGAACATGCACTTCTGTGATGCTGTAACCTCTAGTGGTTAGGTGGGACTGACAGTTGGTGGGACATGAGGCCACCAACGTGTAATAGGACCGTGGGCAGGTAAATTTTTGGGGGCCTCTGTTTCCACATCTGTAGCCACTAGATGGGTTCCGAGCTGCCTCCAGCTTCCTACAGTCTGTGGTTCTAACTGCAAAGTACGATCAGCCAAGGGCCCCTCTGGCCTGATGACTCCCCGAGGATGTTGGTGTTTGGAGCATTTCTGGAGCACAGACGCTGCAGCGGCAGGGCTTGCGCCAGCCTGTTCTCTTCCCCTCTCGGTCCGATCGCAGTGCTCATGTGCTCAACTCTCCTTTTCATAAGTAGTTCAGGGCTTGACTGCAGCTCAGCTCTGTTTGAAATGAGCACAGGCATAGAATTTTATAACATTGTGAGCAGAGAAACCAAGGAAGTAAGACTTCATCAAATGCTGACATACCGAGAGAGGTCCTCTATAACTTAAGCAGGGCAAATGCTGAACCAATGAGAGGAATTCGAACCCATGATAAACTCGGAGAACGTATTGTCCTGAGAAGTGCTGAAGGTAGAAAATTGTAAAGACATTTACAAGATGCCATAAAATTAAAGCCCAGGGCTGTCTGGCCTCTGCAGGGTGTTTGAGCTGGGTGATTTTGTGTGACAGTGCCCAAGTTCCACATACCCCAGGTAATGGCACACCAATCTCTGAGATATCTTTCTCAGTTTGTAAATAACATGATCAAGACAGGCTAGCACGTTTACACTGAGACCAAGAAACAAGCTAATTTTTCCTAAGAGTAGCGGTTTCTTGCTAAGGTCACGCCATTAACTTTACTGGCCCAGAGAACTTAATTTTAACAATTCACACGAAAGAATTAGGCTCAGGCAATTGACTGAAAGTCAGCTAACTCATAAATGACTGGAGGATACAACTATAAGTGCATACAACGAGGAGTGTGGGTGACCGGGAATATCATCTGTCTGAGTCATACATGACAAAGGGCTACCTCCTACCCCTTATTCATAACAGGATACTCTTTCCAGCTAAGGCAAGATTTAGGCTCAGAACCCTTCTTAACACAGCACTCCAAGCAGCCACTACCAGACAAATGGAGTTCATTTACACCTGGAGTAAAACCTTCTTGTCATCCCTATGCGTAGACACATTCTTTCTCTTATGGGTAACACCATATGGGAAAATAGTAGCTAGAAGATTCCTCGGTAAGCGCAGACATATGATGGCATGATAAATTGCCTTTCTCTAGGGATGTGTGTCCACGGAACTGGGTACCATCTTAAGACCAGGGAATGTAGCAAAACAAGGTTGACTTTTTTATTATCAGTCATCAGCATGAAGATTGGTTCCTTTTTATGGTAATGAGTTACTATGTTGTAGGCCCTTCTCAAAGGTCTTGTAGCTGTGTCTTATCATGTGTTCTCCATGGCAACCCCTGTGGGTTCAGCCAGGTGGGGATTATCTCCATAGAACAGATGATGGAGGCTCAAGGAAGATAAATGACCTGCATGAGACGAGTCACACGGCTACGGGCTTGTCCTGGAAACCAGGTGTCCCTGCCTCCAGATGCCAGTTCTTTTGCCGTTCCCTTCTAAATTTTTGTTTTCTTTTTTAACCTGTTGAGTTTGTGCTAATATAAATTCCTCTCGGGCAGGGGTATGTGTTATTTGTTTCTGTATCTTTGACTACTTCCCCCCCCCCCCAATCTCAAGTACTATGAGTAACGCACAGGAAGTGCTCAAGAAAATATTTATGGCATATATAAGTCAGCAGAATGACTTATTCATTCATTCATTCATTCATTCATTCATTCATTCATTCATTTATTCATGCATTCATTCATTCAAGTAAGAAACTGGCCTTGCCTTCCAGGCTGGCCTTTCCCAGTCCCTTTTCGGGTGGGGAGAGCTGGGACCTTTAATCACAAGAGCAGGTCTGGCTGTGAGGGCCCTGGCACACACACCTGTGCAGCAGATAATGACATTATCAGTCCGTTGGAGGCTATCTTCCCCACAAAGAGGCTAGTCGTTAAATCCTTATTTGCAGCCCCTGATAGCAGGAGCCACAAGGCTTTAACTAACTCAAGACCTGGGGTTGGAGCTGCTTGGGTCCTGAATAAAAGGCTCCCTGTGCAGAAGGACTTCGGGAGGGTGGCAGTGCCTCTGCTGCAAAGGGCGGAGGGCTGGGGGAACAGGGGACCCCTGCCAGGCAGGAGCTCAGGGCAAGGCAGCAGGGGAGAGGCCAGCAGCAGGAGGGTGTGGGACATAGATCAGATTAAGGGCTGTAGGGAGGGGTGGGAGGCCAAAGAGCCCAGCTCCCAGCCCCTCTCTGGACCATCTTTGTTTTCTGACTTATAATCGGTCCCCTTTGGGGATGGCCTTTTGACATGTGCTAATTATAAATTGTCCTTCCGTGCATTTGGAGAGTTGTAATAATTAGAATTTCTAATTCCGGTCCTCTGAGCTTCTCCCAGCAGCCTTACCCTGTGAGAGGAGTGCTTGACGCATTTGCTTTTTTGCTCAAAGTCATTGGAGGAGGCCAGCACTTGTGCAGCCTGGGGGAAGGACCCAGATTTGGGGAGGAGGGATGGAACCTTCTCCTCGCCACCCCAATACACATGTCCTAGGAGACCTGCTCTTTGGGGTTTGTTCATTTTTACAGAGGAATGTTTTCAAGGCAAACAAACAGGGCAGGGCGGTCTAAGGAATAGAGCCCCTGGCCCTAACTTGACCAGAACCCTACTGCGGGACCCTGGCCAAGGGGCTCTTCGGACTTCAGGTTTCTCTCCTGTGGACCAAGGGAGTCAGACCTGTGGTTACCTAGGGCCTTCCAGGTCTGAGATGGTTGGAATCTATGAAATGTGGTAATAGTGCGTTCTGAGTTGAGCCCTCAGCTCACGTAGTGACTCTGCCAGAGCTAGGCTACATGACTTCATTTGCACATAATTTGATAACAAGATATTACAAACTTGTTTAAGGTCAAGATAAGACCCCAAGCCCTGTGTTGTTTTCCATCCTCCCGCACTGTCTTGCTTGACCTCTCCTAGCCTTGGTGTTTTTCCTCTGTAAAACAAGTGTGATAATATTCAGGGGATAATATCAGTGAAGCTCTATGTAAAGTACCGAGCGCTGAGAATGCATAAGGGATCTTCCTGCTGCCACTTTAGCCTTCAGAAGAGGCACACTGCAGTTTCTTCACGGCTTCATCTCACGGAGGGCCCCATTCCTAAAGTATTAGGGTCTTGCAAGCATCTTGGGGTCCCGGATTGTGGGGGAGAGAGATGGGCACTCCATCCCCACCTCTCTGATTGAAGACTTGACCTGCCTTGATGGGGAGTCACCATGTAGGGGCTCTGATAGATGTGGACATCAGTCCTGAGAAACTACTAGGTGTCCACCCTTCTTCTCTATGAGCCATGGTGAGCGTGCTTGGAGTGGTTGGATGTTTTATTGGTACACAGCACGAGCTCCCATTATCTCCTTTGCAGGTGTTGTGTGTGTGTGTTGGGGGAGCCCAAGGGCATGCAGCCAGTAAAACGAGGAACACAACAGAGGCAGATCATGAACCGAAGCTTCTGGCTCCAAGACACAGCCCAACAGCCTACCACCTCGCCCCCCACTTCTGTGTGCGTCTCCTGCAGTCTTCTCACTCTGCCCTCCATGGCCTCTCCTGTCTAGGCTTGTACCCCAAAGTGCTGCTGCCCCCTTGCTAGCTCGGATCCTCAAACCTTAGAACTTGAGATAGTGTTAGTGCTGGACAGACCTTGAGATGTCATTTGGTCCAACTGTTTGAGTTAACATGATGGAATGGGGACTAAGATGATTGAGCAGTTCATGACCACATAGCTTGTTAAAATAGCCTGGGATGCCAGCCCTCCTGACCGGGGGCCCAGTGTGCTTTCTCCTACACCCCACGGCCTTTCTCTCCTTGAAATTCCATTAGGGGGTCATGCACTGGTGAAGGTGAGGTTCGGGACTGTTTTGTTTGGCTGGTCTCATCTTTGAGAGGAAAAGGAAGAATTTAAAACCTCTGGACAGGACAGGCACCACATTCCCTCTATGAGCTGCCGTAATAAATATCCCAGATTGGGTAGCCAGACAAGACATTTATCACCTCAGTTCTAGAAGTCTGAGATCAACGTGCTGCCAGGGTTGGTTTCTTATGAGGCCTCTCTCCTTGGCTTCTAGATGCCTGTTTTCTCTCTGTCTTCACAAGGTCTTGCCTCTGTGTGTCTGTGTCCTAATTTTTTCTTATAAGGACACCAGTCGGATTGGCTTAAGGCCCACCCACTCTAATGACCAACCTTTATCTTAATCACCTCTTTAAAAACCCTGTCTCCAAATACAGTCACGTTCTGAGGTACTGTGGGTTAGAGTTTCAAAAGATGGGGGGACAGTTCAGCCCCTATATGTCCCTCTCACTTACCCCATGTGTGGTTTGCTGGCCAAACTTTTACTGTTTGGCCACTGTGGGCTCTCGTATTTTCCACCCTGTCTTCTGTTGGGAGTCTTGGTGAATAATCAGAAGAGACTCCCAGGATGTGGTGGATGTCCCAGGGACGCTAGAGAGGGGCAAGTAGACGGGGCTGCCTGTGGCCGCCCCCACCTGCATCCCGTTGCTCTGCGGACCTGCTTCACGTGAAGGTAGAGAGGACTGAGCCTGCTCAGAACGCAGTCAGGGCGGAGGAGGGAGTGGAGCTGATTAAAATAATCATATTAACTGGCCCTCCAAGAGACATATTTATAGCCGTGGTGACACGTTATTAAGGATCTAATTTGGATCAGAACTCTGGGAACTTTATTTTTAGGCCCAGAGGAGAGCCCTGCAGGCAGGTGACCAGGAAATCTCCAGTGGTTTTGTGTTCATTCTGCTCAATTGGAGACTGTCAAGGTTGGAAGAAATTAGAAAGGTCCTGTCAACTCATTTTTCCACCTGAGGATTCTATCACTGCCCCAGTGTCCCCACCAAGGGACCATCCAACGTCCTCTGAAATGCCTCCAGTGCCAGGGAGCCGCTTTCCATTCCAGGGGGCCCATCCCATCCTAGGAAAGTCACAAGGATCTTGCTTCTTTCTAAATCTTCCATCTGCCGATTGTGTTTCCACCTGTGGGATGGACAGAATACATCTAAGATTTTGGGAGCTCTTCAGAGATCATGAAGACAGAGCTGACGTCTTCTTGGCTTTCACTGCTTCGGGTTAAAGCCCCAGTTTACCCTTCATCAGCTCTTCTCAGGATATAGTTCCACCCTATTTTTTGAGGGATCTGAAAGTTCTGGGGGTCCAGGACCTCCGCCAATGCCCACCTCATGGGGACAGCTGTAATTCTCAGTCTAAATGAAATTTGGCCTAGTGTAGCCAAATGACCTTTGTTGAGGGACTTTGGGGAAAACAGGCTACTTCTTAAAAGAAATCACCCCACAGGCACCTGTGCTATAGGTCTGGCGAGGAGAAAGGCAGAAGCTGAGTGCTAATAAAGGGATTTCCCCCTTGTGAGGGTGGCACCATGCCCCTGCAAGGGCCCAGGTCAGGCCACAGCTAAGGGGTTGAGCACCCTGATGCGGGGTCCTTTTGGGAAACGAGCATTTGGGCAGCTATGGTTTACACCTCCCATTCCCCAGCCCCCTGCCCAGCCTGAATATGGCGGAGTCCCTTCAGCCCACTTGCAGGGGCCCCTGCCCGGGAGAGCCTGGGGTGCAGCTTGTGTGAGGTGGTGTCCCGGGTTCACAGTGGACACACCCTCAGAAGGGATCCCGTGCACTCAGGACCCAGCTCTGCGGCTGAATTAGTCCTCGTGAGGCTTTGCTTCTCTGAACTGGTTGTAGCAGAAGCCCCCTTTGCTGTGCTGAGGATGCAGAGGGGTGATACCTGGGAGTACACTCAAGTGCCAGAGTTCTCTACTGACGTCACGGGGGAAGATTGGGAGGCCGCCTCTGTGTGCACAGAGATATTTATATGTAGTACCTAAGGGCCACAACACCAGCCACAGAACAAGAACGAATAAATTAGTTTGCAGATGTAAGGAGATCAGACTTTAGAAATTTCATAGGCCCCATAGTAGGGTTGGGCTAATTGTCCAAATACCAATTTTTTTCCTGTTTCCTTTTAAAATTCTCTATTTTCTATTAGAAGCAAGGAAACGAACTACCATATTTCCCTGAAAATAAGACCTAATCAGAAAATAAGCCCTTGCATGTAATATAAGCCCTCGTAATATAAGCCCTACCCCCAAAATAAGCCCGGTTAAGATTGTCAGCCAGACAGATTTAGTACGTCTGTTACAACACACGATGGACGTATTGAATTATAAAATAATATTAATATATAATTATAAATAAATATTATTGACATTAATACTTAAAATAAATGATAATATAAATTATAATTAAGTACTTGTAACTACCCAAGCGGGCACCTTTGGACGAGAGGTAAACGCCTATGTAAACAGATGAACTCAAGACTTATTGCCGAATGACCAATCAGAGTACAGACAACGCACGAATAACATGTGCTCTTAATAAAGAACAGACATGGTTGTGTCTAATATGAATCTTCGTAATTCAATACGTCGTGTGTTGTAATGGATGTACTTAATGCTCTCGTGTGAAATAAAGAAACGTTTTCTGAATTTTGGTGCCTGCAATTTTTCGTTGCTTTTGTGTGGACCATCATTCTTAACTGTCATCATTTTTGTTGCCACTCCTGTCTCGTAAGTCTTCAATTAACACTTGATTTAATGGTAGATCTAAAGAGAATAATATTTTGACCCCCAGACAAGATGAGTGCAAAAAGAAAGAGCTATTCCATCGAGTACAAGAAAGGAATCGTGGAGGACTCCCAGGGTAAGAATCTTATGGCTTTCTGCAAAGAGAAGAAGTTGGATCTCCAAATGGTCCGAAAATGGCGAGCAGAGACGATAACCTCCGTCAACAGGTGGACGAGGGAAATGCTAAGAAGCACAGGTGTGGATCAGGTCGGCAACCACTATTTCCTGAGCTGGAAGACATCCTCTGTGAATGGATTGCTGCCAGGAGAGCAAAGGCTTTGGTTGTGTGCAGGGCTGATATTGAAGCATTTGCCCTTGCAATGGCACCACAGTTAGAAATATCCCCAGATAGAATTCAGCACATCACAACGCTGGCTGGATGGCTTCCTTCAGTGATGTGAACTGTCTCTAAGATCGACAACACTGTTCAAGCGGGAAGATACTGAACTTATTAAACTTGCACTTGCATTCAAGTCCTTTGTTGATGGCATTGACTTTTCTAAAAATCAACTCTCCAACGTGATTGCTATGGATGAAACTGCAGTGTTTGTGGGCCAAGGATCTCAAACGACAATTGATCAGAGGGGTGACTCGCCAATCTACATTCCCTCTACTGGTTACGAAAGTGCATGTTACCTGTATTTTGGCAATTTGTCTGGATGGAAAGAAAGCCCTACCTCTAATCATCACTAAGGGCGAGAAAGATAAAGTTGAATGTGTTTCAGGCATTTATGTCCTTACAACAGAAAAAGCCTGGTGCACACAAGTAGTTACAAGAAAGTAGGTCGATTTAATGCTGCCACTTGTTTTGCGAGGTGGCCAAAGAGGTCTGCTAGTGTGGGATTCAGCCAACACTCACCACACTAAAGACATGAAGAACTTCCTTGCAGAGAGAAGAATAGATCAAATAATGATTCGTGTAGGAATGACTGCCTGTCTCCAGACTCTTGATTGCAATAAACAAGCCATTCGAGGACCATTTATGCATAGAAATCAATGACTACACTGAAAATAGAATGGGGAGAAATCAGCGTGGAAACTTTGTGAAGCCTCGCCTGCAAGAGGCCGTGACTTGGGTGAAGAATTCATGGGATAAAATCACTGACAGCTGTGTTGCCAATGCACTGTGAGCTGGCTACACGGACAAGACGTGCTCATTTAAGGAGAGCTCTCTTGCTGGACATGAGAGATTGGGGCCAATGGTTCTACAGGAAATGGAGTCTCAAGAAATGCAAGCCAGAATTCGGGGTTTGGAGAGTTATAACGATGTTCTGGCAGATGACATGACTATGTTTGAATAAATGTAGACTTTTGTACATGAATAAATGAGTCAATGTAGATTGTTGTACATGAAAGAATAAGACATGCCCTGAAAATAAGGCCTAATGCGTCTTTTGGAGCAAACATTAATGTAAGACCCGGTCTTAATTTGGGGGGAATACGGTGTGTGTATGTGTATGTAGTGTGTGTGTATGTGTGATGTGTATTTATCCTTTGGACAAACCAAACCAGGGATATTCTCTTAGGCAGTACAGACCTCATACGCACTCCCACTCCCCACCTCATTTTCCTACCCCGGCTTGCATAGGTATACTTCTATTACCTAAAGGAGCACAACAGGATAATTCCAGTTCCAGGACAAATACATTCCTAGAAATTTCTTGGGAAGATAGCTTTTGGTGGCTCTACTAGAGAAGCCCTCGTCACCTGAAATAAGATGAAGAGTTTCCCAAGTTAGACTCCAGCAAGATGGCAGGTCCTGTGGGCAGGCTTGAAAATGATTAAATTACGTGTTCAGTATGCTCAGGATTATTGTTGAGTGGCTTATTTCTACTTTTCTGCTTGGCCTGCAACTAAAAATAAGATTCAGGCATTAGATTTTTCTTTTTCTGGCCTCACCATAGAACCGCGTCTGTGAGCACTGGCGCTGTTCCCAAGGAGACTCCCTGCTCAGAGGCCTTGTGGCGCGACTGAGTCTCTAGGCAGCTCTGGGTGCTCAGGATAAGGTGTGTGGCCTTATGGTTTGTGTTTCTGAAATCAAGTACTTCTGACATGCACTTCCTCCAAGGAGAATCCATCTGGGGAACCTTCCTACAATTCTGACACCAATCCTAGTTCTGATCACCAGCTATGATTGTGGTCGCCGATTACGATGTGTGGTTTTCCCCCCACCAAGCAATTCTCAGAGATACCAGCTGGATGCCCTACATTTCAACTTAGTTCTGACATTGTCTACCTGGAGATAGCATCAGAATTCCACAGATTAAGGGCCCAGTCCCACAAGACTCTTCCTCCCCTCGCCAGCTCAGTTGCCCATTGCAAGTTCAGCTTTTCCCCTGTGCTTCTGACCCACTGGCTATAGATTGGAGGTTCCACCGACCCCCTCTTGGGGTTTGATTCATTTGCTGGAACGTCTCGTCTCATAGAAGTACCAGAAACATTTTACTACCTAGATTTCTGGTTTATTGTAAAAGGATATAATTCAGGAACAGCCAGATGGAAGAGATGCAGAGGGCAAGGCGTGGGGAAAGGGTGCAGTCCTTCCATGCTCTCTCCCAGCATGCCGCTCTTCCCCCAGTCTCCACATGTTCACCAGCCTAGAAGCTCTCTGAGCCCTGTTCTTTTGGGTTTTTATGGAGACTTCATTACACAGGCATGATTATTAAATCATTGGCCATTGGTGATTAAACTAAATCTCCAGTCCCTTCCCCCACTCCTGGGGTGGGGAGTGAGGGTGGGACTGAAAGTTGCAATCCTCTAATCAGAATGGTTGTTTCCCCTGGCAACCAGCCTCATCCTTAGGTGACTTAAGGACATTCAAAAGCCAGCCCGTTAGAAAACTAAGCTAAACTGAACCACACAACACAACACAACACAACACAACTAAACTAAAGAAAACTATCAGAATTTAGAAAATTCCTAGGGTTTTAGGAGTGGGATCAAAGACTAAATATATATTTCTTATTATAAATCGCCATATCACACCCCCCAAGTCTTTCCTTTGCAGCGACTAGTGTGCAACTTGAATGACATGATTCTGTGGCTACACCTCTTTGCTCCATCAGAACTATCGCTGCACCGTGATGAGGGCAGAGCCTGTCCAGTTCAGTCTTCACGGGAGCCATGGCGTAATGTAGGGAACCCAAGATCATTTGTGGGATAGCGAATATTACTTCACGAAGGCCCTGCCCAGAATTGACACAGGGAACAGGGAATTCCACCTGCTTCTCTTTTTTAGATCCCTCCAAACAGTTGGTGACTAGTGGAGAAGATGGGCCCGGGGTCTGTGCCCCAGGTCCCACATCTTGTGTCCCCCCAAAGAGGCTCAGAGGGCAGAGAGCCCAAGGCACAAGCAGGCATCTGACCTTTGCCTCCTTGCTATGACTGTTGGGATTAATAGAATCTTGCAGCGTCCTTAGGTCTTCATCTGCTATTAGCTGATTAAAATAAAAATAAAAACCCAGAAAACAAAAAATATCCTGCATCCCCAGACAGCGTGTTCTTGATGCAGTTGAAGAAAGACAGAGGACTTATCAGCTACTTCCTAGCTTATGTGGCCCTATTTTTGGCCTCAAACCCGTTGTGAATTGCTATCTTTTCCCCAACCATCAGTGGAAAATCCATTAACAAATGCAAATTCCCTCCAGAATCAGAAGGGCTTTAGTTTCTGGGTTTCGAAATGACCTTAATTTTGATCACCAGTGCCATACAGGTTTGGAAACAGCTACAGCCACTGAAACCCTTGCCATTTGCTGAGGCAGCAAAGGGCTGGGGTTTTCACAGTATGGCCAAGCTTCTGGTTCATGATGATCCTGCTGGAAGCCTTGTTGGTTTCTGAAGTTCTTTGTGCCCTTCTCATGGACCTGTCCCAAGCAGTTTCTTAGTCAGCTTTTAATAAGTTCACACACCCATGGAAACTTTTCCACCACCTCCAGTTATTTTGTTCTAGGCCCTGTGGGTGGAATGGGGCCATGTACTAAATCGAACAAGCTCAGGGGAGGCCTGTGTGGCTGACCTTACAAACTCAGAGACCAAAGTAACCGCACAGGGTGGCCTGAAGGTAAAAATTCCTAACTAAAAAGCAAGTCATGGTGGGTAGTCACGTCTTAGGCCTGCAGCTTCCTTGACAAAGGTCAGTCTTTATATTGAAATTGTCTTTGTACACCTAAGACAACATACTTTTGAAATGTCAGAGTAATCTTCTTCTCCAGACCCCTCGAAGGCACAACCACCGGCCCCCTGTTATCTGGTTGCCCACATACCATCTCGGTGTGATGTAAGTGTTAACTGTCCTGTACCCACCAACATAAAAGAAGTACTGTCTCTCCATTTTCTCAGAGATTTCCCCGCTGTGCTTTCTGCCGCCTCCTTAATCTCCTACCGGTGGATTTCATGAACCCCCCCATTATGTCTCCTCCTCTGATTCTAACGTATAAAATAAGCTGCAAAACTGCCATTCGCTGGAGAATTTTCTCAGTCTATTGAGATTTTGCTTCTCGGCAATTGCGGTCAGTTTGGCTCAAATAAACTCTTATTAGACTTTTTCTTAAGCTGGAGGTTGTTTCCTTGACAGGCCCCAGAGTTCTCTCTGGTGACTTGCATTCAAGCACCATTTGCAAGACAAAATGAGGCACACTTCTCAAGCTGCTGCTAACAGGTTGCATTGTGCTTGGGTGGCCAGGGGCACTGCCCAGAGCCTGGTCCCTCTCAGGCACCGAGAGGCTAGGTAACCTGCCTGGGGTCACACATCTACAGCTCACTTCAAAGTAAACTGTCTTGACCAGAAATTCTCCTTATCCAAAACACTGAAAGGGGAGGCTTCTGATTTCCATAGTTTGGGGATTTGGATGGCCTGTAGATGTTTTTATGTCCCTTGTGTTTCCTGGAGCTGCATCCTGCACCATCTAACTTTGATAAACTAGAGGAGAACCAGGATTCTTGTTTGGGCTTTCGAAAGTGCCGGGTAGGGAGAAGGTGGGGATTGGCAGGCAGGTCCTAAAGCGGTGGTGAGTGGGAGTGATGCCTAGATGAATGGCAGGGGCAGAAGGAAAGTCCTGTGTGTGCAGGTCTGGTACTTCAAACTGTTTTGCTCTGAGGTACTTGGGGTGAAGGGGTCTTCGGGAGAGACAGACACTTGTGCAGAATTTGGGCTTGCCTTCAGAACTTGCCTGTCTCTGCTGTAATTGATTGTAAGCCTCTTTATTCACACCAAAGAGGAAGATAAAACAGTTTGCCAAGACTAGGTTGGGTTAAGGCTCCTTGTTAGTAACAAGAAGTGCAAGAAACACCTGAAGCTGAACTGTAACGAATGTCAACTATAATTTTATATATGTGGTTACAAGAAGTGGAATACAGCATTAGGAATAGAGACAGTGGAAATGTAATGGCTGTGTGCGATGTCAGAGGGGTAGTGGATGGGGGGAGGAGGGTTATCACTTCGTGAGGGATATAAATGATAAATTTATTACATTGTTTTGTACACCTGAAACTAAAAAAAAAAAAAAAAAAAGAAAAAGAAAGAAATGCAAGAAACATTTACTGGGCATGTACTAAGCACCAGGAACTGGGTACTCAGCAGAGCTGTGTGAGGAAGGGACTATTATTACCTGCATTATCCCGATAAGGAGAGGGAGGTGCTGTATCAGTTTGCTGTGGCTGCCATAACAAATACCATAGACAGGCTGGCTTAAACCACAGACATTTATTTTCTTAACAGTTCTGGAAGCCAGAACTCTGAGGTCAAGGTGTCAGCAGGCCTGGTTCCTTCTGAGGGCTGTGAGGGGAGGATCTGTTCTAGGCCTCTTTCCTTGGCTTGTAGACGGCCATATTCTCCCTGTGTCTTCATATCACCTTCCCTCTGTACTTGTCTGTGTCCAAATTTCCTCTTCTTAGAAGGACATTAATCATTTTGGATTAGAGCCCACCCCAATGACCTCTTTTTAACTGAATCATCTCTTTAAAGACTCTTAAAGAGTCTTTTAAAGACTCTTTTAAAGTCTTTTAAAAAGTCTTTTAAAGACTTTTAAAGACTCTTTAAAGAGATAAGTCTCCAAAAGTGGTTACATTCTGAGATACTCGAGGTTTGGACTTCAACATGAAATTTTTTTGAGGGAGACACAATTCAGCCCATAACAGGCATAGAGAGGCTAGGTAACTTGCCTAAGGTCACACAGCTACAGGACTAGAAGTTAGACAGTCTGACTCCAGAATCCCCTGGTACTATACATACTGAAAAAAGTAAAAATGAAGAAATGCCAAAACAGGGTTATGCAAGTGGTGGTCTATTTTAAATGCTTACATGAACTAAATAAAGAAGGTCTTTTGAAAAGAAAATAAATCGAATACGATATGCTATTCAAAGTAAAATTATTTAATATGTAAACTTAATATTCATTCTTACTGTCCTGCTGGGGATGAGATCGGGTGCAGCATAAAAGTCTAAACTTGACAGCATCTTTCCCCCATTCCATAAGCTCATCTTCCTGAATTAGATACAGAGGGTGCCAAGAAAAATGAATACATATTTTAAGAAAGGAAAAGCTATTAAAATTGTAATACTCGATATATACTGGTAACAAAAGATGAATACAAGTCACGTTTGACTTCTGCAATGACAAGAGGTGCTCAAAGTGGTTCCCATCAGCGTCCAGACACTCCTGATGACGGCGAACTACTGCTTGAGCAACGTTGACCAGAGTGTCCACTTGTATACATTTTTTTTGCACCCTCTGCTTATATCTTCTCATCAGGGATGCTTTTGAGATCATAATTCCAGGCTCTCTGTGAATGGGAACTCGGCTAGTGGCTTCCTGCACCTGCCCACCCCCTGGGGGCAGCCTTTCTAAAATTTCAGGACTCCCTAACCTTTGGTCTTGGACCACTGGGCTCTGCTTCCTCCCAAGTCTGGAAACTGCCAGGAAGCAGCAGTGACCCTGGAAAGGTCAAAGGCCTCAAGCTTACCTTCGTTATCTGCAGATAGAGGCATTGGAGTAAAAGGTGACCTTTATGGGCTCCAGCAGCTCTGAAAGTTCCCAGGACTTTGCTGGGACTGAGAGAGCTCTGTCATTGGAGTCTATGGCTGACTATTAAGACAAATTAAATCACAATGTCGGAAACCCTGTTGAACCATCCCAGTGGTACCCAGAACCGCTTGGGGTTTTCTGAGCGCCCAGAATTACACCCGCTGCATGCGGCTCAGCCAACATCATTGCAGAACACTGCCCGGGAGATGGACTTCCCATCATGAAAAATTGCAGTCATTAAACAGGGGCCATTAAAGTGTAGTTCTTTGATTTGAGGCCTGTTCTGTCCTACCATTTGCGTATCAATAGCCTCTGCAACGTAAGGTTTGTTTTAACAAATGGGTATGGAAGGCCAAGAGCCACGGGTGGTGATGATGCGTGTCCAGCAGAAATGGCAGTAGCTTTATAACATGGTTTCCTTCCCAGGCTGGCTCAGAGGTCACCCTGAGATCTTGGGAGAGGCTCCGTCTTCCACCAGCTGAGTTTACCCTGGTACAAGTTTCCAACTTTCCTTTTTTTCTCTCCTTTTTCCTCTCCTCTTCCTTTTCCTTCCTATTCCTTTCCTCCTTTGTCCTCCACCCCTCTCTTCATCCTTCCTCCCTTTTTTCTTTTAAGTACTGTTTACGTGCTTTCGGCTTCACTTTCTCCGGGGCTTTCAAATCAAAGGCGACAACTTGCCTCCCCGTGGGCGTCACCATTCCATGTGACATAATGTGCAGAGCTTCAGTTCTGTGCGTGGGCATCAAAGTGTACAGAAATCTCTTGCATAGAAGGGTGGTTTGCTCATATTCCCCTGTCTTACTTTGCTGGCCCCTTACTATCTTGCCAGAGCTATCTTCAGCCTATCTCCATGTATTACTCTTTCTATGACTATTGAAGCCTTCAGTGATTGATATAAAATGTAATGACTCTGTTCTTGAAGGTTGTTACAATTTAACACATACATGCTATATTTCATATATAGATATATCACACACACTCACACACACACAGACACACACACAGAGACACACACACACACATATACAGAGGGTGCCAAGAAATGTAGACACATTTAAGAAAAGAAAACACTGTATTAAAATTGTAATATAATGAATGACGCTCGCATTCATTTGATTAACACACCTTTGGAGGCGATCCTCAGATTACGCCTTGCTATGTAATTCAGTTCAACTTTGAAAACTAATACATAGAGAACATCTCTTTAAAATGCGTGTACATTGTTTTGGCACCCCCGGTATGTAACAAGTTTCTGTGCTTGGCTGGTCTTAGTCTCTGCTGGTATAAGCTCTCTGAGGAGAGGGATCCTGTCCACCTTTTTCACTCGTGTACTCCCGGAGCGTTGCACAGTGTGTGGCTTATAGTTTTCAGTGCACGTTAACTGACCGAGTGTGTGAGTGAGTGCATGGGGCGTCCTAACCACCCTGTGAGGTAGGTGGGTGGGTAAGTCCGTTTTCCTTTGGAGCTGCAGAAACAGGTTCAGATAGCGAGGTGGCTTACCCAAAGCACTGCCACTAGTCAGCAGAGAATGCTGCCCCGGGCTCTCTCGTCGTCCTCCGTCTATGGAGACCACAGGAACACCATCACTCCCCTGCCTATGGGGTCCTTCCTGTCTAGATGAGGAGACCAGGTGAAGGAGGGGAGAGCTGTGTGAGGAGCAAGGTATGGGCAGCCCGGCTTCAGAGGGGCAGGGAGCTCTGGGCCAGGACTGGGCTCAGCAGCCCTGAGCCACATGGCCCGTCTTTGCCTCTGCTTTCAGAGGCTGAGGTTGGCTCCTCATGCTCCTGCCAAGGGCGTGCCTTTGCTGGGCTTCCCACCTTCTGCCAGCTGAGCCCCTGCCAGGAGCACTTTCTGGAGGGGTCCTGTTTCCTGCCAGGACAGATTTGGGTCTGTCCTTTCCCTCCCAGCATCTCATGGACATCTCCGTGGGCTGAGGCAGGGTGTGCACTGCTTAGCCTTGAGGGGATACTGTGCGTTAGCACCACGATGTGGGCAGTGCCCCCCTGTAGTTGTTAGTGGAGCAACCTGGAGGTGAGCGATGGAAGGGAATCTGGCAGGGATTGGCTCACTTTCTTCATATAATAGTAATATTTGAGGGAAGAGATCATTTCCAGGAAGGGCCCATCTCCAGACAGTTTTCATTTGTTTTGTATAGAGGTGGGAGCCAACAACACTCATTAGATGCCTGCTGTTTACCAGGCGCCAACTGGTAAACAGGTGCTTTGTATATGGTGTCTTATTTAATCCTCCCGATAGCCTTCTGAGGCTGGTACTATCCTCTGGTTATTATCCCCATTTTACAGATGAGAAAGCTGATGTTCCATGTGTTAATGTGGCTCACCCAGGAGGGTACAGCTAGTAAACAGCAGAGTCCAGATTCAAACTCCGGGTCCTCCAACTTCAACCTCCCAAGTATTTCCATGATACCATGATGCCTTCTCAGATCCGGGAAAAGCCAGGTGGCTTCAGAGACAGGAGGTGCCGTCCTGGAGCCGGAGCGTGGGCCCATCATGGATGCCTTTCCATTTGCAGTCAAATGGCCTGAGCTGCAGACTGCCTGGTGCCTCTGGGTCAGGGCTACCGGCTTTGCACTTAGCGGAATCTCCAGCCTTAAGAGCCCTTCCCAGAGCCTGGGAAGGCCAAGCAGTTTGCTCTCCGTGTGTTTGGAAACCAGTTGTGGATGAGGAACCTGGCTTCTGCTGATGACTCGCTGCTATTCCCAGCATCATTAGAGATGGTGTTTGGCGCCCAGTGAGGGCCCAGAAGGACCCAGACCTGGCCTTCTCAGATTTTAACATTGGAATTATTAACGTGTGCGTGTGTTCTGTTTTGGGTGTACTTAATGCCTCTCATCTGGTTTTGGTTTAGAATAAGGGCGATATCTCTTTGTTCCCTACCCAGGGAGATTTGTACCCAACCATAGTCCTGTGTCAAAGACAGGTGCCCCGTCATCTCCGCACCTGGAGATAATGGAGGGAAGTAATGAATTTGATGGAACAAGATAAACAATAATTTAGAAACTTTCTACCTAAGCTCGGTGTTGTAATTTCATCCCATGGCCGATTTATCTTCTCGAGTCTGTTCAACTCAGACCAAAATTAGAATGGCCATTCTTTTCTTGTCCACACACCAATCTGAGTTGGCTATCAAGGACACAGGTACCCTGAAGTCCTTAAAAGTGTTTGTCTTAGAAGGCAGGGGGCCTGGCTCCTTGTCCTTGCCTCCCACTGGCTGTGTGACTTGGACCCATTCACTTAACCTCTCTGAGCCTTGAGAGACTGTTTGTCAAATGGGAATTCAGTAGTGATAACCTGAATTTCTTGAAGACGAGGGACAGACCTGAGATTTGTAGATGGAATACTCCACCTTACTTGGCATGCCTCAGATTTGCTGCTGCCCCATTAGCAAGCAGCTGTGTCTTTTTTTTTTTTGAATTGAGAGCCATTAAGGTTTAAAATGAAATTAGGAGGCTATCTCCTGGCCTCAGTGTGTCCTTCAAGGATCATCTCCCTGCTTCCTGTCTGTGCACCAATGACGTAAGAAGAGGGGAGGGAGCAGCCTGGTAGGACATGGAATCATTTATTCGCAAAGGTCCTCCCACTTCTCCAAGGGTACAGATGGATAATCTGACTGGAGCTTCCCGGAACCCATGAGAGAGAAACAAGGCTCACTTGCCCCATAACCCATATGAGGAAGCTTCAGCTCCCAGAGAGGTCAAGCAATTCTCACACAATCACACAGCAATTTGAAGACAACAGCTAGGCCAGATTTCTGGGCGTGTTGACTCCCAATCCAGTGCTTCTCAAACTTTCGTGGGCACAGGAGTCTCTGGGTATCTTGTGAAAATGGAGATCAGGAGGTCTGCGTAGCCCCTGAGATTCTGCGTGTCAGACTAGGGCTCACATCATGCTGACACAGCTGGCCTCGGGACGTCACTTGAAGTAGCAAGGGGCTCGATAAAGCTAGGAGGCTGGGTTCTTGTAGCCTGATCAAGTGTGAGTGAGAGCCCCGTACTGTGTGAAACCTTCCCCACCTCCTTACTGATTGGTGTACCCCCAACTGTTACCTGAGTTTTCTTTCCCTTGTGCTGTGAAGGCCTGGCTGCCGCCCCAATCCTTCCCAGGCCCATTTTCTCCAACTTGATCTTGCTCAGGGTTGAAGTGAACACCATGTCTTACCTGGATTCTGTGAAGTCCCCTGGCTCACGAGCCGCCTGCTTTAGGCTCCCAGCCCCCATCCCACGGAGATTTGCGTGCCTGAATTAACTCCCTCTCGCAGCAATACACCAACCTGAGTACCAACCTAGTTTGTATTTTTAGACTGCACTCTATCAATTACTTAGCTTGCAGAGCGGCTCCTCTCTACTCATGTGGGAGGTACCAGCAAAGAATGCGTCTCCTCAGGCTTTTGCAAGGTGCCCCCGCCTCGTTCCCATCTCTCAGGAGCCCAGAGTCCTTTTCCTTGGCACTATATGTTTCGCTTTTAGGATGGAGAGACTCTTCTCCCCATTTGGTAGATGTGGTGGGAACGCTGAAGCCCAGAGTAGGTGATGCTGGGTCAGGCCCAGGCTCAGGCAGTGCAGTGTGACGGCGCCAAGGAGCATGGCTCCTGAGCTTTCCACCTCCTTCCTGGGGAGGGGTCCTGGAGAAGGGACATCTTCCCAGGCCAAACAGGCCCGAGGGCTCTCTCTGTGAGTCACTGTTTTGCAAGATGGTGGTCTGAAGGGAAGCCAGGTGGAAGCCATGTCCCCTGTCACCAGGTAGAATGAACGCCTGGCTCTGGTGTTTATTCATAAAGTTCGGCTGGAAAACTCACAGGCTGGGAGAAGGTCTCCAGGGCCACTGAAGCCCGTGGTTTCTGCCTTGTGTTCCCCACCCCAGGGAGACTTTTGACTTCGGCCCCAGGCAGGTCTTGCCAAATGACTTGGTTTGAGTTTCATTAGGGTTTCTCCCCCGTCTGGCAGAGGTGCTAGTGAGCAGCGTTCTGCCGAGAGGCCAGCAGACTGGTTCACAAGCTGGGCCAGGCTGCTGAAGGCCCCTCTGGTGGGGGGAGAGAGCTACTGCGAAACTCAGAGGTGACATGATCAGGGGCCAGTCCTTCTTAACCAGACTCTGCTCATGGACTTGAGTCCCATCGATGTGACAACTTCATTCATTCTTCCTCCAATTCAACATGTGCCTCAGCTGTGGTCAAGGCACTAGGCAGGGTGCTGTGGGTGTTAGAGGGCCCGCAGTGGGGTGGGGGTGAGCAGAACACAGTCCTTTCTCTCTCAGGGACCTTAGATGTCTTCCTGGGAAAGCACGCTGTGTATCACAGTAAAAGTGAAAGCTAAACACATTACACAGTGTGTGTACACATGTATGCCCATGTGTATTGTGTATAGGTGGCTCTGTGTATGTGGGCATGTGTGTCTGTGGGTATGTGTGTGTATTTGTATGTGGACATGTGTGCTCATGTGTATGTGTGTTATATGTCAGTCTCAGTGTGTGTCTGTGTTTTTAGGTCTGTTTATGCGTGTGCATGTGTCCGTGTGAATATGCTGCCTGTGTGTTTCTGCCAGTGTGTGCGTGTGTCTGTTTCTGTGTCACTGTGTGCATGTCTGTGTGTATGTCCGTGTGAGTGTGTGTGTGTGTGAGTGTGTGTGCTCATGCCTGTGTGTATGTGTCTGCAAGCACACTTTGGGCCGTGACTCTCGGAAGCCCACCCTTAACGGGAGACACCTAAATAGCCCTAGGTCCAGGCTGCTCTGGAGTCTGTCCCCAGTGCCCTGGATAGCGGAAGGGACAGGGCCACATGTCCTGTGGACTATCGCTGCGTCTATCCTGTACATTCCCTCTGCACAGAAGACACTGGGTGATACTCACAGGTGAAGGGAGAAGAAGAGAAAAACCAACGGGACCAACTCCATTCAGCATGGCCTGGTCCCATGCTGGAATCAAGACAGAGTCAAAAGTGTGCAGAAAGGCAGGAAGTAAATAGCCCTTGGGGCAGGGGGCAACCCTAAGTAGCCCCGCCCTAAATTGAGGCAAGAATGGTCCCTGGAAATGGACAGTAAGCGGCCAGCAGTAGGGCAGTCTGTGCCCCCTCCCCTCCAATGCTGTAGTCTCGTTAAGCCTATGACTACATTGAATTGAGACTCATGACACCCAGTGTCTGGTCCTCACCCTTGCTGTGTGTCCTTGAGAAAGTTACTTGGCCTCTCTGGGCCTTGCTTCCTACCTATAAAATGAAGACACTGGATCATCTCCTCATCTTACAGGAACCATTAAATTTGACAACTGAGCAAATCACTCTACAAATGGCAGTCTAGGACAAGAGCCATGACAGGAGAACAAGCATAAGTGCTCTGGGGATGAGGCTGAGAAAAGAGGGAGGGTCTAGGAAGGCTTCTTGAGCTTGGCCTTGAAAGGTGGGTGGAGGAGGAGGCAGACAAAACTATGTAAGAAGAGTCTGAGAGGCAGGAGGGCATAGCATACTTTAATTATTCATTTAGCAAACAGTAATGAAGCACTTACTATAGGGCAGGCATTGTTCCAAGGTAGGGATTGGCATTATTCTAAGATATGGCCTGCAAGGAAATCTGGCCCACCCCCTGACTTTATAGATAACGTTTTGTTGGTACGTCCATGCCCATTTATTTATGTGCTGCCTATGGTACTTTGGGTTCCCGGGCACAGCTGAGAAATTGTGACAGAGACCATATGGCCCACGAAGCCTGAAGTATTTACTATCTGGCCCTTTACAGAACAAATTTGCCACCCTGTGCTACGTCCTTTGCAAATATGGACTCATTTAATTCCACTAACAGCCCTAGTGAGAAGGTATTATTACTATTGTGTTCAGTTTATAGATGAAAAACTCCACCTCAGAGACATCAAATAATGTGCTTAAGGCCACACCGGAAGGAGGAAGGAGGAAGGAGATGGGATGTGAATCCAGGTCGCCAGGTTCCAGAGGGCCTGAGCTCTGGCCACTGTGCTCTGCCGAGAGCAGGCCCCTGGCGAGGGAGGATGGGCTGAGAAGGAGATTTGGAGTGCTTGTCTTGACCAGAGCACTTGACCTTGCCTGGCTTTTGAGCAGGCCAGGGATATGTTAGAGCTCCACTTTGGAAGTTGCCATAACGTGGATTTTCAGGGATCAGCCTGCCTGACGGGGATCCTTAGTCTCCAAACTATATCACATGAGCTCTACATAAGTCCTGGAGGCAACACCTGCCTGCTGTCAGCCGAGCTCTGCTCAGAAGGGCTTCTCCATACAGGTTTCCTGGTTTGGTCTATTGGTCAGTGTTTGCCCAGCTGCCTGCTGTAAGTCATAACTGCTTGGAAATCCTGGGGCATGTCTTTCTTCGTGAGTTGTTTGGGGTGGAATGGCTTCTCAGCTGGCCAGAGGATTCCGGGGCCACTGCCCTGTCGGGAAGGAGCTGCCACAATGCCTCTACCTGGAGGGGCTTCTACAAGAGCGGAGTTATGTGCAGGGGGTGCGGGTGATTGTAGCAGATGTTGTCAGTGCCCTGCCCATGGCCCAGCACTGTCTATTCCTGTCTCACCCAGCTGCTCCTACTGCCTGCACCCCGCCCCCACCCCCTTGCTTCCTGGAGCCACAGTGAGCCAGGACAGCTGGAAGTGCCCTGAGTAGATGCCCCCAGGAACAGCCCCAATCACAGACCCAGATGGGAGGGTCAACATTCCAGATTCTGGCCCCTCAGGTGGCGCAACGCTGAGACATTTTTATACCAGCGTTGCCTGTAGAACTTTCTATGAGGACGGGAATGTTCTGTATCTCTGCTGTCCAGTGTGGTGGCCTCCAGCCACATGTGCCATTGAGCGCTTGAGATGTGGCTAGTAAGACTGAGGAACTGAATTTTTAATTTTAGGTGATTTAAATGTAAGCCGCCAGACATGGCTGGTGCCTGTCACATTGAGCAGGGCACGTCTGTCCTGCCTCCCAGAGTCCTCAGCGAGACTGAGCCTTGGTTGTCTGCAGTGGTGTCCCGACCACTAGCAAACCCTGCATTGAATTCCTCACCTTGCCCACTCCGCGACTGGTTCTTCCCTGCAATTACCACCCAGGCTATTAATTCAAACTGTCTGAAATTCCCATTTTTTAGGTCAAAAAATGGTTGACTGTCAGTCCTTTCATATAATTCACTTTGCACTGAAATTCCCACCTTGTGTCTGCATCTGGGGGAACCCCAACTCCCCGGATGTTGAGGTCTGTGTGTGCAAGCTGTGGGAGGGTGGTGGAGTCATTCCCTGCTGTGGCTGGGTTCTGCTCCTGGCTCTGCCTCAATGTGGCTGTGTGGCCTGAGGCAGGCCGCGGACCCTCTCTGTGTCTGACTCCTCAGGATGATCCTGCCTGCACCCCTGGACTGGTGCCTGCCCCACCTGCCTGGCATAATGGTTAGAGGGAACACGTGAGCATAGACGGGGCTGTTTGTTAAAAGAGGTGAGCACCGGGAGAAGGTGTCATTCCAGGGCGCAGTGCCCCAGCTGCACGCTTTTCCTGGGTGGAAGGCTGCCTTCTCACGGCTGTGTCTTTGAAGCTGCACGACTTCCATTCTGGCTGCCCCAGGCCCCCCGATTTGAGTGCCCTGGAGCTGTCTTGCATACTCGGTCTTTTTGGCAGGGCGCACTTAGCAGCTAGCATGAGCCTCCTGAGCAGGAAGGCTGGGAAAACTCACCCGTTGGATCAGAGCACGATTTAACGGATGGCTGCTCAGGGCTGCACATTTGTTTCCCTCATCCACAGAAAGGCACTAAACGGTTTAACTAGGTAGTGATTGCGAGGCTTTCCGTTTTTAGCTTTTTCTTGGAATGGAACTGACAGGATGGGGCATTGTCCTTGCAGGCAACATAGGTTTTCTTAGTCTCTTCAATCTTCTTGAACCTCCTAGGGGTTTGTTCCTTCAGCTCGGACTGGCCTTTCCAGAAGCTTGCTAAGTGGGGCAGGACCACAGAGGAAGGAGCTCTCGGGGGAAAGCCAGAGACCCAGTGGTGGTAGAGCACTGTGGAGATGCCATCCAAAAGCAGAGAGAGAGGGAGAAGTACTGACTGGTTTCTCCCCTCCTCCTGCCCTCCTATTGGCCAGACCTACCAGAAAGCACAGGAAACGAGCTGGGGAGTGTAGTCTGTAGAGGGAGGGGTCAGGACAGTCTGAGGGCAAGCAGGCAAATGACCAGCATGGGGCCCGAGAGCCTTTACATGCGATGTTCTCAGCCTGGGGCCTGTGGATAAGGTCCAGGGAATTCTATGCACCTCTAGGAAATGTTGGCACTATTTGTATCTATGTGCATGCATTTCACTAGGAAGAGAGTCGGTATCTTCCTTCAGATTCTTAAGTTGCTCTGTACCCACCAAAAGATTCAGTGTCATCGATAATATAATCACCTCGTCTTATGCATGGGAAATCTGAGGGCTCGGGAGCACCCATAGGTGCCTCTACTCGTGGTCTAGGCTTCTGTCTGGTAATTGGCTGTTGTCCTTCCACTGACCTGGCTAAGCGAGCCTGTTGGGAGAATTCCCTCTCTGCTCTCTGGCCCTCCACAGCCAGCTGTGTGTTTCATGTTCTCGGACAGCCTTCCTGATCTCAAGCACACAGACCTGCTTCCTCCAGCGGGCTCTCGCCGCCCATGGAAACCATAGCCCTGGTCTGGATACTGGTTTGTGTCACCACACAGTGTGCAGGGCAGGCAGGGCTGGCACTGGAAATAGGACCCAGCTCTTCACTCGGTCTCCCTCCTTTAAGAAACATTTTCCTTACACCTACCATGCGCCGGGTGTTTTGCTAACTGCTGGGGGACAGTCTGATGAAGGTAGACCGTGTTCCTGCCGTCTTGGAGGTAGAGTCAGAAACTAAACCATAGAACAAATACATAAACAAGATGGTTTCTGATTATGACAAGTGCCAAGGAGATAACAGAACAGGGTGATGGGAGAGAGTAATGAGGGAAGCGTGTGGGAGCTGCTTTTGACGGGGAAGACCTCTCCTGGGAGGTCATGTTGAAGCGGAGATGTGAGGGATGAGGAGTTAGCCTTCCAAGATCCAGAGAGAAAGCACGTCAGCTGGAGATCAGAGCCCGTGCAAAGGCCCTTGGGAAAGAGGGCAAAAGTCCCACAAAACAGGCCTCTGTGGCTAAAGCCAAACGAAAGCTCTCCATCAAAATCTTTGACTCTTCTGACTGGCCACGCTATGCCTCATGCAGGCTCGTCTTGCTTTCCTGGGTGAATGGGTGGCAATGACCCCCTTCCTTCGCCATGCTCCATTCTCAACAGAGTGTCTGGCAGGTGGCTAGAAGCTGGCTTTCTGCCTCCTGAAGCAGTGGCTGAATTTTCTCGGAGTCTCTGAGATGCCAGGAGGACGGCAGATTGCTTCTGTTCAGTCCATCAGTTGCACAAAAGCCCTGAGATCAAAGAGCACCGGCTTAATTTATTTTGTTTATTTTGCAGAGGAAATGATGCTTCCTTGGACTGAAAGCGCTGAAGACTAAAAGCTGAATGGAAAGGGGGAGTTTGGATTAAATGAATGGGCTGGCCAGCTCTGACCCACTTTCCACCCAGCACAGCAGTGGTGGGGGAGGGAGTTGCATTCCAGCTTTCTCTGTGTGGGCCCACGGGCAGGTCACTTCTCCAGCCTGTCCTTCCATGGGCGATGGGCCTTCTGTGCAAGTCAGGCTTGATGGAAGTGTCCTTGAAGGTGGCTCATGAGGGGAGGAGGGTCACAGCCTGCAGCGGCCTCCTGCCCCGAGTCCATCTTGGACCCTTCGGGCTGCCTGACACGTACCCCATTACCTTAGCAGAGAGGGCAAGTGTAGATTAGCTGAAGGTCGCTTACATATTTTTATGAACCCATCGAATGTGAATGAACTGGAAAGAAAAAGTTAACTGGCTCCTCTGGATTACAAAGGAGCACTCAAAATGGGGAATTCTAAGGAGGTTGGGAGCAAGCTGGGCAGGACGGGCAGGGTACATTCCGACCCATTGCTGTGACCGGTTTAGTGCTGTGATCGTCGTCGTGAGCAAGACGTGCGCATGCGAGGCTTGCTTCTAGGAGTCCTGGGTTCACATTCCTGGCTCCACGTTTCAGTAGCTGTGTGACCTTGAGCTTAGTACCTTTGAGAGGCCTCAGCTTCTTCACCTGTAAAATGGGGGTAATGATGCCTGTTTGTCCTACATCTCAGGGGTGCTGTGGGGTTCCATAGGCATGCAGGACCTGAGAGTGCTGCCAGGAACGTAGTAGGTACTCAGTAAATGCTTGTTGAAATGAAAGAAGGCGTGAACAACTGAAAGACACCAAAGCTGGTATATGATTGTAGAACTTCCTGAGGATTAATATGGCAGTGACAGGGAGAACTGTCGCACGGTACCTGAGGACAGCCACCATCCCAGGGGCTTGGCCAGCGCTTTCAGGTGCCCTCATTGCAGGAAGGTCGGTCTCTGGACAAACTACAGATTGTCCTGCTCACACAGGAGGGAGAACTGGGCAGCGCAGCCCGGGGCGCTGGGGTTTGTTTATGGGTTTTTTTTGTTTCTCCAGATTGCGTTAGACAGCTGTTCACAGGAGGACCTTAAAAGAGAATAGGCACAGACAACAGTTTAGTGGTTACCAGATGGTAAGGAGGTGGGGAGTGGTACAAGAGGGAAAAGGGGTCACGTACGTGGTGATGGAAGGAGAACTGACTCTGGGTGGTGAGCACACAGTGCGGTATAGAGCTGATGTAATATACAATCTAACACTTCAAACCTGTCTAATTTTACTGAGCAACGTCACCCCAATGATTTTAATATTTAAGATAAAGAAATAAAGACAGAAAGAATAGAGCCCACGAGTGGTGCAAGGGTCTAAGCATGGCATTTTGAATATGTGCCATTTGTTAAATAATTACATCGTTAGTCCCCAAATGCAGAAGGAAAGGGCAAAGGCATGAAAAGCAGCAAACGCCTTCAGACTCAGTGATGGTGACACACAGACCCTTCTGAATGAGGAACGAAGGGGCATCTAACTTTGGGCTGGTCAAAAGAGGTTCAGGAAGGCTGACACACGGGATAAACTAAAACTGGTGAAAGCAGCTAAACAGCCACAGATGCATGAGGTGGGACAGTAACGCGACTTGGGAAAGGTGGCCTTGTTAGCAGACAGAGACAATAAATAGAACGGGAGCATTTCTGTGTGTTCTCTCTGCTGTTTCCACCTAGAACGAGCCTCTTTCGAATGGAAAAGATAGAGCGCGTCTCTTGCAGGGATCCGGAGAATCCTTCTAAAATGCGTTCCTGGGGCCAGGTGGATTCTGTGGCAGGGTCTGTGGATATGAGTACAGAATAGCTTGGGGGCGTCTTCTCATTTTTATTTTCATTGTGGGTTGTATTTTTCTGCTTCTTTGCAAGCCTAGTAATTTGCGACTGAATGTCACACATAGTCAATTTTACCTTGTTGGGTGCTGGCTCTTTGAGTACTCTATAAATATTCTTGAACTTTGTTCTGGGACACGGTTAAGTTACAAAGACACAGTTTGATTCTTTCGGACCTTGCTTTTTAGGCTTTATTAGGTGGTACCAGAGCTGCCTTAATCTAGGCCTAATTTTTCCCTGTTACAGACGCAAGACCTTTCTGAGTATTGGTGTCAGTTTGCAAGGGCTGCCGTAACAAAATACCACAGACTGGGTACGTTAACAACAGACGTTTATTTTCTCAGAGTTCTGGAGGCTCGAAGTCTGGAGGCTGTCAGGGTTGCTTCCGGGAGGCCTCTCCTCGGCTTGCAGAATGCCATCTTGTGTTTCCACGTTTTCATTGAATCACGTTGAAGACTCCCTCCAGCACAGACATATTCAGAGGCACTGGGACGTTAGGACTTTAACATAGGAATTTTGAGAGGATGCAGTTTAGCCCGTCACACTACTCTACGTGGTGCCCTGGGCCTTGAGGGTTTTCCTCTCTGGCTGTGGGCATGAGCCACCCCAGTGCCCTGTGAGCTCCAGGGGTTCTCTGTGCCCCTTCAGGGTGTTTCTGTCCCACCTCACATGCCCATACTGATACTTACTTAGCTGACGTCTCCAGGGGCCCTGCTGCTGATCTCTGGAGGGCTGTGCAGACAGCTCTCCCCGCCCTGGTGCTCTGCCCTGTGAACTGTCGGTGCCGTGGCCTCCGTGGAATCCCAGCTCCAGCTCCTCAAGGCAGCGAGACCCCTGGGTCTCTGCCTGGGTCCCCCTTCTCTGTGCCATGGCCCAGACAGTCAGGGCAGCCATCGGGTCACCTCGTCTGTTTCTCAGGGATCTGCCCTGCCTGAGATCCAATGGCTGCAAACACTTGTTTCAAATGTGGCGTCTGAATTTTCAGTTGTTTCAGGAGGGGAATAAATGCAGTTCCCGCTCCTCCCTTTGGCGAGTCTTTGAATCATGGGGAACATGTCTAGTGCTCCGGAACTTCTCATTCTTGCCGGTGTTTCTCAGTGGGCGGCAGATGGGTTCTGGACTCTCCATTCTAACGATGGTGTGCTTATCCTTGGGAATAGGTTTTGATTGCATTGTTAAACTGAGTGCTTGTGAGCCCTAAGAGAGTCAGGTGGCTGTCACGGGAGCCCACCTGGACCTCATACAAACAGGTCCAGCTGGAACTGCAGTTATTAGGGAACCAGTGTCAACCTGCAGGGCTTCCTTTACCGTGACTTAACCTCTAAGTCATGGCAGGAAGATTCTACTACGTACCAGGGTTTCATTAGTGCCAGGTCTGTCCTTACAGCAACTTGGTCAGTCACGTGCCATCATCCCAGTTTTCCAGATGAGGAAACTGCCAAGAGGTTAAGGAAATTTCCCGAATCTAGGGTTTGAACTCAGTTCTGCCAGCCCTAAATAAGATGCTTCATTGCCCAAGTATCTTCCTCAGTGTCGTGACTGGGGAGGATCCAAGCGCCGGAACTTCAACTCAAACCAGCAAAACAAAAGCAACAGATCACATGCAAGACAAAGGATCCTTCTTTGTCTTTGCGTTGAGGAAAGAAGCCATCCCCAGAAGCTGGTGGAAGAGAAATACTTATTCCTGGAAAGGACCTCATTTTTAAAAGGGAACATAAGGCTGATGCAGTCTCCAGTTTACAGGTCGTATTAGTGGCGGCCAGTGGCCAGTAGGTCTTGTGGCTGTCACGCTCACAGGAAGCTTCCCTGGCAGGATTTTCCCTCAGTGGGCCCAGTCTCCATTGTATGAAGGCGCGTTTCCTTGTGCATTTCTAAAGTGTCTAATTATCCCACTAGTTGGATGGATACAACCTTGTCGATTATAAATAAATTATCATCTTGCCTTCTCATCACCATTAAAACGTCTTTCATGCTCCAATTACATTAACCTACTTATTTCATTCTCTAAGAAACTTACAAAAGTTAATCCGCCTTGACTCCATCTAGAGAAGAACCCTGGTTAGATACCAACCGTGCTTTGCCCTCTGGGGTGCTCATCTTACTCTCCCTTTCAGGTGTAACCCTCTGTGTGGTCATTCTGCCTGATCTAGGGTCCCTTGTGTGGTCTGGGCATGACCAGTCTTAGTCCCTTGCATGGGCAATCTGACTGAATGGGGCTGGGGCAAGCGGGGAAAAGATCAGAATCTGGGAACTTCCTCCTTTTAGTGGCCAGGTAGGGGAATAGGGGGAAAGGAAGAGTTTGCTGACTTTTATTAAAAGAGCACTTTGCAGTTTTGGAAATCCAGCTGTTGTCCAGAGCAGCAAGCAAATATAGGATCTGTGCTTTTATTTTCATTGCTATTAGCAAAGTTTTGGTGGGAAGGAAATTTGACTGGGGAATTTAGTCAGAGCTAGGCGGTGTTTCACAGAAAATACTTGTTGCTGGGCCTGGTTTCCTGTGATGAAAAGACGTGAATTTCAAAAACATTTTGTGAGTATCCACAGACTTGTTGACTGTGGGTTGGTGATTGAGCTATCTGCCCAGGGGAGGAAAGAGCCAGACACTTGGGTCTCTGGAAATATAGTTGCCCCATCGTGGCGATGGCTGGCAGCCATGCCTAAGCAGGATGGGCAGTCGTTAGAACGTGGTCCACACACTGCGGAGACTGCCCACACCTGGGTAGGTGAACACCTGCCTCTATTTGAATCTACGCAGACTTGCAAAGCAGTGCACGTGCCGCCTCTTCTGAATGCCATCCTTGCATCCTTTTTTAAATCTGCCTTCTCCAGTCCCTGCATTGCTCTGTTTAACTCTGGGGTGCCTCTGTAACAGGTGCTCTTGAATTGCAGGGGTCCAGGGTGGATGGGGCGTAGCTTCAGCTAGGATTTGAGGGTAAGCCCGTAAGGGTTTGAGTCTGCTGCTTGAGCTTGCTTCTTGTAATGGGTCTCATGTGGCCCTTATCCTTCCCCTGGACTTGGGACAGTGTGACCCTTTGGGAGCGTCTGAGGCAGGACACGACTGGTAAAAGCCTGAAATTTCTAAGGTCCTTATTGGAGGTAGTAGGTCCTCTTACTAATAAGGATGTCTTAAAGTTTTAAAAAAGAGCCTTTTTATGATAACATTACGTGTTCGTGGTAGAAAACTCAGAAAATACCAAAAATTTATAAAGAGGAAGCAATCTCATGTATAGTTCTGCAATGCAGCGATCACATTTTGGCCTATTTTATTTATATAATGAAATGTTATTAAAAACGTGATCGGATAATAATATATGTAAAGCTTCCAAGTACATTTATTTTAAAAAATAAAAATAAAAGTAGCACAAGTGATAAACGGTCAAGTAATTCATAAAGCTATAAAATGAAAAGTGAAAATTGCCCATTTACCCACCTAATCCCTGAAACCTCTCTTCAAAGGTATCTACTATTCAGATTCCTTTTTGTCCCTCCATGACCTGGGGCGGGAGTGGGAGGGGGAGGAGGGGATGCCTATATTAGCTTTTATCTGCATGAGTAGACTTTATTTACCTTTTAAACATAGAAATAAGTAATGAGCGTTTCCTCTTGTTGCTTCTGATATTTCAAGAATATTTTAATGGCACCTCCTGGGTCCATCATGACCTGTCTAGCCTTTATTCTCTATTGCTGGACATTTAGTTTCTTTCTGCTAATTAAAAGTAACATTCATAATGGAAACATTTTTCCATATAATTTTGCCTGCCTCTGCTTAATTTTTCATGACCGATTTCCAGAAATGGAATCATTGTAGCAAAGGACAGACACTTTTATGGCCCTGCTACATACTGGCAAATTATGATACATTTTTTTTTTCCTGTAGAAATAGGTCCATTTCTCTTGCCCATAAATTCCTTCTGATGTTTTGAAGATTTAAAAAAAGCAATACAAGAAGATTTGCTCTTTTTGATGCAAACAATACAGAAGTCCCCTCCTCAACCTGCCTCCTCTGCTCGGAAACAAGCTCTGTTAGAGCCAATCCATTTGGATGTTGCTGCCGATGAGCTGGTTGATGGTGGATTAGTTATGCAGTCGTTGGGCTTTGGTTTCTTTATAAAATGTGTGTTCCAACAATTGCCTTATGGGATTGTGTGAGGATGAAGTGGGTGTGTGCCGAGTGTCTGGCCAATGGTAGGCACTGTTACAGATTTCGTTTTTGTTGAATGGATTTCGTTTTTGTTGCTGTTCCCTGTGATGTGTCAGCTGCAGGCTCAGGCTGAAGTCATGCTCGAAAGCAATCCCCTCGTTCTGATGAATGCTGGCCCTTCTCTGCAAGGCTGCTTTCAGTCGGAGCTGATAGAATGACAATGCTGCGAGCTCCCCAAGTAGATAGGATAAACCCACTTTGGACTGCTATTCCCAAGAACGTTGATGTTAAGGAGAGAAGAATCGGGCGAGAGACGTTCCAGCTTGGATGAGCATTCATGAATATCCCCTTGGAACATCAGCTTGCTCAAAATTGTAGGCATGACACCATAAACCCTGCTATTTATATTGTACGTGACTCTGCAAATATTTTTAGTAACACTAAGCCCTGGGTTGTTTTAACAGCATCTCTAACTGTAACATTTTTAACATTTACTGTGCTGTCAGGCCATCCTGACTAAGTGCCTGCTGAGCAAGTCTGCACCAAGTGGCAGCATTACTGATGAGAAGGTGCCCCTAACGCTGACCTTCCAGGAAACAAAGCCTGAGCCATCACTTAGGACTCTGAGGACCCAGTGAGCCACTGTTCTGGATCCCGGGATCCAAACATCCCAGATGAATCATGTCCTGTGTGGTCTTCAGGCCACACACTCTAGATGATAGAGGAAGTGCTCTGTGTGATTGCATGGGAGCCAGGGGAAGGCGGTTCCTTGTAGTGGCATTCTGTTTTGTTTGCCTCAGTGTCATTTAGTCTCCTGGATGGACAGCTGCTCTGAGTGTGCCTGGAAGAGGGGCTAGCCCTGGGAGAGATCAGTTCTTGGGTAGAAACATTAAATTACTCTGTTTATCAAACGTGTATTGAGCCTCTTGTATGGAGAAACCTGACTTGTAATAATAATAGCCAATCGTTGACCATTGAGAGGGTTGGGTACTGGTGCAGACTGGGTTCTCTGGAAACAGAGTTTGGGCACAGGATGTTTATTCGGGAACAATGCCTGTGAAAGGAGAGGCAGGGGCAGGAGAGGCCACAGGGACAAGTGGGGGGCTGATACAGGCCCCACAAGCCTCAGCCAGCCCGTCAGGGAGCTCCAAGTGAATATTGCTCGACAGAGCTGATTCCTTTGGGCCGGAAGGGCCGGGCCTCTATATCCCCACATCAAGCAGTCGTGAAATGCTGCTGTCCCAGGAAGTGTGTGACCTTGGATGGAGCCCCTTCCTGTAGCTGAGGCTGACCCGAGGGAATCCAGAGCTGGAGGCCATTTGCAGACCCCACTCCCTGAAGCTAGGCAGGGCATCGTTCTTTGAAGGGGGATTGGGCCAGGGCATCTCCATAGACAGGATCAGCTTGATGAAGGAGCAGGACGACTCTGAGGCTTTGGTAGTCACAAAAGAACGGGCAGAGCTTCCAGGTGAGCCACACAGCATGCATGCAGGTGTGGAGGTAGGAAAACAGCACATCACTATCCAGAGCCAGTATGAAAGTCTTCGCAGCCTGGATGTCCAGGCCGAGACCCTGTCACCATTGAGAAGCAGTCCAGGGGGCCACCTGTGCGTGTGACTTCCCAGTCCTTTGCTTTCCGGCCATCCTCGGAAGCCTATTTTTCCGTCACCTTGATGGAAGCCAAGCCAGCCTGGTGGTGTGTCTTCCCAGTGACCCAGAGGGGCCTTTGTTCTGTGTCCTCCAGCCAGTTTGCCTTGGCAACTGGGGAGACGATGTGCTTCTTCCTGCTCCGAGCATGGACTTTCAGGGCTCATCCTTGACGAAGGTGGAGGTGACTTCTAGGGAAGTTGACCAGGGTCTTGAGAACCCCCTTGAGCCTGGTCATCCATTTTAGTTTGCAGGCTCTTCTGAGGCGAGGGCAGGGGCTCCAGATAGAGCTCCCAACTCCCAGTGTAAAGGGGCCGCCCTCGCCTTCTGAGCAGTGTCTGGGAGAAGCTGCCATATTTGCTGGGCATCTCGTAGCCCCTTGGATGAAGAAAGACTGGTCTTGGGCTTGACAGCATGTCTGTTTTGATTTTTTAGACTGCCCTGAGCGGAAGGGAGCTTTGTAGGCAGTGACTGTGTTCAGCGTCACTGGTGGTCTGGGGGGGTCCCCTTGCCAGGTGCTTGGGGCCGCGTGGCCTCTAAGAGAAGAACACAGAAACAGAAATTCCATCCCAGCGCCTACCTTCCCGCTCAGCATCTTCCTCTGTCACGCACCACGTGCCTGCCTCTCCTGGCCTCACTTCTCCTGGCTGTCCTCTGGCTCTCCGGCCCATGCTGTAGCTTGGCCACGAGGGCCACGTCTTGAGTCCCTCTCGCACGAAGTTGGATTTCCTTTGGAGTGTCCTCAGAGGCCCTGCCTTAGGTGTCATCGTGGTATTTTGGGATTTGACGAAGGAGCAGAGATCGAGTGGCCTGTTTGTGGCTAACCTCCCACGGCCTTGACTGATGACAGTGGTGACATCTGTGGACAGTGCGCAGGTCCCTGGTGCAGCCCCTGTGATTGAGTTTCCTGAGTTATTCCTATCAGCAGTCAGCACGCCAGATCGCTGGCTGCTAATTGTGCAGCTTGTGTGTAGCTGCTGTGGAGCTTGGGTGTCAGTTCTCTGCTCCCCGCCCTCCCTCCCTCCACCTCAGCGCTGAGTTCTGTTAGGAAATGTTGCACGGCTAAAATAACAATTCTGCTACAGGTATGGTAATAGAAGTGTCCGAAGGCGAAGTTAATTAGACATTTTCATGAGAGGATCTTGTTGAAATTGGTCATCCATTGATGTTTTTCCACCACAGGGACCTGTATATTTTTTCTTTTGTGGTTGCACCCTCTGTGTGTGTGCGTGCGTGTGTGTGTGTGTGTGTGTGTGTGTGTGTGTGTGTGTGTGAGGGAGACAGAGAAGAGAGAGGCGCGGAATCTTTTATGGAAAATCCAGAGGTAGGTTGTTTCCCTTTAAACCCCCAGCAGAGTTCAGCTAAGCCCCAGGGTCTGCATTAGCTCAGCACACAGGGTGTTATTCTGGAGCTTGCCTTGATAGAAAGGTGAGATGCCAGCTACATTGTCCCCCTGGGCTTTTCTGAACCTAAACAAAGCTTATTTTCCATCTCTAAATATCGTCTTTGCTACTGGGAGTCCAGTATTCTGGGACCGTGGGGGGCAAGTCTTGGGCATCTCTCAGGTGCCTGTGCAGCCACAGTTGAGTTGCTACAGAAACCAGCTCTTCTCAAGGTGTGGCTTGGGGCCTGCTTACACTTCTCCATCCCTTGCCCCTGACCGGGGAGATAATGGTGGCGGTGCTACCTTTGCTCATGCCCCAAGCTGGGAATTCCCTGTGCCGTCCGTCACGGCCTTCCAAGGCCCTATCCATGGCGGCTGCAGCAGGGAGTGGGTAACTCTCGGGGGACCGTCTTTCCTCACGCTCAGGGGAAGCTTTCCCCTTTAGACAGGCTGCCAGGCTGCCCCTCCAGGCTCAGCAGCGCTCACGGGGCAGAAAGACCTCAGGCCTTCAGGACTGCCTGGGGAGTCCCCAGGATAACCTCCCGGGTGGCTGGGAGCACTGGGGCAATAACCTCCCTGGGGCAGCCACCACCTCTGAGCGTGGAGACAGTGCGGGCATATCAGATGGCACTTTACATCTCAGGAACCAGCTGATAGGAGAGTGGATATAACTGTCATGTGGCAAATTAAGGTGCCTCCATGTCAGCTAACAGGTGCCATTTTATTATTAATTCCAATCAAAGACATTCGTTGCTATTTAAGTATCTAGCTCCTTGGCCACCATCCTTCATCCGGCTGCCTGCAGCTTTTGAAGAAAAGAAAAGGTCTCTTTCCCTTCCGTGCTGCTCATCCTTGGAGAATTTACTTTGGTGAAACACTGGGTGATTCTCAGGACTAAGTTGCCCCAGAGGAGTCTGGACAAGTCACCACAGTAATTCCTCATCCGGGCCAATGTCAGCCCGTGAAGCAAGCTCTTCCGATGTGCATTATATCCTTGTACTCTCCAAGCAGCCCTTTGTGGAAGGCATTTTTTTCATTCCCATTTCTCAGGTGAGGAGATTGAGGCTCTGAGAGGTTAAATGGATCAGCAGTGTTCACCGAGCTAGGAAGTGGCCCAGCTAAGATTTGACCCTGGCCTCGGATTGCAAAGCCTGATTTGTTCATGTTCCACCTGAGAGCCAATGCAGGGCCAGGCAGGCCTGACTACTCGTGTGCTGAGGTCTCTGAACTTTATGAGGGCTGTCATTCTCTCTGATGGGCAGACATCTCAACTTGTCCTCTGTGGCCCCCATGAAGCCCAGCCTAGATGAGTTCCCCTAAGAAGAACTTTCCAATCCACAACCACAACCCATTAGTGGCTCTAAAAATGCCCAGCAGGGGGCTCAGGGATGGCTCTGAAAGAGGTAGGTGTCTGTGGCAGACTCCATGAATGCAGGGGCTTCCAGACCAAGAGAAACAGAGCCTATGCAGGCAATTTTGTCTCTGAAACCTGCTAAAGGTCTAAGAAGACCTTTCCTTTGGGAAAACATGCTTGTGGAGGCAGTCCGACCTCAGTGGGAGACCGGTGACCCCTGGGGTGCTTTTTCTCTGCCTGTTTGCCCAGCTGTTTGTGTGTACCCATCCTCCTGGATCCGGGCAATCCCAGGCTGTTTCCATGGCATCCGTGTCGCTGGGTAAACACATTAGCTGAAAAGCAAACTCGCTCTAGGAAGGAGGTCTCTCCCTGCGTGTTGGCCACCTGTGTGGAATGATTCTCCTCCCCTCCTCCCAGCCAGGACGGGAGCAGGGACGCTGACAAAGTGTAAATGGCAGGTGTCAGAAAATTAGGGAAATATGTTCGGATTCACACTGGACAGGATCAGGAGCCCCAAGGACAAAATTCAAACATGCAGACACTTGTTGCCAACTGGCCTTCTGCTGGGGTGTGAAGGGGGAAGAGAGGAGGGAGAAAACCGGCCCCGTGTGGAACGTGTGCTGACTCCTGTGCGTGTTGGGGGTGGGGCCTAGATGAAAGCTGCCGGTGACACGTGTTAAGGGCATCCCCATGTGCCGAGCTATAGGAGAAACTCTTAATGTGCGCTTTCTTACTGGTCTTTATAAGCATCCTGGAGGTCGGTACCACTGTTGTGTTCATGGTACAGTTGGGGAAACTGAGGCACTGAGCCCTTAAGTTACTTGCTCAAGGCCTTACAACTAGTAGAGAAGCAGAGGCAGAAGGCAAAGTCAGGCTTATCTATCTGAGTTCAAACTTGGGTCCCTACTGGGGCTGTAGGGGCCTGGGAGAACAATTTAGGAGCTAAGGTGCCCAGTGCGAAAAGCCCATCGGGGAGGGTGAGGAGACCAGTGGGGCTTTTGATGGAGTTTGAGAGGTGGTACAGGTCCAGGTGTCAGGCAAAGGGGGGGCCCAAGTGCCAGGCTTCCCCTTGTGGGCACTGGGAATCTAGGATAGCTGTTCCTGCCCTTGAATATTTACTCAGCTCACTTCTTGGTTCTGCGCGCAGAGGAATCCACAACTTGGGGCAGCCGCTATAGCCTGGCAGTGGGATGGAGCCAGAGTGATGGCCGAACATGGGCACAGTGTGTGGTAGGTAGCAAAGGCCTTGGGTGACCAGAGCTAGTCTTGACCCCATGGGCAAGGAGATACCTCAAAGCAAATGGACCTTTCCAGTGTCCTGGGCGATCTCTTTCCTGACCTCACAGGCTCCCTCTAAGAACTGCGAGTGGCCAGGCACTCTCCACGACGGGCTCAGCTGGGAGGAGAGAGGTCCCCAGCAGACCCAGGGCATTTCTGAAACTGCTTGAGGCTTTGTGGCCTCTGGGAGGGAACATGGCCTGGATCAACTGAGTGAAACCCCCATTCTGCTCATTCTGCCAAATGGGGACCCTGTCTGTGTGCAAGACAAAAAAAAAATAAAAAAAAAGAATCTCAGTCTGTTGTCCAGCCCTTCTATTTATAGCCACCACATAATTAAGCAGATGAACCTGGCCAGGACCAGAAGGAGCCGCCTGGCTGGTGGGCCATATGGTGAGTCTGCAGGGTCCCCATGTGGCTAATAGGATGGAGGAGAGTTTGGAGAGCCTCTTGTTGATGTACACGCTTCATTTCTTCCCAGTGTGCTTTTGATCAACAGAAGGGTTAAAAATAACACTTAAAAAATTCTCTTCACTGGATGTGACCCTGGGCGGGGGGGCTGTCTGGATTACATTTGCTTGCTTCCCTCATGACACAGCTGCTCAATGCTCAGCAGTCCTAGGAAGAAGCTCAGTGGAAAACTTCAGGTGTCCCCCTCGTTGGTGGGTTTCTGAGGTGCATCACGACCTTAACCTCTAGCTTTCCTTCATCAAGACCCAAGGGCTCCCATGGCCAACACCTGTGGTAATTCATCAGGTTGCCCCCTTGCCACACTCTAGTTATATCCAGTACATCACCTGCAGGTGTTTTGGTCATGGTACTTCTCTAGCCTCACTCCAACTCCTTCGTGGCTCCCTACAAGGTCAAGTTCAGACTCCTTGGCCCAGCTTAGTCTGAGGTACCCTGAAGCCTGGCCTCAGCCACCTTTCCAGCTCTGTACCCTGCTCTCCTAAGCACCTTCGGTCATTTGGCGCCCCCTTACCTCTCCAAATATGGGGCTCCCTCTTTGAATTTTGCCACTTGTGGAGTATGCTCTCACTTCCTCTTTGCCTGTTCAAATCCTGCTCACCTTGCAAAAGCCAGTTCCCATTCCATCCCGTGGGCTTCCTGCAATCTCAGAATGACCTCACGTTTATTTTTGTCCTTAGGCCTTTAGAGCAATTCTGTCTGTTCGCTTTCATTTGGCGATTAATCATGTTCTGCCAGCCAGTGTCTGCCCCACTATTATCTTAAAGAGTTATTTAAATATCTCATTAACGTTTAAATCTTCGTATTTGTCCTGCCACCTCAGTTGGGCTGTCTTATTGGGGGGTGGAGAGAGGGTGTCAGGCTTCTCTAGCAGGCAGCATTGTGTGGTGGTCACCCACACGGGTCCCTGTACAGCCCCAGTGAGGCCTTTACTTCTGATGGGCGTCATCCTCGCTATGCCTCTTACTAACCAGATGACCTCAGGAACGTTTTCACTTCTCTGTTCCTCAGTTTTCCCACCTGTAAAATGTGGAACAAAATGGTACCCACCTCATGGAGTAGTTGTAAGGATTCAACGAGTTAATATGTTCAGAGGGCGGGCTTAGAACAGGGCTGTGTGGTGTCGGCTGAGATTTCGTGGGCCTGCTTCCCCTTCAGCCAGCCCGGCCCACCTGGACACAGCAGACAGGCCAGCTTTGCTTGTTCTTTTCATTGGGTGTAGTGTCATTTGTACAGATGAGAAGGCTTTCACCCAGACAGGGTCACACAGCAGGAAGTGGTGGAGAGTCTAAGGTGGCAACGCTGAGTCTGGTGCTTCCAGAGGCTGGTCCCAAGGCCTTTTCATACGCAGCCTCATTGAAGGTCTTTACTTTGCAAGGGACACTGAGAAAAAGCTAGTGTTTTATGGTTGTACACCTTTTTCATGGAGCACAGGAACTGGGTTGGCCAGGATGCCAGCACCCTGCAGGACTCCAGGGGGACATTCACATAGTCTTCTGTGGGAATGGCATTTCCTTGAAGGGTACAAAGAGGCCCTGGGATGAGAACTTTCCCTGACAACGCTCCCGTCTCACCCCTGGGCCCGGTGATGGCGCCCAAGGCCTCCTGCAGCTGGAAAACACAAAAGCCTCAGAGTTGGGAGGTACCATTTAAACCCCACTTGATCAGGTTGAATTCCTCTGAAGGTGGGCATGGCTGCCCTTTCCCATGTGCTTCCTCCCAGCCCCCGCTGTCCCCTGGCCACTTTCTGGGAGACTCCTTGGGACTCAAGGAGGTATTTCATGGTGGTGAGCTATTCCCAACTACCTTTCCTCCCTGCTTTATGCCAGGGAAGAAATCAGAGTTTGGCCAGGACACGTGGTGTGATGTGGGCACAGGTATTCCGAGATCCATGCTTTCCTTCTTGCCTGTCCGGCCCCCACCTCCAGCCATGGAGGGAACGACATGAGTGAGGGTCAGAAGAGGCCAAATGATTTCTAATTCAGAAACAGCAACGTCTGAGCTAAGCCTCAAAGCCTCAGACGTGTTTTCCACATGGAACCAAAGGGGACAAACTTTGAATAGATTTGTGGTAAACCAATACCTGAAGAAAATGTGACAATGTCCATGGTGGAATCTAGGTAGTGAGTATTCAGAAGCCTCTGGAACATTCTTTCAACCTTGCTGTGTGTTTGAAATTTTTCATAATGTTTGGGGTAGGAGTGAAGATTTTGTAGCCAACTGCCGAGGTAGCCAAGTCTGGTTTTGCCGCTTTCTAGCTGTGTGACCTTGGATAAATTACTTAACTTCTCTGAGCCTTGGTTTCCTCATTTGTAAAAATGGGGCTAATCATGGCACATATCTTAGGAGTACATTCAGATGCATTTGAAGTGCTTCTTAGGCAAGGACTTGGGACAGTGTCTGGTACAGTTAAGATCCAATTGATAAATATTTATCAGCCATTATTATTATCATCAGTTAGAGAGCTTTGTTTGGATAGGATCTTAGAAGTAGACATTGAATTAGGCAATTAGAATGTTATTAGTAACCTGAAAGGACAATTCTAAGAGTGTGGGTGGGTAGGGAGGAAAAGCCAGAGAAGAGGGTGGGTGGAGAAGTCAAGGCCGGCAGCGTGGACCCCACTTTCAGAAAGCCTGTTAGAAATAGGAGCGAGAACTCGGGTAAGAGCTTCACAGGGAAGGGTATTCACAGGGAAGGGTGTAGAGGAGACTTGTTTGTGGGCCACTGGAACAGAAAGAAAGGGCAGGAGGGAAGGAAAGTTATAGATGTGCTGTCTTGCTCCTCCAAGCGTGGTCCGAGAACCGGTGGCAGCCACATTACATAGCAGCTCGTTAGAAAAGCAGAATGTTTGTGCTCAAAAAAGTTAGAGAAGCTCCAAGCTGGAATACACCACGTGACTGGAAGGACCTTGCCAGGCTCCAGCAGGAAGCTCAGATATCCAGTCTCACAGCCTAAGTCAGGAGGCAGAGTCAAGTGGTCCAGCCTTTGTCATGTTTCCTTGGGGTCAAGGAACCTCAGAAGGGGCCCCGCGTGGACCTTTGCAGAAGCTCTTCCCCATTGTAGCAACAGATATGGTTAGTTCCACCCCAAGGTTTTCTGTTGCCCTTTCTCTTGTCAGTCTCCTCTGATGGAAGTGGTGCCTGCAGGCCTGCACTGTGCAGTGACAAAGCAGGGGCAGACAGCAGGCCAACTTGACACTCGGCATGCCTAGGGAACTGCTGGGTCAGCCAACCCAGAACGCACAGCCAGGGCCTGTCTTGTCTTCAGGGTGCTTACATTAAGAAAAAAAAAAATGCCTACAGGAAAATTAAGGGAGTCCCCATGAAGGTGCAGATTTCTAGCTTCTCTTGAAAAAATAACCTGGCAACATGACACCCGGCAATTACCTGGGTCTGAGTGGCAGCTGCCTCCTTGGTCTGAGTGTCCCTAAGTCACCTCAGGCCCTGGTGGCTCTTTCAGTTCTGTGTCCCCAGCCTAACTCTTCAAAGCGTTTGATTTTCTTGCCTTTGGTCTAATATAGCCTCTTTAAGGGAGTGGACACTGCCCAGCCTGGTTAAGGGCCTTGCCAGAGGCCGTCCGTTTTGTCCACAGAGCAGGGTCCTCGTTCCCAGTGCAGGTCTCGCGCTGTACCTGTGGCCCTTCTCTCTGTGGGTATCTAGGGCCTGCCACCAGAAGCCCCACTCACGCTCTGTGAAATCACTCAGGCCTGGTCCACTGGGCCTTCGTTCTGGGTCTCAGGGCCCCCAGGGAGATGTGTTAGGAACTGTACGAAATACTGTTTTATAAAATTATCACAAACCAAGTTCCCCTTGGTGAGTTGCTCTGAATTTCCATCTGTGAATGTTCTTACACTTTTTCACTCCAGAATTTTACCTGTTGTAAAAATGATATAATAAGAACTTTAAAAGACATTTTAAAAACTCGTCATAATCCCACCAGCATAGCATAGCAGCCGTCCCTATCTTTCCTTTTAAAAAATGCTTTAAATCACTGGAAAAAAAGACACACTTTTTATTTTTATCCTGTGCCATTAACAGTATATATTAACCAAACATCTGCCTTCCACCCTCCCACCCTCCCTACTCTCTCCTCCCCTCCCTGTCTTTTTCTTTCCCTTTCCTTCCATCCTGCCCCACCTGATAACCCCTGGGTAACACAATGCTTTCATCCTACTTCCAGAGTTTATCTCTTGAAGGAGGATACAGTCGCAATCCCGCTCAGAAAGCAGCCTGGACCCACCCTTGGTAACGGAGCTCTCTGCTCTACCATTTGGCCAGATAAGTTCCAGATCCTAGGCGGCAGAGGGGGGCCATCTAGGCATCAGGGTAACCTGGAAATACCTCCCTAGTCCTTACTTTTTCATTTACTCAAAGTTGAACATTTTGGCTGAATTATTGCGCGTGCGTGTGCGTGTGTGCGTGTGTTTAAAGAAATAGGACTGGAATGCTAACGTTTTAGGCACAGGAATCCCTTCCCTTTCTAGCCTGGTGTAGTCAGATAATTTTCTTTTGATGCCTCTGACCTGTATAAGTTGTTCATAAGTTTTAAGTTCCATGGTGTCATTTTTGCTATGTATGGCATTCTTAGCATTTATGTTCGTTCATTTCACACAGTTATTTAATTGTGTGCCAGGAGGGCACGTCCATACATGGTGATAACAGAATGCAAATGGCACCTCCCTGGGAAGGCCACGCGGGGTGCCGCTGGAAGCAACTCATGCTTTTGGTGAGACAGTAGTTGTGTGACCTTGGGTAAGTCACTGTACTTCTCTGCACTCAGTTTCCTTTTCTGGAAAGTGGGGCGGATTAATGAACGAAGACTCTATATGTAAAACACTTAGCAGAAAGCCTGGCAGACAAACAGTGCAGGGATTCAAGTTCCCCTTCCCCTCTGTTCCCTACACCTTTTCTTGGAGCTTGAGAACCTGCCATGGAGTTAATAATCTGTTAACAAACAATGTTCCAGGGAAGCTCAGACTACAAAGGTGGCTTTTGGAGAGGAAAGAATTTTCTTGTAATGTAAATAGTCAACTCCAGTTTAAGTCTTTAGCTTTGGTAAGCCTCTAGTTTAACCTATGTTTTCTTTGCGCAACCCTGCTTCCGATTCTGGGAACTCTGTCCCAGGTGGGTCTTGACGGAGAAGCAGGGCTGGGTCTGCGGCTGCGGTCTTCCTGATTCCCTTGGGAACTGGCTTTGCAGCAGACCTGTTGTGCAAGCTTCCTCCTACAGCTCTTAAGGATATCTGGGGCCTGGGGATCTCGTTCGGTCTTCCCTTCCTGATTCACACACTTTCTGCACCTGCCAGCACTGACTCACTGGCTCCATTTCTTGGGGGTCATTTGGCTGAATTCTACTTGTGGTCTAAGATCAGGAATGCACACATTTTAATTTTTTAAAATTTTTAATTCAAGTTTACTGAGGTGACAATGGTTAGTAAATTTACATAGGTTTCAGGTGTACAATTCTCTAATACATCATCTGTATCTCATATTGTGTGTTCACCACCAGAGTCAGTTCTCCTTCCATCACCATATATTTGATCCCCTTTACCCTCATCTACCACCCCCCTACCCCCTTACCCTCTGGTAACCACTAAACTATTGTCTGTGTCTATGAGTTTTTGTTTCTTCATTTGTTTGTCTTGTTCCTTTGTTGTTTTAAGTTTTATATACCACATATCAGTGAAATCATATGGTTCTCGTCTTTTTTTTGTCTGACTTATTTCACTTAGCATGATAATCTCAAGATCCATTTATGTTGTCGCAAATGGCACTGTTTCGTCTTTTCTTACCGCCGAATAGTACTCCATTGTGTATATATACCACAACTTCTTTATCCATTCATCTCTTGAAGGCCACTTTTGTTGTTTCCATGTCTTGGCCATCGTAAATAAAGCTGCAATGAACATTGGAGCACGTATATCTTTATGGATAAATGTTTTCAGATTATTTGGGTAGATAACCAGGAGAAGGATTGTTGGGTCATATGGTAATTCTATTTTTAATTTTTTGAGGAACCTCCACACTGCCTTCCGTAGTGGTGGCACCAGTCTGCATTCCCTCCAACAGTGAATGAACGCATTTTAAAAGCCCCCCCCCCCCTTTTGGGATTGTGGGTCCCGTGGTATAATTGTAGACTGAGAATTCTTCTCTTTGTCACTGCCAGCTGGTGAACTGGGCATATTCTCTCCGCTCCCTGGTGTTTTGTGTCTGTATTTGTAACCTGAAGGCTATAGGATATATTTAACCTTGGGAGAGCAGGGGTCAGAAACTTTGGAAACCTAATTCAGTCAGCAGCCCGGTATCGTTTGAGCATTGTCTGCCTGCCTTGTGACTGGTTTCTTTGACGTGAAGTCATGTACTTATGGTGTTAGACGAGCTAGACATTGACAGAAGCGTTGGAATTTGTTTAGGCTTTCGGGTTCCCCCAAGTGTGGAAGCATAGCACGGGGCGTGTGCCAGATAAGAACAAGACCTTGAGTCACCAGGAGGACGATAGTCCCCGGGGCAGTTTTGTTCTAGTCCTTCTGATATCTCAGGGAGGAAGTCTCAATTTGCTGTTTCGAACACCTCTCAACGCTCGCCCATGTCCCTTTTGAACAAAGGCACAATCAGGCTGAGGCGAGAGCCTTTGCCAGCGTGGCATCGCGCAGGAATTTCATGATCTGGTTTTGTTTGGCATTGTGTTTATTTTGAAGGTTATCGTCTCTTTTTTTTCGCAAGTAATCCCGGTTCACATATGGCAGTGTTACCATGTTTCATTAAAGTAAATTTACCTAATTAAAAAAATACAAGTCCATTTAAAGAAAAAGTGTGAGTCCTTAGAGCAGGTGACATGCAACTAGCACAGAAGTGGTGAGTGGCTGTGTGACTAGAGCGTTTTAGGAGGCAGACTGAGCCCTTCTGCTGGGTTAGTCTAAAAACTGCTGACCCGACTCCCTTGCTCACCTCACCGTGACAAATAACACTGGGGACACTTCCACCAACCAAAAAAAGTTCTTGTAGGCAGGGTCGCATCTTTTCCCTCGTGCCTTCCTGCCTCCTGCACAAGGACCTTGGTGTGGAATTATTCATGTATCTAACACACATATCGAGGGGCCGCCTGCTTTTCAGCAGCCGTTTGCTGGGCCAGGGGGTCTGGGAGTGACAGCTACCATGCCCGGGCTCTGGGGTGTCTGGACACTGGTAGAGACTGCTGTTGAATGTGGATTGTCTTCCTTTGAAAGAATTTACACTACGTTCCTAATGACCCCAAACATACTGGACATAAACAAGTGGCTTGCGCTGAGGAAGGCTGAGCGGGCATTTCCAGGTTGGTCTTGAGATACGTGTGGGGAAGGTGGTTCTCAGGACTGGCTGCTTCTCCAGGCTGTGATAGCACCTCCCCTGCTAGTTCACATTGTCCAGAACTAGCATCCTTGCCAGGAACCCACCATTGTCCCCAGAGTGGCAGAAAGGCTACTTATTCTGATGCGTCTGACTTCCTAGCGGTTGGTTCTTCCCAGGGTCCACACGGCCCCGAGGCTAGCCTGCTGTGTTACTTCAAAGAGACAGGTAGGTCCTGTGATGGGCAAGCGAGGTCACCTGCGAGGGGATGGCACGTGGGTGCCATAAAATATTTATCTGAGCTTCCCAAGGGGGAGGCTTTCTGTGGCCGCATGTGGCTCTGACTGCATCAGTTATCTTGGGAGCCTGGATCCAGGCTGGGGACAATTAGGACTTTGTGCTATGCTCAAGCTTGATGCCGCGGTGTGGATTGGTGATGCCGAAATGATCTGTCACAAGCTGAAATCACTTTCTTTTTTAAAACTTGAAGCAGAGACCATGATTGTTGACTGATGCCTGAGCCCCTGACCGTCCTCAGTGTTGAAATATAGAGTCAGTGCTTCTTTCTTATTACGAACTGACCTCACTGACCTATCTTCACTCCTGACCCTACTCTATTGCTGATCTTGACCCCTCCCTGACCCTCACGCCACCCCACACCCAACACTATTCTTGACCGTCTCCCTCTGCCTCATCCCATCCCTGGCCCCTGTAGAAGTCTCCCACCCAGGGATAGGATGCAGAGTCTGTTTTGCATCTTGCTTGCGAATTTAAAGCAACATTGAACGTTCAACATTTTGTTTTTTGAGTTGTACCAGCTTTAAAATGATGCTGTGGGGGAAAATCTGGGTTGAAAGTGGAGGTCTTTGGGTTCTCTGCCTTCTGGGCCTGACTTGGCTGCCATCTCCTGCCATATGGTGAAACCTGGGGCTGCTAGTTTCCCAGGACTCCGTTTTTTCATTGGCCATCAAGGGATTTGGGCCAGATGAGTGAGTCTCTTTATTTTTGGATGTTAGTCTGTGTGGTGGCATGGTGTGGGGACAAAGCCCCAGAAAGCAGTTTCCAGGCTCTCAGCCTCACATTGAAAGGTGCTGGCTCAGGTAGTAAATGGCCATCAACTGTGATTGGATGGCCATCAGCTGTGGCTAGTTGGCCGTCAGCTATAACCAGTGAGCCATTGGCCACTAATATAACTGCCGTGGCTACACTAGCAAAAAAATGGGGGCTAGCAAGAAGATGGTGGCTGGCAAGCGTGGACTGCTGTTAGGACGGTGGGTTGCAGATTATGTAGATCCTGTTTCCTGTGGCTGCAGCCCAGCCATCAGCGAGAATATATTGGTTTGACTCCCCTATCTATGGCTCCGTGGGTGTTCCTTTTTGGCCTCACCATATCCTGCGTTCTTATGTGGGGAGCAGGACCAGAGACCCCGCAGGCCGCCCCGCACGACACATGGCGTAGTTGGCAGGATACGGTGCCGGCCAAAGCTCTCCAAAATGGGGTGGAGCAGTTTGTGCTTGAGTCTGAGGAAAACCAGGAGGAGCAACTGCCGGAGAGCTGGAACCCAGGGGAGGGGTGGGAAGACGTGGACGGTTCCCCAACCAGCAGAGGCTGGAGAAAGCAGAGGTCGTTGCAGCCCTGTGGGCTGGGAACTGCTTGCTGAGGCAGCCCAGATGCAGGACTTGTAGTCCCAGGAGGAAACGCTTGCTGAGTCCTCTGTGGGAGATGAGGGTGAGGTCAAGGTCGTCCCTCACCCCCATGATAGCCCTGGTGAATGACTGTGGACTATGGGGAATTGCCTTTCATCCCTAATTTAATAGACTGCTTGACTGTTTGGGAACATACCACCATGTAGTGGGACTGGCGGATGTTTGCTTTTGTGTCTTAATCGGCCGCCATCGAGAATATGTAAGCACCTTGACTGTGAGTCGTTGTTGTTCCAGCAGGGTACCCTGAGAGGACTAGAGAGAGAGAGTGGCAGTGCCCTGAGAGCCCTGGCTGAGTCCAGGAAGTCTGGCTGTGCCCAGAAGTACTGGTGGTGCCCTGAGAAACCCTGGCTGTGCTCAGAGAGCCTGGCTGTGTCCCGGATATTGCATTCACCTCCAGGCTCCTCGCACAGGGACCCTCGCGGAAGATGCTTGTCACGTAGATTGTAAGGCGAGACTCTGTAGGGGTGGAGTGTGGGGACAAAGCCCCAGAAAGCAGTTTCCAGGCTCTCAGCCTCACATAGAAAGGTGCTGGCTCAGGTAGTAAATGGCCATCAACTGTGATCAGATGGCCATTAGCTGTGGCTAGTTGGCCGTCAGCTGTAACCAGTGAGCCATTGGCCACTAATATAACTGCCGTGGCTATACTAGCAAAAAAACGGGGGCTGGCGATAAGATGGTGGCTGGCAAGCGCGGACTGCTGTTAGGATGGCGGGTTGCAGATTATGTACATCCTGCTTCCTGTGTCTCCAGCCCAGCTGTCAGAGAGAATATATTGGTTTGACTCTCCTATCTGTGGCTCCGTGGGTGTTCCTTTTCGGCCTCACCATATCCTGCGTTCTTATGTGGGGAGCAGGAGCAGAGACCCGGCAGGCCGCCCGGCACGACACATGGTGACGCCAAAGCTAATCTCCAAGGCCTCTTCCAATTTTAAAGTTCCCTGAGTGTGACACTGGACTGCTGTACTTGAGTTCCACAGCTGTGAAATGAGGAAGTAAAATTAGGACTACTGCTCGTTTTAGGTGGGTTTTATGAGGAAGGCACCTTAATAGAATAAGATGAACAAGTAAGCAGGGCCTTCTCTGGCTTGTTCGGCACCATATGCCCAGCACCTAGGTTAGTGCCAATAAAAATGGGCAGATCGAGTGAAAGAACACTAGGTGATTCTGTGAGTTTTGTGCAAAGCAATAAAGAAGCCCCAAGGAGGCAAAGTCCTTTTGGCTTATCCTTAAGCATGACCGTATCCCAAATAACTTACAGGTGCCGGCAGGGGAAAGGGGAGGAGAAAGGAAGAGCGAAGACATGGCTGAGTCTGGAATCCTGCACGTGTGAGGGGCCTGCTGTGTATTCTTCTCACCCTGAGGGGCCCAGCCTTCCAGTCCTTTGCTGTCCGTTTTCTAGTTGCACAGACTCCGGGGGACGCTGCCAATATCCAGCAGTTGCTGCTGCATTTCATGCCGCAGCTGTTGAGAAGCCCATTGGCTGCAGCTGCCCTGAGGCTGAGCCCTCAGCCTCCCCTGTGGTCACCTCTGGATTCTTCAGACTGGCTGGAGCCGAGGAAATCAGATTGGGGGTCCCAGGCCTGCCCTCCCCTGAGACCCTTCCCCATTCCCTGTCCTTACACCCTTTTGTTTGACAAGTCACAAAGGATCGAGAAATTCTTGGGGCCCTCTTTGCTCTCCAATGCTGAAAGACTGTTCACATCAGGGGCCGCAAGGTGTGATTATATTTTAATCCCCGTGCAAAATAGTACTGTCACGCCATCACCAGTTCCTTCTCCATAGTATTTGTGTTGTGTTGCAATCTGAGAATGGAGCCCATGGATGTCCTCTCCAGTGCTTGGTCTTGGCAGCTGATACCACCAGGAGAATGATCAGTCATTCCATGGGATCTGGCCCAGAGTCACAGGAAATTAGCACCTTGCCTTCAGGAGGGACACCGGGCCAGCTGATCTGAGCTGCAAATTGATCCTCATATCTCTTGGAACTGGTGCAAGTGCAGAGATGGACGGTGGACACTTCAGGGAAGGGGCAGCTGCCATCCCCCAAAAGAGTAGTTCTCTGCAGCCTGGAAAGGCCAAGGTGGGATGTGACCCAAGAAAATCATGAAGAGGCCAGAGAGGAGTGGAGAGGCTTCATTGTGTTATCGGTCAGTGAATTGATCTGTGAATTTTAATCAAGACACATCAGTGGTCAAGGCTTGGGCCTTGGTTGGTTGATATAGTCCTTCCAGCAAACTTGAGGCCCACTCTGTACCAGCCACAATACAAACGTGTGTTGGTTCTGTACAAAGATGAGTTAGGTTGAGTGGCTGTGGTGGGAACTGCACTTAGATGGGCTGAGGAGGGTACTTGGTGTGGTGCTGAGTGCAGGGCACTGCTCTGCCTCCCTCCCCCCGCTGTTCTGGTGTTCACCCCTGGGACGTCCTCCCCACCGTGCCTGCAGAAGGCCTGAAAGAACGGGCCTGCTTGTTTGCTGTCTGGGGAATCTTCATGCTGATGTTTCAGTAGCTCCAGCTTCCTAGGTGGATGTTTTGGATGGTGTTGGCAGGATAAGGGTGTGACGTTGTCACGTGGCCATGGGAAGATAGATTCCTGTGTCCTGTTGTTGGGTAAACCCAGATTATTTGTGTAGGAGGAGCTAGGCTGGGAATCAGGGCTCCAGGCTTCCAGATGTGGCTGTGCCACTCATCTGTTACTAGGTCTTGGAAACAGGATGGCTTATTGCTTCAGTCGTGGGGTCAGTGGGGAGGATGGGTGGCTGGGCACGTTACACGTACACACACATATAAAAATCTCACAATATGCTCTGAAAGATGTAAGTAGGTAACAAAGGGGTTTTGATTGAGAAAGTTCGCAAAATATTAGGTTAAAATACAAGGTTAAACAAAGTTGTTAAAGTGGTTTCTTTTTACCTCAGAACATTTAGGGCCTTTATTACACTAATATGGGGAATGGCCACCTGGATGGCGCAGTCTTCTGCGGTTTCCAAACTCAGTGGACCATGGAACACTTGTGTTCTAGAGGAGCTTCTTGAACTCACGTTCCTTGGAATTTACTTTGAGAATCAGTGCTTCTCAACTGGTGGTGATTTTATCCCGTAGGGGACAGTGGCAATGTCTGGAGACATTTTTTGGTCCAAATTGGGGACCACTGGGGAGTGGCGGAGAGTGCTACTGGCATCCAGTGGGTAGAAGCCAGGGATGCCGCTAAGTATCCTACAACACGCAGGCCAGATGCCCACAATAAAGGCCGATCCAGCCAAAATGTCAATAGTGCTGAGGTTGAGAAGCCCTGAACGAGGTGGTCCCGCAGGCTCCCCCCGCCCCTGCCTCCCAGCTCTCACACTTCGGGGACAGGGTGGTTTGGTGACACTGCCCGACTTTACCCTGAGGGACCTCTGACCCTTGAACATCATTGCTCTCTGGAAGGCAGGAGAGGTGAGGCCATTCTGTCTCCTCCTTGTAGACACTTGCACACTCCTGGCTCAAGGGCCGTATATCCACATAGCCACATGTATCCGTATATTCAGTAAGCATGGTCTGGCGTTTCTGGCAGCTCACAGGGTGGTGTCTAGATGAGAAGTACACGAAATCTTCCTTTCCCGGGTTCTGTTTCCACCCTCCGTGGCCAAGCTGGGGGAGTTCACTTTGTTCTGTTGACTGAGAAACTCGGACTTCAAAGTCCACGGCCTGCCAGGTGCTATTCCCGCAGACGGAGCTGAGATTCCAGGAAGAATCTCCAGCTCACAGAGATTCATCATCTTTTTGAAGTTTTAAAATCACAGATGTTTTTTATGAGTACTCAAGGTATTCCAGCTTTTTATGCATCCCCTTAAAGTGCCTTCCCCCAACACATATTTTTCTCTAGTAACCAAAACACAGTAGGTAATGGAAATTCCATCACAGGCTGACCCACAGACCCAAATGGAACTGGCTCAATTATACCTGAAGCAAGGTGCTGTCATGACTAATTAGCCTCTCACAGAGACACATTTTCCTATGGCTGACTTCAGGGAAATCAGCCTGCCACATCTGAGTAAACCCTTGGAGAGCTTCCTTTCCTTCCCTAGGCTTCTGAGGTTGTTTTCTTTAAGGATTCTCTGCCAGCGCTGGGCCACGGAGCAGTCCATCCAAGGTGGAAATTCACTTCCTGCCCGCCCTCCACCCCACCAGTCCTGTGCTTATTCTCATCAAGGCCTCGCTGTTTTCAGGGGTGTGAGCCATCCACCTGGAAGGTTTCCCCTGCCTCAGAAGGCAGCATGGGCAATGCTCAGCAGGCTCTTAGTCCAACTCTGGCACTCACAGGAACTTAGGAAGGCCCTAGGGAACCATGTTGGGAGTTGCCCTCTGGAGAGGGAGGGAGTCGTGTCCTGTGTTTAGAGTTCTCTGATGAGATCCAGTGAGTGAAATTTATGCAACAAACTTTTTTGGCCACTGGCCCTGCAGGGGATGTATGAAACACCTCTTTCGAAAGGACACTCCGTAATGGATGACTTATTGGGCAAAGCACTGGGCCCTTGCTGAATTGGTTCAGCTATTTGAGTGTTGACCATGTGCTAGAGAGTGCTGGTATTTCTTCTGAAGTTTGCAGGATCTGTAAATGTGGAGACAGAGGGAGGGTCCAAGTCAGGCTTCAGGGGGCTGCAGAGAGCTCCCCCACCGCTGATCAGCACTGGTTCAGTACTGAGTCCTGGCATATTTCTGAGTGCTTTCTGCATCACCATTAATTCTCACAGCCACCCTCTGTGGTGGATATTAACAACTCGCATTTCCAGGTGAGGGAACTGAGGCTCATGGGAGGTGAAGAAACCCCCCAAGTTAGTAACTAGCAGAGTCAGGCTTTGAATGCATGTCCAGTAGACTCTAAAGCCATGCTTTTAATTCTGTGCCTGCCATGAGTGCTGGCTTGAATCCAGCCCTGAGGTCCCAGCTTGTATCTAGTCTCCGCAGCCCCAGTGAGGTGCAGGGCTCTGAGGGAGGGCCCGCGTGACTGTCGGGCAGTGATGCCCAGTGGCACTCACATGCAATGGACTGGGCTGTCTGGCTCTTCCTTGGGAAGAATTGCTGTGCACCACGCTCAGAAATTGCATGTGCCACATCTTGCACCTGAACTCCCTTAAGAAGAATTTTTCAAGCGATGACTGCAACGCATAAGTGGATTATAAAATCAATTTAGTGGGTTGCAACCAATGCTGAATAAGAAGACGTGAAAGTACATCCCTTGTAACAAGGTTAGGTATTGTTTCCTGAGTCCGGGGCTGCATGACTCATACGGATCACAATGTAAAGCCCATTTCTTACTTTGGGTAGAGATCCTAAGTTTGAAAGCACTGCCCTGGAGGGAAGCTGGGCCTGCCGTAAGTGCTCCAGAGAAAGGCATGCAGGGTTTACTCTTTGAATGTCGGCTGGGAGATGGGTTGAAGAAGGCAAAGGGCACGGGAGGTCTTGGCAGATGGGTCTGCAAGGGCTGACTATGAGTCCAGTCTGATCTGGGCTCTGTTAGCTGCTTCTGGGGCTTCAGAGATGTTAGAGAGGAGGCCCTGTTGGTCCCCAAGGTTCTTCCTTTCGAGTCAGAGAGCTTTGCCCAACAAGAGGATGTAAAGCAACATCTATGAGAATGATAGCAGAGCAGGGCAGTGTAGCTGTGATTCAGACCATGGGTTCCAGGGCAGCCTGCCTGGCTTTACGTCTTGGCTAAGCTCTCTCTCTTATACCTCTGTGACCTTGGGAGGACCACCTAATCTGTCTGTGCCTCAGTTTCCTCATCTGTAAGACTGGCACAATACACGCTGCATAAAGTGTTAGGAGGATTGAGTTAGTGTTTACAGAATGCTGAGAACAATGCCTGGCACAGAGCCATTATCGATACTTGTTTGTGATATAAAAATGAGTCATTTGAGCTTTGTTTGAGTAGCTAACAAAGCTTTACCAAGGCAAGACTGGAATAGGTACTGAAAAGTACTCTGTTTAGTATTCTTTTTCCATCATTATCATCGACAACTACTATTTTCTTGTCATAAATATGTTCCAGACCTTGTGCAGGGTCTTCCACGTATGTTCCACAATCTAGTGAGGTGGGAACCATTATACTCATTTTACAGTTGGGGCAGTGAGTGTTTAAGGAGGGGCCAGGCTGGTCTGTCTGTAGGGCCTGTACTCTAGCACCGCAGGATACATTCTGCCCTTGGTCTGCTGCCACTGTTTCCTTTGAAGATGTGGCTGCTGAGGTCCTTTCCTGGTCCTGAAAAGGAGATTGTCCTCTCCACTGGGCAGATGGAGGGTTTTGACTCTCTGTGGAGTGTCCCAGACCCACCCGAGTGGTGACTCAGATGTCTGCTATGGAGACCTGGTTTTGCGTTGGCTCCTATGGGCCTTGGCTGGTCGTGCTGAGGTCTGAGATGTGTCAGAGGTCTGCTCTGCCTCATGCCTTGCTCATCCTCTCTCAGTCTCAGAAGCCAAAGCCCTGCCTGGACAGAGACAGCCCATGACAAATGCAGGCCCTTCTTTGAAATGCTGTGTTTAAGAAGCTTCTAAGCAGAATGTGTGGCCCAGCAGAGACCCATGCATTTTTAAATGTCCGCCCTCCTGTCTTTGGAGGAAGGTCCTTGAAAACTGCCAGATCATTAGGGCTCTTAGTCATCCGGTTCAGCACTGGGGAACTAAGGATCTTGGCTCTGTTATCAGCAGGAGAAGTCCTGGGCTTGGGCCAGGCTAGAGGACAGCCCCCGCTGCCCCACCAGGGGGACCCATGCTGGACACTGGTGTGGGCTGATTGGCAGTTGGCTAAAGAGAACAAATGAGGACAGCGAAAAGGCAGGCCTCTTGGTCGAGTTGCACAGCACCCACTGGGTGTAGGTCTCCCTAAGCACTGTGGACAAACATGACTGAGAGGGCTGGCCTGGAGAGACGTCCATTCTCAGGAACCTGAGTACCATGGGAATCTGAGGGGGTGGTTTGGAGAGCTGGAGTAGTTATGAAAAGCCTCCCACAGGAGGGAAACACAGGTGAGGGAACTAAGGGCTTGGAATTACCACAGTGTTAGACCTGGGTATTGTCTCTAAACATAACATTTACTCCTGGAAGCAACCACCAGCCCACCAACACTTACCTCTTCATTCATTCATTCATTCATTCATTCATTCATTCATTCACTACAAATACCGCCTATGTGCCTGCTTCGACACAGTTCATGCTGCCTCTCCCCCGGGGTTCATGGTCTAGTGAGGGACACCTGCATTAAACAACTAAATCTCCAAATGTCTGTGAAATTAAAACTCCAGCGACTCTGACAAAGGAAACAAATGGATTGTTGGCGTGAGAAAGAAGAACAAAAGGGCCCTAATTTAGACTGAGCCATTTGTCAAAACCATGCTCATCCTTCAAGGCTCGGCATAAATCCTACCTCCTTCACGAAATCAACCAGTTCCACAAAGACTGACTGTCTGAGGCCTTTTAACAGCCTCCGCCATGCTTTGTCTTCCTCTCCAGTGTCAATCCTACCTTTATTTAGTTTCGGGTACCTGTCTTACTTGCCCTGATATTCAACTCCTGGAAGGGGAGGTTGCATTTTATTGTCTGAGAATCCACTGTGAGCACTCCCTCTCTGAGTGGCACACAGGGACATTGTTGTTCAATGAATGCGTGAATGAATGAATGAATATAGGCCTCAGTTGCTAATCCCAGGACCCCCTATGGAGATGCAGCAGATCTCTTTGATGAGCACCCAGGCTCCACAGCCAGCCTACCTGGGCTCAGCTTGGTGGTTTACTGGCTGTGTGACCATGGGCAAGTGTCTTGACTTCTCTGTGCCTCTGAGTTCTCATCTGCAGAATGGGAGATGTTAGTAATACCTAGTTAATATAAGGGTGAAAAGGGTTTGTGCATGTGCATTGCTTAGATCCGTACTTGGCGATAGTAGGTGATTTATGAATTAGTAGCAATGCCCAGGACACATCCAACATCTCACAAAATCCTCACAACACCCCTGTAAAGCATTGATTATTACTTTTGTCTTATAGCTCAGAAGCCTGAGGTTTCAATGGGTGTACTAACCTGTGTAGTTTGCACGGCAAATTAGATTTTAAAGCAAAACAAAGCAAACAGAAAATGAGGCAAGACTGCAAACCCGGGACTGTTTGTCCCCTATGACAAGTCCCTGGCTAGCTTCGTGCTCAGCTCATAGTGAAGGCCAAGATGTGGGTGTTCCAGAAGGCTACTCTGCTGTCCAAAGGCTAATGTACTGTTCATGGATGGACTGGACATTTGAAATTAGATGCTGGCCTTAGAAGGGATGAGGGAGGGAATTCTTAACTTTTGAGGCGGGGGTGGGGCTCTTCTCCTCCTGTCTCCAAGATTCAGATGCCTCTCTTATTTTTTAAGGGCCTTGTGGTGGGAGATGACATCCTGAGAATCTCTTGATCTGCTGCAGCAGAAAACATGGCCTTGAACTCCCTATAAAAAACACCTGAAGGGTTTCAAGTGCATACCAACTCTGTGTGAGCAGCCAGCCCGGGTTGGCATGGATTAGAGAGGCAAGGAAGGCATGTGGTTGCTTCTGATTTTTCATTCTGTAGCCTCTGAGCTTGAGAAGACAGAGACCCCATTTCCTGGTGTCCCTTTCTCAGTATCAACAATGACAAGCTGTGTCCATATTCCCTTTTTGGCTCCTAAGATACTGGCAGTCTGTGTCTGCCTCTTTTGAGAAGAAAATTATACCCCTAATTTTTCCAAAAGGGGAGGGGTATAATTTGTGTGTGAAAATATCTACGGCTAAGCCATTTCCATATCGATTAGAGGAGACATTTGTAGCTCAGACCAAAGGAAAGGAAACTCTTTGTGACTGAAAGGACTACCCCCTTGTGAGTATCTCCTGGTGAGAAATGGGACCAATGGAGCCATGATGTGGGAAAGCCAAGTCTCCATAATTTATTCATGGACTTTTTTTTTTTTAGACTGAAAAAATAATCACATGCTTTTTGCCAAAACCATCTGCAAGGCAGCAATCCAACAAAACGTCCTACTAATTAGGTAATCTAATTTCCAAAGAGAGACCTCAGCTCAAACACCCCCCAGCTAGCAGTGATACAGATAACAAAAGGATCAGAGAGCTGAGACAAGTTGTTCTTTGAAGTTCATGTGGATACCCACCACGGTGAAGGCTTGGCCAGAGCTTCTTCTGGGCTGTGCGTGTGTGTGTGTGTGTGTGTGTGTGTGTGTGTGAGACATATCTGTGACGATGACAGACACCCTGTTTGGGGGAAAGGATGCTACAAATTGGGTGGCTTGAAGCAATAGAAATTTATTCTTTCACAACTCTGGAGGCCTGAAGTCCAATATCAAGGATTTGCAGGGCCATGCGTCCTGTGAAATCTGTCTAGGAGAATCCTTCCCTGCGTCTTCTGAGCTTCTGGTGGTGGCGGTCTGTCCATCCTTGGTGTTCCTTGGCTTGCAGCTGCCTCACATAGTCTCTTCCTCACCCGTTACACAGTCTGCTTCCCATGCCTCTGTCTTCACATGGCGTTCTCTTTCCTATGACTCTCTCTCTCCTCTTGTAAGGACACCAGTGATACTGGACTAAAGGCTCACTTGATTGACTTGACTACAAAGACCCTAGGTATAAATAAAGTCACATTCACAGGAACTGGGGGTTAGGGCTTCAACATAATTTTGAGGGGACACAGTGCAACCCATTACCTTGCCTTGCCCTAATGCTGGAGAGATGGGTCAGGGTTTCTTCTGCTAGTTAGTGCATGGATGCAGACAGTTGGTGTTCTCCTGGGAATCGGGTCCTTGGAGAGAGGAGGAATTCTCAGGTGGAGGACTTAAGCTTTGTCCTGTTTTCAGATTGGTGTTTCTCCAAGTGGGTCCCCAGTATCAGCATAAACGAAGAACGTGTGAGAAATGTAAATTCTTAGGCCACACCCCAGACCTACGGAATCAGAAAGTCATCTGTTTTTAACAAGTCTTCCAGGTGGTTCCAATGCATGCTATGGTTTGAGCACTGTTCTTTCCTTTTGTCCTCACGGCTCTACTTTCAAATGGGGCTGCCCCTGGGTCCTGGTGAATGTTTTGGGTTAAAGAGAAAGTTCTTTGGTCAGATGAGTTTGGGAGGCACTGTGTTGGTCTAAATAAAACAAGTTCCTTGACTGAAGGACAGTTCTGAGCTTTTGATACGCTTTATGCACTGAATGTTGAAAATTTCCAGGAAGGGAACAGTAGCATTTCCACATTTCATTGATAAAAGAGCCGTCCTTTTTGTGTGGGGCATTCTGTCGGACTGGCATTCTGCAGAGTACACACCGGGAAACACAGCTCTCGTCCACATGTAAAGGCATTCAACAACTTTTTATGAATCACCTTCTAAGAACCAGGCCTGGTGCTGGGGGAATCCATCAGTGAACAAGATGTAGTTTCTCTCTCCGTGGAACTTAGAACCTAGAGAAAGAGCCGGCACACTGCAGGCCGTGGGCCAAGTCTGGCCTGCCATCTGTTGTTGTGTATAGCCTGTGAGTTAAGAATGGTTTTACATTTTTTTAAATAGTTGAACAAAAATTTAAATGAAGGCTATTTCATGAAATGTGAAGCTGCCATGAAATTCAAATTTCAGTGTCCGTAAATACAATTTTACTGGGAAACAACCACTCTCATTTGTTGACACATTTTCTGTGGCCACTTTTGCTCTGTGACAGAATCGAGAGACCATGCAGCATGTAGCCCACAGAGCCTAAAATATTTACTCTCTGATCCTTTGTAAAACCTGTTTTCCGACCCCTGGTCGAGTGAAGCAAATTGATGTGCAACGATGTATTTGTAGGTGCCTGAGTGTTATGGAGGGGGAGTACGAGGACCACATGACTGGGGGCTCCACTCACTGGAGGTGCTAGTAGTGGGGGGCGGGAGGGGGCATTAGGGAAGGCTTTCTGGAGAAAGATCTTAAGGATGAGTAAAAAGCTGGAATATAACTGGATGGAGAAAGTTGTTATAGGCAAAGGAGGTAGTACATGTCATTTCTTGAGTCAGGAAAGAGGACCACTAGTTGAAGGGATGGAAGGAAGTCTAGCGTGCCTGGGGCCTAAAGAAAGTGAGGCCCAGAGTGGTTCCATGTGTGGCCAGATACCAGGCAAAGGCCAGATAGGCAAGAGCTCTTTCGAAGGCCATGCTGAAGATTTCGAACTTGCCCCTAAGAGCCACCGCGAATCATTGGAGAGTTTCGGTGCAGGGATGATAGGAGTAAGTGGTCTAAACTTGGCGAGGACTCTCTGGCTTCAGTGTGGAGAGTGGATGGCGGAACTGCAGCCGGAGTAGATGCCGTGCAAATAATTATGAAGCTTAGCCGTCAACGAGGAGAGAGGAAGAGGGGATGGAGAGAAGTGAGTGGGTTTGAGGTGTGAATGTGTGTTATGCTCATCCTTTCTCCTGCCAGGCTCTGTGTGTTCCCTGACAAGCTGAGAACCTTGTTTCTTGATGCTGGGCCTGCATCCTCTTAGACTCTGATTTATTAATGAGCTTGTTGCAAACCTACTACATAACCATTAGGCACAGTGCTAGGTGTAAACATAAGAGAATACATATATTCTATAGATACGAGAATTGATAAGATCTAATTTCTAACCTCAAGATTCCTAGCTGGGGGTGTGACGGATGTCTGACAGTGCTTGAATTTAATGAGGGCTAGTAACTAGAGAAACCAGCAATACTCTGAGGAGACAGAAGAAGTGTTGAGCGAACCTCACTGGCAGGTGTTCTTTCAAATTAAGAGACCTGGAGAGGCTCCATGGTGGAGGCAGCTTTCAAACTGTGTCTTGAAGGACATGTCAGATTCGGAAAGGAGGGGCGCGGTAATTAATCCGACATGAAGGAAGTGATAGACTTGTGGCAGTGTGAGGTTTGTACAGGGAAGAACAAGGGAAGCAGTGGGGCCGCAATGAGCGAGAAGTGGAGGCTTATTAGGGTGAAGAGGTGGACCTGGGGCTCCCACGTGGGTGTGGAAACTTGACTTAGACTCCCGATTGTTCAGTGTGCCTGACACCTTAATCTAGGCTGTGCTGAGATCACGAGTAACTCCCAGGAGTGGATGGGCAGGAAAGTGGAAGGCTCACTGTTTCTCTAATGGACAGGGCCCTACCTGCTTATTTCACATCCTCCCGAGGCAGGTACAAAACCAAGAAACACACCCCTTTCTGTGACCTTGTTTATAGGTACAGCCCTTAGGCTGGGTCGCAGTAACAAGTGCTCTTGGGACTTCGAGCCCATTGATTCTACGACTGTTTCGACTATTTCTAATTGTCTTTTACCTATGCTTCGACTTTCTCTTTGTGGCTGGTGCCTGGCCCCTGGCTGTGCCCTGAGACCAATAGCTTACCATGAGGTTTTTTTTCTGGTCCTTGGTTCTGTTGTTCAGGCTGTGACTCACGGTTATTTCAGTCGTCCTGTGTCAGAAGATACTTAATAAATATGTGCGATGATGATGGGCCCCTTAAGAATAGTTTAGCTGATTTATTTTTAAAAGTGCTTTTAAAAATAGCGAAATAAAACAAATGTGCAGAAAAGCATATAAAATATAAAAGTACAAAATAGTGAATAATCATGAGAAACTCTAACCACCCACTGGGTCAGGAAACACAATATTGCCAGTATCCTCAGAAGCTTCCCTGTGTATCCCTTCTCCTTGGCTGATTTCTCACATTTGGTGTGTCCATGCTAAGAAATCTTAGTAACAATGATGTCTGTCCAGCTTTTGATCAGAAAAGCAGCTGCAGAAGAAGAAAAATAGACACTTGGAATTCAGATAACAATCTGACCTTTTTTTTCAGAGCTGAACACAGGAAAGAGGTCCCATCTCCATGAGTGCATGGGGTGGACTGACAGTTGTCATGGAAACGTGGGGCACACCGGACACTGGCTCAGGTGATGACACCTGCTTGTAGACAGGAGCCCCTGTCCTACAGGGCTCTTCTCTCACTAAGGTGGTTAGAGTTTCATAATAAGAGACTGCACAGGCTTCAAAGAAGCTCCCCTCATGTTACCTTCTTCCCAGGGCCCACCTGGTGTGGCCCCCCTCAGCCTGGAAGATGGAGCTCTAAGGGAGGGAGAGAAGGTTTCTTTACGTCTAAGGGAGATTGTGGGTTTTCAGGCGAGAATGTGGCAGAACTAACAACAGTTCCGCAGTAATTCAGTAGTAAATGTGACATTCAGGTTATAGACATTATGCGAACTGCATTTTCTAAGAATTACCTTGGGCCCCCTTTTGTTAAAGTCTGTATTTGTAGAAGGAGGCTAGTCTGAACATGCGGGGCGGGGAGAAATAAGCTCCATTGGAAGAGAAGGCTGAAAGGCTTCGCCCTTTCTTCCAGGGAAAGGTGTGTGCCTTTTGAGATTCAAGTGGTTGAAACACTTCCTCCAGTTCTTCAGTTATTTACACTGGGTACATCACAAAGAGATGGGTAAATTCAGTAAATTGGGGAGAAGGGAGGGTTGCTGTAGGGAGGGAGAGTCCTGTGCGTGCAAGTGTGTGGACGTTCCGGCTTCCTGTGGGCTTGTTTTCTGTATCTGACTTCATCTTTGGGCTGGACCTGCCACTTTGTCAAGTGTGCCCTTCTGACCCAGGTCCGGAGATGGGGAAAGGGTGTGGGTGCTCCAGAGGTAGCAAGCCAACGTGTCCAGACACTTGGTGTGCTCTGTCTGAGTGGAAAACCTCATCTGAAGCCAGACTGAATCACACCAGTTTCTAAGACATTCCTCAACCATGTTAGGCAAAGAGTCCCCCGCGGACGAGTGGGGAGAAGGAAACCTGATATAATTTTGGAAAAACCTTCTTCGAGAAAGAAGGTTCTCACAGCTGCTGAGCCTCTCTCCTACGTCCAGGGTTGGAGGGGTCCCAGGCCACAGGGAGGAGATTGATGGGTCCAGGGAAGCCAAGGAGAGGGCTGAGGTTTTCCAGTGCAGGCGAACTCGTCTTTTCTAACTCCCCTCAGCGATCTAGGAGGAGAAGTAGTAGTTGTCTGAACCTGATAGAAATAGAAGTCCCCTCCCCTCGCCCCAGGCTGTTGAATTATTGTTATTATTTCCCATTAACAGCCAGTCCAGACTCTTGTATTTGGCTGCTGTGTTGGAAACCTAGGTACAGACTAGGGTGGTGGGAATGGGAACCCAGACGCGCAGGAAACTGAGATTAGAGAGCTCAGCTTCCCGAGCAGGCGGGGTGGGGTGGGGGTGTTACAGAATCAGAACTTGGGGAGACAGGCAGCTCTGTAGAGCCTGGGGATCTGAGCCTGCCCTCCCTGCCCCCTATACACACACGCACACACACACATGCACACACACACACACACACACACACACACACACACACACACACACGGCAGCCATTTGCAGTACTCTGTCCTGAGTGTACCAGTATGCCTGGTAACCTGGCCATTTTTCTGCCTCCTGAGGTGTCTCTGATTTGCTAGGTGTTGGTTTCCTGAATGGGGGGTCATTGGGACGACCTAATTATGACAACTCTTTTGACCTGAAGCCAAACCCCCCATCCAAGTTCAGCAAACGGAAGAGGCAGAAAAACCTTCAGTTGGTGAGGTCTCTAGGCGCTCACTGGATTAGGTCCCAAATCATGGTAGAAATTTTCCTGGAATGGGCCAAAACCTTTTGTAAACAGGAACATTCATCTTTTTTTTTTACCGACGTGCCTGGTGAGGCATGTGCCTCTCAGAAGCCCCATGATATCTGATTTTGCTTCGGGTGTAGTGCTTGTATTAGAACATGGAGCTACCCTCAGGGACAGTCGTGTGGGAGCTAGCACGCAATTCAAGCTTCAAGTCATGGAAACTGGCCTGGTTTAGCCAAGATGTCAGTGGTGCCTGGGAAAGGGTTGCTTTTCCAGTGCCTACTGAGCAGTTTTAATTTATTTAGTCAGCACATATCTGTTAATCACTTGCTGTATGCCAAACACTCTGGGTATTAAAAAAAAAAAAAGGGCCATTGACTTCAAGGACCTTTCAGGCTAATTGGGACAATATGACATGCATGGGTAAAAAGACAGCTAAGGCTGCCAGCCAGTGCCTGTCCAGTGCTGAGTGAGGGAAACGATCGTGGACACTGGAATGAGGACAGGGGGGCTGTAGCCAGGGTGAAGACTTCATTGCACCCCGGGGATTTGCTTCAGGAGATGAATGTGTATGGAGAGCAATGGAAAGGGCACTCCAGGAGCAAGAAAAGCTGGCACAAAGGTGTGGCGGACAGGAGAACTAAGTCACATCAAAAACATGTGGTGGGAGAGCAGGCTCTGTGAGAAGCGGGGCGGGCAGCCCGCAGGCCTGAAGACCGGCCTGGAGGAGTTTGAGTTCTGTGCTGTGGGCAGTGTGGACTGGGGAGGAGTTTTGAGATTCCAGGGAACATGAACAGAATGAAAATAAAGCAGAACAAAAAAAACACGAAAAGCATCCCCCCCTCCCCCCAAAAAAACACCCAGAATTGGTTCAATTATTCTTTAACTGTCCCGACCCGCGGGACACTACACGAGGGACCCCGAAGCACCTAGAAGGGAGGAAAATGGGAGACACAAAGACCAGAGACAAGACAGGAGTTCTGATCAAGTCTCTCTTTATTGCAGCTCAATCATGGGTTATATACATTCTTTTGCTGGGTGGAGGGGCATTAACATAAGAAGGGTTGCCGTAGGCTAGTGGTCTTCCATCCGGACACCCCCTACAGAATGTGGGTGTTACCCAAGTAACTTCCTCTATCTCATGCTTCTCAGTTATGTGATGGTGCCTTACAGGCACCCGCCCTCTACATTTAACCACACATTGAGTCCCCACTATGCGCCCGGCACTGTTCCAGGCTCTGAGGATATGCACTGAGCAAAGTGGGCCAAGGCCCTGCCCCCGGCTAGTGGACACTGATGGAGGAGAAGAAGCACACACGTATGTAAGGTCAGGTAGTGAGCGGTCAGCGTTGTGAGGAAATGGTAGCCGTGAGGGTTAAAAGGGATCTGTTTCATTTGGGGCGTCGAATTGTAACTTAGATTGTTCACAAGTCACCTTTTCACGCCATGTTGCTTCTGGCTGTTGACTTGGAGGGAAATAGTCAACCACAAATAATTCATCTTACCTGCTGTCTGCTGGCAAATTCTCTCTACTTGCCCCCCGAGTGGTGGTTTGGGGCCATCGCAACTATGGCACTGTTTCCAGGAAGATTGTTTAGGTTCTGTACATTTTCAGCTGTAGTGGTACTGAGGCTGGAAACTCACGATCCTTTGGTATGGCCCTGAGCCCTGAAAACTGCTGCATTCCCTTCTTGCTTGCTCTCTGGTCCAGCTGCTGTGGAGCCCTGAGAGACCTGTCTTTGTCCCTTGGGCCCTACCTTTCCTGGCTCTGAAACTGTTCCTGATTTATGTGACAAACACACCCTGGGGGCCATGTAGTGGGGGCTGGCTACTATGAGCATAGCCTTTCTGGGCCTTCATTTCCCATCTGCAGAGTGAGAACTGGGGTGAGTGGTTCCTAGACTTCCCATGAGATACTCAATGAAACTTTAAAAAACATAGAGACTGTCAAAGGGTTGCCGGCTTTTTATTTTGACAAGCAAGGACATAAAAAAGAAACTGTCAAATGTCAGCTCTACCATCATTGTCATTTCATTAAAAGGCATATTCTTGGGCGGCCGGATGGCTCAGTTGGTTAGAGCTCTAGCTCTCAATAGCAAGGTTGCTGGTTCAATTCCCTCAGGGACTTTGGGCTGCACCCCCTGCAACTAAAGATTGAAAATGGCAACTGGACTTGGAGCTGAGTGGTGCCCTAGATTGAAGGACAGTGACTTGACTTGGAACTAATGGGTCCTGGAAAAAACACACTGTTACCAAATAAAATTAAAAAAAAAAAAAGGCATATTCTGACCCAACAAAGAAACAGACAGTCCTTTCCTAGAGAGGAGTGCTGCCCATCTTTCACTGACACATATACATTCCATAGTACTGCTGCTTTTCATTTCCAAGCTCCATCCTAGAGCAGTGCTGCTCTGTGGCCCAAGCTGGGACCACAGGACCAGAGGGCCTGAGAGCCAAGCTCCCAGCATCCTTTGCTTTGGAGAATGAGACCTCACCTGGGCAAGATCCTCTTCCTGTTTCATAGGATACATTGGGCTCCCTTCCTTCTTCTGCTTCTCTCCTCTTGACCCTTCCACTGTCTCTTTCTCTCAGCAGCTCCTTCCTCAGGAGCTGGGAGAAGATGGGACCTTCTCCTGAGGTGGCCCCTCAAGCATCTCATCTAATCTCCTGGTCTTTGGGTAGCATTCAGTTGTTCCTCAAACACATTCACATCTTTGCTTTGATTCAGTTTGCCTTTTACTTCGCTAACCTGAGTCATGGCATGGAGATTTCTGCCTTCTTTTGAAAAGGAGAGTTTTGGACTTCCTGGAGGTCTCAGTTATTTATACATAGTTTGCTTTGACCGGAAACCAAATTAGGCCTCCATGTTGGTGCAGTGGACAGAGATTAAGCTTGATGTCTGGAAAATACGGATTCATGGCCTGCTCGGCTCTCTGTTAGCGGTGGGGTCTTGGGCAGGTTGTTGAGGTCATACAACTGTTTAGTCTGGCACCTATCTAATAATCACTGGTGTTTACTGAGTCCTCTCTGTGTGCTTTGCCTTCATCATTATGGTTGATCCTTACGGATACTCTTGGAGGAAGGTATTTATAAGCCTACTTTTCCAATGAGGAAACTGAGGCCAGCATGGAGGGGAGTGACTTGCTCCAGGTTGCACAGCTGCTAAGACGGGAGGCCAGAAGTCAGACTCGGGGTCCTAGCGCTTTTCCCCCCCATTCTTCTCGCGCCATCTCTTGGCCTCCTGGAGCTCTGCACAGTTTCTTGCACGAACAAGCTGCATTTCTACCCTTCTTTGACCCGAGGCTCTTCCTTTCTGAAGGAAAGGAATCTGACTGCACAGGTTTTAAGGTCCCTCGTAGCTCTGACCTCTACAGCTCTGTGACTCAGAGATTCATTTTTTTTTAAACCATATTTGAAGGGGTTTAAGTGTTCTACTTGAAACAAGAAGTCACACTAGATTGTCTTTCCATAAAAGGGATTGATACGGAGCTCACTGGGCCTCCGTGGGATTTGTAAGGCCAACGTGCTAACCATAGACCTACAGAGAGCCTCTGCCTCAGTTGCTCATCTTCAAAATGGGGATAATAGTGCCTAAATTGCAGTACTGTTGTTAACGGGATTAACCAAGATAACAATCAGAAAATGTCCTCCGTTATTAATCCATCTGAACTTCTGGCCCTGCCTCAGACTGTCCTGGTGTGAGACTAAGTTATTCCTCAACTGGACAATAACTGTTCTTTTTTTTTTTTGTCTTCCCAATGGAATGCTGTGATGGTTTTCTTGTCTGGGCAGTTCCTAAGCTCTTCTCCTGGGGCAAGTCAGGCTGCCCCGTGACTCGCAGCAAAGCCACCGTGTCTCTGCAGGTGAGCAGGCTGACATGGACCCAGCCCAGGTCACGGGCTGAGAGATCAGAGCTGAGGTCTCTGCTAATCCAAGTTCAGGTCTCTGAGGCCCAGATAGTGAACTCTGGACACTGACTTCTGTGTTCCCATTTTATTAAGCTAATCGAAGGAGAAGGAGATCATTATTTTGCAAATGCAGTGTATTGACTGAGATGTATGCAATAGTCCTGGAAGTTTGGAGTAGACATTAATTTTTAGCAGTAAATACGGCCATTTGAGAACACATCTCACCATGGGACATTATGTCTAATGGGTCATTCTATTTCCGGGTTGGAACCCCCTCCCTTAGGCCATTTCTCCAACTCCCCATCTATATGTGGCCGATTATAACCAGGTTTAGATGTCTGTACTACAAAATTTTGTTATTTAGAAGCCCACAGGGTATAAGATGAGATTGTTTCAGTGGTAGTAATAAGCAGCATTTTATAAGGAGATTCCATCTCTTCTTTTGCCTATCGCAAGGCAGCATGGAATAGAAGAAAAATAGGGCTTTTAATCTTAGAATAGATTGGATCTAAATTTCAGCTCTGTCACTTACAAGATGACTGATCTTAGAAATTATCCAACCTCTCTGGGCCTCATATCAGTCCTTCCTTGCAGGCTTGTTGTGAGAATTAAAAGATGGTGTAAAACCACCAGGTAGAGAACATGGCCCATAGATGCCAGAGGGAGTCAAGTATTTCCTGAGGAAAGCCGACAGCCTCGGTCCTCAGGAGACTGATGAGTAGCCTAGAGCGGCCCTGAGAAGAGCCCAACGGACCCAGCCTCCCCCAGCATTTCACACTGCTGGACACGTGTAAGTGAGGGATTTCCAATCAGACCTCAAGGTTAGACCAGACAGAACCCTGGGGAGCGTTTATGCAGCCCCTTTGAATTTGAGACAAGGGACCCTGAGGCACAAAGATGGTAAGCAACTTGTTAAAAGGTCGCCTAGCCGTTTTCTGCTGTCACCTTTTTTCTTTCACAAAGACTGATGTTGTTTACACACAGCTCAGGGCACGCCTAGCAGTGAGAATCTTAAGCCTGTGATGATGAAGTATCTTATGAGACCCAGTAGACTCCGATGGTTTTCCAACATCCCAGAGCAAATGGCTGTCTGAGCTTCGTTTCAAGCGAGCTCCTGTGGCTGGAAACTGTGGACACGGTGCCCCTTTCCTAGGGGTGTAGCATGTAGTTAGCAAACATGGTAGCTGCTGGAGGAGTTCAACTGGCACAAACATGGTTGCCCCCGTGAATGTGGGGTCCCAGGAGATGGGTGGGGAGGCTGTAAAGTACAGGGTAGGCTCTGCCCTGACACAGAGAGGTTGGATAACTGGAACTTCCAGTGGCAGCAATCAACTGTGCCAGCCCCTCCCGCCAGCTCCTGGTGGGGGCCAGCTCCGTCTGCTGCCCCCTTTCCCCTGCCCCTGGGTGTCAGAGTGACCACCTCCTCCCTCCTCTCCCTTCACAGAACTCTTCCATGAAAATCCCAGCTGGCAGTGCCCACATTAGGCTTTATTTGCTTGAGCCGCTTTAGGTAATCGGCCTAATCCCTAATATCAGGATTATTGGTACCTGGGAGAATCCCATTGCTGGGCCATCCGCCCAGGATGTGAAAGAGGCTTATGGTGGGGATTTCCTCTCTGCCTGTTTGGCGGGAGTGGCGGTGGCTGGAAGACCCTTCCTCAGCATTTAGGCCCAGTGAGAGCCAAGGCAGAGGGACCAGGACAGTGGCCTACCTGGAGATACTGGAAGTCCCATGGGTTTGTAGGTATTGAAGTTCATACATTCCTGGGTTTTAGGCCAAACTGTGCCACTGAAGGTCATAATCATTGCCATGAAGGAAAGTATCTTTTAAAAGCAAAACAGGCCTATGAGTTTTTATTCAGCGGATTTGAAACTTTTTTCCAGCAGAAAACCACTTTCCTTGGAGGCAGTGTCACAGAACCTTTACTAGGTGGAAACTGCGCAATGCAGAGATGCTTTGATTTTTCAAGGGGGCCAGGGGCCTTGCTTCATCTGCCCTCCCTTGGTAACCCCCAAAGACACCTCATAGGACACACATGCTGGGATTCAAGGAGCAGAAAGCTATGGGTTTAATGCACTGCTTCCTCTTGTTTCCCAGATGAACACTTTGCTCAGAGAGGTTAGGTGACTGGCCAGGGCCACACAGCCGGCCCCTGGCAGAGCCGGGGCTGGTGTGCAGGCTTCCTAACTTTTAGCCCTGAGCTCGTCGCTCTGTCACCATCCCTCCAACAGGAGAGAAAGGCTCCTTCTGCTTTGTCCTAAGCTGAGGGCAGCTCCATGCAGGGCTGCTGGGTCAGTTTTGACAGATGAAAGGGGGCAGGGAGAGGTTGTTGAGGGATGAGGTGAGGATGGACATTCTAGGCAGATTGAAGGACTAACTCAGAAGGAGAATCTGTCAATGCAGGCTTAGGAGAAGTGGCTTCCTGATGTCAACCAGGGAAATTTGAGGGTAAAGTGGGCCTCTGAGACACACGCAGAGGGCAGATGGACATTTCCTGGGTCCTTCCTTTCCTCACAGCCCTCTGAAAGTTGAGCACCCAGGAAGTGTCCCATGGTACCTAGGCCCTGGGCGGCGTGTCCAGGCGTGGACTCCCAGGCATGGACATGTTCCCGGCTCCTACTCTGGTCCAGGGGGGTGGCGGTTCCTATCAGTCCCTCAGGACCTCTGGGCTGAGAGGGCAGGCTTTACGGCCCCCCCAGGTGTGAGGACTGTGCCGAGGGAGGCCAGAGTATCTCTTTCAGCGGCATCTCCGCAGAGAACCTCGGTGTGTGACAGGAGGCTTCTCAACCTGTCAAGTCAGGCACGTTCATTTCTGACTTGATGTCCTGCTCCACGAAGGGTGATGATTCTTGGCTGAGAAAGGAGCCATGTTCCTCTGTCCTTGATTTAACCGCCGTCTCAAGGCTTGGGGACCTTGATGAAGGGCCTCTGCGGTACACGCGGGGCCCAGACTTCGTGGGGTGAATTGAGTGCTCAAGATGATAATAAACCTTTCATGGGCACTTTGCAGCAGCCCGTCGTCCTTCCATACACATCCCATTTGTTCCTCATGCTGTCCCCGGGAGGACATCAGGACAGGTACTTGTCTCCCTTTGGTGTCAGACAGCTGGGTTTAGATTCCGACTGTCTTCCTGGACCAGCTCCTTAACCCCTCGCCTGCAGATGCGTGTCTTGGTTCCTAAGGCATAGAATTACTGTGATGGTGCTCCCAAATGGTAGCCGTTGTTACTGTTATCGTTACTACTTACCAGTAATTGTGTCTCTTCTAGGTGTTCAGGCATTGGCTTCCCACAGGCTGCAGCTCTCTTTTTCCCCGCCCGCCCGCCCTCCCTCTTCCTTCTTACTTTTCACCAAGATGTGTCAAGTACTTACTCTGAGCACATAATGTGCCAGTGTCGAGGACACAGCAGTGAATAGGGGATGAAAATTCTTTCTCGCATGGTGCTCACAAGATGGTTCAAGTATGCAGGCTAGCAGATGGTGGTGTCAACACTCTGAGGAGGCAGCGGGCATGGGTGGCGAGTGATCAGGCTGCAGTACTGTCGTTGTCAGTCGGGTGGGCAGGGAAGCGCTCACCAATAAGGTGTCAGAGACCCCAGCAAGGTGAGGGAGCAGCCACGTGGCTGTGAGGGGCAGGGGGAGCAGACAGAGCAATCCACCCTGAGAGGGGAGTGCGCCTGGAACGTTCTGGCAGCACCAGAAAGCGGATGTGGCTGGAGTGAGTGAGTGAGTGGGAGACAGGATGAGGGCAGGAGCTGGACAGATTGGAGCTGGACATAGTCAGACTGTGTGAAGTCTGTGATTTGTCCTGTGAGTGGGATGAGAAGTCGCGGAAGGTGTCAGCACGATGGTGACATGATCTGACTTACGTTTTTGGAGTCATTTTCCTCCCAAATGAGCACCGCGTAAGCAACTTCTCAGATCTAGGGTGAGGCGTCAGTGTCCGAGGAAGTGAGATGTACTTAAAGGCCAGACAGACTCGTCACCTGGGGGTGCTCAGCAGGGAGCAGTGAGGGAACCTGGGAGCACTCCTGGTGGCTGGTCGCCCGTCCCTGCTGCAGTCGCCCAGCAGGTATGTTGCCCAGGGTGGCCGTGGCACCTGGCGTGGCCGGACAGCTGTTGGTGTGAATGTGCCCAGGATGTATGAGCCCAGCTGGGTGGGAGCAGGTGTGGTGGTGGCCCAGAGAGGGTGTGCCCTGCATCCCTGCATGGTGGGCCACCTGGCAGCACTTGGTACCCCATCTTGTTGGGGCCCAGGGAGATACCCAGGGCCTTGCCCTGCAAGATGCAGCTGAGTGGGGGTCTGAGAGTTGAGCCACATGCTTTGTGAGGCCCGGCTTTGGGGTCCGGGACCCCTTTCTCCAGAGCAGCACTGCTTCCTTCCTGCTCAGAGCCAGAGGACAGCAAAGCCCCCATTAGGAAGTGGGTAGTTTTCGAAAGTGCTGGGCTCCACCTTACCAGATTCTAAGGCCACACGCATCACACAAAAAGGCTTTGCGAAATGAAATGACTTGTCCGAGAAAGACAGAGACAAACACATGGCCTGGATCTGAGGTTTGGGGGTCTGTGGGGTCCTGGGTTTAGGACAGGCTTGCCCTCTGGTGCTGGGCCAGGGCCACTCCCACTGCTCGGTTCCTCTAGCCCTTTGAAGACAAGAAAGTTTGCTCCCTGCCATGGCCCCCACACCCAAACCTAGGACCAGGCCACGTGGAGGCTTCTGCCAGTCCTAGGAACGCCCGGACCTCAGGTTGCAGGCTCACACAGCAGAGGGAGCTGCTTGTGAGTGATGGGTTCCCTTGGCTAGATTTGGAAGAATCATTCTGTTGGGGAGGCAACAAGAGAGAAGGGAAACAGAGCCAGCTGGGGGCTTATGTCTTGGCTTAGGGGTTACCTGGCTGGGCTGGTTGGCACCAGTCATATGCCTGCCCCCAGCCCTCAGTGTTCTCATCTGTATAGAGGGCCGTTGGTATCTGAAGGGGTTGCTGAGGTCCCTTCTCAGGCTTTGGTCTTTGACCTGGTGTTTTAAGGGAAATGTCCAAAGTCCAACAGATATGTGCTCTGTATGGTTAGTACTGGACAAGTGTGGTCCAGTTGGCCCCTTGGCCACAGGAGGCAGAGGAGTGGCGAGGCCTGCTATGGCCGTTTCAGTAGGAAGTCATTGAGGTGAATGCCGCTAAAAAGAATGTAGAGAAGGAAAAACAGAATGAGACCGTGTGCCTGGGCCCAGGCCCGAGAGAGGAGGCCCGCGTGGGCAGGCAGTGGGAGGGAACTGCCAGCCGCTTTGCTCTCCCGTGTCCCCCAACCTCCTGTACCTGCAGCCACGCCCTGCAGCCCTCCTCACCCTCTGGTGTGGGCACGGAGATGAGACGTCCTCTGTTGTCCCCAGGAGGCAGCTGTGGCTTGTTTTACACAAGACTCTGGTGGGGAGAGAAGGCATGGCTGGAGGGAGGAATAGCCTCCAAAGCAAGACGGAACCCCTTTCCTGCAGTGGCTACAGCAGGACCTCCACACTCTAGGATAGGCACCCGGCCCTGCCCAGTCTCCTTCCCCCACACCATGCTCCTCTCCCCCATGTGGCCTCATTTCTCTACAACGGGAAGTAGAAGTTTGGGGATGGATGGATCACCACTTTGCCATTTAGGACAAAGCACTGTCCCCCCCTAGACAGCATCCTGTAGGGTATAGGAGAGAGAGCAGTGTCCTGGGACTCAGGAGGAGCCTCTCTCTGGCCCTCATGTAGTGGAGCTGAGAGTCACTCGGTCCAGGGCTCACTTTGTGTGGGAACCTGCCCCACACAGCATCTGCTGGAACCTTCCGGAAGTCGGGGCACCTTGCTTCTCAGGGGCCCATTGCCTGGTCGAAGGATTGTAGCCATTGGAACCTACACTTGTTTAACCTTCTTAGAGGCAACCAGTGCCATCAATAAGTGCTGCATCTCAGCAGCTGTAACTGCCATGTGCCGAGCACCGTGACAAGTGCTGTGCATTGCTGATCTCACAAAAGCTTCCCCATTAATATATGCCTGTCCCCATTTTACATGGAGGAGGCCCAGGTTTGGGTGTTAACGTGCCCACGGTAGTCAGCTTATGACTGGAGCAGACAGAAGTCCAAATGGGCTCTCTGCCTCTAGCCTAGGCTCTCAGTTGCCCTGTCTGTAAAATGGGGATAATTCCACCTGCCTGTTGGATTTATTATAATCTCTAAGCAAGATCATGCATAGAGAGTACCTAATTTGTAGTTTCTGACAGCCAGTTCTGGTTTGATAAATAGAGGCCAACCAGTATTATGATGGTCCTTTACCACTTCTTCTCCCTGTGTGTCCCCAGCAAGGCTACATAACCTCTCTGGGCCTCTACCCCCTTGTCTCTAGAGCATGGGGCTATAATCCCTGCTCTAGATGAGAGATGCTTTGGCCAGAGTGAGGTCAGAGGTGGAGAGGGCCCTTCCGTCCAGGCCAGTGAGTGCTAACCGGGCCTGCTGGCGTCAGGCTTTGTAGAGCTCCGACCTCTTCCTTCTTCACCACTCCTTCCAGTCCTACCGCCCTCGCGTGTAATTAAGCTCACAACGTCTCGTGTAAGCAAATAATAATAAGGACATTATCTCCCTTTCGTCTGTGTTTTTTCTTGCCTATCATAAGGTAATTAAAATAATGAATGCCTTGTAAAACAATAGGTAGGAGGGCAGGCAAGAGAGCATTATCTGCCATATCCCGCTTGTGCTGTGAATTATTGATGCATTGAAACCACTGTGACTAGAGAGGACTTCCTGTCTCCCAGCCCTTTTCATGCCCACTGACTCCCTCCTCCAGGGTTCGCCAGGTAGGGCTGGGAACCTGAGCCCTGAGCCCCGAAGGTTGAGGAGCAGAGAGCGAGCCCTCCAGCCCCCACCCCGCCCCCTGCCATGGCCCTGGACCAGTTCAGAAATGTCCCTGGGAGGCACTGCCCAAAAGGAAACACAAGAGCCTCTGATTTGAGAGCCTTCTCCGTGCCCCATGTCTTCCCTGTCCACCGCATGTTCTCTGTTCTGAAAGAAGGAGGTGGTTCTGTGCCCGGGTAAAGGGAGAGGCTGGGAAAGGGCAGGGTGTTAATATCTGTGTCTCGTTTCAGATCAGGGCAGGGATGATCAGGCCAAGCCAGGATGATTAGGAACAGTGGTTCTCAAAGTAGGGTTCCCAGACCAGCATCAGCACCACCTGGGAACTTGTTAGACATGCAGGTTGGGGTGGGGCTGGGGCCCAGCATCCTGTGTTACCGAGCCCTCTCAAATTTGAACCACTGCTAGGGTGTTAGTGGCTGGAGAAGAAGCGGGGGGCTGTGGGACTAATTAATTGAATGAATGTTATGTGCCGTCGGGCATAGTTTAATACCTACAATGCCTACGGGCAGGCAATATTGCCCCATAGTGCAGGGGAGGTCTTCCAGGGATGGGAGAGCTGAATCTACACCTTCAGTTACTAAGGCTGCTCCTGGATCAGGGTCTCCTTTTCTTCCAGGACACCCATCTGTGCAGTCTCCACATGTCTGAGACTCAGGGTCCTACCAGGCCACTGAGACTGACCTTAGGAGGGTTGGGCAGCGGGCTCCACAGATGTCAGCAGGTAGTGCCCAAAATACCCACCTTGTGCCTCCTCCAAGCCCCTGGCCTTCTCTTGGACTGTGCTAGCTCCATGGGGGCCCAACACATTTGGAAATAAAACATGAGCACTTGGTGTTGCATTTGGTGTTTCTGATGCTATTTCCCAGCTTCACCAGCCAGGGATGGCGGTGGGGAGAGAACCAGGTCTCAGGAGCAGCTTCCTGTCCTCCTCAAGGCCCATAGAGGATGACTCATTCAGCGTCTCCTAGCTCTCCTTCCCTCACTCTGCTCCACCCCCACTCAATGCAGACAAAGATTTTCACTGCCGCCCCCTTTGGTTTTTAACCCTCACTCCAATTCACAATGCTCTCCAAGGTCAGTTTGCTTTGGAAATTAATTCTAGCATTTTAAATGATGAACATAATTTTGCTGGCATCTTTTAAAACATCTGTATCTGCAAAAATAATCTCAGTGAGTAATTGAGTAAGGGGCTCAGTGAAATTTAAATTTTAGATAAATAATGAATACATTTTTTAGTGTAAGTATGTCTCGTATAATATTTGGGGGCATACTTACACTAAAAAATTATTTGTTGTTTCTCTGAAGTTTAAATTTCTCTGGATGTCCTGTATTTTATTTAGCAACCCTAAGCTCAGGTTCCGTAGTCAGTGAGGGGCTGATACTCATAGCTCTTTTCATTCATTCATTCATTCATTCATTCATTCACTCACTCACTCATTCATTCTTTCATATTTATTGAGCCAGCTGTATGCCAGATGCTCTTCTAGGCACTGGGACATACAGCAGTTGGGGGAAGCAGATAGTAAATGAAATAAGTAAGTGAATTACAGAGTGTATTAGAGGTTTTGAGTGCTATGGAGAAAAATAAAGCAGACAGGCGGTGCTGTCGGAAGGCAGGGCTGCAATTTTAAAAGGGTAGCCAGAGAAGACCATTTGAAAAGATGATATTTGAACAAAGACTTGAGGGAGGTGAGGGAGCAAGCTGTGACCCTTTGTGGGAGAAGGGTATTCCAGGCAGAGGGCACATTGTGTGCAAAAAAGTGCAATTTAGGGCCCAATGCAGGGCTAGTTATCTGATGATGTTGACCTTGTTTCCTCGAACACATTTGATGCCATGCAGAGGAATTTATTATTGTCTCCTATAACTGAAAAATCTGGTGTGGATTTCAGACACAGTTGGATTCAGGTGTTTAAATGATGATATCAGGGTTCCTACTTTTCTCTGTGGTACCTTCATTCTCAGGGAAGGATTACCTTTCCTGCTGTTTCCAGCAAAAGTCCCCCGCTTGGATCTGTATTGGGTTGATGTGGGTCATGTGACTGCCCCTGGCCCAGTCGCTGTTGCCAGAGCGATGGAATGATATGACTGACCTGTCCCCATTCCTGGGCCAGCACAGGCCTAGCAGTCCCTTTTGAACCACACAGATGGAGGCGAGGAGATAGTGGTTTTCTTTAAGGAAAGATTGGGTACTCCTGTGAGGTGGGCATGAAGGTATGGCAGGCAGAGACCTCAGACAGGATGCTTTTCCTCCTGAGCTTTGTTGCTTTAAAACAGGAAGAGAATAGTCTTGTTCTTCTTCCTTTCACAAAGATATTTGAAAGGGAAATAAAGAAAAGGTTCTTTTTTTTTTTTAAAGATTTAAAAAAGCGAGCAAAGCCATAATCCATCCTTTCTGCCCTTTTATGCTGCCACATCTCTGCCCTACCCCTGAACCTTCATGCCAGTTCCCACCCTAGAGGAGAACCCTTCCAGCTTTGATTCTCTTGGATAGGTTGCGTTTTTAAAATCCAGTTGTTCCCTATGTCTCAACCCTTGTTCTCTCTGTTGCCAGGAGGCCCAGAAGATTAACAATGGCTCAAGCCAGGCGGATGGCACTCTCAAGCCAGTGGACGAGAAAGAGGAGGCAGTGGCAGCCGAGGTCGGCTGGATGACCTCTGTGAAGGACTGGGCTGGGGTGATGATTTCTGCCCAGACACTGACCGGCAGAGTCCTGGTGAGTCCCCAATTCTCTCCTCCCATGAGGAGGCCTTCTTTCTCGTCCATCATTGCTTTGTTTATAGGGATGTGATGTTTCGTGGGGTCTTCTCCAGGCCACTGGCTATTGGGAGGTAGGGTGAACAGGGGGTGCTTACGTGTAGTCATGGAGAAGAGGCTGGGTTCGTGCACATCTAAGCCAGTGGTTTATGGAGGGATTTGCAGAGTGTGCCAGTGTCCGCGGCACAGAGGGTCTGCTGGGGCAGGGACCCAGGGAGTTGTGTGTGTGCGTGTGTGTGTGTTGTCCTTCCGGGGATGTTGCTGTTGTCCTCTGGCCACTAAGCAGGGAGTGCCTTTTGGGTAGTTTCTGATCTCCAGCCCTGTGTAATGTGGATCCTGCCCATGGTGGATATCCTCCGTCATGCTGGTGAAACTCATTGGCAGCCCCTCTGAGGCTGTCTGGCCCTGTGCTTGGAGCATTGTTCATGCGACCTTATTTCTCCTAGGCCTATCTGCAGCCAGGGCTCATCCTGCCCCTTCTCTGTGCGTTTCCTGCTTTCTCTCTGATCTGCTTATGTAGAGCTTGGCTTCACTCTCTGGCTTCATGATCTCCTGGTTCTTGGCAAAGGTCATGGGTGGGACAAGCCTATAGTGACCAACCATCCCAGTTTGCCTGGGACTGAGAGGTACCTAGAACATGGGTCTTGCTGTGCAAAGGGAGAAAATCCTGACAAACAGGCACAAGTTGGACACTCTGGTCAGGTCATGCTCCTGCCATATGTGGGCCCTTCTCTGGGGTACCCCTGCCCACCCGCTTTCTTGGGTCTGCTTTGGGTCAGTGGTTTCCCTGACAAGGATGTTACATTCCAAATAATTTTTTCCTGTGATTCTGGAAGCTGTTTTGTATGGACTGCCCTTTCTGTGTATGAAGCTGGGCTTCGTCAAGAGTCATGGCTCACAGATAGAATGAATGGGTATATTGTGATGGCTGGGTGGATCAAAGATCAGGTAGAGGTGCTGGAAAATAGATGGAATCACCCTCGACATTTCATAGCAAAACGCAGTGGGGAGGTGAATATAGACATATGTAGGGAGGTGGTGAAAATTTCTCCCATCAGAATCTTTTTTGGGAAGAACTCTACTTTATGTTTGGAATAAATCCCTTACGAACAGCTTGAAGGAAGGAGTAAGACACTGAATGCCATGCTTGAGTCACAAAGGTGGTGGCCAAACAGACTTTAAGGCAGATAGGGTCTGTTACCTGAGGGACCCATCATGAGCTAAGCCTTCTGAAGCGTATATATGAAGCCGTAGCTCATGTCAGTTGATAGCAAAACTGAAAGGGGAGAAATTTAAAGTTGAAATTTTGGAGGAAGTGGAGAAACTGGTGAGGCTAGTTGCTGCATGGAGAAAGACAGAGAGGGGATGGCCTGGGTTGGTGGGACCCAGGAAAAATTGGGCACTCCTGGGTGTCTAATGACAAATTGAAGGTGGCTTGCTGTGGGTTGTGCTGTGGAAGCACCACCCTTGTGTCCTCCAACCCCTGCTGTAGCCCCGAGTCTTTGGTAAAGTCTCTGTTGCTCTTTTATGCTTGTATATGAGTGGATTCTGTGTGGGAAACATAAAGAGATTGAATTCTAGGTCTGGGCAGTCACATGGGATGATGGAGGCAGTGCGTTCTATTCATATGGCAGTGATGGATGAGGGACAGCAGACAGTTTGGTTGCACAAATGTGCCAGTCCTGTGGCTCCATGTGGCCATTGTAGACAGTTTTAATTATCTTCATGAGCCTCAGCCAAGAGTTACTGAGCATCACCTCTGGGCCAGGTGTTCTTTTCAGCCCTGCAGACAGCAAGGAGTGATCCTGATTTCATTGCACCACGGACGGAAGTTATTAAAGGAATGTCTGGAGGAGAGATACTATGAGTACAAGCATTACATGCGTGTGTGTTGGGGTGGGGAGGCTGAGTATGGAGAAGATGGGGGGGCCATCAAGAAAGCAGTCGCAGGGAAGAAAGCCTTTGGGCCGAAACTTCCATTTTAAGATGAACAGAACACGTGCTTGATGATAGAGACAACATAAAAAATAAAAACACACCCAAGCTTGAAAACAAGAAAGGGACCACTTAGTGGGCCAGAAGCCGAGAATACCTAATACAATGCAGAGCATTTGAGTTGAGCTTTGAAATGTGAGTGAGGAAGTCATTCCAGAGTGAGGAGCAGCGGGAGCAGAGAAGGGGCATGGCACTGATGGAATGAGGCCCAGGCTGCAAACACAAAGGTACCCGACAGGAAGTACGACTGGGAAGGTGGGCTGGTCCGCTCTTCAAATGCCAAGTGAAAGAATTTGGGCTGACTTTTGTAGGAAATGAGATTTTGAGGGAAGGGTGTCATGATTGGTGGGTGTACAGGGAGAGCTGGTGGAGAAGTGGACGCCAAATTGGTGGGCCGGGTGCTCCGAGGTGCTGGGGTCAGTTCGGAGAGTGAGCTCCTGGCACCTGTGACAGGATGCCAGGGAATGTCTGCAGTGGACCTGGTGAGGCCAGGCCTGAACTGACACCCAGCAATGGAGGCAGGTAGGTAGGTGGGTGTGGGTGACATTGTGGAAGTGGAATCCCAGGCTAGGTGTACCCAGCATCCACCTTGATATGACCACTGACAGTAACATGATCAAGAGCCTCTCGGGAGCCAGGCAGGCACTCTGCTGGACTCTATATGACCAGGTTGAAGGGTAAGGACCATGTTGTATTTATTTGTATTGCCCATTTTGCTGTTGCGTTATAGGGGTTCGTTACAAGGAAGCAAGCAAGCCAGTCTTATCAATGCATTCATTTCCATTTTATAGCTGAGAACACCAAGGCACAGGAAGGACAGTGACTTGCCTAAGAATATGCAGTTGTAAGTGACAGAACCAGGCTAGTACCCGCAGGCCTCCGGACTCCCTGTCTAGTGCTCTTTCTGTGTCATTACTTCCCAGAGGAAGATAATGCTTCTTCTATTCTAAGCCACTGCCAGCTGTCGCTTTGGCGGTGACATTTTTACTCTACCATCTTTGAGCCAGTTAGGTCCTATGGCTACTTGGCCTGATTTTCTTAACATTTGTGTGGACAAGAACACTCTGCCTAGGCCTCCTTGCCTCGCACTGCCCAGAATGCCAGCTGCTCTCTGAAGCTTTCCTTGGAGAAAATCCTGCCTGTGCCGCTCTGGTGTGCTGAGAGCAGAGCAGGTCGCACTGCACAGAGAGCAGGCATCTCAGAGTTCCAGAACAGACCTCTCTCCCTTAGGAGAAGGCATGTCCTTGCTCTGAGCAAGGAACAGATTTCACATGGAAGTCTCCGTGCACAAGAGAAAGAGGATCTGCCTGTTCAGAACCCAAAGCTGTGTTGTCTGGAGCTGTCCAAATGTTTATCCTCCCAACAATGGGACTAAAGCAAGACTAGACACCCGGCTGTTCAGTTTCCCTTTTCAATTTTTAATTTGTTTTCCTTGATGCATGGCTCAGGAGCATAGCCTCCACATCTGGAACCCCTTTTCACCTGTTTCATTGTCACCAGTGAGAGTCTCCAAGCTGGGGCACTGTGGGTAAGACCCATCTGGGAAAGGATTCGCCAAGACAACGTCAGCATACCTGTCCCCTTTTGTCCAGGATGGCTCACAGGAGCTCATCATTCATTCTCTAAGTGCTTATTTCTTACCCTGCCCCCCCGGGCACTCTTCTAGGCACTGGCTGTAAAGCAGGTAGCAACAGAGATCCAGGTGTGAATAACTGGTCATGATAAACTGGATATAAAGTTGTAGGGCTCAGTGTAAGAGATGACAAACGGTAGTCACCATTCCCAGTGCTTTTTATAGAGAACACCTGGAGCCTCATCACCAACGTGATAAAGATTCCGTGACCAGGTCTCAGAATAGCCTGTCTTTGCCTCGTCTCTCACCGAGCACTCAGGCTTTAGCGTCATAAAAAAGGCAAGACTGGACAGAGCCTTCTCTTGGAGCACGTGGCTGAGGCATTCCACATCAAAGTGAACAGCAGACTGTCAAGGGTTACTGCTTCCTTTATCTTTTTTTAAAAATGAAAAACATTTATTTTCTGATTATAAACGTGGCACATGATTATTTCAAAATTTTGGAACATAGTGGAAGAATTGCTGATAAATTCCACTGTGGGATTTGGAGGTGGCCCACACTGAGGGATATTTCCGTGTAGCCATATCCGAGTATGCCATCAGGATATGTCCCCGCTGTGTGAGCATTGTTGAGGACTTTGCTGGCTACATCTCACCTTATCTGCTCAGTACACAGACTTGGGATAAGTGGTTCTGTGTTCCAGCTTTGCTGTGTCCTCCTGAGGAACCTCTATTCAACACTCTAAATTGGGAGTGGGATCATGACTCTTTTTTTCATGGCTGCTTGGAGCTAAGTTGGTGGCTCATTGAAAATACATGGCATCTCAGGGTTTGCATTTTAGTATTCACGTGCCTTTGGCTTCATCGCTGTTTCTCCTCTCATTTTCCCTTTGGCCTAATTTCCTCACTGTTCTCTTTGAACTTTACATGTATGTGGTGATGTGCTTCATGTAGTTTTGTGAGCAGTGTTTAAATAAAGAAGGCAAGAAACTCCGAATCGGCTTTTGCATCATTTAGTTGTGCTTTATGGAATCCTAAGCCAAATTCAACGTTAGTGATCATCTAGTGCAAGGTTGGTAAATTTTTCTTTAAAGGGACATTAAATATTTCTTTAAATATTTTTAGCCTTCGCAGACCACAGGGACTCTGACACAACTACTCAACTCTGCCTTTGTAGTTGGAAAGCAGCCACAGGTAATCCATGGGCGTGACTGTGTTCCAATAAAACTTTATTAACAAAAAGAGGTGGTAGGCCAGATTCGTTTCATGGGCCGTAGTTTGCTGACTTTTGGTCTAGTTCATCTCCTCGTTTTATAAATAAGTTGAAAGTCAGAAATTGAAAGAAATTCCTTAGGAAGGGATTTCCTCAGATAATATAGCATAAGAGTGACAGGTCAGAGAACCCATTTGTAATGGGGATTGTTGTGGACACAGATACACATACGAATAAATACGGACACATATACATTCACACCACCTACGTTAGTGCCTCGTTTCTGAATATTCATATTAATTTCCACATTGATCTCAGAGTGACTCTTTCCTTAGGGAAACTATGTCTTCTGCCCAAGCATGACTTCACCTCAAGGTGTAAGCAGTATCTAGTACCTCAAACCCTGTATAGATTCAGTGTTTTGTGCTTTCCTCCAAAGACTGGTTCTGCTAATACAGCTGTCAGCAACTTGAGCAAAGGTAGAGCCTTTAGAATTATTCTTCTGATTATTTCCCCCGTATTCTCATGGTACTATGCTACATTTAAATATTGCTCCAGGATGCATACAAATCTAATCCAGGAACCGAGAATATATGCTACTTGCTTTTCTGTCTGGGGCATGATTCTTTTAAGAAAGGAGAATGAAAACTGCCAGTTTTTCCCTTTATCTTCCTAAATATATTGCATGTGTGGCATTTCACATTAACGTTCTATACATAGCTTAGACCATTCTATCCTTATCTCCGAGGGTCCAAAAGAAAATACATATCAAATATGCCTTTCAAATAGAAATAATTCTATTGGTTTAATGGAGTTAAATAGATGTGCTCACTGCTGTGCTGTTTGCCCATGAAATTGGAGCAGTTGAACAAAATGGAGGTGTACATGGGCATACGCTTAATCAAATATGTGACTTTCATTGCTGTCATTTCTCCCTTTAGGTGGCTCATGTTGCTGGTGAAATTTCTCATCAGCACCCTCTACTTTTCTCCTTCATTGGTGCCTGGTGGCAAATTCACATACCGCTCACATTTCTATCTTCCCCTCTCTTCCTCTCATCTATGCTCCTCTCCTCTCCTTTTTTTTTTTCTTTTCTTTTTTACATTTTAGGCAAATCTACATAAAATTTTTATATCATTTACAAATGCCCTATGTAGCAGAACCACCAGAAGTTTCATGGGCTTGTGTTTTTACTAAGAATGGCCCCATAGTGAACAGGTAGGCCCTGCTTTCTGTGCAATTGAGAGTAAACTGAATTTTGTTTGAGTTTTTTACTTCCCTAAGTGAAGCTTCTTTTAAAGAAATCACACAGTAATTCCCCTTCGGGACTTAATAATGGCTCTTCATTTTATCCTGTGCATAAACAGTTTATTTTTTGGGTATAAAGTATACATCAGAGAAGGTATAGTTTCTTTTTATTAAACATGAAATTTTGTCTTTTTCTTATGAAAGATGCACTAAATTTGTTACCTGTCACCCGGCATCTTGGGGGGGACAACATGAGTCAGAGAAGTCACTGAATCTAGCTGGCATGCACGATAGGTAGTGAGCTGCCTGTCACTGGAGAGAGTAAAAGAGAGGCAGGATCACACTGGGTGGCACTGTTACTGACTGTTGGTCAGACTTTGTCCCCATTGTTTTAATTAGATTCTACAGAAAACCACTGTGTTTCCGCCAAAATAAGACCTAGCCAGACAATCAGCTCTAATGCATCTTTTGGAGCAAAAATTAATGTAAGACCCAGTCTTATTTTGCTATAAGACCAGGTATAATATATAACATAATATGATATGATATGATATGATATGATATGATATAATATAATATATAATATAATACTGGGTGTAATATAATATAACATAAAAGATGGGGTCATATTAATTTTTGCTCCAAAAGATGCATTAGAGCTGATTGTCTGGCTAGGTCTTATTTTCGGGGAAACCACGGGTAGACCCAGGAGATGCTCCAGGATAAAAGTGATTCCCCGGAAGTTGGACAGACTTCATTTCTTATCCCCTTTTTGAGATTGCCAGTGCTTATCAGCGTGTAAGTCTTGAAGAAGTCCTACAGTAAGAAAACAGAAAGAATTTGGTTTGCCCAGCATTTCTCATTTCTATTTCACCATGGAACCCTTGACCCATGAAACACCCATGGGCATCACAAAGAACACACTCTGGGAAACATAGCTAGTGCAGGGATCGGCAAACTGTAGCCAGTGGGCGAAATCTGGCTGACTGCCTGTTTTGTACGGCCCACAGGGTGAGGATGGTTTTTACATTTTCAAATGGTTTTTAAAAGAATCAAAAGAAGACTATTTTGTGCCATGTGAAAATTACATGCGATTCAAATTTCAGTGTTCACAAACAGAATTTTATTGGGATGCAGCCATGCTCGCTCATTTACATATTTCTGTGGCTGCCATGCTACAAAAGCAGAATTGAGTAACATCCATAGAATCTGAAATATCCACCAGCCTAAAATAGTTATTTTCTGGCCCTATAGAAGTTTGCCACCCCCTACCCCCAAACTAAATCAGCATGTTTTCCTTCTGCTCTGTGATTGTCGATATCCCTGTGGCCAGTGTGACTGTTCCACAATTCCTCATGGCCCAAGGTAATGGCTAAGATGTACCGTTTATCCATAACCTCAACTGAATGATGCAGTAGAGATGGGAAGACAGAGGCCAGAGCTAGGTGGGCCCCCATGTCTACAGCAGGTTCTGAGCTGGCTCAGCGTAAGGTTCCCCTTCCCCTCAGTGGAATGTGTGGGAATTCTGTAGCAGGGTCACTCCTGAAGTCTCCCCCTCTATTGCCTGCACCGCTGCAGCCAGCACACCTCCGGCCCCACCTGCCACCCCGGCGTCCAGCCTGCAGACCACGCACCTCAGCCGCACGGGCTACTGGTCTGCGTTGCTGGCCTGCAGGCCACGTGCTCTGTGTGTAGGCCTCTCCAGAGCATTCTGGAAAGTGCAGCTGTTAATTTTACTAGCTGGTGTGTTGTCTTCGCTAACCTCCCCTGTGAAAATGAAGGAGAATTTCAGAAATCAATCCTCCGACAGCTCTCGAGAAAGGAAGAGCCTCATGTGGCCTCCCTTCTCTGGGTGTTTGGGGTGAGGGGTGGTGGGAAGTGGGTGCCTGCTTGGTCCTTCTACCTCGTCTATCTGTCTCTTCATCCATCTGTCCAATCCGTATACCATTATTGGTATTCCCCAGCACTCAGAAGTGAATGTGGCACCCAGTCATTGGGGACCTAATAAATAAAGGAGGGCACTTTGGTGTCTGTGCCCTAAGCACGCAAGGCTGGCCTTCCCTTACCAGTCACCCTGCCTCTGTTCTCCGTTTCAGTTTCTCCGTTAGGGTTGGGAGATAGGAGCCCTGCCCCTCTGCTGATTCAGCCCTATCTGAACTGGGACTCTCTTTTGATCTCTATCTGGCTCCCTGTGTCCCTTTCTCTTTTGATTGGAACTGACAAGGAGGACAGGTGGAGCACTTAACATCCCCAAATCTCCAGCTGCTGCTTTTCCTCTCTCCCTGGAACGTGTCCTTGGGATGCTGTGACCCTTGGAACAGGGTGGAGTGCTGTATGTGGTGCAGTAGGGTGGTTAGAAATCCAGCATCTCCAGTCGTTCTGCTGAGTCCCAGTTCCACCGCTCTCTAGGGTTTTACCCTGGCTGGTTGCTTTCAGTGCCTCAGTTTCTGCATCTGTTCAATGGGCATAATAATAGCCCCTGCCTCTTAATGTTGTTTTGAGCATTTGATGTATCAATGAATGTGAAATGTTTAGAACAGTGCCTCTTTCATGGTTGGGACATGAATAAGAGCATTAGCTATTATTATTTTTGTTACTGTTGCATGAGCCCAGTCACCATGTCGTGGAGGAAATGGGCTGGTGTGGAGACTCGGGTGAGTGGAGAATAAATCATTCACTACCACAGAGATGGAGCAGCCTTCAGACCTCCCCAAACTCAGACGTCATCTCAGAGTGATGAGCTAGCTCTGGGCATGGCCAATTCAAAGGGGTCTGACTATCCCAGGAAGGCCCTGGTTTGGGTCCAGCCAGCTGATGAGTTTTGCTCCATGCACACAGTTCAGACCCTGTCATTTCTGAAGCTGGCTCATGCCAGGCTGACTCACCACTGTTGAGTTGGCCAGGAAATTCTCACTTCATATGGCCTCCCCAAGCTGGCCGTGGGCCGTAGGGAGGGCTAGACTCTCCCTGGGAGCTGTGCACAGGAGGCTTGTATGTCACAGGAAATGCCTTGGCAGGATGACAGATGAGTCTTGTGGAAAGAGGGTTAAGTGCGCTCACTGTGGTCCTCATGTCCTGTCCTCCCTGGATGTGGAGCGAGGCTGACAGACACAGGGCTGGTTTCACAGGACTTGTCAGCACAACTATGTGGGGAGGTGTCTTTGACATTCATTTTGGGGGGCAGCAACCACGAGTCTATAGGGTGGCTGCAGGAAAGTGTGTTAGTCACCAGGAGATAAGGATACAGATTCCCTTGTACAGTAGAGGCATCTCCCCAGACCTGTTCATCTGTTCCTTCAAACGTTCCCGGAGCCTCTACTAAGTGGCAGACGCTATTCAAGGCGCGGGACACATGTTGGTCCGTCTAGCAAAATCTGCAACGTGAAATCATCCAAAGTGTTGAAAGTGAAAACGTTATGCTTGTATTTTGCTACACAATGCTTTTGAGTGGCAAGGTGTTTGAAGTCGGTGATAAATCAGAGCCTGTGGCCTATCTCTCAGCCCTGGGACAGGCTTGGGAGCTGATTCTCCCGGTCTTGATCTCACATCCTGTGTCTTCCTGATGCTGGATCCGAGGGGCCTGAGAACATGTGTTGACAAGACTCAAGTTAAGCTCCTTTCTTCCTCCCTCCCTCCCAACCAGTCAAAGCTGGCGCCCCCTGGAGGCTTTCCAGGACGTAGAGCTGCCATCTCGGAACGGGAGCGTTTTCTCAGCCAGCTTTTTCCCTGGGGCCTTCAGAGGATGCCAGTGGGTTTAGCAGCCGCTGTTTGCCAGGATAATATCCTAGGAGATTGAGACTCTGCTCAAAGCACCTTTTCAGCTGTGAGCAAGTTTGTTTAGCACGCCGATTCACAAATAGAGATAATGATGGGAATGGTGACAAAGTCGATCGCCGTTGTTATTGCTGCAGAGCACGTGCTTGGAAAGTCACACTTGGGACCATAGGCAAGTGGATGCTTCCACGTTTAATGCACTAGGCGATGTTTAGGAGCAGGCAGACTGACGCGTGCCTGCAGGCCCCAAACATCCCAATTTGGTGCGTTAGAAGCCCCATTTTTAGGGCCTGGGTCCAGAAAGAGGCTTTTTTTTTCTTTCCCTTCAGAAAAACAACTACTTCAGGGGAATGACAGCCACAGAAATCTACCATTTGCCCTAAAAATTTTATTGCCAAGAAAAAAACAAAAAAGAAGTTCTCTAGTGTTTTAGTAGTGAGGAAACTAGGACAGGGCAGTTGCTTCTCTGTCATTCTTAAGGAATTAGGGCACTCGAAAACTCAATTACTAAATGCACCAGGCCTCCTAAGTGCCAGGGCTAGCTCTGCTCATCCAGTTCATTTTAGTTCGTAAAATTGGCCTGGTACTAACGTGGACGGCACCACAGCACTGGGAATCCAGGGGCTTGTCTGAGTGGAAACTCACGAGCCTGCAGGAACTCAGAGCCTTCCTTAGGGCCTCAAAGGTTACCCACAAACTATGCGCGCAAGCAGAGACCTCTGGGCCTTCCAGGCTTATTGCAGATGGGTTAATCCCGAAAGTACATGCACTGAGCATACTGGTTTCTTGCACCTGTGAAGAATCCAGGGAACGGTGCATCAATCTGAAGGGCTGAGAAACCATCCTCTTCCTAGAACGGTTCCCAGACTGTTTGAGAGAAGATGCTGAATTTTGACCTTTTCTCCACTTCTCTTTTTAGTGGTTTTTGTGTGTGTGTGTGTGTGGGGGGGGTGGGAGGGTGCTGTTGGTGAAGGGACTGTCCTAAGGGAAATAGGGAAGAGCTCATTGAAAAGGAGAGAGGAAGAAAAGACATGTTCCCACACTACCCTCCCTCAAATTCGAGCTTGGCTTACACTAAAAATAGCTTGAAACAGAGGCGACTCACAAAAAGGCAGCGTTTCAGGGGGCAGAAGCTGCTGGCTCCCTGGCTGCCACACAAGCCTTCTGGGTTTCTTAGACTCTGGGCCACCATTTGCACAGGAAGGCGTGGGGTTTGGAATCCCATTGGGAGACGTTCAGGCCATTCTCCTTGTGTGTCTTGCTAGACCTATCTGGAGCTAATTATATCAGCTGGGCACTCATAGCCAGCTGCCTGGGCTTTTATGCCCCAGGGATGAAAAATAACTTCCTGAGAAGGAAAGCTGTTGTTTTCAGGAGCTGCTTCATCCCACAGGCACCTGGGACAGCAGTGATGTGGTTATTGTCTCTCTCTGAGCCATGAGGTGGGCAACTTGGTTATTTGTCCACCTTAGACCTCTCCAGGAAGAAAGATCACCAGAAAGAAGGAAAAGAGTTTACTCACCTAGGTTCATGCCGTGTGTCTCTCTGGGAATTGGGGATTAGTGACGGTGTTTGAGATCAACTTGGGATATAATAATAGAGATGGCAATGACTGTCATCTGAGGAACTGTGGTCAGCAGCAAACTGGGTTCTGATCGTGGCTCTGCCATAACCTTTCTGATGACCTTGGACAAGTCAATTCCCTTTCGAGGCCTTTGTGTCTCCGTGCATAAAATGACAGGACAGCAGTAGTCTCTTAGTAGTTTGTTTCCTTGCAGCCCAAGTTGTTTCCACATATTCTCCATATACCATCCTTCAGCTAGCCAAGGTAGCAAGGGATCCCTCAGTCCTACTGTGTCCTTGACACTTTGCTAGGTGCTAGGTGAGCAGTAAAAGGAGAAAGAATAGTTCTTTCCTCAGCTGCTGGAGCAACTGGAGGGAAGCAGGAAGTAGTCAAGGGACCTCCCTGCATGGGCCTCCCCTGGCTTATTAGCATTCCATTTGAAATAAAATCTAAAACTTGCCCTGTGTGGTAAGGCCCCTCCCTCTCACTTACCTCCTATGATGCTTTTCCTTCCAGACTCCTTTCCAGGTGGTCCTCTGTCTGCAGAGAGGAAGGGAAGCATTGAGTAGCAGGAACAGGGCCTGTGACCCTGGAGTTGGGCGGGAGGAAGGATGCCTTAGGAGGAGAGGTCACATCCCAAGGGGACATGTCCTCCCTGGAAAAGGTGGCTTCCTGTACACCGTGCCACTCTTGAATTCCCGTCTTGGAGTCATCTTCAAACAGTCCCAAAACCTCTGAAGAGGTCACATTCCAACTTGGTTACCCCGTTAGCACTAAAATGAACATCAAGAGCCTCCTTTTTGATTGAGTAGCTGCCTCTTCTTGGGGAGACCCTGGGTGAAATATGCCTCTTGTCCTTTGCTATTTGCGTTGCTTTGTCAGAACAGCTGCTGAAGCAAGTCATCTTGTTCCTGAAAGTTCATTCAGGAGACAAACGCAGCTCCATCTCTTTTTACCTGTAAACGTTTCATGAGAGGCACATTTATTTAAAATAATGACCAGCAGAGGCACTCAGGAGGGGCAAAGAAGTAAACGTTTCTGATATGAAAGCTGTTTTTTACTTTTGGAGCAAGGTAGCACACCCAGCGGGCTGGTGGGAGCTGCCAGGTGAACCCCCAAATTTACAGCAAGGGTGCAAACACTGTGAGTGATCAGTGAATTTGATGTTGCAGAAGTTCCCCAAATGAAGCTTCATTTTAGGTGAACTTATTACAGAAACTTAAAAAACAACCACAACAAACCCTCAATTGGCTGTTTCAAGTATTTCCTATTTAATTAACACGATTTAAGCAAAGGCTGTTAGTATCTTCAAGAGTGGAGCCCTAGACCTTTTCTGCTAAATTACAAACCATTACTGTTCCTCTGACCTGTTTCCTCTTTGCAAACCAGTGGGTTATCTGGTTGTTTTCCCCACAAAGTTTCAGCATTGAAGCAGGTTTCCACTGCACCCTGGACTAGAGGGGGTTGCTGTGTTGGGGACCCAGGTCATCTCCAGCAAACAAACTGTCTAGAGGCAAGTGGGCAAGCCACCCTTCTAGCCTTTCCCAAAAGATACAATTCCTTTTCCCAGGGTTGTGATGGAGAGATCTTGATAGAACAGAAATAAATAAGTAGCTAGAGTCTTTTCATTGCACTCTCTTTCAGATACAGCCTCTGGTGCTAATTATTTCTGCTGTAGATTTTATCAGACCTTCAGTCCCAGTCCTTTTGCCATAGGTGGTATATTTTAGCGATGCAAAATGACATGAAAACCCATCCGCCTTCCTGAAAGATAATTTTGTGTACATTAAACAGACACATTAAGCCATTTACAGGTGAACTGTTTGTTCTCAGGGATCTGGAGGAAATCTGAATTTCTAATCCTGGGCTCTTTAATAATTTTCAAAAGAATCCAGGGTAGTAATTAAATGCCTTTCAACTTCCCCAGGCTGTCTTCTATTTCGTGGTCTCAAAACAGTTGAAAAGGAATAGAATTCTCCACCTTGATGAATTCCTTAAGAGGGAAGGGGGGACATTAGCCTCAGAAGGAGCTTTTTAGCAGAATGGGGGAACTGAAGGTAAAGAGGCTCAAGGAAAATGCACAAGGTCACTTTTGGAGCTTCAGACAGGAAGTTGAGTGAAGGGCCTTCACACTGTTTTTTTTCTTCATAGCTGTTGCTGCTAATACTTGGGGGGGAAAGGCGAAGGAGAAGAGAAAAAGAGAGGGAGAGCATCATTAAGGGTCTTTGTAATGAGAATACATGTGACATGTAGCATTTTATAGCTTGGGTATTCAAGGATTAGGAGCGATCTAGTCCAGGGATAGTGAACAAGTTTCACCTCCTGGGCCCGTTCTGATTAATCGGTGGTGGTTACCCAGGATGCTTTGCTGAACATTCAAGATTCAGCAACAGAGAGGAACTGGGCCGTGCTCTCCATAGAGCTGTGGGTGATTAGTGATTTCTGCCATGAAAGATGGCTTGGAGGGTGGCAAGACCCGTTATTTATGCCTCGTTATGACTTAGCTATGTCTATTCTAGATCATTCTCCCTAAAGTTTACTTTATGTGTGATGAAAGTGAGGCTTGCCCAAGGTCACGCAGTCCCAAGCAGCGTAAGGACAAAAACCCATGTTTCTTGACTCTGCCTAGTATTTGATACCCGAGCTCCATAGCTTAGATCTCAGAGGAGCAGCAAGTTGTCAGCTTCCTGTCTGAGCCTCCTTTTTGTTTTTTTTTTCATATTGCCACCTGACTTCAGATTTTTCCATCTGGAGGTTTTCTTCAGCGTTTGGAGAAGCAAGGGGGTGGATTTCAGACCTGCAGAGATTCTGCAGACAACTGGAAATGCAGGCACCATTTTCTCATTTGTTAGGTCCACTCTGCAACCTCTCTGAGCACAGAGCACATGCCGGTCATGGTGCTTCCATTGCGAAGCTTTCCCCGCAGCCCACTCCGGGGTTCCTTTCTCCCAATCTCTGCCCATGCCTTTCCCTGTGCCCCACACCCCTTTTGCTGTAAAAAGCTTTCAGTGGGGGTTCATGCAGCAGCATTTCCTCTCTTGCTTCAGAAGCCTCACCTTCTATTTCTTCCTGTTTTCTCCCTTAATGTTTTATCTCGTCAGATATTCATGCTCACGTCTTAATGGCTGTGCTGACAGAGGTAAATACATCTTGCCTCCGACCAAAAGCAGTTTGTGCCCTGACTTGAACTTAAAAGTCTGCAAGAATTGCAGCGTGGGAGCGGGGTAGAGTTCTCAGCTTTGTCCTGGGAACCATTGAAGTTGCGAAGATTTTATTGCCTCCATCAAGATGAAAATGGGATTCCAAGGCTTCAAATATGGTAGATAAATAACAAGGAAAACTTTAGCTTTTGTCAAAGCAAAGTTCTCTTTACGGTTTTATTAGTTTGCCTGTTGTGCCCACACCCTGGCATATATTTCATTCTAACGGCAGACAGAACCTTCTCAGGAATTTATGTAAAACTAGGTAGAGGATTCCAGACAACTGGTAGAGCTTGGAAGAAGGCTCACAAATCATGCTTTGGGGCCATAACTCACTCCCAAACTCCTCATCCATCCCTCAATTCTTGTTCCTCCTCTCCCAGCTCAATTGGAATTGGAATAGAAAGCTCGATTAGCTGTATACCCAGGCTGGGTTTAGATGCTGGGCCTATGAGTGATAGGGCAATATGACAGTTTGCTGTACCAGGCTATCTTTCATGTTTGAGGTAGCCTGAATTCTTTGTCTGGATTGAATTGGCCGTCTTGGCTTCAGTAACCAGCCTCACACAACTGGGAAAGGCTCAGCGTATATTGCCATGCACTGCTCAGTAGAGACCCATGTGTCACCCTCTCTGGAAACCAGAGCCTCAAGGAGCCCATGTGCCATGCTGAGTGGCCAAGAAGGTCCCCAGTGAGTGCTCCTGGCACTTGATTCTGATTTGGATGATTTGGTGGGAACCTGATAGCACTACCACACATCCTGGCAGTAGCCAAGTCCTGTGGATTTGCTCCCCGTGCTCCTGCCTCCATTGTTCTGGTTTAGTCCCTGTGATTTCCTTCATCTATCAGCGGCAGTGTCACTCTCCCCATGTGCCCCATCTCTTCCCTATGGTTTACCTTGCATGCCATTGCAACTGAATTTTCCCCAAAGCCAGCTTTGCTTAGATTCTTCCATGGCTCGGGGACCTTCAGTAGCTTCCTCAAGCCCAAACTCCCCGCAGATGGGCAGGGCCCTTTTTCATCTGGCCTCACTCCCTTTCCAGCCTGCCTTCCCTCTCTTCTCTTCCATGTACTCCATGTGTTCAAATCCTATTCATCTTGAAGATGAAGCGTACGGTTGTCCGCTCCTCTGTAACCCACCACTCTTATGCACTATTCACATACTTAGCAGGTGGGGTATGTGTCCTCTTAAAGACAGCGGCCGAGAGGTTAAGAGCAGTAGCTGTAGAGCCAGCCTGGCTGAGTTTGACTTTTGCTCTGCCTTGTATTATTGTGACCGTAGGCCAGTGACAGGGGACAATAGTAGTACCTACCTCGTAGGGTTATTATGAGAGTTAAATGAGCTAGTATTTATAAAATGCTTAGAGCAGTAGCTGGCACAGACTAAATATTATATAAATTGTTTATTAAACTAATACAGCCAACTTTAAATTCCAGGAGAATAAGAGACATGTGTTTTAATGTTATAATCCCTTTTGTTTTGTGTTGGGCAAAAATAATCCTGAACCAGATTGCTGTGAGAATGACATTTAGAAAGAGAGAGAAGGAGAGGGAGAGGGAGAGAGAGGATAGGAATACATGCAAAAGCACTTTGTCATTTCTTCATTCAACTGATATTATTGGGTATATGGAAATACCAAACTCTGCTCAGTAGCTGTGCGTGATCAAAATGGAATGAGATACGGTTTTGATATGCAAGCAACTCACAGTCTAGGGGAAAAGACAGACCTATAAGTCAATATCTGAACATGTATGGAAGGGGTGGCCGGTTAGCACAGTTGGTTAGAGTGTGGTGCTAATAGCATCGAGGTTGCCGATTCGATCCCTGCATGGGCCACTGTGATCTGAGCCCTCCTTAAAAACAAAAACAAAAACAAACCAAAACACGTATGGAAGACAAATCACAAACATTATGCTGTCCTTATCCCCATCTTACAGGTGAGAAAACCAGACTCAGAGATTCTTTAGTAACTTAGGTAAGGCCATATATCCAGTAAGCATCAGAATTGGGATTTAAACCTGGGTTCCTGTGACGTGATGGCTCAAGCTCTTTCTACCACGGTGAAGAACAAGTGGAGGAATGAATGAATGTGTGAGAGAATGAGTTGGAAGATCCCAAAGACATGTGGCTTCAGGAAGAGAAGATCAAACCAGGGCTCTGCTACAGAGGATGAGTTTTAAGTCAGGTTAGGCAGGAAGTGGACCCCTGAAGCCATCCCCATTTTTCCAGCCAAGCATTTACTATGGTGGACATTTGGGGCAGTTTCTTGCTTCCCTTTCGGGGCACTCCTATTGTCATACCTCCTGTTGTCATACCTCGATGTCCTCCAGCCACTTCTCTCTGAGACAAGGGTGCTTTTATTTTCTTCTCCTTTAGGTAATAGCAAGGACAAAAAGTGGGTGTGATGGTGGATGGAAAAGGTGTGTAACCATTCCCTCTTTGATCTACTTTCATCGTAATGGGCCCATTTGGAAGGTTTCCATAGGTACAGGGACAATGATGCTCCTCTGGGTTTCATCAGCCACAGAATGATCAAGGCATCAGGGAAAAGTCTGGCGTAAGGCTGGCTGGTTTCCATGGCAACCGCTGCTTGCCTCAACCCTGCAGACACCCTTCTCTCTTTCCATGTAGGCATGTGTTTATTTATTATTGGCTCAACCTGAGAGTGCCCGAGTGGCTGTATAGGTGCTACCTCTACGTCCACTGCTGAGGTCACTTGCTCAGTTTGGAGATGGACCCACAGGGGCGTAGCCAGAGGCACAAGATGTGCCCCACCAGGAAAAGCACTGCTTTCGTTTCCAGACCTTCTGATGTCTGTAAGCATGATGACAGTGATCTTGGGAGTGAGGGGTGTTAGAGAGCCCATCTAGAACCATTAGAGTCAGACGCTGTGTGGGGTCCTGCAGTGAATTACAGACTGCCCTGGATAGCTGATGGTGACGCACAAACCGTTCATAAACGTAGCTTGTTGCTCTCCTGTGGGATGTCCATGAGTTGGCTGAGCATGCATGGGCCTGAGAATCTCTAGATCTGGGCTATCCAATGGGAGCCGCTAACTGCGGGTGGCTACTGAGCATTTGAAATATGGCCAGTCCAAATTGAGATGTACTAAAAGTGCAAACTTTAGTAGAGAAACTTAGTACAAAGACTACAAAATATTATCAATGCATACTAATGTTAATATTTATTACATCTTGAAATGAGACTGTTTTGGATAATCTATCCAGAAGCAAATCTAAGTTAAATAAAAACTATCATATTAAAATTAATTTCACCTGTTTCTTTTCATTTTTGAAAAAGATGCCTCCTAGATAGAGAATAATGATGGTTATATAACTATATGAATGTACTTGATGCCCCTGAACTGTTACTTAAAAATGGTTAACATGGTAAAAATTACATTTTGTGTGTTTTGACACAATTAAAAGAAAGCAAAAAGAAAGAAATGTCTGATGGGAAAGGAACCATCTCTTCTAGGCCTCTTTCTTTGGCCTGGACCACTTTCCCAGAAGCCCGCAGGACACCTCCCCCTTTATCCAGGACTGAATTACGCACTTGGTCCTAAACCAAAGGCACGAGACCACCCGACTGGCTCAGATAACTAGGTATGTCTACCCTGATGTGAGGCCAGGTTTCCGTGAGGTGAGTTATTTGCATCCCTGAAGAAAGCTAGGGCTCTCCGAAGAAGGAATGGAGTAGGAGTGGCTGTTACGGGGGAAGCCAACACTCACCTGAAAGGAAAATGTATAAGAAAATCAATGTATGTGAGCTTCAGATCAAAGCAATTTGAAAACTTCTTTCCCCAACTCGGAATGCTTTTTGTCTTTAAATCTGTCAATAGCTGTAAATAAATGAATTAAGTATAAAAAAAATTTGCCTCCTGGAAAGTTCAAAATTACATAGGCGTGTGGCTTGTATGATACAGTTCACCCTTGAACAACATGGGTTTGAACTGTGTCGGTCCACTAATATGCAGATTAAAAATAACTTATGGTATTGATAAATACAGTACAGTACTATAAATCTATTTTCTCTTCCTTGTAAGAATATAGTTTATAATACATACAACATACATGATATTTGTTAATCAACTGTTTATGTTGTCAGTAAGACTTTCCGTCAACAGTAGGCTATTAATAGTTAAGTTTCGGGGGAGTCAAAAGTTGTATGTGGATCTTCAACTGTGTGGATGGTCGGCACCCTTCACCCCCTTATTCAGGAGTCAACTGTATTTCTTTTGACAGTGCTGCTTTGTAGCATTGTGGTTAAACACAGGGCCTGGGCTGTTCTCTCATTTCCAAACTCTGTAACCTTTGACAAGCTGCTTTACTGTGTCTCACCTGCTTCATTTGTAAGATGGGGATAATAGCAACACCTCCATCCTAGGGGTGTGGGTTAATTCACGTAGAGAACTTAGACCTGTGTCTGGCACAAGACAGAACCTAACAAAGCTCAGCTCTCATCGGGAACTGCAGGGGGCCCCGGGGCTGTACCAAGAGCCTCTAGGCTCAACCTCACCTGCACACCACAGCTCCTCCGGCAGGCGGAAAGCTGACTCTCGAGATGCAGAGGAATCACCCCAAAGGGAGATTTTAATCAGATGTGGTGACGACCACTTGATGAATGGCTTTCCTCTCTGGATGGAGCCAAGATGACTTTTCCTTCATGGAGGGACTCTTCCTGAGCATTGTATCAACTTCACGGGAAATAAAGAGGGAAAGAAAGATCCTTGAAGAGGAAACCTTTTGCGGGGTGCCACCCTCACCCGGGTAGGTCTGGATTAATTGAACTCGGGCCTGCTGCTCTCATTTGTGTGGCTCCAGGATAAGGGACACATTGCCCAGTGTCCTTGCTTTTGGAGTCCCACTTTAGGAGCCTTTTTAGGGGTTTGTGTCTATCAGGAGGGTGTGTTGTGTCTGAGGGGAAGAAGGGCCTGAGTTTAAAGTTAAGTCAAGAATTGAAAAACCGAAAATGTCAAATAAATTTGTGAGTGCCCTCAGAATTATGGGGGACCACAGGCAGACACGGAGGGTTTGTTGGGATATCCAGGTAATGTGGGGTGTTCTTATGACCCTCAGACTGCAGTCATTAGATGGCGACAAATTCTAGTCTCAACTCAAGTTGCTACCTATTGCTTAGAGAAATAGAGTTTCAGTGGTAGGAGGTACCGTGGAGAGTCCTGCAGAGACGGAAACAGAGGCTTTGGAGGGAGAAGGGACGCTCATGCTTACACAGCAAATTGGTGTCATGTGGTTTCCTTATATTTCCTACAGCTTTCAATGTTTTATAACTTCTCCCTATTTTAAATTACTTCTGTTCCCTGTCCTTTACGTCTTTCATTTTTCTTTATAACACTTATAATTCTATAATATAATACATACTTTGCTTACTTATTTTGTTTATCATCTATCTTCCCCTGCTCCCACTAGGAATCCATACTAGCCCCATAAAAGGAGGGATCTTTTTCTCCGTTTGGGTTACTGCTCTATCATTAGCATGTAGTTCCTGGAACATAGTAGGTGCTGAATGAATGAATCTTGCCTGATGGGTCTCATAGATCCATCTGATTCAGGGTCCCGTGGAGAGAGAAATAGGAAAGCCATTTCCACCCCAAATGGGACGCTCAGGTCAGAAAGGCATACAGTTGCCCAGGACTAAGCTCTAAATATTGACTATTCAGAGGTCATAAGTTTTGGGACATTGTGCTTTCTCTTTTCAAGTAGAAAAGTCATTTCACGTCATTGTGCCCACTGTGCTGTTTGAAGTAAACAGCAAACAGGTTGGGTACTTGGGGCATAATTCCTTCAAAACCCAAATCATCTTTCTTATAAGTGCCAGTAGGGTTTTACTAGGTGAAGGGGAGGGAGCAGGGCTCCAAAGGAAGGGAGTGCTAGAAGCAAAGCTGAGAAGGTGGACGTTCATCTGAGCATCTCCTGTGTGCTAGGTTCTGAGCTGTACTTGGATCTGTGGCTTGTGTATGGTGCCTTTGAGGGAATAAGGAAGGGTTCATGATTAGGACACTGCGGGAGGGAAGGATTAAGATTGTCTGCCAGGTTCCTGAACTTTGCCTTCATTCTTCTGTAAGGTAGGCTGAGCAAGAAAGTAATGCAGGCCTCTCCTCAAAGGAGCCTTGCTCGGGGGTCTTAGATGAAAGGATTTCTTTGTGAGGGAAGTGGAGAAAGGAAACTGAAGTGACTCTGTGATTGAACCATGGGCTGAATGAAGATGTGAATTATGGGAAATGCTTCTCAAAATTTGAGTCTGGGCCAGGCTTCCTAAAGACTCATCGGGAGGGGCATCCACCACGCTGAAGGGCTAAGTGCAGAACCCCAAAAGCTGGAAAAGAGATGAGGTAAGTCTTTGGCAGAAATCATAGAATGTTCTTTATGATGAGTTCTTTATGGGGAGTACAATGCTTTCAGCCTACTAAAGAAAGCACTTTCAGATGATGATAACAAAATTTCTAAAATATTTTTCTTTAATCTGTTTACACACATTCATTCTTCCTGTGAGATGAAGTGTAACCCAGAGGAGAACAAATGCTAATATTTATTAAGGATTTCCTAAGTGCCACATATGGTGCCAGGTGCTTTCCCTGTGTTACCTGTTTAATCCTCACATCTCTCTTATGAGTTGGGTACCATGTTCATCTCTATCCTATGGACCATATAGGTGAGGAAACCATCACATGAAGAGGCTACGTAACTTGCCTTAGGAAGTGGCAATGGCAGTTCTGATGGAAATGCTGGCCCATGTAGACATTACATGTTTTATACTGAAAATTAATATAGCTTGGTGTTACGGGGTGAGGGTGACAAACTGCTCGCCCTTGAGCTGGATGTAGTCTTGATGTGACCATATCTCATTAAGGAAGCAGTTACTAAAAGGTTACATTCCCTTTAACTCTTATCATTGTAAGTCTATAACACAGCTTTAAACACGTTTAGTGACAATCTTCCAAAATTAGAAGTTGCTTTATGAAAGTTTCTCTCTATTTCTCATTTTACTGTTTGGTTGATTGTTTTCTTTTCAGGTTACGTGCTTGACTTTTTTCTTCCATCCACATCTCAGAGACGTTTCTCAACCACTTCTTTCTGTTTCTTTTCTGTCACTTCTGTTTTCTTCTTTTATATATTTTTCAAGCTGTTTTCTTTCCTTTTCCTTTTCCCTCTGAACCTAGTACTGTCCTTTAAATGCCCATGAAAAAGAATTAAAACATGTTCTTATTGCTTGTGAAGTAGAAGAGAGTTGTAGGTTTTAATTTTAAAGCTGTTGATGATTTTAATGCTTCTCTCTTTAAAATATAAGAACATTAAGTTTCTTTCTTACTTAATTAGTACCAGAAAAATATTCTGATTTCCCTAGTGGACAGTGGTCTTTGATGGGGATGGGGGAAAAGCTTGCAATTCTCTGTTAACCAGTTGTGTGAAGAAGTTCCTGTGCGGTCTGTTGTCTTGAGTATTTATTACTCAGTTTAACATAGAAACCTTTAAACAGATACCGTTTTCTACAGTGTCAGGGGAATGCCTTGTTATTCCTCAAACATCAAATAAAGCAATGCTTGTGAACCAAGAACTTCCGAATAGAAATCAGACAATTACCAAGGGCGTTATCAGCATCTAATTTTGGGGTTTGTAATTGAACAATGAAAACCAGTGTACATGCAGGGGCCATGGAATGAGGCTTTTAATTTGAATCAGAGGATGGGGCAAAGAGCTGTCATTTACAGCATTACACAAATAGCCCTACGATGAATAATAATTCTGTGTTGAAATTACTTCCTTACAGCCTTCGTGCCAAGTGATCACCATCCATTAATTGGTTTATGAAGATAATAGTGTGTTATATTTGCATACAGTGGTTTTCACTTGTCAAGGTGTTGTCTCCTAGGCTCTGTTATTTGACATTTGAACATCTCAAATGTCCTGAAAGTAATGAGTCCTGAGACTAAGATCTCTCTTTATAATGTGGAAGCTGAAGATCAGAGAGCTTGTGTCACTCGTCTTTTGATTAATCAAGTCAATAGTGACAGTTGACCTGATCCAGGTCGCCAGACTCCAGAGCCGGGGTTTTTTTCATGAAGGCATACGGTGGGAGGGAGAGGCAGCATACTACCTACCCACTGTGTGGAGGCGGAGGAGAACGGAGAACTTGGCAGTCAGTGTACCAGTATTGTGGCCCTCACCTTAGCAAGAGACACATTCTCTTTCCTCTTCCTGAAGAGTCAAAAAAACAAAGCAAATGTCTTCAGTTTTTCTTAGCTAAGCCTTTGCAGCAAACCGCAGGCTCTTGTGAGATGGGGTGGGCGACGGGAAGGCACAAACATGATCCACAGAAAAGCAGAAACCTCCCGGCCTCACCACGTCCCCTAGAAACACTTCCACCTGGAGGGGTGTGTCAATGCCTTTTATTTTCATGGCGCATTGGCTCCAGGGGCACTCTGGGCTTGGGGCTGTGGTGAGCAGCGTTGCTTCAGGTGAATACAGACAGAGCACTTTCAGAACTATGCCTTCTTGTCTCAGGTTTTAAGCAATTTAAATGCTGGGGACTTCTTCAAATTTTGTAAAAGAAAGAAAGCCCCTCTGCCTTCATATCCCTAGGATTAGAAGCTCATCTTCGACTCTGGGCACTGAAAAGGGCAAAGGCTCACTTAGAGAAAATATCATATGCCCCCAGTGGCTTCTGACATTTATTGAGGTGTCACTGTGTGCCAGGCACAGAATGGAACACTTAGTGGGTCTTCCCTCACTTCACTCTCACACCCAGACTAGGAAGTAGGTACTGTTAGAATCACTGTTTTCAATAAGAAGGAACCTAGGCTCAGAGTGCTTGAGTGACTTACTGAGGGTTGCGCAGCTCTGAGTGGTCAGTGGTCTGACTGACAGCCTCTGCCCCCCAGGATCTTTATTTAGCAAGAGAGATCTTCTAAGGCAGTGTTTTTCACACTCTTAAAGGCCCAGAACTCTGTGTAAATGGACAAAAACATAGCTGCTTTAGTTACAGGGTTGGGGTTGCTGATTAGCGAGCTCCTTCCCCCCCACCCAGGCCCTGCAGGAGTTCTTTGAAACCCCCGGCCAGGGTGCCCCTTAGAGCACTGTGTCCAGATCTGATGCCAGCCTTCTCTGCAAACCCTTTGAAAAGGATGTCATGTCTGCCGTGTCCAGGAGGGATCCGTCTCTGTCCATGCTGCCTGTCAGGCCTCCCCTTCTGTCCTGTAAAATCAGAAGTTCTCCTCCAGGCCGGGAAGACCCAGCAGCCATTTCTTCTTGACCTACCTCTTGCTTTTGTGAACGCGCCAACAGGATAGCAGAGGGGTCATCTTTGTTCTTGGGAGTGAGCAAGGGAGCAGGCCCTCTTTGTGATGATGTAGATATACGTGCTGGAGACAGGGGTCCTTCTCAGTAAGCCCCCTCGCTTCTGGGGAGAGCACAGGAGGGGTAGGGGGAAAGTCGAAAATGCCATTTTCCCCTGGTAGGTGCAGGTTGGTGAAAGAGCTGGGACCTCGAAGGCAGGCTGGTTCTGACACCAGACGAGTCAAGAAGGCTGCTCGAGGATGCTCTGTGGACAGACCTGCCTAGTAACCCCTTCTGTTGCGGCTGCTCCACCTGTGCCAGGTGGTTCTGACCAGGCCTGAGAGCGTGTGAGCTCCGTCTTTTCCTCACTTCACTGCCTAAAAGAACTTACTGGCATTTTAAATCTAAATATCCCACTCTTCATTTAAAAAGTGAAGCATTTCATGTTTTTTTTTAATTAAAGAAACTTGTGTGGAAGTTGATAAAATAATTATTTTGCAATTCGCCATTTCTCTTCTAGGAAAATAATGGTTCTAGTTCTTTTGATGTTGGTGGGAGCTTCCTCCTCCCGCAAGGTGACTTTCCAAACAGTGCCCTGCGGTGACCATTCTTCACGTTTATGTATTTCTGAGCCATTCCAGGCCCTCAGTGGCTCCTGGGATGAAAGAAGTGGGTTTTGTCCCATTGCACGGTTCCTCTTATGTGTCCCGTCACTTCGTTTATTTCCCTGCCCAGGCAGGACTGACTCTCCCAGCTTCATGGGGAAATTGAACCTGGCAGCTTTGGTGGTGGAGACTGTCTGCAAAGCCCAGTTTCTACCTGAAGCTTCCCAGCCCCTGTTGGAAGACAACTGGGGGCCTGATTTTCCCAGACAGGGGAATTGCCCGTGTGGAATGGAGGTGCAGCCTTCGGGGTGGTCACAGCACCATTTTGTCGTCCCGGACTCTTGGCGATGTCAGCAGCAAGAATGCCCAGGACCCAGAGGGGCCAGGACTGCAGCCTGGCTGGGCACATGGGTCTGGGTAGCACTGGATTTACCTGGCAGGGGGTCTTGTGTCCCACATTTATTGCTCAACAAGTACAGGGTTTATTGCAGACGGAGTCGAGCATGCAGGGTGTTTGTGAGGGAGTGCCCCTGGAAACAGTGCCCAGGGGAGGAGAGGAAAGAGGCCGGATTGCACAGAGGTTGGGCTGTAGCCTCAGCCAACTGTGTGGAGAGAACTAGAAGTAAGATGGCCTACCAGCATTGTACTCGACTTGGCTGACATGGGCCTCTGTCCCCTTGCCCCAGTCAGTCAGAGGAGGTGGTCTGTGTCCCCAAAGGCTGTGACCTTGGGCCAGGAAGCTCTCTGCAGCCAAACAAGCCCTGAAGAGGCTGCCCATAACACTCCCAGCGGCGGGGTAGCAAATCCCTCCTGGACGGGGGCGCGTGTCCCTAACGGTTACCTCATGGTGGAAGCACTGGGTGAAGGCACTGTCCACAGAGTCGACAGGCTTGATCTCAGTCTTCAAGGAGCTTGCAGTCCTGTGGCTCAGCCGCGGTGTGATGGATGCCGGCACAGAGGGCTGCTCAGTAACTCCAGGCACACACCTAGACCCCTGTAGTCTCCTCACTCCCCTCAGCACCCCTATCAGGTACCAGCACCCCACTTTGCTGATGAGAAAAGCAAGGCTCTGAGATGTTTCAGTCACTTGCAGGGGTCATATAGCTAGTAGGCAAAGGCGTCAGGATTTAAACTCAGGTCCAACTCTGAAGGCTGTGTACTTTCCTTTATTCACAATTGCCTCAGAGATTGGAGGTAGGGTCAACAGGAAAGACGTGATTGTGGGAGTTTGGTGGCCTCCCCTCTGCTAGCTCTGCCCGTGCCCAGACTCACCTCTGTGCCTTTGCCCTAGCCGTTCCCGGCCTATGATGCCATTGCTCCATGCTTCCTCCACGAAGCCTTCCTGGCTTCTCCAGCCCACATAGCTCACTCTTTGCCTTGATGTTTCTCAGCCAGCCATGAATATGTTCTCTCGGGGCTGACTGGAAAAGTCCCACTAGTCCTAGGAGACTGCACACTTCCTAAGAGCATGGGCATTGCATGGGCGCTGATTTGGGCCTTGTGTGAGATTCCTGTCATAGTCAGGAAGTCTGGTGTGGGCAGCTTCCTCCCCTTAATAGAGATACTTGTCTAATCCACTTCTTTGGGAATCAGGGTCTTAAAAGATGTAGGTACCCACTCAGCCCTAGGGGTCACGGGGAAACCCATCGGCTTGCCCGCTAGAAGCCCACATGGTGAAATGTCCTCCTGTCTGTGCCTTTTTGAGGAGTCGGTACTTTCTTCAGGTCACTTACCCATGAGAGGAGGTGTCGGGCAGACCAAGGACTCAGCAATGTGAAGAAGTCAATGATCCTGTGTTTACTGAAGCTGGAGGCTGGCTTGGATGCCGTTAGAAAGGAGATTTGGACAGAACCCAAAGGTTCCAAGGTCTTGACATCCAGCCCCTGTGACCTACCACTTAATCAAATGGCCAAGGATGTGTTAAGAGGGAGAAATGTGTAAATGTTTAGAGATCAGTGATTTGTGAGCTGTAAATGGCCCTGGCATGTTTATAAGAAATGAGCAGGCCAGAAAAGAAACCCCAATAGCTTTTCTTTTTTTTTCTTGGATAGAATTACCCAACTGATGGATGGAGGGAGTATTCTGGTTGTTAAATATTTGGGCCTCAGGAGTCTTTTGATGTAGCGCCTTGTGACAACTGCTTGCAAAGTGAGCGCAGTCTAGCTTAAATTAGCGCAGGGCCATGTGTTAGGAGAGGGAGACTAGAAGTTGGAGATTCCTTCCATGATTGTTTGTGACTCCCCCATCTAAGAGTTCAGGACGGGTAGTCAGAGTTCCCTGTTTTGGCTCATCTTGGCACCCAGGAAAAGGGTTGGTGTTTGCTAACTTACCAACACTCGTGGTACTCAAGGTCTGGGTGAGTTTGGAGAAGGGTCAGATCAAGGAAACTTATCATGATTTTCAATCAGGTACTGACATACATCAAGACCAATCAATCTCTCTCTCCACCTCTCTCTCGGCCGCCATCCCCCCTTCACACAGCCTTCTCAGCAGCCTGCCGCAGCTGCTCATTGGTCATTGTACATGGCCCCCTACTCCTGTGTCCAGTCCTTTCTGCTGCCCATAGTTCCTTCAGCTGACGATGCTCATGTGTCTCTAACCCTGCTTGAACCTTCAGGGGCAAGCTCAAAATGGCATCTCTTCCAGAAAGTCTTCTCGGACACGCCAACTAGAAGCACTCACTACCTCTTCTCCACATTGTTTCAGACAATTTGATAGATCCACAGGGAAAGTGGGAACCATCTTTGTTTCGTCTTCACTGAATGGATGAATGAGTAGAAAGGTGAAGAGACAAATGGAAAAAAAGCATGGATGTATGCAGTGTCTCCTGATTAAAAAACACACTATGTTTCAGCTTTGTTAACCTCCTCTGTCTATGGGACTAGTGCCAGTAGCACCTGCCTCATTATGTGAGAATTAAATAGGATAGCGCTTACTACCTGGGGCTGCATAAGTCTTAGCTAGTGTTGTTTTTGGAAATAACTCCATAAAATGTTCAACCCTATAGGAAATTATTCTTTTTAAGATTCTGTATTAAGATTCTTCAGGCTTGTAGTTCCCCATCTAGACCCACTCCCTCATGTTACTGATGAGGAAACTGAGTCCAAAAAAGGGAAGGGAGAGATTGCCCACACTCTCAGAGCTGGTGGAAGGCTTGGTGTCAAAGGATCATTTTCAAAAAGCTAAGAGCATGGCTCACACAAGCATGCAATGTGCACATGGGAAAACTTGTTTTTACCTCCTTCATGAGGGACAGAACAGGAGAGCAAAGAGGAGTTAAATAGGTGTTGAAGAAAGAACATTGGAATAAGATTGCTACATTAGGTACACAACTAGTGAATGTCTCACCCGGCACCAATATAAAATAATAAACATTGGGATTATCTTTCCTACTGAACAGAAATCATTTGTATTTCTACTGGGCAAAACCCCACACATGACATGTCACTTCACAGACTCTGAGGCTTTCATTGACAGTAAACAGCCAGTCAAATGCAGACACTTGCCCCTAGATAATGAAATATTCCTTGGACGGGCTGTTGCACAATGCGGGGATGACATTGCAAAGATGTGCTGCCCTTCCTGTGACTTAATCCTGATAATAGCACCAATTCTTCTCACCCAACCCACTCCGCTTCCTTCCTTTTCTGTTCTCCCCATACATGCGCGGAGCCTGGGTCCTTGCTTCCATTTCCTCATTGGCAGAACGAGGATCGTAATATCTCCCTCGTGAGCTGGTTATGCTCATCTATGGCTTGGCACTGGGCAGGCCTATGGAAGGAGGGCACATGGTCCCAGTACTGAGGACCTTGACAGCCATGGGTGAGGCAGACTTGAGCAAAGAATTGCACCACCATTTGGTAATGGCTGTGGTGGTGGAGAGCAGAGTGCTGTGGGAGCCTAGAGAGAGGAGTGACTTGGCAGAGTAAGGGAAAAGGACTGGCGCAGGAACGTTAGATACGGGATTTCCAAGCCCCATAGGTCTGGGTGGTTGGTGAAAAGGAAGAAGGACATGTTTGGCCAGGTAAACAGCATATGTAAAGGTATAGGGAATAAAAATAAGGTGCTTTTTATTTAGTGTGTATTTGTTGAGCTCCTATCATGTGCCATGTTCTGTGTTTGACCCTGGGGTATGTGTAGGGAGTGCAGGAAGTAGGGACACTCATCAGTGAAGCAGAAAAGGAAGTCCTAGTCCTTTCGGAATATTTTCAGGAGATGGAGGTTTTAGGTGCATCTGGGAGGAGGGAAAGGAGATGGAGTGAAATGGAGACAAACATTGCTGGAGAGGTCGGAGAGTGTGGCCGTTAGCTGAACCACGGTGTGGACGATAACACTTGACCAAACAATCCATCTCTGTCCAGAACCTTCTCTATGTAAGGCCTGTGGCTGCCCTCTGGGGGAGGCAAACAGGTGTAGGCACCTGGTAAACTGCTTAAGAAGCTTACAATTTAGCTGGGACACAGGACACACTCGTAGGAAAAGCTCCCAATGTGTGGTTTACCCGTGACAACTATTTGCTCAAGGCTTTGAGGGAAGGAGAGCTCTTGTGTGTCTTGGGCAGGCAGGAAAAATTTTTGGAGAGGAGACATTCTTGACTGGGTGGAGTAAACAAAAGAACAGAGGGCATTCTAAGCAGGGGCATAGCTCCCAGCAAAGGCCTAGAAGTAGGGAGATTTCCCAGGGATCCTGGAGAAGAGTTTGAATAGGTGTGGTGGGCCAGGGGGTGAAGCACCTTGAGTGTCCAGCTGAGGAACTGGAAGTCCATATTGTATCAGGGGTTGAAAACTCAGGTGCTGCCCTAGGAAGGTCATGTACTGAGGGAAGGGGGCCTGGTGGGGGCCTTGATCAGCAGAGTGAGAGTCTTCCCAGCTGAGGGAGCAGCTGCCTCAGAGCTCTGGCTGACTGTGGCCATTTGGTCAGTTCATGATTTTCAAGGAAAGTCAGAAATCTGCATGTCTGTGAAGTCTGCTATTTTTTCAAAACGTTGTCGACTAACTAAAAAGTTAACATCGCTTTATGGGTCAAGGAATAGATATGTGACCTGTGTGGCTCCAGACCGTGACATCTCTGTCGATAGTGTGGTTGCTGAAGGTCCTTCCAGGCTGGGGTGCCATAGGACAGATGGTAGAGGGAAGATGGGAATGCTGACCTGTGGAACTGAGCAAGGAGCAGGCAGCATGAGGGTCAGGTCCATGGGCAGTTGTGGCCAAGGGTCACAGTTAACACTGAGCAGGGCTCACCCTAACCAAGAACCGCAGACCCAGAATATGAGGGTAAGTAAAGGAAAGGGAGCAAGGTTTGTGGTGGAGGATTGGGTGCACAGTACAAATCCATTTTCTTCTCCTTGTTGTCTTTAAAGAAGCCTGGGTGGTGCTGGTCTGTATTTATGAGGAGAGCAGCAGGCCCTTAACCCTAGTGGGCTTATTGGAATGGCTCAGGGTCTTCCTTTGGTGGGACTGTCACAGGAGACCAGGGTTATAGAAGCCACCAAGGACCCACTGTGTGTGAGGCACTTCATGCACATTCTCACTAGTTCTCCTCATTCTCCAAACTCCCCTGTGAAGTAGAGAACACTGTGACTCCACACTTTTGAGGTAAAGCTCACAGAGCTGCTCAATAGCAAGACTGATATTGAAACCCAGATAAGTTGGATTCCAAAGGCCAAGTCCTTTCTCATGGTTTCCACAACTGTTTTGGTCCATACTGAGTTCTTCCCGTGTTCCTTATCTTGGAAAGGTTACTTCCACCTTCTCAAGGAGGAGGAAGAGAGGAAACTTCAGGGCTTGCCTGGTCCAACCTCAACATGCTGTGGCCTGTATTTGAGGCATTTGTGTATTGGGATTTTATGCTTCTAAAGGTCATTGAATGTTTAGCTTCCAACAAAGAACTGGGAATCAGAGATATGTCATCCTCAGACAGTGACAGCAGTGTTGAGAATGAATTTTGCAGCCCTGTAGGAAAGGATGTGTTCTCATTATTCTTGGAAGGGCTTTTAGTAGGAAATAGGTAAATGGATATCTAAAAAATAGTCATTCCAGCATGAACTCTCTGAGGCCCCCAACCTGGAGGCCCAGAATGCAGCTTTTGCTGTTTTCATGTCTCTCTGTCCTTCTGTCCTCTGGGAGGGTTTACAACCTCCCCCACCCCAAAGGACCTGCAGCCTCAAAGAGAAATGTTATTGACGAGTTGAGTCTATTTTTGACTGGCAGAGTTTGGTGCACATCCAAAAGGGAAGGATTAAGTTTTACATTCATTTTTATTTACATCAATGTGCTCTTCTCTCCCGCAAACCCATTAACAGATAACAGCAACAAAGCTGTCTTCAGACAACATTCAATTGGTTCATATTTTGGAGGCCAATATATGTCATCCCCTCCATCTTGCCGTAGCCGAAACGTGCATTTAACATTTCCAAGGAGCCACAGAAAAAGACAAAGGAAATCTTCTGTTTGTCCTTAGAGATTAAAGGAGAGTTTTTCTCTTAAATGTGGAGCTGTTTCCCTTATTAAGCTGGGAAAGGAGGTGCGTATGAAGAAAAAATATTCCCTTGCTATGAAGCAAGTATTTTGGGTCACAGATCGTATTGATCAGACTCATACAATTGGACATTTCTTTTGCACACACACACATTCTCTCCCTCCTCTGTCTCTTGCTGCCTCAGTAACTTCCAGAGAGATTTCTGAAGACAGAAAAAGTCAGAAGGAATCTTGCTTCACTTGCTGGGTTGGGTGGGGAAAGGCAGTCCTCAAGTATGGGAGATGTGTTGGACTAACAGAGGGAGTTTGATCAATCCATCAATCGAAGTTGCTCCTGGAAAAATCTCAATGAGATAATCCCTGTTCTGAGTTGATCACTGCAATGGGGTTGAGAAGCAATGAACCTCTGGCCTTAATCAGACTGATTTAATAAGCATGGGGCCCAAGCCATGGGAGCCCAGATTCTTATAAGCCCTTGTCTGAGTCTAGAGTAGGGTTTCACATTTGGATGCTGCTTGGAATCACCAGGAGAACAAAGAAAAATTCTAGTGCTAAAACCCACTTTCAGAGAGTTTTAGTCAGTTGGTCGCGGTGGGGCTTAGGCATCCGTATTTTTCTGTCTTCCCAGATGACGTCACTGTGATTCCCACTGTGTGTGCTTTTTCATGTCTGATGTGCAGAGGAGTTACCTGGGGATTTGATTAAAATGAAGCTTCTGAGGACCTAAGTAAATAGCAAGGCATACCATGTTCATGGACTGGAAGACTCATCAGTAAAGATGTCAGTTCTCCCCAAATTTCTCCATAGATTTAACACAACTCCAATCAAAATCTAAGCAAGACTTTTTGTAGATATAAATAAGCTAATTTATAAAATTTATATAAAAAGGCAAAGTAAATAGAATAGCTAAATAATTTTGAAAAATAATATGTTTGGAGGAGTCACACTTAAAATTATATCTGATTTTAAGACTTATTATAAAGCTATAGTAATCAAGACAATATGGCGTTGGCATAAGAGATAGACATATAGGTCAATAGAACAGAATAGAGAGTCCAGAAATAGACCCACAACAAATATAGCCAAATTGTTTTGTTTTTTTGATAGAGACGTAAAGGCAATCCAGTGGAGATAAGGCAGTCTTCTACAAATGGAATTGAAACAATTGGACATCCACAGGCAATAAAACAAACCTTGATCTAAACTCCACACTCATACAAAAATTTACTTAAGATGGACCACAGATATAGATGTAAAGCGATAAAACTTTTAGAAGAAAACAGAGTAGAAAATCTTTGTGACCTGTGGTTTGGCAGAATTCTTAGACATGACACCAAAAAGATGACCCATAAAAGAAAAATGAGTCAATTGGACTTCATCAGAATTAAAACCTTTTGCTCTGTGAAACGCACTATTTTGAGAATGAGAAGAAAAGCTACATACTGCAAGAAAATACTTGGAAATCATTTATTTCACAAAGGACTCGGTAAAGCCGGGATCTATAAAGCATTCTCAAAATTGAACAGCAAGAATACAACCCAACTGGAAGATGGGCAGAAGACGAGAACGTGATCAGTTGTCACTGCTGGACCATTTGCAAAGTGCTTCCTTGGAACTAACTCTAGGTATGAGGAGGGTCCTAAGGAAGATGCATTGAATTATTCACCTCAGCACAGTCTGTCAGAGTTTTATTCCTTTCTCAAAGCTCTTTTTCTCTTTTGATTGTCTACATTTATGTGAGATCCTAGGCAGGGATTCTTCTCCCCATCTTGCAGGTAGTATCGCTGAGACCCTGGGAGGTTAAGGTTATAGAGCTGGATAGTGAAAGAGCAAGAAGGAAGCTGGTTTCTTACCCACCCGTGTGCCCAAGATCCCCGTGAGAGGTGTGTCAAGTGGCCTGACCTCTCACGGAGCACAAAGCACAGGAGTAGGTTCTCAGGGTGCTTCGTGGCGTCGGCCGCTAGTTCACACACCCAGGTGAAGATGGCAGTCTGAAAGGCTGGATGGAGGTAAAGAGCAAGGGAAGGGGAGAGAAGAGAGGAAACAAAATGTGGCTGTCAAGTGTAGGTTCAAATATATAACGAAGGACTGAAGGGGTACATCTTTGTCAAATGGCGAGTCCGTGGGAAGACATACTATCACCTACTCCTGATTACTTTTTCTCCACCTCCAACCAGAGGGGGTTGTGTAGGAAAGTTCCACTGTTGAAAGAGAGGCTTACAGTCAGAACATCTAGGCTTCAGTCCTGCTTCAGCTGACAGCTACCTGGAGGAGGGATCTCGAACAAGTCAATTAAAGCCTTGTCTCTGGAAGGTCCCTGGAAAGGGCTCAAGAGTTGGGAGTGGGAGATCTCCATGAATTTCCGTTACCGGCCCTGGAGTGGGGTGTGGTGCCTCTGAGGGACACAGCCGGAGGAGCCAGCGGCCTCCGGGACGAGGTGCACCTATTTTCCAGTTTGGGGTGTGAAGTTTTGATGCGTCTGTCATTGGCTCCAAATGGCCCTGCCCTCGCTGTGCTTTGGTTAATAATCTTAGTTGATGCTTCCATGCAGATAGCTCTTGCACCTCAGTTTTCTTGGCAATTACTCCTCGACAGAACCTTTCGTGCAGCATGCAACCTCAATTAATCCTTAGTTAAAATGCCACAGAGACCGAAAGGCTTTTTCACTTTGTTCCCTTTCTTCCCCCTGAGCAGATTGGATTTTGTGCAGCTTCACTGCAAAAGGAGTCAGCTTTGAAAGCAGGTTCAGATTCTAGCCCAGTTCCTGTTTATTTATAGCCCAAGTTATTTCAGCAACTGCTGTCAAGTAAAAACTCTGTTTAATTAGAGGCAGGTAAACATGCCAATACCATTTTGTTGGCCAAGCAGCCCTCTCTGCTGTGGTGGAGAAATAATGCCACTCTCGGTCTGATCCTGGCTGCTGGAGGGGTGGGAACCAACACGGTTAAGACTTGCTCCCCTCTTAGGCCTGGGCATTCGAGTCATTGTCACTTATGTCATTTGGTGGAAAAAGTAAGACGTTAGGAGCCAAAGGTTCCAATTTTGGTTGGACCACTTGCTGGCTCCATAACTTGTACAAGTTACTTAGCTTCTTGGACTCAGGATTTACTCATTTTAAAAACGGCAGCATGACTAACTACAAATATAAATGAGCTAATGTCAGCCTCCAGTACAGTGCCCGGTAGTCAGCGGTTTCTTAATTCATGGTTCATCGAAGCTTGTTGAGTGATCGAAATGAGACTTTGGAGAATGGAATGAAGACATGCACACATTTGTTCAGCAAAGGTTTGTTGAGAATCTCTAGGCATCGGGCATTCTGCTAGCTGGTGGAGAAACTCAGGTGTTGTCCCTGGCCTTGTAGAGCTAATGTGGTGGGGAAGGAGAGCACAATGAACAGAGAAATGTGTAACCATGCACATAGGTAGGTCTCTTTATAAAAGACCTGGAGGAGAGAGGAGGGTGGGAATAACTTGCACTGGGGAGTTGTTGTAGGGGGGCAGCAATTGAGCTGAGACCAGAAAGGGGGGCAGGAATTAACTGGACAAAGAGGAGGAAAAACATAAGAGGTTGGATAATTAAGTTCACGAACTTGTTGCAACGACGTTGCTAACCTTTTTTTTGACATCAGAGGGATTATTCGTTATGAATTTGTGCTGACTTGCCAAACAGTTAACCAAGTTTACTATTTGGAAGTGCTGAAAAGGCTGCGTGAAAAAGTTAGATGAAAACAACCTGAGCTTTTCGCCAACAATTCATGGATGGATCACCACAATGCACCAGCTCACACGCTCTGTCTGTGAGGGTTTTTAGCCAGTAAACAAATAACTGTACTGGAACACCCTCCCTACTCACCTGATCTGGCCCCCAATGACTTCTTTCTTTACCTGAAGATAACGGAAATATTGAAAGGAAGACACTTTGATGACATTCAGGACATCAAAGGTCATACGACAACAGCTCTCATGGTCATTCGAGAAAAAGAGTTTCAAAATTGCTTTGAAGGGTGGGCTAGGCGCTGGCGTCGGTGCACAGCTTCCCAAGGGGAGTCCTTCAAAGGTGACCGTAGTGATATTCAGCAGTGAGGTATGTAGCACTTTTTCTAGGATGAGTTCACGACCTTAATTGTGTGTCCTCATATGTCCAATTGTGAAGCAAGAAACGGCTGCATATATTCGAGGAAGGAAAAATGAGACCAGGGAGACGGAGTGTGATGAGCAAGAAGAGGCCTGGCTGAACGGGGCTGCAGAGAAGGATAAGAACATGGGCCGTGCCAGCCATAGGAACTAGTTTGCATCTTATCTTGAGCACCACTGAAAGCCATGAAAAGGTTTCAACCGAGGAAGTAACACAGTTCTATTTATTAGGTGAAGTTGAAGTGAATGAAAGGTTACTAAGAATACAAATGCCTTTTTAATGAGAAGAGCTTGTGCACTCAGCCTTGAGGGCTGGCTTAAGGCAAGGGTGGCCTCGCTGACTGTCTTTTGGTTGTTTCTGATTCTGGTCCCAGCCATGGAGCTGGAGACAGGCTCAGAGATGCTGCCGCCTCTGGGGTCCCTGGAGTCCTGCCCGTCTGAAGGCATCGACTTTCCCATGACCTGGACCCATCAAGTCTTTGGGTGTGAGAAACCCTAGGAGTGGGAATCCGGAAAGCATCAGCTGTGGGGCCTGAACTGGAATTCCAACTTGATCATTTCATTCCATGATTGATGGGAGGAGGGATAGGGGAGCTGTGCTGTCAGCTGGAATAAACTGAGTTGAGGAAGCTCACCATGTATTTTTCAGGAAAAAACAAAATCTTACACTCACACCACTCTCAACATTGTGTCACCTTGACAGCCCAACGATTAGAATTGTCTGCCTCTTTGCCTGGCGATCTTGACTCTTCTTGGTACTTGTCCCCACTGGGAGATTCTTCAGGCCGACCCAGCCATGCATTTCTCCTTCCACCTACCGGAGGATCCTAAACACTTGGAAAGGGGCCATATGTCCCCTATTCCCATTTCAGCCTCATCTGTGGAATGGCTTAGCCTAGAAAGCAGAAGGAAGGCTTCACAGTGCTTCTCTTTATATAACAAGTAGTCCAGGAGAGATTTGTCAGACGCTACCCATCCAGCGGAGAGTCCCTTTAACTGAGAAGACGACTAATGCAGAACAGATGAGGCAGGCGGGCTCCAGCTCCCGTGTCCTGCAGGTCCCCGTGGTTGCTCCCTCTGGGGGATAAGTGAGTGTTTGGGGAGCCCTTTCCTGGACACCCCTCAAGTCATTCTTGAATGAGTGCTTCATCTGTAATGAATGAGAGCTCACACACACTTGTTCCTGAAGTTGGAGCTCCCTTCTAAGGTTTCATAATGAGAACACGCTTTTTTTAGGGGAGCAGGTGTGTGGTATATTCTGGACTCCTACGCGGCTGTCTTCTGATTATTCCCGGAAAACTGCACCTCTCAGATCTGGTTTGGCTGAGGCTGTTTTTATCACCTCCACAGGGCGGTGGTGTTTGTTCCTGGAGCAGAGAGACGTCTGTCATCCTCTCAGAGCCTTGACAGATGCCACATTCAAATGAGCAGGCACCCGTTTAAACACGCGCAGCAGCAGCGGCTCTGTCATTGCCACCCTTGCTTGACACTGTACCCTCCTTTCCCAGTCCTGTGGCCTGCGCTTACTCCTGGGGGCCATACCTTCCCAGAACCCCCTGCCAGCCCATGCTCCCACACTGTAGGTACAGAACCAATAGTACCTGTCTGTGCTCTGACGCCCAGACAGAGCAAGAGATTGAGCAAGAGGTTTGGAGCCTGTGAGATGCGAAGGAGGGTCTCACCACAGAATCACAGGCTGTAAGCACTTGCTGGGCACATGTCTGCCTCTCTGGGTTGGAAGGGGGTTTGGATGGTTCATCGCAAGCACAGTGGAAAAGCAGACAGGACCTCATCTCCTCTGGGGTAGGAACAAGTCTCCCTATAGAACATGCGCTACTTGGCCCTGTTATCTTCAGGAGTGAGAGCTTGGGGAAAGGCTGTGGACATACAAAAAAAATGGAGCCAGCTTTTAGGATTAAGCAGAAACTGAGGATACCCCACCCATTTATAGGAGAGCAAAGGCTTCACTGGGGACGACTTCTACAGCACAGCTTAGAGAGATGAAGAGAAGGATGGGGATAATGGGCTGAGAAGAGAAAGAAGGGCCAGGTGCATGCCTAGTTGTATGAAGACCTATGATGTAAAACATTTCCTCTTACTTTATAAAATAGTCCTGCTTTTGATAACTTTATCACTCCCTTCCTGTGGACCCTACTGTAATAATCCTGCAAGGGGTTTGTGGCCTTGTTTTGAAGGCTGGGTTGAGTGTCAGGGTCCTAGGGAATATCCTCCTCCTTGGCAGTCTCCTGGAGGGAGCAGGTGGCCTGGGGAAAGATGCTGGAAGGCCTGGTCCCTGAGGCCTATGGGAGAGAAAGGAAGAGGTGAGTCCAGCGGTGCCCTGGGGAAGGAGGGACCATCATTTGTTAGGTCCTAGGCACTGTCCTGGTGCCTTATTCCAAATGGGAGGGAGGGGGAGATCACATCCTGCTCGGGTGGTCAGGCATGGGGGAGTGGGAAGGAGACTCTTAAACAGATTAAACCAGATCTACCCCAGACAAGCCAATAAGGTGCATCCTGCTCTTTACCATTTAGGCTTATAAAAGACTGCTGCCATGTTTCCGCGAAAATAAGACCTAGCTGGCCCATCAGCTCTAATGTGTCTTTTGGAGCAAAAATTAATATAAGACCCGGTATTATTATTATTATTATTATTATTATCATTATTAATTTCCGGTCTTATAGTAAAATAAGACTGGGTCTTATATTAATTTTTGCTCCGAAAGACGCATTAGAGCTGATGGTCCGGCTACGTCTTATTTTTGGGGAAACACGGTAGTTGAAAACCACTGGTTTAACCCTGAAAGCTTCCGATTGGTGTAGCCACAGGGAAGCTGGAGTTGTGTGCCCCCAGGGTAATAGAGAACAGCACAAAGGGACATAGGTTTTGTAGCTCTCAGCTGGGCTGCAGGAGGGCTAGGGAGTGGTTCTCAGCAGCTCCCCACTGCGCCTCCTTAAATACCCCCTCTGAAAGAGCCCTTCTACTTACATATTTTTTTCTATGTTGTGCTTGTGCTTAAATATTTTATTTGGAAACAGGCGTCAGGAACTACAAACATTTCTTTATATCCCGAATCTGATCGTCTGCAAGCCCCTCTGACTCTAAGCTAATTTTGTCACTTACTGTTCCAGAACTCCAGAACACTTCACCTTGTCTTGCTTTTTATTTTTAAGCTACTCTTTCTTTCTTACGCTGACATTTGAATTCCTAGGCTGCTCTTTCTACATTTCCCCAGATTATATTTATGACAAATCCTTCTCGTGTTGTTTTACATAATGAAGAGTATCTGAACCTAGCAGTAAAACGGAGGGCCACCTTTGTAACTGTGGAAGTTTCTGGAATCTATAAAACATCAGTGTGCATATAGGAAACTGGAGTTTAAGAAATACTAGCTTTTGCCTTAATTTAAATGACTGCATCTCATGGGAAATTTAATTTTGTAAAAAAAGAATTACATATTCCAATAAAGAAGAAGCTCTGCTGGATAAATAATGCAGATGTTTGTTCAAAAAATGACTCTTTCTTCAGCTAGAGAGGAGCCAAGGGATTAGAAGGAAGAAGGTAGAAAGTGCTGGATGGAATTTCTAAGACCAGATTTGAAATCAAGGCTAAATTTATCATCTCTCCTTTTCAATGGGCTCTGCCTAAGCAGAGCTAAGCAGACCCTTTCCTGAGGAACCCCATCCTGGCTCTAGTGCCGCTGGAATGACGATCCCAAAGTTCATGAGGGTCAGGATGCGAAGCCAGGATAGGCTCTGTTAAACTGATGGAAAACCTGGTGATTGCAGGTAGCATCTGGGATTTTTGTATGCAGGTGAGACAAAATCTGGTTCAGGCTGCTTAAGGAAAAAAAGGTGTGTGCGTGTGTATGTGTGTGTATGTGTGTATGTGTGTTGACTCCAGTAACTGAAGAGCCCAGAAGTGAAGTTTGGCTTCAGATTTAGCTAATTCCAGACACATGTTTTTAGGTCTCTTGTTCTCACTCTTTTACTCCATTTCTTCTTCATCTCACACCTCTGCCTTCTTCTGTGTCTGGTTTATATTTGGACAGGCTTCCTCCACATTGGCTCCCAGAACAGAATCAAATGCATTATCATATTCACTTCTTTCCCTTAGCTCTCAGTGGAAAGACAACTTCTGTTTTCCGTACAGAAGTTACAGCAAACGTCCTGGAGCTTTCTTTCATAGGAATAGGTTGGTTCACATGCTCTTTCCTGAACCAATCGCCATGGCCAGGAAGATGGGTCTGGTGTTCTTACCGGGCAAGCTTGGTGGACACCCTGTCCTGGAGCTGGACGGTGGAGGTGGGGCTACCCCTGAACCACAATGACTGAGAGTGACGGAGAGTTTTATTACCAGGAGGAGCAATGGACGCTGGGCAGGTAAAGACAATGGGTGTCCACTGTGACATCATTTGGTCAAGTGGGTTTGAGGGGCCCACCCAGGGGTGACAAATGTTTGCCAGCTAATGCTCTTAGGTGATTTCTTCCTGTTTGGTTTCCTGTAAAATACCTCAGTCGTTGGTATGGTCCTCCTGCCATCTTGCTCCTAGCCATTGGAAGGGCATGCAGGGACTAATTAATAAACATGGACCTCATCTAGAGGGTAACACAAGCTCTGTGCCCACACTTTTCCCCCAACTACGGAGTTAAGAAATCGCTTTCACCCTCTAGGCTTAATGTTAATGTTTGTCCACCAAGTGAGAACTGATAGCTATTAAGGATTTTAAAAATCATCTGTATCAGTATCTATTTATCTAATTTTACTATCTGAACTATGATTTATTAATGGAACAAGTTGTTATGGAATACCTATAGCTGTCTATTATTGAGTACCAGGCAGTTGCATTCTTTATAAATATGAAGTCCTATTTTGACAACAATCCTGAGATACGTGATTCGCCCTGTTTTACAGGAAAGAAAACAGGGTCAGGGAGTTATGTGACTTGTCAGAGGCCATGTAACCTGGAATATCCAGTATGCTTACGTCTTGTTCTGGGTTTGCTACCTATAAGGATTTATAAGACGTGTTTTCTGCCCTTTGAGCAGTGTGTAATCCCTGTGTGTTTATAGCTACATAAAAGAATGAGCCATATGCATCTATGGGAATAAAAAAAATAAAACAAAGATGCGATTAGTTCTGCCTGAGTGTAGTTTCGGAGACAGGAAGTGACATTTGAGCTAGGACTTGATGAGTGAATAGGAGTTTCCCATGTGGGTATGGTAAAGAGGGCATTTGTTCTTTGTTCTCAGTTCATAATAACTGAGTTTTGTATGAAATGGAGCTGCCAGTTTCAGGGGATCTAATATCACCTTGGACTCTGCCTTCTCCTATTACCAGATGGCCAAAGCGATGCATTTGCATTAGTTCAGATGCTTTCATTGCAAAGAACAGAAACCTTAACACAGACTGGCTTAAACATTAAAGGGGATTTATTGTTTCATCTAATTGAAAAGCAAAGAATTAGGGCCGGCTTAGGGTGTAGCTTAATACATTGGCTCAGTAATATCAACATGGTCTGGTTTCTTTCCATCTCTCGGCTCTGTCTTATGCATTGGTGTTCACAGCAAAGGCTGCCTCCTTTTAGAGCCCTAAGATGGCTGACAGAGCACCTGGAGCTATATGCTTCCCTTATCATGCCCATTAGGAAGCAAAGTTGGTCCCAGACCTGAGAGTCCCTCTGATGGACTGGCTTAGGTCGCATGGCCAACCTTTGCGTCAATCAAGGGACTAAGGACACTCACTGATGGAGTCAATTTCTCTGGAACCACATGGATCCCGAAATAGAATCTGGGGAACTGACGGAAAGAGGAAGTGGCTAATGGACGCTGGGAAGGCATCAAAGAAATGTTTACTACAGGATTTAAGTTTGTATATTCTCTCTCTTTTGAGCAGTGGTGGTGGCACATACCTACCACACATACATAACCTTTGATGCTTAGTCTGTGGCACCTCAAAACTAGGCTTGATCTTGGGATCCAGCCATTGAGTTACTTTTTTTGTTGTTGTTTTTGTTTTGTCTCTCATCTCTTCCTGGTTTGTCCTCTGGACAGCTTACTTTGGCTTTGCCTGAGGATACCCGCTCTCTCTCAGTACATGGTGAATTTTGTGGACAGAATAGGGTGCTCTGGGAACGAAGGCATAAGCACCACACGGAATGATCTAGAACTTGATAGCCGTAAGTCCTTAGGCCTTTTAAAGAGCTGCTTTCTTCAAAGACGATCAAAATCTGACAGCCTTTTCTAAAACTCTTCTCAAACTCCAAGACCACCACTTTCCCCTTCCTACTGAAGTAGCTAAATTTCTTCTCAGTCATGGAATGGCAAAAAAGGTGGACTTTCTTGTTGTTTTACACCGATGAGAGGAAGAAGTATCCAAGGCCATTAGCCAGAGCTGGCAAATCATGTGTGAATTATAACCGAGCTCAAGGGGCTATTGGAAAGAGTAGTTGGAAGTAGGTAGGCCTAGGTTTCAAGTCTTGGTGCTGTCACTTTTAAGAGGCGGTATGCCATAGGCGTAAAGGATACAGATTGTAGTCAGACTGCCCAAGTCTAAATCCTGGCTCTACTGTTTCCACACTGTGCCTGGGTTCATGTCCCAGCTCTGTCATTTACTCGACCCAGATCAGGAAATAATCACCAAGTTCTAATCTTCCATTCAGGGCCTTGTTTTCTGATGTTGTCCTCTTGCCATTTGGCCTTCCAGGTTAGCTGGGAGGGTGATGACTGTCACTTTATCTCTTTGGCCTCCACTGTTTCATCTGTAAAATGTGGGGAGGAATAATATCCCTCATTACGGGCTTGTTGTGAGGATTAAATAAATGAGTTACTAGATAGTAAACACTTGACAGAGAGTCTTGTACGCACTAACAGTATGAATAATGAGATCGATCTTGTAATGTTGTTCTAACCTTGGAGCCAGTGGCATACAGCAGACACCTGATAAATGTTCGCCATTATCCATAATCATGATGCTGATCAAACTACTTAATAATAATGTGAGTCATCTGAGTAGACCTTTATCGTTTCTGGAGTGCTTGCTGCCAACATTGTCTCCCTTGGACCTCACAGCTACTCAATGGTGGGGCTCTTTCTCCTGTCCAGGGGTGTCAGGGGAGGGTTGAATGCCTTCTCAGGGTGTCCTGGCCAGGGGGTCACTGTCGGGAGCAGACAGGACCCATGGCAAGGAGCTTCCCAGTCCAGAGCTCGTCCCACACCCCTTCTGCCCCCTCCCATCCTGGAGGCTTGCAGTCATTTGTCACAGCCTCTTTTGAAATGCATATGTTTCTCATCGGTAATATCCTGATTGTCCCATTAATCTGCTTTAAGCTTTATGAAAAATGAAGGGCCCGATCAGAAATAGTTACCAAGTTCTAATTTTGCATTCAGGGGATTGTTTTCTATGGACGTGAAGAGACTGATGTTTCTCATTTGGCATTTGGCTTCTCAGCTAAGTCGGGGAGAGCTGTCTCCTTCTGAGTTATCAGACTGTTTACAGGGTCGCATCTATATTTTGCCTCTAATATGTCTGCACCCTTCGTTGCTTCTCTATCTGCATGTACTGTTCCTTCTAATGGATGCTGAACTGCCCAGAGGGAGGGCTAAGAAATATCTTTTGGTAAGACCTTAAAACAGCTGGAGGCCTAGAACTTCTAGTAACCTGGCTTGTGCGTATTCCTTAGACCCTGGCTACAGAACAGCTCTCACTGCAGACAGAGCAGTGTTCGTTTTGTACACACACAAACACACTTACTCACACTCACTTCCTCGCAGGTTCACTCCGAGGTCCTGACTTCTAAATTAGTTCACTGTTTAATATGTAGCCCCTAGCCATGTGTGGCTGTTTAAATGAACATTACCACTTCAGCGCCTCAGTCACTGGCCACATTTCAAGGGCTCAATAGCCACATGTGGCTCGTGCGAAAGCCACATGTGCTCCGTCAGTGCAGCAGCAGCGTTTCTGTGCTGGATAGCATTTAGCATAGAGGAGGAAAGGAGAGGGAAGTGGACGGGAGTGTTAGATTAGCTGCATAGTGCCACAGACCCACAAATAGTAAACATCCCTCTTTCTTAACCCTCTGTGTCTGTTTCCTCTGCGATTTCCAAGGACTAGGAGAAATGACTATGGTTCCCTGATCTAACATAAGCATTCCGTAAGAAGAGGATTTGTTTCTCTTATAAAGGACTATAAATGTGTATTTTGTTACCTAATATGAACAATGAACTTGGACGGCATAGTACATGTGTTTCATCCCATTGGGGACTGGCCAGAAAGCCAGCTTAGAACCTCGTTGATCTTAGAGAGAGGGCTTCGGGAAGACTATTCGTGGACATTGCCTGGTAGGTCAGACACTGGTCGAACACTTTCACATATTTTTGTCCAATGTGAACTTTCACATTTTCGCCTGTGGACCACTCTGTTGGGCGAATCTACGTATGAAGAACCCAATATACTTATTTGCTTCCAAGAAGCAGGCATCAGAAATTACGGGAAGAACAGACTTGCTTTCGATAATATCGGGATGGTGTTTGCTATTTGTTTTGTTGCTAAATAGCAATAGATTATTCAGTAGGACCAGATCCAAAGAGATGAACATCATTGCATAAATATTGCAAAAAATTTCTGTGGACCTCCTGGGGAACCCCAGACCTAGTTTTGAAAATGACTTTTTAAAGTTTGAAGAGTTTAATTCACATACTTGGATAAGGGTTCTGAATCCTTCTGTCCTTGGGAGGAAGCAAACACCGAGGATGGCACTGGCTGTCTGGGCTCTAAGAAAGCAAGGGGGTGGGACCTATGGTTGCTCCTGAGATCTGAGATCTGAGTGACAGGGCTGGTGCAGGCAAGAGCTGACGTGCCTCTGAGATGGGCTTTCTCAGCAGTGCCTGGAGCTTCTGGTGAGTATTGGGTCTTTGGGTTGCAAATTGTCTGTGGCCGGCTCACCACAAAGATTAGAGTCTGGTGGAGAATATCTGTCAAGTTTTCCAAAGACCAGAAGTCTCAAGACAAGAGGATAATGTTCCCCAGATGTCCTTGTAGTCTTGAGTTAATAGTGACTCTCTGGGAATTTCAGCCCATGTTAGAGGTCGTCTTTTTGGTGCCCTTTGATCTTTAGTCCCCTCCGAGATGATTGGTGACATTAAGATGAAAATTTCTTGGCTCCTGTCACTGACAAAGCTTTTGAAAAATGTACAATACTCTACACACATCACATTAATAAATATAATGATATCTCTGTGCATTTCTGAGCCTTTTGAATAAAGTCCCCCTGAGCATTAGCCTAGTGCTTTTCAAACTCTCGCTCTCTCTTTTCGATCCTTCAAAATCTTGGTTCAAATGACACCTTGGACAGAACCCAACATATAGTACAGATGAAAGTGGAGTTGTAACTGGAGGGAGAGAATGGGTAGAGCCCGTCTCACTGGATCCCTGCCCTGCAAAACCCTCTTTTAACCATTGACTCAGCCCCCGAGTCTCTAGTGAGTGACCCAGAGCATTACCCACTGTGTCCTCACAGGTGCCAGGGAGGGTCTGTGTCTTCCGGTCATCACGGTGACTTGGCAATGCCCCTGGAATTAGGGAAGCAGCCGAAGAGCTGAGAGGGGCCCCCACACTTCCAATTCAAGGAAGGTCTGTTGTGACAGGAACACAGGGGGAGGGACTTGTCCAAGTTCACAAATGGGGTAGGGACTGGATTTTCTGTAGGCTCTTTTCTAGAGTACAGCCTACCTCACCAGGACACGTCGCACAGTTTCCTAGGCAGAGTTAGTTTTTGAGCACCGGCCTCCATGTTACCTGTCTTCAAAGTGGCTGTGTGCGCCCTCGAGATTCTGTGGTGAAGACCCTTAGGAGATTTTTCTGCCTACCTTGACCTCAAGGTTGCTCCAGTTCTTCTTGCATTGCAGACTCAGGTGAGAGCAGCCCCCGTTGTGGTCTCCCCCTGAAGCTCATGAGACCCGTTGTGCTTCTTTGTCCTCTTATGCTGCCACTTGAAATGAAACAACTGCAGTTATAGTGTCAGCGGGTACATTTGGTTCTTGTGTGAGGATAGATGAACAATTGTCTTCCAAGTTCTCTTGTCTCTGTAGCGTGTCAAGTGCCCAATGCCTCAGTATCCTTGCCTGTGAAATGGGCATGTAAATAAATCTGTGTAAGACTCACTTTAAGATTAAAGCTCTTAAAAAAAGATTGGCTAACAGCAAATTTTCCCAAAATAAATGTTGATTGTAGGCCCAGAGTGTTGAAATGGCTGGCCTCCATCTCAGAGGCAGCTACTGCCACGCTCCATAAAATGTCATCGCTGTTTTTATTCTGAGCCTGAAACTAAAGAATCTAAAACTGTGGCTTTTCTAACCTTGGCTAATGATTTTCAGATTGACTCTATACACAAAAGAATTGCTGTTCAGTTACTTGTAGGGGAAAGCAGATGATGGGGAGGAAAGTAACTAAGCTAATTTTCTAAACTCAGTTTCCCTGCTGACTTTCCCAGTGGGTTGGGAGGAACTTTATGAGTCTCTACCATATCCCCACCTTTGCCCGATGGGGGAGAATTCCAAGGATTGCATTAAGAAAATGAGTCTCAGAGCAAAGGAACTCCTCCTCAAAGGCCAGTACAATCTTAGTAATCTTATGAAAAGCCTTCCTGGTTTTAGAATTAGCTCCAAGGAATTTGGCACCAGATTTTAGATTTGCACAGAGAGTGAGCAAGAGGGAAGGAGATACTGCTTTTGTCTGGAATTCCAGTACTTTCCTTTGCAAGGCCAGCAATGCAGAGATGTGCCCCTAAAGAACAGTGGCAGCCTATCCTTGGAACGGCAACACTTAATTTGGTTTAATTGTGGCAATTTCTAGGAGTCACTGGGAAATTTAGCAGCTAATGAATGCGTCCCTGTTCTGTCAGATCTCTACTGGAATATTCAGTCTTCTGTTTTTCACACTTATCAGCTAAGGGAATTACAGGAATACATTTCCGGAGCAGGGATATAAAAACCTCCTTTCCCACCATTTGGGTCCCAACAACCCAGGTGAATGTCATACCTGTGTTAAAAAGGCCATTCATTCCCAGCAGGTCTGATCAGGGCCTCCACTTCCCAGGACTGTGGCAGGCTGACCTCCTTTTCCTGGTCACCCCCTTTCTGGGGCCTCCGTCCACCTTCCATTCAGCCTGTGGCATGTGTGGGTCAGGACCCTAGGCAGGCGCACTTCTGCAGGTCTGCACCGGAGGACAAATGACAGAGGATGAAGGGCATTGCGCTGTTTGTTCTTCCTTGCCCTCTGCCCTTTGCCTCTACCTCCTGTTTCCAACAGCCCATAAGAGGTCGTTCTGTTAAGGGACTACGATGGAGTATTTCGGGACTGACTGGAGCCCCTCAAAGTTTGGGGAAGGCTGCATACCATCTCCCTCTTGATGTTTTCCCTTCAAATTTACATTTGAAAACCATGGAAGTCTTGTAGTAAAATGGCCTGACAAGCTTGCTGCTGTTTATCCTGGTAGTTCCCAATGAGTACAGATGCTGGTGAGCTGCAGGACCCAGTGTAGTTGTGTTACTCACATGGACCACCTCATGCTTTGAACGAAGTGCGAATGCAGCCAGGTGAATAGCAAGCTGTAAGTTTTCAGCATCTGGCTTGGTGCCCTTGATCAAGTTACCTAATTATTCTGTGCCTCAGTTTCCACATCTGTAAAAGGGGATTATAAAGGTACCAACTTCATAGCATTCTCATGAAGATTAATTGCTTTAGTGAAGCTCTTAGCACAATTCTTGAAATATAATCTGTTCTATATACGTTAGCTATTATTATTAATATTATTTATTATTTCCTGAAAGCTTTCAACACAGTACTAAGTGTTGTTCATGTCTTCTCTTCATGTCGTAGAGCATGGGATAGCATAAGAATCCTACCTTGGGTGAAAGATTGCAAAATATCATTGTTTTATTTAAGCTTCATGAGACCTACGAGGAAATTGTATGATAGTTGTCCCTATTTCAGGGTGGAGGAAGGTGAGCATACCTGAGAGGTAAGGAGACGCACCCTAAGTGACACAACACACAGAGGACTCAAAGCCAGGCCTGCTGGCTCCAAGCCCACAATGTCCAAGCATCTCTGTAGAGCTGTTTATCAGTCAGTGCCTGACTGCGCCCTGGAGACATGGGCTTGGGGTCAGCCCTGGTAGAAGGCACCCTCCACGTGGATCCAGGTTCAAATCCTGATTCTAGCCTTCCCGGGCTCCTGCCTTTGTTCAGGTTGCTTGACTTCTCTGGTCTTCAGTCTTCTCTACTGTGACATAGTGGTGGCAATGCCCATGTCTGCCACACGAGGCTAATGACACAATGTATATGAGGGTTAAGTACACGGGCTGGCATACGAGGTAGGACAATTAAGTTCATGAACTCATCCTAGAAAAAGTGCTACATACAGTCACCTTTGAAGTCCTCCCCTTGGGAAGCTACGCACCGACGCCAGCACCCAGTCCACCCTTCAAAGCAATTTTGGAACTCTCTTTCTGGAATGGCCATCAGAGCTGTCGTCATGTTACTCTTGATGCCCTGAAGGTCATCAAAATGTCTTCCTTTCAATATTTCCTTTATCTTCGAGTAAAGAAAGAAGTCCTTGGGGGCCAGATCAGGTGAGTAGGGAGGGTGTTCCACTACAGTTATTTGTTTACTGGCTAAAAACTCCCTCACAGACAGTGCCGTGTGAGCTGGTGCAAGAGCCATGAATTGTTGGCGAAAAGTTCACCTCGTCTAACTTTTTCATGCAGCCTTTTCAGCACTTCCAAATAGTAAACTTGGTTAACTGTTTGTCCAATTCGTACAAATTCATAATGAATAATCCCTCTGGTATCAAAAAAGGTTAGCAACATCATTGCAACCAGTTCGCGAACGTAACTGTCAGACCCTTATATTAGTGCTCAGTAAGCTGTAGCTCATGATGATACTCTGTGTCAGGCTTTGTGCTAGGCTGCTTTACCTGGGTGATCCCTGGATCCCCTGGATCCTCACAACACCACCAGGAGAGCTGTACACCTTATTATTCAGATGGAGAAACAGGTTCTGTGCAGTGACTCGCTCAGGTCCTAAAGCCACAGATTGTGAGTTTCAACCCCAGCAGCCTTACCCCGTGGAAATATCCTTCCTCTTGCTCTTCTTTGTAGAGTCATGTGCTAGGATGCATGCAGGGTTTGTGCATGGCCATCGTCCTCGGTCAGCAGAGTCTTGCAGTGGACATTTTAATCATGTGTATGGGGACAATACTGTCGTCTGGGCTCGAGGACAACGCTCATGAGCCCGGAGAGTAAGGCAGATGTTTAGTGCTGTTTCTGCAGGCAGGACACCCCAACTGCAGCTTTGGGTCCAGCAGTCCCATCAGAGACAATGGCCCATTCATCTGTGCCTGCGTGACTGGGGTTAGAGTTGGTGCCAAGCACAGGACCCAGAAACCAGGGAGTCTCTTTATCTATTTAACAGTCCAGCTGCCCAGAAGAGACACTTTCCTGCAAGGTGAGCTGAGGAAGTGCCCAGCCAGTCTTTCAGCTGACTGTGGGGGGAGAGACCCAATGCATTGCAGGACGACAGAGAATTTGAATGCATTCCTAATCTGAATTCTCCAGATAGACTCTAGTTAACAGTTTTAAAACTGTGGATGCCCTTCATCCTTAGAGATGAGAGTGAAACAAATGACCCAGGGAACCAAATGCAAAACAGTAGAATGGTGGGTGGGGGGAAGGAAAGCAAGCGAGAGTCCAAAATTACTACCAGGCTTTTCCTACTCAATTGGCTTTCAGGCTCCAGGGGAACAACCAAGGTGGGCTATTAAGGGAGTATTGATTTGGGTGTGCTGAGCAGTTAGAATGTTTTTACTTCCCGGACATGAAAGAACACTTGGTTTGCAGGAGTGAGTTTTGAATGGCTCGGCGGATCGTCTCTTGGTGCTGGCCTGAGTCTGTGAAGTCCTGTGATTCTGGTAGAACAGTTGCTACAGCATTGTTGTGTTTCACCGTGGGTCCCAGGGCATAACAAGTCCTGCTTCTCAATTAAAGCACGTTTTCCCAGAGTATCCCTATTTTATCTTTCTTGTCTCAGGGTCCTGCAAGCCTCCCTGCTGCGGACGGGAGTACGTCTCTAAGGTTAGTGAGTACATGAATGTGTTGAAGACTTGGGTCCAAGAGGGTGGAGCCAAGTCCCACTGGGCAGTTGCTGGGGTGGGTGATGAAGGCAAGGCCGAAACAGGGAATGGGCCTTTCATTCCTCCAGTCAGCATTTACTGAGCACCCACCGTGTGCCAGGCATTGTTGAAAGCGTAGCACAAAGCGTGAGGTCTAGCAGAACTGTGCACAGGCACGTCACAGACATGGGCGCAGCATGGGGGAGGGTGCCTGAGTGGAAGTCAGAGACCTGTGCTGTATGATGATGCTCCTTTAATAACCCACTTGGTGCTCTCCACTCTCAGAGCCAATTGAGTAGAAAAAGCACTTTACTTTCTACCGCCCCTCCCTCCCATTCTAGCATGTAGCAATTGGTACTCCAGGCTGTTTATACTGCCTTTGTCTCTGGACGGAAGACACAGGTGTGCAACCCATAACTTCATCCCTCTGGTATTCGGTTTCTGGACCGAGGGAAGGGATCTGCAGGACCCGCTAAGGTCAGCCACCTGCTTCTCAGGGGTAGCACCTCTTCCCGAGTCTTTGGTTTGTTTCTCTGTTTGAGGGAAGTGAGTCCATGATTTAAGGTCAGACTGACCCTGCCTGGCAAAGGGGGAGCTGGCAGGCCTGAGCTGGACAAATGAGGTGCATTTCTGAGTACCAGACTTGGGTCAGGTGCCAGGAAGAGCAGGCTAGATGTGAAGATTCAACCACAGGTGAGGTGAGGGGAATTGAGGACCATGCCTGGCGCATAGGAGGTCCAGCAAAAGCCGAAGCAACCCTGGGGAGGAAAACAGGAAGGCAGCCACTTCATTCAATATTAATTCATTCAATCTACAAATATATCTTACATACCTAAGTCAAAAGATCATGAATTCTGTAGCCAGACTTCCTGGGTTCAAATCTTGGTTGTTGGCTGTTTTATTTACTATTTTTGTAAGTGTGGGCAAATTAATTATTCTCTGTGCCTCAGTTTTCTCATTTGGAAAATGGGATGAATTGTTAATAGTAAATGGAAGTTTTTATGAGGATGAAGAGAGAATAAGAGCTCTGTGTGTTCATTATAAGGAATTTTTTGTTCATTTATTCAATGTCTATTCATTGGTTTGGTGTTAGGATTTAGCCAGTGGAGACAGGAAAGGTCCCTGCTTTACCTCTCTGACATTCCAGTGGAAGGGCCAGATTATCAAAAAGCCAATCAATTTATCAATAATGTATTTTAAGTGGTGATAAGTGCTATGAAGGAAACGAGAGGGAATACTGCGAAGTGAGTGATTTGGGGTGGGGACTAATAATACACAGAGAGACAAAGGAGAAGGACAACAGGCATTCCATGTAAACATCCTTCTGAAATAAGCAAGATTTTTTTGGAATTTACCGAAAAAAGAGGAAAAAAAAGAGAAAGAGGGAGAGAGAAAGCACTCTTTGAGTTTCCAAGACAGGCAAGCAGGATGAGCAGCCAAAAATAAATACAGTTAAATAAAGATTGACTCTGGGGCCAAACAATCTTCAAGTAATTATGTCTCCTGGTAGTGAATTCTTATGGCTCACAAATGAATTCATCTTTTGATGTTTTCAGTACCAAAGGTCCTTGAGAGATGGATTAATCCTTTTCACCTGGCTTCCTTCACCTGATCCCCTCACCTCTTTGAATTGAAATTAAGGGCCATTCATTTGGAAAAACCTATTAACTTCCTAGAGGCTCACTTTCCACTTAGGCTGCTTGGCTTCCACCTCTTGGGGCTGGAGCCCTCATACATCAGGCTATCTCCATTAGTGTCCTCTTGGGCCTGTGGGTGAGGCAGGAATGCTCACCGAATAGTCCAGCTGCACCCGTCCATGTCCTGTGTCCTTTGGTCAGGCAGGATATGGGAACCTGGGGGACGGGCAACATTTCTGGCCTGAGGCAGGCAATCCTGTGAAGGGTGCTCCAGTCACTCTCTTTCCCTGTGATGGCACCAAAGGAGGTTGGGTGTTTCTGAGGGTGCTGTGCAAGACGGCAGAGCTTCCATCACTCAGGGCCCCTGAGTGGGTGGGTAGAGCTGAGCCCCACCCCTTTGTCTTCCTGGGTCTCTAACTTCCGGTTTCTCAAAGGCCTCAAGGACTGCTTACTCCCTGTATTCTGTAGGCACTTGAACGCCTCTGCTAAATGGATTCTTCGTAGGCCTGCTGTGATTAAAGTTAACTTTTCCCCTCTCTAAAATGAGTTTCGTACCTCTTCCTGCCTTACTTTTTCTGACTTCCCCTTTTTATTTTTTTTATTATAGTTGTCATTCTCTATTCTCTTAATTATATGTTTATATGTTACCTGTATCCTCTCACTAGACTGTAACATCCCATCTGTTTATACTCCGCTCTATCCTCAGTGCCTAGAAGAGTATCTGGTGCAAGGAAGGTGCCTGGTATAGAAGGTGAAGGAATGAATGCCAGCCTCCAGGGAGGCACTTCCCCTTCTACCCTGTCACTTTTTCCATCCCCTCCCCCCTACGTCAGGACTCAGTTGAACAGTTGACTCATTGAGGCAGTGGAACCTATGGTTAGGATGATGGACTTCAGAGCCAGACTGCATGGGCTTAAATATAACGTACTACCTGTGTGACTTTGGGCAAGCATGCCTGTGTCTCAGTTTCCTCATCTGAAAAATTTAGATAGTGGCGGCCGGATGGCTTAGCTGGTTAGAATGTGAGCTCTTAACAACAAGGTTACCAGTTGGATTCCCATACGGACCAGTGAACTGCACCCTCCACAACTAGATTGAAAACAACGGCTGAAGCTTGGCGCTGAGCTGCTGGTGGGTGGCCGGTTTGCTCAGTGGTTAGAGCACGGTGCTCATAACACCAACATCGCCGGTTCGATTCCCACATAGACCAGTGAGAAGCAACGACTTGAGCTTGGAGCTCAGCTGCCGGAGGGTGGCCGGTTGGCTCAATTGGTTAGAGCGCAGCGCTCGTAACACCAACATCACCGGTTCAATTCCCACATGGGCCAGTGGGCTGCGCCCTCCACAACTAGACTGAAAACAACGATTTGACTTGGAGCTGAGCTGCGCCCTCCACAGCTATATTGATAACAACTTGACTTGCAGCTGATGGGTCCTGGGAAAACACACTGTTCCCCAATAGTCCCCAATTGAAAAAAAAATTCCATTGGAAAATAAAGCACAGATATAATTAAAAAGCACAGATATAAAAAAAAAAAGAAAAGAAAAAGAAAAATCCAGATAGTAGCAATACTTATGACATAGGATTGTTCAGATTAAAACACTCAGAAAAGTGCCTGGCTCATAGTAAGAGGCAGGTAAGAATTACCATTGTTACCAATCGTCAGGGGAGGAGGAGAGGGGCCTGTCCCCTGTGTGGCCCCTAAGCACCCTTTTCAGTAACCGGGAGACCTGGCCCCACTGTTCGTCTGTGGTCCATTCAGCAAGAAGGTACAGCCACACTATACCCCAGTCTTTATGCCCAGGAGGCATAAACCTGCCCGGCCTAGAGGCGGTGTCCCCGAGGAAAACAGCCGACACAGATGAGGACAGACGGCCCTTTTCTCAAGGTTGACGTTCTCCGAGGCTCGGTGAGGCCCCTCCCTCCAGGCCCTGTCCTTCCCTCAGTCCTTCAGCATTATTTTCATATGCTATTAAGAACCGCCGTATGCTGGCCAGATGAGTGACCCATCCCAGTGACGGGGCTTTGCTCTGCTCCTTTGGGGACGGAGGACTTGTTCAATTATGTGCCACCCTGTGATGGGCTCAATCACAGGAGCGCACACGAGCTTCTGCTTACACCCTTGTTGAGCTTCTCTCAAAAGGAAGGAAATGAATTTACCTCGTGTCACCTCTGTAGTTTGCAAGCAGCCTTGACTTCCGTGATAACAGCACCTTTCACGTTTTGTGAGACCACGGAGGAAAGGCTCGTTGGGTAGCCCATCCTGAAGAGCCTATGTATTTAAGCCCTGGGGTGGCTTCAGCTGCCTCCTCACAGGGTGATTGCTGGCCCTGGGGCTTGTACCCCTGGGCTTTGTAGGGAGTTGGTGTTGCAGTGAGCAGAGCTCTGAATTGTACACTCTTAGGGTCGTGAACCACTCAGGCCACTGAGTCAAGTTACCCAGTCTCCCGGGACTTTCACTTCCATTTGTAAAATAAGGGTAGTAAGTAATAACAGAAGTTATCTCATGTTGTTGGTATGAGACATGTAATCTACGTAAAGCACTTGTAATAGTGCTTGGCATGTCAAAAATTTTACGTAGGTTTTATTTTTTTTTAATTAAACGTATTTTAAAAATATTTTTACTGTTGTTATTGAGGCTGTTGAAAGAGGCAGACCCCAGAGTTCAGACACATTTCTTCCATTTAATGGCTGTGTGACCTTGGCCATATCACTTCTCCTCTGTGGGCCTCTGTCTCCCTGTTTGTGAAATGAGAAATGGGTGCTGGTCTCTCAGTGTCACCGGGAGTGTTTCAGGGGTTAGTACACGAACGGCATTTAGAACAAAGAGTGCCCCCAGATACGTGCTGGGTAAATGTCAGTATCATTGGTGAATTGCCTCTCTCCACAAGGGGAGACTGGGGTGCTGTGGAAGCCCAGAGGGGGACGCGGGGAGAGGAGTCCTGCAGGGGTTAGTATCACGTACACATGTCTTGCTTTCCATTTGGGCAGTAAGCTGCTTGAGGAAAGGAATTGTCCTCAGCCATACTAAGTTCTGAGTTGTGCTAAGGAACCCTGTACTGGGCCAGAAAGGGGGATGGGAATGGAGTGCGTGGATCCTGTGATTCCTCCCATGGCTCTCAGACTGGGCCGATAAATGCAGCTTTGAAGACAGTGTGATTCCTGGGGAGGGGCAGCAGACCCCTTCCTCACCAGCCGTCCTCTCTCCACTAAAACCCCTCACCCGTTAGCCACCTGTCCCTGTAGGAAGCTGCACGTCCACTCCTATCCCCTTCACGGTCACTTAGGGACATGAAGGGGGCTTGGGGGACTCATGTCCAAAGAACTATGACTGAGAGCCTGGGAAGGGTTTTCCTTCGACCTGTGAGAGGACAGGACTCCATTAGCACTTCTTCTGAAAAATTAGCAAACCACGCTTTCCTTGACCATTTCCTTGGAGATGTTTGCTGTTTGATTTTTAAATTCGACATTTCCTGTCCCCAGTGAATTCCCAGTGGCATTGTCAGCTTGCTTGGGAGAGTTCCTGTGTGGATGGGACTGCGAGGTCTCAGGAAGTGCTGGCATTTTGCTCTCATCGGAGGTTCAGAGGCTCATCAGGGTACACCCTCTGATGACCTTCAGGCCTGCCCTTGCTGGGCCTCTCAGGACATGAGGCACATCTGGGAAGCTCCACTCTCAAGACAAAGCCACCGTGGCCTCATAGAAATTTGGGGCCCAACGTCCATGGTTTCCAGCCACCCCCTGAATCCACAGCCTCAGCAAACCCAGTAGCTGCAACAAGAACCCCTGTTTCCAGAGGAGCTTGAGCCTGTCACATGTGGGGACCTGGTGCTGGGCCTGCAAGGGAGGAAGTCTTCAGAAACTAGGGTCAACTAGGCAAATTTCTATGTCCCTCCGCAGTGAAAATGAGTGGGAGTGGGGGAGAAGGGAGAAAAATCCAGACAGAGTCAGAGATACCCACAGAGAGATGGAGAAGGAGAGAACTAGAGTGAGACCAGCAAAGGAGAAAACTCTAAATGGGATAGAGAAACTCACAAGAATGCAGACCCGCAAAGGGAGGATTGAAAATCAGCATGACTTCTATCAAGTACTGACAACATAGTATGTACCAGACACCGAGAGAGCACTCTGCCCAGTATGTTTCATTTAATCTTTGCAACAATACTACAATGTAAGTACTGTTGTCAGCTTCATTTTATAGTTAAAACGATGGACAGTCAGAAAGGTCAACAGCTTACCTAGGGTCACACAGCTTTTGGTGGGGAGTCAGGACTAGAACACAGGTCCACTTGACTGCAGAGATGCTGTGACCTCAGGAGTATGGGTCAGTGTGACAGACCCCCCCCCGACCCCCCTCACTCGGCATGTCCAGACATTGAGAGGCATAAGGCATTTGCTTCTGTAGTAGAGATGTGTTTGTAAAGAGGGAAGGCAGATGAGTGAGTATCACGCATTTTACCCTTGGCCCCTGTGTTACTTAGGGTGCTCTTGGGTAACAACACAGAAAAGCATTTTCTTCACAAAAAGAAGTCTAGACATAGGTAGTGGTTGATGCTAGTTCAGCTGTTATATCATGTTAAGGTTGACCTTTCTAGGACGTCAAGATTCTCTTGACTTTGCCCTCATGGTTGGGACACAAATAGGCAGCTTCAGACTTTGTATGTATTTTCAGGTAGGAAGCAAAGGGGAAGGGCAATATCAGGTGAAGCAGTTCCCTCCTTTTCAGACGTCCTGCCGTGCAGAGTATATGACATAGCCGTCCATAGCTGCAAGAGAGGCTAGAAGGTGCTTATTCATCTTTCCACCCTCTACGGCAGGCAGGCAGGGAGTCCACCTTGGGAGAGCCAAGTGACAGTGCCTGCCATATTCCAACAACCCAGCCGAAGCCCAAGTCCTTCAGGAATCCTCACTCCCTGGGGAGGGCTCATTTAGTTTTCATGGAAGTTGCGGACAAGCCTTGACTTGCATGGTTCTGAGTGAAGCCTGTTGGTGGAGGTTGGGGGAGGCAGGGGCACTCAGCTCCTCCCTGCCGTGCTGCTGCTGGAGGTGCATACGGACACCACCTCATTTGTTGTGTCTGGAAAATCAAGACTGGATTCTGTCAGCCCTCTAGTGCCTGATTTCTCTGTAGCCAACTGCATGGCTCACATCCAAGGAGAGGCAGCAGATTAGATCAGTGAGGTTGCAGAGAGGCTGGGGAGGGGGTTAGGAGGAATGAATGTGTATATGATAGAATTTTCGAAAATATCATGTGATTGATTTGTAAGAGACACGAGAGAGGAAATGTAAGAGACTGGTGATAAGAGACTCAGCCGAGATGGGCATGAGAGAGGCTGTCTAGTTTTTGATTGGCAGTAACATCAGGCCAGTGTTTCTCTGATTTTTTATTACTGCCTGTCCACAGAGCCTTTTTAAACATTTTTTCCCCAAATCTTCCCTCCCCCTCAAATTTTAATATGATAGATATTCTGTTTATCTGTTTATGACTGTATGCACATCTGTGCTTATACATAAAAGGAATAAGACTTTTTGTATCCATACCCCCCCATACTAATTTTTGCCCTTTTGGAGGAGGTACCATCCCCATTGAGGATACTTGCATTAGACATATCTCTGGGGGCACGTGTGGGCTTTCTTGGGGAGAGGAGGAGCTTGCCCCACCCTCTAAGCTTAAACCTTCTTGTAGTGAAGGGGAGCTGGGAGGAATCTCACATTTCTTGAGCATTGGGCACAATGACAGGTACTTTAGATATGTAACTCACCCAACGGGTGGTCAGAGCTGTGACCCCATTTCACAAATGAGGGCAGCAAGATTCAGAGGTTCACCCCTCCTTTGAAGAGATCAAACGTGCCCGGGTGAACGAGGTAGCACTATCCCTATGGCAGGGTATAGCTGTGTGTCCCATGGACTCAGAGCTGGTGGGATGAGAACAGAATGGGCTGGACTCCACGGTGTCACTTACAGGAGCAGATGGATGGGAACAGGTTTCGAAGACCCAGCAGTGAGAAGGGAGAGCTGCCTCTCCCTACTGCCTCAGCAGTAGGGACAGCAGGAGCTCGGGAGGCTTAGGGCCCTGTGTGGCTCTGGCTGTGGCTGAGGATTCCCACCGGGGAGCTGAGGGAGACTAAGGTGGAGCCATCTGGGCAACAAGAAGAAGCCACAGGGAGGCCCACTTCTCTTTCGGGCTCTGAGCCAGGGATCCAGCCCAGCTACTTAGTGCAATTGCCATAAGGCCCAAGGGCATTTTTTTCCCAGAGGGTGGGGCAGGAGGTGGAGACATAAAAGGCAGGAAGCTGGGGTTCCTACCTTAAGGGCTTTGGGAAATGGAATGGTTTTTTCAGAGTGTCCCAGTGGAGAAAAATCTCTGAAAGAAAGTAGCAGAGTATAGGACTGAAGAGAGACTAGAATCTTGTTTTCTTTCCACTCCCAAGACCCTTCCTCTCACTCACCCCTCCCCTTATAGGCATTTTTCTGGAGCTCTTATGGACTTGACTATATCAAGGAGGGTAGGCTCCAGGAACAAACGACCCCCACATCTCAGTAGGGCAGTGCAGCGAAGGTGTATTTTCCACTCATGCTTCATGCCCTTCATGCTTTGTACTGGAACGCTGGCTTCTGGAGCCTACATTCCCCCCCTCCCCGCTCCCCCTCCCTACCCCCAGCTTTCATTTTCACATGTGCTTCTGTGGTCACTGTAGTGGGGAAAGAGAATTGTGCACGGCTCGTAAAGGTTCTGCCAAGATGTGGCTCATGTCACTTCTGTTGACATTTCATTGGCCACCAGAGGTTACATGGCTTAGCCTAAATACAAAGGGAGCAGGGAAATCTAATTCCACCTTGTGTCCTGGATGTGACGAGCAGGAGATATTGGTGAACAGGACTAAAGATGGCTACAATGGTAATAATGAATGATGAAGATAACTTGATTTTCCAGATCAAGTAGAAATGGTTTCCCCCCCCTCTGTTCTCTGTATAGAACTCTGATTATCTCTCCATTAGTGCTCATCTTATGCTGTTTGGTAAATATTTGTTGCTTCAACTATATTTGAAGTCAAAAATCCTAAGGACAAGGAATATGTGGCATGAGAGACCTACAAATACTTATGGAGGACCCACACGCTATGTAGCAGACACAACACAATCCCAGACTGGTAGGTCTAGTGAAGGTGACAGATGAGTTGCCTCTGACTTCTGGAACACTCTGGGCATGCCTCCGTCCTAGCACTGACTAGTTCCAACGGCTTGTTGATTGACTCCTTATGTTAGAAATGGAAGTGTGGTGGAGGAAACTTCCAGAAGGAAATAGCCTGTGAATCAGTGACCTAGCATAGGCCGCACACAAGGCAGGTGTGTGGTACATTCTTAGTACTTTGCTTTTGACAATGGTTCATTCGTCCCCCATCCCACTTGTTCCGTTAGGGCAAGTAGTGTTAATTCTGTTTGACAAATGGGTAAACAGTCTCAGAGTTGGCTCATCAACCGGGTCAGCTTAGTTCCTTGAGGATGAGCGCTCCTCTCCTCTCTGGCTGTGTCAGTTGAGCTGAGCCGGCCAAGTTCAGGCTTCCCATCGCTCAGCTCCCACCGCCGTCAGTCAAATGTTCTCAAATTGGTGGAGCTTAAAAATGACAGCCATTTGAAATTGAGGAGAAATTCAGTATTATTAAAATAGCATTCTAAATTTTAATCTTGTGCATTGACTTTTTAATAGCTCCTACTTTCACTGAAAATTATGAGCCATGCTCACAGACATTCAATTTAAATACTGTCGGGCAAGATTGATTCCTCTTTCGGTATTACCAGATTCCTTTTTCCATCCTTCCTCCTTCCCTCCCTCCCTCCCTCTCTCTCCTTTTTCGTTTTTTTAATTAAAGTACTGAGTTAATTTTTTACTAGTTGGCGATTTTACAGGGTAAGGATGCTAAGAAAGCATATCTTAGTTTACAGCCCTTTTATTCTTTCTCTTCTGTTCTTTAGTCTTCTTTCTAATCTATCTGTTGATGACAGACTCCGTGTGGAAGCCAGATAATGGTTATTTCTTCTGGGACATCTTTTCTCATCAGTACCTCATTGTCATGAAACCGAATAAGGTTAGTGATCAATGTTGGTACCCAACCACCATGTGCTCTTACGATGCTCAATCTCTTCAGTTCTTGCAAAAGTCTCTCAGGAAATGCTGGCCCTTTATGAAGGATGCCTCTCCCTCCCTGATTCATGCACTATTATTTTTTCTTTCCTAACTCCCCCCTGAACTTCCTATCTGTCTAGTTATCTTCATCCTCTCATTCCCATCCCAGTTTGTCACCTTGAACCAAGATTAGGGTGGGGAAGATGGGGGACAGGATTGGTAATGAGGAAGGCAGGGCCGATAAGGAGGGAAGCGTGCGGAGTTTGGAGTCAGACCTAGTTTGTATTCCATTTTTTGCCAGTTGCTAACTGTGTGACCCTGGAGAGGTCAGTTAGTCTCCAGAGCCTCAGTTTCCTCATCTGTATAATGGGGTTGGTGACACCTATCTCATGGGGTTAGAGTATGGATCAAATGAGAAAATGTACACAAAGTGCAGCGCTCAGCCCTATGGATGACGGCTTCTATAGCTAATAGGCCATTCTTTCCTCATCCCCACCCGGCCATTCCTACATCCCAGCCCAGCAGTTCTCAGTTCTAGAAATATATTAGAATCACCTAGGAGCCTTTAAAAGGTGCCAGAATCCCCAGGCTTCATTCTAGACCAATTAAATCAGAATCTGGGGGCATATGCTAGTGGCATCTTTTCTTTACAGACTCTTTCAAGTAAGTCTGATGTATGCAAGGGCTCTCAATCCCTAGGGTTGCCTCAGGTCTTGATAGAATTTTCTTTTGAGATCAAAGGAAGCTTATTTTAGTGCTCATGGGCAAACCCCCAGATCTCTCATTAGCATTGGAATGAGAGTTTACCTTTTCTGACTGTACCCAAGAGAATAAAGACAAGAGGTGAGATGGAGCAGACGTCTTGGAAGATGGGACTAGGTACCGGTTTTGTTTGTTTCCTTCTTGGGGTGTGCACATCCTTGCAACCATCACCCTTTCTTCCAAGGGGTAGGCAGAGGGGGAAGGGAGGGCAGGAAAGGAAGAAAGAAAGGAGGGAGGAGAGGTAACCCTCATGGGGCCTTTAGTAGACTCCCCTGCCCAAGGTACTCCTCTTCTCTACACTCTGGAAACCCTTTTGTCTAACCGTGAACTGTCCAATATGGTGGCCACTAGCCACATATGCTATTAGACACTTGAAATATGGCTGGTCTAAACTGAGATGTGCTGTGTCATATACATACGCAAAGACTAAGTATAAAAACAGAATGTAAAATGAAACATAGCCTGAGTGTCTAGTGGGAGGTTAAACCAGTGCTAGCTGATAGAAACGAAATAAGCAGGCTACGTAGGTAATTGAATTTTTTCTCCTAGCCATGTTAAAAAGTGAAAAGAAACAGGAGAAATTATTTTAGTAGGATGTTTCATATATAAGTATGTCTCGTCAGACAGGCAGTTTGAGGACAGGCACCTGAGCTTCCTATTTATGTTCCCCACGCACCTATTATCAAACCACAATGAGCTACCACCTCACACCTTTTAGAATGGTTATAATTAACAAGACAAGTAATAACAAGTGATGGAGAGGCTGTGGAGAAAAAGGAACCCTCATACACTGTTGGTGGGAATGCAGACTGGTGCAGCCGCTATGGAAGGCAGCGTGGAGGTTCCTCAAAAAATTGCGAATAGAATTACCATATGACCCAGCAATCCCTCTCCTGGGTATCTACCCAAAAAATCTGAAAACATTTACCCGTAAAGATATATGTACTTCGATGTTCATTGCAGCTTTATTTATGGTGGCCAAGACATGGAGACAGCCAAAGTGTCCTTTGATAGATGAATGGGTAAAGAAGATGTGTGGTACATACATACAATGGAATATTACTTGACCATAAGGGAAGATGAAATAGTGCCATTTGTGACAGTGTGGATGGATCTTGAGATTATCATCCTCTCTGAAATAAGTCAGACAGAAAAAGTTGAGAACCATATGACTTCACTCATATGGGATATAAAACTGAAAGCAACAAACGAACAAGACAAACCAACAAACAAAAACACATAGACACAGACTATAGTTCATTGGTTACCAGCGGGTAAGGAAGGTGGTGTGGTAAAAGATGGAAAAGGGGGTCAAATATATGGTGATGGGAGGAGAACTGACTCCGGGTGGTGAGCACACAATGCAATATATAGATGCACAATTATAGAATTGTACACCTGAAATCTATGTAATTTTACTAACAAGGTCACCGTAAATTTAATAAAAATTAAAAAAAACCCAACACATTGTATTCAGCAGGCAGTGGTAAATGTTTTCTGTAGTTGCTAAGGATGGTGATGGATTGATGGTGGTGATGAAGATAATGATGATGAGGTAATAAAGGTCAAATGACAGTGTATTGGGGTCAAAGTGCAAAATTTTTGAGAAACCATGGAAGATGAAATGGTTACATTTTTTAGAATAAGCATCCTCAAATACATCTTAATTGCTTGATTTACACTATACAGATCTTTGGCACATGGAGCAGAAATATCTTCAGTCATTTGTAATTAGAGATGGAATAATTTCTTACAAGCCTTATGATTAAAACTCCTAAAATGTTTAGCGAACTGTTACTATGGGCCAGTACTAGGTAATGGGGATGTGGCAGTGAATAAGTGAGATAAAAATCCCTACTTTTGGGAATTACACAGTGTGTGAACATAAACATTTCAAAGTAAAATGTCTACAGGTCAGATGGGATAATAAGCACCCTGGAGAAAATTAAATCCAGGCAAAGGAAAGGGGGTGTGGTGAGGTCAGGAGGTGACCTGCAAATCTTCCACAGGGGCCTTGACTAAATAACAATTAACCAAGTATCTAAAGGAGGCAAGCAGATCTCTTGGGGCTCCCTTTATCTTATTGTTTCTGTAATTCACCTAATGTCATGTTTCTCTTATTCATGTATTCATTCACCAAATACAGGTATTGGAATCCTGTTATCCGTTCCTGGCACTGGTGAGGCCAGGGAGTGGGTTCCACTTAGCAAGGAGCTCAGAGCTTAGTCTCAGAAGCATGAAAAATGCACCAATTATACATCACACTCGTATCCCCTGTAAAGTAGATCCTCCATTAGACAGCACTTCAGCAGCTGCAGAGTCCCCGTGTCGTTTTCGTAGGGAACACAAATGCATCACAATAGAAATATCCTCCAATGCAAGATGTATTGGATCGTTTGCCTGGGGAGGGACCTCTCAACAAGCCTGGGTCCTTCAAACACATGCCATCAGGCTCTGGTTATGGATTTGAGCCCCAAACGAGTTGAGGGCTAAACATGCTGCCATTTCATATCAGTGTGGTGGTTTGCATTTAGACACAAAGGTGATGTTTGAATTAAAAGCATGGGACTGGGTGTAGTGATGTGGTTTATGAAGACTCTGAGCTATTTTCCAGGCCATTCTTGATATAAGGTGTGTCTCACTCATTTACTCGATGAACAGAGAAGCCAACTGTCCAGGGCCCTCTGTCCAGGGCAGTCTAATGTAATTCACATACTGCTTTATACCATCTATGCCGTGGCAGCTTTAGCTTCTGGAATTGGCTGGCAGAATCAATATCTACCTTGTGGCAGAATCAATATCTACCTTGAACATCTATCCTGGATCCTGGATCTCCAGGCAGGAAGCAGAATGAAAAGGTGTTTGTTTTCCTGGTAGCTTATGAGTCTGCATTCTCTGTGTAATGACCCCACTTGGTTAGAGAGAAGAATCTCTTTTTTGTTAATTTCATCTATGAAACTAGAAAAGTTGTCTATAATTAGGCTAACACACAGGCCTGTCACTCAATAGTCCAGTATCGCTCTGAATTTGTCTAAAGTAAGGAAGCTGGGATAAGGCTGATTACATGAGTTTCTTCTGAGAACCGTGTGCTTCTGGTTTTCAATTCCATTTCTCTCCTTTCAATCCCTAACCTGATTTCTTCTGCCTTCCTTCCTGCTATCCCATAAATGTGTTCGTAGTTTGCTTTTGCTCAGAAACGCTCCTGTCTCTGCCTGCTGATCCCACACATTCCCTGTGATCCACATCTGGTGCTCTGGGGAAGGAAGAGGATGGCAGGCTGGGCCATTCTGCCACCCAAGGAGGCAGGTGGAGAGGCAGGTAGGGTTATAGTAGCAGGTGGGGAAGCGGAGCTCAGGGCTGAGCCTGAAGGAGACATCAAATCATCCACAACCCCTGTGCAGAACAGCTCACCTGAAACCAGCATTTCTGGCAGAAGGTGGCAGCAGCTGGGGACAGCTTCAGCTCTTGAGCCAGCAAAGAACGATGCTGGGTGGGTGACTGTGAGTTGTCGCATTAGTGTATTACCACTTGCCCAGCACAACCTCATGTTTTTGCAGTGGCTGCCCTGAGGTCCCCACACTCTGTGACAAATGGGTTTTGCCCAAGTGTTTCCTTGACACAAGGCAACTTCCTCTCATTTCCCCCCTTTCCTCCCCTAGCCAAGTCCTCTGTAACCTTTAGGTCTCAGCTGAACATCCAGACTTCAGGGCAAGTACCCTCCTCTGCACTCCGATCCCCAGCCCCACTCTCTTAGCCCACCCACTGCTTGGTCATGGCCTCTATGGTCTGTCTCCCACACTGGGTGGTGACTTCCTTGGTGGTCGGGACTATGTTTTGTCCCTCGTTGTATTTCCTGAAAAATATACCTGGTGCTGTGAATATTTCTAGCCTTGAGTGGACCTCATCTGTGTGTATGGTATCCATTAATTACAGACAGCTCTTGATTATCCGCTAAATGAAAGGAAATAGCAGCCTGGAGAACCCCGAAGAGCAGATAATCCCAAACTTACTTATTTAAGGCTCCGCACTGCTCCATAGGGCCATTTGGTAGCAAGGGACAGATTGTCTTCTTGATCCTTGCCATGTTTATTACATAAAAATTAAGACTTGGGTGATATTTGAATATTGATAATTATAAAACATCCTTCCCTGCCTCCCTCTGCAGCATTCTTTCATCTTTATTGGTTCTTCCTAGTCAAGACAGAAAAGATGGTTTATGGAAATAGGTATGTTTCATTGACCTACTGTTACCATGATGACATATATCATAAAGCACTAGTGTGTAAATTGAACAGAAGAATGAACAGGGTTTTCTAATATATTAGCTATTACATTGCTCATGCTCAGAACGGCAGCCAGTTAAGAGTCAGGAGCCTGGGAGTATGTGAAGCGGGTTGAGCCAGGCCAGTATGGGATTTAACAGTTTCCAAGTTTAGCCACTTGTGATACTGAGCTCGCTGCCGGTCAGACATTGAACTGGACGGCACATCAGAGTGAGTGGAGGGGAAGGGGACATGGGACACTAGCATTTGCATGGAAGATACGATTTCTACTGTAAAGATGAGGAAACTGAGTCTGCGGAAGATGAATCACCTTCCCAAAGTCAGGCAGCTAGTAAGTGGTGCAACTGGGATTGAAACAGAGTTCTTCATGGCTGCTTTTCCACGCTTTTCCCACTAACTCTTGCTGCCTAAAAAGCTAGCAAGGGCTGTCCTGAATTTGCCATTCACTGGTAGCGGTGTACCTTTTAGCAAGTCCCATCAATCTCTAGGCCTCAGCTACCTTTTCTGTGTAATGGGGGAGATGGCACTACCTGCCTGCTGTGGTGGGATGCTAAGAAAATGAAAGGAACTAAGGTGCGTGGCAGTGTTTAGGAAAGGATTGTGAGTTCAAGATCAGACGGGGTCATTATCGTTGCTTGTTTTCCATCCTGACTGATGGAGTTTTCTGGGTCGTGGGCTGGAAGCATTGAGCTAAGATTGAACATTCTTCAAAGGAGCCAAGCAATCAGGGCCTTGCCTTTGGTGACCTGCACAGCTTGTGTCAGCCTTGTGAGCCTGCTGGGCGCTTCTGGAGGCTGACAGAGTAATGGGGAAGCAAGTGGGAGGGCGCCTCAAGCATGGCTGAACAAGGAGCAAAGAGTAGCTCTGTTGTAATGTGGACCAAGGGCATTTAGGTTCTTCATAGCTTTTAGGGGAATTGCGGCCTTTGTGCTTTTACTCTCTCCCATTTTAAGAAACTTCTGAGTTCTTTTTATGTTCAATTTTAGTGTGTGGGTGAGTAGATAAACTTTCCTCATCTCTTACTCGATTTGCCCTCCACCGTCTGCTCAGGAGAGGGATAGAAGGGATTAGATAAAGGAGCAGAGAGAAGGAAGGGAATCCATGCAAACCAAGATGTAGGCGGGAAGCCTGAGGTTTCTTCTTTGTCAAGTCTGATTTAGAACAGCAACAGCAACCAAGACAATTATGTATGGTTTTTCAATTTTCTAGGTATTTTATTTATTTTTCAACTTTATGGTATGCTCTGTAATACAGACACAATATTTTTTGGCAAAATATATCAATCTTGTCCTTTATGATTTTTTAAAATTAGTTTCAGGTGGACAAAGAAACATCATGGTTAGACATCTACACCCCTCACAAAATGAACCCCCCAATCTACCACCCTTCCGACATCACACATAGCTATTACAATACCACTGACTATAATACTAAAAAGAATATATTTATATTTACTGAGTTCTTAACTATGGTACATGCAGTTTCTATGGTTTAGGTATATTATCTTATTTAAATTTTGAAGTAACCTTATGAGCTGAGTTCTATGTTTATGGTAATTTTTATGGATGAATAGACTGAGACATAAAGAGGTGAAGGAACGTGACCAAAGTCTTCTGATACGCGAGGAGTTAGGATCAGAATCCAGGCTGTTTGACTCTAGAGCCCCTCTCTTCATAAATATTCTCTGCCATCTCTTTGCAGTGGGTAAATTAGGGAATAGAAGAATTAACTCATTTCAGGATAGGAGACCCATGTTTTTCAATTTCTTATTATCCAGGCCAACAGAGGGGAGCCAGTGATTCTTCAAGTAATTTATGTTAGCTCTGGTATGCATTGCGAGGTTCTTTTTGATGATAAGCTTAGAATAGGGAGCACAATAGGCGGGAAAGCCCAATTACCAGGCCACACACATTTATTCTTAATAATTGTGTTTATTTGAACCTGATTTAAAAGAGTCTCTTTTTCCTAATTGGTAATCGCTCAGAAGTCATGACTTCCTATCGGCCCTAGTCCACTAGTCTCTTTCAGGACCATGGACAGGGTGGGAGTTAGGTTACGCCTTTCCTCGGCTCAGTTTATCTTCCATCGGACATTTTTCTAAGCCTTGTAGAAAGTCACACTAGCATTGTATGAGTCCACACATGTTGACATCAGAGTGTATAGTACTTGAAAAATCTCCCAAGGATAACCTACAGAGTCGGCAACTGACCTTTTCCTGCTTTCTCTGGACTTACTTATTGGGACTGCACAGGCTTGAGCCCTTGCCTCGCAGTATGGCTTGCCTGCCTGAGATTTTGGGTCATACCTTGAGCAATTTCCTTCATCACTCTATGTCTCATTTCGTCATCTATAAAACTGCAATAGTTATACACAACCCCTAGAATGGTTGTGGTTGTGGGCATTAAATAAAATAATTACATGCAAAGCACTCACAGCAGTGCCTGGCTCACAATAAGCACTCAAAGAATATGTTTTGTCATCATCCTCATTTAATGATATGGGATAACAGGTAAATGCTTATTCCTTTCTTTGATTTTTGGCAACAACCACATTGAAGGACTAAAATCTCAGGCAGCCAAGCCATACTGTGAGGCAAGGGCTCAAGCCTGAGAAGTCCCAATAAATAAGGCCAGAGAACGCAGGAAAAGGTCAGTTGCCGACTCTGTAGGTTATCCTTGGGAGATTTTTCAAGCACTATACACTCTGATGTCAACATGTGTGGACTCATACAATGCTAGTGTGACTTTCTCCACCTAATTGGGTCATAAGCAGTGGAGCAGACCTCACACTATGAACCCCAAGGTCATCCTGTGTCTACTGCCCTGGGGTCCTTAGGGTGAAAAGGGGGAGTAACCTTTTCTAAGCAGAGGTGTAAGTGATGTGGTTGGTGTTTCATAGGATTTCAAGCTCAGTTCCTTGCTCCGCTGATGATCCAGTCTTACCCAGGCAAGAGCACAGTGATACTCTAGAAGCCATGGTGGAAGGTGAAGTTGCCTTCAGAGTCACAAAGCACGGGCCCAGAAGCAAAAGTGGGTGTGCCAGGCAGAAGGGTTAAGAAACACCTCCAGTGTGGATCATTGTGCCGCAACAATTGCTGCTAACCCATTGTTGGGAGAGGGAATGTCAACCATGATGCTGCGTGGAGTAATATTTAAAACAAAACATTTGCCTGTTGCAGTGAGAACTGATACTCTGTTTGTTGGCTGACAGAAATCCCAGTTTCTTCCATTTGTTTGCCCAGGCATACCGAGTAGCGATGTCCCATATGGGTCGAGGGCAGGCTCACTTTGGTGTCGAATAATCTCATAAATTACCACAGAAATGCAATATCATCATTAGGTAGAACTCAAATCCTTCTAGAAAACTCACTTATTGACATTGACAGAACAGGAATCTAAGGCCCAGACTGGAACAGTGGTTACAAAAGTCAGTGTTTGACTGCCTAATTCAATGCTGTCTCCATGGCTCTATGCTGGCAAACCTGCAAGCATCATTAATATCAACGGCATAACGTATTATCAGTATTATTAATATTATCAATAAAGCTTCTAACTGGAGTAAAGCAGTGTGCTGTACACTTTGCAGTTTGCCAAGCCAAAGTAAGCAGTGGCCCTTACCCTCAAAGAGGCAATTGATACTTTGGAGTTTGAGATATAAATAAAGGGATATCACCGTCACCATTATCATCACCCTCATTATCATCATTATCAAAGAGAACAATTTTGAATACTGACTGTGTGCCAGGCACTGTGCTGCTTACTTGATTTATATTGTGTCTTCATTTAAAACTTTTGGCAAACCTATTAACGATGCTTACAGATTAGGCTCAGAGACGTTAAGTAACTATTACAGAGCCTTCCATTATGAAGTTCCACGTGCAGGATGCAGCTCATCAGCTACAATAGAAGCTCGGAAAGAAACGGAACAGTGTAGAGGCTTCATGGAGAAGGTGAGACTTGCAGGGGACCTTGAGCTAAGCGGTGACAGTGACAACAAACAGGGTGGGGCACTCTAGAGAGGAGAGAGTACATGAATGGTTTTTGGAGTGAAGAAGGCAGAGGTTAGACCAGGGAACAATGTGGAGAGTGGTCTGAGGAATGAATGAATTTCTTTCCAACTGCTACTGATTACATTCGCTGTTCCAGGTCCTGAGCGAGGTGGCACTGGGCATGCAGAGGTAAGAGACACACACCCTACACTAAGGAATGGGGGAGAACACCCCCAAATAGAGAGCCATCATCTTGGAGAAGGGCTGGACAATGGGCAAATTCAAGGGACCACATGACATAGAGAAAATGGGTCAACGTCAGTCCTCAGTGGCTGGCTAAGGGTTTGGGGTTTATATTGAAAGGCAGAGGGAGTGTGACTGGGCAGGTTATTCATTTGGGGGAGACACGGTTGATACTGTGGAGGGCTGTCTGGGGACCAGGAGACCTGCTGGCGCAGTGTAGGCGAGCACCAAGTCCCAGTGGGTAACTGGCCTTGCAGGTTGGTAGTCCTTGCTCCTTACCTGCCTATTCCATCACTGAGCAGGACAGGGAGAACTTCTCTTAGTGCCACTCTCTGACTTGGTCAGCTGCCTGAGCTGTAGCGAGAGGCCCAGAGCTCCCCATAACCAGAGTTCGGGGCTGACAGGGGATATCACTCCACACCAAGGCTCTTCGCCTCTGTAGTTGGCTGGGCGTGTCTGCACTTACCGGGCCAGCCACTCCTCCTCTCCTTAAGTCTCAGGGTTGAGGCTGGGGGGCTGCCCAAGGGCAGACTTCTGAGAGGTCAAGCTCATTGGAGGGGAAAGGAGGGGAGGGACACAGCTGGTGCTAAGAGAAATATTAACTTGACATTTAGCAAAAGGGTGAATTCATTTGTTGCGCTGCAAAAATGAGGTGTTTGCATTCTGAATCGCCGTCTGTTTTTCTCATCTGTGGTCTGGCCAGGCTGCAGTCTTGGCAGCTTAAATTAGCGTGGTAATGAAGGGAAGGCTCCTAGTCAGTTCAAAGTTAATCTCCCTGTTTACACACACATGCACACACACACACACACACACACACACACACACACACACACACACACACCAGCTCTATACTGATTGTTCGAATCCCCTTGGTTCCCTCCTTGATAGGCCTTAAGTTGCAGCTCCAGCCCAGACCACTGGGACACTTCGAAATGCCTCCAGCTTGGCCTGGCTTTTAGCTGCTGATGAACTCCGTTTCTAGGCAGGATAGAGCATGGACTGAACTCCTGCGATATACATTCAAGAATGCTGAGAGCATGACAGAAATCACCCAGATAGCCACACAGGCCTGTAGCAGTAACAGGACATTTGCCCTTTTATCATCGCCCAGTGGTTTGGTGAGATGAGCAGGGCGGGTGCTATTCTAGGTGAGGAAGCCAGGACCTAGGGCTCTAGGACACTTACAATGTGCCCAGTTGTCCCATTTTATAGATGAGGAAACTAGAAGAATTTGAGAATTTTGTCATCTAGGAAGTGGTAAAACTGGGAAGGATGACATATCTACCTGACCCTGAAAGCCACTAACTGCTGGAGAGTGGGCAGTGTCCAGTGCTCCAGGGTGCCATGGAGGCGTACATGTTCTGGAGAAGGAACACTCCTTTTGCTTCACCCCCACCCTGCCCCCAGAATCCCCAGAAAAGACATTGCGTCTTACCCTCTTGTCTTACCCAGACTGGATCTGGTCACACATCTCAATATCTACCTCAGGACCATTCAGAAGCTCATAGAATGTTCTCTCCAGAAATTACCTCCAGGCCTCACCCATGACAGCCCCAGGCCAGTACTACTGCTTTGGGCCCAGTCTCAACTTTGGATCACCCGTATCCTTGAATCCCACTGCCCCACACCCCTTACTCTACAGCAAGAGGGAGTCCCATAGGCCTTACATACTTCTTGAACTCTAAAGTTTACAGTGATAGTATGAGGCAGGAGAGAGAAATGGAAAACACATATAAATATATCTACTGTCTGTTATGCAACATTTCTTCAAACACTAGTACTCTCAGTTCTCCCAAGCTATCTACACACTTACATTACCCCTCTTCTAGCTCAGTAGGTATGGTAAATCTCTTGCCACAAAATTATGCTTTTGTAAAATGATGGGCTTAGTCAGAGTGGGGGCAGGCAAACCCACAGATCCAGAGTGAAGTCCTATTCTTCTAGACCCATCCATATTCCTGGGTCCTGGTGGATTCCCAAATTGGCACGGAATGGAAAGGCCAGTGCTTATCACTGGCAATGGCTTTGTTCATTAGAATTTGTTCCCACCTCAAACCCATTCTTCCAAGCCTATAAACATCCTTCTGAGGAGTTCCACTTGTCACTAAAGGGTAAACCCCAACTCCTGGGAGTCTTGGTTTCCAAATGAGGGGACCAGTCACGTCTTTGACATGCCATTCTGTTTTCAGTATGAAGACCGGCCTCAGCTCCTGGACACGTGTTGATGTGAAACATGGTTGTGTGTCAGGATTACCTGGGTTTGTTTGTTAATATGTAGATTCCTGTGTTTCACACGAGATAGACTGAATGAGAATTTTTAGAGTGGATGTTTGTTTTTAGCAGTCAGTCTTCCTTCCAGTGTTTGGGAACAATGATCTCATTTATCTACCAGCTCTCAGGCAGAGGAAATTTAGCAATGAAATCCTCCCAGTATTGGTGCTCTTCGCTGGTCCTCACTCCCTTCCCAACCCTGACGACAGACATCATCTACTCTGCTTTTAAGGAGCAGGGCTTTCATCAAAAGCTCAAGGTGACCCTCTGGTCCATTCTTCTCCTCCCAAAACCGAGGAAATAAATAGTTCCATCTGGCATTCCTGAGATACTCAGAGGGCAGAGAGAAGAGAAGAAACCTTTGGGTTCTAATAGACACATACCTGGTGAGCTGTGCACTGTTCTTTATCTCATTGTCACCTCTGATGATAATTTCATGTTGAATTTGAAAGCACAAACTTTTAAGAGCTGGAATTCAAGAGTTGCTAAGTAGATAACAACATCATCAAGTGTCCCGACACTGCAAAATGAGAACCCATGTGTACAGACATGTAACCTGTGGGATGAACAAATAACCACTTTTCCAAGGCCCTTGCAGTTGGATGCACTGTGAGCACAAATGACGTGTGTCTCTTCTAGCCTGAGTCAGTGTAAAGCTCCTGCCTGCTTCCCCATACTTTCCTTTGCCCTCTTATAGTGATTGCAGAGGGCTTGTGTTGAGGTGGTAGAACCATGAGTTAAAACCAGCCTGGATTTCTGAGTCATCTCTTTAAAAGAAGCTACGTTGGAGAACCACCAGACCCAAAGTGAATTTGCATGAGTGAGAAATAAATGATGCAACATTGGGTCCTTAAAATGTGAGGGCTTCTTTGTTACTGCCACATAACCTTGCCTGTCCTGATCAATGCGGTTGCTGTCGTCTTGAAGCAGACTTCCTCGTGGATGAAGCTTCTAGTTCTTGGGATTTGTAGGTTGCTTCTCCTCCTAAAGATTGAATGGAGGTAGGACTTTCTAGGAATTCTTTCAAGCTTTTTTAATGATTCACTGAAGCAGAAAGAACATGGTTATTTTGAGCCGTAGAAGAAAAAATCAGAACAAATTTAGGACGGTTGTCTTCCTCCAAGAAAGGAATTAAAAATAGAAGCATATGGACAGGGGCTAAAACAACAATACTACCTGATCTCGTGTGGATGTGTTCTTCGAAAGTATTCATTACACACTCATGCCACTTAAAAATATGAGTTTAAATACACACGGCTTATAAATCTCTTCTTATTCCGTCTGCCGGATGACTAGCGACAAAGCTAGCTGAGAAGTAATTGATTAATAACAAGCTATGGTCTGTGTGTATTCTCACTGACAATAGCCTCAGAACTTGGGCTTCTTAGAGCTACTTTTCTATCTGTCGGAGAAGTGGTTTCATCTTCAGGGGAACTTGACCACTCAGCAGAGTTAGCTCATCTGATTTTCTCTCCTGTGACAGTGGCGACAGCCCCTTATTTGAGAATGGATCTTCATGTTGTAGTTTTGGAGTTGGATGAAAGAGGCTTATTTGGCAGATACAGAATGACATATAGGGTGACGTACTCAAGAAAAGATCTTTTGTCCATCATAACACCAAAAGGGTCTTCTGTCCACTGTGATCCATGACATATGGAAAAATTCCCTTATGAGTTATGCATGTCTTTGCATTAAAGATGTCTCATCCCCAGAAGTGGTTTGATTAAACATAAACACTTTCCTAGGGAGGGCCAAATGGTAAGACATTAACAGCATAAATTTGAAGCGTCCTTAGAAAATCCCTGAGCGAATAGGACACAAGTCCGATGTGAAATAGGGAGATGAGCCACTCAGGACAGAGGACAGCAGGGCCAGCGTGACCAGCATGCGGTAGTGGAGGCCCCTGGTGGCCCGAGAGCTCTGACCCTGATGTGGGCAACGCAGAAGGTTTGGGCTCTGAAAGGTCCAGATTTGTTCCAGGGAAGCTGTGAGAGCCTGCCTTGGTGTGTCATAAAGGTCCTATGGGGTTGATTTCTTCCACGTGAAACACAGGCTGCCTGAACATTTTAGAGCTGTGTTCAGGTTTTCCTGTAACTCTTAGGCTGGAGGCATGTCATATCATACATAGAACAAGTAATCTGTCTGCTGTTCTCAGATTTGGTGCGATTGGCAGGGAAGAAGTAGAGAGAAGTGAAGCAGGGTCCAAATCAAGAATCCCTACCTTTGTGCATCAGGCCTGGGGAGTGGGCTGGGAGGAGGGCAAGAGGGGGCCGGCCTGGCAAGGCTGAGACACTTGTATGGAGAGAAGAGTTTGGCCCAGTGATACCCAGTGCCAGAAGCCACGGGACCTCCTTCTGACTTCTTCAAGTTTACTTGGGGTCCCAACCTCAGCTTTAGAGTTCAGAGCCACATTCAAATTTGATTCTTAGGGGATCATTCCCTTCCTTTCTTGTAGAAAAGTCTCCATGACGGTTTTGGGGATATCACCTCCCTCTTGAAGGTATTTTATGTTCAAATTAATCCTACTAATTCTTGTGCCCCCACTGTGTCGATACCAACCTTTCTCATGACACTTACCGGAGCATATTTCGTTTGAGCCAGTTGGAAGCTCCTTCTCCAGAATTCCTCTTAAAGTCACCACAGTTTGGTTTAGGAAAAAAGAAATATATGTTGATGAGTCTCTTGAGGGCAAGAGGTGAGACTTCAAGGAGAATGTTCAACTATCAAAAGATGCGAAGATGCCATAAACGGCATTTTGCAAAGTATAGATTCTATTACCTGGAAGATATATCGATATCTGTTTGTCTGTCTATCTATCTATCTATCTATCTATCTATCTATCTATCTATCTATCTATCTATCTATCTATCTATCTATCTATCTATCTATCTATCTAATCTATCTATCTATCTATCTATCTATCTATCTATCTATCTATCTATCTATCTATCTATCTATCTATCTATCTAATCTATCTATCTATATCTATCATCTATCTTCCAGGTAATAGAATATATTTTGGTTTGGTGCGTGCCAGGAATTAGTTGAGTATAACAATTTGCCTGGAGATCAGGACAGAACTGAACTGTTCTGCATCAAAATGGCTGTATCAGTCAGGTTAGGCCATGTTGTGTTACAGTAACAAACAATCCTGACAGTGGTATAACACAAGAAAGGTTTATTTCATGCTCCATCCATGTATAATATCAATCACAGAGAACAGGGGGAGGCTCTTCATTAAAGTCACTCAGTGATCCAAGCTGATAGAAACTCCATCTTGACATTGGCTTTCAGTATCATCCTGGCCCACGACAGCGGTAACCACTCTGGCTGAAAGCTTCCATTCAGAAGTGGCACATGTGACTTTGCTCATGATTCACTGGCCAGAGCAAACCAGTTGGCCACACTTAACTTCAAAGGAGACGGGAAATTATCCTACCAATGACCCACAAAGGGGAAAGAACTGGAACATGTGTGAATATCTCTCATGATGTGCATGGGGGTGAAGCCCACTCTAGTGGGTGGGTGAGAGTTAAGCGGCTTTTCAGGGAGAATGTGGGGCTTAGGCTTCTCAGGCCCATGTTTCTACCTGAAGGGGCTGTGTGAGGAAAGGTCAGGGAAGGAATCCTTGGTTGTACCATGACCTAGTAGGACTGGAATAAACTCAAAATCTCCTGTGAGACCCATTGGCCATGAGGCGTGAATTTATTCCTTCTCCCCCTTACCTGTGAAATCTTCAGAAGTCTGTGTTGTTCTTATCACCTCTGTCTGGGATGCAGGTTGGGGTGAGAGGGAGGGTCTCAAACAAGTGCCACATTCAGGCTGTAAGTCATTCAGGGCAAAACCAGAGGCTGTGCATATAGGCCCAGGCACTAGATAAGCCAGAGATGGTTGACGTCAGTTAATGTCCCTGTTATTTTTCCTCAAGGTCAGGGGCTGTTTCTTATTTATATGTATATCTCCCACGGAGCATGGAACTACTCTGGATGCAGTATGTGCTCAATTACTTGAGACATATTTGTGGGTGAATGAATAAACTAGTGAGTGCGTTTCTGCCTCTTTCGCTTGTGCCGTTGGTTGGAAGGACCTGGGGTGGGCCAGAGCTCTCCTCACTCAGAAAAGTAACTCCTCAGTCTGCATCCAGCTGTGGCTTCTACACCTGTTAAGGGAACAAATGCTCCAACTGCTTCAAAGTGGGATGTAGAAAACGTCCTTGACCATTCTTGCCCTTGCTGGTGAACTTTGGGCTCTGGGAAGTGATTCCACCAATATGCTGAGAGGCGGAAGGCAGTGTAGGAGCCCTGGACCAGGAGATGGTCTGCAGATGGCAGGCAGGGGAGCGGAACACCTGTGAGGCGTGAGGAGTGGCTGTTGTGGGTAATGGACAGGATGCTGGCCTCGGAATACCTTCCTTCACTTGCCCACACATTCCTTCACTCCTATATTTGTGACTTCATTCAGCCCCTCTATCATCCACAATGATAAAATAGAATAGTGTATATGTCACTCCTGGTATAATGCTTGGCATACAGTGAGTACCAAGGATATTCGTTTGTTCATTCATTCATCAGCAATAACTTTTGAGTGCCTGTTCTGTACCAGGCCCTGCACCAGACCCTGGGGATATAGCAGAGAACAGACAAAAGTCTCTGCTTTTATGGAATTTGCATTCACATGCATGAATGGGACTTATTATTACTTGGAGCTATTATGATGTTCTGAGAATCCGTAGAAATTGACAATATGGTCTCTCTTCTCAGGGAGACTAAAAACTAATGAGAGACAAAACACATGCATGTGGAATATAAAAACCCACAATGAGGTGGCCTATGTGGGGCCCAGAGACCCCAAGTGAGGAAGTGCTCACAGTGGGCTTCCTGCTTTAGCAGGGCAGAGAGGCAGGGAAGGCCCTCAGGGGATGAGGGGTGGATGGGAATGGACCTTGACTGCAGGCTGCTGTTTGCCTTACTAGCTTTGTGACTGTGGGCAAGTTACCTAACCTCTCTGTGCTCCTTTCCTCCTCTCTAAAACCTCGTCAGTCTGGTATGAGTTAATATTTTGTGAAACTCTTGGCGCAGTTCTGGGAACAGATAGTGACTACATAAAAGTTTGTTCTATCAATACATGAATCAAAGAGGGGGATCGGAGGCTCCGTATCGGAAGGTGGGTAGACCCCGTAGAGGAAAATCCTGAACACCGAAAGATTATGGGTAGACAAGCCCGCTCGTGTGCCCTCCCCAAGGAGACAGTTTCTTCCATTCCTTTCTGTCCTTCTCTCTCCTCTCTCTGCTCTCTTTTTCACTTTCTTCCTGGCCTTTGTGTAGTATCTGCTTCACTCTGCACACCCAATGCCTAGCAAAGTGCCGGGGAAACACTAGTATGTAAATGTTGGTCACGAACCAATGACTATTCTTTCGTCAGTGTTGCTGGACTTCACGCAGTTGTGTTCAGGAAGTGGCCTCTGACTTCCTGGTCCCCAGAACCAGGAAGGGGGCTTAAGGAGGCTGGCAGCCTAGAAATCCTTGCACTCCCCTGGTCTCCCATCTACTGCATGTTATCCCTTTACTCCCCTTCATCTGTTGCCCTTTCTCTGAGCCTCTCGCAGGACACAGAGGGGAGCATTGCAATCAGTGGGTGGGAGTTGGGGCTGCACTGCTGGGAGAGGGGGAGCATTCCATCAGCTGTGGCCTTCATGATCCTTGGAGGGTTTCCGTCTTCCTTCTCGACCTCCCGAGCCCAGTAGTAGTAGTAGTAATCATTGTCACCATGTCAGCAAGTAGCACTTTGGGGCGGTGGGGGCATGGGTGCGGTGGGGTGTCCACTAGGTAGCAGGCACTGTTCCAAGCATTTCACCTGCACTGAAGCTGTGTTCCCACTGCCCCTCCCCACCACATCCCTATGACCAGAGGACGCCTGAAGATAGATCCTGAAGATGGTCACCTGAAGATGGACCTCTTCTGCACAGGTGACTCTGCACCTCCTGCCTGAGGCTGTTCTCTCTCTCTCCCCGCAAGGGGCAGGCCTAAAGTACCAAGCAGTTAGCCCCCCTAGCCGTGACCCTCTGGCAGTTATGGGTAGGTTGGTGGAACAGATAACCCAACGTCCTCACCTTCCGTGGGACACCCCTGTTGGAGACTCCCCAGTGGGCCTGAGCCACAGTTGCCCCTCAGTGAGTTTGTTACTGCTGTCCTCCTTCCCTTGTCTCACTTCCCTCCCTCTCATGGTGTTTTCTTGGGTCATCTTCCCAATAAGTTACTTGCACCGGTCTTGGCCTTTGGGGCTGCTTTTAGCAGGAAGACGCATATTTTTACCCCCGTTTTACACCTGCAGTGAAGGAAGTAACTTGCCAAGGTGACACAGCTGGTACAGCCAGGACAGAGGCCCCTTCTCTAATGACCGGGCAGTTGTTCCTCTTCCTTTGTCTGTGATTTTTGAGTCAAGTGCTGCTGCCTGTTTGCTTCATGTCTTGGGGTCCTGAAAGCAGACCCCAATGGCCCCATGTTCCTAGCTCAATGTCCTCGGCAGTAACATGCTGCTTTGTCCAGACAGATGCTTTGCTCCCTCCGTTTTTTGTCAAGGAGCTGCCAGTCCCTTCTGCCCTTAGTGTTTGTTGGTAAGACACAGTAAAAGCATTTCTGAATTAAAGACACAGTGACATGACACTGAATTCTCTGGGGAACAATTCTGCAATGATGGATAAACATGTTAATTACTCAGGATTTAACCTCCAGCTGCTGCTTTTCGGCGCTTTCTCCTCTCAGCCTGAGCTTGAGGCCTGGTGTGATGGACTCTCAGGGAGCTCCCTGACCCCGGGCAGACTCCCCATCCCTGGGCACAGACCACACCTGGGAGGCAGTAAGTGGGGAGACCCAGAGCTTGTGCTCTGGAGCTAGATGGTTTGGGTTTGAATCCCAGCTCTACCATCAATAACTCGTGGGGCCTCTGAGCAAGTATTTCCACCTTGCTGTGCCTCACTTTTGCTATCTGTAAAATGGGTTTTTGTGAAGATTAAATATGTTAACCCCTGTAAAGGACTTAAGGATTTTGACGTGTCTGTGCTGTGTAAGGAAGGTTTTGCTGTTAATATTATTCCAAGCCCCATGCTCATGGCCAGCTCAGGACCCAGTGCTCCCCTCTGCAGGACGGACTGGATTCTTTTTTCTTTAGTGTCCCCACCGCCTTCCTCCAAGCTTTTTAAGAGAACTTTGCAACTGACTTTTTCCGAGCCTAATTTTAGCTCTCCCAGAGGAGAGTAGAGTGAGACACATTTGTAAAGTCTTCTGGGATGCGAGTAAGGGACTGCCCATCACGTTCATTTATGCATTGGACATTTAAAGTGTGCCGCCATGGTGTCAGGCCCTACACAGAAGACGGGGCTGCACATTGCTTTCTTATGGGAAGACAGAACCACCAGGGTGCCATGTGCCCCAGCATGGAGTGGTGGCTGGTACACCAGAAACAGGGGGTCCTCTCTGGTGGTGTTCCCTACGGCACTCCTGTAATGAGGGTGGTATGAGACAGCATGGGCTTTGGAATCCAACAGACGTGGATTTTAATACAGGCTAAGCACCTTTGCTCTGTGGCCTCGAGCAACGCATTTAGCTTCTCTCAGCCTCAAGTCTTAACCCGAACATGGGGATAGTAATGGTGCTTAACTGATAGGATTGTTGTGAAAATGCAGGCAAAATCCTAAGCTCTGTCACCCAGACAGCACTCAGTAAGTGTGAGCCCGTGTGCTGATGCCGATATTGTTGATGGATAAGCTCTCCAACATGGAGCGTCCCTGCCTGAAAATAGTACCTCCCTCCCTGAGCTTGTGATAATTCAGTAAGGTGATGGGTACAAAACACTTAGCACTTTCTGGGTACAAAACAATGACAGGTGACATTTGCTCAGGGCGCTTTTGGTCAGTGCCCCTCCTCGCTTAGGTCCTGAATCACTTGGGGGCCTGAGGGTCGCCCCCCAGTGGGAGCCCCAGTTGCGATGAAGATTCCTCAAGTAGCCAAGTCGGCAGGTTCCAGCTCTCAGGTTGCCTTCCACAGAATCGTAAACTCTGGTCTCCCTGGGCTGGAAATGCCTCGCTGCTGATGGGATCATTAAGAGTGCCAGCCAGATCTGATCTCTGCATTTGGAGGTTTATTAATATCACCTCAAATTTATCTTCCTTGATGGGGAAGCTTTGCCAGCATCTGATAAAAGCAAAATGCACGGCAGCCTTGTGCCAGCAAGAGGCCCTTTCCCTGTCATCAGCTGTTAGCAGAAAGCTAGCGCCGCGGGCTAATGAAAATGGGGGGGGGGGGCGAGTTTTGTATCCTCGGTGTGGAATTTGGATTTCAGACCTCCTCCAAAGGCCCCCCTCTCCCAAACTGGGCTGAAAAATTGCAGACCTGCCTCTCCCTGTGAGAGTACGTGCCTCATCCTCCAATACCCGTCTGAATGCAACGCTCCCCGTGAAACCATACTTGTCCCCTCCAAACATTTTCATGAATTCCGCTTATCTTCCATTCTAGAGTGTGACCACAGAAGAATATCAATGAGTGGCATGAGTGGAGCTGGCTGCAGATGAGACAAAACAATTGTGGCCGCAAGAAGGATACAAGGTTGAGCTCCTGAGGAAGCCGGCCCCTTAGCCTGTGTTAGCCGAGTCAGCCAAAGGGGAGGACCCCCCCAGGGCAAAGGAATCAGGCCGTGATTCCAAGGCAGTCTTGAGTTATTTGCTGCAGACCTGGCAGTGGGAAGCCTTAGGAGCTTGGGGTGGATGTATGGGGAATGGCTGGTGGTGGTGAGGGGTGCAGAGTTGATGGATGGTGCTGAGCAGTAGGTGAAGGAGCAAAGGGCTTTAGAAGCTTCTAACTTACAGACACCCACAGTCCATTATAAAATGTCCAGTGCCCTCATTTGACTAATGAGGACCTGAAGCCCTGAGAAGGGAAGCCATTTGCCCAGGCTCACACAACAGTGGTGGCAGGGCTAGAACTCGAATGGGTGTCTAGCGTTCCTGTCCAGCAGTCTTTCCACCAGACATATTCCTACCTTTCTTCCTTATGTGGTTACCTTTAGTTGAGCCCTTTCTACCTGCTAAGCACCCTGCTGAGCAATGGATGTTTTCTGTTGACCTTCACAACGACCTTGGGAGAAAGATACTTTGGGTGCCTTCGTTTGACACTTGGTGTCATGGGGACGGGAGAGTTTAAATGATTTGCCTAAACTTACAGACTAGTAAGTGGTGGATTCAGGGCTCCAACCTAGACAGATTGCTTCAGAACCTTGCTTGTCATCAGCAGTGTAAGCTAGTGCTTCTTAAACGGGGGTGCCGGGGGTGGGGGGCAGCATCAACCTGGCAATTTGTTGGAGATGCAGATTCCTGAATCAGAAACTCTGGGGGGTGGAACTATGCATCTGTGTTTGAATAAGTGTGAGTTGGTTTAAAGTATTCAAGCCATAAATCTTCCAGTTTTACAGTGAGTTTTCCTTCCCATAGGTTGTTTCTACCTTTCTGCAGCCCAGCTGCCGGTAGACTCTTCTAACAGTGGGATTCTTTAGGAAATCTGAGAATGGCACAGGTTCTCTGCCACCCAGAGGGGTTAAGTGTGCCTGTGAGCTTGAAGACAGCAAAATTGGCATCACTGAGCCTTCTCTTAGCCAGAGGGGATTTCGAGAGTCCTGTCTGCTTGGACAATTGGGTCCAGTCAAGTGGAAAATTAACAAACCAGCAAAGAAGGGGACACATTCAAGACCAAATGTTCATTACAACCAGGGTGCCGTCAGACTTCTAAGTATTGCTCTTGTGAAGCCATTAAGAATCCCATTCTGGACGTATTTTCTTCTGGATTCAATAGTTGTTTATCTTACACCAGCAGGTGCCAGGCACTTGGCTTCGGATGGAGGGATGTGGTCCGTGCCCAGAGGGAGCCCACCGTCTACTGTGATTATCTAGTGATGGGATTCTCCGATGGGGAAAACACAGTGGCTTTTAGTAGATGCAATTGATGATGTCTAGTTAATAGTGTCATAAAAGTAAATCCCCCGATGACTGCAGCAGTGGCAGTCGGTGCCATTGCATACTAATGAAGGCAGCACTTCTTGGATGGTGTGGGGGGAAGAGCATGGCAGCCCAGTGAAGGGGAGTGTGATGAAGACTTCATGGTTTGATGACCCATGTCGTTGTGAGCAGCTGTGGTGTAAAGCAGCCAGGAAGTTGGATTATGTCTCTAGTAAATTGATTCTACTTTATTTGATTAGGTTGGTTCTCCAAAGACAAATTCTTCCATATTGGGTTTGGGGGGAAAACAATCACTATTCAAACTTTACTTCTAACTTTTAATCTTCGAAGTGCTTCTGCGTTCAAGCCTTAAGAGGGAACGCATGATGGCCGCTCTGCTGCTTCCAACAAGAGAGCCAAGAATAACCGTATATTTGCAGTAGCTGTTAGCGTGCTCTGTGCTAGACTCAGAGCCTTCTCTCCATGAGTGTGCCCATGGGGATGGGGAGAGACAGGCAAGAGACTGTGCCAGGCTCTAGCTTGCCAGGCAGGTAGGTTCCTTTACACACAGCGCAGAGCAGCCATGCGGCTGAACAGAAGGAAAAGAAATGGGAGTCATGTGAAATCCTTCTCAGAACCCCATCCTGCCATAGTCAGAGGATTGGGCATCATCTAGTTTGGTGTCACTGTGGACCGTGGTGCATTAGTAACTTGTGACATCCATTTAATGGGGCATCACCAACATCATTAAAAGCGAAATAAAATAAAATAAAATATCATAGTGCAGGTCATCGTACATAGCAAATATTGCTTCATGAAACTGTATTGTAGTTTGTGTGTGATATAGTGTGTTCCTAACCATGTAATTCCCACAGCCAGACAGTCTGTAAGCGGAACAGGTTGCTTCTGGATGAAGTTCATTTGCCATAACAAGAGGAGCCTGGAAAGGCTAGAAAAATCATTTGTTCCAGATGTGAAATTTCACTATAAGATAGTGAAATCAGTGCTTTTTGGACTTATAAAGACAGCGTATCCCCAGTACACACACGCATACCCCACAAATACAAGTCTGGCTTATCTGTACTTAGCCTTACTACATGTGATGTTTTCTGAGCTACTCTACTCCACTCCACTCCATTGCTATTTCATTTATAAAATGATGGTCAGGCCTCGTTAGATAGATCAATGTCATGATCCAATAATGGATTGCAATTTAAAAAACCCCCACCAGATTTGATTACATTAAAATTTCCTTTCAACCCTCAAATTCTGTGAATCCAGTGTAAATCACCTCTGTAGTATTACGGTGTAAAATTTTATGTGCCGCAGGCTCTCAGTTAAAGTTGTGGGCTGACTGAAAATCATCTGTTTAAATTAATCACTCACTGATTCACTAGCTCATTCATTCTGTTCATTACTTCTCATGTGCCAGCTATTGTGCTAGTCTGGTATGTATTGTGCTAGTCTGGTGACGTAAGGTATGTAAAAAAAATAAAGCACAACCCCTACCCTCAAGGGACACTGATTAGGTTTCCTTGGGCTGTGAGGGTCCCAGCAGCTGCGTGTCCTGGGTTCCCGTGGGGAGAGAGGACCCTTGAACTTCATCTCTACAGATTTTCCTCAATGTTTCTGGGCTAACTAGTTGGCCCTAAAGTCTTGGTCCAATAGCAGAGAGTTTAACATGCTGCAGTTAATAAAAATCACACTGAAAATGAACATATATGAGAAAACCAAGCTGGTAGAGCTGTGAGGGGAGACCCTGTCCCCTCTTGGGCTCTCGCATGGGGATCAGGAGCCCTAATGACTTGTGTATCGATTAGTTTCCTGTAGAGAACATTCATCCTAGGGAATGACTTGCGGGGACTAATAAAAAGGGGTTGCTCAGTGTTAGCAGCTAATCAGATTTCTTATGTGTAGACCCACTTTTTACTAGGGTTTTGGGAAGCTCCTGACTCCAGGCCTGAAAATGCTCTGTTTGATGATTTCCCTGAGGAGTTAGAGGTGTGCTGGGCCCAGGGCCTGCAGTGGGGCTGGTCCTAAGGCGCCCCTACAACCAGAACCCCATCCTCAGATGTCTCATTCAGTGTTGACCTTTCCTGAGCTTCTGGACTTCTGAGGGCAGCCACATGCCAGGTTAGAATCATGTGCTAAGTTTTTCATGATTCTTCGTTTTATTGCCCAGGAAGATTATATCCTCCTGGAAAGGAGTAGCTTATTGACTAGGTGCTGTCACTCCTTGCCTCTGAGTTGCTCCTTTTTCATGCATAAAATAGGAACAAGTATGCCCCCAGCAGGCTCCTAGGGAGGGCTAAGTGACAAGTGGCCCTCAGTAAGGGCCATTACCCTCTCCCTCTGGTCCCCCTGCCACTCTCCAGAAAGCCAGCACTAGGCATATGGTTTTTACCTCCGACGCACGGGCTTCCTTTTCTCCTCTCAGTGCAGCCCTGGAAATACCAGCCTGTCAGTAAACCTCCCGACTGCCTTGCGGCACATTTCTGTCCTTCCTCTGTATCCTTATCTCAGGCTGCAACCCTCATTCCACTTTAGACCAATCAGCCACGATTACAGATACTTCCCGAGACCCGAGGGGCTGTTGGAGTTCAGAGCTCCCTGCTTCTTTTTAGGGTTGACCTGTGCCTGAGGAGCGTCTCTCACGCCCCCCACAGCCACCTCACCCCAACCCTCTCCACATCGAGTAGAAGAACCTCTTTTGGTGTTCCCTCCTGAGTTTCTTCATTTGAGCCGTCACAACAGCGGCCAGGACTTAGAGAGTTGGGCACGCTGGAATTTGAGGGTTGATCCCAAGTGACATTACCGAGGTAGAATGCAACTGACGTTCTGGATCCTCAGTCATACCATAGGTCAGTGATCCCCAGGAGACCCGGGCGTCCCCAGACATGTGTGTGACGTACCCACTGGGATGCTGTCGTCAAGAACAGGCCATGGCAGGGAAGGCCTGTGGCATAAATAAGGCTTAGGTCTCCGAGGGAGGCAAACAGAGTCCAGTCCTGTTGAATTCCATGCCTGGCTCACGGAATTCCATTCCATGTCTTCTATCACCGATGGCTACAAGACGAGGCAGGGCCATTTCAGTAACTGGCGTGGTTAGACAAGCCATGCGAGCCTGGGGCATTGCAGCTGGCAAGGTTTTGCTGGGTCATCTCTAGTCTGGCTCTCTCCTGTTCCAGATGAACAGGCTGAGTCCAGAACTGGGGCGTGACTTGCTCAAGGTCAATGAGAACTGTAACTGCCAACGTGTGGCATGGCAGCTGTCTGAGCTGCAGGGGAAGGGGGCCTGTTGCTACTTCTCCTCCCCCTACTTGCCATTGTCTTCTCTTGGGTGTACTTGTCTTTCCCTGGAGCCAAGAGACAGGGAGGAAGGAGCATCTGTTGCCATGGAAACCAGAAAGCCGGCTGCTCTCCCCACTGACAGTAGCTCCTCTGACAGGGGCTGCTGCTGGTTCTGTTGCTGAGCCCTGATGGGGGCGCTGGGGCCAGTCACCCTCTTTGCCAGGAGGGAGTGCTGGAGGAAAAACAGACATCTTCCAGCAGAAATTGCACAGACTTAGCAAGGGGGCCTGAGTGTGTATTGTGACCACTCTTTGTCCTTTCTTACAGCAGTTTTTTCTCTGTCAGAGACCCCTAACAGGATTTCAGAATCATTTTTAGAAAGAGATCAGCCTTGAGCAGACTCTGGTCTTCAGGTACGAGCACTAAACTTTTGAACTGACAGCAGCTCTGGCTGAAAAAGGTTCTGTTCAACTGACCTGCCAGAAGGAAATCTAAAATGAAGAGTTGGAGTGGGGGAAAGAGAAAAAAGAAGACCTTTGTTTCGCTTTCAGACATAGTTAAGTCTCCTACATCCTCCAGGAGTTAAATTGGGGCTTTAAAAATCTATAGGCTTTCCTGTTTATGTGGGACTGAAGAGTTCATGGGTTGAGAAGGTTCTTATAAGGTCATCTCGTCCATCCGTCTGCCTCTGGGCCTATTCGAATCCCTCTTGTTTATAACACCCTCTGGCGAAGGTGATTTCTTAAGCTCCCACAATAATTTGTTACACTGTCTAACACGTCTTGATCTTAAAACCATCTTCCTTGTAGCAGGGTCAAATCCTCCTGCTGGCTCCAACACTTGTCTGTTTATGGGCCACAACTGCTTAGAAACAACTGGAATTTTATGAAATGAGCATGAACTTGGGCTTATTGTCAGTGTTCAAGTCTTGCCATTGCTACTCATAGGCAAAATGACCTTGGACAAGTCATTGAACTATTCCGAGACTCAGTTACTTAATCCGAAGAGGCTTGTGTGAAGTTTATAGGAAGTAATACTTGTGAACGACATGGTACCTGCCGTTTTGTGATGCTCAACAAATGTACCGTGAAGCTCTGCGTTGGCCTGGGGGTGCCCGGGTGTGGGCATGGCCCAAGACTTCAGGGATTAACCCTTTGGTTGTTGGATCATGGGGTAGGTTGTGGGGGATGGAGGTCTGGAGAAGCAGGGGCAGCCAAGGGGGCATTCATCGGGTTTGGGCATCGGCTATTTGTCAAGCAGTGCAAAAGGTTTCAGTATCTCAGAGGCCTGTTTGGCTGTACCAGTGCGTGCCGAAGTCATCAGCCCTGGTGGTTCCTTCAGCGATGCCAAGCACATCCCTACCTCCGCATCTTTCTTTGTGCCCCCTGCGCCCTCCATGTCTTCACGGTCTTTTGGAATCCCACTCATCAGTGAAGACCCAGGTGAAATCCAACCTCATACATGAATCTGACTCAGCTCCAAACCCATAAATCCCTTGCTCTGTGTTCTTTATACAGGAGGGAAGGAAAAAGAGGAAAGGTTGTTTCTGCATGGCCAGTGGAGCTATTGGCTGAGTCCAGCCATCCGAGAGCATTCGGCCTGAGACTCATAGATGAGGACACTGAGACTAAAAAGGCGCAGGCACTTGCCCCGGGCCGTTCCAGCCATCAACACGTCTAGAGCCTCCGTCTCCTGACTCGTTGCCTGGGCTTCTTGTGCAGTACCCCATGATGGCGGCTGTTCCTGAAGCCTGGAATTAGAACAGAGTCAGCGCCCACCCTGCACAGCCCCCTCTTACCCCTGCACATGGTGGCTGAGTCACTCAGAGAAGAGGCGGGCAGGGGGAAAACACACTTTTTTTTTTTTTTTTTTTTGAGAATGCCCCCACCAGTCAGGGTAGCTGACGCGGACAGTCAGTGTGGTGAGGTCTCCCATCCGGGTCCCAGCCTAGCCCCACCACCAGGGCTGGCGTGCTGGGGAAATGAAAGACGGATGACTTTCTTATCCATCTGGAGTGGGGGGTGGGGAGGTGGCGTGGGGGTGGCCAACTTTAAGCTTCGTGCTGGGAGGGTGGCACTTTCACTGTTGATTGGATATCTTACTTGGCTTAGCTTTTGTAGGACTTTCCCTTTGATGGAAATTCCTGAGACAGACGTGTTCTGCTGTCAGGGAGGTGCTGCCAGCCTCTGAAGCAGCTGGGTTACAGAAACACCTGGAGGGGGTTGTTAAGGCCAAGAAGCTATAAGAGAAATGTGTGTATGCGCATGTGTGTCTAGGATCCCCTTTGCTGGCTGCACATTTTGTTATTGCATCGTGGAAAAATCCTTCTGTAGGAAAGTAGCAGGTGCAGAGATGCTGATGTTGGATCCATCGAGGAAACACAGTTTTGGTCACAAAAATGGTATTTATGCACTGCGTTGGCCTGGATGGGGAAAATACTGTTGAGATGGCTAGGCACCTTTGGGGTAAGGGACGTGAAGTTGCTCCCAGAGCAGTAGGGGAGAGTGTAGGATAGGAAGGCATGGTGCTTTGGAGCTCATAGGACCAGAGTCAGATCCTGACTTTGCTGCTTTCCAGGCGAGCGACCTTAGCAGCACTCCCCCACTTGAGGCTGCTTTGTTGGTAGGGGCTCAGTGTAAATTCTGGGCTCCTTCTCATGGGACGTCCAAGGAGAAGCACAGCTGGGTATGTCAGGAGAACATGGCCCATAGTTTTGAGCCTTCCAGCTTAGATATCAGAGTGCACTTGGGGCAGGAAAAGGGTATGTGTGGTGGTGGAGAGACTTACATCCACATTAAGTGACCCCTTGGTCTGCTGCTTTGGACACAGCTCAGTGTTAAGCAACTGCCAGCTGGCTTAGTTTATGTCTTGAGTTCTGACAAGGCAGCAGCTGGAGTCTTCCTTGCTGGTATCTGGAACAGCTGCTGGAATCTAATAGTGCACTTAGAGGAATTACCTGGCATCACAGCAGGCATTAAGAAATAGGAATGCGTTTCTGAAAGCCAAGCTAATGTCTGAGAGTAAGAGAGCAGGGTCTTTCCTTCCATAGTGGGTGAGATACAAAAATGACTGACCTGTGAATGTGCTGTAAACATGAGCAGTCATTTCATCAGGGTTGTATTCATCATGGGACTCAGGGTGGAGCGTGTGTGAAAATGAATAACACGATCTGATTGGGGGACCTCTTTTCAGATCAAATGCTCAAGGAAGCCACCATCCCTAGGCGCCTGGGGAGGGACAAGCGTCCTGACCACTCCATGAGGACAAGTGTGGACGGCCCAGTGCTCTAAGTTCACCTACCTGCTCTGCCTTCCCTGTTTATCAGGCATCACCGTGGTCCCATTGGTATCTCCCTCTCTTCCAAGCTCAGATGTGCTTCTCCCAAGCCAGCCACCTCAGGTCCTAATCCTTAATTTGCATGACACTACTGGGTGTGCTGTGCGTATCTTCTAGTGGTTGAAACTCTTCTTGGGAAATGTGATTAATGAACATGCAATTATTAGACAACAATAAAGACAGTATAAATTACGGTTACAAATTGAATCTGAGCAGGATAGATATATATAGGATTGATATAAATGTCCTTGGAGCTTAGAAGAGGGGAAAATTCCGGAAGACTGGCAGAGACAGACTTTGGATGTGCCATATAAAATTAGAGTCCTTCACAGCCTACTGAGAAATGCATCATTTGGGGAGCTTTGAACCTCAGGTAATAGCAGAGCCTGGGTTCAATAGAAGGAAGGACGTTCTGCCCAGTGTGTCCTTTTGCAAGCTGGGAATTCCATCTGGTTTGGGGATTGCATGGGATTGCCATCCGTGTGCCATGGTGGCCTGGCTAGGTGGTCACTTGACTGAGCACCAACACTGACTGCGGAGTGGCTTCCAGTTCTGCCCCTGGCTAATGCAATTGGATCCAGCGCTGATTCAGTGAGTAATCACCACGTATCATAGCTCTGTACGCCTCCTCGGTGCCCTGCCCTGTGTTGTCCCAACAAAACCCACACTGAGGCCCGAACCAGTCTGACCTCATACGTGTCTCTGTGGTCCATTCGCTTTTCACCTTTTCAGGCCACCCTCACTTCTTGTGTAGACAACTGAAATTGTGGCCTATTCATAAAAATCTGCTCACATTCCCTCCTAGGTAACTGCTCCCTATCAAATCCATTTTGCCAACAGGGGCCAGGTGACTTTTCTAAAATGGTTTCCTGATCATGTTAATTCCCTTTTAAGAACTCTTCCCTTGTCCCCGTTGTTGTACGTAGAAGAAAATCCAATCACCTTATTATGGGTGGTCCGCTCCTGAACTTTTCTCCTTCTCTATTTGCTACTCATAATGTAATGCAAAAACAAAAAACAACTGATGTCTACCCATGTGGACCCCTGTGCCGTCGCTCCTCTCCCTTCTGTCCCCCACCTTTTGCCTAGTTCCCTCCGATTCATCCTTCGTGGGCATCATCTCGTAGCAGACTGGACGGCTGCTGCCAGTCCGTACTTCACTGCCTGCTGTCCTTTTCCTTTGTAGCTTCTTGTGGATTACTACCCCCCCCCCCCCAGGTCTCCAAGGGAAGGAACGGTCCCCATCTTGTTGGCTCCTGCCCAGGATCTAGCATGGGGCCTGTGTCTCTGCAGCAGTCACTGCATGTTTGTCGAGGTGGGGGGGTCCCTTGGGTTTCCAGGCCTTTCTCACAGGTTCCCGCTGTGTCCCACTGACGAGGAAACTGCTGGGGATGAAAGGCGCTCCCGGCAGCTCAACCAGATGTTTCTGTCTGTAGATGAGCTTTATGCCCAGGTGCGTAGCAGAAGAAACTATTTCGACTCATAAACTGAGCAAATTTATAGTGGAAATCAGAGGGAGAAGATAACTATCAATCCCTGTGATGTCATTTTATGGGCTGCTTTATAGATTCTAATCACCCATTTAGAGTTGCAGGCCATTAATTTTGTTTGTGAAGAGCCAGGACTCTGGGGGCCAGAATTTACAGAGTTTTGGTGTGAAACACATGGATCTAGGCCTTCAACCCCTGAAAGTTTTTGGGAAAAGAAAGAGAAGCGGGGTTTGAGTGGTTGGGACTCAAGAGCCTTTCCTCTAGCTCTCCTCCTGGGCATAATTTTTAAAATAGTTTGAAAAATATTTTTCACTATTTTATTATGTTAATTCTACACTAGTGTTCAGGCGCCTCGTTCCTGGAAGCTACGTGGTGTGTGGAATTTCACATTCAACATTTGGCAGAAGAGCTCTCTTCTTCGGAGAGCTGAGGAGCCCTGAGGAGGAGAAGCCCTGGGTCAGCCGGAGCCAGGTGGACTCCAGCTCTACCCCGTAGCTTGTGATCTCGAGACAGTTTTTGTTGTTGTTAATTAATTTGGGGCCCACCCGTTCTGCTCTCCATCGTGACCACGGCCCCCAACTCCAAAGGGAGATTGTACAGATAAAGGATGAGAAACAGGAAAGGCGCTTGGTACTCCAAAAGGGCGATAGGCAAAAAAATGATTATAAGGGTGGCTGTTTTAAAGGAAGCCTGGCACAGTGGGAACAAAGTGAAAACTCTGTTCCCGACGCTGTGACGGACATGCTGGGTGACTCTGGGCAAATTAGTCAGCCTCTGTGGTCCCACATTCTGCATTCGCGACGTGACAGGTTCTGCTCAAATGATCTCAAAGGTGGTGTTGCTCAGAGGGGTCTGTGGGACAGCATCACCTGGGGATTTGTTAGAAATGCAGAGTCTCAGGCTCTACCCCAGCCCCACTGGCTCAGAAACCCTGCGGGCGGGGCCCAGCCAGCTGGGTTGTAACCAGTTCTCCAGCTGCCTGGTGAGCACAGTGAAGTCTGGGAAGCAGTACGCTATGACACCTTCCGACTCTCACACGTCATGTCCAGTGTGGGCTCCCCGAGCAGCAGTCACCCCGGCGGCCTTCCTCCTTGAGGTCTTAGAGCACACTGGCCTTTGGCAAGAGGAAAACAGTAAAGTAGGAGAAAGAGTACAGGATCCTAAATCAAGACCCAGTAGGCATTTGAACCCAGGGCTCCTCATGCAGCATGTGTGTGTGTAGCTGCTACTGGGTTCCCCTCAGTGATATGGCCTCTTCCTCCTCCTTGCCTAGTGACCTGGGTCAAGTTATTCAAATGCACTGGGTCCCATTTTCCTCACCTGACATATGGGAGGATTCTAGTACCTACCTGTACTAGGTTGTTGTGAGAATTACCTGAGAAAAGTGCGTACAGGGCCTGTGCATAAGCTGTGCTGGTGTGTTATTATAGTTAGCTGCAGATGTCACCAGGTGTGTCCTCCTTCTCATCCATCATGGCTCCAAGAATAGAACTACATAGGACTGTGACTAAAATGGAAGATAAAAGACCTGAACTCAAGTTTCCCGATTTGCTCTGGGAGCTTGGGCAAGTCACTTCAGCTCAGAGAGGTAGAGGTAAGATGTCCTCATTACTCAAATGGCGATGTTTAGTTTTTCTGCTGGTGTTGATTGTCTGTCAGGTGCTGACACAGGCCAGACCCTGGGAGTGCAGCATGAGGAAGCAGACGCGGTCCCTGCCCTCAGTCTGCCCACGTTCTCTGAGCCCTGGGGTCTTTGTGGGATTTGATGAGGTAATGAATGAGAAAGGCCATCCTGTTTGTTAATCATCATCATTTTTTTTGGAGTGATTTTGTTTTATTTTTTAAATTATTTTATTATTTTTTTATTAGTTTCAGGTGTACAAAACAATGTAATAACATTTTGCCGTGCCTTACTGACACAAAGTATGTCGTGGAGTTAAACATCGTTGACTAGGGTTTCCAAATTCCCGACATTTTGGAACCTCCGGGAATTGAGAACAGGAAATCGTATTTCCTGAGAATTCTCGAGAATTCCTGAATTAATCTTTTTAATTTAATTTTCATTGAAAATCTGTAACAGTAAATGTTAATAAACAGAAAAGCCGTAGAGAAGGTGGGGCCACCGGGGTTCATGGCCCCGGCTCAGTCTTTTAGAGGTTTTGAGATACTCCTATATGTAAAAGGTCAATGCAAAACTTGAGTAAATAAAATTTCCTAAATGGAGGTCGACTGGAATTTCACGACTAGGGCGTCTCTTTCCCTGAGCACTAAACAGGGTCACTATGGTATCATTTTGGCTAGGTTTTTGTTATATTTCAGGTTTTCTCAAAATATAAACAATGTAATTAAGACAAACTTTATTTAACCAAACCTTATAGTATACAGTGAGTTTTTACATATATCACACAATGTATTAACATTTCCAATCTCATTTAAATATTTTATTAAATTAATAGAAAACAAAAGCAAATATTATTCATTTGAAACTTTAAAAAATACTTCAAATAGTCTTTGTCATTTTTAAAATGAAATTTTAAGAAACATAGAGCATTAATTGCCCGATCAGACAATCGTGATCTTCGCTTTGTAACAAATATACTTGATGTGGAAACATTTCTTTCATTTTCTGTAGACGTTGGTCGAATTGTTATGAGTGCATCGAAAAGCATCTTCAAGTTGGGAGTGAGAGAATGTGTTGCTTCATATAAAGCTCATTTCCTTCCTTAGAGAAGCAAATATTTTGTCTGCATGCATACGGCTGGGCTTTGATGTCGAAATTGATATTGCTTTAGTCAATTCACACTTCAGATCAGATTCTGATTTAATGGCAGAACTCTCTGTAAGGGCATCCTTTATTTCTTCTCTTGAAACTTCTTCTGCTGTAAATGTTCCTTTAAAAAGTCTTTCCATTAATGACTTTGCCGATCGTGCAATTTCATTCTTACTTGACAAGGCAGAAAATTCATCCTCTTCTATCTCACATCGACAACTAATGATGCTCAAGTACTTTGTAAGAGGCACAAGGTCTATTTCTATGTTGCATCAATTCAAATTTTATTTCCTTTAAAGGCATTAAGAAGAAACTAAGAAAGACCTATATTGTGCAGAGAATATTTATAGCTAAAAAAATGCCACAAAACGTTATGATATGAGATTGGAAATTACTATAATATTGGAATAAAATATTAGTTGTACAAGTTATTTTTAAATAGACTGACTGACCCACAGCAGCTGAGAGTGCCGAGAACACGTGCATATATCACAATCATCAGGCGCAAACAAACTGATGGGATGTGGTTGGTAGTATCGGCTGTCACTTTGTGGAAACGATTCATCGTGGAGAACAGAAAACAGTTTGTATTTACACAGAGTAATATTTATTTCCACAATCCAGGATTTGACTACAATGTCATATCAAGGCAAACTACCTTAGATTTCCTTAGTTAGTTCACCTGAAGATGACTTTGTAGTTAAATCCTGGGTTGTGAAAATAAAATTTCTCTGTGTAAATACAAACTGTTTTCTGTTCTCCATGATCAAATGTGCTCAATTTACAAGAGCTAAAATTAGCTGGTCATGTGATATCTGATTCTGGTGTCTCGAGTGCATGTCTGGTGGCGTGTAACATTGTAACACAATGTAACTTTAGATAGCGATAAATACGAACAATGTCTAAGAGATATATTGTGAGTACTACATTTATTTCCCATTATGGGTATTACTGGGTTCTAGGAATCGATTTTCCCGATTTCCCGTCCAACTTTTCTCAGGATTCGGAAACAGGAAAGCGAAAATATATTTCCGAGAATGGGTGGGAATTCCCGGAAACCCTATCGTTGACTGTCCTTTTGCTGAGTGTTTCGAAGCTTTACTCCCAGGAGTCAGGCTCTGATGGACCCATCTGAGGAGGAGTCCATCCTCGGGGAGGGGAGGAGGAGGCTTGGACAGCACTAGGTGCCTGTGGGTAGATAGACCTACTTCCAGAGCTTAGCCTGACCCACTGCTCCGCCCTCCAACTCGAGGGCTCCCCCTCGGTGTTTTGGGCAGTCATGGGAGGTATCCCTCAGAAAGCTGCTTTGGAAGTGAGCCAAGGCACCTGTGTCCACTGTGACCTCTTCCTTTCCCAGGTCTTTTTTGAAGTCTTTGTTCTCTGCTTGCACATATTCTGTCTGAAGCTTTCTTTGGAGCCTCAGTTAGGTGCTTCAATGCATTAGGTAGGTGCCTCTGGACTTTGTATCAGAGAGGAGGCTGGAGCTGTGGAGGGGGAGGGAAGGGGGGGCAGGTCCTTTAGTGTGGTGTTGGTTGGATTTGCCTTTGAGAAGCTGCTATAAATATTTACTGTGGGAATTGCACTTGGCCTTGCCTTCAGCCTGACTATACGCAGATGAGGTCTGCCTGGGGGTTAACTCTCTGGCCAATTAGAGGAGGAAGGCAATGGTGTCTCCTTTGCGTTGCAGCAGTCCTACCAGTCCCCGGGCTCCTCAACTGCCCAGCTTCTCCTCCGGAAAGGAGCGTAACTGTCAGAGCTGCACTTCCCCAGCTGACTTCCAGAGAGCACTTTCTGAGTTCAAGTTTGGGCTCCAGGTGCTAAGAAGGGATGTGTTCTTTCTGTCGTCCTAGAGCTTACTTAGTGTGGGTCTTCTGTGGACCCGGCCCTCTGCTAGACAGAGGGGGAGATACAATGATGTCATGGGCTCCGCCTTTCGTGAGTTTGCTCTCTAATTGGTGAGGTGGATCTAAGTCACAGAAGAAAAAAATTCTGTTTACACGAGGTGGAATATAATTTAGGATGTGAGTGGCACAGGCGGAAGTCAGAGGAGGAGAGAATCTTGAGCGCTGGGGATAAGGGAGGTCTTCGTGGAGGACTTGGCACTGTAGCTGGAGCTGAAGAATGGCAAGACACGTGGGTGGGCTTTTCGAGGGCGCAAAACACATGGACAAAGAGCCAGGCAGACCCGGGGTGGTTGGGTCCCCATAACCAGAGCCCTTGTGGCGGGTGGCTGGTTCAGTTGACAAACGTAGGTGTACAAACAATACCACGTCTATGTTTTAATCTTCTCATCAACTGAACTCTGACTGTAAGGTTTCATCTGCGTGTCCGCTGGGGCGGGGGGTGGGGGTGGGGACTTGCCCTGCTCAGAGCTGTGCATAGCTGTTGGGTCTAAGAAGGCACCGAGTCACACACAGGCTTCTAGCCACTAATGATGTGTGCACCTGGTTCCCGCTGAGAGGCTGGTGGTGACATCCGATCCATTTGGATTTGGGGCTGTGCTGCACGTGTGCTGCATACAGAGCATGGCAGCCCCTGGGCAGGCAGGAAACCTGTCCTGAGGTTCATCCTCCCCAGGGTGCCATGCAGCTACCCCCTGAGGCTTTGTCCTCTCACTGCCACCACGTGGGTATGAATCTCTTGCTCATCAGCCCCCATCTGCTACCTACTTCTCTTTAGACAGAATTTCTCCCTCTCATTTGGTTGCTCCCAAGGGCCCTCCCTAGCGCCCGTCTCTTCCATGAACCCCATTGTATGAACCAGAAGAAGAGCCCTTGTGGTCAAGCCACCTGTTTTCTGGCTTCAAAAATCCCCCTGGTGATACGACCTGCAGCATGTGAGCAGCCTACAGAGAGGACAAACGTAAGCTGGTATGTCTGGAAATTATTCTGTCACACATTTTAGAGCCAGAAGATCGGGAGCAGTACCTTTAAGTAGCTGAAGTCCATCCTGCCCTTTGGGCAAATATTAACTGGTTTCTTGGGGCTGTACTAGATTCAAGTACTGAGTTACTCAGGCCAGGAAGGACCCATCAGGCAGCTGGCAACCAGTGTGCCACTTTTGAGTGGCTTTAATACAAAAGCAAATATTTCTTTGACCATTACCCCAAAATGCTCTCCCCAAGTCATTTTACCATCTCAGTACACATTGGCCCTGCCTGGAAGACCCATTCTCCAGAACCAAGCAAAGAAGAAAAGGGTCCTCCTCTAGTTGGCTGTCAGAGTTCCCTGCTCCTGGCCTCAGGGATTGGCCTGAAGGACCAGGGCAGGGAGTGTGGAGACCCTGATCCTGGGGGGGGTCCCTCTCCTGGGGAGGTGAAGGTAGGAGGTGTGACTCAGAGTGGATGGGGATTCAGTGGAATCATCAGAAACTTCAGAGATTCTAAGACGTGCTCACTATGGCTAAGCAATCACAGAGGGCGTGATAATATTGTTTTTTTCCAGTTCCTCGTTAATCACATCCAGTCATTCTCAAAGATCTCCCTAGTTCAGGAAGATACCTGCAGGGTGAAGATTGTGGTCTCATTCTTTCTCTTTCCCGTTTTCCCTTCTACCATTTTTCCTTTTGTATTTCTGGAAAGCAAGGTAGTCCAGCACCGTGAGTGGGGAGCACCGGGCAGCCCAGCTGTGATTTGAGGGACCCAGTATGGTCCCGAGGTCCATCAATATGTCCCGTTGATTCCTTAGACTTGGTCTGAAATGTCTGTGTTTGTTACTCTTTTGGGTCAGGGCATGAAGACATCTGTCACACTGCCAGTCTTATCTCTGGTATAAGGATGATACACTAATTTAATACGAAAAGCTGATAATGTTTTAAAGTCAATAGATAGGACTAGAAATGAGTAGAGGGCAATTTTATTGCTGATAAAGAGAAACAGTACAGTTTAATGGTTAAGAGCACAGACCCTGGTGGGCGACTCCATGGGCTCAACATCTGGAATTCACTAGCTTGGACAGGTTTCTTAGCCTCTTTGTTCTTGAGTGTCAGGGTTCCCTGCTCCTGGCCTCAGGGAATGGCCTGAGGGACCAGGGCAGCGAGTGTGGCCACCCTGCTCCTTGGGGTCCCTCTCCCGTGGAGGTGAAGGTGGGTGGCATGGCTCAGTGGACGGGGGACTTGAGTGGGATCCTCACCAGAAACCTCAGAGATTCTAAGACATATATAACATGTGGACAAAGCAGGACTTGTATCTTTGGGTTGTTAATACATAAAACTCTTGCGTTAACACGTCCTTAGAACACTGCTGGAATATAATAGGCACTACATAAGTGTTTGCTAAAATTCTTATTGCCTAAGGTCACACAGCTTGTCTGTGAAGACCTAAAACTAAAACTGCATTTTCCCGGGATCCCATGGATTTTAAGAAGCCAGTTGCTTAGATATAAGGAAATGGGACCAAGCAGTTTTGATAGGGAGGTGAGAACCAAGGAGGGCTGGTGAGAAATGTCTCTATCAGTGCACATTAGAATTTTCTAAATTCAAGGAACTTAGAAAACTGCCAATGCCTGGGCCACCCTCCCCACTTCCATATCAATTAAATCAGAATCTGTAGGAGCGGGGCCTGCTCTTTAGTATTTTCAAAATCTCTCCCAGATGATTCTACTGTGCAGCCAGGTGTTGAACTACTGGTCCACAGCGTCACGGTTTTATAAGACTCACCTTGTAATCTTGTTAAAATAGCTGCTGTCCCCACTCTTCTGATGGCACAAGTTGGGGCTCCAGGTTGGCACTTCTCGCCAGCTCCCCGGGGCTGCTGATACGGCGGGTCTGCAGGCCCCACTGAGTGTAAGGCTAGAGCACAGCAAGGACGGAACGTGCCCCCTCTGGTCCACACTGGAAGAGTGCGGGGGCCCAGGGGCAACATGAGATTTAACTTTACTTACATCACTTATGGACTTTTCTAGAATCGAGGTTACAGGCGGGGAAGTAGATGGTGGGTTAAGTTTGTCAAAAGTCCCTTCCGTTTAGGAAGATGCCCTCGGTAGGCTTCAGAATCCATTATGAGACAATGTTCATTAGGCATCTATAGTGAGCTAGGCCCTGAGGGGATAAAAGAGAAACAAGATTTGCCCTGAAGGGGTTTGCAAGACACAGACCCTTGAAAAGACATGTAATGGAGCTATGTGGGACAGTGCCACTGGAGAGAGACGAGTAATGGTGAGAAGGAACAGACAATTCTGTTCACTCTCTATACGCCATCATAAATGAACTCATGTAATGGTCACAGCGTTGTGGGTCTTATTATTTCCATCTCACAGATAAAGCAGCTGAGGCCAGAGAGGTTAGGTAATTTGCCCAAGGCTACACAGCTTGGAAGTGGTAGAATGGGGATTTGAACCCAGGATTGGTCACAGGACAGTATTAGCTAAGTGTATAAGGAGCAGGGTAGAGGGGGAGGAATACAAGAATGCAAAAAACAAAAAACACACACAACAGAATTTTCAACCAAGAATTCAGTGGGATTCAGAAAGCACCTCCTCGCCCAGATCTGGGTCTGTGGATTGGGAGCAAGTGGCTCTACCTTTTGGTGTGAAGAGGCTTGGAAGTCGAGGTAGGGGAGGGGGACCAGAGCTGAATCCCAGGACTGCTGTTTATGTTCTCTGTTACCCTGTGGGAGCCTGAATATAATCCTGCCTCTCCTGAATGTGAGAAGGAAGTTAAACAAGAGAGTGCATGTAGTGGACCCAGCCCAACTCCTGGCACACAGGGTGCCCTCAATATTTGGAGCTCTTCTCCACGCAGCACACCACTATGCTCTCAGGCCCTGGAGTCTGGGACCAGAGGTCGCCCTACCTGGCTTCAGTGGGCTTGGATTTGCCACCATCCTCCCCAGGCTCATGGGGACTCTGTTTTCAGATGGGTTGAAAACATCAAGCCGTTGTAAGATGTTCCCATTATTGTGATTTAATAGCTTCTTGGATGCCTAGTATAGCTTTTGCCAGTTTCTCAGAGAATTAAACATTTAGCGCCTAATCAGATGGTTTCCAATGCTAAATACATGTGGAAATGTATGTGTACCTGCTCTAGGGGGTCAATTAAAGTACCATCAACGCCAGCTCACACTAATTCTCCAACGTGGGGTCGCATCTTTGTGGTTGGTGAAATGAGTAATGTTTATGATTTGCTGGAGCATAGCTCTGAAAGGAGAAGATGCAGGGGAAACAAGGTACACAATAAAGAGGAAAGCTCGGCATGGATGCAAGACGAAAAACAAAGGGGAGAATAACCCTCCAAAGTGCACCTAGCTTACCTAGAAGCAGATTTACCTAACATGTTTGAAGAAATTTGCTTCTGATGGTTATCCTTACCGTAAGTTCACCATGTCTTAGGGAATTGAGCCAGCATAAAAGTTATCTCGCATGCTCAGCATGGTTGGTTTAGAGAATTAGATGATTTGTAAGTCAAACCACTTCTGCAAAATTCAAAATAGGTTAATATCTAGTTGTCTGAGCTTAGCTGACTAGGAAGAGGGGATCATTTTAAGGTACATTTTCTCATTTCCCAGCTTAAAATTGCCTTTGAGGTCTTATCCGCATCTCAAAATAAACAAGGGCCTGGCTGATGAAGAACCTCTCCTTTTCTTTAGTGTTCTGCGATCTAGCTTGTGAGGGCCGCAATTTTCCTGTAATTCAAGAGGAGGCTGCCAGCTACTTGTTAGGTGTGGGTCTCGGGGCTAATTCAGACATGAGAAGGAGATGAGGTTCTCAATCTTGGCTGCATGTTACAATCCTCTGGGGATTAAAAATCTGAGGCCCAGGCCCTACTTCCACTAATTAAATCAGATTCTCGCGGGTGGCCCAGTTCCCTGGGATTCCAGGGAGCCGTCAGGGCTGAGAACCACTGGGCCACACGGTCCCTTAGGTTCTCTAGCAAGGATCCTCCAAGTCTGGGTTTGCGAGCACCAGAAGGTCTGGAGGTGCTGGGGAAAGAAGCATGCTGGCTTAGATGGCACCTATATCCCCAGCGGTGTTAGGAGAGACCGAGCTGCAAAGTTCCCCCAGAAAAAAGGAGTGTTTAACACTGTATCTGTTGGTATGCATGAAATGGTAATTAAAAGATTATATCTCCTTGATTCTAAAATGCATTGGTTAGTAAGATGCACCATTGAACTTAATAACTGCCTTTTTGGAAGATAGGGACAGGAGAAAGCTCTATATTAAATACGTGTTGAAACGTGCATTGGTATTGTAAACTGGTATATCTCAACCTCGCAATCATTATGTGTTAGAAAATGTGACTTGGAATTAATCTAATAGCATAGTGATACGGTGCTTTGCAAAATTGAGCTCAGTTAATCCTTATAACAATCCTACCAAATAAGTTATATTATCGTCCCTGTTTCATTGGGGAGGGAGCTAAGGCACAGAGAGGTTAAATAATTTGTCCAAAGTCACAGCGCTTGTCAGTGATGGAACTGGCATTTTAAGTTTGGTTTTCAGAGGTAGCCCAGAAAATATGATGAGAGCCAAGGCTACCCTTCCTCAGGTTTCTTCCCTCCCGCAGAGCCCATGGAGGTGGCTTCCCCCTAACCAGGGCCCTGAACACTCCAAAACAGGGACATCCTGGGTGGTTGTTCCTGGGTGCCTGGCTGAGGGAATGAGTGGGATTGGAATCCAACTTGAGGTCCCTCACCAGGCCCTGTGCTCAAGGGGTTGCTTCTAATCCCTTCATGACTGGTGGGGCCGAGGGAGAGGAGCCAGCGTGACTGGGCCAACGGGCCCGCACTGAGCAGTGAGCGGGACCTCCCCCGACTCAGCTTCCTGGTGGTCCTTTCACCTCTCCTCCACAGCTTCATGAAGAATCATTGCCGTGGATTTGTTTGATGGCGGAGGACTAGGAAGAAGACATTTGAGGTCCTTGTCGCTCTGGGTCATTGGATGCCGTGCTTTCAGGACAAAAGTCTCTGCTTTCCATGGCAGTTTGCTCCAACACACAAACTTGGTGAGAATGGAAGAGGGACGGCCGGGCTGACCGGGAAGCGCAGAAACCACCAGCCTCAAATTCCTGACCCCAGTTTTTCTAGCTCAGGTTTCGCCTCTGTTTTTCCCTTTTTGTTAGCCCCTTGTCGGGAAGGCACGCCACACCTCTTAGGGGGCTGCATTCCAAAGCCACCTGAGTAATGGAAAGGAGAAAAACAATTTAAACTTGATTCCAAAGCTTGCCGGCTTACCGTGACTTCTCAGAAAGCGTCCATTTGGACCCAGCATTTGAAATAACATTTCAAGCTCACTGGAGGAGGGCCAGAGGGTGACTCAGCTCCAGGCGTGGGCCAGATGGGAAATCCAGATGCTGGCCTGGTGAGTGAGGTCCTTTTTGCCGCTCATTTGGGCTGTCAAAGCAGAGGCTTCTTTAGGACCCTTACTGCCTGCCTTAAAATATTGCTTCGTGGGGATAATTTTAGATTGGGGGAAATGTTCGATCAGTACATGCAGCATTTAGCTGGCATTAAAAAGATACAGCATTGGGAGTGGAGACAGTGGAAATGTGATGGCTCGGTGTGATGTCAGAGGGATAGTGGATGGGGACAGGGGGGTCCACACAGTGTGAGGGATATAAATGATAAACGTCTAAGTATTACTTTGTCTTGTGCACCTGAAACAAACAAACAAACAAACAAACAAACAAATAAATGAATTTGCGACAAAAAAAAAAAAGATGCTTGTTTAATGGTGGCAGCAGTAAGTCAGGGGTAGGTGGGTGGGGTGTTGGAAAATGTGGTCTCTATCGCATTCCCAGAGTCGCTCCATTTCAGCATGCAGTCTCAATTAAAATAGCCTGCTGGCTCTGCAAAGGCAGGTAAAGAAAGCCCCACCTTCCTCCCTGCAATATGGCTGCATGACGATAGCACCAGCACTGGTGAACGTATACATGTGGGGAAATAGCACCACCACCACCACCAGTTGTTCCAATAAGTTGGCTTATTGTTGCTTAAGCAGGGAGGCCCTTGTGCCACTGGGATACAGATGCCTTGGGTGTCTGCAGGGTGGGTGTCCGGGATCTTCTCTGCCCCGGCCAGCCCCTGTCCCAGCTGCCCACAGCCTGGAGCTGAGTCACCCTCTGGCCCTCCTCCAGTGAGCTTGAAATGTTATTTCAAATGCTGGGTCCAAATGGATGCTTTCTGAGAAGTCACGGTAAGCCGGCAAGCTTTACTTGCTGACTCTCCTGCTGACTCTCCTCCCTGTCCCGCCCTCGGTGGGAACCCAGTCCGGCTGTGGGTTCGGTGGCCGTCACTCCAGTGGCACCAGGAAGAGCACCAGTGGGTGTCAAGGGCCGTTCCTCTCCCGCCTTGCTGGTGCTCAGGCAGGGAGTAGCAGGGAACCTCCAATGAGGGGACCTTCAGGAGGTCTCCTGACATGGTAGGGACTAACTCATCTGGGTATTGGAATCAGCTGGGGCTCTTTTTCAGTACACTGTGCCCCTCCCCCCCGTCCCTTAGGGGGCCATTGGTGGTCACTCAGTTCTCTTGGTTGACAAGCTTTCTCTGGTTTAGCAGAGCACACTGAGTTACAATTACTGTCAAAGTCTTGTGATATGATTTTGGAAGCCGATGTGGATATACAAGTAGAGGTTGCTCGTTTCTTGACAACGTTAAGGGCCTGTCTCGGGGTGAAATGGTGAGCTGAAGGGCTTCAGGACGAATAACCATGTACCGTCCCGTGGGTTAGTCAGCACTGTTTGGAGTCCCTGCCGGGGCCGCCGTGTGCAGTCATGTGGGGCCAGTGATGCACAGATCTCTTCATGTGGGTTTTCCTCTTGGAATCCAGGCAGGAGAAATTAACCAGAGGATGAAGAGCATCTTCCTTTCTCCATGCCAGGGATGTTTAGATTGTGGGGATAAAGAGGCTGAGGAATGGGAGGGCGGATCTAACCTGGATGAAGAAGGAAGTGTGTTTTTATGGTTTTTCTTCCCTTCCTCTCACAGGTAAAGGCTGTCTCTTTTGTACCGTCTGCCTTAGAGCGTAGCCAAATTACTTATGTGTATATTTAGAGCTTTAATAGCCTTGCCACCAGACGTGTGTGTAGTGCCTTACATTTACAAAATGGATCCACATACCAATCTCCTTTGATTTAATGAGATGATGATTCAGTGGGTTGCAAATCATCGAAACAGCACCATGCATCAATGCATGACACCCACAGAACCTGTGTGAACCTGGGACTTGAATGAAAGAATATGATAAGGGCTGTGTTCCCCAAGCAGAAAAAGAAAAGCACTGTCAAGTTTCCATTGAGGTTCTTGCTATTCTATTTTTAGCTTTTCAGTACTCCCATGTTTAAGACACCGAAGAATTTTGGCAACAACATTCTGTAGATGAAATGTGGGCTGAGACCATTGATGGGGCTTCACGTCACATAATGTTGGGTGAGAGAGGGCCACCTGGTTTGGCTCTGTTCTTGGGACAAGAGACAGTGGAGCTCTGTCTTGGTTTTGTAGTTCTCGGAAGCCGGAGGAAGGCTGATTATAAGGCTCACCTCTCACAGTTTCCTCTGTGTCTCAGTAAAGCCTTCTTCACGGGGACTAGGTCCTCGGTCTTGACTGGAGGTGGGGGGGCGGGGCTTAACTTCTTGAGCAATGAGACAAGTCTGTGTCCTCCTTAGATGTCTTGTGTGCAATCGGGTGAATGGTTCAAAGGCAGCGAGAAGTTCAGGGGCACGAAAGAGTTTTGTTTATGGCCACATGAGCCCTCTAGACGTTCCTCTTGTATTTTATAGTCCCCACGGAACAGGTCAGCAGGTAGGACCTCTCATCCGTTCCCTTTCTATTGCCATGTCACCAGCCTGCAAATGAGACGAGGGCAGAGATTCTATTCTGTTAAGAGAATAGCAATTAGGCCAGATGGATGCTGAGTTCACCCCAGTGTGGCGCTGGGGATGGCGGCTCCATCAGACTGACTAAGGGGGATGTTTGTCAGTCATCATTGACTGTAGCTGACAGTGTTATGCGTAACCTGTTGTGTCTCCAGCAGAAGGATCAGTCAGGGCTGATGAGCCACCGTTTGGGACGGGCCTGTCTGACTATCCCCTTCTGATGAATGCGAGAGACTTTTATACTCCCGTATTAGTTAATGATTGCTGCTATAAGAAATCCCCACAAATTTAGTGTCTTAAAGCTACACAAACTTATTATCTTCCTGTTCTGGAAGTTAGAAGTCTGAAATAAGCCTCACTGGGTTAAAGTCAGGGTGTCAGCAGGATGCGAGGCCCTAGGGGAGAATCTGTTCCTGCCTTTTCCAGCGTCTAGAGCAGCCCACAATTCTTTATGCATGTCCCCTTCTTCACATCGCTGGAACCTCTGCTTCCATCGTCACCTTCCTTCTCTGATTGTTCTCTGACTCTGACCCTCCTGCTTTCCTCTTCTAAGGCCCCTGTAGTTACATTTGTTGCCCACCTGGATAATCCAGGATAATCTTTGCATCTCGAGATCCTTAACTTACTCACACCAGCAAAGTCCCTTTTGCCAGGTAAGGTAACATTTACAGGTTCTGGGGATTAAGATGTGGACATCTTTGGGGGCCATTATTCTGTCTACCACAACTTTCAGTCAGTGATTTCTCTGTTTTCTTTACCAAAGCCTCAGGGAGCATTGCTTATGCTCTTAAAAAAATAAAACAAACAAACAAACAAACAAACAAAAAACACTTATGTTTAAGAGCTAACATATGTACTTCCAAAAACGAAGAAGAAGAAGAAAAGAAGTAAACCATACAGAAACAGATATACTTAAAAATGTCTTTCTTCACCCCTGGTTTCTAGTGTTCCATTTCCCCTTCTCAGAGATGAAAACTGGGTTCATTAACAATTTCTAGTGTAACCTTACAGCAAGAATCCATGCATATACAAGCATATATGTACACAAACATGTGTTTATGTGTAACTGTTCTGTGTTTCCAAAACAAACGATAACTCATTTTCACACTACTGTATTTCTTAGTGAGCTGTTCCTATCAGGATTTATACACCTGCTCTTATTAACAGCTACGTAGTCTTCTACTGCATCAATATATTAGCGTCTATGCCGCCAGCCCTCATTCAGAGACCTCATGGTTGTTTCTAATTTCGCTATAATGAGCAGTGTAACAGCAAATGCCTTCTTATTTGTGTCTGCACACGTGTGCCCGTATACCTATGGGGCGAGTCCTGAGGGGCATTGTCGGGTGCCAGGCTATGTGCATCTTAAACTTTGATAGTTATTGCCACATTGGTTTCCAAGAGGAACGTATCAACCTGCACTTGGAGACCTTGGCGCCTCGGTGTGGCCAAATACCCCGCTTGGCAGGGCCCTCCTCTGTCCCTCACTGACGTCTCTGGGACACCTCCTGTCTCGGACCACATCTCCCCTCAGTATATGGGCTTTAAGTCCAGGATTTACAAGTCCCCACATTGGGGGAGCCACTGTAGACTGGATCCAGAGTAGCAACCAGCACGGACATGTGCATTCCAAAAGATTTTCATGAAGCATCACATTCCCAGATGTCAAATGCCGGGGATACAACACTGTGTCTCCATGAAAACCATTGACTCCTTTTGTCTCTGCAATGGCTGGAACTAGATAGTGTCAAGGCTGTGACTGGACTAGTGGGGTGGCAGGCTGTTCTGGGCGCAGCAGACCTGAAAGACACACTGCATTTGCCCGAGATGGCAGCTGCGCTGACTGGGGCCAGAGTGCTTGGGTAGGACACAGCTATTGTTTGTGAAAGAGATTTGATGCTTCATTAGAGAAAAACTGTGTACAGAAACCCGGCAGAGATTTCTTAATGGCATTTTGATGAAAGGAGCAAACAACCTAAATGCCAGATTAGTAGCATTTCGGGGAAGAATGGACGATGGGGACTGCATTTCTATTTTCTCCTTTCGCTCAGCCTTGCTTGGCAGCACACATTTGTCACCTTGAGAAAATGAGAAAGAGTCGAGAACTGGAAGCAAAGCAAAGCATGGAGACTTGGAGCTGTTTGGTAGTCCAAGGGGGAGGTGAGAGATTCTGAGTCCTGGAGTCCTGAAATAGAAGTCTGGACAGCCCACTGGGAATGCAGAGCAATGCTGGTACCAGCACATCAGGAACCTTCCAGAATGGTTGAGGAGTGGTCCACCGGGGCCTTTGAGTCTGTCATGCACACAGATGGTTACCTCTCCGCTTCTTTGGCCTTAGAATATGGTGGAGCTGTTATCAAGGGAACCAACGTGTCTCCCCTAAAGCCATGCTTCAGAAGCTGTGGTTGTTCCTTCTGTCTTTCTTTGTGCCAGTCAATTAGGGGGATGGTTAGTTGTCTCTTAGTTGGGTAGTATACCGAGATAGGGAAGCTATTTGGGGAGGGGGATCTAAAAATCAATCTCTCTCTCTCTCTCTCTCTCTCTCTCTCTCTCTCTCTCTCTCTCTCTCTCTCTCACATCTCTCCCCCTCTCTCTCTAATAAAGAGAATTCTCTGTGTATTGGCAAAGTGAATGTGGCTCTTTAAGCATACCTAGCTAGTTTTTGCCCACCACCTTTGTCATGCCCTTTCCTCTGCCTGAGTGGTCTTCTCTTGTCTTTCATAGGTGGGTTCCACTGCATTCCTCAGATCCTGGGGGAGATGTCCCCTTGTTATCTGACGTAGCCTGTGCTCCTGACTCCTGCCACCTCGCTGCTGAGTGACACAACCAGGAACTCTTGTGTATTGGTTTATTTGATTGCTTTCTTGCTGTTTGGATTCTCTCCACTAGAATTAAGTTCTAGGAGGGCAGGGCTCTGGTTAGTCGTCTCCAACTCCTGCAGGGGTCAGAGTCCAGTCAGAAAAATCAGGTGGTTCAAGAGAGGGGCTTTAACATGGGGAACTAGGTACCCAGGTTTAGGAAGAGTGGGAAGGCCAAACAGGCCACGCGGAGGTTAGGAGGAATGGGAACCTAGGCCTGGAAGTACCAAGGGAGGAGGTGATGATAGAGTAGGTCCCAGCATAGCTGGAGAGCAGGTCCACTCCGGCTTCTCCCTTCCTTCCACCCTCCAGGCTCCCCCAGAGCTTCCATTTGTTGAAGCCAGCAGTGAACTTGCTGGCAAAAGTACCACCAGGGAAGCATAGGGAAACTTGCTGGCAAAAGTGCCACCAGGGAAGCCACCAGGGAAGCATCCTCTGTGGGGTTAGGCCTGGTAACCCAAAACAGCAGGAAAGAGGCAGGGAATAGATGTGAGAACGGCAAGTGACTGGCACCTTGCTCTATTTCCAGCATCTCGGGCAGTCCTCGGCACATGGTAGGTCCTTACGAAGTAGTTGGTGAACCCATGAATGAATGGAATACACCATTCCACACGAATCAGTTCTGTTAAAAAGCCGGAACCTGAGAAAGAGGAGCCCTGAAGCCTGGGCATGACAGTCACTCACTGTGCCCTGAGCCTGGCGTGTCTCCTCTCTCTTCTGCCCGAGCGGAGGAGTGGGGGGTGGGGCTGGGGTTTCTCACTCCTGGAAATCACACTCTTTCTTGAACCCTTTAATCTGAGGCTGCTGACGCTTCGATCTTTTATGTGCAGGCTTATGTTGCATGAGGAGTTCCTTTGAAGACAATTTTAAACTTTCATTCCTTCCTTCAGTTTTAACATCTGTAACATTTGGGGCCTCTCCCAGAGGCCTGGATTTATTCATGGCCTCAGGGTGTTAAGGAACTGGAGCTGAATTCCACATTCCTTGTGATCTCTATCTGGTGACTCCAGGGGAATTGGTTCACATATCGGAACCTCTATTTTTCTGTAAGGTGGCGTGCAAGATACTTTGGAGGGGACATGAAATAGTGAAATAAACACCCCAAGTACCGCACCGGCATATGTGAGGCACTTGATACTGTTGGTTCCTTTCCCATTCCTTTACCTGCACCTCCCCAAACATTTCCAGGGCCCAACCATGGCTCATCCCAGCCTCGGTCTTGATTTTCCGGTTCCATCCTGCTGATTACCCTCCATGAAAGAATTAGATTGGAGCCAAATTGGTGGTTGGCCACTTATTAATACTTCTCCTTCTCACTGTGACATTTTGCCCTACTCCAGCAGTGATTGTGGGTTTCCCATGACTTTGTCTTTCAAGGTTTTCTGCATTAAAAAAAAGAAAAAAATTGTAGTCTGCCTAAACTGATTTATGTGGATAATTTATGGAGTGCATGGAGGTGGTGCCTTTGCTGCCTCGTCTGCAGAGTTTTGCACGAGGGGTGAATTTTGAGCTGTAACAGTTTTTCCCATGTAAATGTGAGGGTTAACTGGTGCTTCATCCAAACGCTGGAAGTAGTTTTTTTAAAAATTAAATTTATTGGGGTGACAATGGTTAGTAAAATTACATAGGTTTCATTCAAGTGTACATTTCTATGGTATGTCATCTTCTATCGCACTGTTTGTTTAAGTGGTTTGTATTATCGGTAATCTCAGTAGGTTCACATGCAGGGACTTTTATTTAATGTAACAATGACACGGACCTGTAATTAAGACATGTCTGGAAGTTACTTCAGTTGAATTGTAGAAAGGAAGGTGACAGTCCGTGGGGGGCTGGTGCTCAATTCTAGGGAAAGAAATGTATAGGAGGCTGTGTTTCGGGAGGAGTGTGGTGTGGGTGTGTGTGCATGCAACTTTGCACAGTTCTGTCTGAATGGTTAATGCGATGGTAGGTGAAGGCCCCCTTTGAAAGAATGAAAGCAGTATGTCTGGTGATCAGCCTGTATACTGAATCTCCCACTCTTCTCTCCACTGCCATTCTTAGTCAGCCTCATGCCACACCAATGAAAAGTGTGCTGCAGCTTTCGAAACAGTTAAGCCCTCCCCTATCAGTTCACACAGCCGGGCTTGGTCAAGCTTGCCATGACAGAATTTTACTTGCTTTGAAGAGGACTGGTTAAGTCTTTTGGTCCCCTGCTCTTTAAAACCAGAGTCGTTGTGTTTTTCTTTTTTCAGAGGCACCGTCAAGGCTGTCAGAAAGTGGAATTTCCCACAAGACCAGAATTTCATCAGCCTTCCTTTATGACCTTAGTACTTTCAGTTTTAAAGGACAAACTTGCCCTATTTTGAGTGTTGAGGGAAAACCAGCTAGCTCCCAGTGACGTGTCTGTGTACTTAAATACACAGAATTTAAGTGCACAATAGAATTTAAGGGCAAGAAGGAATAATCCCTCTCAGGTGCCCCCTTTTCCCTCATGAGAAAAGTGAAGTTCTAAGGGGCAGTGGCTCTGGGCAGCGGGGAGGGTGGGGGACCCAGGCTCTCAGGCCCTCAGCTAGTGGGAGCTTGTAAGGCCTAACGTGACATCTTTCTCCAAGCACTACCACTTCTGTGTGGCTTTTTTTTTTAATTTTAAAAGGACTTTAATATGTTATTTCACTTAATTCCCACTCTAGCTATATCCATTTAAAACTCTTGTTAGATAATCAGTAGTATTCTAAGTATGATCCAATTCAGGAAAAAATTATAAAGGAAAGTTGCCTTCTGGAGCAAAATATTTTTTTAAATTACCATACAGTAAAATGGACTTTTTCTCTTTTGTGTACATCTCTGTGAGTTTTAGCACTTGCATAGATGCATGTTGCCCCCACCATCATCAAGATACAGATTGTTCCTTTACCCCATCGAGCTCCTGTCCTCCACTCGTAACCCCTGGCAACCATCGGTCTATTTCCCATGTCTATAATCTTCTCTTTCTGAGACTGTCACATCAGTAGACTTGGCATTATGTGACCTTGGAGACTGCCTTCTCTTCTGGGCCTCTTTTGATGGAAGCAGGTACCACCCTTTGGGGTCATCTGTACCATTCCATTATTTACCCCTTTTGTACAAGGTTGGACGAGTATGCTTGGTTCCTTAAAAGAGAACTTACTCAGGAAATTGACGACAGGGACTAATAGGCAGCTTTGAGACCCTTCCTTTCTGTCCCAGACACTGACACCTAGTGGACCCTTGGTAACTTCTGGCTGCCATCTGTTTCTCTTACATAAGTGCAGGTGTAGGTTGTGTGCCTGGAGGGAGGCTGGCAGGAATCCCAGATGCTTGCTGATAATTAGAATATGATCCATTTAGCCAAGTGTGCTGGCGCCACGGGGCTGGCTCAGACATGGACCACACACCACTGTGGTGGCGGCCCGAGTCACATGAATTCCCTCGGGAGCCCCACGCCTCTGGGGCTGCCGGGCTCTGTCAGGAGAATGGGGATGTCTGCAGGGGGGCAAGAGGTTGCTTGATTCATTCAAGGTGGAGAAGGAACTGTTCCAGTGTGGTCACCTGCCAAGGAGGTAATTGGGAGAATCAGTTTGGTGATTTCGGTCTGACAGCCCACAAGAGGCTTCCCTGGGAGCTGAAGGAGATAAGCCTGTCAAGATCCTCCCTTCTGTTTTAGGCCCAGGATCATCACTGCTGCAAGGCGGGGCATTGGGCTTCTCACAGAGGGAGTGAGCTGGTTGCAACTCAAAGCAACCAAGGAATCACAGACCCCATGGCTAAGCTAGAGGGAACCAACCATGTGGTCCCAACCATGTGGTCTGGTCAGCAGATGGATGCTTGCTCTGGCGGGTGGGCTCACGTTTGGACACAAATCTCAGGTTGGGTTATGTAATTTTATATTTTTGTCTCTCATACAAAGTATGTTGAAATGGGGGTGAGAATAGCCTTTTATCTCTTACGCATCAGATCTCCTCTAATCGACAATCTGTCAATCAATTGGCCGTCACTGATAGCTGATAGTCACTGATAGTCACCATTACCGAGACATTATGGTGGAGTCATTCAGGGCAGGGCTCCGGAGCCAGACCACGTGGCTTCCAAGTGCCCGCTTGGCTTCTGCTGGGTGACCCTTGGGCACGTTGTCGACCTTCCTGAACCTTGGTTTGACAAGAATACCTTCTTTACAGGATTGGTGTGAAGATGAAATTAGTCACTACATATAAAGCAAGCACCAAATACCCGCCCTTCATTATGAGTTAATTTTGAGGACTCCGTGTCCGGGCTCTTCCACTAGTGTGTGGCCGTGTTCAGGTTGAGAACTGTTGATAAGTCTCACAGTCCCAGTTACCAGAGAAGAAAGCTGAGGTCTACGGAGGCTTAGTCATGTGCCCAGCAGCTGAAGCAGGACTACAGGCTCTCAATCTTTTTCTTCACACTGCAAAGCAGAAAGCTGATGATCTGTGTAAACTGTTTCCTATGGGGCACTTTGTTAACTGGAAATCTCTATTAACTTGGACTGCCCTGCCTTGTCAAGACAATAGTAAGTAATTTTCAGATCAACAAATCCAAGTCACCCGAGAAAGATGTCCCTTACTTCAGTAGAGGTTTGGCATTCAGCGTATTTTTGGGGGTGCTTATCTATCTGCATAATGACCACTGCGTGTGGTGCGTGGAGTAGTTCACAGTAAACAGAATGTGTGTCTAGCAAGAACTTTTCGTTCACTGAGCAGCAGAGATAACAGAGTTTATTGCTACTTGATCCCCTTAGCCAGCCCATCTGGGTCAGCTTGTTGCTCTCTGGTGTGCTCTCTTTCCATCAAATTGTTCCAGTAACTAACAACTGGGCTTAGTGATGACAAGTTTGTTAATAGAAGAGCTCAAGATAAGGTAGTGTTAACTCGCGTTGCCCTGAGACTGCTGCCTGCCTGCTGAGTGACCCAGACACACTTGTCAGCCCTGTGAGTTGTCGTGTATGGTGCTGGGAGGGGGGCGAAGCACGGGGTGTGCTTTCAGCCAGCACATGTCCCCGTGCTCAGCACTCAGCCTGCCAGCACCGCACCCGCTTCCAGGAAACCTCTCTTTCTCTTTCTTGCAGACAAGGCTCATGCCAACTCCCATCTAAAAAATAAATGTGCTTTTCTTAGACGCACAGGTGTTCATAGTTTTGGCTTTTGGCTGGCTTTTGCTCCGTCCAAATCCGATAACTCCCATTTTCCAAGTGAATGATCTGTAGTCAAATTTAGGATCCCAGATTGGGATTTCCTGTCACTGATGGAGTTTCTGGACGAGGCAACATCGTCTAACATTGTTAGAGCAGATGTGACAGGTAGGAGAGGAGGAACTAATGTCGATTCAGAGCTTCCCTGTGCAGGTGTGTAGTCTCTGCTTTCCTGGTGCAGGCTCCATGAATGAGAGGACTGTTTGGGGGGTGCTCTGGACGACCTGTGTGATACGTTCACCCCTTGGAGTGTGAAGAAGCAGAAGTTGATCGTACACACAGGAAAGGGACTCCCGACACGTGTATGTCTTTGCCTTTCCATTCATCTGAGGAGGGTGGTGCGAAACCTGACGTGTGAATTAACTGGGTTTGTGGCTGAGTGAGTTCAGATCTGCTGAGCAGGCTGAGTCAGGACACAGCCCTCCATTCCCCTGCTGTTTATGCTGTGCTGACACCCTTCCTAAGTGAATGTGGCATTTGTATTGGATAAAGGCCGTAGCTCAGTATGAAACGTGATTACACGTCTACTCTAATCCTCAACAGGCAATGCTTTCCACTTAGGGTCTTTCAAAGGACACGCGTATGGTGGACTCACACAGTACTTGGGTCATAGGCATTTCTAGGCAGAGATGGAAGATATGAACCATCAGCGTAGAAGCCTACCCTCAGGACAGATGGGGGGTCTCACTCAGGATGCATAAAGTTTAAGTAGCCTCCCCCACCAACATGCGTATACATACACACCATCCCCAGTCAAATTTGCAAAGACTTACCAATGAGGCAGTGACACAACATTACGGCTTGCCGGGGGAGTGTATAGGTCTATAAATTTCATGAACTCTAATGTCTCACTCTGTAATTTTAGGAATGGATGGGCTAGAATTAATTGGGAGCCTTCCTTCCAAGGGAATATTGGAAGCCTTCCTCGCTGCCATGGGGCACTGTTTATCCATAACCCCCCACAAATTGCAACAGAAGTCTCTCTTGTGACATTGAGAGAGATGGGTGTTACCAGGATTTTAGATGAGGAGCTGACCCAGCATCAGATGATACAGACTCATGTGGTGAGAAGGTTATGTTTCCTTTTGCATTCTGTTTACCAGAGGGAGAGAGTCACCACATGGTTCTATCATGCTTTTAACACCCCTCTAAACTGTGGTAATCAGCTTCAAGTGTCAGGCTCTGGGTCTCTGCTGGGGTAATAGTATCAAGGTAGAATCTGCATTCTCTGAGCTTTCTTTTTTGCTGTATATTTAAAGGATGCTTGCTAGATAGGGCAAGCGAGACGGGCTTTCCATTTTTAGTAGTAACATGACGTTCCATTGAAGAAGTAAATTTAGAAGGATGCAGTTTAAAGACAAACGTATCACACAGTTAATTGTGCAAGTGGAACCCAGTTGTAGCATGTTGTCTGTCGGGACAGGACATGAGGGGCTGAGTTTAGGGGACCCTGGCATTGGGGATGATGATTCTTCTGATTTCAGGAGGCAGTAGGGATGGGCTCCTCCCTCACCTTGTAAACACCCCACCGTTTCCAGCAGAGGAATGCTGATGGCTACCCTTTCTTTACAGAGGCTAGAAAGTACTTTTCCTACATTTCATTTAATCATCCAAACAACTCCAAGAGATGTGTGCTATTAAGGCCCTTTGTTTTAGAGACGCGGAAGCCGGAGCTTAGAGGTGGTGACTGACATTTCCAAGGACATGTGACTGGGAAGGGACGGAGCCAGCAACCTAACAGAGGCACTTTGCCTGGAGCCTGGCACTTTGCTCTTTTGCCACGTCCCATTTCACACCTAATAAAAACCCCCGGGCAAGTAACCAGGGAAATGGAATAAGAAAACTGTAGGCCATTCAAGTTTACTACCTGTTGGCAAATTGAATTTGTAGTGAACAAAAAGAAAAACTCATTTAAAAAGAAGAGTAAGAAAAAACACAAACCTAAATTTAAGCAGTTGAGAGCTGTAAGTAATCCCCATGGAACATTTTCCTTTTCACCTCTGTTTCACTGTCTTTTCTCTGTTGCATGCCAGTGACCACTGAAGATAAATGGATGGTCTTGAGATCCCTGCTTTGCTCATTAGTGAATAGATATCATCATTCTTTCTCTCAAGCCTGGATCACCACCGCCTTTGGATTTGGAATGCTTGATGTGGCTATATGCCAATATTTATACATTGATATGAAGGGGTTTTTTTTTTTTAATTTTAAAGGAGGGAGTCTTTTGCAACTGGACTTGATTTAGAGCCCATCAGCAGTCTTTTTACATATTTCTATCACCACTGTAGGATACTATATGCTTTCTGTAAATATGCATGATGTTTAGCTCAGTTGAATGCATTTACTCCTTTTTGTAAGTTTTCTGGTTAAATTTCAAGACCACCAGGATATTACTTAAGTAGATGATTTTATTAACCCTCCAAGAACATAATTAACTCATTTTACAAATTGTTAATGCTTACTGAAACTCATGGTAAATGAGACCGCTTAAGACCACTTTATGAGAAGACAGAGAAAGGCAATTTGTTAATGCTGGTCCCATTCTCTGCTATTGTGAGAAGTAAATGAATGTCTATCATTAGCTGTTAAAACCTTTATTTGAGAATTCTTTAAAAGGCAATTACGTATATTTACAGAGAAATAATGTTGGCCATTTAGTTCAATGTTTCAAGCTTAACAAAGTCTTCCCTGAAAGAACATTACACAGGGTGCCACCTTAGGGTCGGTTCTGCTCTCATTTTAACATTTTAGTATGCCTATTTCACAACCATTTTAGGAAATAAAAAACTGATCAATGATCAGTCTCAATCTCCGTTCAGTTGGATTTTACTCTGCTCTCCCTGAGGCCTGCAGGATTTTGTTCCAGGTTATTTTGGTTCTAGCTGCTTATGGTGGGGGCTGTATTTCCACCACAGAGTTTTACAGTGTACCCCCTTCTTCTGATCACGCCCTGTAACCCAGCCATCCCTGTCGAACTGTTAGGAATCGTCCTCCTCTGCCCTAGCTCCATGTTTCCCTCTCCTCAGTGTTGGGCTCTGGTCACCTAGGCTTTCCCCAGTTTTCCAAGGTACCATACTTTTTCTCATCACCAGGCTTCACACATGCTATTCCTCCACTTGGAGAACATCTCCTCTTCTTACCTGCCATCCGACAGACAACATGTTACAACTGGGTTCCACTTGCACAACGTCTCCTCTTCTTATCCGCTTTCCCCAATGCCATCCAAATCCAAAGGCGGTGGCCATCCAGAAGTAGGGCAATACCTACTTCTCCTTCAGATGGCAGCTCAAGTGCTACTTTCTTAGGACACTTCCCCCCACATTGTTCCTTTGTGAGCAGCTTTCCTAGAACTGTGTTCTCTTCTTTCATGCTCTTATCTCAGTTTGGGTTCACTCATTCACTGGGGTGATAGTTGGATGGGTGTGTACCTTCCTCAATAAATTAAGTTCCTTGAAAGTAGCCTCTGTTTTGTTTTTGCTGTAGTTATATCCCCAGCTCCTGACTCTGCGCAGAGCGTAATAAGCACTCAGTTAAGTGTCCATGGAATACCTAAGTGGATAGAAGTGTTTGTCAACCTCCGTGTTCTGCATCCCTGCCCTCAGTGCCAAAGGACCCCCGCTCTCAACCAGTCTCCTTCAATTCTCACTGACACAGCCTGTGGTTTTAACCTGACAGGATAAGTATGTGAAAGGATCAGAGAATTCCTGCCATTTGCTAGAGTTTATCATAAAGCTGATGGGGAGAATGACTGTCCCTGCCGAGCTGCCAGTCTGTGTATCCATATGTCACTGTCCTGATAAGCACCGTCCTAGCTAGCTGTGGGGCCCCTGGGTTCCTCCCTGGGCAGCGGGACCGCCAGGCTGCTGCGGACTGGCTGACCTGGAAATGAAACCCGTATCTTCCACTTTCCTCTTTGAACCAGAGGGAGGTGGTTTTAAGTTCTATCTAGATAGCCCGGAGATTGGAAGAAGAGGAAATACAAAGTCTGATTGAAATTATTGATTAGTAAAGAAAGAAGATGCAGGTGAAGAAAGAAAGTGAACATTTTCTGACTACTCACCGTTCAGGCGTTGTGCCAGTCTACACAAGCATTATGTCCTTTCATTCATCCATTATCACAGATTAGTGAACTGGATGGAGCACCAACAAAGAGGGAAGGGCTGGCGTTTAAACCTAGGCCTGTTTGGCTCCAAAGCCTGTATGTATCCACTTCACCATACTTACGCAGAGGAACTTCGGGCCTCCAAAAGTCAGACTCCAAAAGTCAGGAAGCTCATCCAGCCAAGATGGGAATGTACGTGGTCCTGCGACCACTCGTGTTTTTTATCAGGCCACATAGCTCTTTGTTGTTGCAGACTGGAGGTTGGGAGGCAGGGAGATAGTCGTGACCCTTGGAAGGGCAGAATGGATGAAAAAGTATTTCAAAGAAGAAGTCTCTGTCCTCCTCTGATCCTCTGGGCTTCGTCTGGTAAACAGAGTCTTACAGTACGTGAATTTAACAGCATTCGGATACACCTGCCCCCACGCATGTGCACACACAGGAAGTGCTGCGGTGAGAGCCAATAGATTAAAAATCAGGAAAAGCTTCCCAAAGCAACACCTGGCTTGAGCTTTGAAGGATGAATAAGTCATCTGATGAAAGAGGTGTGGATGGAGGAGAGTCAGAGAGAATGTTCCAGACAGAGTGCATCGCATTTGCAAAGGCCTAGTGGGGGGATGGAGAAGGCAGCCCTGAGTCACTGAGTAAAGACCAGTGTGGCTGGGGCTTGTAGAGGGGGAGGCAACCTGATGCCGATGTCGGCCACCAGATATGCATGGATGTTGTTCTCTTGCCATCCTGTTGGGAAAAGAATAAAGGGGGTGAGGGGTAAGATCTAAGCGATGGTATGGAAGTGGGAAAAAGTTGGGGAGAAAGGCTATGATAGTAACTGGAAATGAGAGTTTCGAGGAGCATATTTTACAGATAGTGACAGCATTTTAAGGGTAGCCAGTAATAAGGGTTGCAAGAATCAAGCATAACTACAAGGCTAACCTTCCTGTTAACCTACACTGAGGTCTCCCTTCCCTAAACTCCTGGTCCCTTTATCGTCATCAGGCACACAGCTTGGGGTGTCTTGGAAAAACTCTTTCAACCCTCCTTACCAACCACAGCCCTAGGCAACCTCTACTCTATATTTTGTTTTTATAGATTTGCCTATTTTGGACATTTCATTAAATCGAATCATATGGTAAGTGATCTTTTGTGTCTGGCTTCTGTCACTTAGCATACTGATTCCAAGATTTATCCATGTTGTAGCATATGTTAGTACTTTATTTCTTTCTGTCGCTGCTCAGGTACTTTTTGACCCTGTGAGAAAAGCATCCCGTCATGGGACAGTCACCAGATCCCCCACATGGTTGGAGCAGAGTGCCAGAGTTAGTGATTGTCTTCAATCCTGTTGGAGCTCAGTGGTCTAGACCAGGCCAGCCTGGATACAGAACTCAGTCTCTCTCTCACACTACTATGTAGCAGCCATCCCCTAGCTGTACATTCCTATTATGGTTCTGGGTACTGGGCTGAGTGTTCCTTCTGTCCAGTGCCACCGTGTACAGTTGTGTAGGTTGAGTACTGTGCAAGAGTGCCTCGCCAAAGGTACAAGACAGGTCTCAGATGTAATCTACATCCCACTTACCAAGCCATACGCCCCAGCAGGGGGCTATGTCTATCCAGAGGAGGAGGTCACCTTTTTCTAACTCATACACAGCTTTGTCAGGGCTTCTGGCAGTTCTGTTGCACTTGTCAGAGCTGAGGTCTTGACCCAGGTAGCATGTCTTATATTTGACTTAACAAGATTTAGTTCACAACAAGATAGAGGATAAAATTACAGGTATTTTCTAATTTATGGATTTCTTCCCATAAGGCAAATTTTCCGTAGTTTATGCAGAGATTTCCAACTCTACCATGAACAAGGGGAATTTTCAACCTCTATTTTCTCCATCAGTTCTCTTCTGAGTTCTGACATCCCTGAGTTCCCACCTGTGTTTCTAACTTTGGGGTAGAGCATTTCAAAGCTTGAATTGGTGTTAAAAAACAATTTGCACAAAAAGGGTAAAATCATGACTGTCAGATATCAAAATGAATCTGTGTAAAAATTTTATTCTACTTTGTAATCAGAGAAGGAAGCCGGCAGCCGTTATAACTGGTTGAAAAGAACAGACCCATTTATAGATCAGGAAGATTAGAATGAATGTACCAGTGGAGGCAAAGCTGCTCCCTTGCCCCCCACCTCCCACCCCACAGGGGGAGGGAGAAGTCAAATGAGCTTCTCTTGGACAGGACAGGATTTCCATGTCTATAGACAAGACTTATTTGCATTGTTATCACTTATCTGGAATTTACAGAATTATAAAATAGCTTCCATACAATCAGAAAGAGAAAACCCAAAGGGTATTCTCTAGTCTGACAATGCATCTTTTTTTCTATAAAACCATGCATTTCCCCCTGCTCTGGTGATATGTGGTGTCTCTAACAGATTGGTGAATTCAGATAAGCTTTGGTTGTTCCTCTGGAGATTTCAAGATGAGGACAAGATTTCCTTTGGTTTCCAAGTGCTCTTTGGTGTTCGATATTCTCTACTGGAGGGACAAACTCTAGATATTTTCAAAGACACTGCGTAGCTGGTTGAAAGAGCAAGAGTGAGATGCTGGGTTGGAGAGGAGTGTGTGTGGGGGCTTGGACCAGAGACTGGGGAATAAGGTCTGGATTTTATTCTTAAAATCATTACACACTTCCTCTGTGACCTTTGGGCTTGCCATTTATCTCCCGGCCTCTTTGAGACAGGAAAATAAGTATTATTTGTAAAGTGCTTTGAGATTCCTGACGAAAGGTACCAGTTAACTGCAAAGTGGTATTATTAATTTGTTCATCCTTGCCCTTTGTATTTGTAGAGATGCCCTGGGTACATTTGTCTTCCATCGCTTCTCTCTTCCCACCATTAATTTCCACTGCAGCAGGTGGGGACCCCACCATGGGATTAAGTGTTTTCAATAGCTGCTTTGGCCTTTACTCTTGAAAAATCTGTTCTAAAAAAACCAAAAAAACATCCACCCCAGTCTCTTTCCTTTCCTTTAAAATGTTTAAGTAAACAGTCGATGGAGTAATTATTCTAAATGTAGTAGAGTATCACGTTGTCTTATAAAATGTGCTACAAATTTAAAATTAGTCTCGTCAAAGCTTCATGGAGTTCTTCTGCTCTGCCAGGCAGAGCTCTCCTGGCCCAGTGCTGCAGGTGGTGGAAAGGAAAATGCTGGAATTCTCTCCACATAACCCCCCAAAACCTGTGTGGGAATGCTTTCGAGATCTGTGCCTAGAATAACTCTGTTTTTGTTAATCACGAGGGGGTCTTCAGGTATATTTTTATCCTATGAGAAAAAGCATTTATATAGGAATGTCTATAACATTTGCAATGTAATGTGTGCCAATTTAGCTTCACAAAGCTGACTATCAGTGGAATGGTGAATAGTGGTTGGAAGATGTATTTTTCCTTTTAATTGTGACACTTTAATGACTTTACTATCTTTTAGTTTTTCCACTTGGCCCAGGTAATATTCTTTTACAAATTAACTCATGTGATTTTTTTCACTTTTACTATACCAAATCTTATACCTTGCTTCAATTGTTAAGTTGTTTTGGGTGATCCACTATGGCGGGGAAAATTATTTTTGTTTTTACTGTCATGACAGTTTCCATAATATTCAGATGAGGCGGGATTTTAGAGACTGCTTTGTTATTTCCAGACAAATGCAAGAGTGAGGACCAACAGCATTTCTATCCAGTGCACTAAATATTTGTTTCTTTTCGGGATGCAGCGCTGGGACTCTGTTGTTTCACACTTTTATCACTTTACTTTCTTTTTCTTTATTTTAAAAAAATTTTTAAAAATGTTACTTCATTTTTAATTCAAGTTTATTGGGGTGACAATGGTTAGTAAAATTACATAGGTTTCAAGTGTACAGTTCTGTAATATATCACCTATATATCACATTGTGTGTTCACCACGTAGAACACACAGTTCTCTTTCCATCACCATTTATCTGATCCCGTTGGAAGGAGAACTTTACTTACTTTTGACAGATTATTTCCACAGTCAGAGTGATCATGTGCTTCTCTAGTCCTACGGTTTTTAATTCCCTGTCTTACTGATAGTTCCATTGGACCACACACAATTTGACGTGATTGTCAGTGGAGTCTATTTGTTGGGTATTTATTTTGTCTCCCCATGGGACATATATATTGGTTAAGAGAGAGAATCATATTTTATATTTCTCTTTTGTCTTCCAAAGCACCTGCCAAGCAGCCAGAGTCACCGTAGGTGTTGAGCATATTCTTTCCAATTTCCTGAATGCGAATGTCATTGGCTAGACTTGCATTAAGTTATACAGATTGTCACAAAGGTCTACAACAGAGCACACTGATTATATACATGTGATCAGAGGACTGACTTGAGAAATAAGCCATGCTCATTTTTGAACGGGGGTGGGCACAGTGTGATTTAGCCGAATGGGCAGCTCCTGGCATTGATTACTAGAAGGGTATAATGCTTTAATTATTTGGATGGAAAGGAAACATCTCTATCATTCTTTTTTCCCTTTGATGAACTATTAGAAATGGAAAGATCTCAATAGCCCATTTCCGGGGGATAACTGAAGACTCCAAGGCACCTTTGTAAATCAGCACCCTCCCCTTGGCCCCTGGTGCGTGGGGTCATGTGGAGACGCAGGGAGACCAGTTAGGAGCATAGTGTAAGGATCTGGTGCAAGACGATGATGCCTTGGACTTGTGTTGATTCAGTGGGAATGGTGAAGTGTGTGATCTGATGAATCTACTTAGAAAGTAGTTACATGGATAAATGATCAGAGCCCTTCTAGTGATTCCAGAAGTCCGGAGAATGAGGCCCAGGAAGAATGCCACTCCCAGTTTGGAGACACTCCCTGTCCCTGGGGTGAGCTGTCGGGGGCAGGTCTTGGGTGCTGGTGTCTGTTGGGGTCAATCCCAGCTTCTCTGATGGGTTGGCACGTAGACCTCGCAATCTTCTAGCTGATTCCTCTCCCTGGGAAGGTGGCATCCATTATTGAGATGTTTGAAAAATGCATCGGCTAGCCGGCCATCCCCATCCTGCGCCCAGCCACATCATGGAAAGCCCTCAGGGTGCAGCCTCTGCATGTTGCATTAATTGACCTCATTATTCTGAAGAAGAGCCTGGAATCTGAGCCCCTCTAGCCGAGGTCCAGGGGACGTTCCTTCTTGTTAGAATCTGGCCTGGAGCGCAGCTCTGCAGACACTGCCAGAGATGGGATGGGACACGTTAGCCACACTTCCTCTCCCCCGCTCCTCCCCTGGGGGACGGAGGGCTCTTTTGAGAGAAGGCAAAGCTCTCAATAAGGCAAGGATGACTTGCTGAGCACATCTCAGCATCTCCCAAGGTGGAGACCACAACGAGAAGGGATGAAACTTGCAGCCGGCAGCCATCTCAGGAAGGCGTGGTAGGTAGAAGAATCCCAGGTTTGTGGAATGTACTGCTATCGGCTGTAGGGCAAAGGACCCAAAAGCCCTGAGCCTCAGTTTCCTCAGCTCTAAAACGGGGATAAATAATAATAGTACTTATCTCCTAACATGTTTTGTGGGGATTAAATGGCTTAATATAAGTAAAATATTTAGAATAGTGCCTGGCCCAAAATATATACCATATACACGTTTGCTGCAGTTACTATGATATTATTATTAATTTATGATACATTATATATGTATTATATTGTATTCTATAGTTATTATGTTATTAGTGTACTCCAAACCAGGCCTAATCACTGGCCTTTTGATGCTTAGGACCTGTGGATTGGTTCAGGTTAGTTGCTGGATCAATCTGTGGGAACCGTAACACAAACACCTCGAATGGAGAACCTACTAAGCCTGGATCTGTGTAGGGAACTTCCCATCTATGAGCCACAAACCAGCAGTGTCTGTTTTGGAGGCAAAGAAACGAAAACGTGCAGAGGGCCACACAGGTGGTTGAGATCAGGTCCCCTGCCTTCACGTCCAGTCTCCTCTCCATGGTTCGTGTTACAATGCCAGGTCAGCACGTGTTTCTCGGTGTTCACTGCCCGCCCAGTGCTCAGTGAGGCACTCAGAGGCAGTTAGTGCTGGTCTGAATCAAGACCCTGAGTCTGCATGTCTAGGGTTGGGCCTAGGCCTCTGCACGTTTGCAGGGGCGTCGGGGAGCTTCCAGGGCAGGTGGCCTCAGCACATACTCCAGGCACACTGGGAAGCTACACAAAGGATGGCCTTAGTTCCTGAGGGGTCTTATTATGGAGGTGATCGTCAAATTGAGCACCAGTGCATAGCAGCCACTGACGCTGTGCGTGGCAGAGCCTGTTCTGCAAAGCGGCTCAGTTAACCGATCACAGCCATGCTGCACATGTGTCCATGGTCAGCGAAGGACACGTCGTGTGGCACAGGAGTGACCAGGAGAAACTTCAGTTTGTCAAGCTTCACAGACTGCTCGGATTTGTGAATGTGGAGAAGAGGAGTGAGGGCAGTGCTCGTGGGGTCACCACGTGAAGGAAGCTCAGAGGTGAAAGGAATATGGCATGTGACAGGGAGGGGAGGCTCCCACATTTCCTCACCTTCTCTGGTGAACTGAAGACCTTTTCCGCCACATCAATGGCTTTCTCATGTGCCTTCGTCTGCCTTCACCAAGAGGACCCTGGGAGGAGACATGGAAGGCCACATAAGCTCACCGTTTGGTAAGACAAATGGAAGAAAAGGCATTACATAGATGGGTTGGACCTTGGTGAGTTCTGGGCCTCTCTCCCCTTCTCTTTTTCCTGCTGACTGTGTTGCTTGCCCCTCATGTCCTTCTGCTGCATGACGAGGGCAGACCAGGCCAGCTTGCTGAGAACTTCCTGCAGAAGTGAGTGATGTCAATCTGTTTAGTGGGTTTTATGTAGTTTCAGAAGTCTTGTGTTTGTGAGTAGCTTGACCAGGTATGCCCTCTCCGGGCGAACAACCCCTGGGAATATGGCAAATTGAAGGCAGACCGTCTGGGCTTTCCATTTTCTTCTTTGTCATGCATCCCCCTAATTTTGCCTTTGTTTCTGACTCACAGTAGGGTCTTGGACAAGTCAGTTCCTCACTGGGTCTCAGTTTTCTTCCCAAAGATGCAGGCCCAGGGTTAGATGACCTTCACGATTCCTTCTCAGAGTAACACTTTTTTGAATCCTTGGAACCATCCTAGGTGTTCAGGTCTCTCGGCTTGGAGGAGACTTCCTCCTTCACTATTAGGTACCCAAGCAAGGGCCCTGGTTTCCTGGTTCATTCTCCTTTGAACCTCTTGCAAGAATGGAGTTAGTCAAGAAGTGGAGAAGGGAATCCTGACACCCATGGCCATTCCCTCCAACCTTTGCTCATGACCATGGCATTGGTAAATGCTGTCTGAGATTAAAGCTGTCCAACTGGGAAGGACCTGTCAATGGAACTGACCATCCATGATCATCCCGTGACCATCCATGAAGGAGTCTCAGGTGGGAAGCCCTTCCATACCCAAGACAATCATCGCCAAGGTCTTGCACTAAAACACAGATCTGAGCAGGGACATTGGGATTATTCACTGGGTGTGAACTGCAAAGGAAGCAACAAGCATCCCTATTCCATCTAGAGGGAGAAAATATCCAGACGCTGTGGCAAGCCAAGTCCCACCCCTATCTCCATTTTTATCACTTCCCTTCTCAGCTTCTCTCCCTCCAAATCTCACTTGTGGCAATGAGATTTACCATCCAGTAGAAAGGGAACCTAAGGGCAGGTGGCTAACAGACCGAACTTCATTTCCTCTGACAATCGATAATTATTAATCCCCTGCATTCTCCTAAAAGCTGTACACCTGCCTCCCTTTTGTGTCTCTGGGATAGCAAACGGAGCCAAAATTAGCCAGCCAAGGCTTGTGCTGCCCAGTGCACGTGTGTTTGTGATTTTGGCATAGGCTGCATTTGCTAGGATGAAATCGTGGCCCTTACCACCAGGCATGGCTCACAACTATGCTAGTGTCTGTGCTTTATTGGACAATAAATTAAGACAGAGCACTGCCAAGGAAAGAGGTAAATGGACAGGGCAGCAAACACGCTTTGAACAAGGAAAATGGCTTTGTTTCTCAGTAGCGTCATCTAAATGATTAACTCAGTAATTGTGTAGGTTCCTTGATTGGGGGTGGGGGGAAGGGATCTGATTAAACACATTTCTGGGAGGAACTATGTGGGCATGCTCACTGTCTCGGGGGGTTTGGGGAAGAGGAGTTGGTTTAGGAGCCCGGGTCCTGGGAAAGGCTTGCTTTTTCATCCTGGGTGATATAAAATCTGCCTGGGTTTTAAGCCTGTAAATAGCGTGAGGTTCCCGGCTGGCTGTACCTGCAGGCTACAATCAGAATAGTCACACTTGAAGGAGTCAGGAGAAATTTTTGATGATGGGCCATGGTCATTAACTGCATCCCATGGCTGGTAATGGTGACAGACAAGGAGAAAGGAAAAGAGACTGTGGAGGGAAGCTCCTTGTGTACAATGCAAGTACCACAAAGCCCAGAGACATTCTAGATATCATCATAAAGGAACACCTTCAAAGCTTACAAGGAAAACAACAGAAAATTAAAAAAAATAAAATCCCTCCATTTCCCATATGTACATGTAAACATCAGATTGTGCTTGTCTTGTCATAACTAATTTCTGGAAAGGGTCTTCTCCCCACCAGAATATCAGTTGCATAGGGGGTCTTTGTCCCTTGTTCTCTGCAGTAGTTCCCGTGCTGGGAATGTTGCCCAGCGCATAATAGGAGATTAGTATGTGTGAATCAATGAAATTATAAATGGACTGTGTTCCAGCCTCCACTTTCTACCCATTATTCCTTCAGAGCTTAACCACACTTCCACCAGCTCCTTCTGCAACTGCTCCCACCTGAGTGACTGTTTCCTCCCCTACTCACCTGATTAACTCTTTTTTTCTTTAAATTTTATTGGAAATTGAGTCGTTGCTTTGGACTATCTTCTCTATTGTCTCCATTTGACATTAAAATCTGATAATATTGATCTTTTTCTGTCCATTCCACAAATTTCAGGTTCTTAAAAACTTTTAAATCTGTGTTTCCCTAGGAAGAGGTGAGTTGCATAAATGCGAACTCAGTCCGTCGTTGCAAGTATAACAGCTTTCCATAATAGAACCTTCATGTAATAAGTACGTCAGAAAATAATTTAGCCTTTATGGATTTGTACCCCCAACTTCAAATGATTGGTCTGTATGCTTAATCACTCAAGAACTCAGCTTCTCTAGAAATTGAATTTATATTTGCCTGTGACCAACCTCCTGATTTTTGTTTTAGAAAGACAGAAAGAAAAGAGGAATGGGAGGGAGCAGGAGGAAGAAAATAAAAGAGAGAAAGAAAATATGGATGTATATTGTCCATAGCTTACTTTATTATAAGTTTTGAGGATTATTTATAGCTATCTTTTAGAAAATATTTACAAAAAGTAAATGCCATTAGATTTGTAACTGGAGAAGGCAGTAGACAAATTGATGCTTCTTCTGCCTTAGGGAATGTTATCTTGGTGACCTCTGATAAAGGGGACTTTTTAAGCTTTCTCATCTCTCATCATGTTTCCATGTATCTCTTCTTGGTAGGGGGATTTAGAAGAAGTGACAGCTCCTTGCCAAGGAATAGCTTTATTGGAACAAATTATTTGCAATAGAAATGTGTTTACTAAGACCAGTGCCAGTTTAAATGTAGAGTGCTGTATGTATCCCTGGCAAAGAAGCTTAACGATGACTCAAAGCTTTTCTGAAACACTGCCCTATAATTAAAGAACATCAACTTAATGATCTAATATTTAACATTCTTTACAGTTTTACTCCTGGACGTGAAAATAGTTGCAAAAATAACTTCATTCAATTAGAGTGAGAAATATAACACACACACTCATATATATTCGTATATCATTTTACAAATTATTATTTGTAGAACTAGTCTACTATGTGTGACCATGCACATTAATTTAGGGACTCTGCTTTATCCTTCACATTCCTTCAGCAACAAACATTCGTTGAGGACGTGCCTTGTGCTGAGCAGTAAGAGGGCCAGAGGAAGAATGCAACATTCAGGACACAACCTCAGTGGGCTTGTAGTCTAGTTTGGGGAGATAAGACATATAACGGTATAACCATATACCGGTATATCAAGTTGTATGGAATGGAGTGTCCTTCTCATGTGGAAAATGAAATGTGCTTTAGAATATTAAGCAAGGAGAAGTAGGGGAATCTATATATCAAGGAGGGCATTCATTCATTTATTAATTCATTCACTAATTCTATATAAAGCACCTACTGTGTTGCAGCCATGGATCTGGGTGTTGGTAATACAGCAAGGACAAAACTGACCAGATTTCTGTCCTTACAGTGTTTATCTTCTCTTGAGGTTAGACTAGCAATGAACAAGTAAAGAAATAAATAGACAAGGTAATTTCAGGGACTAATAAGTAACAAGGAAATGAAACAATGTGAGGGGACAGGTTCCCCTCACACTTCCTCCCATGTTCATGATGCAATTTTAGAAAGGATAGTTGGGAAAGGCTTCTCTGAGCAGCTGGCCTGAGCTCAGGTCTGAATAAGGAGAGGGAGCCTGGAGAAGCGGTGGCGCTTTATCCTTGCCTTGGAGGATCAGGAAGATATAGTTTGGAGAGTGGGAAAGGGACAGACACTTTGGAGCATTTTAGATCATCTGAGCTCCTTTTCTCCCAAGGCTTGAGGCCGCAGTGTTTTGCATAAGGTAAGAAGGCAGTAAGTATTCCTTGAGTGAATCAATGAATGCCACTGGCAGCCAGAAGGTTGGTAGCTGTTTACAGGTGAGAGATTTTTGTGCGTCATCCAGTAAGATCATTCTGAGATGCAAGATACTAACATACTCAGTGTCCAATTGGCAGCCATTGTGCTGGAAATTTATTTATTTAACAGTTACTTATAGAGTCCTTAGGACATGACAGATATATCTTGAGTGCTTCACGAATATGAACATATTTAATCTTTATAACTCTTGGAGGTAGATTCTCTTCTTACTCCCCTCTGACAGATGTAGGACCCAAGGCACAGAGAGCCATCTGCACAAGGGCACGTGGCTGGTAAGTGTCTGGGTGTCCAGTTCTGGTCTTTAGCTGCTGTGCTTTCCTTTCTATGAGAGGAGCGAGCACCCATGTTACTCAGAACATTTCTGTGTCCTCCTCCTGGACTGGCAAAAAGAGCACAGGAACCTTTTCAGTTGGTTAAGAGGTCTAGAGCTGTGCCACCCAAAATAGCATTTTTGCAAGGATAGAAACATTCTCTCCGCGCTAACACAGCAGCCCCTTGCACGTGTCTTTGGAGCACTTGAAATGTGGCCAGTGTGACTGAGGAACTGTGTTTTCAAATTTTATTTAACTTTAATGAATTTCAATGTAAACGTCAAAACTGAAGCCATGTAACATAATTTTCTCTTAAGCACAACTTTGTTGTTCAGTAGGACTAATTTTTTACTAACTGCAACCACTGTTATATCACATTTTAGTAGATGTATTGGGCATACAGGTTGTTTCTAGTATCTCAATACTTTTCAGTATTAATTCTATGTTGATGTAAAACTATTTTGGATGTATTGGGTTAAATATAAAATTTTTTAAACATGAGTATCACTTGTTTATTTTTTAAAATGTGCCTACTATCAAATATATGGTGATGGAAAGAGAACTGACTCTGGGTGGTGAACACACAATGGGATTTATAGATGATGTAATACAGAATTATACACCTGAAATCTATGTAACTTGACTAACAATTGTCACCCCAATGAACTTTAAGTAAAAAAAAAAGTGCCTATTAGAGTGGCTTGAATTCTATTATACTGGACAGCTCTGGCCTAGAGTTCACCCTCATCCACTGGAAAGATGCTTGAACAAAGAGGAAATACCTGTTGTGTTTTCGTGGACATTGCTCCATCATCCTCATGACCGTGAACGTGGGTTCGTCCCATCCCCATGCCAGTTCCCAGTTCCCAGGGACCAACTGTTGACCCTGTGCTGTTGTAACTTTGGTTTTGCAGATGGAGTGCCGTGAGCTAGAGATTTGTGGGAACTCATACATCACACACGCTCCCCGTTTTGCTCAGAAAGCTGTGGATTTGGTTGGAGTTGGGGGATCTCTGTACTAGCTCCTGCTCATAACTTCTGCCCTTGCCTGTTTCTTGGCAAGGCCTGAGGTCCGCATTGCCACCGGCAGGAAGCAGCTGTCCACTCGTCCCCCTGCTTGTGGGCCAAACCCTGCACCTGGACCCAGAGATGCCAAAGAGCAGGGACTGAGATGCCTGTGCTTGCTCGAGGGGCCCTGCAGAGCCACGGAACAGCCTGCCAAAACAACAAAGGCGACGGAAATGTCAGGCAGCGGCAAATGGCCCGAGCACCACCAAGCTCTGACTCAGTCCCTAGCTTCACACGCCATCTGTATCCCCCAGAGCTCCGCAGCCACCCTGTCAGCCTTGGTTTCAAAGAGGGGTGTGGGTGTGGGTGTGGGTGGAGAGGCGAGGCTCCACACTGACAGAATTAACTGAGGACCACTCTCCCAGGGTCACTCAAGTGGAGACATTGGAGAAGCAGGTGGTCCCCACTTTGCCAGCACTGAACCCTGACTCTGTACTGGGCTTTCGTTGACTCAGGCCCTTGATTGTTGTTGTATATTCCACTTCCCTCTACTTTAAGAGTCCTTCCAATAACTGCTCGGTTATTGGGAGGACCATGGTTTTCAGATACATGTAATTAGTCATAGCCCAGGTGGCGCATTGCAATTACCTGAGAGCTTTACTTTTAATACATCAGAAAAATACTGATGCCTGGTTCTCACCCCAAAGAGGCTGATGTCACTGGTTTTGGGGTGTAACTTGGTGCTTTGGGTTTTAAAAACTCTCAAGTTCTTCTCCTAGAGGAACGGATACATTACATGGACCATTCTCAAAATGTGTCAGAATTTCAAGGGATGGGGTTACGGTGTGCTTGTTGAAAATGTAGATTTTTGAGTCCTTCTTCAGAAATCTGCAACCTTTGGGATGAGAATATTAGCAAATGCATTTTTAACAAACAGCCTCAGGAGATCACAGACACACTACGATTTCAGCATCACTGTAATTAATCACTTAAAACTTATATGGATTACCTTGTGTTTAGGAAGAGAGCCAAGAAAGAGAGTTCCACTCAAAACAGGTAATCTCTAATGGTGAAATGTCAGGATCTTAGATGGGGAGGTACTTGAGGGAAGAGGAGGGTCTTCCAGAAGCCACTCAAGTGATGATATGGAGGTGCCTGCCTATTCCTGATGCCAGAACTAGGGCAGCATTTCAATAAATCATTCGGAGTGGAGGACACAGCCTGTGTGCAAAGGAGGTTATGTCGCTGAGGAGCCACGCTTCCTTAGGTCATTCTCCTTCCCACTCAGAGGATTGCTGGGAGCTTCTGCCAGGAAATGCTTGGGTTGTGTTTCTCTGCATTAGTGCTGTGTCTCCTGGGGATCACTTTATGTTCAGTGATTGTTTTCAGTGAATCACTCTGCTTACATGGCAGCAGACCAGAGTCACCCTCACTGCCAAAACGGAGCCAGCCAGGTGTTCCAGCCCATCCTGTGCAGTCTAATGTGTTCCTTAGAAATAGTAGCCACTGTGGAATTTGATTTGCTAGTATTTTGAAGATTTTTGCATCTGTATTCATCAGGGATACTGTCCTGTAATTTTCTTTCTTTCTTTCTTTCTGTCTTTTTTTTTTTTTTGTAGTGTCTTAATCTGGCTTTGGTATCAGGGCAATGCTAACCTCATAGATGAGTTTAGAAATAGTCCCTCCTCTTCAATTTTTTAGAAGCGTTTAGAAGGATGGGTGTTACTTGTTCTTTAAATGTTTGGTAGGCTTCAACCATGAAGCCATCTGGTTCTGGGTTTTCTTTGTTGGGAGATTTTTTTTATTTTGATTCATTCTCCTTGTCTTCGGTCTGTTCAAATTTTCTATTCATTATTCAGTCTTGGGAAGTTGTATGTTTCTAGGAATTTATGCATTTCTTCTAGGTTATTGATTGTACACCAATTTGTTGGTATATAATTGTTCCTAGTCTCTTATGATCCTATGTATTTCTGTGTTATCACTTGTCATGTTTCCCAGTTTATTTGTGATTTTATTTATTTGAGTCTTCTCTTATTATGGTCTAGCTAAAGTTGTGTCAATTTTGTTTACCTTTAAACAGAGAAACTCAGTTTCTTTTTTTTATAACTAAAATTTTGTTTTCGATTACAGTTGACATACAATATTATATTAGTTTCAGGGATATAACATAATGATTAGGCATTTATATATCTATGAAGTAATCACCCCGATAAATCTAGTACCCATCTGACACCACACATAGTTATTACAATATTATTGACTATATTCCCTATGCTGTACTTTACATCCTCGTGACTCTTTTTATAATTGGCGATTTGTACTTTTTTATCCCTTTCCCTTTTTCAGCCATCTCCTCATCGCCCCACCCCTGACTCTGAGAACCATCAAAATGTTCTCTGTATCTATGAATTTCTTTCTGTTTTGTTTGTCCATTTATTTTGATTTTTACATTCCACATATAAGTGAAATCATATTGTATTTGTCTTTCTCTGTCTGACGTGTTTCACGTAGCATAATACCCTGTAGGTCTATCCATTTTGTTGCTAATGGTAAGATTTAATTCTTTTTTTATGGCCAAGTAATGTCCTATTGTATAGATGTACCACCTCTTCTTTATCTAGTTGTCTATTGATGGACACTGAGGCTGCTTCCATATCTTGGCCATTGTAAATAACGCTGCAGCGAACCCAGCGGTGTATATTTCTTTTTGAATTAGTGTTTTGGGTTTCTTTGGATAAATACTCAAGTGGAATTGCTGGGTCATATGGTACTTGTGTTTTTATTTTTTTGAGGAACCTCCATACTGTTTTCCATAACGACTGCCCCAATCTGCAAGCCCACCAACAGTGCATGAGGGTTCCCTTTTCTCCACATCCTTGCCAGCAGTTGTTTTTTGTTAATTTATTGATGATAGCCATACTGAGAGGTGTGAGGTGATATCTCATTGTGGTTTTAATTTGCATTTCCCTGATGATTAGTGATGTTGACCATCTTTTTATATGTCTGTTGGCCATCTGTGTGTTTTCTTTGGTGAAATGTCGGTTCAGGTCCTCTGTCCATTTTTAAATCTGATTTTTTTTGGCACTGAGTTATATTAGTTCCTTATATATTTTGGAAATTAACCTTTTATCAGATGTTTTATTTGAGAATATCTCCTTCCATTTAGTGGGTTGTCTTTGCATTTTGTTGATGGATTCTTTCACTGTATAAAAACTTTTTAGTTTGATGTAGTCCCGTTTGTTTATATTTTCTTTTGTTACCCTTGCTTGAGGAGACATAGCGGACAAAGTATTGCTAAGAGCAACTTCAGACGTTTACTGCCAATGTTTTCTTTTACGACATTTGTGGTTTCAGGCTTTACATTTAAGTCTTTCATCCATTTTGAGTTTATTCTTGTATACGGTGTAAGAAAGTAATCCAGTTTCATTTTGTTGCATGTGTCTGTCCAGTTTTTACTACACGATTTATTCAAGAGACTATCTTTACACCACTGTATATTCTTGCCTTTTTTGTCATAGATTGATTGACCATAAAGGGGTGGGTTTATTTCTGTGCTCTGTATTCTGTTCCATTGATCTATGTGTCTGTGTTCTGTGTGAAAGGCTTTTGTTTCCAAAGCAAGTGTGAGGCTGAGAGAAGCAGGAAAGCTTGTGTTACCTGACTCTGCTCACCCCACCCCCATCCCTACCATGTGCCCTGTGAGGGTGGAGTTGTGGTTTTCTGACTGTTGGGCTCTAGTGAGCCAGGGCTCCCGTTACCCTTTGTGACGTCATTAGCATCTGCTTCTCCCTGGACCACGGGGAGATCTGTGAGATGTTGCAGGCATGAGGCAACAGCTGGGGCTGTGGTCCTTTCTAAATGATCAGCAGTTGAGTGTTTGGTGGGGCATTCAGCCCTGGCTTGGGGCAACATGACTGCATGTGTGGAAGTGTGTGCTGCATTGGCCCTGCCTTCTGGTTTTCCAGGCCATGGGAGTGGGAACTTGTGAACATGCGGAATGCTCGCTCTTGAAACATTCTACTTCCTTCTGGAGGGTTATCTTATCTGTAAGAATTCAGTAGTAACTACACACACACACACACACACACACACACACACAGATAAGCCCATTGCCTGAGGTGAGGGAAGGGGAGAGATATCCGAGGTGGGCAAGCTAGTGCCTTCTCTCTGGAGACCTGGATTTACCCTCTGTAAACCTTCACAAACAAGGCTCGCTAACGTCATTCCTTTCCCAGATAGTGTTTGCCAAGGCCAACCCCTCAGGACAGTCAGCAGTCAGTTCTACAGAGGAGAAAATGGGGTGTAATTCTTTTGGAACCAAGTGCATGAACATGCCCATCCACTGTGAAGGCCAGCGTGGGGCAGATGACGGATTCTGAAGCCTGCTCATACTGTATTGTTAGTGGAATAGTTGTGCGTTGTCTTTGGCCAGCTCTCTTGATGCTGAGGGGCTTTGGTGGCGCAGCTTTCTACCATGCATTGCCAATGGTTTCTCGAAACCACAACTTTGTTGGCAAAATCATTACTGTGGAAGAGGGAAATTTTAGGTCGTTTCTAGGGGTGACTTTATGGTCCTTCCAACCCTCTGAGGGGCTACGACCAAGTCATTACTGCAGCTTGGCCTCGAGGTTTGGAATGGGAGAACAAACGCCCTGTGTCTACTCCATTATCTTCTAGAGGAAATTGTTCTGTGTTTTTAAAATGGTTGTAAGCCAAGGGCACTCCTCTCCTCTTCTCTTCCCTTCCCTTCGCTTCTTTTCCTTCCCTTTCCCTTTCTTTCCTCCCTCTCCCCTCCGCTCCCCTTTCCCCTTCCCCTCCTCCTCCTTTTTCTTCTTGTTTCTTTCTTTCTTTTTTTTTTTTTTTAAATTGTGGTGAAGGGTATACTCTTTTAAAACTCCCAGTCACGTCTGGGACTTCAGCTGCAGGTGCCAAAAGACACAGCAGGGTCTGGCTCTAGTCAGAACCCCTGATCCCTAAGAAATTCAGTCAACCTCCTGCATCGGTAATAGACAAAGATGGGAGTGGGCGGGGAAGGTGGGGGCCCATGTAAAGTTTCTGTGGCTAAATGGAGATAGATCCTGGAAACTAAGACATTCTAGCTTACTAAGGGATAAGATCAAACATCCCAGAACGGCAGGAGTCACTTGGACGTAATATAAGTTTCTTGGAGACACCCACTGCTGTTGAAAGGACAGGGAATATTCCTCTGAGAAAGTGTTATGTTTTTAGTTTTGAAATGTAAATATTCTGCTGGATTTTACTTGCAGGTTCTCAGAGCTTCTCTTCCTTTTTTTATTGTGATAAAATACACATAAGATTGATTGTTTTAGCCATTTGTAAGTGTACAATTCATTGGCTTCAGGACATTCACAATGTTGTACGACCATCACCACTGTCCATTTCCAGACCTTTTTCATCAGCCTAAACAGAAACTCTATACACATTAAACAATAATGCCCCCAGACCCCTGGCAACCATCACTCAACTTTCTGTCTCTGAATTGGACTCATCTAGGTACCACATGTAAGTGGAATCATGTATTTGTCCTCTGTGTCTGACTTATTTCATGTAGTGTAATATCCTCGTGATTCATCCATGTTGTAGCATGTGCCAGAATGTCCTTCCTTTTTAAGGCTGAATAATCTTCCATCACATGTATAGACCACATTTTGTTCATCCATTCATCTGTCAGTGAACACTTGGGTTCCTTCCACTCTTTGGCTGTTGTTAATAAAGCTGTTAGGAACTCGGGTGTACAAGTATCTGTTTGAGTCCCTGCTTTCAATTCCATTTGTGCCTTTAATATAAGAACTGGCAAGATTTGAGAAGCAGGGTAAAGATGGCCATAAATTTAGTTCTTGGTGACAATAAGTGGCAACTGGCAACCTGACAGTGCTATAGAGGTTTTCTTGTCTTACAAATCTAATTAAATTAAAAACCCAATTGGCCAAAATCACATGCACTTAAGCCAGACAATTTTTCCAAAAGTTCATTAGCTGCAAACTTGGGAGCTCCACCAGCAGATAGAACTTTTTTCTCTTGATTTTTCAGTAATTGGACAGGAAAGGTCTTTCAAGCTTTAGACCTCAAATGGAAGAGGTTATCTTTCTTGTCAATGCATCAGTTTTAATGCCATTGATAAAAATATACAAAAATCAACCTTTTCAGTTTTCTGATACAATGACATTAACATTTCAGTGTCATTAAACCTCAACTCTCAGGAGCCACACAGGTTTTAAGGAAAAGTTTCTGACTTAATGTTTCAGTTGCTCCCCATTTCTTCAGTTTCTTATTTCAGTTACAATAAGTTATAGCCTTAGAGGAACACATTGAGCTCTGCTGTATTTTCAGGTTACTGCAGCTTGGCCTTGAGGTTTGGAATGGGAGAACAAACACCCTGTGTCTACTCCATTATCTTGTTGTGCAAAATGAGATGAGCATGTTCAATAAAATCCAGCTAAGATAAATGACACTCCTCTGACAATTAGGGAACACTGTCCTGCAGAAGTTCTCATAGCTCGTGCCCCAGACTTGTGTCAACGTGAGCCTTCAGAAGGGAAAATATTGGACAATTGGCTTATCATTTATGCCCCCGAATCTTCTATGGGGAAACAGAAAAAACAAGACACTGGACCCTCTATATTTATTTGCATAAGTCACAGTTGCCTCTGCCCTCTCCAAAAAGCCCACGATTGCACTGAATTTGGGTTATATGCCAGCAAATGTATGATTTATAATAAACTTGGTTTTTTTGTAGCTTACACTCAGAAGGAGCCCTATTGTTGTCCAGGACTTCCTTTTTATCTGTAGTAATTTTGAAATTACCTAATTTGAAAATGGACAGATACAGTGCTGGGAATGGAGTTGGTGAATCGATATTGACAGAGACCGAAATTTGTGATTGATCAGTGATTAGTGTATCTCTGTGTCCCCTGCATCCTGTCTGTGTGTGTGCATACATTCATACGTACATATTGATGAATTATTTATGCCTTTACATTATTTTGTGTCTCACCTCCTCAGGACACGTGCTTCCCTTTATTCCTACAGATTCCTTGCCCTGACCCCAGTCTAAATTCTCAGCTTCTTCACCTAACACACCTGACATCCACCACCTTCACTGAACCTGTTTTTTCTCCACAGGTCCTTTCCCTCCCTTCTCTCTGTAGAGATTGCTTGTTTCTTCACAGCCCAGGGACCACTGGACACTTTGCTCCTTCCATTCTTGTGCAACACTTTTTTTCTTGAGGCTCCTGCCATCTTCTTAAATCCTCACTCTGTCTACTCTCTCTGATGCTGTCACCTGCTTACCTCCACGCCCCTGCACTCTTCAGATGGCTTCCATCCTTGACTCTTTCTGTTCTCCACTTCCGCTCTAGCCATCACCTTCAAATCTGTCCACCTGCATCTTCCGAACAGTGTGTCCTTCTCAGGTCCACGACCTCCTCAACTTCGATGCATGTCAGCCAAGTGTCCCCTGTATCCTGCCATCACAGGGAGTTACTCCTCTCCTCTGCCTGAGGTTTTCCACACCAGAATCTCACTCACTGAGGGTCTGTAGTCTTCCAGCTCTCTTTTGCTTGATTCACTGTGCCCAGTCTCCAAACTCATTCTCCAGTTTTTTCTTCAAATACTTGTTTCACGAATATTTCCTGAGCCATTTTCACTAGCTTCTGGGAATTGAGCAATAAGTAAAAAAGGACATGCACCCTGTCTTCATAGAACTTACAGTCCAGCAGAGGAGAGAGGAATTCATCAAATGATTGCACAAAGAAATGTAAAATTGCTGCTGTGCTAAGTTCTACAAAATACAGACGCTGCTCATGGAGGACCTCCCTGAGATCGGTGGGTGGGGAAGGAAGTGACAGTAGAACTGCGATCTGAAGGATAGTCTCTCTGAGGGGAGCCAAGTCTTCTAGGAGGAGGGATGTGCTTGTGCAAAGGCCCTGTGGTAGTGTGGGGCGGGGCACATGTTGAATAAGAAGAACTGAAATTTCCCTCGACTGGAGTCTGGAGAGAGAGAGAGTGTGTGTATAAGATTAAGCCAGAGAGAAAGAAAAGAGCCTGAGTTTTCGGCACCTTGTAAGCTGTATCAGGGACTTTTTTCTCCATACCAAAAGCCATGGAAAGTCACTTGAAGCAGTTGAAAGGGGGTCCCTCTCTAATTTATATCATATATCTTAAAAATCCAGTCAATTTTACACTGAGTATGGCTTTAAAGTACTGCAGTTTTGGAAGAACCAGATTTAAATGCCCACAGATTCATAGGCATGTTTACCTAGGCTTTCTTACGTTTGAATGGTTTTATTCTTATCTGGAAGTCTCATGGATTTTATTTTAATGCTATAATTCTAAATACCAACTACTGAAATCACTTCTTTCTTTTTGCTTTATTTCATGACTACATCTACACTTTTACCATTGTTGGGAGTCTTGGTGTCCAGTGAATCCACTTGCAGCGTTTTTGTGTAAGCACCTGCTTCAGTGAAATGTAATGTGCCAGAATGGTAGACTGGAAACTGAAGGGGCCTTTGGATGTTTAAATGCCATTGTCAAAATATTGTTTTTATACTTACAAATCTCTTGTTATTTATGATAACCAAAAAAACTATGGGTTTTTTTGGTGGCAAGATTATATCATCTTCCACTGAGAACCATTAATGGTTGAGGAATGAGAAAAACATATTACTATACCTGCCAGATTGTGAAAAAAAGAAAACATCCTTCTCTTTTTCCCTTAAGAAACCACTTAGAGACTCAGAGTATGAGCTTCTTGTGGTAAAAGCTACAGAAATGTAGGCTTTTCCGAGCATCACAGAGGCAGGAGACCAGGCGGCTGGGGCATGCCCTCCACTCAGTTCCCGATAGCCATGGCAGAGCCGAGGCACAGACCCAGGACAGTGCTGGTCAGTGGCCCCTCTGGTTTGGTTTTGGTTTTGTTGGATGACATGGTGCATGAGCAACTTATTGCCCACTGGAAGGATACATGATGGACCCGAGTGTCCATGGAGTTCCCACTCGTCATTTTAGGAAAGAAACAAGCCTCTCACCCAGATTAGTGACTCACTTTATTGTCATCATATTGAATCATAATTATGCACACATTGCATACAGTTGGCATAAAAGAGGGCTGCCTTTCTAAGCCCAAAGTTTTTGGTTCTTTCACTGTATGCAGTAATCCATCAAGGTCCCCACCTGATAACCACCTGTTCCAATACCCGCATTTCAAGGACTGGCCAACTGGGCCCCAGAGACGTTAGCTGATGTGCTTATGAGCCTACTGCTTCTTGGGGCAGAGCTGAGAGTCAAACCCAGGCAGGTGTCCCGACGGGGGTCCTGTGCTGTCTGTGCCACTTGTCCGTCATGATGTGCCTGGGGTCTGCCCTTCCCTAGAATAGCCAGGTGGACCTGGCATATCAGGAACTCTTCTTTTCTCTTCCTTTGTTTCTGTTCTCCCTTCCTCTTCCACTCTGGGAGTTTGCAGTGGAGGTGCTGTTACTTTCTTCTCCCAGCCTTCCTTGGACATTTCAGAAGTGTCTGTTTATATGTGTAACATGGACCAAATTCACCGGGGATGCCTAAATAATTGAAACTTCTGGATTCCATGCTCCTTGACGGCAAAGATCAGCCCTGAGTTACTAGCTATTTTAGTTTTCTATTTCTCTGTCTCTCCCTCTGGACCTTGTGCCTAGGAGTTCAATAAATGTTTGTTGGAGTTAAGTTCACCAGACCAAACATTTTCATTTGGATGTTGGAGTGATGTTATCTCTCATAAACAAAATGTCCCCGGGTTATGTTACATCTATTATTTCCATCTATTATTGCGTCTATTGGTTCATGTCTATTTTTTTTTAAATATAGTAAATGTTATTGTATACAAATTATACCTCAATAAAAATAGTCATATGCCTTCAGGACCATGTATGGAAAATTGTCCATTTTCGGAGGGGTTGCTGCTACCAGGAGCTGGCTAGGCCCTGATCAAACACGCAGAATCATTAATTAGAGTCATTTGTTCTGCTGGGAGCTGAGCAGAATGTGTAAAACCTGCTTGGGAGAGAATTAATTCATCTTCTCTGTATTTTTTGGAGTACTTTTTGCACGATTCTCAAGCCTGCAGGCCTCCTGCATATGTCCTAATGGGCTAATTGTTAAGGAGACATTTGTAAATTAATCTTTGACTTGAGCTAAGTGGTTTCCTCTAATGTCTTTAATTCAGAGACGCCCATTCTTGGCCTCAGATCAGATTCACTGGAGGAGTTTGTTAAAAATAGTCGCCCAGCTTCCCCCTCTCCCCAAGCTTGAGATTCTCTGGTTGATCCCAGAGTGGGATGAGGGCATCTCTGTTTTTTTAAGAAAAGCTCTGAGGTGATCAGAGCTGGTGGGAGCCCCCTCTGTGGGTGGCTCCTTTCAATCTGTGTCCGAAGACCCGTGTAGCCTCACGTGTTGATTGAAAGCATTTGGGCCCAAACCCGGCAACACAAAACCAGCTTCTAGAACAGGCAGCGTCTCTGAAGAGCCAACTTGCCTGATTTGTTTGCTTCACATCTGTGGGGATGGAGTCCCAGAGAGCAGTTTCTAGGCTCTCGGCCTCACATGGAAAGGTGCTGGCTCGGGTAGTGGATGGCCGTCAGCTGTGACTAGGTGGCCATCAGCTGTAACCAGTGAGCCATTGGCCACTGATAATAACTGCTGTGGCGACGGTTGGGGGTTGGTTGGGTGGCAGAGGAGCGGTAGGCAGATTGCAGCTAGCAGGTGGGGTTAGCAAGTGTGGATGGCAGATTGCAGATCGTGTGGATCCTACTTCTTGTGTCTTGCCTGGCCGCCAGCGAGACTATAGTGGAATGAATCCCCTATCTATGGCTCCGTTGGTGTTCCTTTTTGGCCTCACCATGTCCTGAGTTGTTGCGTGGGGAGCGGGAGCTGAGACCCTGCATTACAGCAAGTATTTCCCGTCTCAGGTATTAACGCTTTTCTTGGCCTCACCTTGGGGCTTCCGTGCTCCTTAGTCCTGGGTCTGTAGAAGCACATGGATGGACCCCCAGTGGCTTCCCCCCTTACTGATGGGCTTTGAGAAGAGACACGTGTAGGAAGAAGGGACATTTTGAGGACGAGAGTGATATTGACTAGAGCCCCTGGGGTTCGTCCCCTTCCTAACTCATCCTTCATTTAGGCGTGTTCCACCCAGGCAATAGCTTGTGTTGACCATACCGGTGCTGTACAGTTGAGCACTGATCGCATGAATGAGCAGAGGATTCATTTGCATAAGGATTACTCTCCAGAGGACTACGTTTTATGACTCCCGGTGGACTTGTTTCTTTGGTTTTTCCTAGGGCCTTATTATGCAAAGCAGATGTGAAATAAATACTTAGATGATTAGATTATTTGGGGGCTCTCTATAACATAAGCATTATCATTTAGGCTAAAATTTAATCATTTTGTGTAGTCAAACTAAATGGTTTCTTATTTAGAGTAGGGGTCTCAGACAACGGGGGACTTGTCAAAGAGACAGAGATGAGAGATGACAGAGAGGACACGTCCTTTGCGAAGGCCTGTAGAAGATGCATCCTGTTGGGTTTCTGTTTTTACCGAGAAATCCAAAGCGTTGATTTATTTTCTGCAGCACCTGGTTCCAGATCCAGGTTGACAATTTAATCAAGCCTGACATGATACGGCGGCATTTACCAAGTTTAAAAATCACGCACACAGTTGTTTCAATACTGAGAAACAGATCCTCTCCCCATCAGTCATTTCATGCCTGGGGGCAGATGGGTGGGGGGACAGTTTGGCACTTGAGAGAAAGCCTTCCAGCTGAACCCAAGCGTAGGTCCCCTCAGCAGAATCTTCAGTTCCCGGGAACTTGGGAAGTCATCTTCCTCCTGGATTTCTTCCCTCATCTTAATCAGAGAGATGCTGATATTTGAGAGGAGAGCAGTGTTCCTTCCCTTTGTCACTGGCTGATTTGCTTATATGAGCTGCACGTTATTTCCCATCACAGGCCAGTTGGAGACAGCTGGGAGAAATTAGTATCAGCTATAATATTTTGACCACTCCAAGGCTGGGAAATCATCGCCATTGCAGAAGAGGTCAGATTTTGAGCTCCTTTCAGAATGACGTAGATGCCATTTGAAATGACTTGCTTCATTTCTTTCCCTTTTCCTTTTTCTCCTCCTCTCCTTTCCCCTCCCCTTCTCTTTCCTTCTCTCCCTTCCTCTTTTCTCCCAGCCTCTCCCCTCCCACCTTTTCCTTCCTCTCCAGCGTTTAATGGAATAAGCCTGACAGAAGCTCAGCATTCACACGCGTGCGCACACACACACAGGCACACAAAGCCAAATTGACAGACCTCAGTCTTGGATCAGCTGTTTATGAATGAAGACAAAGTCCTTCCCCTCTGTATGGCCACGCCCCTTCTCTGTGCAGCATTTTGGGAATGAGGTCAGGCCAGGATCTAACTGCTTATGTCTCAGAAATAGCACAAGTCAGAATTAAGCTTAAGCTATTTGTTTTGCTGTCTCATTCAGATGATGGAAAAACAGAGGCCTGTTTATGTTTTTATTTTTTCGTCTTTGTGTATAACTTTGCAAGGGATGAATGAGCGTGTGTGAGGGGAAAAACTGAGGTGAGCTGCCAGGGGAATTAGCACTGGGTGGATGGTAATTACAGACTGCAGGAGTTTCCTTGGATCCAACTGGGGCATGTTTTAGTCTTTAAAACAAAATGGAAGAATAAAATAGGCCCCAGTGGTGTATTAACATTTGCTTTCCTAAGGAGAATTTATCAGGTGCTATGAAACTGCATATTCCTCTTACAGTGTCCAGTTGTTTTAACTGTCTGTTTTCACACGTGTAGCTCATCGTCCCTCCTTAGTCACTCCATGGAGCTTTGCAGTGTTTTAAATGAATATCCAGATTTCATTTTCTATCAGCCACTTTGGCACACACACACAGTACAGATATGTGTATGTCTCTCTCTCTCTCTCTCTCTCTCTCTCTCTCTCTCTCTCTCTCTCTTTCTCTCTCTTTCACACACACACGGCTTGGGTTTGCCTAGTCTACAGATATTGGGATTCATTTCTATCTACTAACCAATGCCAGAGGGATGTTAATAGATACTCGGAAGAGACCGACACTTCTAACCCCCTTCAACCTGCAGTCCCTTTAAGATATGAGTCTGTTGAAAAAGTATTTGTTGAGACCTGGGATTGTATGAGGTGGTGGTGTTTACCTTTTGTTCTCAAGCTTAATTATTGGCCCTTAAGGTAACATCTTTTTGAATGTTTGACAAATGAGAGTGTTGAGTGAGCCCAGAATCAGCCCAATCTGCTACATATTTCTTTGATGGACTTTAGTGTGACAGGTATCCTCTGAAGGAGATGCCAAACTGTCTTTTATATCAGTGGTGATTAATTTTGAGTAAAGAGTGTAAAGAAGAACCAGGATTGTCATCTAGCTGGCATGCCTGATTTGGCTGTCTGCACCTCAACGGTTTCCAAAATCCTTGAGAAGTATTATAACCCTCCCCTCCCCCAGCAGATATTTGTACATGCAGCAAGCTCATATTTTCCAATTGATAGTTCTTGTACAGAAACAAAGTGAATGAGTGGTTGTCTAGGGTTGGGGAAGGGATGGGGAGTAACTGTTAATGGGCATGAGTGATCTTTCTGGGAGAATCAAAATGTTCAAATGTTCTGAAACTAGATTACAGGGATGGTTGCACAATTTGGTATATTTATTCAAAGTCATTCTTGGAATCGTACGTTTCAAGTGGTGAATTTTATGGTATGTAAATTCCATGTCAGTAATGCTGTTATAAAATGATATTCCTGTATCTGCGTTCTCTTGGGGGCCTAGGTTACATATAGTAGAACCAATTTTTACCTGCTCTTTCCCCACTGAAGTGTGTTGACTTCAGTTGTAGAGCAGCTGGACCCTGAGACAGCGGGGCCACATCAAAACCCTGTGCCTTAGGCTGCCAGGGTCTGTCCTGACCCCTGGTGGCCGGCAGCGAGGTTGCTGCTCACTACAAGGCAAGGAGCCAGTGTTGGGGAGCGAGGGGTTGGGATTCCAGGCAGGCATCAGAAGGCAGCTGCCACCACATTTCTGAGCTGGGGCCACATGGGTCACAAAATGAAAAAGTAAGCACCCCAGTGGTCTGCTTTTAAGTGATGGCGTTTTTCTCTTCTTTTCCAGGTGGTCTTAGTCTTTGCTCTCAGCATTGGTGCACTTGTAATATACTTCATAGATTCGTCAAAGTAAGTATGCAAATCCATTGTCTTGCCCTCTTTTTTTTTTGTTTTGTTTTTAAACACAATCACGAGTCTTTACATTGATCAATTGATTTACTTTCACACCAACCTTTGCAAGAGCTTCCTAATGTGGATGACTTTTAGAGGAAGGCAGGGTTGTCTGGGCGGCTGTTCTGAATGGGAAAGCAAACGCTCACAAGGATGGCTGCCTGGGGTCTGCTGGTTAGAGGGAGGAGGGGTGTCTGAGGTCAAGCCTTGTTGCTGGGCATTGCTTATTTTAAAATAGCTGTTTCCTGATGAAGTATTTCCACTGAAGATGTCAAGATATTAAGAGAGTTTTGGTGTAAAATTGCAACCTCTGGGAGGGTTACAGTCCAACTGGTGAGGATATGAGCCATTCTTGCCATGGTGGTACGGTCCTTTGGTTATTAGGGTTTCTAATGCTTTAATCTTATTGGAGGTCAGTTAGAAAGAATGATGCTATCCTTTGTACCTGCCAACCAAATAATCAGCTGAAGCATCGCTTGCTGGTATTTCTTGACTTGTGAAGGTAAGGAGATGGGGCGGATGAGTTCATGATGATTCCCAAAGGTGGAGGACCATGGCCATCTGAGAATTTCTGGAGTGGACAGTCATGCAGATCCTGGGGTACCAGCTGAGTGAACTGGTGCTTCAGGGTAAGCCTGGGGTGGGGTCTGTGCGACAGATGGTAAAGGCTGTATAGGAGGCAAAGTCACTGAGCAGAGCTGCTAGGTGGAGGCCAGTTCTGCTGTGGGCCTGCAGGTGTCACCCCTGGGTGCACCCTTTGCTCTGAGTATTCTGTTGCAGTCTCGAAGTTGAGAGTATCTGGAGCTGAGCTGGTCTGACTGGCCATGTGGTGACATGAACTTGACAACTGGACAGGGGCCTTGAACTGTTTGCCTACATTGTTCAGTGGGAGAGTGTTTTTAACTCCTTGAACTCTAGCCTTGGTATAGCTGGATACTAGTTTGATCCCTGGAAACCGATTTGGTGTCCCTATTGGCACAGACTCCGTTGTATCTGAATTCTGAGTTTAGCGTTCTTTTTCTGTGGCTCAGAAGTGGGACAATTTCATGCATGCCTAAACTCTGAATTTCTCAGACGCTTCGGGTCACCAGCCAAAAGAGGCTGTGCATTTGTGTGTCAAGGTCAAAATGTCACATCAGGGAAAATAAAGGAAAGACCGTCTCCAATCACCTGGGCGTCAGCCCCGTCTGAAAAGATCAATATCAGTTCCTTTAGCCCATCCCCAGGCACAAGGCTGGGCTGCCCTCACCCATCTCAGATGGAGGGTCCTTTAAAAGGCTTCCGGGCAACGGGATTCTGTATACTCACTCCTCCAGCAGCTCTTCCTGGCCAGGAAAGAGAAGAAGAGCTTTTTACGTCTGGAAACCTCCAAGGGGTGTGTCATTGAAGGTAAGCCCCTTTTAAATATCTACTCTCAATAACTCTGGATCATATTTGAATTAAACCAAGGATCTTCTCAAGCCCCCAGTTTTATTTTTCTATTCTCTCCCTAGGAGTGTTCTCACACATCCTGGGGTGCGTACCCTGCTAACTTCCATGCCAGAGCTCAGGAAGTGGGTGCTGGCATGTAGTCTGTGTCCCCCAGACAGAACAAGCCCCACGTGGAGGTGAGTGTGGGTCGGTTAGAAGGACGGATGCCCAGGAGCTTTCTTTCCCTTTCCTTCCCTTCTTGCTCCTCTGTATTTCTCAGTTAAATAAAATGCTCTTATTTGGTGGATTTGAATTGTGTCTTTTTTTTACAACGTCTACTGCGAGGCCGCCTTTTGCTCTTAGATCCTGCTGTCCTTAGCTCCATGTGAGAGAATGGAGAGAGGCGGAATTCCCCAAGGCAAGAGCCTCTTCCTGGGATGCCCTGTGCTACTTCAGTGCCCTTTGGATGTAGTTTTGATTCTGTTAAGCCTTGAGGAAGCCGGCATTGGGGGTCCTTCCTGGTTCTGGTTCTGTTATGGACTTGCAAAGCATCTATTCCAAGAATGGCGCTTCCATCCTGCTTTCAGCTTTCCCTGGCCATAATGCCAAAAATCTTAGACCCACGGCTGTCCTCACACTCCCGCCCTCCCAGGGACTGTCCCAGTCTCCTAGACTTAGTCTTTTTCTCTAAACTGTGTGGTTTGGAATAGAAGGACTTGTACCTAAGAAGACCTTATGTTTGTTTGAGTATGCAGCCCTTCCTGCTTTTCATTTGCATTACTTCTTTTGGTTCTGAAACCATAAAGTGGGGGTGACCTGATGGGCATAGTCTGCCAAAGAGTCTGCCATCCTTCTGGGGACAGCCACCAAGCATGCCCAGTTTAAATAAGGGGAAGAATTAAAGTAACCTTTATGATAAATCCATAGAGTCCCAGGGATTAAAAAAAACAAACAAACAACAAAAAAAACCCTGCTAGACAAACTATAATCAAACAAAGCGAACAAGATAAAGTGAAGTTCTATCCACACATAAAATGCAAATAGAAAGCAGGATGTAAATTCTTAAAATCCACCTTTTTCATTCAAAACTGTCATCAGTTTAACACACTGGTGATTTTGCTGGCCATTTGGAAAGAAATAGGCATCTTGGAAAAAAGGCTCTAAACTTCTCTTGGAAGTGATATAAAATCATCACCCTGGAAAAAGGTACCCAGTGTTCTTCAGATGAATTTTAGTTAGTATTTATTTATAACCTTCAAGTAAATAAAAAACTCACAATCTATAGGCTTTCCCTTGTGTGAATCTAGTTGGGCAGACATGGCCCGTGAAATGGCTTGTCTCGGTACATTTTAACCAGAGCTGGCCTCCCCCAAGGGTCGGATATACCTCAGCAGCACAGGTTCAAAATGTGAGGCTCTGCTGGTTCAGGGTCAAGACAGGCCAGTTCCCGTTGTGCAAGTCCTTAGGTAGTCGGAGCGGTTATTCTACTTCTGTATCGCAGCAGGTGAGGAAAGCACTTCAGATAAATGTCCTAGCTGATGGGTGTGTGATCTTCTTAACCTTTCACTGCCTAGTTTACTATCAAGAGGCAGTGGGTGCGTTATTTCAAATACATTGTCTCCCAGGCATCTTTTCTTTTCCATTGTTAGGCCAAGACGATCTCTGAGCAGTTCTTTTTCAATCAAGGCTTGGAGAAGCCCTTGTTTGGGTCTTGATTTTCCTAGAGTGATCACCACAGAAACATCCCAAGTGATTATTATCTAGCCAAGACGGATTGTCGTCAGAGCTCCTAGAATTGAAAACCAGGGAGAATTATATTCAACTGTTAACATGATGCTTCATCATCCCAGTGGTAGACTCTCCAAACCCCCAAGCTGGGAGAGATGTTTCAGCAAGTCTTTAGACAGACATCAATGTCAATTCCTTAACAGACACAGAGAGGCATTAAACCCTGCCACACACAGTAATTCCATTTCCCCCCTGAATTCCCTTTGACTAGCCACATGAGGCAGATATTGTCCAAAAGAACTCCATTTCTCTTTCAGTCTTTTAAAAGGTGTCGTACCCAATTTAAGGCACATCCACTGGCCTTTTTTTTCCCCACAGACTCAGATACTCTGTGAAGCAGAGTTAAAAAAAAATTGTACAACCAAGTCAGAAATGCCCCCAGCTGTTGTATAGGTGATAATGTCACCATGGCTGGTTCTATCCCTGTCTGTTTCCTCCTTTTGACAGAGGAACAGTAAGTCTTCCCTAATAAATAAGAGGGATGGGGGGAGTGTCCAAGTGATGTCAGTATTAGGGCAGGATTCGTGGATGGCATAATGTAGCAGTCCCTGCTGCTTCTGGAATTCCATGAGAAAGGTGGAAGAGAGAGAGGCTCAGTGCCCTTCGTAATTGCATTTTTTCCAGGGGCATTCTGGGAAAGGATGACTCACCTGTGTGAAGATATTTATTCCTTTGATCCACATTGAAACTGCTACTTTTTATGCTATAGTTCCATGGGTTATGAATATTGAATGTTGCATATACTGAAAGTGAAGGTCAAGTTCTGCTTACTGGCGACTTCAACGCAGACTCATGTCTCTGAAAGGCAAGCTACCTGCTGTTAACAGAGGAAAGCTGAAAGGTTATACATTGTTAAAATTTTCCTTAATTACTTTATCTGCTCCAGAATCGCTGGTGCACAGTGGGGGCGCCTGCTGCTTTCACCAGTCTTGGCTCTTGGCTTCAGTGTCAGCAGTGCTGTGTGGGGATATGGACAGTAGGAAGGGGGACAGAATAGCAGAACAACTTTTGGAGAGCATCTAATTTAAGGGCTGATTCCAGGCTAAAAGCGGGGTTACTGTGTGAAAATGGTCTCCCCCAGTATTTAAAATTTTATGTGTGTGTTCAGTGAGTCATTCATTTTGTATTTGTTCACGCATTTGAAACATCTGCAGTGTGATAATGTTGAATATTTTCCACATGGTAAAATGGCTACGGTTAATTATGGTCAAGGAAAACTGTTTTTAAAACTGGAATAGAAATTGACCAGACTGTTTTCATAGTCTCTGAAAACAAAACTGGCGTGGTTGATGTCATAGGGATACCCAGAGCTGTCGCAGAACTGGCCAGTCACCCAAATATTTCACCTGCCCTGATCTTCACAAAGGGCCGGGCATCTCGCCCCTTAGCCTAGAAATTCTCCTCCAAAGGGAAGGGAGGGACAGGTGGTTGGAGGGAACTGTAGTTCACGGATAACGTGCTGTGTGCAAAGCATAGTGCTCGGCAAATTAAAATAAAGAACACATGCAATCCTGTGGAAGTCTCCGCACAACTTGACAGAGTAAGTATTCCACTGTCCCACTTTACAGATGAGGAGGCTGAAACCTCAACATTTGCCCACAACCACATAGCTAATCATGAAGCCAAGATCTGAATCCAGCCTGTCTCCAGGCCTTTCCCTTCCAAGCGTCAAGAAGTGAAATTCCAGGTTGTGGAAGTGACTAAAGGGGTTTAGTGAGGAATTGCAAGAACGAGAGTCCGCTTAGTCTCATTCCGTTGACTCATCTGGCTTGGTTTCCCTTTTGTTCTCCATCTCCCCATTTCTCACCTTGGGAGCCAAGTGAGCAAGTCAGCAGTGCTTCTGAGGGTCCGATGACAGCTTTCTCTCTAGGACGTGGGACTTATCGGTGGGGCTGTCTGATGTCTGTTTGGACCTTGATTCATTTCTTCCTAAGTAGGGCTTAATAACTCTTCTATCTCAGGAGAGTAGCAGCATTCTGTGATGGAATAGGGTCGAGTTAGCAAAGAACAAGGAAAGGTGACTGTTTCTCGAGGGCTCTTCCCACTTACAGGATTGTTTCCAAACAGAAAGACCCTTTGCCCTCCCATCCTTACCCAGTCCTCTGTGCCTGTTATTTGGCACACCGAGGTAGCTAATGACAGAAGCCCTGCTTCCCCATTAGAGACATTCTTTGATCTCTTTAGAGAGTTGCAGAATTTAGGTAATTTGTTATAGTTCTGCATTGTGTGCCTAGAAAGTTAGCATTGTCAGGCCAATGGACATTAGGAAAATTTGGTCCCAAATACATTGCTATGGAGGTCTTTGAAATGATGCAAGATATCCAGCCTCCTCCTCTAGCTCTGTTCTTAGTGACTGGGCACACAGGTGTTGACACAGCCCCTCCCACATGCCCAGTCTCCTGGCAGGCGTCTGGTAGAGCTGTGAGGACAGCATAGATCGCCTCCGTGACATGCACTGTAAACTGTAAAGTACGCGAATGCCATCTTCACTGTCACCATTAGCACCCCCTTTGCCATGCAGTGAACAGCTGGGCAGCCCTTGGCAGAGAGGAGGAGGCTGGCTCTCTCATTCTGTGCCCAGCTCCTTTAGGGACCCTGGTCTTTCTAGGTAGTATTCTGAGAAATTGGCTCCAGCTCTCCGCCTTTATGTCCTTTTTGAGAAGTCATGGCATGCCTTTAACCTTTGTTGAGGAATCAACACAAATTACTATGTGTGTAAAGCATCTCATTCTTTTTTTTTTCTTTTGAAATTCTCCACCCCCTCACCCCTGATTTTCTGCATCCCTCCCTGACATTTTTATTACCAGGCTTTGGTTTGGAAAATTATGGGTAAGTTCAAGGGCAGGATGTTCAGAACAGCACTGCACATCTGTGAAAGGAACACAACAGAAGAGCCAGCAGCTGTTGAAAGAATGGAATGTCAGATGGCAGAGGAGCAGAGCCCACTGAGGGGTGGGGAAAGAGGAGGTACCTTCGGGCCAAAGAGGCTGTAAATAACTCCCAATGGGAATTCCTTGTTCCCTTTCAGAATTTAACCTTTAATGGCAACACTCGGTTCTCTGACATGGGAGCGACCCTAACTCAAACAGTTTGACTGCATCTAGTTTTGCAAATTGCCGTTCTTCCATCAGCTGGGTATAAACCTGGTAGAGAAAAGGCAGGTGGAGAGTATGCCAAGAACATAAGCTCCCTTCCTCCTTCCCCCTCCACATTGTTGAGGAGGTCTCAGCTTCCAGGCTTATTTCTCATTGTGCAGGTGATTCGTAAGTACCATGTGTGACAGCATCTAGAAGCATCAGGGGAGCTGCTTATCTCTGGCATTCCTTGGAAAAAATCAGGGACTGTGTTACAAGTGGGAGGGAAGACCTTCCAGGTTTGCTGCAGAAGGCAACTTGAGAATAAAATGGTAGAAGAGGCATCAGAGTCCCCTTGATGCCACAGTGTCGTGTCCTGCGGAATGAGGGCTAAGTGACCTGCTCAAGGTCACCAAGTAACCAGGAGCACAATTAGAGCCAGAAGCTCCTCCGTCCCAGTCCTGACCCTTTTCTGCTTAATCTCTTGGTTTTTTCCCTACTAAATAAATAATGAACAAGGATGTGATAGCAAATATCATTCAGTGACTAACGAGGCAAATAGTGACTTTTAACACCAATTCTGGAGTTTCAGGCTGTTACCATGGGGACAGTGTAGGGCCAAGGAAAATCAGAGATAACCCCAGGTGGAAAAGATTGAATTAACCAGGTGCATGCTTGGGATAACTTTATTTCGTCTCCTTTGGCAAGAGGCTTTGAATTCCTTGATTTTATGATCCTGCTACTCTTTTTTTTTTTTTCTGTACTATTTCAGAGAGGGAGGTAAGAGTTCATCTCTGTTATGGAAGGTCCACAAAGCTGAACACACTGGTTTGGCCTGTTTGAGATTTGTTTTATGTAACTTTTGAGGACATTTTGCCCAACTGCCCATTTATTTCCCTTGTGAAAACACCATCTGATAGCTATGTCTATAAATTCATATCTACTCTCTCCGTCAAAATTAGAATGAATTATTTCTTCTTTTCTCACCGCTCTCCAGAATTTCAAAACAAAGTTTTGGATCATCCGACAGTGCCTTAGAACCTCTTGCTTCTTTTTTGTTTTTTTAAAAAATGGTTATTTCAGGGCGAATGAAGAGAATGTATCCCTTTTTAGGCCCCGTTAGCCGGTTCTGCCTTCTGCAATTAGCATGTGTTTATACCACAAGAGCACTGCATCTTCTCCCCATCGAACGGCACTGGTCCTCCACATCAAGTCACAGCCAGGTGTGCCATCAGAAACTGCTGAGAGATCAGGGCGGGAGCCAGCTGGAGGGAAAGGTTAGCGCTCAGAACAGTTTCATCCAAACAAGGGCAGAACTCATGCTGAACACAACCACGGTTGTGCTGAGGGGTGGGGTCAACTGTTCCCAGCTAGCTTCATCATGGGCTTTATGGGCTGCAGATGGGAACGGAGGTGGGACCTCCGTCTTTGCTTTTATTCCCCTTGTCCTTCTTCCTGACAGCCTGACACGTTGGAGCTTTGGGGAGACCCTGGTCAGTGATGAGTCATTTGTGGTTTAAAAATAGAATCCCTTGCAGCAAGGGTACTTTTTGATGCATATGTCACTATTTCCCGAATTGGGGAGAAGGTAGTGTGTGTGTGTGTGTGTGTGTGTGTGTGTGTGTGTGTGTAGGGGGGCAATCCTGTCCCATCATAGCACTGGGGGATTGGCCACTAGTCTCGTCATAAAGGACTGATGCTGAGAGCCATGTACCTGTGTCCCCAACACTGTCAGTCATCTCTATTAAGTACCAACTGTGTGCAAGACATTTTGCTGGGTGTTGAGGAATTTCATATACTGTGTATAAGACTCAACATTTTCCATTAAGATGTTTAAATTGTATATATTTGTAAGGATTCGGAAGTCTAGCCATAAATATAGGAAAAATGAAGTAACAAAACAAGATCACCAGTGAAATCACTAGTCAGTATATCATCAATTACTAATATGAGCATGGCTAGTGATAAGTGCTGAAGGTTGAGAAGTGGAAAAGATAGCTGGAGTGGAGTGTTTTTGGCGTTGGGGAGGTTTTGAGTTGAGAAGATAAAACTCAGTGTCCCCACAACTCTAGGACCCACAAGAGGGGCTCTCATGATGGCCTGCCCTTTTGGCATCTTGGCTTTTATATTTAGTGTGCGCAGAGTCTAGCGAAGCCCTGCCTTGAAATCAGCCACTGAAGGGTAAGGATCGAGAATGCTTCAGGGAAGGCATAACAGACTCAGGAAAACAGACTATCTCTGGTGGTGATATACCTATTCTCCAACTGCACACGATGACAACCTCTGGAAACTTTGATGTGGAAATTTCCAGAAGTGGCATCGTGAGAGGCATCCCCTCCCTTTCTTCTGAAACTTAGGTCAGGGGACAATATGCTTTTCAGGGGCCTTATTTATGAACTTGTCACGGGCAGAGCATCCAGAAAAGTGATGGGGAGGAAAGTCACGGCAAAGCAAGGCTGTGCTGCCTACAGAGCAGCCACAGCAGGACCCGGGATGTTTTTCTGGAGACCAGCATTTGCCTAGAGGGCCACACTAGGACTGTCGTGAGCTCTTGTGCCTTGTGCCTTCTCGTGTCCCTTTCTCCATAAAGAATATTAAAAGTGACATTTTATGACTGTGCTCATGTAAGGATGAACTGAGTCTAGGCTGGATTTATTACTACATATTCATTATTACTATAGTTACTTTTTCCTTCTGATTTGAAAGACGTTAAAATGAAGACATTTTCATGGGTTGCTAGAAGTATGGTGGGCCCCAAGCACTGTGGCTGCCACTCTTGGTGGAGAGGTTGTCCTATTTGCTCCCTTCCTGTCAGCCCCATCCATCTGGAAATTTTCACAGATAAGAAAACATGCCCAGAGACAGATGCCTTACCCGCCACCCCAGTGTCGTCTAATTGTTTCAGATGAGAAAAGAAAAATAAACATTCCACATCAAACCATGTCTTATGCCTTGGCTTAGGGAAACAGTAACTTCAGCAACCTAGCCCTTTTTTTTTTTTTTTGTAAATGGCACCTGTGGATATGTCAGCAGATTTTTAAAGAAAACCTAATAATCTTGCTTTGCTGCTGAGTTTCGGAGAAACATGTGCGTTGACCATTCTTACAGCTGAAAATGAGGCTTGTCATTTTAGGAGATCTGTTCCCTGAGAGTACCACAGTAAAAAGAACATTTCCTGCATCCAAGGTTTGCAAGCTGAAGTAGAAGGGGCGGGCACTGTCAGGAGTGAGGGAAGCAGATCTGGGGAGGACTGAGATGAGCTGAGAGCTGACGCGTCCCCTGAAGTGTCTTCACAGCTCCAGCTCGTTGTAGCTAAGCAGGAATGCAGTCTCTGATGGCCAGACCTTCCCATGTTCCAAAGAGAAGGGAAGAAACGGGGCTTTTATGTCGAATCTCCAGTTTTAAAATGTTACCCAGGACTCCAAAACTTTTAAAGTACTCTGCAGGCCAAACAAAACACCTCTGCAGGCCAGATCTGGGCCTCCTGTTTTCAATCTCTATTCTAAACTGTGTCTCTTTCTGGTCTTGAATTAGCTCTACTCCCTGGGTGCCAGAAAATGTCCTTAATTCTTGATCCTCTGCCTCCCCCAAAGGGCCCCTTTCTCTCTCCAAAGTGAGGAGACCCTAGGCTCTGGGTGCTCTGACTTCTTTCCTATGGGACACATTTTCAAATGCTGCTTAAGTCAAGGCCCACCTCTCTCTAGACGAATACTGTATGTCGCAGCAATAAATCACCCACAACTTACTGTAAATCCCCAAAGCTACATATCACTGACTCGACGTCATCCCTGAAAATAATGTTGTTAAGACCTCATAAACATACACTCTGTTTGTTTAAGAACTGCAAGAGCTTTTTAAACTTGGTTGCTAGGTCACAAGAGTGTATTTTCCAGGACATAAATGGAAACGAACATAACCCCCTTAAATTGTCAGATTCTTTATAAGAAAAGAGGCCCAAATCTGTTCTGCCAATGTACTAACTTGACCAAAACACAGTTGATTATACTAAGCGTGTACGTGTTGATAGTTGCTCCAGACTGTGTGCTGACTGACTTGGTTAAATGGGCACATTGTATGGAACTTGGTTTAGTTTCTAGCACATGTGGCGGTGAAGCACGGGTTAACATAATCAATCCTGACTGTAGTTTTCATTAACCTTAACATTGGAAATTTGCTGAGCATTAAGGTCAACATTTACTGATGAAATTCTTATGCTGGGGTGGGTCCCCTTCAAGAACAAAATTGGAGGCATCTCTGGACCTTTCTTTCCAGATATGGCCCCAAGTCTGAGCTCCACCTTTGCCTCCTGACCTTTTGCTGTTTACACGGACACTTGGCAGTTAATGTTACGCCAACGGTCGGCTCTTGTAGAATATAGTCTAGAGCTTCGACATTTTCAGAGCTGGAAAAAAAGGTGATCTCCATTTTGACAACCAGATTCCAGCTGTTTCATCATCTGGTTTCCAAATGGAAAACGCTCGTATCACGTTTTACCTGTCACGATTCTCTCAGGAAAAAATTGTGGGTATGGGTCCAGGACCTGCCTGTCAGATGTTGGAATCTACTGGAAGGCACTTGTCCTTCTCTGCCCCATGTTCCTATTCGTACCTAGACACAGAGCCCCCATCTCTTCCCTTGCGATATGGTGTTTACGCCTCTCCCTCCCTTCCCCACAAAAAAGGCAGAAAATGAACCCTCAGCCCAGGGAATGATGGATCTTGATGTCCCAGAGGGAACTGCAGGGACAGGATATAGAGAAAGGGGAAGACAACTCTACCTGGCACGTGCCATTTCCTCTAGCAGCAGGGGAAGTAGGTGAGGAGTTCGTTAAGGGCTTTCCGCTCTTCATAATAGCACGAACAGGAATAATAAGGCAAGGACTGGAGTGAGCTGCATTCCTAATTGAGACGTGATCTGGGCAGCCATGCAACCTGGCAGTGCCTTTGGGCGCAATCTGTTTTAAGTATGTGGTGAGGCTGGGGAGTCAATAGGAGGGGGCATTTGGTGGCTGTGTGTCTGTGTGCATGTGTGTGCATATATTTGGAGGAGGCACGAATGAGGAAGAGCTGGAAGCTGCCCCAAGTAAAATTACAGAAGGCAATGTGCGTAGATTACCATGTACAGCAATGATGCTTCTTTTGTGGGACAAGTACCGCTTTGGGAATTTTATGAACGCTATCGGAATTTTGCTTGCCAGGGACCCTAATGTTGTCCATGGATTCCAAGCTCAGCATTCTGGCTCTGTAGGGTTGGTTCATCTGCTCACTCACTCCTGTTTCTTTTGCCATGAAGGTCATGTGGTAGACACTGGATAGTCTATACGGTTGGGAGCCATCTCCCTCCTGGTATACAAAACATATCTGAGCAGGAGTCTCTCTGCAGTGTGTCTTCTCTTCTTGAGCAGATGCCCCAGCTGCATTTGAAATCTTGAAAATGTAGGGGAAATGCTAATGAAACTAGGGAAGGGAGGCCCTAGGCTTCCTAGCTATTCCTTTAATACACTGAAAGTATTACAACACTGAAAGTAGTATGTAAGGTGAGATGTGTCTATAGGGCAGAGCCTAAACACTCTTACATGGAACTTGGTTTAATTTGTAGCATATGTGGCTGTGAAGGTGTGGGCTAACATAAATCAATCCTGCCGTAGTTTTCATCAACCTTCAAGTTGGCAATTTGCTGAGTATTAGGGTCAACCAACCCTCCCCGCCTTTGTTTTCTGCTTCTCCTATATATTGTGGGTTTTTAAGGGAAGATTTCCTCTTTAGGCTGTAACTCAGGGATACAAATAATCTTCAGCGAAAATTTCCACCCCAGACCCATCACTGGGGTGCCCAAACAGAGGCGAGCGGCTGCCACTTTTCCACAGGGCTGTGTCTCTTATCCATGCCTGGGGAGTCTCTGGGGAGCTCTGTGGGCTCATTCTACCCGTTTTCAGACCAGTTTGACAGAAAACAGAAGAGCAGCTTCAGAAGAAGCCTCATCTCCCCTGAATTCCTTGCTTTCTTCAGATTTCTTCCTGTCTGCACCTGTCTCCAAGCCAGCGGACTGTGACAGTTTAATTGGTGTGCGGAAGGCAGGGCGGGGAGAAGCAGGTGGGGTGACTGGCATTGTGGAAGGAGACTCCCCTGAGATGAGTGAGGAGAACCGTGACAGACAGGCCTGAGAGCGCTGTGCAGGCAGAATGTCCCCGACCCTGGCTTGAAATGGGCACTGGCTGAAGAGGAAGTGTTTGCCAGCCTCCTCATTTCTAAGCCGCTTGGGCCGGCGTGTGCATTCATGTGTGTTGTTGGTACCCTGTCCATTGAGGGGCCAAGACCTCGGCTGGGAGGCGGAGGCCGGGAATGAGGATGGGTGGAACGGAACAGTAGTGCCACCTCGCCGTTAGCAGCAGGATTTGGAATCTGGGATTCATATTGCTCTACCCACCACTTTATAGCCATGTGTCCTTGGGAAAGCGAGTTAACCTTTCCAAAATGGAAGGTCTTTTCTTTGTGAAACTGGGTGAAAATGGTGATGAGGAATGAGAATCACACCTACTGTGAAGTCATTGGTGGGAAGAATTAAGTGACATGTGTCAAGCGCTTGGTCCAGGGCCAGCATGAAAGTGGCCAGAAAAGTATTAGATGTTGTTGTTGTCCTTTTGAGGTTTGTTCTGAAGCTTTTAACCAGGTCTTTAGAGAGACAAGATGTGAACATGTTAAAGTTAAGAAATGAAACAGGATGGATTGCAAGGCAGTAATGCGATTCATTATCGAGGTAGTGGGTAAGACCAGAGCTGCTTCAAACGGCCAATCTTAACTCATTAATGGTTTGTGAAAGCAATAGAGTGGGGCACAACACACATTTACAAAAGATGAGCTTGAACAGATTTAGATAAAAATACTGCTCCAAAAGGGCAATGGGGTTACATGAAACTTTAATTTCAGTTAGTATACACAGGTCTATATAGCTGCATAGACATGTGTAGACGGTTTGTGATGTACAATACATTTCTTACAGTGGGTTTTGCTAAAAAGTAGTTTGAGAAACACTAGCTTTGAGTCCAAAAGGGAGCGTGTTGTCTGGGCTGCAGCAATTTAGGGCACCTTTCAGGAGGAAAGGACGCTCGACCTGGGTCCCCAGGCACAGGTAGAATTGAGAGAATATGGAGGACAAGGAGAGGGAGAGCAGTCCACAAACCCGCCCTTGCTTCTGGCACCAACTGCAAGTTCAGGGAATTGCCCAAACCACCCTCAGCCTTGATAACTCACGAAGGACCCCAGAACTCACGGAAAGCTGGTATGGTCACAGATGACTTACGACAGTGAAAGGGTACAGATGAAAATCAGCCAAGGGAAGAGCTACATAAGGAAGATCTGGAAAGTACCAAACTCGGAGCTTCCATTGTTCTCTCCCGGTGGAGTCCTGGGCAATGTTACTTCTTCAGCATCCATGTGTGACAACGTACAAGGAACATTGCCAACCAGCAAAGCTCACCAAGCCTCAGTGTTCAGATTTTTTTTTTTACTGGGGTTCAATCACATAAACTTGGGTGACTGACCTATGTCCAGTCATTTTGGAAGTTGACAGATACCATATGACCCAAAGCCCCCCCACCATATGTCACATCGTTAGACTTTCTGGTGTGATTAACCACGCCCGTTCCCGTTGTTGTTATCTCCCTGACCCAAGACACTCAGGCAAAGACTTTTATCAGACATGGCCTCACAAGGGCTAACACATTGCCTCCCAGAAGCCAAGGACCTCGGCCAGCCCTGTCTCGGGATAAGGTTAACATCTGTACAGCAGAGTCAGTAAGGGGATAGGGCTGGTGGAGGAGGGTCTCTTCTGGGGAGGTGGGGAGTGGGTCCTTTGAACACGTGTGTGAATAGCGGAGGAGAGGAAAGTGCTACTTCGCTAAATCTGGTGTTTCCAGGGACGTCATAAAGTCACTGTTGAAAACAACATGATTTATCTGTCTCCTCAGCCCGTGTACATGCAAGCTGAATAACTTGTCAGGTGAATCTGAGGCCAGTCAAGTCAGACTGGGCACAGGGGACAGGAAAGCGGCCACGTGGATGGCTGCTCCCATGTGGGTGCGCTGTCCTGGGCACAGTGGGCCGTGGGTTTGACCCCGTTTGCTGACATGGCCAGGGGACCAGGACCCTTTCTGTGCTCTGTTCCTTTGCAGACCACATCCATGGGCCTCCAGGTGCCCTTGGCGGCTTTGGAAAGGAGAACATCTGTCTCCCTGCTCCAGTTTACCTTCCCTACTGTAAGCATTGATGAGGTCAAACCCAGAAAACGCTGAGACCTCACGCTGGGGATAAATGCAGATCTGGCATGTCCTCAGGCCACGCTGCCCCCTTGCCACCTGACAAATGAGACAGTCTCCAGCCAGGGACAGTTTGTAATTGTGCAATCAAATTAACTTGGATTTCAGCTTAATGAGCTGCTTAATGTCCCAAATGAGGCTGAGCCCTAATGTTTAGAGAAGCAAGCTGGACCCCAGGAAAGGCAAGAACAGACTTAAGTTAAGGCCTGTTAGCATTCCTTGTGCTCGCAAAGGAAACCTTTCCAGAAATCCATCCTCTCGTGTGAGGCAATCCGTTAGCACCCAGTTCTACTGTAGTTTTGCTAAGGGGGTTTCCTGCCATGGCTCATCAACAGTGCAAAGAACATTTTACTGGAACTCTCTGCTGAACTCTACGTCCTGGGGCATATTTCTCAATTTCATAGCACCTCCGTTACCTCAAATGAACAATAAGAAACATCCTCCTATCTTTCTCTGAAATGTCTCCTTTTTCCCTAGAAGTGTGTTTTTTTTTGTTGTTGTTATGTTTTTTTTTTTTTTTTTTTGTAGTTAAACACTGATATTCTAGAAGCAAGTTGATCTGGTTACAGATCCTCACTCTATTACTTACTAGCTGCGTGACTTTGGGAAGAAATTAACCTCTCTGAGCCTTGGTTATCACAGTGGTAAATACAGATAATAATTCCTGTTCCTCAGTACTGAGAACAGTGAACAAGATACTGAATCTGAAGCAGTTAGTGCAGGATATAGAACATATTGGCACTCGCTAAATCTGATTGATGATGATATAAAGGTGAAATTATTTTCAGTCTGAATTATGCATCGCCAACTTTGGTATCAGTAGTTTTTATTTACATTAAGCTGATGATTTAGCTCTTGTTTAGAAAATGACGGATGACTCAGTAATTAACCCAATAAATATTTATTGGATGGTATGATGTGCCAGGCACTATTTTAAATACTAGGCATTTACCAATTGTAGTTTCAGAGGGAGACAGACAAGAAACACGTCAAGAAATAAAAATAAGACAATTTCAGTTGATGATCAGTACTGGCAGAAAATTAAAATGGTAATGAGAAAAGCAGCATTTCTTAACTTTTTTGTGCTGAGAACTTCTTTGGCAGTGAAGACCATGACACCCTTTTTAGAATATTTATAAATGCGTAATATAAGAACCTCGGATTAGAGGAAAAGCAATTCTATTGAAATATAGTTATCAGAATATAAAAAAACAAATTCATGATAGAGTACGTGCTTCTTGACTGGTGCATTATTATCAAGATCAAGTGCAACAGTTTTAATACAATCCTGTAATTTTAAAGTAGAATTAATGTAAATGGTATTTTGAGATAGCTCTATCAATTGTAGTCTTTATATAAATATCTGGGATTTTTGTTATGAACTAAGTCAGAAGTATCATTAATACTACTCTAGTTTCTTGCCCACATTTGTAAGGAAAGGAAATGCTAAATTCGAGTTAGGGGTTAATGTAAATAAAGATATAATTTCTCTCATACAAGGTCATGGACTCTCTGAATGTTATCCAAGGACCTTTCGGAGTCAGTGGCCGCTGGGTAAGAACCCTTGGGACAGAGAGTGATTTGTGCTGGGGGTTGAGCTATTTTTCAGAGAAATGAGTATCAATATGATTTCTGCTTTTAAAAAGCCATTCTGGACATATAGATTAATGGAATAGAATTGACAGTCCAGAAATCAGCCTATACATCTATAGTTGATTAATGTTTTTTTGTTTGTTTGTTTTGTTTTGTTTTTTTACAAGGGTGTCAAGATCATTTAATGGGGAAAGAACAGCGTTTTCAAAAAATGGTGATGGGACAACTGAGTAGCAAACATGCAAAAGAGTGAAGTTGGATCCTTACCTCATACCATCCACAAAATTAAGTAACAGTGGCTCAAAGTCCAAAATTTAAGAACAGAAACTATTAAACTTTAAGGAGAAAACGTAGTGGTAAACCTTTGTGATATTGGATTTGGCAGTTAATTCTTAGATATGATACCAAAAGCACAAGTAACAAAAGAAAAAAAATAGATAAACTAGATCACATCCCAATTTAATACTTGTGTTACAGAGGACAAAAACCAAGACACGAGAACACAACCCACAGAATGGGAGAACATATTTGCACATCATATATCTGTCAAGAGGCTTATGTCTAGAATATGTATATATATATAGAACTCCTACAACTCAATAATAAAAAGACAACCCAAATAAAAAATCAGCAAAGGATAAATATCAACACATTGGTTATTAGGGAAGTGCAAGTGAAAACCACAATGAAATACCACTTCACACTCACTAGTATGGCTTTAATAAAAAAGACAGCTCAGAACAAGTATTTGACAACGATGCAAGTATAGACAAATTGCAACCCTCGTTCATTGCTGGTGGGAATGTAAAATGTTGCAGCAGCTTTAGAAGGCAGTCTGACAACCCCTCAAAAAGTTAAGCACAGAGTAACCATAGATACAGCTATTCCACTCCTAGGTATATACCTGAGAGAAATGGAAACACATGTCTACTTACAGCACGTGCTTGAATGTTCATAGAAGCATTGCTCATAATAGCCAAAAGGTGGAAACAATAGACACTTGGATTAACAAAATGTAGTATATCCTACAGTGGAATCATATTTGTCCTTCAAGTGGAATGAAGTATATGCCATATGCCACAATGTGGACAAACCTTGAAAACATTATGTTAAGGGAAAGAAGCCACTCACACAAGAACACATGTTATAGGACTCCATCTTTATGAAATACCCAGATTAGATAAATGCGGAGAGACAAGGTAGATCAGTGGTCACTTAGGACTTACAGGGGTTGGAAGACGGGATTGATAGCTCAAGGGTGCAGCGTTTATTAGGTGATAAAAATGTTATACAATTGATTACAGTGATGGTTGCACAGTTCTGTGAACACACTAAAAACCATTGACTTGTACACTGTGAATGGGTAAACTGTATGGTATATTAATTGTAAGTCAATAAAGCTGTTAAGCAAAATCATTCTGACTGTGATGTGGAGAATCGAGTGCAAGATAAAAAGCCTGCAGAATATTTAGGAGGCGGTTTCATTAGTGCCGGTTAAGAGGACGCGGCCTTGGGCTAGGATGGAGGCAGTGGAGGTGGGGTGCACATGCTACAGGTATGCGGACAGAATGTGCTGTGTAGTGGCAAATAGAAATCCAGGCTGGCTCCTAGGATGTTGACCTTGATAACAGGCATTTTCTTCCTAGAAGACCCGAGTTTTTCTTACAATTTGTAGACATGTTGAGAGGATGAGTGGCAGACCTAAACACTACAAACTCTTTGGAGAGTTGGATTGCAAGGGGTTACCATCAATTTTACTTGCCTTTGAACAGGGAAAAATATTCATGCTACACACACACACACACACTTACCACATCTTCTCACACATTCTCATGCATGCAAAGCAATGCTATCAAAACCAAACACTTCAGAAAGCCAAGCCAGGAGAGAAAGAAGGAACCCCCAGCTTCATGACTTCTCATGTTGAGACTAAATTAGTGCAGTAGAAAGGAGTGATTAGAGTAAGTAGGAGGGACTCTATTCAAGATTTTGTGTATCTTAAGCATGCCGCTCAAGCATACTTTTCTCCCAGTCACATGTATAATAGTAAAGGAGGGGAAAATGTCATTTGAGGGCCTTGGGTATTACAGGATTTTGATAATGTCAGCGAAATAATGGCTAAAATAGCTATGATTTCTCCAATCACTTGGTCCCAACTGAAGCCTAGGCTGAGTAAACTGTCAGGCCAGGCGTGTTAAAATCCGAGTTACTTAGGGTTCTTCTCTGGAGACAGCGTGGTTTCAGTAATGAACGAGCGCTGGAAATTGAAAAAGTAATCAGATTGTTAATTGAAGTTATCCGCTTCACCTCAAACAGAAGCAAATGAAACCCTCTTCCTGAACATGTAAATTGCTCCATTGAGGGCAGTCAGGGGTGTCCCAGGATGTGGAATTCTCCATGGCTCTAGTCCACACAGAAGTAGAACCTTTTTCCCTGGAGTGGGGTTTCCCAAGAACCTCAGCCTTGAGCCAGAGAAGCAGGAATTGACACGCACTCAGTGATGCTTGAAGAAGATGTATGTCCCTCAGTGTTTTTCAAATCCTTTTCCTCCCGTGCCCCTTGCAGCCTGGATGTCCAGTTCCATTAAATTAATTGACAAAGGCTTTATTTCTAATCTCAGTTGCTCCAACTTTATAATGCTAGGTGAGACAGTGCGGTGTGGCTCCCGTTTCTCTTCCACAGAGGGCAGAATGGATTAGAGAATTTGTGAAGTTTCTTCTTCACTTTACCACTCGTGGCTGTTTTTCTTAAATTGAGGTACAATTTACATAGCATAAAATTATCCATTAGCCATATTAAAGTGGATGATTCAATGGCATTTAGTACATTCACAGTGTTATGCAACCATCACTTCTGTTTAGCTTCAAGGCATTTTTATCACCCCTAAAGGACACCCCATACCCATTAAGCAATCAACTTCCCATTTCCCCATTTGCCCTGCCCCTGGCAACCAATGATCTGCTTTCTATTTCTATGGGTTTACCTCTTCTGGATGTTTCATATAAATGGAATCATACATGTGCCTTTCTGTGTCTGGCTTCCCGCACTGAGCATAATATTTTCAAGGTTCATCTATGCTGTAGCACGGTAGTAGTATGTAGTAGTAGTATGTAACATAGCATGTAGTGTGTCATTCCTTTTTGTAGCTGAATAATATTCCATGGTGTGGATGTGTCCCATTATGCTGATCCATTGATGGGCATTTGTGCTTCCACCTTTTGGCTATTGTAAATAATGCTGCTCTGAACACTTGTGCCCAAGTATTTGTTTGAATTTCTGTTTTCAGTTCTTACGCACCTAGAAGTGTAATTGCTGGGTCATGTGATAATTCTGTGTTTAACTTTTTGAGGAATCGCTAAACTGTTTTCCATAGTAGCTGCATCATTTTACATTCCCACTGACAATGTACAAGGGTTGCAATTCGTCCACATCCTCGCCCACACTTGTTATTTTATTTTACTATTTTATTATTTTTGCTTTTGTTTGTTTGCTTAGAGCTACCTCTCTCTGTTTTTTATTTCTAGAGTGAAAGTAGCTCCTGGACAGTATTTGAACCCCTGGTTTGACCTCAGGGGTTTGTTCCATCTACCACGGCAGCGTGAGGGGTGGGTCCGCAGGGCAACATTGGATTCAGAGTTGGGATTGAAATCCAGGTCTGCCTCTTTCTAGGAGTGTAATCTCCGGCAAATTCTAACCTCTGCAAGCCTTCCTCATTTCACCTGCATAATGGGCGTGATGCCTTCGACCTTAACACTGGGGTAAAGATATGAGTCACGTCCTAGCACGTGCCTGGCAGGTAGTCTGAATACGTGCTCTTCCTTCTCAGTCATGAGTACCAGTAGAGGGAAAGAGAAGGATTTCCAACAATGTGCTTTTAAATTCTTATTTTTGGTATTGCACCTTATCATAGACCGTTTTCTCCGCAGTGATTTCCTGCCAAATCATGCTTGATTAGATTAACATTGAAATTTTAATTAGACTTGTTCTCTGTGTGTATACCAGTTGATGGGGGGGTGGGGGGGGAGGTGCATCTGCGCAACAAAGTCCTGAAAGTAAACTGGGCTAACTCTTGATCTTGAGATTCCTCAGGTGCATGACCCCCCTTCCTTTACTTTCCACTGTGTCCATGGTCGGGGTGGACTTGGAGTGGTTACGGATCTCCATGTTCCTTCCAGAACATGGCCTTCTTCTCATTATTCTAAAAAAAGAAAGAAAGAAAAATTGTTGGCCGTAGACTGCTTCATTCACTTTGGAGGAGTCAACAACTGTTTATATTCCTTGTGAGGTAAACATGAATTTCTACATGAAAATTCCAGCCACATCTTTCAGATAACACCCACTGAGAAGTCCCAGGAACACAGTGTGCGTGGTGGATGGTTCTTCTCTTGCTCTCCACACAGAGCAGTATCGCTGAGGGTTCCGCTTCCCTTGGGGTTTGGCCATGGTGGTGGTGAGGGTTTTGGACTGGTGCCTCTTGAGGACGGTGGTGCCACATGACTACAGGTCGCAGGACTTGGAATTTCTGATCACAGGAGGGGGTTAAGTAATGGGAGAGAATGAGAAAACAGTGAGAGTGTGGAGGCGCAACGCCCAGTTAGCTCAGAATATGGCAGACCAAGGAAATGACTGGACAGGTTAATAATTTTCTATGCCTTCCAACTGATATTCTTTACATATTTACTAAATATTTATGTAGTGTAGAGACTGAGCTTTGTGTGGGGCAAGAGGAGGAGGTGCAGGAAGAAAAGGATTACAGAGTTGCCTAGGCGGCCTTGGCCAGCCCCCTCCGCAGTTCAGAGACCCTCTGTTGCTTTTTGAATTTGTTCTTACAGAGTCTTATCTCCTCGCAAGTGGCTTTTCCAAATATTCTTCATAATCATGTGTAGTAAGTATCCTTGCTGAAAATCCCATTTTTGCACCTCGTTACTTTTCCAGTGATCTTTGGGTACTTTATACATTGACCCCCCTCAACCCCCCCAGGAAACTGACCAGTTGGCCCGCCCCAGAGATGAATGGCCCCACGTTCATCTCTGGCTGAGAGTTTCCTAAAAACATTTTAATTTAATGCTTATTCATTTTAATTTAATTTAATGCTTAAAGTATTTATATCACCTCACTCCGTCCTCACAAGATCCTATAAAGCAGGTACAAGTTTTATCCCCATGGTACAGGCGAAGAAACCAAGGCACGGCGAGGTTACAGTGGCTTGCTTGAAGTGACAGCTAGAAAGCGCCACAAGGAGGATTTGAGTCCAGATCTTTAACTTTAATCCCTGCATTTGTCTTGGGCAAAATCATGTATTCTTTCTTTCAAAGCCAGGATTTCAGACCTCCTGATAATGACAGCAAATGAAAGCGGTTTGAGGATAATTTGATCCCAAAATGTCATGCATACCAAACCTAGTGACTTATTTTGGAATCAAATTGTTATAATCATGAAGTATAATTATCCATTATGTAAATCTTTCTGAGAACTGGTGGGAGCTACCCCTCTATAAAGGTGGTTCTGTTTTAATTCGGTTCCTAGGAAGTATTGCATGTATGTCTTAATTTGTATTCGGCAGTCCCTTCCAAGTCACTGACTTATTAAAGCTTTAGAATGATAGAGCCCCGAAGTTCCCAAGCATCTTCTGGGGCCTGGTGAACCTCGGAACCCCACATGGGTTTAGTCAGATGCTCAATAAGGAAAGTGATTGATCACTTTTCCTGTCGGTAATAGTTGAAAAAAAAAAAAAGAATGCCAGGAATTTAGGGAACGTTTTCCATTTTCTGTTTTTCTCTGTGGACCTCAAATTGCTTGCTTGATATTCTGGCTGTTTCCAGGGTGTTGACGTCAGTGAAACGGCATGCACAGCGTAATTATTTAATATGCTGTAAACTCTGTGCTACGGTCTGGCAAAGGAAATACCGCCACAGGCAAAGGAAAGGTGGGATTACATAAAAAAGCACTAAGCCTTGTTTTAATTACTCCCGAAAAAGGATAATTCTGGCTTTTAAGATGAACAGTACAAAAAGAGTGTCTTTTGGAATGAGGGAAGTACACCTCTTTCTTAGAATACTAAAATTATTCTCCTGGACATTCATTGGCTGTCAGTAAAATGGAGACCATACAAATCCTTCCATTGCACACCCAGGAATGTGTGGCCATCCTCATAGCCCTCCCTTTTACCTGAAGCTCCTCCTTATGGGGTGAACAGGTTTCCTCAGAGCCGATAGGATTCATTCCTCTTCTCTCCCGAAAGCATCCAGTCCTGGTCTGGGCGAGGGGAAGATAAATCACTCCCAGTGGCCATGTTGTAGATTACTTAGAGCCAGTTGTCAGTTCTTTTGTCCCTGGGAAGTGTTTGAAATGAGATTGTTTTCGACAGATTGTCCATGATAAATGATTTTCCGAGTAAGAAATTGCTTTCAGTGCTGAACCTCACCAAATCACCCTGACAAATGTTTGTGGCTGAAGGGGACTTTGCTGTGCTGTCTCATGCCGGGCTCTCAGGCCAGGGTGGGTCTTACAGGGTGCCTCTTGGGGGAAGACAAACAGGGCCGGAGATCTTTGTTTCTGGACTGTGCCTTTGGTCGGCTCCCTTTTGCTGTTGCTAAAAACCTTTTGGCGGTCGCTGAACATCCAGAATATTCCAGATCTGAGAGGAGTAGATAGGGTAAAGGGGCATCTACATCTGTTAGTTCTGGGTTATTATGTTGTTTCCATGTGTAACTGTAGGCGTGAGGTGACTGATGTCAGTTATTAATAGAACAGCGATGTGTACACACAGCAGGGGCAAGAACCCTCTAGGCGGTGTTCTCAACCTCTTATTAGTCCACAACCCTTCCTGAAAATTTACAAAAATAGTGTGCCCTCCTTCAGTATTCTTTGGCATTTCCAAAGAGACAAAATACCATGTGTAAAATCCCAAAGGACGGGCAGAGCATGCCTTTTCCAGCTGTACAGAACGCACTTCCTCTGCTGACTCCCGGAGTGTAGAGCCCTCCTGCATGACAATCACCTATCACTTGGCAACGGCGGCCCCCAGGGTATTGGCAGGAAGGTACCTCCAGAGCTAGAATCTGGGGTCTCAGCCTGTAGCATCATAGGGCTGTTTAGTCGGGGCCCGGGTGAGACAACAGTTCTGCTTGATGGGCCAGTAGCACTGTCAGTGGGATCTCAGTAGTTCCACTGCAGACGGGGTTGTTACCTTTTTCCATTTTGTCCGGTGTCCTCTATGGCTCCTGGACTGCCTGCCGGGTCCCAGCGCTTGCCTTGTCCTGAGGCCACAGGAGAGAGGCCATACATGCCTCTCCAGTGATGGTTGCGCAGTGGCCAACAGCCCAGGCCAGCCCTGTGACTCCCGTGGCTGGCTGTAGGGGTGGCACAAGCCTTCTGTGGTATGGGTTCCGAGAGAGTTAGGGGGAGACACTGTACCCTGAGGCCTAGGCTGTGGAGGAACTGGCTCCCACGGGGGTTGGGGGGAGAGAATTACTGGGATACCAGGTGGCTTCTGCTGACCCCAGAAGCTGAGCCTGTTGAGAACTCGCTGGTTTTCCTAGTCATGGTGGAGGCTCGCGGGGTAGGTGGAGAAAGATGGGTCTGTTCCCCCCATCCCCCACAACCTTGTTCTTCCTGAAATACCCCACATCTTCCTAATAGTATCCATTTCTGTTTAGATGTGCAAATGGATGGACTGAGGCTTGAGAGGCAAGGTGGGTACCCAGGGCAGCCAGTTGGTCCACTTCAGCGTCAGTCTGTTTTGCTGCCATATCCATTCCCCTTTGTCTGTCCTCGCCTTGCTCAGATTCTCTCTGGCTGGTGTGCCCAGTGCCATTCTGCCCTCGCTTAGCATACTGCAGGGAAAACTCAGTGAAACAGTCATCGCCCAGTAAAGCTGAATGTCAACGGTCCAGTACTGCCTATTGGATTGACATCATTCATTTATCCATCAAACATTTATTGAAACTGATTCTGCATCATGCCCTGTGCTGGCTGCTGGGGCCACAGAATGGAATAGAAAAAGTTTCCTATGCTTAAGGGGCTCACAGTCTGACATGGAATCTCACAACTGTCAGTAGTGGTAACAACAACAGCAAAAGTACATTGAGTGCTTACTTTATTCTAGTCCGTGTTCTGAGCGTTTGCTTTTCACGTGTGAACCCATCTAAGCCTTACCGCAAGCCTATCAGGGGGGTGCTGTCTCCATTCTCATTTTATAGATGAGAATCCAGGCTCAGCTCCCCAGCGTCACATAGGTAATGGACAGCGCCACCAAGATCTGAATCCCAACGACCCCAGCTCCAGGGGTTGATGCTTTAAAGCGGTGCCACATGGGAGGTGAGACTGGGGCAGGGAGGGTGTGAGGGAGGGAGTGCTCAGCACCTCCGTGAGTTAAGGGAAAGCAGCTCTAGGGAGCTGATGCTTCAGCTGGGCCCTGTGTCTTCCCACTGCATCCTGGTCTTCAGCGCTGATGGGAAGCAGCAGTACGTTCCTGACCCTCTGGGCTCAGCTTTAGGTGCTGGGGTTGCCCCCCAGTCCTTTCTTATAGTGTGAGGGTGCTCCCAGAGGAGACAGCTTCCCCCGTGTTCTCCACTTGGGTCCAGGGATTTGAGAGCTGTGTGCAAAGGAAGGTATGTCTATCCAGGTGCTCAGCTCCAGTCCCGTAGCATGACTTTCAAAGTGACAGGCTTGTGGGATTGACAGCCTTTTAGGACCCGTTCAGAAGGAATCCAGCCAGTTCTTTTCTCCATCTGGGATTATGAGCCATGGGCCTAGGCCATGCCTTGTTGGTTAGAACAGAAACGATAACAATTGGCACTCTATGCTGGGAACAGACACATCTACGACTAATTAGATCAGCTGAACCCCAGGTGTATGGGTCCATGGAGCTGGAACATCCCAGGTAATTCAGCAAATATGGCAAAAGAAGAGAGACAGGCAGGGACTGAGATCGACTGACTCATGGAAAGCACCCCTTTCTCTGTGCTCTGACCTCAGCAGCAGGTCAATAACAGAGGCCTGGGGGAGAAATCAGTCCAAACCTTTCTGTAGACACCAGGTTCATGCTTGGAATGGCACAGTTGGCTTGCTCACAGACACATCTATTCTGGAACTTCGCTGATGTCAGGAAATACTCCAAGTGGTGAGGACTCCCACACACTTGCTTACTGCCCCAGATCTCTGGGCCTGTTGGGCTGTTTGGTGCTGAGCATGAGCCAGCACCACCAAGATGTCCCATTTCCCTCTTCACTTTGTCTGTGACCTCTGCCAGGTGACCACATTTGTGGCCTAAGCTCGCTTTCCTTAAACGGTGCTCCCTGCAACTTGAGAAGTGATCCTGTTAAGGGACCACCCCCCAGAACTGAGGAAAGAAAGGAGGCATGCCAACCAGTCGAGGAAGGAGAGAGGGCAGAACACTGGCTTTGAGAAAAGGGCTTTATGGCCCAGTGAGCGTCAGCAGCCCTGCAGTGGCTCTGAGAGCTTTGGCCCGATTCTCCTGCCTTCTGGTTTCCTGCCACCATGTTTGCATGTCCAATTCAGAAGGTATCCAAAGAGGCCACCATTGTTATGTGGTTTGCATTTTTGGTTCATCCTTGACATATCCTAACTCTCTTGCACTTTCTTTTGACCTTGTTTTGGAGGCAGACAGCTTCTGTAGCTGGAGTGTGATAATAAGGACTTTCGAGCTGGCAATACAGATGGGCAGGGATCAGCTGAGCAAATGACTGGGTCGGTGTCATCTGAAAACACCAACACATTCTCCATTACATCACAATCTGATGATAAAACGAGGACCACTGTGTCTTCCAAATTATAGTTCTTTACAGCCAAAGAGAAATGGCATGATTATTTAAAAGCAGTTCAACCCCACATTAGCACATCCTATAGTCTAAATTCATAAACTCGGATATCGAGAGAATGATCATCATCAGCTCTAATCCCCGACCCAGGCTCAGCTAATCAGGCTGAAGTTTTTGTTTGTCTGTTTTTCTGAGGGGCAGGGCAACTGTGCCTGAACCAGAAATGCAGAGGGTGGGGTCCTCTTGGCCCCAGTGTTTTCCTGGCCTTATCTCCCTAGAATCTGGAATCTGGTCAATAAAACAGGAGCTGACGAAACAGGATGTTCCAGGAATAGTTGCTGTGGTCCTAGAAGCCCCAGCAGCCAAAGGATCTAGAATCATCCCATTGATGTTTATCCTAGACTGGCCCAGGTAGAACCCGGCTGCCGCTGGGATGGGGAAGATGTGAGTCTTGCCGCAGGTCCCCTAGTAGCTGGTTGTACAGGCTCCCTCAGGTCATTTTAGAATCCTTACAGTCATATGAGTTCACATTTTACATGATTGAAATATTTCGACCTCTCTTACATTATGTTGAGGGAAGGGGGCAGTGGGTAGAGTAGATGAGAAGCAGGAGGTTGGAGGTTTATTTCAATTCAGGTTGGGCATTTAACTGTGAGATCCATAAAAAAGGGTCATAATGAAATATGACGCTCAAAACAGAGTGCTCCTAACTATTTCCCAGGGACTATAGCAACCTGATTGTCTCTTTACAACAGTGACCTTCATCTGTAACAAAGCCTGAGATGTGCTTCCAAAGGCAGGAGAGCAAGTTCACTGCTAGACAAGCCTAGACCTACCCTTTTCTCTCTCCTATAGAGAGGATTTTCATTTTACCCCTTCCGTATATGCATGTTACATGCTCTCATGTCTGTTTGACGGACCTGGGATTTGAACCTGAGTATATCTGGCTTCAAACTCCAAGCTGTCCCGCTCTACATCATAAATGTCCTGGTGATACAGTGGCTAGGTAGGTATGGAGTAGTTCTTTAATGCTTAGTGCTCTTTTTGGGAGGGTGGCGGGACATGTAGACCTGCTGAAGAATTTGATGAAAACTGTAGACCCCTGGATGGGTGAGGAGTAAGGAAACACCCAATCCCACAATTGTGACCACAATTTGCAAGAGTCTATCACGCCCGATCCCAGGTTAAGCTACTCAGGGTCTTGGGAAGATTTAGTACCAGTGAAAGATTCATTTACATTTTTTAAAGAAAAAGATTGGCTGATTGGAAGGCCATTTCCAGAAATTTCCTTTTGGATCTTCAGGAATAAAGAGCAGGGATGAGGAGAGAAGAGGATGGAGAGGAAAGGAGTCCAGGGCAGAGGAAATGGGATGGAAGGTATTAAGGAATTATCCAGCAAGTAGTAAAAGCAATTTGCATTGTGAATAATTAAGCTTGTGCAGACCCCACGGACTTGGCTGAAGCACCGTTCTCAAGCACTTTCTTTTCAGGTTAAAATTAATTGGAGTGTTGGTTTATTTATCGTTTCCCTTGGTGAACCGAAGGACTCATCCTGATTTATAAACCGTTCGGCTATCCACTCTCTATCAAGATCAGTGGGGGTGAGTGATTGATGATTTTATTGTGTTCCCAGGCCATTGTTTGTAGAACCCAGATGCTGGTGGCGGGGTCATGACTGCTAGAGACTTCGAAGTCCCAGATTCTCTAGTTTTTATGGAAAGAGAAAACAGGTGACCTCATGAATGTGCGTATTATTTATGTCTTCAGGCAGACTTTTTTTTTTCAGCAGGAACTAAATTATATGGCTAAAGGGGTTAAGGAGGATGACACCCCAGAACTTGGGGAGTTTTAGATTTCGAAACTAGATAGTTTCCATCCCACGAGGAAAGATGCCTGATACAAGCCCCTGTTCCCTGTGTAGAGAAGTCTCCTTGAGACCATTAGTGGAGTGGTTCTTTTATATGCACCAGAAAGACCTAGAATTCCTTCATATGGCTTATTTCCTCTGTCTGCAGTTTTTAATCTCTTGAGATCTCAGAAATAAGTAAGACAAGGAAACATCTTTCCAGCCTACCTCTGAGGAAGGTGGAGTATCCATCCCAGACCCTGTGGACCGGCCTTTTGAGACGCTGCAGGGGAGACCTGACTTCACGGTGATCTAGAAATCGCAGGGCACATGACTATTCCTGTGGCTCTGGATTCTGACCACACGGAATAGACGCCCAGCTTTAGCCTTGAGCAGAGGTATGACCTTGACAAGTCAGCCTGAGGTTAAAGCACATCTTTGCTGTCAAACTGCCTGAGTTCCAATTCTGTCTATTCACTTGCAGGCTAGGTGAACTTGGGCATTTTACTCAGCCGCCTCGCTCTGCCTCAGTTTCCTCTTCTGTAATCTGAAGGTAATAACATAAACCGTAACACCAGTGAGGTTGTTGAGAAGATCAATTGAACCGACATATGAAAGTGCTTAGAACAGTGCCTGACATGTTTAGAGGGCTGGAACAGAGCCCCTAAGGAGGTTGTTTTATTATTTACACTCCGTAAGTTTCAGGTTCTCCCCTTGTTAGGAAGGAGCTGATGGTAAAGGGTTGTTGTGAGGATAATGAGATATTGTAGTGAATGTGCTCAGACCAGTGCTAGGCAGAACACTCACTGTGCAATCGATGTTTGGCCCAATTGGATCGTAACTTTAATGACAAGCAACAGACCAGGTGCTGTCTTGACAGGTCCCTCGTGGATTAAGAGTTGGGGGTGCTGAGAAACCTTGTAGTGGGTCAGAGCCCTTAAAATACGGCTCTTTACCTCCTATGTCCTGTGTATGTAACTTCAGTCATTGCCAAAGCATATGAAGCCAGGGCAGCTTATCTCTTGGTACCCAAGATGCCAGAGCTGCCTGGGTGTGGGATTTGCACCTCTCACCATCACCCCTCAGTCTGAGCAGTGAGTCCGAGTGCCCCTTGTGGATTAAGTTTCTGGTGCTAGCTCACTGGTAATAGTGCTGCGAAGAAATGAATGTACTGGGCTTCTTCTTAGAATGACTTCAAGATTGTATTATGCTGATGGAAAGCAGAAGAAAATCAATGCTCTTCGTTAGGTCCTGTGGTCTAAAGGGTAAAGTTAATTTATTAAGCACGTCTGAGAAGCAATAGCTCCAGAGGTGTGACTCCAATGCTGATTCTGGTAACAGATATGGAGCAATGGTGTCACCAGATAAAGAAACCCAGGCAGGCCCTTCAAGAGCAGAGGATCCAAAAGATTTGGGGATGGATCTAAAAAATAAATAAAAGAAAATGTATATTTTTAAAAAAGGAAAAGGAAACCATCTCATAAATGTTGAAATCTGACCCACAGTAGAGGAAGGGCCTTCTTAGGATTATGGGTATTTGTGGGCAGGATTGGGTGAAGTGGAACTGCCTCTCGCTGAAGTGGTTGAACCACGTGGTGGGGCTTAGCTCTGAAGGTACTTCTTTGGGGGCTAAAGTGAAAACGCTCATAGGAGTCACTTTGAATGTAATGCAGTAAGGAGTAGTGGGGCTTGGGAAGATCTGTCTTCAGGGGACACTTACTCAACTCTAGTGGGTTATTTCCCAGTGGGAACTTGGAGTAGGTCTTTCAGATCTTCTATTTAATCAAGTGATTCTAGAAATGCAGTTGTTGTTTTTAATGTAACACTTCTGATATAAAAAAAGCTGTGTGGGTGGCCATTTTGTGACCTTTGACTGTAGAAGAAGACCAGGGAGCTAGTTGCCTTGTATGTGCAAGGAGGCCATAAAAGGTTATGTGGAAACGGGGTGCTGGACTCCTTTAACTTTGGTCCCCTTCTCAGCTGTCAAGAGAGAAGGGCTCACAGGTTTGGGGGACCCGAGGGAGATACTCTTCTCCTCCAAGCTCTCTCACCCTCTACCTCCCACCTCTAATGGTGGTCCAGGAACTCATTTCCAGGGCTTCCTCTTCCTCATCCTCTTCCAGGAAGTATCCCTGCAGCTCTCCCATTGTGTTGAGATATACAGTTGACCCTTGAACAACACAGGTTTGAACTGCCTGGGTCCACTTATAGTTAGATTTTTTTCAACAAATACTGTAAATGTGTTTTCCTTATGATTTTCTTAGTAACATTTTTCTCTCTAAAGTAAGCAATAAAGCTTACTTTATTGTAAGAATCCAGTATATAATACATATAACATACAGAATACATGTTAATCGACTATATGTTATTGCTAAGGCTTCTGCTCAACAACAGGCAATTAGTAGTTAAATTTTGGGGGAGTCAAAAGTTATATGTGGATTTTCAACTGTGCAGAAGTCGACGTCCCTGACCCCCACATTATTCAAGGGTCAACTATATATTTAAAACCTTAGGGAAATGACTGTTATAAATAGAGCACATTTTAAGTCTTTTTAAAAAATCTTTTGGTCTCATGACATTCCTGCCCACCAAGCATCCAAGGGGTTTATGGAATGTTTATGTATAGGTGGGCACCGCTTGAAAAGAAAAAAATAAAAACAAGAACAAGGAATTCAAAATAGATTGGGAATGAACTATGCTCAGCACAAACAAATTTTTCTCATTAGAAAAGTTTCCATCACAAGGTTTCGTCACAGTGTTCTTGTTGAATTTAAAATAAGATTTAGTTTATAAATGAATTTGATCTACACATAATTTTAAGCAAAAATATCTGCAGCATAAATTGAGCTGCAGCGGTACCTCATGCCACTTTTTCCCCCCTCAGTTTGTTTTTCATTTTCTACTTTGTTCTGTTTGTGTCCTCTTTACGTATCTCCATGTTCTCCTTCTTGGAGACTTCATAGCAAACCCACATACTGAAGTCAGGGCCTTCAGAGGTGACCAAAAATACTCCTAATGTTTTGGGTCAAAAATACCCTTGCTTTAATATAAATGGATTGATATTAGGAAGTGGTGACCAAGGAAAAAGGAAAGGATGAGTGATGGGAGATGATCTGGCATCTACATGTCGTAGCTAATACAGGAAAAAATAGAGAACATTAAAAAAACCAAAACGTAATGAAGGCCTCTGCTCAGAAAGTTTACTCATTTGAGCGTTTCATTCATAATGTGGCAGAGTGGCGGCTCAGAGATACGGCTTAGAAGCCTGGCTCTGCTGCTTACTAACTATTGACCTTTCTGTAGCCCATTTCCTTATCTGTAAAATGGGAGCACGATGCTTATCCTGAAGGATAGATGTTAGGATTCAATGAATGATGCATTCAACGTCAAAGTCACGTGCAAAACTAAAGTCCAGCTTGGAGTACTCATTTGATAAATGTTCTTCTTTCTTATGAATGAGGTCAAGGATAATGAATTCCCTTTAAAGACGTAATTCCTATTTAGAAGACTTCTGGAGTTGATGCCTAGAATTGAAGAAAGTTACCATATTTCATTAATTTTAAGATCCATTTTTTTCATATTTTAACATCTTCAGAAACAAGAAATGTCATTACAATTAATGGCTTTTTAAGGCGATAATTGGCAGATTTTCTTTCTCCTTAGTGGTATGTAAAATAGTGGTCCATCTTCTTATTGATGGCACCTAAGATTTAATGCCATTGAGTATTTATAATTTTAAAGGTGAGCGTATAGTTGTACATTATTATTATACATTACGTGTGTAATGTATAACCTTCTCCTTCTTCCTCCTTCTTCTCATTAACAACTTTTTTGAGATTTACTATCTCATATACTATAAAATGTACCCATTTAAAACGGTTCAGTGGTTTTCAATATATTCAGAGTTATACAACCATCACCACAATCAAATTCTAGAACATTTTCAACATCCCCAAAAGAAACCGTTTCCACTATTAGTCACTCCCTAAAAACCTGTGCACAAATGTTCATGGAAGCATTATTCATAATAGACAAAAAGTAGAATCAACCTACATATCCATCAACAGATAAATGGAGAAACAAAATTTAGTATATCCACACTATGGAATATTATTTGGGTGAAGTACTAATACATTCTACAACATGGATGGACCTTGAAAATGTAATGCTGAGTGAAAGAACCCAGTCACAAAAGGCTAGGTTTTATGAGATTCCATTTATGTGAAATGTCCAGAATGTTTTTATTTCTCTTGAGTATATACCTAAGAGTAGAATACTAGTCATATGGTGTCTTAGTCAGTTTGGGCTGCTAACAAAATACCATAGTAGCTTAAACAACAGGAATTTCTTTCTTATACTTCTGGAGACTGGGAAATTCAAGATCACGGGGCCAGCATGGTGGTTTTCTGGTGAGAGCCTTCTTCCTGGCTTGTAGACAGCCACCTTCTTCCTGTGTCCATACATGGCAGAGCGAGTGAGAGAGAGAGAAAAAGAGAGAGAGAGAGAGAGTTTGTGTGAGAGAGGGAGAGGGAGAGATTGGGAGGGAGCCAGCCTCCTCTGGTCTCTCTTCTTATAAGAGCCCTAATTCTTCATGATGGCCCCACCCCGATGACCTCAGCTAACCCTAATTATTCCCAAAGGCCTATCTCCAAATACTATCACGTTGGAGTTTGAGGCTTCATTGTATAAAATTTGGGGAGACACAATTCAATCTTTAGCATTTGGTATCTCTGTTTTTAACTTTTTGAAGAACTTTTAGCTTCTCTTCTTATTAGCTCTGTTCTGGCCCAGCTTTTATAGTGACCCTTATGAGTTTACTATGAGGTACTTACTCTGAAGCTTATAGATTGCAACATGTGGTCATTCATTTATTCATTCAGTGGAAACTTAATTACCTGATCTGTGCTGGATGCTGGATACCAATAAAAGTAATCAAAGATCACTTGTAATCTACTGAGGGAGACAGGCAAAAAACAAAACAAAACAAACAAATGGAAAAAAAAAACAGTAATAAAACAGATAAATATAAAAAGAACAATTGCAGTCTGTAACCATGCTCTAGAGATAAAAGAGGTCTGAAACCCGTGAAGCAAGATGGTGGTGGCTTGATCTGGTGGGCTGGTAAAGTAGGGAAATTAAAAAGGAGAAAGACATTTGGGACAGAAGTCACTGGTGGATTGGATATGTCACGGGCAAGAGGAGGAATCAAGGGTCTTTCTAGGAGTTTGGCTTGAATAACAGGTTGATGGTGGTACCACTTAATGAGCTTGGAAGGGCTGCATGGGGAGGTTGTTTGGGGAGAAATGAGGAATTTGGTCATGAATATGTGAAGTTTGAGAAGTCTGAGACATGGAAGAAGAAATGTCAAGTAGGAAGTTAGACATGAGAGTCTAGAATTTAGAAGAGACTCGGGGCTGGAGTTCAGCTTTCAGGAAATATAGAGAGGATTTTGAACTAATGGGAACGGATGGGATTATCTAGGGGAAAGGGAAGACAGTGGTTCAGGATGGAGGGAGGAATGCCCCCAACATTTAGAGGCTGGGTAAAGCAGGAGCACCCTGGATGGGCAACTGAAAAAGATCAGAACCTTGGAGGGTGGGATGGCAGAAGCCTGAGGAAGGGAGTGTTTCCAGGAGCAGGAAGTAGTCTACTGCCACGTGGTGCTGAGACATTAAGGAAGACAAAGGCCCAGAGTCATGTGGAGTTTGCTGCATGGGTATTGGTGGTGTCTTTGACAAGTGCTGACAATTTGTGGTAGGGAGGGGGCCAGGAGAGGGGGGAGTGATGGAGCATGACTCCAGGTCCAGAGCATGACCTTGGAAGTGGGTGGGTGGTGTGCACTAAAGGAAAGGTCAAGGACGAGAGGATAGCATTTCCGGTGCTTCACCTGTGTCACAATTATCAAGAAGGTGACAGGAGGTGGGATGCATGGGGAAGACTGTGAGCCAGGAGCTGTATGACTTCAGTCATTGTCATTGGGCGAACTTGTCATTGTGTGTGTGACCTGGAGACATTAGCCACTTGGTTTCTTGTGCCCTGATTACAATTTTGAATTTAAAATTGACATGCAGGAATGCTAGTTTCAGAAACTCAAGGTCGTCCTTGCAGATCCTGCTTTATGATTTAAGAATGGTTGTTTCGTTGACCTGGTCCTTGGGAGGTGTAGGTCCTTCTGCTCTCATGAGTACCTTCTTAAGGCTGCCTCTGCTACTGCCTTTGATTTGCATGTAGCATAGACATCAAGGGTTAGATTAATGACATCAAGATGAATAGGAAGTCCAAGTCTAGATGCAGAAAGCTATTCCGCAGGTCTTCAACCTTAGCTGCATTCCATGCATGTAGGACTAGAACTGGTTTCACTCTTTGCAGGGTACCCTGTGAATTATATCACATTGTTGCACATCATAATTGTATCATTACATGTCATAACAATGGGATTCCAACAGTTATTACTGCACATTCTAATTATGTGATTACTCAGTATTTTACCAATTATGTAATTAGATTTAATTACACCAATTGCGCAAATAACCGATAGTCAACTACAAATTACTTAAAATAAAACCCAGAACTGTACAGACATCGGCAGTTGCCCCCAAAACAACAAGAGACAACAAGAAAAGGAAGAAGGCTTATGAAACCAATGAGCACGTGAAAGGAATGATGTGATCTGGACAGAATCACGGCCGGGAATCACTATGTCTGGAAGTTTCCTGTCATTTTTTTCTCCCACAGAGTGGGTGTTGATATCAGGAATACTGATCTGACTTGGCTATGCTTGGAAAAGCAGATTGCTCTTGTTTCCATAAAGGAAAGGAGGACGGAGAGAGAACAAGAATGAGGAAAGAGCAAGAGGGATTGATGGGAAGAAGGGAGGCATGAGGGAGAGGGGAGGAAGGGAAGTGGAGAGAGGGACAGAGAGAGAGAGAGAGAGAAAGAGAGAGAGATGAGGGGAGGGGGAGGAAGGGAGAGGTAGGAGAGAGGAAGAATAAAACAAGTTTGAAGAACAAAAAAACATTTACTAATTAAATATAGTACATTATGAATGGCTCTGTGCGATGTCAGAGGGATAGTGGATGGGGGAGGGGGTTCACACAGTGTGAGGGATATAAATGATAAACGTCTAAGTATTACTTTGTCTTGTGCACCTGAAACTAATAAAAAATGTTTTTAAACAATATAGTACATTATGATTTCATGTGGAGCACAGAAATATTCGTTTTTCATTTTAATTGTCTGGGGTGGTTGGGTAGTTTTGAACTGCGGTGCCTATAAAAACTTGAAAACCTGGGGCTATAGCCTAGGTGATCATTTTGTTTCTATGGAAACATCTCAGAAGGGTGGTCTGGTCGGAGAGTCGGTTTTCTCTGGCTCAAGTCTCAGAGCCAGAATAGAGAACAGTGGTAAACAAACAAACAAACAAACAAACACAAGCACAACAACTACACTAGTCAGTTTTCTTGGTTTCTTCTGTGCCTGGGAGAAGGCCTACCCTAGTGCTTCTAGAGAGGCGAAGCAGCGCGATGTGTGGAGGTGGAATGTGCACGCATCTGGAGAGAGTGGACCCGCCATATTTGCAGTCTCACTAAGAAACGTAATGGGTAGGTGCCACTTAAGCAATATATACTTAGGGAAAATTACTTGCTGGCCTTGGCCAAGTACTGCGTAACCACTGAGCGCCAGGATAGCTCAGCGTGTGCCCTGGGCTCTTACAGCAGTTGACAGGATGAGAATTACTTCAGAAGTACACGTAATGACTGATGCGTTACTTAACACTGCTATAAAAACATGTCTTGATGCTATTGAGGGTCAGATTGGAGGTCCAGTGTACTTGGTTAGCTCTTGCCTGTATGTTAAAAATGAGCAAAGTGCATAGCTGCAATAATACAAATGGGGAGTGTGTGCTTTTAAATCTAAAACAAAGCCATGTTAATGCAATCTCTCATGCTGTGGGTTTGTCTAGGGAAGCCCCTGATATGGACACTGGGAGCTAAGGGGCCTTGATTGAGACTTATTCATCTGTCCTTTGGTTTCTCCAAAGCCCTTGGATTGGGTTTCAGTTTTTTGCTCTGCTATGATGAGCATTCATTTCTGCTTGGAGGTTTAACGCCTATTGAGGTCAACCCGCAGCTCTGGGTGGTAGCCCCTAGGAGAGGGTAGCACAGCTATGTTGGAAATTTGAGCAAGTGAATCCAGTGAAATTGGAACTAAGAGAGGGGCGTCAGGCTGGAACTTGCAACCCAAGTATCTGTTTCCTTGTCTCCCCAAATCCACCAGATCAGATAAGGTTAAGCCAATGCTTATCAGGAAGTCTGCAACGGTGTAACATTCCGCTCTCCACTTTGCTTGTTGAAAGCTACTGTTGGAGTGTGTAAAATGGAAGATGTGCTGATATTAAGCAGCTAAAGCTATTTCCTAAATGAGACCGAAAGAAGCATAAACAGTGTACACAAATAAGTCAACTAGCAGAACTGTTATAATCTGCATTGCAGGTTCTCAGCCCAGAGCTGGTCATTCTTGGCCTGCTCCTCTAAACGGAAATGCCAATGCAGAGATTAAAGCGGAGTGTAATGTTGCGTGAAGACATGGGCAGACCTAGCATTTATTGAGAACTGACTAGGTGCAAAGATAAACCATTTACAAACTTATTAGTCCTGCAGGGGCACTTCCCTCGTTAAGCATCTGTGGTATGCATACAATTCTGGCTAGAATAGGCTCAAGGAAAGAGATGCTACAAAATGTATCACGTGAGTGTAGGAAGCGCCATACAACCTGAACGGATATCAGCAAAGAAGAGAGAGAGGGCTGCTGCATGGCTGGTCACCAGAAACCTGCCATTTATTCAGCCAATATTTACCACACGTTCACGAGGTCAGAAACTGGCTTAACTAACTGTCTTTAAGGGATTCTGACTTTAGTTCCCATTTGCTCTCTCTAGGCCTATAAGCAGTTTCCATATTTATTGAGAACCAACTATGTGCAAAGATAAGCCCTTTACAAACTTAGTCTACTTGGTAGTACTACTGTGATTTTCTCCATTTGACTGGTGAAAAAAGGGAGCTTCAGACAAGTTAAGTAACTTGTTTGGATTCACATGGTTGCTAATTAGGACCAGAATTTGAATCCGTAGTCTGAATCCAGAGTATTTTCTTAGCTCCAAAATTATACATCCTGTTCCACACCAGTGTCTAAGAAACCCTGGACAATTTCATCATTATAACCACACTTTAAGTATAGAGATTTGCATTGGTGGGCTCAAATTTATTTAGGCACACTCCAGTATTAATGTACATGATAAGAAGAGCTTTGGATTAACATGGGACAGGCTGTCAGTTCCTTCTTCATATAGCCTAGGAAGGCAATTGACAAGGTAATGTTTTGGTTTGCCTTCAAGTGAGATTGGAAGTATGTGGTTAAGTGTACGTTAAAAATTGAACGTTGAACATCTTTGCAGATGCATATATTAGACAGTATTAAATGCTCAAGGGACTCCTTATGTCGAATAAAAGAGATGAAAACTCTTTGATATGGGTATAAAATCAAATATGCATAGGAATTGAGGTGGGAGCAACCTTAGGCTAATAATCCTGCTTTGACAAGAGAAACACTAGCAAACTATCGTTCACCATAGCCTTAATCTTAGGCTGAACTTGGACTCTAATCATAACTCCCTTCATCCCTTCATCTCCCACCAACCCCTGCTTCCATTCATTTCTTCCTTTCGTCCTCCATTTTATTTGTTTATTCATTTAGCAAATTTTATTAAGAACCTACCATGTTCCAGGCACTAGTTTACTCTCTTGTGAAGCAGTGAATAAGACACATAAGTTTGCTGCTTTCATGGAGCTTGTATTAGAGTGGAGAAGGAAGCAAACTTGCGGATTTGGAGGGACAAAAGGAAGGTAAGTGTGATTTGAATTTAGTACAAAAGGTGGAGAGTGATGTACAGTGTAGGAAACTTGTACCGAGGTGAAAGAGTTCCTGTTTGCAGTGAGATCTGCCCCGGAGCAGAGAGACGCATGGTTTGTGGTTTCCTTTTTAACAACGTCGTCTGATAACAGATAATGAGCCCTTATTAGGTGCCCATGACGTCTCACATTTTAACTCATTAAAACTTCACAATCCACTCAGTGGATTTTACAGCATCTCCTACTAAGTTAAAAAACAGTGACTTCTATGTCAGGTTGATAATTCTAAAAACTCTTACTGACTTAATAGTGAAATAGGACATGGTGACATTAAATTAGTTTTTTAGTTTCAACCAGAATAGATGATACTATTAGATACTATTAGTTAGAATAGATGATACTATTTTAACTTAATTGCCTTAGCACGAATAGAAAAATTTTAAAAGAGGAAAAGTGTTTTCTATTTAATATGATTGTTTTTAAGCATAAAATTAAACAAGTGTTCTCCCTCTTTGTGGTGAAACTGGGTCCACCGCATGGCTTTATTTTGCTTTGTTCACACTATGGTGTCATGTGGCTCATAGTTTCATCTGAGCAAAAGTGGTGTTGTGATTCATACACTTTTGTTGCTACTCATCATGAACAAATATTACATCTTTGCTTCTCTACTATTAGCTCACACGCAACTATGGAGTCTTTAGATTGCTTACGAGGAACCTGCAGTCTCAGAAGTCAGTGACAACTTTAAAAATGTTTATGATTTCATACAATCTAAGAAAATAATCCAGATCTTTGTATCCATTTACTATTTAGGCAGGGATGACTAGAAGGAGCTGTCCATCAAAATATATGCTGATTTGAGAGGACAAATGAAGTCACTGTCAAATGATTTAAATGCTCGGTTCAGAATTGGCCTTTCCTGGATTTTCATTTTCTGAGTCTTTCGTTCCAGGAGAGTTTTCTCTTGGCACACTTAAAAAAATTTTTTTCTTTTGTTTCTTTTCCTCCCCAAGAAAGATCAAATGATAGACATGTTTCTTGTAAAGACTTTGGCATTCTAAGGAGCCATCTTTACCTCATTTTGCCTTGAGTTTACTTGCAATTGCATTGCCTAGGACAAGCATTATTTTAGTAGGTAGAGTGGATGGCTACCCTTGGTTGGTTTGGTGGGTGCTGCAAAGACCCCCTATATTCTAAAATACTATCTCTCCTTCTAACTTGAAAATTTACGTGAAATTCCACAATTATAAATTCATTCTTGAAGCCCTTTTGGTTGTTTTGAAAAATCGAAGTAGTTCTTGGTATCACCTTGTACCTTAATCAATCAGGTATCAATTATTGGCTCCTTAGTATGGCAGGCACTAAGCTCAGGGAAAGAAAAGAGAGAGGCTGAAAAAAACAAGCTAAAGGAGAGCTTAGTCCAGGACCGACTGGCTTTACGTTAAGTGGGGAGGTCATTATAGCTTTATTCAGCACAGCTTGTTACCTGACCTCTGCTTATCTGAAGAGATCACTGTCGGTTAATTCTAGGAGCTTCCTTGTCACATTAATGCCCTGTATTTATTGACAGTTGATTCTGTCTTGAAAGATTGTCTATGAGAATTTGCATAGTGACATCTCTGACTCAATATTCCTGAGAAAAGAAGTGAGATAATTAATATTCATTAGTATTGACAGTCTACCTTATATCTCTTTTGTGTCTTTTGGAAATGAACACAACAATACACATACAACAGGTACTGAATAAATGCTTTTTAAAGAAATCAGGTTTTTTTTTTTTTTTTTTTTTGAGGCTAATATCACCCCAAAAAAATACTAGCCTGACAGCTGGCTAAGGTATAACCAGCTTATACTTATTTTGGTTATACTTATTTTAAGTGATTATTTTGTTATTATAACTTTATTTTGGAATACTTTAAGATTCACAAAAAGTTGCAAAAACAGTACAGAATTTCTGTCTACCCTTTCTCTAATGATCGCACTGTATGTTACATTGTCATAGTTATGTTGTCAAAACTGGGAAGTTGACATTGGCACAATATTGTACTCAGGTACAGACCTTTTTGGGGTTTTTGCCAGTTTTTAGAATCACTTTTTTTTATATATATAGGTTGAGGACATTTTATCAAATGTAGATTTGTATATTTTCCTTCCCAATCAGAATATAGAGCTCTTCCATCACCACAAAGAAACTCCCTTGAGAGGAGTTTTAAAGAGAGAGAAAAAAAAAATTGAAAAATAGTCACCAGAAATTTTTATAAGGTTACATTAATGACTTTTTAAATGTTTTTAATTTCAAAATGACTGAGGTTTCAAATCAACTGAAAAACAATTGTTTAGTTGACTACCTGTAAATACGTTATGTGTGGGTTTCAAAAGAATCACCCGTCGTCTTTTTTTTTTTTTTTTTTTTTTAGCCTTTCCAAAGGAAAGCTTCCACGAACCTTAGTTGGTTCTGTTAATCAAAATGCAAACTTGCAATCTACTGAGCAGTGATGTATCATGCTCATCTGCAGTCCCACCCAGATGCATGGCTAGGAAGGTACACAGAGTTATCATTGTTTGTTGGCAGGAGCACAGGTTTTGCAAGGAGCAGGGGAATCTACTTACTGAGGCGCTGGGAATGGCATGGGCAGGAGGTCTCAGCTCCTGCCTTTGCCCAGTTGGTTTCCATCCACAAGTACCAGGAGAGTAACCTGGGGAAGGTGAGGAGGCCCTTCATTTCGTTACCTCTTTGGAGTTCTGACTCTTTGTTCACATGCTGTAGGGAGAAAACAGCTTTTCTGAGTTGGGAGAGAAAGGGAGAGGTGTTAGATATAACAGTATAATTCACGCCCTTCCCCGACAAGACAAACTTACCTCTTCCTCCATTCTTCAAAGATAACAGCCACCTGGATTGGATCTTTTCTTTCAGCTTTAAGTTAAGAAGTATTACACTCTCTTTTGAAATGAGGCCATGCACCAGTGTCTGCCCCACAAAGATGTCTTCCTGCTGAGCCTGACCATTTCCATGAGTGGCTGCTACTAGCACTGTAGCAATCACTTTAGAGAATACCAGGCTTCATTCTTGATGTTCCATCATGTTTTCTTCTTCGCAAGGCCGAGTGCGGAGGGGTCATTTTCCCCCATGTCAGCATTTATACTCTTGTCTTGGCTTCATGGAAACTCCAAATTAGAATGGACCTGGGACAATGAAAATCCACCGCGTGAGACTGATCACTTGGTCACAGCAATATGTAAACAAAACTTTCCAGTTTCTACTTCGTCAGGTGAGGATAGGTTCCTGCCACACTTCTACTTGAAAGGCGGGCTATGTGAGCATCGAACACACTTGGTAAGTTTTAAAGAGAAGAAAGCAGATGATCAAAAATGTCATTTTCCCTCTTGCTATCTTCACTCCAACCAAAAGAAAGGTACACGCCCTAGAATTCATATTCTCATGCAAGCCTCTGCGATCTGAGGATATGTAAACCCCCAAAGGACAGGACTTTGTGAGGGAAAATGAGTTCAGCTTGCTCAGAGAAGTCTGACTGTACCTAGGAGTTGAATAGTTAAAAGGCAGTTGAGTGTGATGGTTTGGTGGCATTGCTAAGTTCTTTAGAAAATGGGCAGAGAAAGTGGAGGCAGAAAATGTATCAGCTACTATTCTACTGCATGACTATGTGTGTTCACCTGTAATTTTTCTATAATTGTTGCCATGTGTCTAGTATGTACAGGTGCCACAATTCAAGGTACTGAACTTTGTTCATGATACGTAGATTCTAACTATAATTTAGAGAATACTCTCCAAATAACAGAAAAAAGCATCTTCATAGGTTGGGTCCTTTCAAAAGAGAAAGAGCTATGTCCTTTGTGACACAAAGACTGTAATAGATGTGGAAGGCCGCCATAGGAGAAAAAAGCGTGTGGTGTAGGTGACGGCTTTAGTTATACTGTCGGTCTATTTCCTCTTCCTAAAGAAGCCCTGGCAGCATCCTGCCCTGAAGAAGCGGCATTTTCCAGGATACTAGGATACTTGAGTTGTGCCATAGCAATGGTTTTCATCTTAGTATTTGCACGGGGGACTTTTCTCCTTTGAAATTTGACTGACTTCTTTGCCTCCATGTTCTTCTGCTTCTTGTTCCTTCTCCACATCTTTACATCTTTAGGTTTTTTGTTGAAGCAATACACATTATAGAGTTAACTTCCTCCAAAACAAAGAGAATGATGTAATAATTCTCCTGTACGTAAACTTGGACCAATTCCCTATTTCCTGTGGGCTGAAGACTAGACATGCTGCCGAGGCACACGCATGCTCCACAGTCTCCTGTCTACTTGCCAATCCTCCAGTCTACTTAGACTCCAGTCATGTGGCACCTCCCTCCATTCCCAGAATGCACTGTGTCCTCTTGTGCCCCCGAGTTTCTGCCCATGCTGATCCCTCTGCTTTAGTACCTTATTCTGTCTTCTTCCCCTGACAAATGTATATTCATCACTCAAAGCCTACTTCAGAAGTTAGGCAGAGCCCATGTTCTACTCCCAGAGCCCTTTTGCTTCTTACTTGGATTTGAGTACTAATGATTGTGATAGCTAAAAGCGACACAGCATTTACCGTGGGCCAGCCACTCATGAAACAGTTATCATCTCCTGACTCATTTATTCCTCTCAACAACCTGAGGAGGTAGTTATTATTTGCATTTTATATATGAGGAGACTGAGGTACAGAGAGATTAAGTAACATGCCCAAGGTCATACAGGGTAGTTAGTAGAATTTTGAAGCAAAGTACTCTTGCATTATGCTTTCAGAAATTAAAATCTGGGCATGCTCCTCCACTAAATGGAAAACTACTCAAGAGTAGGAACCATGTTTGATTGACTATTATGTTCTGAAACTAGTACAGTGGCTGTCACAGAAGGAGGACCTCAGAGATGTTTGTTGGATGAATGTACAGACTATTTATAAATTGTTTTCAAAACTATAGGTGTTTTGAAAACATGTCATTCCACGTAGGCCTTTACGTTTTTAATGGATAAGAGGGAATGAACTGCGATCAAGTGGCAACAGCTGCATCTTGAGGCGTGAGGAAGGGGGCGCTGGGGGGACTCCCATTTCAGTTCTTCCTGCATTTGTTTATCCACATGCTCTGTGGTGCCCGGGTCCTGGTTTGGGACAGCGCCCTGCTCGTGTACATTGGGCCTGCGTTCCCTCTCACAACTGTAACCACACGTACGGGGGACGGGAAGGCTGAGCTCCAGAACATTTGAAGAGGGGTATCTACTTCCCTCTCACCATTTCGAGTCAGAACCAGGAGGGAGAAATTGTGAGTTAGGGCTAGACCATACCATCCTTTGAGTTGTGTTCAGTGTGTCAGAGATCACAAAAGGCAAAGGGGGAGGAAAAAACAAAACAGCTGTATGTTAAGTGGGCAGTTGACAGGAAAGCACTTCTCAGATATCCCATGTGGCTTTGATGGCAGAGGGCAGCGTGATGGGCTTCTGCTCAATCAGTAGTATTTGTATTCCTTGAAGAACTTTAAACGTTTTTATTGTCATCAAGCAATTAATTTTGATAAAAACCCCGTTGGGGAATCTCACCTGTAACTAAGGTTCCACGAAATGGTGAAGGTATGTGTGGGGAACTCACTGTTGACCTACCACGCATGCTGAGGTGAAGGAAAGGTGGCTCCCTTGGGAGTAGGTTTGAATTCAGGGTCATAGGTTGTAGGTATCTACCGGTGCACGACCCCGAGCTTTCGTGACCATTGGGTTTCCTCAGTGCCATGTTATGCCTCAGAAGTCACCATGATCTCTGTAACCAAAGTGTTAGAATGTTGGCATTTAACTGTCTCTTATTTATCTGACCAGCTCAGCTCTGCTTCTGTAATGAACTCTAACCACAGGAAATGATGGTGTGTATCTTTATGTAACCAATACCTTGCTTCTCCGCATATCCAACATATCCAAAAAATTATGGTTGATGTGAAAGACTTAAATGAGGTTGAAGCAACATACATTATAAATAGACGTGCATATGTAAGGATGGCCAGGGAAACCATCTCACTAGAATTAACAGCCAGTTCTGTCACCTTCCCTCTTTTGTCTCTCCTCTCCTTGTCCCTAAGCTGCCTCTTCTCACGTGTAATGCCAGTGCTCTGTACAGTGTTCTGTTTATAGTGGTTTGAACATTTTTCTGCCCCTGTCTTTCATTGCTGAAGTAACTCACCTCTCTCATGTCGACTCTTACCCAGGAGCCGCACTGCAGACTCTTTGATGTAGGTCTTTTCTGCATGGCAGCTAAGGCCAAGCTGTGGTTTGCATTGCATGATGCAACCTTACCCGTTTGGTTGTTGCCTGCAGGTTAACCAGAACCTTTTCCTGCACTGCTCATGCATGTCGCGTGCTTTCCCCCAGGGCCCAGACCTGAATGTAGCGAGCGCTGGGCGCATGCATGGAATTGTCACTGCGAGCATTCCGGTACACTGACACACTGAGACTTAGGGCTCTCTTTGGATGTCCTGGGGGGATCCCAACTTGCTGTCCCACCACAAAGGCCAATCTGCCCCTTGAAAATTCAAGACTAGAATTTTGGAAAAAAGAACGAAATCTCCTGTTTCTAGGCGTCTGCTGAGCAGAGGCTAAGGGCAAGGAATTTAGAAGCGAGGGTCCATTTGCCAAGCAACAACTTACCTGATAATCAGTCCTACAAATTCCCGGCTCTGCATGGATGTGCCCAAAAGGACCAGTATTACGGTACCTTTTCACATCTTTCTGTACAATGTGACCTAGATGGGTTTTGCATGGATCTAATAAATGTTTAAATGTTTCTACTTAAAAAAAAAAACAAAAAAAAAAAAAAAAAAAAAAAAACCTCTTAAGCTAAATGGCCCTGGGAAATACAATCATTGGCCTTTGTCTTAGTTTATTGTGTAAACAGGAGTGCCACTAATTCAACTTTACAACTTTAAAAAGATGTAAAATGGTAGTACTAGAAAGGAATACCATATTCATTGAAGCATGTTGGCATTGCATTCGGCATTATGGATTAATAATTGTGAGCGTTTTCTCTCTTTGAAATACATTTTTGCCTTTAGGCTGTTTAATGACTTTTTTAAAAACTGCTTTTCTTTTTTTTTAACGTGTTTTTTATCCCCTCTTTTATTCTCAGAATGGACTTTTATGAACATACTTGCCAGGATTTGTTTTCTTACTGGATTTTTTTGTTATTTCATATAAATAGATGCTTTACATTTTAGACATAACCTTGGCTGGAAATTGAGAAACATGACAGGTGGGCATTACCAAGCTCTGAAAATTCTGGGGTGGGAGAAAGAGTTCCTAGAGAGCCCCTGGTGGTATTAGCTTGCCAGAGCCACTTGGATTAAAACTACGCACTGAGCAGTCATAATCACACAAAATTGAAGGCTTCATGTCTTGTTTTTATTTCTCCTTATGACTTGTGATTTCCTCAGATCAGAAGAATTTAGTAGATTGAAGCTCTTTCCATACTTCCCTTTTACCCTAATCTGTTAAACATATCCTCTTCGCCCCACAGGAACACACTTTGCTTAGAGTCTCATGACATGTTCTTTTGGTAATCAGTATAAAAATCCTTTGAATGGAAGCCATTTCTCTTCTTGAGAGGAGCTTAGATGAAATTATAAAGCAGACCCGTGCAGAGCAGATCTAAACCGGTACGGTGAAATTCTCTCGCTTGACAGCTTTCAACCGGGGCTGTGGTAAAGAAAACAACTGATCCTCTTTTGTGAGGGCCTTCCGTAAAGAGACCCGTTCTTCTGCTTAGAAAAAATGCAGTGCTTCCAGATAAAGTGAAAGGGTTTCTGACACCCAACACAGAGTGGGGAATAAGTGGATCCATTCACGGAGGCAAAGGAGAAAATCATAAGAAATGAGCTTCATAGGGGCATCTTGGGTCCCTCACAGAGATGTTTTATAGTGATGGGGAAAACAACCCTAGAGAAAAATCAAAGATACAGCAATAGACTTAAGAAGGGCAACTGCGGGAGGAAGCGAGGGACAAACAGCTTCACCCCAAAGAGCATGGACTTCATGATATTCCTTTCTCATTTTGCATTCAAAAGTCAAATGGACACCACTGATATGTTGGGAAGAGCTCTTATTCCTGAGGCACGTGCAAGGCAGTTTTAATAAATAAGTGATTTCCAATGCTAACCAGAAGTAAGTGGGAAAGAAAAAAAAATGAAGGAAAAGAAATAATTCCAGAAGATGTTATTTTCATGAAATAGTTGAGAAGGAAGTGAAAAGAGTATATACTTGAAGATATGATGATACAATCATAGGCTTTAACGAGTCCTTACCGTTTTCTTTGTTAGTGATGACACTTTGTTTCTAAGGGTAACCTGTCACATCCGATTGTCTGTGGTGATGTTGGTCTCCGCTGACCAGGGCATGTTATGGCATTCCTAAGGGGTGACTCCTGCTTTGTACTCAGCAGACTCATGACTTCCAATCAGCAACATCTCAGACTCTCCTTTTTGGCTGCGAGGCTGCCGGGCTCTCAACAAAACTCCTAAATAGGAATACTTACAAAACGTCCATGCCTCAGCTGTCAGCCAGACAGAGCTAAGACACAGCTATTTTATTTCCTTGTGTAACAAAGGTATAATTGTTTTCTATGCCAGATGTCAGAAAGACTTGTACCAGGTCTTTATCTGTGTCGTCTGAAAACAAAACAAAACAAAACAAAACGCAAATCACAGACATCAGAAACAAAGCTATCATAATTATCCTTTAGCATCACATAGAAATCCTTCTGTATCTTTTGACAAATGGCAGTATCCTGGTTGGTGGTAAGTATATAGGTGTTGGGGCAGTGTTTTCTGTTCTTCAAAGTGAAGCAATAGATAAATGGAACAACTGTTTTTTTACATAATTATTTTTCCCCCAGTTGCTCTCAGACCTTCTAAAATCAATTCCCGGCAATCTTTAGTGTTGCCAGTCTTTGTCAGTGTAGCCCTTTCGATGAGACCACTGAGAGGATTGGGTGCTGTTCTGCTTGGGTCCAGATGTGGACTGGAGAGAGCAGGGTTGAAAACCTAGTAGGGCTCTTAGGCTGCTGGCCAATTATTAGAATTCATTGAAGAGAATAGGAAAGGGATCTGTCTCAGGTATCCTCATTACTCCCATCTGATTAGACTGCCAGTTTGGGACCCAGAACTGACTGGGTCTGGCTGTGGAGACAGTAGTTCTTGGCTTCTCCACTCTTCAGTCCTTGCAGGTAGACCGATAGCAAGGAGACGTTGCTAAGGTCAGGCTGTCCACGTGCATCAGAATTACGTAAAAGTCTATGAGGAAGACAGGGATGGAAGCATGGGGCATAACCTAAGTAGGAGACTAATAAGTGACTAGGGAATGCCAAGAAGAATCCAAGGTAAACATCTGGAGAAGAAGGCTCAGACAGAAGAATTTGGAAGTCTTCACCTAATAACAACCCCCCATGACTTGAACCTGTTATGCTGTGGGAATCACAACCCACATGCTCAACGTTGCCCTGCTTGGACAGGCTTTGTAAATATAGAAGGCTCATGCTTGTTCCTTAGGAGCCTCTGCCATTTTCAGTGCCATTAGGAGAGTTCTTACATATGGAGGCTTGAGGCCAAAGTGCCTTGAAACTATGCCTCAGGCTGCTGCCTAGTGGTTGCTCTCTCCTTAAGAAACGAAGACACCAGGCAGTTGCTCTCCACTGTCTAGGAGCTGACTATTGGTTATTACTGGTTAGAGGTGATTGTTTATGGGCCTCTTAACACATGGATGACCACATTTAATACCCAGAAAAAAGGCACTGGCAGCAGAAGGTAGCAGTAGGATGGGTCCTCTATTCTCGCTCCCTCTTAAGTTTTTCTAGGCTTGAAAGGAGTATGGTTCTGGGGGTCAGAGGAACTGTCCCCCCCGACCCCCCTGCCACAAGTTGTGTTGGGTTCCCTGCTCTCCATTCAGACCTGGGACTTCTTCTCTCTTCTTCTCTCCATTTCTAATTGCCTCACCCAGGCTGTCCTATTTGGGTGTGGTTCTGGAGTGTGTACAATTATGCTGGAGGGCAGTGGACCTGTGCATGTGTGTGTTCCCACCCACATGTAGCACCCCATGCCTGTACATGGGTGCTGCCCTTAAAGAACTCTCTGTCTGTTTCGTAGTATTTGTGTATATGCATTTAGTACTATTTCAGTCATCTATCCCATCATGTCTCTAGTCAACGAGAGTTTACTAAAGAAGAGGGGGCTAGCGTTAGTGCAGGTAGGGAAATGAGAGTAAGAATCGTCAGTTGTGACTCCTCAGACAGTTTACTGCAAACGAAAGCAGCACTCATTTGGCAAGACTCTGTTTTATGTAGTAGCTTAACTCTGATTTATTACATAAAAGTTGCTGGCAAATATGAACACTAATTCTACTCTGGTAACAACTGTGATTGAAATAATTGTAGTCTGCAGACAAGCTGGAGAAAATAAGCATTAGTGGGTAAGTTGTCTTGGACATCATTCCAAGAGTCCAACAGTGGAGAAATACATAATATCTACAGATGTAGAATTGGAAGAGATCCTTAGAAGACATATGACTGGTTCCTCCCCCTGCCTCTCCTCCAGATCTGTGCTAAGCCAACCAGGCAAATGAAACTCAGGAAAATGAGAATACACAACCTCTTGTGGCCACTCATTAAAGTGACTCATGGTTTTCTCTGTCAGGAAACTTTGGTTAATTATTTAGTATTTATGAGACTGTGTGGCTGCTTTCATGGAAATATAATTTTCCCGGTGTTTCTTCTTTAATATTACTCAAAACTCATGCTCTAATATATAGAATCACACTAGATGTTAGCTCACTGCACATCCTACTGGGCGTTTGAATTACATTGCAACACCTAATATGGAGGCAATAAAGCAAATACGAATGGAAAAATAAAGTGTGAAATAATTGATTCTATCAGTTTTTGCTCATTAGGGTGATTGCTTGTCTTGGCATTTTTTTCTACAAACAGTTATTATCACTTATTATTACCTTAGTTTTTAAAAATAACTATTACTTGTTCTGTGCTTAGTCTTTACTCATTATCTAATTTCTTCCTCGCTGTTGTAAAGATTTGCTTTCTTTGAAGTTTGTATCTTTAGCCCCAGTTTACAGATGAAAAAATCGAGGCTTGGAGAGGTCGATGATTTGCCCATGATCATACAGCTAGTAACTGATAGAGCTGGAATTTTAATTCTTCCATCAAACTCCAAAACTACATACCTGCTAATTGCTCTCGAGGTCAACTTGTAATGCCCACATTTTGCTTTTGATTTACTGTATTCGGGTGCATTAGTGGGTGAAAAAGATATGGCATAAAGATGAGAAGGAGACCGCAAATATAGATAGGATATTGAAGTTGTGCGAGAAACCGTAAAAGAGCTCTCCGTAAGAAAGTGATAGATTTTTACCATCTGAGTGGCATGAAAACAAATTATCTGTGCGTTTCATTTATAAATCCAATGTGTAAGGAACTGACATATTTTGTTCTCTGCATCAGCGATCTGTGTCATTTTCTTTGTCTCCTAGAAGAATGCTTAATTACTAGGACAAATTGTTCAGATAGACACCCTGAGCCATACAACGGCTCTGAAGTCTTTTGCTATTATTGTTCTAGGATTCTCCATATTAGTCAAAACTCAAGAAGACAGGGCGCCCAGGATTCCAGCATAGTGAGGATCTATCTATATACCACCTCCCCATTTGATCCAATTAATTCCAACATGATCTTAATGAGGCATATGTTTGTGGCTGTTGGATCACACGTTATCAATTGAGCAGAGGCATAATTAGAAGCCTGCTGTTGTCAAAAAGATTAATAATAGACTTATTGATACAAACTTGTAACTGAAGATTTCCCAACAACACCATTTAACCAACTGGCTTGGGATCATGATAGATCAATACTGCAAGTCACAAAAAGTGCTTTCTATTCACATGAGAACCATTGCAAGATCTAAGAAAAGTGTTTTCAGATACTAAAGGGCCCATTTTGATGTTATTATCATTAGTATTGATTAATGATTGAACACAAACTCACCCAACAATAGTAACGATATCTTAGAAGATAACTACTCCAAGATATTGTGGAATACAGTCTGAATGAGGATGAGCAGAAGAGACTTGCTTCTGTTTGGTAAAATTAATAGAAAATATCCAGCTTACTGAATGTAGGCCCCACCCAGCATACATACCAAAAGCACCAATATTAAAAAGATAAGCTCTTCACTACATAGATCTGACAAGGTAATGTAAATGGAGGCACTAAGAGAAGCAAAAAGATAGTTTGAATTCAACTTTGATCCATGGAAGACCTGGGCAGTCCTAGGGTACTGTCTGTCCAGTTCAGAAGACAATATTCTATATAAAGATTATTGGTTTCTCAGTGATTAATTAGTATCATGTTATTCACACTGAATTCACTATTGTTATTAGCTTGTAATATTTTTCCGAGACTTAAAATTATGTGAATAAAAACATTGGTTTCTAATTTGGAGTATGGTTGACCCTTGAACAATGCGAGGGTTTGGGGTACTGACCCCCATTAACTCAAATCTGTATATAACTTTTGAATCCCCAAAACATTAACTACTTATAGCCTACTGTTGACTGGAAGCCTTATCTATAACATAAACAGTCAATTGACACTCTCTGTATGTTATATGTACTATATGAGGTGTGATCATACAATATGGTGAATGTTTAAATAAAAAAAATTATTACAGTAAAGACATATTGCCTTTAATCCCCCTCAAAATACCCCCCCCCTTCCAACACACTTATCCCATCGTCTTGCCACTTTCTGGAGCAGTTCTGGAAGTCCTCTTTTGTGAGTGTCTTTAGTTGCGCTGTTGTGGCTGTTTGATGTCCTGAATCATTCTGGCTTTGGGGAAGAGCCAGAAGTCGCACGGTGCCAGATCCGGTGAATAAGGTGGATGAGGACACACCGTAATGTTTTTATTTGACAGAAATTGCTGTACCAGAAGTGATGGGTGACACGGAGCCTTGTCATGATGGAGCATGAGTTACGGCACACTTTAAAACGCACTTTCTCTCAACCGTAGCTCACTCCCGACTGGCTGCACCGAACAAGCTGAAACTTGTCACACACTGTGACTAAGGTTCGATGCCACACTTCCTGTACTGAAGATCCCTGCCTTTGCTTGGATGGCACTCGGCAGCAGCCTTCACTGTATGATCACAACGGAAAGGCTCCGTGTCACACATCCCTTCTGGTACAGCAGTTTCTGTCAAATAAAAACATTACAGTGTGTCCTCATCCACCTTATTCACCGAATATGGCACCGTGAGACTTCTGGCTCTTCCTCAAAGTCAAAATGACCAGGACTATGAAAGGTATATGTTTTGAATTGATTCCGGACATTGAGTGAGCCACAAAAGGGCAACTAAAGACACTCACGAAAGAGGACTTCCAGAACTGCTTCAGAAAGTGGCAAGAACGATGGGATACGTGTGTTCAAAGTGAGGGGGAATATTTTGAGGGGGGTTAATGGTGATGTGGCTTTTACTGTAATAATTTTTTTAATTTAAACATTCACCATAGTTTTCGATCATACCTCATATACTGTATACTTACAATAAAGTAAGCTAGAGAAAAGAAACATTGCAAAGACTTGCCTCCCTTTTAAAATTTCTTAGTCTCATAGTATTTGGATTAGCTAGGTGTTTTTATTTCTATCATGTAGGCATGGAAACAGAGGCACTTTGCTTATCCAATAAATCCAGATATTACTAAACCTTAAAATTATTAAAACCTCACTCAAATCACTTAGATTTACTCTCTCGGTTGCAGATAGGTTCCATCATATCCCTGACTACATGATGCTGTCATTTAAAAAATTTCTATTGAATGGAATGGGATGCAAATTTATTAATTGTCTAGTGTTTAGAGTATCTAAATATTACCATCCATTACTGTGTTCATTCTTGTGCTTCTAGAATAAGGGAGAAAATTGGGGCATCTTGAGGGTCATCCATCATTAAGCAGGTGGATAGCTAGGACTTATTGCTCTTTAATTAGATGGGGTCAGCCTCCACGATATTACTACCACTCAGGTCCCAGGAAGGTCTTCTGTGGATTAGTAATATCCCACATGACAGCCTTTACAGAGCAGGAATAAATGTAGGTTGGATAGGCCAGCTTCCTCTGAATTTTCCCAGACCATTTGACACACGCATGAATTTTTTTCTGGGGCAGTTTTACCTCCTCCAAAAATCAGTCAATCCCCACTGATTTTGCATAAGTTCTACGCCAGGCTCTGGGGATCGCAGATTCTGTGTCTTATGTTTCCCTTTCCTCTCCAAGGATGTTACAATTCATCTGGAGAAGTAAGGGGGTATGGAAGAAAGGATATTGGGGCTGTGTCCCGTCTCTACCACTCAGCTGCATGATCTCGGGCAGGTTGCTGAGCCTCTGCTTCTCTGTCTACAAAATGGGGATGATAACAAAATATCTATTTTGCCAAGTCATGAAGACCAACTGCAATAGTATTCATAAGCTCTATACAATTTCCAGGTCTCATTAAATTGAATTAAATAATAATCATTATGAGATAGTTTAGAATCCTTTGCTCTGAAGGCTGTAAGAATTCAGATGGGAGAGGTGAGTGAGGGCACAAGTAATTCGCTGAGCCATGATTTTCAGTTGTCTTTGAAGGCTGCCTAAGGTTTGAACACAAAGAGTGAGGAGCATTTGAAAAGGCCACAGCAAAAGCACAGCTTTAGAATTAGGAATATGAAATCACGAAGGCACCAGCTCACCGTAACAAAGGTTTTGGCGGGAGCATGGCAGAAAAGAAAATGGGAGATATAGAGGGAGCCTGGGTTTTAGAGATTCTTCACAGCCAGGTTTAGAGGAGATGTATGAGGCGAGAGGGAGCCATGATGATGGACGAATGACATCTTTTAATTAAATTAAACTGGCAACATAGCAGAGGTGAGACTAGGAGAAGTGTCTGGAATCATTAAGCTTATTGTATTGATTCACGTCTGGGGTGCTGTAGGCCTGAATTCTGGTGGTCCATAATCCTGGTGGGAATTGAGAAGGCTCCATCCAATTTAAAAGGGGACTAGCCACAGGAAAGAGGAGAATTTAAATATTGGAAATTATTTCTCAAAGTGCTGTTTTGTTCCTTAGCTAGTCCCTTTCCTCTCTTGCTATTATTTACTAAATCATCTTGGAAGTTTGCTGCTGCTGTTTTACCTAAGCTGCTTAACATTTCTTTATCTTTTACAAATTGTGGTCTTTTATAACCTCTCCCCACCTAAACTGCATCATTTTTCCTTTTAATCTTAAACTAAAAATGTGCTGCTCAGGCACATTCTGATGGGTAATTGGAATGTCACTGGTGACGCTTGCATAGTGGTTTTGTAATTGCTTCCCTGTGCCGTCTTAATTTTTTTCTCCCATGTTCACATCTGAAACTGAAAATATCTGCTAACCCCTTTGATCTCAGTAATTAGTTAAGTCATATGCAGCTGGTTATCTGAGGTCAGGCTCAAACGTTTCATCATCTCTGTTCAGGTCTGAATGGGGAACTTCTCAAGCAGCAACACCTGTAATTAGTGTGTATTTGCAAGAAAGTTCTGGAGCAGTGGTTGGCAAAGGGTGGCTCCCGGATAAACAGCAACATCTGGAAAACAGCTGGAAATGCAAATTCTTGGGACCCTATCCCAGACCTCCTACATTGGAGCTGGGGCCCACCAGTGTTTTAACAAGCACTCCAGGTGCATTCTGAAGTTAGAGAACCACTGCCCTGGAGAAATACTATCTTCACAGTGTTGGACAGCCAGACTCGGGGAGTTAGGAAAACAGACTTCAGAAATCAGCAGGGAAATTTAGAGGCTGAGTAGCCAATTACTTCACTCTTGGAGATGACGGCAGACACCCAGAGGAAGAACCGCTACAAGTGAGATTTTTGCCTTCAGCCTCCTGCCCTTTGGAAGAAAACCGGGGTAGTCATGGCTTGCCTTGTGCTTTGGAAAGACAAGTTTTTAAGTCAGCCTTCAAGAAGGACTTTTGGATCTTCCTGTGCATGGGTCTGCATGGGATATCATATTGTTAAATTGATGAGGAAGAGATATGTATTTCCCACTTTGGGTGAATCTCATTTTTCTCTATATAGAGACATCCAGATACTGAGGATATTCTTACTTGATGGTCAAGAAAAAACAGGAGTTTGTATTTTAACCTCTATTCTACACTTGAACTTCTATTATATAGGAAGCAGCTCTTTATTGAAGTTCTTTTGAAGGTGTTCTAATCACAGAGAACTGGTCAAAACACTCGATTTGCCTAAGGTTTTAGTATCACTCTCGATCCGTGGACTGTGGGAGCCTAGGAATCAGTAGTTCATCAGCTTACCAAGTATCTTGTGTTCTCTAGTTACGAAGTCATTAGTTAACCAAGAACAATTTAGGGAAAGTCAGTTTTCTACTAGTGCCAGTATCTGAACTAGTGTCTTCATTTCCATTCTTAAAACTCCACTTTTTTTTTCTATTGGCAACATATGTCCATAGAAAGTCTATTCTGAGTGGGCACGCCTCATCAGAATGGGAATTCAAACTTCAGCGTGTAATCCAGAGTCACTTTCCTTTGTAGTTTAAAAAAAAATGATTTCTAGCTCTTGAAATTTCTGTGTATTTAGATAAGGAATTCTCCTATTTTACACAAGAAGGAAGAAGAGTTTGTATTTCATTCTTCATCCTACAGTGAACATTAATCATTACGATCAAGTCTCTTTTGGAGGAAAATACATCTTGGCTGATATGGCCAACATTTTTGTTGTTGAATTATGTGTGTGTGTGTGTGTGTGTGTGTGTGTGTGTGTTTTGTGTGTGTAATATCAATGAAGTTCCCCATGGGTTGTTGCCATTTGGGGAATGAAATGATGGGGTTTAGAATCTCCCCTCTGTGGTCTCTGACTGTGTGAGTCCATGGGCCAAAGGCACTCAGATTAGATTTACCTCAGAGGGGATCCTGATAAAACTGTTGCTTATATTTGAGAAAACTAGGCAGGACATTTCTCATTGGGCTCTCATGACAAGAAGGAAAGTTAAAAAGGGGTTGAAAACAGACTCCCCGAGTACTCTGGTCCTACCTGCGTCCCAGGGATTGGCCCTCTTTTGTCCCCAGGTTTCCTGCTTCTCTCCTCCTCCTTCATCTGAAGAATGAGCTTTAACCAGAAGGAAAGCCACCAGCATCAGCAGCATAATTTATTTCCTTTATTGTTTCAGCTCAAAGTCTAGGACTCAAGTAACTATATGAAACAATTAAATCAGCTCTAAATTTAATAGAAAAAAAGGTCTATTATGGTTTCAGCATTGTTCTGTGTCAATCAGGAGTGTTGTCGAGGTGTGTTTTTCAGCACCATGTCCTTTGGCATCAAGCCCTCTCATTGTTGCCCTTTGGAATGGGCAACGTAGGAGCAAGCAGCAGAAAGGACCAAGGAGGCACTGAACAACGGGAAGAAGTTGCTATGGCCTGATTCCTTATACTCTTTTGAACATCTGCTTCCATTTATGTTGAACCAAAACATCCTCAGTGGCACTGAGCTAACATCTCTTCCCCCACTATTCTATTCTCTCCCACATCCTTGCAAATACTTTCCCTACTAGGTGTATTTCCAGATTACTACCAAGTTAACCACAGAGGCCAGGAATTAAAAGGAGCTAGGGAACTGATAGGCTTCTCATATATACCAACAGGTAACTATTGTGACGGCAATAGTATTGTTATTATTTGGCCTTGGTGAATTTTCCACGATAGACTTGAGAACCAAGGCTTTCTCCCTGTCCCCTTGAGTATACACATCGATCTCAATGAATATAAATTTATAATGCACAGCCAAGTGACTGCTAGCATACGTGAAGCTATGAATGCAGTATTTACCAACAGATCTCCTGATCCTCGCTTCTTGCTCACTCTTACACACACACACACATACATACACACACACACATACACACACACACAGTTTATTCTTCAATAGGACATCATACCAGTGGCTCACATAGCACAGAGATGCGTTGTCTTCTCATCCCTTGGGATCTGTAGTGGATTTCTGGTCAATGCAGCTGCAATAGCTAAGAACGCTGGCACCCGTGAACCTTGTGGGCCTTGTTCTTGAAACAAAACAAAATGCCAGCACGACTTGGGAATTGAAGTCACTTATTAACTCTAGGTCCTTTTTTTTTTTTTTCACTTAAATTAATACCTGTGTAGGAGAGCAGGCAAAGAACTGCTGTAGGCTGTGATGTTTAGCTTTTTCTCCTGTTTCCTTTCATCATTGGACTAAGCACATTCCTTTAACTTCCCTACCTCAGTGAAAACCTAGGAGTTGTCACTTCCTTTATAACAGAACTGTTTCTCAGTGTTTGTTTTTTTGTTCAGCCCACTTAGTTTGTATATGCAAATGTAGATTGGTCTTAATGCTTGTTTGGAGATTATTTTCCCTGCATTTGTGATTTGGGAAGATGACAAAGGGCATGTTTGACTTGTAACAGAGATGAAGAATGGATAAATCTAGTGCATGTAGTATGAGAATCCCATAGACGGACCCACCATGCTTCTAGGTGGGCATTGCATTCCTGTACTGCACAGATTCCTGCCTGTTGAACAACCAAGCATTGTCCTTATAGAAGTACAACTATGCAAACTGGTATTGCCTACAGTGATTTCCAAAGTAGTGCTACTCGGAAATCCTCATCCTGCACTTCTCCAGCTAGCCCTCTCCTGGCCTGGAGGTCACTTTGCTTCCCATGTGGGGAGAATATCTTGCTTCTCCCCATACTCTCTCCTCTTTCCCTCACCTCACTTTCTTTATGTTCCTGGCCTGAAGTGTTATCATTTGCTTATAGAGAACAATATACTGTGAATTTTCATTCACAGCTTTGAGACGCTTATGAGGCTTTCCTGTTTCCCACTGAGCCCCACACTTGGGACTTTTCACACACTGATCCTTTGATCAGCGTGACGCGGGAAAGCATATGGAAGCCATGTACCAGTTTGTATAGTAGTACCTTTTCGAACTGCCTACTCTTGCACAAAGTAGAGGCTGCTGGGGGTTCGCACTGGCTGCTTGACACACAAAAAGCCAACTAAACTGCATGCCAAAAAGGAAAAATAAAATTAACCCTTAGAGTACTGCTTCAACATTTTGGTTTAATGGTCTTGAACTTTTATCAGTTCGGCAAAGCTTCTTTCCCCAGATCAGAATGCTGCACATACAGTCCATACTATGTTTAGCCAGAGCACCAACCAGGGTCCTTTCCTCCGCAGCCTTCCTGAGATGCTCCTGCGTCCTTTATTATTAATCGACTGATGGCTTTAAAAAGGTCCAAAACATAGCCACTGTGTTTAACTGAAAATGGGTCCAACATGCTGGAGGGTAGGAGGGACTGTTTTGAGCTTTGGTGTGTGTCCTCCAAAAGAAAAAAGTCAGTTCTTTAAGGGTTAATATGAAATTAAGGAATTGGGTGGTTTCTCCTGCCTGTCCTTCCTCCAGGGTGTCTGCATGAGCCTCTTTAGATTCTTAGCTCAACTAGTGAATGATGATAAAAATAACATATACACGTAAAGTTACAGAAACAAATCAAGAACAAAGGACTGAACGGTTGAATGGAAAGACCCCTTGGCAATGCTTGCTTGATTATCATAGGGGGTAGAAAGACCAAATGTTTTATTTTATGAACATCCATTTTGTCCTCTACCCCGAACACCACCCCTGCACAGCGTCGTGGGAGACCTGATGATGCTTTTCACTTACTTCTTGCTTTTTCTTCTTCCTGTCTAATAGCCCAATAGAATCCTGCCAGAATTTCTACAAAGATTTCACATTACAGATCGACATGGCTTTCAACGTGTTCTTCCTGCTCTACTTTGGCTTGCGGGTAAGTTTGGGCAACAGTCTGGGATCCAGGGGCCACCCCCTCCCCCACCCACCCCCAGCATCTGCTCTTGCAGGCAGTACGAAGGCCAGTGCTTCCTGGGGGGACAGCAGACCTGCGTTCTGATTTTCAGTCTGTGAGAGCCCTTTCCCTAGCACAGCATTTTCTGAAGATGTGCTAATTGTGTTCACAGGGGGAGAAATAGGGATTTCATAACTATTAAGCCGAGTGCTTCTCTTCCCTCTGTTCAAATACGAGAGCATTGTTCCCTTAAATAGAACCCTCAAACCTTTCTACCCTTAACATTATGTTTATGAGTGCTCACTTAGCTGAATTCTGAAAGAATAGTTGTGAGGGTGGGATTGACGGGGGAGGGTCTCCCAAGGTGGGGCTTGGGGAGTTTATAGACCTTGTTTGTGATGAGAGCTGTACAGATGTGGATTACAGAGGGGTATGTGTGTGTGTGTACACACGTGTGTGTGAATGAATGCATACATATATGCTTTATGTATAGTTCTATTTACATGAGAAGAGTCTAATGAAGGGGAGATCACTCAAACTTCCCTGTGATGCTGTTGAAAACCACAGAGATATGTACGGCCTACCTTTTTCCAAACTAACATAGCATGTAGTCACTCTTTAGAAAAGGCTGGGTATCCGAATTCTAACACAAAAACAGCATGTGATTGGTATAGATATGAGACGAACAGAACATCTTCCTCCAGACCCCCAGGAAAAACCAAAACATACCCTTTGGCAAGACTATAGTTTGAATGCCAGCACCATGCTTCTCATTTTTTTTTTTCTCTCTTCTTTTTTTTTTCTCCCCCAGTTTATTGCAGCTAATGATAAGCTGTGGTTCTGGCTGGAAGTGAACTCTGTAGTAGATTTCTTCACGGTCCCCCCAGTGTTTGTGTCTGTGTACTTAAACAGAAGTTGGCTTGGTAAGTCGATCTCTCTTCTTTCTTCTTGTCAGTTCCGGACCCATGGCTGAAATACAGAATCTAGGGTGGATCAGAGGGCTGGGCTGTCCTGACAGAAAGAAAGTTTTGTGTATTAATATGAACAGCTCTGAGGGTTTCAGAAGTTGATGGTGACCGTTCTCTTTGGAGCAGTAGACGACGTGATTTGCACGGTTTGTGCTTCAGGTAATGAAGTTGTATTATTGTTGAATCCTACTGGTCATCACTGCGACAGCCAGGACCTCTCCATTCACGGTTCTGTCACTTTTCATTCAATTCAGAGTCAGTGTTGGACACATAAGCCCAAGCGGCAAGGCCAATTTTCTGAGTAGCTGGTCGGTGTGGCCCAGAAGGCCTGCCTGCCAAAGTTAGCTTCTGGCTGTTTCTTAGTTTTATGAAAAGCAGGTCCTGCATGGTTTATTTATAGTTATGATTTCCTTTGTGGGGCAGGGTAAGATAAAGCGTCTTGAGTCACCCCTTACCGTGAAGGAGATCGCGCTCTCTTTCTGTGTTAAAGGAAAAGCTTTGGCTAAGGTTGTGTTCACATCTCACTTCCTTTCTCTGCGTGGCAGGTCACTTCCTGTATCAGGATTAGGACAATTTGGTGGGAAAAGTAACTAGCTCAGAGGTTGGTTATGGTAGCTAAAGGCTTAGAGAAATAACTCAGAGGTTCTCCTTGCTGCGCTGAATAATTTTCTCAGAATGTTTTTGCTGCCATGGGTCTACAGGGAAAGAAGGGAGGCTGAAGCCGGGCTCAGAGGAGTCTTTGTGGGTTTTGTCTTTATTTTTAGAAATTTTGTACCTTAACCTAAATTTTTTTTCAAAGTAATATATATGTATTATAGTCAGTATAAACATCCAAAGATGTATATACAGAGGGTGCCAAAAAAGTATGCACATTTTAAGAAAGGAAAACTGCATTAAAATTGTAATACTCAATATATACTGATAACAAAAGATGAATACCAGTCACATTTGACTTCCGCAATGACAAGAGGTGCTCAAAGTGGTGACCATCAGCGTCCAGACACTTCTGATGATGGCGAACTACTGCTTGAGCAACGCTGACCAAAGTGTCCACTTGTATCGCTGCACATGCCGTTTTAATTTCTTCACACAGCACCATGCGTCTCAAACTTACCACGAATGCGTGCAGCTGTTAGGCCTGTTGGAGGTTCTGTTACACACTCACGCCTCCATTGTTGTTGTACTTCCACAACATTCTCGAATTTCAAACACCATTTCAAAATGGTCTTGTGCTCCTTGAGCAACGACTGTGCTTCCACCATTTTCTTTGACTGTCCTGCCTGTTGCATGATGACACTAGCATTCATTTGATGCATGCCATCTTTTGAGCAAATGTTGTACTACACATTGCTACCGTAAATCAATTCAACTTCGAAAAGTAATAGATAACATCCCTTAAAATGCGTCCACATTTTTTTGGCACCCCTAGTATAAGAAAATATTAAATAGCTCTTCCCCCCTCACTGCCTGCTCTCAGTGTTAGCGGACTTCCACAACTTTCCTTCCTGCTCATTTCACCACGAACAAACATGGATATGGACATATAATAGTCTTTTGGAGGTGCTGGTCTTGGTACAAAAGAATTGTATCAGTCATATTGCACTTCAGTTTGAATTTCTTACCAATAAATGACGGACAACCCTTCAGCTCTGTAATAAGTCATTTTATAACAGTCACACAAAATTTCATAAATTGTTGTACTACAGTTTATTCAGTGACAACCCTAATGCTGGACCACCTGATTGTTTTCTTTTTCTACTATAAACGATGGTTTAATAAACACCCTTATCTACATATCTGTATGATTTTATTTCCTTCGATAGTTCTAGATTTCTGGAAGAGGAGGTGCTACTCCAAAGAATACGTGTATTTTAGTTTGTACAGAGATGGATGGATTACATTTCAGAAATGTTCCATCAAGATATGCTTCCACTAGCAAGCAATATGGTTTGATGTCCTTCTTAGCACTGTGAATTTATTATATGCCTAGCATCAAGTATTTAAAAAAAAGCGTCTTTTATATATAATGTATGCAATAATCACATGCATATATGTGTGTGTCTGTGTGTGCCCATGTGTCTGTATCCTGTAAGGATTCTCTTTTCTACCAGTTTTCTCATTAGAACTATATTCACTTACTCAGTGGCAAAGTTTTCATACTTGATCTGAGATGTGCTTGCTCAGATTGGGTTTTCTAGCCAGCATGATGAGACCAGTAAGGCTGCACACAAATCTGAGAAGTGTTTCATTAGCGTGACCGAGACTTGCTCTGGGGCCAGGGGTCCTGGCTGCCTCCAGCGTAGCTGCTACCTGGCCCCATGGCCTGCGGGACTCACTTTTCGTCACTTGGCCTGGAGTTTTTCATCTGTAAAATAAAGGTTGGGCTAGTTGAGCTCTAAGGTTCTTTCAGTTCAGAAAATTTCTAAGACGTTTGCATTGTTAATGGGAAATTTGGGAAAAGTTGGGATCTAGGGTGTTGGAAAGCACTGGGAATTTAGTGAAATTAAATCACCAACATTTCTGAGTCAAAATTGTATATGGGCTGCTCACCAGGGCTCTTTCTTTCGAAACCATCTTGTGAAGAGTCCACACATGCATGTGTGTACACACACACACACACACACACACACACAAAACCTTAAACAAAGAGATAAGGAATGAAGGAAGGGAGAAAGGGAAGACGGGAGGAAGGTAGAGGGATAGACGGAGCAAGAAAAGAAAAGAAGAAGGAGAAAAGGAAGGAAAGGAATCTGCCTTCTCATCCTGGCTGTGCTCTAATTACTCTGTGCTCTTTGAACAACCCCTTTCCTTTTCTGGACCCTCAGTTTTCCCATCTGAAAAATGGGAGGTTTGGACTAAATTGCCTACCAGTCCTTTCACTTCATGAATCAGAGTTTTATGTGAGGGTTCATTCTCCTTTGGTCCCTTGAGGTCTTAGATGATGGAGGAGACTCCCTTCATGACTGTGGTGGAGACATCCCTCCGCTGCAGCCAGCAGCTCTCCCCCTAGGTAAGGCTGTGAAGCCCAGTCTCCTCATTGTGTGTGAAATGCACAACAATGGCCCTAGAGCAGCTCAGTGTCAGGAGAACTTAGACGTTTTAAAAAACCCATGCCTTTTGGTGGACGATTTAATCCTGATTTTGGGAGGTGTGTTTGGATGTAGTGAAAAATCTATCAGAGCAAACAGAAAAAGGGGGGAAAAAGAAAAGGGAAGAAAATGACTTACACTTTGGCATCAACAGTGGTTGCTTGGTTGCTCTTCAAAAAACACACAACTATTCTCTAAAAGATGCTTCAATTTGTTCATTCATTGAACAATATTTTTTAAACACCTACTATATACCAGTCACTTTTTCAGATTATTAGAAAACACAGTGAATAAAATAGCATACTCTCCCTTGGACATTGTAGTAGGGGAAGAACAGGAATAAGAGGGCCTGATAAATCAGTCTGTTATATAGTCTATTGGGAGCATACATAGGTTCTTTGGAACTGAAAACCTCAACCAATGACCTTTTGGCCTGTGAAATAATAACAACAATGAACCTTTCTCTTGTAAGAGAAAACACCTTTAGTGAAATATTTTCTGTTCTTTGGTAACTAAGTTCCTTGGGGGAGATTCAAAACTGGTCTGCCTGTTATGGAAGAGAATTCAGTGTAATAGTGTTTCAGGGAGGTCCCCATGTCTGATTTAATACATGGATTATTACATTGTGAAACAACTGTTGTACCGATGAGCTGCTAGAGATAAAAGGAACATTCCCATGAGGGAAGGTCTATAAAGTAGAAGGAATAATCCCAGTAAATGGGGCATCTCAGAAAGTGCTGCCCTCCTCTCGGAAAATAAAAAGGTGCTTCCTTTACTGGCTCAGCTTTGGGATAAGATGCAGGAAACAGAGGTCGCTCCTGGTTCTCTTGCACACACTTCCGGAGCCCTGCAGAGAGCAGAGGGCTGTGCTATCGCTGCCCTTTGAGGGTTAAAAAAGAGAATGAATGCCATGACCCCCACCCTTGCCTTTCCCAGAGCATAGCCCACACCCTGTTTGATTTCTTATTAATATATGGTTGCATATTATACCGTATAGTATTTATTTTATTGTGTGCATTTGACTGTTCATTCATAATAACAGCTGATATTTATTCTGGTTCTACTATGTGCTGGACACTCTGATAACCCCTTTGCATACAGGAACTCAGCCAATCCTCAGAGCAAACCTGTGAGCTAGGAATTATTCCCCCCATTTTGCAGATAAGGAAACAGAGGCTCAGAGAGGTTAACTCTCTTGTCAAAGGTCACACAGCCTGGACGTGGTGGAGAGGGTGGTTTGCTCTAGATTTGGTCTGACTTTCTGTCCACACTCATGTTGTCCTTACCCTTGCAGGCTTTTGGGTTTTGAGGACTGGATGGGGGTGACCGAGCTGATTTTGCTGCTGTATGTAGCGCCCTTCATCTGTTCTTTCTTACAGAGAGCGCTTCACTTCAGGCAAGCAGGGAAGAGATCATATTTAAGAACACCCACATGTGTCCTTTTCTCTTTCTCACTCCTCCTTGCCAAACTCCAGTTTCTAGAGTTGCCACTAAGACCACAGAGCTAGCATGGTATATCCTAAGTCCCAGGGTATCTTAGCCTTTTCGGGATCAGACCTGCTTCACCTGAGGGGGAGGTGGGCAGCTGCCATAAGCCCTTAGTCAAGAGAGCAGAGGGGATCAGAGCCACGCTGTGGGTTCTACCACCTTAATTCACATCGTGGCCCAGCCACTTGCCGATGGGTCACTTTGAATTAGGTCGTTTTACTTATGTTAATTGTGTTAAGCTCAGTATTCTTACCTGTACAATAGGGATATGAAGAGCACTCACCTCATAAAGGTGAAGTGGGGATTCAGGGAGGTAATGTGAGTTAAAGTGCCGTGTACATAGGACGAGCTCAGTGATTATCTTGGGCCTCTCTTTCCAACCTACCTATCGTATCTGAAAGTGCCAAGGAAGGAAACAAACCAGAATGGAACCATAAATAAGACCGCGGGGTGTGAGGACAGCCACGTCGGCAGGTGGCAAGTGGCTGCTTATTTTAATTCCTGTTCCCACACACCCGCTTACTCATTTTTGTTTCTCTCACAAAATTTTTATCCTACCTCACTAAAATAAATGTACCTTGAAATGAGAGATGGAGCTTATTTTGAGACTTGAATAATATGCTCTGGGGAGGACTCTTTTGTTTGTTTGTCTCATTCTTGTGGGAATTGGATCCCAAGGGAGGTCAGTGGGCTGGGCCTTCTTTATGTGTTTGTTTATATCTTTTTGTTGAAGGTTATCTTGTGTGGTTCAAAGAACAGAGGAGAGAAAACATTATAATGCACTCACCGACCAGTCATCTAACCTATTTTTATTGAGCACCTACTGTGTGTTTAGCATTGGGGTCAGAGGAACAGGCTCGGCCACCCTCTTTATCCGACATTGTCCTTTTTACCAGCCCCCAATTTCATCAGTCAGAGAAGGGACAATGTTGGATCGGGGGCTGGTAAGAAACCACAGTTCACTGAATCATGGTTGAAAAACTATAAACCTGGTTCTCTAGCCCATGCTAGACTTGGTCTTGGATCTTAGACTTTCGAACCTTTAGCAGACTCTGCTAGAAAATAGAAAACTCTGCTAGAAAACATAGAAGAATGAGGTAGTGCCCAGTCACAGGGCAATTAAAATGATTTAGGATATCTGCTTTTAAATATATGCCTGGGCAGTCCTTTTTTTGTGTCAAAAGGTGATAAAAACACAGTAGTAAAAAAAAAAAAAAAAGCACAGGTTCTTAAAAACAACAACAACAAAAGGAGAAAACATAGTTCCTGTGGTTTGAGACCAATCTAGTTTTGGAGCCAAAATAAATACACATACAGCAACAGCAGGTCACACTACCTGCTATGTAATTAAGTCCACAATTGCGAGGTGTAGGCTAGAAGGGCTGTGGGAGCTCAGAGGAGAAAGAGCTCACATGGGTGGAAGAATGCAGGGAGGCTTCTGGGAGAGGCCTGGGCTCAGCTGAGGCTCGTGACCATGGTGAGAGACAAGAGTGGAAGCAGCCAGCATTTCTGAGGGGAGAGATGGCTTCCATGTGTGGAGGATAGCAAGTGCCCACTGATGATAATACCATCCCTGATAAGAGAGTGTCCTTTCCACATGCCTGGCATCAGCCTCACAACCCTGCAAGACTGATGTGTTCATTTCCTCTTGCTGCAGTAACAAATTGCCACAACCATAATGTCTTAAAACAACACGAGTATATTGTCTTACACTTCTGTAGGTTAGAAGTCAACATAGCTCTGCGTAGACTAAGATAAAAGTGCCTTCAGGGCTGTGCTCCTTTCTGAAAGCTCTAAGGAACATCCCATGCCCTTGCCTTTTCCAGCTTCCAGAGGCTACCCACCTTCCTTCGCTCGTGGCCCCTTCCTCCATTTTCAAGGCCAGCAACAGTGGGCTAACTCCCTCTCATTCTGCATGTCTCCGATCTTACTCTCTGTTATCACCTCTCTGACTCTCCTTTCTGCCTCCCTCTTCTGCTTTGAAGGACCCTTGTGATTGCACTGGGAACCCACCTGAAAAATCCAGGATCAGCTTCCCATTTTAAGGTCAGCTGATGAGCAACCTTAATTTGTGACTTTGATTGCCTTTTGCCATAAGTTACCATATTCAAAGGTTTTGAGGATTAGCGTGCACATATTTTTGGAGGCGGCATTATTCTGCCTACCAAAAGGGGTATTATTATTATGATTGCCGTTTTTCCGAAGAGCCTCAGAGGGGTTAAGTAACTTGTCCAAACTCATAGAACCAGGAAGAGTCAGAGCTGGGAGCCATGAGCCTGAGCAGCCTGCCAGTGACTCTGAACACCTTTTGGAATCCACAAGCTCCAGCAGGCATCCAGGACCCTCCACACCCTTACCGCTTTATACTTTTCCAACCTGTTCTGGGAGGGTACCCTTAGGGAGATTCTGTTTGGAGCCTGAGACCCTCCTCAAATCCTCAGTTCCATGTAGTGTCTTTTTTTTTTTTTTTTTTGCATTTTCCTGGGAACAGGTGAATCACTGGACAGACGTGCCTGTTCTCCATGGTTTGCTTTCGGTCTGCGTCTCCCCTATTTAAAGCCCTCTCTCTTTAGACCTCACGTTTTCTTGCCTTTTTGGAGTTTACTTAAAAGACTAGAGAGAAACCACAATTTTAGAGTGCTGTATGAGGTGAACACGTTTCAATGGTATGCCACCATTTTCCCAAGGACAGCAATGGATGGGGTCACAACTCCATCTCTCCAGGGGCTCACTTGCCGTCTCAGGAGTCTCTCTGTTGTCTGTCCACGGCACAGGGCATCTGGCCCCACGGCTACTTGCTTTGTTTGTAGAGCCCCACACTAGGTGAAGCGAGGTTAATATCTGGACCTGACGTTGACTAGCTTCTGCGTTTGGTAGGAATTACCAAGAGTGAAAGCCTTCACTGATTTCTGTTTCCCGACATCAGTTATTTCCAGTGTATTGAGATTTAAACAACAAAACAACAACACAAGAGTGTGGTTTGGCCAGAGAGTGGAGGTTGCCCCTCGTGGGCAGCCCCAGACACACAGCCTGATTCCTAGCCTCCCTTCCCCTTGGATTTCCTGCCCCAATTGCACCAGGCTGCTAGTTGCATTTGCTCTCTGTATCTTCCTTGTGCTGAGTCAGGAGGGAGTTTATGCCTCGCATCTCTGATTGTCCTGCTTCTCCCCACGAAGGCACAGTCCTGTCTCCACCTCCTGTGAGAAGCTTTCTCCCAGCTGGAATATATTCCTGCCTGACCTTTGTTTCCCAGTGTATTGAGATTTAAACAACAAAACAACAACACAAGAGTGTGGTTTGGCCAGAGAGTGGAGGTTGCCCCTCGTGGGCAGCCCCAGACACACAGCCTGATTCCTAGCCTCCCTTCCCCTTGGATTTCCTGCCCCAATTGCACCAGGCTGCTAGTTGCATTTGCTCTCTGTATCTTCCTTGTGCTGAGTCAGGAGGGAGTTTATGCCTCGCATCTCTGATTGTCCTGCTTCTCCCCACGAAGGCACAGTCCTGTCTCCACCTCCTGTGAGAAGCTTTCTCCCAGCTGGAATATATTCCTGCCTGACCTTTGTTTCCTTTGCTTTTATGATCAGTGCGATAAGCGCAGTATAATCAGTCTGTTTTATACTATCAGAATTCAGGTTCCATAGTGGCAGGGCGGCACCGACTTTGACGTCTGTTTTGTTGTTGTTGGTGGTGGTGGTTTTTTTTTTTTTCTTTTTTACTGTGTCCCCCGTGCCTTGAACAGTGCCTGGTACATAGTTTGTGCTTGTTGCTTGTTGAGTGAATGCGTGAGTGAATCTTCTTACAATAATGATAATGATGAATAATTAATGATGGCTTATGAAGAGCAGACACTGGCCTCACCATCTCATAAGCATTATCTCAGTTAACATTCATAGCAACCTAAAGAGGAAATACTTTTAGTCTGATTTTACAATTTGGAGAGCCAAGATTTGGGGGTTAAGTAGCTTTCCCAGGGAGTAAATGGATCCAGGACTCAGGTCAGTCTGATTCTGGAGCCCATGCTTTTAAAATTACTAAGCCAGTGGTTCCCAGAGCAGCAGCAGCAGCGTCTCCTGAAAACTTGTTAGTCTTAGAACCCAGCCGAGACCTGATGAATCAGAAACACTGAGTTGGATCCAGCAATTGGTGTTTTACAACCCTCCTGTTGTTCACCCAGATTTGAGAATCACTGTCCTAGGTGGTGGTGGAATGGTTCCCTAATCTGGCGGTCCGTTAAAATCCCCCAGAGAGCTTTACAACTGATGATATTTAAGCCAAACCTCCAACCAATTAAATTGGAGTCTCTAGGCTGGGGGTGAGCGGGTGGACATAGGCTCTGCATTTTTAATGCTCTCCAGTTGCAATTAAACTGCAGTAAGAATGAGGCCCACTTGTGTACATCTTCTAACTACGAGTGTTGAATTAATTCCTCCCTAGAAGGGGGCTTCCGAAACTTTAACCTGCATATGAAGCAGCAGAAGACCTTGTGAAAATTTACTTTCTGGTTCACAAGATGTGGGGTGGGGTCAGATGTCCTGCATTTCTACAAGTTCGCAGGTGAGGCCAGTGCTTCTGGTTTGGAGTCCAGACTTTTAAATAGCGACACTTTTCAGGGTGGACTGCGCTGTCCCATAGGGTAGTAGCAGCAGCCACAGTTAGCTATTTCAATGTTGATTGAGCAAAAGGAAGCGAAAGCTCAGTTTCTCAGTCATACTACAGGACTCAATAGCATCGCGTAGCCAGTGGCTGTGGTATTGGGTGGCAGAAACACAGAACGTTTCATCATCACAGAAAGCACTATCGGGCCACGCGGCTCAAGAATGTGAGTCTTGTGATGGAATGCGCCCGTGGATTTTTACTTTGTGTCCATCCGGGACACTCTTTCAACAGTGGAAGCTTAAATGCTTGTTGAAGTGATTTTTGTGAAAGGACCAATGGTAAAAAGTCTGTATCTAAAAGAAGTATAAATAGCTTTCTTGAATGGATGTGGAGAAATCATTAATACAGCATCAAATCAAAATGAAACTCCCCTCACTACTCTACCCAAATTAAATTACATAAGGTCTCTGGAGGCCCCCCCCCAAAAAAAAAAAATAGAAGCATGAAAGAGGCCCTGGGTCTGGGCCTGACTCCATCCCCAACTTCTTCCCTAGAACTGTCTTATGGCTGCTGAAATGGCCTTTTGGGCTCTGAAAGGAAAAGCCTCTGGTTCCCCCTACAGGCCTGTCCTGGAGTTTGCTGGCTTCGCGTGAAATTAAGGAGGATGGAGAAAGGAAAGAGGACAAATTGGCTCCAACTCAGATGGCCAGTTCGGGTTTAGCAGAGGTGGGGGCAGGCTCACTTTAAACTCCCGTAGGGTGTTGGGCATCTGGTGACTTGACTCAACTACTGTGGCCACGAACTCCCCATTTCCTCCACTCGTGGGGGTTCCTGGTCCCAGTGCCCAAGGTCTGGAAGGAAGAGCCTTTGAGAGCTCCCAGAAGTCACCTGCTCCATAACCTCAGGCAGCCAGGCATCTGTATTCTCTAAAGCCCAAAGTCTTCTAAGTAAACTACTCCCTGTAGTCAGTGGTTTTATTTAAAATAATAAAAGAAAGGAAAAAGTGTGGCTTTCCTTTTGGAGGCCAGATGCCTTTGGAGGTTGGGAGAGGGAGAGAGAGAGAGAAAGAGAGCCCTGTAAAAGAGGAAGTGTTTCTATCACCAGAGTAGAGTTGTATGTGTGTGTATTATCTGTATGTGTTATATGTGTATGTGTACATGTATTTATGTGCATATACATAGTCAATTCATAATTATCCCAGGTAATCTTCCAAACAATACTATGAAATTGAGGTCATTTTAGCCTCATTTTATAGATGGGGAAATTGAGGCCTGGGAGGTTCAGTAACTTGGCGAGAGTCACATGGTGAGTCAGTGGCAGAGCTTTGGGCTTCGGCAGTCTACCTCCAAGGTCCCTGTTCCTCGACACCATGTTATGCTGACTCTCAAACTGTAAAATTAAATAGCCATGATAATTACACGTAAAAAGATTAGTCTCAAAGTTCTTGTTCAGTCAGCTCAAATACTGAATGCAGCCTCCTTCCTGCTCCAGGCCCCTGGCAAAAGGCAGAGAGATACTAATAGAATGTCATTGGTACGCCCAAATGAGAAAGAAAGTCAAGAAGAAAAGTAATTCAATCCATTTTGGGGGAAAAATTGAGTTAAACAATTTCTGTACCTTACCAGCTTCCATACTACTTTTTTTAAACCTTTAAACATTTTTTTACCCTTTTTACCATCCTCGTCTCCTGAGCTTCTTGGTTTATTCTATACAAGTATTGAAATAAATAAAAACAATCCATGTTACTACTGTTAGTCCATCTTGAAAGAGTATGTTATAGGTTATAGGCCCTACTCTTTGCCTGAGCCATGGTTTTGGAGGGCACCACGACATAAACCATGGGAATAACACTGGGATGGATTGCTGTGGTGTGGCAAGAGAAACGAGCTCCTTGGGTTCTGTCCCTATGGCTGGGCTCTGAGAGAAGGCAGCCCCAGCAAAGAAGCCCAAAGTTCACAGAATTTTTAGGGAGCTGACTGCCCTCTGGTAGCTGCTGTAGCCGAAACTGCTTCTAGAGAAATGATTCCCCTGTAAGACGTTTTCAGTTGTGTTCCCTTGGTGTTGCTTTGTCAGGGACATGCTTTAAATATGATACCCTCTGTAGGGAGCGGAGATTCTAAATCCTTACTGACTTGCACAATTCTGTTATATGCCAAATTGGAAATAACATCCTAAAATGAATGTCTTCAAGGAACAGATTCAGCAGTAGGTTTTCATAGATGCCAAAACCTCCCCCAGATGGCTGTACTTCATCTGGGGTATTATTGGAACAGCCTCCTCAAGCAGTCTAAATCTCTAGGGCTGGACGGATACTTACCTTCACATCATCTTCAAAAATAGATGCCAGGTTCTTCTCAGTGAGCTCAGGGTCATGATGGATTGACCTGGTTAACAGATCAGGTAGGGAGAAAATGAACACTGGGAGGCAGCTCTGAGACACTCCTACACCTCAACTGAACACCTACTGTGTGCAAGCTACCAATTCCTAGGAGTGGCCCACAGGTGGGTAAAACAAAAATCCTACCTTTAAGATGTTGATAATTTGATTGGATGGGTACTTTATATGGACCAATAGTAAATGTATAGGAATTCAGCAGAGAAACAGAGGGAGGAAAGTTGGCCATCCCAACCCAGTGAAGATCTCGGACATCTGAAACGTAAGCGTATTCCTCTTAGAGCAAAGCCACTAAGGTGTGGTCTGCAAGACCAGCCCATCACCTGGGAACTCATTAGAAATGAAAGTTCTTGGGCCCAACACCAAACCTGTAGACTCTTTGGGGGATGGGGATGAGGAATTTGTTTAATAAATTTTCCAAGTGGTTCTTATACATGGTAAAGTGTATGCAGATTAGATACATGCATATATTAGTGTGATATACTTGGAAGTATATTAGAATCAACTGGGGAGCTCTGAAACAACCCCCCTCTCAGCCAGGTTATACTTTAGATCAACTATGTCAGAATTGCTGGTGTGGAACTCCAGCAATTCAGCCATCAGCCATCAGAATGTTTTCAAGTTCCCTGGGTAATTCCAATGTGTAGCCAGGATAGAGAAGCCCTGCATAGTGGTGGTTCTTAAATCAGGAACTCACGTGAACACCGGAGAAACTTAAAAACAACAAACAAACAAACAAACAAACATGTAAGCTCCTTCCCATGACTGTTGAATCAGAGTCTCTGGTCATGATGAAGGATAGTTGACTTCGAACGTGGACACTACATATTCTACAGAGGTCGGTGGTTCTCAAGCTTTGTCAGGCATCAAATCACCTGGAGGGCTGGTGAAAACCCAGGTCACTGGGCCCTATGCCCAGTTTTTGATTCAGTAGTTCTGGGGCCTGAGGATTTGCATGGCTACCAAGTTCCCCAGTGATGCCCATGCTGCTGCTCTGGCCACACTTTGAGAACCAGTGGTCTAACCTGGCGTGAGGCTGAACTGAAATTCTAGTAGTGGCAACCATCAGTTTCCAGGATTCTCACATGCCAGTAAACATTGCTATTTTTGTGCACCATCATCTCAGTATCTTTATTGATTGATTTCTTTGTTTCAATATGTTTTTGAAATTAAAATCCGAATCATTTACATCTTGAGATATATCCAGCAGACGATATTCCATATTATAATTTCAACTTGACCCAAGGAACCCTCTGTAGAAGGACTTATGAGCTCCCATGTGCTCAGAATCCCCTTCTAAGGTATTCCCAGTTCTGGGTTACGAGTGAGAGTGAAGACCTTCGCTTGTGTTTATTATCACTCGTGTTTCCTCTAGAGCCAGTTAGGGTTGCTGTCTCTTCCGAGTCCCTGGAATCAGGTAGAGTTGGCTCATTGAGGAAAATAGGAAGAGTGTGTGTTGGAGATCTGGGAAGGAGAGGGGAGGAGAGAAATCTGGGTGAAATTCACAATCCTTCCCTGGAGCCTGCCCTCTACCTCCCCGAGGATGGAGTCCTCAACTCCTTCCTCCTGGGAAAGATTCTTACGGCCTGACCCCTCTGAATCCCCCAAGATAATTTATTTTAGCAAACATTCTTTCCCATTCATCCTACCTGGAGACATGGAGAGGCCCAGGTGTGGGACCCAGCCTGCTCACAAAAGCAAAGGCAGATGATGAGTGGTGAGCAGAGCTCCATTTCTAATGAAATCCGTCATATTACTCAACATAAATCCCAAATAACAGTACTGTGCCACTTTGTTCCCATGTCACTAAATTCATCTTTTCTCGTTATGGCTAGGTAAGAATTTAGCAGTCTACCTCCCAAAGAGTACTATTACTTTTACTACTTATTATTTCCTGGGTGGATTGCAAAACTTAGCCTGGCCAGATTTTAGGCACAGCAAACTTGTTGTTGTTTTTTAAATGAGAAAACTCAGTCTCACCATCTCTGTCCTTTATATTCTCATTCAGCCTTCCTTTCTGGCCTTGCTGTCTGCTTCTCTGTGAATTCCTCCCCCTTTTCCTCCAACCAACCTACTTACCAGCCGCTCCCCCTCAGTCACAATTATATTCCGTCTCAGTGACTTTGGTGGCTCCCCTGTCTAGCAAGTGCTCTACCCATTCTCTTTATTCACATGAACTCAATCAGTTATGACTTTGCTTCTTTGAAAACCATTATTATCTGAATCACTCATGGCTGGTCTGATGTTGGCTGTATTTTTATAAGTCATATGCAACATCCTGGCTTGTCAGATTAAAATTGACAATTCTGGCCCACGGCCTTTTTTGCAAATAAAGTTTTATTAGAACACAGCCACACCCATTTGTTGACATGTTATCTATGACAATGAGGCAGAGCACACAAAGCCGACAAGAGTTACTATCTGACTTTTTACAGAAAGTTTGTGATCTGATCCATGTTCTAGGTTATCAGCAACATTATACATTTTTTTATATTCCTCTAATTATCTGGCGCAGTGTTTTACACATAGTAGCTACTAATCAACTGGACATGAGCTTTCTTCTGAAATCAGTTACAAATGTAATAGTAATAAAGTAAAATCTTATGTTTGCTGTTGTTATTATTATAGCTACCATGTGTTATGTGGCAGGTATTGGACTAAGCTCTTTATATGCCTGTCTCCTTTCATCCTCCTAACTAGGGTTTCCAGGTTTTCGCTTTCCTGTTCCCTAATCCCAAGATAGAAACTGTTTTCTGTTCTCCACGATGAATTGTTTTTACAAAGTGACGGCTGATACTACCAACCACCTGGGTTCAAGGAGCCGATTTTCCCGATTTCCTGATAAACTTTTCTCGGGATTTGGGAACCGAAAAGCGAAAAAAATTCCCGAGAACGGGCGGGAATTCCCGCCTGGAAACCCTATCTTAACAGCTCCCGAAGATACTGTAGATAAAAGAACCTGGGACTAAGAGGGGTGAATGATCTCATTAGCTGTGTGACTAAAGCAAGTGATGAATTTGAACTCAGGTCTGTGTGATCTCAGAGCCTAATCTTTTCATTGTTGCTAGGTGCTCACAGTTGAGTACCAGCCCTTACATGTGATGAAAGACAAAAATCTTCAAAAAACCCTATCAATGAGATAAGCCCACAACACAGCTAGCATATGGTGTAAAGGGAAGTAGGAGGATGCTATGTCCTCGTAGGGAGCCTCTCCTTCAATTTTGTTCCCTGCACACCTCACTTGCCTTACCCTGATCCCAGCCCTGGTTAGGAAACCCCATTAGGCATTGCCAGGGTTATTATTAGGATCATCTTTATTTATTCCTTCACTCAACAAACCTTAAAACAAGTATAATGACTTGGTTGCTCTACGGGGCTGAGAGCTTAAACGGTGAGCAAGGTATCTTTCCCCTGCTGCGGGAAAGACAAGTTTGCAAATCCCGGATTGCAAACCCAGATGTTTACAGAGACAAGATCACAAGTGAGTGAAGCAAGCCAGTAAAGGCTGTAGCTGGAGAGTGGATACCCTGCTTAAAGCGTAGCTGTGGATGACCTTTGGCTGATTCTTGCCATATTGACACCTCAATGTCTAGTATTGCCTTTTCCTCCCTTTCCCCTCCCTCTCCCCTTTCCTCCTGCCCTTTCTCCCTCTCCTTCTCTTCCTCCTCAGCCTCCTCCGGATGAATGATTTTTGGCTACAGTGGCTTGCCCTTTGGAAACCGGTGTAGGTTGCAGCATTATTACTGTGCTTAGGACCCCGGAAATTCTGGTGTCCTCTCTATAGGAAATGATCACCTTAGACTGTTTTCCTTCTTTCCACCTGTGTGCTCCAGTATCATTACAAGGTCTGTAACTTGGCATCTGCTGATAATACTGAACAGGTAACAAGATAAACAACTAATTCTTCATATGGTAGGGGACTATCTTAGGAAACTTAAAACCCTATAACTTGAATTTGCAAATTGCATCAGAAAAATTTTTTCAAATGCTATGGCATGTGGAGCAAAATGTACATTGTCTGAGAACTTATTCTTTCTATTTTTTGTTTGTTTGTTTTTGAGAAATTCATTTCAGGCAATAGCCTTAGCTTGCCTCCCATCAGTAACAGTGCTTCTAGTCTGGTGGAGAGGAAGGACCCAGGCTCCACTGCGAGCACAGGGGGACCTGTGGGAAATGCAGATGTCACAGGCTTTTCTTTGCACTGACCTGCGCCAAGTGTCTGTCTTCTTCCCAAAGCCCTCCAAAGCTCTCCTGAATTCCCCACTTCAGCACAAGTGCATTTTACAGAACCCTGTTCTGACATGATTTGTTGTGCAATTCTGCCACCTAGTGCGAGAAAGTAGGAGTGACAAACAGTATCTGTGGTCCTCTGAATGCTCTCTGTCCTTGAATCCTGATTAATTAACCTGGGCTGCGATAGGCCCTGTATTTTTAACTCTGAGAAGATAACCTATCCCTCAGAAGGTACCCAGATATGTGGAAAAGCTGGAAAAAGACAAATGTCAGGCTAATAGCTAGGATTCAGAAGAGTAGGCTTATATATTCAGGCTAAGCATGCTCTGAAACCTCTCCCCGCGTGAAACAAAATCTCAGTGGATTTCTAAGGCAGGTGGAGGAGAGGCAGAACTCAAGTCTGACTCCAGAGTGAAGATGTTACCTGTTTCATTTAAATGATGGACCGTCTTCAATTGCTTATATAATTTTTTCAAGTCCAGTAGAAAGAAATATTAAAAGAGCTGCCACTTTCCTTTTTGCAAGTCAAACTGTCAGCTTTGAAAAATGAAAACATGTACAGGTTCTGAATTTATCAAACCTAAACAGAAGTTGGAACTTTATTAATAAACTTGAGTGTGGTCATTATATGTGCACCCCAATAAAGCAGCCCTGGTGTAGGAACCAGGACTGCAGTATAGAAAGGGGACCTGCCGTGTTAGTGTCGTAGGTGTTACTATTTCATTCTTTCCTTCTGGAGGTGAATTATAACCATTGATTACCATTGGGTGGGTTCCAAAGGTCATTTTTGTGGAAGATAATAGAGGTTTTCATATGATATGCTTTCAGCCACATAGCAGATGCAGAATAATAGAAAAAGAGGCCAAAAAAGTAGTGAATATATTTATCCTGAGTTATCAATTCTTGTATCAACTCATTTTTAGGGAAGAGGAAGCCTGTTTTTTTTTCTTGTTGTTTTTCTTTCTTTCTGTTATGACATTTCTGTTATTTCCTTAGACTTTTTGGCTGGATTTCATCCCAGCAAAGTTCAAAAATTATATTTCATATATAATTTAAAAAAAGAAGAGACAAAACTGGAAGGAGGGTGAGAACTCTGACAGACGGAGAAACAGAATTCTGGATGGCCTACGGCCCATGGAAAGTTTAGGGTTTTAAGGAAGAAATACAGCTAAGTGGTTGGTTCTCTTTTTTCAGGGCTAACAGGAATACTGGAAGCATTTGTGGCTGGTCAAGGAGCATTCCAATGATCTAGCTATAGGAGCTGTAGCTCCAGGCAGTTAACAGGGCAAAGGAAACAGTGACCCATGGGTGCACGTGTACTTCTGTCCAAACCACTGCCGTGGGTCTAGACAAAGGAAAACAACTGTTTCCTGAGCTGGAAAGAACTACGAAGTAATCCTGGAATCAGAGTTCCTTATGTTCTAAGGTCTTTAGAAAATAATCAATAGCACGTATATGGGGTGGAGGCAACAGAGGGAGATGATTTGTGTGTGTTTTAACATAGCCACCCATCTTGAAATCACAATTTTAAAATGGTCGCGGAGAGAAAACCTTCATGATTCTTAGCTCTAATGGGCCAATTTATGAAGCCAGTGTCATCTCTTTTCTCTGCTGGTGTGTGTTCAGCTTGGCCACCCTTTATGCCAAAGACCTTGAGCAGACCTTGGCTGAAACTCCAAGGTGTACTCTCTGTTCACTGTCAGCAGTGATCTGTGGAATGGATTGGTGTGGGCTGCGTAGCCTGGGGCAGGGTTCATGTGTCATTCAGGAGACGACGCACCAGGCTGCAGAAGCAGACGGAGGCTGCCTTATGTCCACGGAAATGAGTGAATCGGAAAGCCAGATGGGGGCCAGCTCTAAGCATATGAGGGATTGCAGGCTGCAAAACCGGAAGGACTTGGGGACATCATGTCCTTTATTGTACTTATTAGAACACTGAGGCCCAGGGAATGCCAAGGAATTTGTGCACATTTCTTCCCCTGATTAATTCTTTTGGTTTATTCAACGATGATGCCTGCGTGTCTCTCGTGTGTCTGGCTTTGCTCTGGGTGCTGGGGTTACACAGAAAACGAGAGTCGTACAGCGGGCAGAAGCTTGTCCCAAGTCAATCTACAAGAAAGACCTGATGGATAATGAAGAGTCTCAGGGCAGAGAAAGAGACAAAAGAGAAGAGAGACCTCGTTTGGGTGCTGATTTGGCTGTCTTTAACAATTATAATAACTATCAGTGTCCAATGGCAGTTACCCCAGGCACCGTTACTTTGCACCCATCACAGTTGTAATTGCAGAGGTAATTGTAAGATTTTTCGCTTAGTTTCTTTCTCCCACTGCAGACCCAGACTGCGAGTTCCATTATGCAGGTACCTTTTTCAGCTCTACGTTTTATCCCCAGAACCTGGCAGAACACTTGACATGTGGTAGATACTCAGTAAATATCCACTGCGTGAATAATGGAATGAATAACACAATGATAAGGCTGTCCACGTTCCATTCTGTCAGGTAGGGATCAACTAACTTCAGTAAAGGATCACAGTCTTTATTTTTTATTTAGGCTTTGGGGGGCCATACAGTCTCTCTTGCAACGATTTAACTCTGCTTTTGTATCAGGTAAGCAGCTATAGACAATATGTAGAAGAATGGGTATGGCTGTGTCCCGATAAAACTTTAAGCATGGACACTAAAATTTGACTTTCATACAATTTTTTGTATGTTCCATGAACTACTATTTTAATATTTTTCACTATTTAAAAATGTGAAAAAAACTCTCAGCTTGCAGGCTGTATAGAAAGAGGTGACAGGCCAGATGTAGCCCATGGGCCGTAGCTCACCGACCCCTGATATAAGAGTCTATTAATGGTCAGACTAAAGGTTTTATGGAATTTTTAATTGCTTGATTCATTCACCTGTTCAAAACATTTATTGAGTACTTGCTCCGTGCCAGGCTCTGTACCAGGCATTGGACACACAGCAGAAATAAGACACAGTGTCTGTCCTCAGATGGTTTAGTATCTAATTGAAGAAGATACACATAAAAAAATAAGTGTAATAAAAATACAGTGAAGTGACCTAAGTTTGGTGCAGGGAGGAAGTGGTCAGTTGTATTCTGGAAGGACAGGAGAGCTTCATGGAGATGTTACATCAAGGCCTGAGTGATGAGTACGTGATGGCTAGGAACCTACAGGGAAGGATCCACATAGGAAAGTCTCAAAAGCAATTCCTTTTATGGGACCTGAATGTGATGGGGATAAGGCCCTGGATAAGCAGCCCGTATCTGCCAGGACTTGGAGGACTTTATGTGAGGGAGCTTGAAGTGTGCAAGTCTGATGTTGGGAGTATCTCCCTGAAAATCCTTTAGAGTCCTGTCGTCTACAGGAAAGAGTGTGGAGAGAAGTCAGTGGAGAGAAATGGGGAGGGAGTTAGGGTGGAGACAGGGGACTACCTGAGATGACTTCAGAATCTAGGGCAGAAGTCCTAAGGGCTTGTGTTCATTAGTGCAGAAGCAGGAATTATGGAGAGGAGGGGAAATCCCAGAAAAATATTAAGGAGGAAGGCTTTGTGGATGAAGGCTATGTGGAGCATGAGGGAGTAGGAAAAATCTAAAATGACTGGTTTGGGGCTTGGATATTTCTCCATTAATGTGACCATCATCCATTTAGAAAATAGTGAAAGAGGGCATGTTTTAGGAGAGGGTAATGGGATCTCTGGTTGTTGGTGACTTTGAAAGATTTCTCCTCTTGAGGTTTATTTCCTGTCTCTGTAAAAGAGGAATAATTATTTCTGTGTTTCTTTTGGGAGATAGCATTGCTATGACCTCTCTTGGCAGTCATAATGGTGATTAGTCACCCGTATAAAAACAAGAGCATTGTCCTCAGGAGGTCAGAGCTTTGGAGGCTGAGTCATGACTGTGTAGTAAATAAGAAGCCCACAGTCCATTTAGTGAATGTATTTGAGGTTCTCCACAATGAATTGGGTATTTCTAGACTACCCCCTCCAAATGTCACTGGCCTCTTTCGAATGTTCCCTATTTCCAGACTGGAAAATCAGTGCGGATGGAATGATTCTCCCCCTATCTCTTAAGTCTGTTTGCCTGTCTAGTGTGCAAAACCTTTCTGCTAGCTCTCTCGTTCATTCTCTGCCCATTGTAGAGTGCTGGTAGCGTTTTAGATAACTTCCTTAGAAATTAGAGAGAAAGATTTAGGAAAAAAAACCCAAAATGATTCCCAGCTCCTCTCATTTGGCTTGGTCTTCCTAATCTTCATCTTGATCAAAATTAGAGGTGAAGATGTTATATCTCTACACTGTAGTCACAAAACAATTAAATGCCCTCTCTACTTTATTTCCTGACAATGGAAAGTGGTCCAGGAAAATACTCATATATGAAATAGAAGTGAGGAGAGATTAGCTCCTTAAAGGGTTTTGCATAACACTTGTTTGTCTATTTCAAACTGGCCTGTCTTAATCCAGTAATCTGTTCTACTCCAGCTGCTGGTTTATTTCTCCATCAACAACAATTTTGCAATCTTTCGGAATACTTTCGGGCATTCCAGAGCAAGTGACCTTAACAGCAACTTAATTGTCCTTGAGATTTCATTCGCTTACTAGAACTGTTGGGTCCACAGCCTTACCTGCATGGGGGAGTAATTCCCTTAGCTGCAGTCAGCTTCACAGTTCCTTGCTTATAGGATTATCGTTCCTTTTTTTTGTTTTGTTTTTAAATTTATTGGGGTGACAATTGTTAGTGAAATTACATAGATTTCAGGTGTACAATTCTGTATTACATCATCTATAAATCCCATTGTGTGTTCACCACCCAGAGTCAGTTATCCTTCCATCACCATATATTTGATCCCCCTTACCCTCATCTCCCTCCCCCCACCCCCCTTCCCCTCTGGTAAACACTAAACTGTTGTCTGTGTCTATGAGTTTTTGCTTCTCATTTGTTTGTCTTGTTCTTTTGTTGTTTTTGGTTTATATACCACATATCAGTGAAATCATAGGGTTCTCTGCTTTTTCTGTCTGACTTATTTCACTTAGCATCATACTCTCAAGATCCATCCATGTTGTCACAAATGCTCCTATATCATCTTTCCTTAACGCCGAATAGTATTCCATTGTGTATATATACCACAACTTCTTTATCCATTCATCTATCGAAGGACATTTTGGTTGTTTCCATGTCTTGGCCACCGTAAACAAAGCTGCAATGAACATTGGAGCACACGTATCTTTATGGATAAATGTTTTCAGATTTTTTGGGTAGATACCCAGGAGAGGGATTGCTGGGTCATATGGTAATTCTATTTGTAATTTTTTGAGGACCCTCCACACTGCCTTCCATAGCGGCTGCACCAGTCTGCATTCTCACGAACAGTGTATGAAGGTTCCTTTTTCTCCACAGCCTCTCCAATACTTGTTACTATTTGTCTTGTTGATGATAGCCATTTTGACTGGGGTGAGGGGATATCTCATTGTGGTTTTTATTTGCATTTCTCTGATGATTAGTGATGTTGAGCATTTTTCCATATGTCTATTTGCCATTTGTATGTCCTCTTTGGATAAATGTCTCTTCAGGTCCCCTGCCCATTTTTCATTTGGGTTGTTGGTTTTTTTGTTGTTGAGTTTCATGAGTTCCTTGTATATTTTGGATATTAGCCCCTTATGGGAGGCACTGTTTGAAAAAACCTTCTCCCATTCAGTTGTTTGCCTCTGTATTTTGTTGATGGTTTCTTTTGCTGTGCAGAAGCTTTTAAGTTTCATATAGTCCCATTCGTTTATTTTAGCTTTTACTTCCATTGCCTTTGGAGTCAAATTCATAAAATGCCCTTTGAACCCAAGGTCCACAAGTTTAGTACCTATGTTTTGTTCTATGCAGTTTATTGTGTCAGGTCTTATGCTTAAGTCTTTGATCCATTTTGAATTAATTTTGGTACATGGTGTCAGATAGCAGTCCAATTTTATTCTTTTGCACGTGGCTATCCAATTCTCCCAGCACCATTTATTGAAGAGGCTGTCTTCCTCCATTGTATGTTTTTAGCTTCTTTGTCAAAAATTATCTATCCATATTTATGTGGTTTTATTTCTGGATTCTCAATTCTATTCCATTGGTCTATGTGTCTGTTTTTCTGCCAATACCATGCTGTTTTGATTATTGTAGCCCTGTAGTACAAGCTAAAGTCAGGGAGTGCGATACCTCCAGTATTGTTCTTTTCTCTTAAGATTGCTTTGGCTATTCGGGGTCTTTTGTGGTTCCAAACAAATCTGATGATTTTTTGTACTATTTGTTTAAAAAATGCCATTGGGATTTTGATGGGGAGTGCATTAAATCTGTATATGGCTTTGGGTAATATGGCCATTTTAACTATGTTGATTCTTCCAATCCATGAGCATGGAATGTCTTTCCGTTTCTTTGTGTCTTCTTCAATTTCTTTCCAAAATGTCTTATAGTTTTCAGCATATAGGTCCTTCATATACTTGGTTAAGTTTATTCCTAGGTATTTTATTCTTTTTGCTGCAATTGCAAAAGGAATTGTTTTTTGTATTTCTTTCTCTGATATTTCATTGGTAGTATGTAGGAATGCAATGGACTTTTGTACATTGATTTTGTAGCCAGCAACTGTACTGTATTTGTTGATTGTTTCTAATAGCTTTTTGGTGGAGTCTTTAGGGTTTTCTATATATAGCATCATGTCATCTGCAAAGAGTGATAATTTAACTTCTTCATTCCCAATTTGGATGCCTTTTATTGCTTTCTCTCGCCTGATTGCTCTGGCAAGGACTTTCAACACTATGTTGAAAAGCAGAGGTGATAGGGGATAGCCTTGTCACGTTCCTGAACATAGAGCAAAGGACTTAAGTTTTTCACCATTAATTATGAGATTAGCTTAGGGCTTGTCATATATGGCCTTTATTATGTAAGGTATTTTCCTTCTATACCTATTTTATTAAGTGTTTTAATCATAAATGGATGTTGTATCTTGTCAAATGCTTTTTCTGCATCAATTGATATAATCATATGATTTTTGTCCTTTATTTTGTTTATGTGATGTATCACATTGATGGCTTTGCGGATGTTTAACCATCCTTGTGCCCGGGGATGAACCCCACGTGGTCGTGATGATAATCTTTTTAATGCATTGTTGTATTCGATTTGCTAGAATTTTGTTTAGGATTTTTACATCTGTATTCATCAGAGATATTGGTCTGTAGTTTTTTTGTGTGTTGTCCTTACCAGGTTTTGGTATCAGGGTAATGTTGGCCTCATAAAATGAGTTAGGGAGGACTGTCTCTTCTTCAATTTTTTGGAAGAGTTTGAGCAGGATTGGTATTAGATCCTCTTTGAAGGTTTGGTAGAATTCACTAGTGAAGCCATCTGGTCCCGGACTTTTGCTTTTGGGAAGGTTTTGGATGACTGATTCAATTTCATTACTGGTGTTCGGTCTGTTTAGATTTTCCAGTTCTTCTTCATGGTTCAGCCTTGGAAGGCTATATGTTTCTAAGACCTTGTCCATTTCTTCTAGGTTATTGAATTTGGTGACATATAGTCCTTCATAGTATTCTTGGATGATCCTTTGTATTTCTGTTGTGTCTGTGATAACTTCCCCTTTTTCATTTCTGATTTTGTTAATTAGTGTCTTCACTCTTCTTATCTTAGTGAGTCTAGCCACGGGTTTGGCAATTTTGTTAATCTGTTCAAAGAACCAGCTCTTTGTCACATTAATTTTTTCTATTGTCTATTTGTTCTCTATTTCATTTAGTTCTACTCTGAGTTTTGTTATTTCCTTTCTTCTGCTGTCCTTGGGTTTCGCTTGTTCTTCTTTTTCTAGTTCTTTAAGGTGTAACATGAGGTTATTTATTTGGAATTTTTCTTGTTTCTTGAGATAGGCCTGTAATGATATAAATTTCCCTCTTAAAACTGCTTTCGCTGCTTCCCCAAAATTTTGGTAGGATGTATTTTCATTGCTATTTGTTTCTATGTATCTTTTGATCTCTCCTCTAATTTCTTCTTTGACCCAGTCGTTCTTTAAAAGTATGTTGTTTAATCTCCAGGTATTTGTGTTTTTTCCTGCTTTCTTTTTGCAGATGATATCCAATTTCAAAGCCTTGTGATCAGAGAATATGCTTGGTATGATTTCAATCTTCTTAAATTTGCTGAGGCTGATTTCATGTCCCAATATATGGTCTATCCTTGAGAATGTCCCATGTACACTCGAAAAGAATGCATAGTCTGATGTTTTAGGATGAAGTGCTCTATATATGTCAATGATGTCCATTTCATCTAATGTGTCATTTAGGGCTGCTATTTCGTTATTTATTTTCTGTTTGGATGATCTATCCATAGCTGTCAATGATGTATTTAGTTCCCCTAGTATAATTGTGTTTTGGTCAATTTCTCCCTTTAGTTCTGTTAGTAGTTGCTTGGTATATTTTGGTGCTCCCTGATTAGGGGCATAAATATTGATGACTGTTATGTCTTCTTGTTGTATAGTCCCCTTTACCATTATGAAATGTCCATCTTTGTCTCTTGTTATCTTTTTCACCCTGAAGTCTGTTTCATCTGATATCATTATGGCTACACCTGATTTTCTCTGGGTACCATTTGCTTGGAGTCAATTTCCACCCTTTCACTTTGAGTCTATGCTTGTCCTTGTAGCTGAGATGTGTCTCTTGGAGACAGCATATGGTTCGGTTTTGTTTTTTGATCCAATCTGCTACTCTGTGCCTTTTATTGGTGAGTTCAGTCCATTTACATTTAGGGTGATTATTGATACCTGAGGATTTCCTGTCATTTTATCTTTAGTTTTCTTGTAAGGTTGTGTCTCCATTGTTTCTTTGCCTTTTTGTTGTTGTCTGTTATTTCTGTGTGGTGGTATTCTATGATGTTTCCCTTTGTTTCTTCTTTTATTACAGTATATATTTCAGTTCTGGATTTTTTTTGAGTGGTTACCCTTAAGTTTATGTAAAAGAAAGTTTGATATTTAGAGTGTTCCATTTTCTTCAGCATGCTTACTTTCTCCATTCCCATATTCCAGTTGAGGTTTTTACTCTCCCCCTTTTTATGTTGCCACAAATTGTCCCTGTTGATGGTGGTTGAATAGCCTCCTTTAGTATTTCTTGTAGTGCAGGTCGTGTATTAGAAAATTCCCTCAGCTTCTGTATGTCTGGAAAGGTCTTTATTCCTCCTTCATATCAAAAGGATATCTTTGCTGGATATATTATTCTTGGCTTATAATTTCTCTCTTTCAATAGTTTGAATATTTGGTTCCACGTTCTCCTGGTTTGTAGAGTTTCTGCTGAAAAATCTGATGATAATCTAATGGGCTTTCCTTTGTAGGTTCCCGTCTTCTTTTCCCCGGTTGCCTTGAAGATTCTTTCTTCGTCGTTGATTTTAGACAGCTTCAATACAATGTGCCTTGGTGAAGGCCTGTTGGGATTGAGGTAATTAGGTGTTCTATTTGCTTCTTGGATTCGAGGATCCAGTTCTGTCCACAAGTTTGGGAAGTTCTCATCAACAATTTGTTTGAATATATTCTCTGTTCCCTTCCCTCTTTCTTCTCCTTCTGGTATGCCCATTATTCTTATATTGCTCTTTCTGATGGAGTAGAAAGTTCTTGTAGAGTTCTTTCATTTCTTTTAAGTCTCAAGTCTCTTTCTTCTTCCATCTGTGTAATTTCCAGGTTTCTATCTTCGATGTCACTGATTCTTTCCTCCATCTGGTCTACTCTACTACCTAAGCTGGTTATTTCACTCTTAATATCTTCTATTGAGTTCTTAATCTCCAGAAATTCTATTTGGTTCTTTTTTAAAATTTCCATCTCTTTTGTAAAATGCTCATGTTGTTCTTTGATTGTGTTTCTGAGTTCATTAAACTGCCTTTCTGTGTTTTCTTGCATCTCGTTGAGTTTTTTCAGAACTGCAATCTTGAATTCTCTGTCATTTAAGTCACATATTTCCATATCTTTAAGTGCCTTTTCTGTAGACTTTTCACTGTCTTTCTGAGCTGTATTGTTGCCTTAGTTATTCATGGCAATTACTGATTTATTATTTCTCTGCCTAGACATCTACAGGAGTGGCTTCTGCAACAGGTTGATAGGAAGAGGTCTTTCGTTTGTTTTCCAGTACTTGTTGGTAGAATGTTTTATTTTCTCTCTGACTGCAGCCTTTTTTTTTCTCTCTTACACGGTAGTGCTATGTTTTCTCTGCCCTATTCCAGCTTCTCACACAATGGCGGGATTCCCTGGGAGACGGGTTTTTCCTCTGTTAATAGTTCGCCTGGGTCACAGGGTGCAGTGTCCGTGTGGGTATGCAGAGAGCTTTTGAAGTTCTAAAGCTCTTCCTGCACCAGATTCAGAGCCCATATGTTTAACCCGTTCTGTTTACTCCTGCAGGGATCTGCCCAGATAGGTGGGGCCAGGGGCGGGGTGAGTTGTGAGAGGTGGCCCAGAGCAATGGCGGCGACCACCACCACATCTGGTCCTGCTTCCACAGCTCCCTCCCCTTTGCCGGAACTAGTTGGGCTGTGAATCTGTGTCTGTGGTCCACAGTTCTCAGAACAGAAAATATTTTGTTCTTTTGATCTGACACTGCTACTGTTCTGCTTCTAGCACTGGGCATGTCAGTGGGGTGAGCTCTGGGAGGGTAGGCAGGGGCGGCGGCTAGTCTAAGTGCCTAAGGCTTCCGTTCTCTGCTTGGCAGTGAGGGTGTAAACCACCGTTTTCAGCCTTCTTCCCTCAGTCTTTTCTCCGAGGTCTCTGCCATGAGCGTTGGGTTCAGCGGTTTTGTATGCTGCCCCCTCAGCCCTGTGGGCCGTAAGCGGAGCCCTACCAGTCCGAGTTCTTCCCTCTCCCGCAGCTGCAGCAGTTCCGGGATGCAGCGAGCTCGGAGCACTGAGCTAGGTCTAAGTCCTGCGCCCGTGCCACTCTGTCTCCGCACTTCTCCTTTCCCGTCTCACCCGCTCGCGCGATTCACCCACCTTTAGGTGAATTCAGTAGTGGGCCTCTTCGTCTTGCCTGTCTGCTGTGCAGGGAGTCCTTTGTGGAGTTATGGTTGTTAGATTAGTTGTAAATTCCAGGGGAGCGTTACAGAGGCTCACCTCATGCTGCCATTTTGACAACCAGAATCAGTTATCATTCTTTTTACATAAAAGGATGCTTGAAAAGGGGCCACCCATAGTGCCAATATTTGGTGCTTTTACCTGAGCCCAAAGTGATAAGAATTTGAGTAGAGTCCATGTTCCTGTTTGTTTTTTTTTTTTAAAGAAGGCAGAGAGAAAAGAGCAGGACTTGAAGATGTAATTGAAGATTAATAAATGAGTCATTAACTGACTGATCATAGCACTGTCCGTTCACAGTACACTGTCATGTTGGGTGTACTGTGAAATGTAAGACGGTAAGACACAATTTCAGCCTAGAGTAGTTTAATCTAGTTATGAATATGAGAATTTAAAATACATTGTGTGCAGTGGGAGTTTAAAGTCTTTGATGAGTAAGTATAACAGAGGAATGAATAAACAGGGAAATAATAGCATCGGCGAGTAAACATGAAATGATATACATCAAAGTGCATGCAAATTCACTTTTTACTTTAGATATAATTCACACGTTATCTGTGTGTTTGTTACATGAGATACACATACATCTATACACACATAATTGACTTCAGCTTAATAGCATAGTAATTGGGTGATAGAATCTCGTGTTTCTGACTTTCTCAGATCATGTATCTTGTTGGCACAATGCCGTAACTAATATTGAAACCAGTGGACTACACCAGCAAGAATGGAAAATCTTCCCTGGCCTGCTCACCTTGCCCTGAATGAATGAATAAAGGCATCAGTAAAATAGTTGTTATTTATTTCCCTACCCCACATTTGTGCTGGTAGGCCATCACATGGGCAAGGGCGGTGGGTCAGGCAGGCAAAGACCCCAGAGTGGGCAGACAGTGTTTCCATAAGGAAGCAGGACAGGCAACGTCAGTGGCAGGCCATACTGAGTGGATAAAATCCTTGCAGGGACTGGGTCTCCTAGAAAACTACGCTTGTACACGTAAGTCAAGAGCAGGTGTCAGCTCCCCATGTGTATTTCATGGTGCAAGTGAAAGGAGACCTACCTTACTAGCTGTTGAGTCTCTTGCTCGAATGCTCATTTCTTAATTTGAAAGGAACCTCAGTGCTAAGGGACGACAACACATGGAAGAAGTGGCCTCAGTGACTAACAGTAACCGGGACCTATTGGGACTACTCAAGTTTCTTTACGTGCATTTATAAGACACACAGCATTTCTACAGCTGTTAACTCCGTAAAAACAGTTTGCGAATGCTACTGTATTTAATCAACTCTGTGAAGTGGGTTTTACTGTTCTCCCAGTTTGTCAGACGCAGGCAACAGTGTTCCGAGATGTCAGAGGTTGGTCCAATGTCCCACAGCTAGTTAGTAAGTGGCATGGCCGGGGCTAGAATTAGTCGCATTCCCATGAGGGCATGAGAGCTATAGCATGCCCCTGCCTCCTCAGTGCTGACCGGTTAGTTTAAGTGTATGTTCAGATGTGGTGAACTGTTACCTGGTTAGGAGCCATGTGTGTGCTACACTCAGTGCTGTGCGTTGAAAGCAGAGAGATGTGGCTATTCCACGGGGCTTGCTGGGGAGATGGAATTTGAGTCTTAAAGCATGGGTAGAGTTTGACTAAATCGCGTGGAGGGGAAGGGCATTCCAGACAAGAGAAAAAAGGAAGCAGAGGGGAGGAATTTGCATGCTGCTTTGGGGAGCCAGTGAGTTGACAGCCAGTAAGTCTGGATATTTCAGTGTTTGTGTGAGGCATAGCGGAAGCTCAGCAGTGGTGGTGAAAGTCCTGGAGTGGACTTATTCCCAGGAAGGCAGACTGGTAGAAGCCACTCGGGGAAGACTGGGGAACTAGAGGAGAGCTTTTTGTTAGCTCGTTATGATCCTTCTCTTTGACCATCTCCTGCAGATGCACGGTGGATGGAATCCATCCACTGATGTATCTACCCATTTTCTCATTTCACTTCATTTAGTTTCATTCAAGAGACATTAATTATGTGCTTACTTTGTTCCAGGCACTGTATTAAGTCATAGTGAAGTTACTAAAAGAAACCTTCAGTGTTTGGTGAACTAATGCATGAATAAATGGAAAAACAAATGGGACATGAGCTGGTGAGCTCATTCATGGGAAGAGAGAGGGAAGCAAATAAAGAATTCTAGTGGATTGGGCTGAGGATAGCCCTGTAGTGCTCTGGTAACAAATAGAGAAGAGACAACTCGAGGTGCCAGGGAAGGCTTTTCAAAATAAATAGTGCTTTGGTTGGTTCTTGGAGTCTGAAGTAGGACTTTGCTAGAAAAGGGGAGGATAGGCAAGTCAAAGTGAGGGTTCATGTTTGTAAATGAACATAGGCCTGAAAATAGGGGGGAAAGCAGGAAAGTAGGTGTAACTCAAGCGGACAGGGGGAGAAAGATAATGGCAGAAGATGCAGGAAAAATGTTTCCATGTCAGACCTAATAGGACCACCTGGTCCAAGGTCATGTCTACATTCCCTTAGGCAAACCCTGGGCAAAAATGGTACTGCTCTGGAAAGTTTTCTAATTCCAAGCCCAAGACAAAGCTCATCTTTCTGTTAAGAAGGCTGAGGGAACATCTGTCTAAGGCTAGATACCCAGTAATTTAAGGAGAAAGAGAAAAGGTAGTGATATAGTATAGAAGAAAAGAAAGAAGAGAGGGGATGGTGATACTGGATTATTATTTTTCCCTAAAACAAAAGCAAGCAATGAAGTATCTTTTAATAGCTGGCCTAGAATGCCATTCTGGGGCTTAGGGAAAAAAATCAAAATGTATTAGGAGCTCTCTCTCTTCAGACCTTGGATGGTATACTGCAGCATCTAAAATTGCTGGTAAAATTATGACCTTGTAATTCACAGCTGTGTCATATACTCTCTAGCACACAGTGTGATTTATAGACCAAGCCAGTTGCTTTGAACAAGAATGGGAGAAAACTCACACAACCGGAAGTTTATTTTTAATGTGTAATGTCTTTTCTCTAAACCTGCACTGCTACTCGGTGGGGTGATGTCCTACTGGTGAGAGTTACTGGTACAGCACTTGTGGGGAAGGAACGGGTATGAGGATTACTTATTACATTTCCACATTGGCTGGCCAGGTTGTAGTGTTCAGAACACACAATCCTCTCTCCTCTCCCAGAGAGAGCTGTCATCTTGAATCGCTTTCCCCCTTGAAACTGTACCTGGGCATGTATCTACCAAAGCTTGACCTTGACTTGCATTAAACTTGAGCAAGAAACTTAACCTCCCTTCGAACTCCATCCTCCCTAGGAAATGAAGGGGCTCTGCAGGACAGCTTTCTGAGAAGCTATACATGGAATTTCCACCAAGCTTTTCAAGTCAGCTTGGCTTTGACCCCTGTTATGGAGCCAGAGAGGGAAGGAGCTAGGAGCAGACTAGGACCCGTGGATGTGGGGAATACCAGATTTGTATTATACAAATCTCAAGTGTATGAGAAGGTGGGGGGAGAGCGGGGAGACCCCACAGCTCAGTGATCAGATGTGAAAAGTCATGGACAAGAAGCTAGAGACCTGGTTGTGATCCGGGCTGGATCTCTGCCTGTTTGGTTGACCTTGAGCAACTCACCTATAAAAAGGAGATGAGCTCTTGCCTTTGGTACCCAAGGGAGTTATTGTGAAGATCAAAGGAAATGTTATATCATCTAATTCTAAGCCAATGGCTAAGGTCATTATTTTTCTCTTGCTGTCTGTTTCATGTTCCCCTCCTTGCGTTCAGTCCTTTGACCTCAGTGAAGATTCTTGAGGACCTGACTCAGACTTCCTTCTCTCTAAATGATTTTCTTTGGTTCAGTCTCACTTTTATCTTTCCAGTGATTCTTGATTGTTTTCTCTGAGTCTGTGAGCAATCTGATCACTTCCCTATGTAGGATCTGTTTATACTTTTTCTTTGACAAGACCACATGCTTCTATAGATGAGACCCTTAATTTTCTTGGCATGTTCCCTGCCTGACCCTGACCCCCAGGGCACCGGAAGCGACAAGAACAGAGGCAGCTCAGCGTTGAGCAGAAGGACCTTGCTGGGGCGTTTGTGATGCAGGTGACCGGAGCCCAGAGCTGCCTGCATAGGTCCCCGAGAAGGTGCCAGGACCTCGTTGCCATTAAAGTCACTGGGGTGTGGAGGACACTGCAGTGTTGTGCTCAGAACCTCCCCGACTTTGCCCTCACGGAGGAACTTGGCTTCACTCGAGGCAGAACAAGGGGCTTTAGTTTTTGGTTGATGCATTGCATCCCAGAAACCACAAAACTGCTTCCGATCCCTCTGAGATAGAGAAGCTCTTATTTTATTCCAACATGAGGAAGATTTTATTGTAGGGAATTGAGTCAAAGAAGTGTCTAGACAGCTTCATTATATATTTTCAAAGTAGTTCTCTGATAATTTTTATAAAAATGACATTGTCATTTAAAAGAAATGGAAGCAACACAGAAAATACAAAGAAAACTGTGTCAAACAAACTAAAACAAACAACAAAAATTTTGATAACAGGTGAAGATCATTTTAGACAGCTTTCTATACATTACAGAAATAAATGTTCTATCGATAAACAGAAGTTCATGTATGAATTCATATTGCACATGCTTTTTGAAAAATAAAAATGTTAAATTTAAGTGTATTTGAATGTAGCAGGGAAAAATAAATGGAAGAAAAATGAAAGAATTGCTACACTTGGGTAACTTTTAGTTCCAAAGACATGCTGTTACAATTACAAGAAGGCAATTTGGAAAAATAATGAAGATGGAGTCATGTTTTCTTTTAACTCTATTTTTCAAGTTGATGGAATACGGATGAACTTTCTGCTAGGAAAAGAGAGAAAATTACCACATTTCCTCCCACATCCTTTCCCCTCACTAATTAGTTATATTATTATTTTCACTTTGTCAAGGTTTTATAACATTCTCTTCTGGAATTAGAGCTCCCCTTTTTTCTTAGTCTTAGTTAAGTATTTTAAAGTCGGAAGTCCTCATGCCAGGTCCTTTCTTTGCATAGCTGCTTCTTCCTGTTTCAGTTTCGAGTGTAGCAGTGCAGAAACTGCCTCCCTATGGCTTGGAAGCCCCGCTCTGTCACCTAAATGCTGGGTGAGCTTGGGCAAGCGATTTCACTTCTCTGTGCCCCAACTGCTGCATCCTTATAGAGGCCTTTCTTGGGATGAAATTAGTTATTTAATAATGCTGAGAAAGGTATCGGACCCTGCTGTGTTTGCTGTTATTATAGAATCATACTTTTTGGAGAGCAGTAAGTAGCAAGCAGGAAAGCATGGTCTGAGACTCTCACACTCATCTCCCTTCTCAGTCCTTTGCAGGGATCTCTTAAAATGTCAAATCCTTTTCAATCTGATCACATCGTTGACCTGTTTTAAGCTTTTTTAAGCCTTGTCTTGTTCTTAGACTAAAGCTCAGTCCCTTCTTTGCGGCCTACAAGGAAGGCCTGCTATGGGGCGGTTCCTGCCATCTCCTGCAGCCTCCATCGGGCCTCCCCCGCCCCATTTACGGCAGGCTGCATCCTTGCCCTTTCCTGCATTCAGAGGCCATGCGAGCTGCTCTCTCTGTTTGATGGCACTTGCTCCTTCTTCCCTGGGGATGGCCCATTCTCACCCTTCAGTTCTCAGCTGATCTGCCACCTCATTAGAAAGGCCTCCTCTGACCACACAGTCTAACATGTCCCTTCCCCCCCCACAAGTCTGTTTACTTTGGGATCACTTGTAGCAATTTGTAAGGCTTTCTTTGTTTGTGTATTTGTCTGCCCCTCTAGCCTGTAACTCCTTGAAAGCTGGGACCGTGTCTTGTCTTTTTCCCTGCTGTAGTCCCAGCACATAACATAATTCCTGCCCCTGTAAATATTTATCGAACAAAACATTTATCTGTCTATGTACCGACAGATAGGTAGCTGCACAGGCATAGATCACTGTCTCTCTCTGTCTCTGTCTCTCTCTGTATCACTACCTATCAGTAGGTACATAGGCAGGTAAATACACATACACAGAATTTTAGGAGACCAGAAAGTAGCAGGCAGAATTTACCCAGATGTAGATACAGATATTCACTCAGTGGCTTGAATTACTCAGGCAACAGCCCTACCTGCTCAGCATTCCATTTTCTCTTCACATGATAATTACCTAAGTCAATAAGAACCTGAATCAGGGTTCTTGTGGGAGGGGTTAGAGGAGGAGCCTTGAAAGGCAGGTGACATTCATTGCATGTCAGCTGTGTGCTGCACAGCTTTGGGTGCTTTGTGCTGTACTTGACTCAATCTTGACAGCAATGTGTGAACTCGATTCATTTTTCCCATTTTACAAATGACAGTGGGAGAGTTATTTCATTCCTCAAAGTTAATAAGTGGCAGAGCTGGGACTGGAGACTCCCAGCCATTAGGTGATGCTGCTGATGAAAGCAGCACAACCTGGTAACTAACTGCTGGTTAGCAGTTACTTCGGGCAGATTGCAGGGAGCCCTTCCTTTGGAGATAGGAGCTATGCATGTGGGTCCCAGAAGGAGTCATTTCAAATTGCAAGGCAATACCAGCAGGAGCCTGAGAAACGAAAAGTAAGGGAGTCACTAGTGTGGGTTGGAGTTCATCAAGACAAGATGTGAAATCGGAGGATTTCGGTGGCACTGAGGAAATAGATGTATTTGTCAGCATAATGTTGTGGGTGAGCTAAAAATTATAGAATGCCATCCTGAGTAAAATTCACCAGTCTCAGGCCTTCTTTTCCTGAAATGTCCTTCGTGGCATTTTGGATCATCCAGAAAGTTAGTGGGAATTATGGAAAGAGAGTGTCATCTGGTTAAGTAAGCTTGGGAAATCCTAATTTAATTAGCGTTTCTTAACTGCGAGAATTCTCAGAGCCCTGATGTTTCCAAGGACAGCTGGTGGCATCTCTCTGGACCTGTGGTGTCTTCAGATACCCTTGGGACAATGTTTGTCTACCTGACATGGCTTTCCAGCAGCGAGCCCTCAGTAAACGGAGGCAGAATGCAGACTGTAGTAATAATAATCAGTCCTTTCACATACTGTCTCATTTAAGCCTCATCCCAACCTGAGAGGTAGGTTTTATTATTCTCACGAGGCAGGCTATGTCGGTATCCCACCCATAGCCTCTTGCCCTTCCCTATGTGGAGGAGGCTGGGCGATTTTGAATCACCAAGCATCACATTTCTTTGCCTGAGGGTTTTGTCCAGTCACGGAAGCTTGCTTTTGGCCTGCTTGCAGGTCATGAGCACCTGGGCAGTAACGCTCCTCTTGACCAGTGACCGACGGTCATGGATCAATGCTCCAGTCCCTCAGTCCTCAGTGCGAGAGCTCTGTGCGCACCTTCTCCATGGGCCACCCATCCCCCAGCGGGATTATGCTCTAGTTGTCCACAGTGATACTTGCTGGATACACTCTTTATTGCTGACTTCTTCCCCTTCCTTTTTTACGTCCCGACTCCCCTACTGGTGTTTCCTGAGATCAACTCTCAAATAAACTATTCACGTTTGAATCCTTTGCTCAGGTTCTGCTCCTGGGGGAACCCAAACTGAGATATCCCATTTTGCACAAAGTAAAAGACAGATTTAAAAAAAAAACAACAACAAAAATAACAGTCTTCAACAGGTTACCGAAGGTACCCTATGTCACAATTTATAAGTGGTAAAGCAAGGGTTTACATTTAATCAACACTTATATTATTGAGCACATTTAATCAACACTTATATTATTGAGCCCCCACTGTGTGCCTGAGGCTATCCTACATGCTGATATGACGAGATGAAAAACAACCCTCTGTTTTGAATAATAGACAGAAATAAATTAGGCCTGTCTTCAACATCTCTGTCCTTATCCACCGTACTCCATTGTTTCTCTGAGGATGGACGTGTGACCCCTTTTAAACCGGGAGACCATTTCCATGCCAGACCCATGATGACCTCTGGGTCAGAACCTGTGTTATTCAGCTCCTTCCTGTACTGTACTCTAGGCCACACAAAAATGCATCAGATCCAGGCTTTTGTTTGTGATAAATGCCTCATGAGAAAATTGCAAGATTCGCTGACTCAATGATTTTCCTGCCCAGTAGAGCATCTCTCTTAATTAATGAGTTGCAATTAGTATTTATAAAAAGATCTCATTGTACAAGGTGAGGCCACTGTGATATGACATCTTGTTCCAAATCTGTCCTCCTGGTATGAGTGGGATCATTCAGAAATCAGGCATCTTAACCCTGTGCTCCCACAGTCAAGTGCAGGGCCCCGAGGCTGGCCCAGGGAAGTTGACAGCAGTGAGCAGTGCTCCACATCCAGTCGCATTTGTTCACGGTTACAAAGTAGCTATAGAAATTGCGGATTTGTGAGAATGATTTTTATTTTCCTTCTTTTGGTTATTTTTTAACATATTTCTTTGTTCATGGGTGCACTCTAGAAGCACAGAGACATGCAATTATAGAAATGTGATTTGAAAGGGACGTTGGACATGACCTAATGTGAAGTTTTGCCTGTCCATGGATTTCTGCCTCATGGGCCTCGCTCTCTGCTCTCTTATGATATCCATAGTCTGTTCCAATACACGATTGTGATCCTTCATTGGCTGTTTTTCATTTTTGTTTTAATTTTTTGTTATTATTCATGCTTCTTTAGAGACCACGTCTCACAGTGTTTCTGGCCCTAACAATTCCCAGAAAAGGACCAAACATGTAATAGGGACACAGTGACTTATTGCTGATCCATTCAATTCTTTTATCTACAGAGGGTGCCAAAAAAATTGTATACACATTTTAAGAAAGGAAAAAAACTATTAAAATGGTAATACTCAATATGTACTGATAACAAAAGATGACTACAAGTCACATTTGACTTCTGCAATGACAAGAGGTGCTCAAAGTGGTGACCATCAGAGTCCAGACACTTCTGATTATAGTGAACTACTGCGTGAGCAACGCTGACCAAAGTGTCCACTTGTCTACATTTTTTTGGCACCCCCGGTATATTCTTCCTCTCTGTTGACTGGGTTTGCAACTTGTGCCTGTTTACTTCTTCTCTTGCCCCCTCGTGCAGTCAGTGCAATGGCCACAGGGAAGACATTGTATAGAAGAAGAAGAGGAAAGGGTTGGCCTCTTTCACCCCCTAAGTGAATACTCAGCCCAGAGTAATGGGGGCTTGGTTTCAGTTGCAGACCACACCGCAGGCAGTTGGTAAAGAAAAACAGCGTGAACAGCCATGTGCGTGTGTTCATTTACATCCTCAGTTCGTCTGTGGCAGGAAGGAAGCATCCACTTATTGCTAATGATAGAGCAGTGACTGGCCGTATTTATTTTCACATAAACCATGTCTCAGCAGGCATCGTCATAGTGCAGACCAGCTTGCTGTGGTTTATCTCATCGGAGAGATTGTTCCTGTTGCGTAGCAGCTATTTCATAGAGATCACGAATGACTGTCTAAGTGTAATCCATCTTCATCAGTGCAGTGATACGCTATGAGGGCTTTCTAGACGTTATCTATCGCCACGTGGCCATTAAGCGGATGGTTTTATGCCTCCCACTCTGGTTCTGGGAGAGGATGGAGAGTTCGGTCCCCCTTCCCTGTCACTCAGAGTCAATATGCAGAAACAGGTGAGAGCGGTGGAACTGGCAGGTCAGTGAAGTCTGTCATTTAAACTCACGTCGGTGGTCTCTTTGTCCTCAGGGACAAATGGGAGTTAGCGATGCAGGCTGAGATGAGAGGCAGATTATTTCACGAGGGAGTGCTAAGGTGGGTTTGAACGAGGCAGCCCAACAGCACCGAGTCTTGCCGAGCAATATTGTAACTGCCTGACCCAGGTGGCAAAGGCCTTTCGCATAACGAAGGGTGTAGGAGCTAAGCCCAACTTATATCCGTTTCCTCATTCTTCTAACCCATATTTATTGAATACTACCATAGGCTGGGCATGGGGGATGTGAACAGAAGGAGATTGAAGTTATATAGCCATTTATTTATAGGGAAAAAATGCTGAAATAAGCACATGAGCCAAGGACTTTGGAATCAGAAAGGGAGACCTGCTAACTCAGGTCTCAGAACGAGGTTTGTTATTATTGTTCAGGACTATTATTCAGGACTTCTTAGAAACACATGGGGAGGGGGTGACACTGCATCCTTCTTAAGAGTCTCTCCTCTTAGGTTAAAAAGGTCTCCAAAACCAAAGATGTGAATCACCTTCATTCAACAGTGACACCATGGCTGTGGCAGGCGTTACAGATTACACACTAAGTATAGGGTCAGAGACCCTGACCTTAAGGAGTTCAGAGTCTGAAATGAATGAAAAACACCTGCATTAGGTTAGGACAATATATAAGCAACGTAATATCAGATGCTAAAGTGATAAGTAAAGTTGCAGGGATCAGAAGGGACCACCAAGTGTTACTAACTTGCAAAAGCACCTCAGAGCATATTAACCATTCCTTTCTCCCTCCAGAATGTCAGCATATCTGAGGTTATTGAGCAGGCTAAATCTGGTCCACCACCCAGTTTTGGAAATAAAGTTTCATTGGAACATAGCCAAGCTCATTTGGTTACATATTGTCTATGGCTAGTTTTCATGTTGCACTGGGTAAGGGGAGTAGTTTTGACAGAGATTGTATAACTTGCAAAGCCTGAGATGGTGATTAGTGGCCTTTTATAGGGAAAAAAATGCTCGTTTCGATTTTCCAAATTCATCTTGGTGTTAATGTAGAGCATCAGAACAAAACATAGCTGAGGTGCACCTGGTGGCAAATTAATGCCCCCCTCAAAAAAAACACAAACACTTCATTTCCATCCTCTGAGTTTACCTTAAATTAATTTTGAGCCTCAGAATTAAATATAGCTAACTCCGGTGGCACCTGAGGCCCTTGTGACAATGTTTTACTGACATGAGTCAGTGTTCTGCTCTCTGCCTTTATAGAGAGCTAAATCAAGGGCACCGTTTGGAAGGACTGCCTCTGTTCTTTGTAAACTGTAATTGAAGATATAATTCATTGTGTCCCTCCATCTCTATTCAAAGCCCCTGGCACAAAAATTCGGCTTGAATTTAATTTTACAATAACGTTGATCTCTGAATTGACTTTAGAGGTTTTCCCGGTTCACAACAATCATAACCTACTATGTTTCTCTCTTGCCATAGGTGACAGAAAATGCAGAGCCTGTTTTGGAAATGAACTTAGTAATAGGTTCATTGCAGGTGCCAGGGCTGGACTCCGTTGAGGCAAGAGAGGGACACAGGGTGCAGAATTTAAGGAGGCACTGACTGGGAGCGCGGCAAGGATAGGGTCCACTTTAAAAAGGGGCACTGCCTTAAATTTGATGCCTCTCTTGCCTCAATCTTGTCCTAATGCTTGCAGGTGCCTGGTAACACCCATCCCTTCTACTTCCAGATGATGGGGGGGCATGTCCTAGTTTATACTATTAATAATATATGGGCCCTTCTTCCCTCCTTCCCTTCTTCCCTCCCTACCTCCCTGCTTCCCTCCCTTCTTTTCTCCCTCCCTCCTTCCCTTCCTTTCTTTTTACCTTGTAAACTGATTCAGGTCCTCCCTGCAGTAGATGGGGGTACAAATCTCAAAATGAAACCTGTGGGCCCTTCGGTGACCTGGATGCCATCTGTCCCCTGTGGGTCCAAATGTCAGGAAGGAGGGAAACTCAGGGCCAGGTGTCATCTTCCCGTGGGGGCTCAGCATGGGAAGTAGGATTAGGGAGGATTATTCCAGTTCTCTTCTTTGAGCTCAGCTTTTCATTTTGAGGAAGAGGAGGGGATTTTGGCTGAGGTTGAATTCACTGGTCTCCAACGTCACATGTGGTGTGCCACCACAGACGGAAGCTGTTACTTTGGAAATGAGAGGAAACTACAGGGACCCAAAAGTTGGGGATGTTCCCTGCAGTGTTAACCAGTAATGGGGCAGGATGGGGAAGGGAGGGGGGTGGGCTGAATTACAGGCTGCTCTGCCCCTCCAGTGGTTAGTGTTCAGGAGGAAAGGAGGGAGGGAGGGATGGAGGGAGGGAGGGACGATGGGAGGGAAGGAGGAAGGAAAGAAGGACAATGGGGGGGGCAGTAGATAACTAGAGATTAGGCAAATTTCTCTTGAATAATCAAACCAGGGGCGAAAGCGAAACATTCATTTCCCTTGTAATCTGAGGCGTGTACAAACACCCCAGGCCTCAGGTAAGGATGTGGGGAGGCGACCTTGAGGCACTTAATTCCAATGGTCTGGGGGTTGGGGAATAAATGACAAACAAGTAATAGGGGCCTGGTCACAGATTCAGCCTTGACGTTTGTCTTCCCTATTTCAAGTCACAGGTGTTGGATGACTCCTTGGTCCACTAAAATTAGGGCCATCACTTGCCAACAAGTGGAGCTGGTTTTAGCTCACAATGTGCCCCTTTCTGAGCCTGCTGCCTTCCCCTCTGCCCAGGTGGCTTTGTCATCCCTCATCCCCCACTGACCCCCACTTTCTAACTGAGGGATAACTGGGTGCATTTTAATAGAGACTAGACCGTTGCCCCCAAGGAAGGAAGGACCAAGTGCAAGGCCCTTGGAGGTGGCCAGGGAAGGTACTTCTATGGCATATTCTCTGTGTTAGGCATTTTAAATCGGTTTATTTTCACAACCCTGTAGAGGCATAGTGATTCCCTTGCATGTTTTACATGTGGTAATAGGCTGGTAGGTTTCATAGAACCAGGTTCTCACAGTGCATCGGCAGGAAGCCGATGGGGTTCAACCGCACATCTGTCTGATGCCAGAAGCATCAGGTCTTGCTTACTATGTATAATGCTGCTGCTCTAATGGAATTTCGGGCATCAATGGAAAAGTGAGGGGAAAATGTTAATTTGGGGTTCTTCCCCTAAAGTAAAGTGATAGAGGTAGTCATTTTTAGTGTCTAGCTAAATGCAACTGTAGATTGTAAAGTGTTCCACAAGACTGTTAATTCCTGGAGGATGGATTGATAGCTAGCCAATCACTTTTGTATCCCCAGCGTGCTTAGCTCAGTATATTAGCCATTACAATAGGAAACACTCATTAACACTTCATATGCGCCAAGGGAATTTTAACTGTCATAGATACATCGATTTATTCTTTACCACCACGTTGTAAGTCCTGTTACTGTTACTATTCCCATTTGATAGTTGGGGAAACTGAGGCACTGTGAGTTGAAGGAACTTGTGAGTTTTCACTCCCAAGTAAAGCAGAGCTGGGATTCAAATCCCATGATTCTGGATCTAAAATCCTTCCTGTCTTCTTAGCACATGCTTAAATAAGACTTGTAGTTGGATAAATCTACCATCAGTTTGTACAGGATCTAGGATATTGGATGACTGTTGATTTCACTAAAAGGAAAATTGCTTGCATCAAAGTTAATTGCTTGGTCAATATTTGTAAAATAATGGATTAATAGTCTCATGTTCTTCTTTCCTGATCAGTCTCCTCTGAGAGAAACAAACCTGAGACGGAGCAAAGAAGGAGCAGGGCGTTTTGACCCAGAGACTGTAGATAAGACAGTGCTCCACTTTGGCAGTGCTGGGCCTTCAGGAACATGTAAAACCCTATAGAATTCCCTAGGACAGATGACAGAGGGCAGCAACTGTGCGACACACTGAGTGGGGTGTAATACAAGGACGTAGTTTAGGACCATTCTTTGTAAAACACGCATTCAGAGAAATGAGCCCCCATTCACTTGAGTGCATACATACGTTTGCAAAGATGTCTCTCTAAATTTTTAAAAATGATTTTAAGAAACCCTTTCTTGGGTGAACACGTTTATTTGAGAATGTTTTCCATTTTAAGAGTCAGGGACTTGAGGCAGGGTTTGAAGAAATTTCCCAAGAGCATGCGACTCATAAGTGGAGCTGCCAGGATCCAGGTCCCAGCAGTGTGGCTCCAGAGGCCACACTTCTTGTCACCACACCAATGGGATCTGATGAGGAAGTGGGCCTGCTCGATGGAGACAGGAAGGGATTTGCGTTTTCATGCTAAGAGGCTAGGTTGCTCATTTATAATGGGGCATTCTAGGAGCAGAGGTAGATGGGTTTGGCTGGGCCTGAAACTTTGGTAGATTTGGGAGGAGAATTTGCTGAGTACAGCCTGTGTCAGTCCCTGTGTAGGCTCTGCAAACATTATTTATCTGGATCGTCATCTGTGAAGTAGGTGTTAAATGCTCTGTTTGAGAGATGAGGAAACTGAGGCTAGGCGTCCCGTAACTTGTTCCTGCAGCTGAGTACAGGTTCTTTGTTTTTTTGCGTTAAACTAGCCATCTCTCTGAGTTGCAGGGGTTTCATGACTTGACAGTCCCCTCAAAGTTGGGAGGGGATTTTTAAGGTCACAGCAGGTGATCTCTATGTACGACATCAATTTTAAGTTCAGTGTTCCTCCATTCGGTACAAGCGGCCTCTGTTTGCATACCTCTGGTGACCAGGAGATTGCCATCTCAGGAGGCAGCCCATCCCAATATTTTTAGTGAGGTATATGAGTATTAGACATACAATGCAATGCATGGATCTTGAGGGTATAGTTCAATGAGTTGATAGATGTTTGTACCAGTGTGTAATAGTCTGCCACCCATATTAAGAATAAGAACGTTTTCATAACCCTGAAAAGTTTCCTTGTGCCCATTTCTAGTCAATAACTGCCTTCTTCACATAACCGTGGACAATCACTGTCCTTAATTCTATCACTATAGGTTAGTTTTGCTTGCTCTTGAACTTCATAATAATGGAATCAGGCAGGGTATTCTCTTTTGGGTCTAGCTCCTTTCACTCAAAGGAAGGTTTTTGAGATTCATACATGTTGTTGTATATATCAGAAGTTTGTTTCTTTGTATTGCTAATACTACTTCGTTATATAGTTATGCCACAATTTGTTTATCCAGTCACCTGTTGATGGACCTTTAGATTGTTTCTGACTTTCGGTTATTTTGAATAAAATTGTGAGCATCATGTACAAGTGATTTAGTGGACATATGTTTTGATTTTTCTTAAGTACTTAGTAATGGAATTTCTATTTCATAGAATAGATATATGTTTAACTTTATAAGAAACTACCAGTTTTCCAAAGAGGTTATACCATTTTACAGTCTCACTGTTAATGTGTGAGGGTGGCAGTTGCTTTCATTTCCTTACCACCAGTTGGTATTGTCAACTTTTTAACTTTAGCCATTGTAATAGAGTTTTAATTGGGGTTTCAATTTTCATTTCCTTATTTGTCAGATATGTGTATTTTTTTTGTAAATATTTTCTCACAATCTGACTTATTTTTTAATGGTCTTAATTGTTTTTGATGAGTTTTTAATTTTAATGATATTTAATCAATTTTTTTTTGTCAGTGCCTTTTGTGTCCTAAGAAATCTTTACCTTCCTCATGTCCTCAAGATACTCTCCTTTGTTCTTTTTTAGAAGCTTTATATTTAACTTTTAAGTCTGTGATCCATCTGAAACTAATTCTATATGTAGTGTTAGGTAAGAGTTGAAATGCATTTCTTTCCCTTTGCAGAAATACAGTTTTTGTAGCACCATTTTTTGAGAAGAGTTTCCCGTCCCCATGGAATTGCATTGGTACTTTTGCTGTCAATCAGTTGACTATATATTTGTGAGCTGTTTCTGAACTCTATTTAGTTTCATGATTCAACTTTGTTTAGGCCATAATATATCGTCTTTAACACACATGTAGCTTTATAACTTTTATCATAAAATGGTTGTTGTATTTTGCCAGATTTCTTCCTGACATCGATGAAGATGGTCACACGATTTTTCTCTTTTAATTTGTTAATGCACTGAATTACATTATTAGTTTTCATTTGTTAAACTGATCTTGTATTCGTTGATTAACACCACTGGGTCAGGATATATCACCCTTTTCATGTACTTCTGGATTTATTTTACTATTGTGCATTTCAGGATTGTTTTGCCTATACTGCTAAAGTGTATTGGTCTGTAATTTCTTCTTTTTTTTCTGTTTTGGTAATGCCTTTCTCAGGTTTTGGTGTCATGATTATTCTGATATCATAAAACAAGTTGGGAAATGTTTCTTCTTCCTCTATTCTCTAAAAGACTTTGTGTAATATTAGTACTATTTACTTTTTTGATTAAAAATATTTTATTGGGGAATATTGGAGAACAAAGTATTTTTCTAGGGCCCATCAGCTCCAAGTCATTGTCCTTCAATCTAGTTGTGGAGGGCGCAGCTCAGCTCTAAGTCCAGTCACCTGCAATCTTTATTGCAGAGGGCACAGCCACCATCCCATGGAGGGAATTGAACCGGCGACCTTGTTGTTGAGAGCTCCTGCTCTAACCAACTGAGCCATCTGGCTGCCCTCTGGAAGCTCGGTGGCAGCTCGTTGTCTTCATTCTAATTGTGGAGGGCGCAGCTCACTGGCCCATGTCGGAAATGAACCGGCAACCTTGTTGTTAAGAGCTTGCACTCTAACCAACTGAGCCATCCAGCCACCCCTTATTTACTTTTGAAATGTTTGGTAGAATTCACCAATGGAAACCATGTAGACCTGAAATTTTCTTTGTGAAAATGTTTTTAATTGAAATTTAAATTTCTTTAACAGGTATATGGCTGTCTAGATTTTCTGTTTCTTCTTGTGTCATTTTGAAAAAGTATTTTTAAAAGAAATTTATCTATTTCATTTAGTTTTCAAATTTGTGGACATAATATTGTTCATCATATTCCTTCATTATCCTCTTAATGTCTTGTAGGACCCGTAGTTATGTCTATTATTCCCAGAGAACTGTAGGTCTTAATAAGTTAGTCTCCCGTTAATTATTTCATTTTAGACATATTGAGTTCCTTTCAAGTCATTTTCTTCCCTCTTCAGGGCATTTGTCATGCTGTACCTTAGCCTAAAAAATTCCCTTCACCGCAACCTTTATTCGTCTCTTTTCACCTGGCTGTGTGCTATTCAACTGTTAGGATTCAGAATTAACATGAAGTCCTTTCTGGTACACACATCACAACATTTCCACACACATACACATCCGCATACACACATATGTACCACACACGTACACACATGCTCACGTAGATGGCTGGCTACTCAATACTTTTCCTTTGCAGCCCTTGACCAAATTATTAATTTATTTAAATTATGATAGAACATTTATATTGCTTCTCTGTCCTGTTAGACTATAAACTCCATCAAGGCTGGACTTGTATTATTCCTGTTGATTGCTGAATACCCAGTACCCAGCACAATGCTTGGCATTTCACATTAGGTTGGTGCAAAAGTAATTGCATTTAAAAGGTTAAAAATAATTGCAAAACCCGCAATTACCTTTGCACCAACCTAATAGATGCTCAATACACCATGGTTGGGTGAATGAACTAATCTGCATTAAGGAAACATAACTGGTTGTCTCTGAAAATTCCTTTAGGTAGTTTTAGCTTTGCTAGAGGGCAGTGTGAAGGCTGGACAAATCGGTGGCATCCAGATTATGGGGAGGCTTACCTAACAATTTATGGAATCTAGATATTTCTGTTTATATTTTTGATATTTTTTCCTCTAACTGTCCCTTCTGTATTTGTGTTTGCACTCATTGCCTGGGAGAAGGTGGGGGCTGGCGTTGTCAATGAGAGGAGATGCTGAGAGCTACAAGGCAGTGGAGAGTGGGGGGCAGGGAGCTGTAACACAAGAGTGACTCCTCTCTTCTTCCTCTGGAGATCCCAGACTCCCTCCTCCATCTCACTCCTACATGTAGGATTAGCAGAGGATTTGTGTATTTGGGTTATGTTGGTGGTGGGAGGTGGGGCAGCAGGAGTGGGGCTGTTCAGTCTTCCTCTCTGGTTGATAATCACATCCTAGAAGAGTCTTCCCTGTGAATCCTCCATCATGAGACAGGATCACTAAAATTAAAGAAATGGCTCAATGAGCCCTCGACTGCAGCCTTCCCCACCCTCTATTCTGTACCCCCTCATTGGAGGAATTACAGCCTTTGTCCTTCCATCCCCCTAAACCATGTCCAAAGGAGCTTATGTGATAATTTCCAGAGTGACTCTGATTGATCAGTTTGTAGGACTGCTGATAATGGGTCAGCAGGCTGCCCCCTTCCTTCCCAACTGCCTTTCTGATGTGCTCCATCCAGCTGATGCCCAGAGCATGTTGGGGTTCTTGCACGTGGGCTGGCGGGTGCAGGAGGACAGTCTCTGTCTGCTCCACCAGAACGTAGATGCTGGGACACCACATTGTGCTGGACGGGAGGACCTGTGTGCAGCACCAGTCAGAGGAACACAGGCTCCTTTCAGTCATGGCAGAGCATGAGCAAGCAGTGAATTGAAGGGGACCTGGACCCAGCCCAGCTCTCGGCCTCCGCCATGATCCCCAGTAAGATTCTGGTCTACCATCACCCACCCCAACGGACCAGCACAGAGGTTTACAGACCTACCAGGCGCCGCAAAAAGTCCCTCAGCGATTTGTTCCACAATGGCTGCCGGGTGAGCTGTGGGCCCGCAGCTCCTGAGAAGGAGGAACCACAGAACTTCTGGCAGTCGTCAGTGTCTTGCTGCAGGGTTTGCGCTTCTTGGGGTAAGGTCCCTCTCAACCCTGGCACTCATTCCCCCCAAAGTATCCCATATTCCTGGAGGCTGCCCAGGAAACAAGTGCCCTACCTACAGGCTGGTTTTAGGGTGATGTCCACTGGATAGTTGATGGCCTTCTCCTCTCCTCTTTGCTTGGCATATCCCTGAGCTCAGATGTGCTGGGTGAGGCTGAAATCCCGTCCTTCCTTTGTAGATGAATATAACTGGTCTCTAGAGCGTCTGAGTGTTTTTGAGCTATTAAATAATATATTTCAGAAGTGTTGGGGAAAGCTTGGGAAATGACGGGAACAGAGTCTTTATTAAGTGGTAAGAATTTCCAGTGAGTCAGCATTTTCAGAAGAGGAGTTTAGATCTATCGAATATATATATATATATATATATATATATATATATATATATATATACACACATATATATATATATGTATATATATATATATATATATGTATGTATGTATATGTGTATGTTTGTTTTTTTTTTTAGGGCCATGGAAATGTCTAGCGTGTTTTGGGTGGTAGTTCATTATTCTCACGCAGCAGAGATCATAAGAGACATCCTCTGGGAAGATTTTTTTTTCTGTCTCAACTGTTTTCCAGTAGGGATTTGGTGTTATTTGGGCATCCATAATGTATAGCAGTTTGAAATGAATGGCTTAATTTTACATTTTCAGACCTAAAAATCCCAGTCTTCGGAAGTCTTATTTCCAGAAAGGTTAATGGTAGCAGGAGCTTCTTTAAAGTGAATTGTAGTAGTTTGGGAAGTCAGCTTAGGATTCTGATGTAGGGAGGCATAGCTCAAAGTACCTCTGGATTGTATAACCATGTGTGCCAAAAGTATGTAGGAAGCGATAGGTGAATCCCAGGCAGTCCCTTCCGTTGGAACGGACATAACAGGCTTCCTTGGGCTGAAATATTGGCATGGGCTTGATCTGGAATGTAAATATTTATGCCCATGTCTGTGACTTTAGATCTGCTGACTAGATTGTTATATTCCCTCTTTCTTCACTTCAAGGAAGAGCTTCTTTGTGCTTTACGACATCCAGTGTCAGTGAGGGCCAAAGTTAAAGCAGCGAGAGAGAAGAGCATCGATGATGGGATTGGTAAGCTAAGAGAAAAGAGACCATTTCCTGAAAAGGTTGAGCAATTGAGTAAAACCATAGATTTCACTTATTGTACCATTTCCTTTCTTACATTTGCTTTGAAAAGGTTTCTCATAAATTTATTCATTCATTTTCAGTACCGAGTGCTTATTCACTATGTGCCCGTCATCTTGTTCTAGAAGATGATGGACAGAGTAGTGAGCAGGGTATGAGGTGCCTGCTGCTGTGGACCTGATGTTCTGCTGAGGAAGACAGGCAGGAAACATCTAAACAAGCAAATAAAATCATTCGAGAGGGTGATAAATCATATAAAGGGCAGGGTAATGGGGGTGGGGTGCTCTAGATTGGGTGGCCAGAGAAGATGTCTCTGAACTAGTGTCAGCTGAGTCATCCTTGCAATGATCTATGGGAAGAACATTCCAGAAAAGAATGGAAGGGAAAGGCCCTGAGCTGAGGTTGAGCTGGAGAATGTTTGAGTTGCTGAGTGAGACACAGTGTGAAGGGTGTGAGGAAGGGGAGAATGGAAATGGAATGAAGACAGACTAGATCACGTAAAGGCTTCAGAGCAAGATCAGGAATCTGAACTTTAGTTTTAGTGAGAGAGAAGCCATCTGAGGGCTTTTAGCTGGGAGTGATTTGTTCTGATTGAGTCTGAAAAGATCATGCTGGCTGCCTTCTAGAGATTGCATGGTGGGGCAGGTGGTGCAGGGGGAATAAAGTGAAACAGGAAGACCAGTTTTGGGGTTCTTGGACAAGCTAGATGTAATAGTGGCTTGGGCCATGATTCTGGCAGTGGAGAGGGAAAAGATGAGTTATTTTACATATATATCTAAGAGGTAAAAGCCATACAGCCTCTTGGTTTACCTTTAAAAAACTGTTTCTCTACTCTATGGTTCCTCTATTCAAACAGAAGACTCTTGAAGCAGAAGCATCATACCTGTGCCTTCAGTGGGTAGAACAATGAGTGACTGCTGCAGAGCAGGCACTCACTACACGTGTATGGCATGGATGAATGGATGGCTGGGTGGATGGATGGAAGGAAGGATGGATGGATGGATGGACGGACAAATGAATGAATAGATGACAATCCCAGTTGGAATATGAACTGATATTTAGTATGTGTCAGACAGGAAGCAGGACTGGGATAAGGTGGGGAACAAAACAGCCTGAACAATTACCGAGGGAAGGATTTGAGAAGGTCAGACAAGCAAGCACTGTTATAAAACACTGGCTCTGACTGGAGGAACAAAAGGCCAGGGGAATGTGAGAGTAAGAAAGACAGTCGTCTCCCTCCAGCTGGGAAGGAAAGGCTCTGATTCACTCTGTGCTGAGGCTGAGAAGCACATGACCCGGGCAGTGACTGAGCTGGGGATGTGAGGTGGGACCCGGTGATGGCATCAGAGTGCAGGACACCCTAGAGAAGCTTCCCTGTGCTTTGTCTGTCCCCTGATAACTCCTGTCCTCTGTTTGAGCTCTTGGGCTGCAAAGCCAGATGACCATGACCTTGTCAGACACTACAATAATAATTGCTGTTCTGGATTTGCATGGAGGTGGAGGGATTGGAAACGACAGAGGTTTATTTGAACCTTTCAGCTTTGTGGATTTAAAGATTAAGGAGTGAAAGGGAATGAAAAATAGCAAATTGGAAAACCCTGGCAGGCTTCCCACCATGGGCTTTTGTGTTTCTCAGTCTTCCACTCCAACGGGACCTTGCTGGCAGGAATCTCTTGAGTTCTGTCCTGAGATGATGGGGACCCTGAGCAGTGATTGATTTATCATTTACCCGTGGATCCCTCAATCTCTGTCAGTATGGCAATTCTGCTTCCATCTGAGAAAGAGGTCCCAAATCCCTTAACCTGTCTAGGTGGCCAATGCTAAAATTCCACGGCACTACTTGTCAGGGTACTGAGTACCCTGAGTACTTGTCAGAACCTGAGTATTCAGGTCACAGGTGCCAAGTTTGACTCTCTGAAGGGACAGCAGTGGCTTGGAATTTACTATGGAATTTTATTTCAGGAGAGCACCTCCTCTCCTGAAGCCACTGGCCTCAGGTTACTGAACCTTTGATGTGGGTGCAGGACTCTGAGCCAGAAGACATGTACTCAGACCTGTCTATTAATAGCAACAACCAAAAACTACAAATAAAAATAGAAATCGTAATATAAATATTATAGGAAATTGCAAAAAAACTTGAGAAAATTAAAGAAATCCAAAAATCCTGCTTCCGTAGCATAACCACTTGGAACGTTTTATGCTATTCTTCTAGTTTTTATTTTTCATATGCCTATACTTTTCATAGTTTTATCATAGAGAACATGCACTTTATATCCAATTTCTTTGTCTTTTCCATGTTTTCAGTTGCTATTTTTTTTTATTGTGGTGCAAACCACATCACATAAATTTTTCCTTCTTCACCACTTTGAAGTGTACAGTTCAGTAGTGTTAAATATATTCGCATTGTTGTGAAACAGACCTCCAGAAAGTTCTCATCTTGCAAATGCTGAAACTCCGTACCCACTGAATAATTCCGTTCTCCCATTCCTCAACTACCATTCTATTTTCTATATCTAACTTCCTGAACTTCATTATATCACGAGCATTTTCTCATTGTTACATTATTCAAACTTGTATAATACCCCATAAAAGAGATGGATTATATTTAAGACCTATTTTTAGATAGTATTAAGCTGCTTTCTCTTTCTCTTGTTTAATGAATAGTTTTGCAATGAATGTGTTTGTTCCTGGAGCTCCCCCCCCCCATATTTTGTTACATTTTCTTAGGTTTTATTACCAGAAATGGAATTAATTTGATTCATAATGTGGAATTACTTTCTGAAAATGGTGTATCAATTACAATCCACCATCAAATTATAAGGCTGTTTCATTGCAGCCGTCTCTACTAAGTGAATCTCAGATATATTGCTAGTTAAGTAGAATAAACACAATGTTACTGTAATTTTTATTTTGAATTTTTTTATTTCAACCAAGTATAATAATTTTTAATGGTTGTTTACTACTTATATTTCCTATTTAATAATGTGCCTACTTATGATTTTTTGCCTGTTTATGAGGCAGTGATATAATGTTTTATATACATGCTTTTGACGTTACAAAGAGTTTATCCTAATTGTATCATACTTGATTACATTATTTTTCTAATAGGTTATTATCCTCATTACTTTTTTGACATGTGGAATTTTGATATTTTCATGGTGGCTGATCTGATATTTAAAAGTTTTTATGATTCCTTTCACATCTAAATTTGGAAATTAGACCTCTCTCTAGAGGGCTGATAAATACATAATTACATTTTCTTCTTTTCTATGATACATTATTTACATTTAATTTTAATTCATCTCAATTCATTTTCAGTTGTGGTATGAGCTGTTTAGCCTGATTCCCATTGTTAACCAATTGTCCCATCATTATTGCATAATGCTATTCTCCATTTTCATTTGTGATGACTTCTTTATTGTATTATTCTTCTCTATGTGATATACCCTAATTTGCCTTTCCTTTTGCGATTTTCTTACTGTATTGCTTTGTGGTAAATGTGGCCTATGTGATATCTGCATTTTGGAATTTGGTGACATTCCTTTGTGGCTTAATACATGGTCAGTTTTTGTGACTGTTCAATAGTTGTTATTAAAGAATGTGTGTTCCTCTTTTACTGAGTAGTATATGTACACATGTGTCCTTCTCTCCATCCATTCATATAGGTATCTATGAGTATATCGCAAGGAATTAAACGTTATGCCAATATTCTATATGTGTGTTTGTATTTTGGTTAGTTTCTGGAAAATGGACATTAGAGTCTTCCACTGTGACGTGGCAATATCAATTTTTTTGTTGTTCAATGCATTCTTGCCATATTTTGTTTTATATGTAGCTCAAAGGTATATTCTTAGTTGTGTAAAGTTCTTTCACTGTTACATACTCTTGGTGGATTATTCCTTTTATCAACGTGAAGTATTACTCCATTGCTTTGATAAATAAAGTATCACAGTAGCCGATACTTTATTTGATATGATTATTGCTTTGTTTGCCATTTTTTTTGCTAAGTATTTGTCTGGTAGATATTGTTCAGCCTTTCATGTGTAACTTTCCTTTGTGTTTTGTTTTTAGTGTATCTCTTACAAACAGCATGCATCTGGAATGTGTTTTTGCTGTTTTTATATTACCTGAGAGTCTTTGTCTTTTAATAGATGAATTCAACCCATTCAGTTTTATGTGATTGCTATGTATTTGTGTTCTTTTTGCCGTGGCAATGGTATTTTCTAATTAATATGATGTTTTTTGTTTCATTTTCCGTAATTCTTTTTCTCTAGTTGGTTGATCATTTTCATTTGTTCACCCCCCCTTCCCAAGATTTAGAATTTATAATTCCAAATATATTCTTAAGTTTTTGACACATACTTAAAGTTAGATTTTTCTGTTAATATGTGCAATTAATAGTATCTTTCCCTGAAGCAAGACAAGAACTTTAACGCACCTTTCCCACCCTTTCTCCTTCATACCTTCATCTTCTGTGTAGTATCTAGAGATTTTAATTTTAGATAATTGTTAATATTTATTATTTTTTATGATATTCAGTTAATTCATAAACTAGTCAGTTACTTTTGTTCTTTTCCTGCTTTGCTTTTTGGATTTCCTGCTCACTTCTTTTTGGATTTATTTTTCTTCCAGCTGGCTTAGTATGTATCTCTTGGTTCAAAATCATTTCTCCTGAGAATTATGAAAATGTCCTTTCTCAGTTTTCTTGCATTCAATGCAGCCAGGAGAATTACAACAATAATTTTATTCTCAATGTTTTGAGGGTTTTACATCTTCACATTGATGTTCTGAAATGTCACCATGATATGCCCGGATGTGAGTCTTTTAAATTTTAACTAGTTGGGCACTTAACAGACCTTCCAGTCTAAGGATTGAGATTATCCTTTTGTTCTGGGAAACTATTTTCTTATATTATTTTGAAATTTTCCTGCTTTCTGTTGTCTTTATTTTTCCTCGAGAAACTCAATTGCATAAATGTTCAAAATTCTTTACTTCTTTTTCATGTCTGTTAACATTTCCTTTGTACTTTTCATCCTGAAAAGTACAGAGATTTCTGTTTGACAGTCCAACCCTCTAATTTGTATGTGGCTATAGTCATTCTTCTGGTTAGTTGGTCTTTTAAAGTTTTGATGTTCAAAATTTAAAATTTTAAGATACCTAGTTGATTTTTGTTGAGTTGACATATTTTCTCACATACTCTTGATGCTTCTCAATTAACCTATTTCTAAGGTTGTTGCTTTGTTAATGTTATATCTTCAAGTGTCAGTTTGATAGAATATGTGCCTGCCTTCAAAGAAGGTTGATTTTCCTCAAGTGTTTGGTAAATTTTGATTTTTGTGCTTTTCTGTGAATTTGAGATTTTCTGTTAGCCTATATGAAAATGCTGCCTTTGCTTGTCTGGGGAATGCTGGGAGTGCAATAGCATATTTTGGTCCAATACCTGGTCTTGCAGCGGTGGAGACAACCGCTGTCTTCTGGACTTTATCTCAGGATATTGCTTTGCTCCCTAAAATGCCCACACTTACTGCTGTATAGTGAGTGATCTTGTTTGGCATCCCAGCCTGTCAGTTATTGTCCCAGCTTCCCACTTTCCAGTGCTAGTCACCTCATTTCATCTTTTGGACATTTGTTTTCTTCTCTATTATGATCTCCTCACCCCACCACCCCCACCTACCTTCTTCAATCTTTGTGGAATTCCTCACTGAAATTTATTGATTGAGGACATTTCTGATATTCTGTTGTTATTATTATGGAAATACATGTATAGGTATATATATGTGTGTATATATGTGTATATATGTGTATATATATATATATTTGTATTTATATTCTTACTGTATATGTTGTACAAATATGAAATCAGGTTTCTCAGCTCTGCCAAGTTAATTTCCAAAAGAATATCTGCTTTTTATTTACCAGCATGTGGTTTTCTCTTAAGTGCTGCAGATCCTCTTCCTTTTTTTTTTTTTGTCCTTGTGGGACTTTATTGTTTTCTCCCCACTTTAGTATTGCGTTAGTGAGGTTTTGAGAGAAGGCAGGGATAAACCATTCCATTCCATCTGCTGTGTTTAACCCGAATGCTGTAGATCATTATCTTACTTCAGAGATGAATCATATGTGCTAGTATATTTTATGTAGAATTTGAACATTGCTGATTTTAGTGAGATTGTTTTACTTTTGTGTTTTTGAAAGTCAGATTTATGTTCATCTTATAAGACAAGTATAGTGGCTTTCCACCTTTTTTTGTATTATGGTGGTTTGGCATTTCAATACAATGTAAATGTTTTAAAGAATTTAATAATAAATGATATGGGTGCACGTCTTTGAGGGGAAGCTAGTAGTTTTTTTTCAATTTATAATTCAATTATTCTATAATGTTGCTTTTTATGTGTCAACCTTCAAAATTTACATTTTCTGGAAAGTCGTCCCCTCTTACTGAGTTTTTCAAGTTTTATTAGTATATAATTGTGCATGACTTTTTTTTATTTGTTTCTTTATTGGATCTGCCAGGACCTTATTTTATTTTGTTTGTTTGCTGTTTTGTTGTTATTCTTTACCCCCATAAAAGATCTGGGACTCTTTTCTTTATCAATCACAAATGCTAAAGTAGAAATTATCTTTCTCTTAGAGTTGTTAAGACTATTTTTTCCTAAAATCTTGAGCCAACTGCACTATATTATAAGTAATCTCTCATTATTCTATTGATGTATTCTAACTTATAGTTAACTAGTATGCTCTTGATAATTAATAAAAGTAAAGAGCCGGTTTTAGATCACTCAAATGATTACTCAGAGGGAAATTTGCTAACTATTTGGGGGGAAAAATGAAAAGTCGGTCCCTTTAGCACACTATTAACCACAATAGATAAACACATCAAGATGGGTTAACAAATTAGAGGTTAAAAGAAGAAGAAAAGATATCCTAAACCAGCAGTTCCCAACCTTGATGTACTTTGGAGTCCACTGGGGAGCTATAAACAATTCTCATATCTCCACTGTACCCTAGGCTAATTAAATCGGAACATCTGGGGGTGGGAGGCATCAGGAGGGTCTTAAAATCCTCAGGTGATTGCAATGGCAGCAACATTTGGGAACTGCTGCCTTGTGTTTTCAAAGTGTGGTGTCTCACCAAGAGCGTCTGCTACATTTTGGAGCTGGTTAGAACTGCGGAGGAGCAGGCCTCATGTCAGACACACTGCGTCACGCTCTGAATGTTAACAAATTCCAAGTGGTTCCCAGCATAGGGAATTTGAGTAGCAGATCTCTAAAGCAGGTATAGCAAACTAGGCCCCATGATCTATTTATTTGAATAAAATGTTACTGGCATAATGCATGCATGCCCATTCATTTACACATCGTTTACAGCAGAGTGGATAGTTGTGAGAGAACCTATAATGTGTGCTGTCTGGCCTATTTACAGAAAAAGTCTGCAATGCATTTCAACCTGGATGGCTCTTTAGAATCACCTCAGCGCCTTAACATTTCCTCTACCTGTCTGTACCCCGGGCCCATTGAGTCAGAACCGGGAGGAGGAAGTGACCCAAGTATCAATCATTCTTACAGCTTTCCAGGAGATTTAAATATGCAGCGAAGGTTCAAAACCACTGTCCTAAAAGTACAAAGAGAAAACGTAGATGCATTTTTAAAAAATATGTTTTAGGTTGGAGGTGGTCATTTTTGAATATTAAAACAAAGAAACAATGATGGAAAGACTGATATAGTTGACCATATAACAAAGTTTAGAATTTGAAAAATAAAAACGTCTTAAGAAAAATTTTAGACTTAGAAAAAACAATTTTAAGCAAAATTAAAAGAATGACAACCTGTAGGAGATAATATATACCATATAACATCCTCATTTAAAAGAGCTCAAATATATTAATAAGAATAAGAGGAAGACACAGGTAAACTGGCAAAGGCCACTATAAAGCACTTTAAAGAAGAAATTAAAGTGAGTAATCATTATATGAAAAAACTATTCATTTATTAACATGGGATAGCAAACTAAAACAGCATTGAGCTCCTCTGTGTTTGGGATTGGGACTCTTACACTCCCTTCTTTCCTTCTTTTATCACAATACTAAATCCTGGGGATGTTGGCAACAGGGCATTTACATACTAATTGAAATGCAAATTGTTAGGAGAGTTTGGCAAGATGATCCCAGTGTTGAAAGTGCTTACTTGAGTCGAAAGTGCTTGATGTATGGAATTTGGCTGGCCAAACTCTGTGCCAGGGCAGGGCTTGCAAGCTGGGGATTCTTGGACTTGGACAAATTTGGATTGAAACCTGGTTCTGTTGCTTCCAAACTGTGTGCTGGACATTCTAGTCTGTTTCCTTAGCTGTTTTCTTCTGTTGTGTGGATTACATAAGATATAGTTAAATGTTCTGGCATGTAGGAAGTCATTCAAAACAGGAAGCACTCAATAAAAACAGATTTACGTCATTGTCAACATCATTTCACCAATAATTTAACAATAACACTATATACCGTGTGTGTGGGGGGGTGGGGGTGGGGGGGATTCTGGGCTTTCTATTTGTCTTGTTGACTTTTCTATGGGATTGTATATGATTCTATGCTGTTTTGATGGAATGACCATTGATTGAGGACCTCCAACGTGCCCACGTGTATTATTAGAATACTTAGTCTCCTGCTATGCAGTCTCTAAGGTGGGTTTCCATGCCCTTCTCTGTGAGAGAAGAAGGAAACTAGGATGGTGGAGAGCTGCAGCTGGACCAGAGGCCTCAGCCCAACCGGCAGGACACTCTGCAACTTGATGACTCTTCAGAGTTGGCCTAAATCACAACGAGGCAGCAGGCCTTTGTCCCCACACATACTAGTCTTGGGCCACCTCTGGCAGGAGTGTAACATTCTGGGGAGACCAGAAGCTGGGGACAAATAAAGGTCTCCGAAGAAGGGATGTGGGCTGTACCCCACAATATCCACTACAGCTCTTGCGTGTTATTCATTTAATATAATCTCGGTTATGATATGCTAGTGTCGTTACTGTAAGGAGCGTGCCTTTTTTTAAAAAAATGTATGTGCTACTTGTGTCCAGCTAACGCCAGCTTTCTAAATCAATAGTGAGTACAGAAAAAGAGAGAAAAGCATTTTGATTACTTCCCTATAGAATTAAAGAGTATATAGGGAGGTTTACTATTTCTTGATACGATAAAGTAACGCACTTGTAAAACCAAAGGACGTGGTACCTTTGTGGGGGGCATAATTCATGCTTTTTGATACACACACATTTTGTCCAGAACTCTTATAGCCATTTTCAGTTTCCCTAGAAAGTTATTTTATTTCAGAGATTTTAAATTATATGGACTAAATAATAAGCACATAGTATTCTAAAGCACAGAAGATGCGTAATTTGTCACTTAGGCATTGTCCATCCTGCCTCCCTCTTTTCTTGGCCTCTTGTATGTACTCCGAGTTGCTGTCGTACTCTCTGGGCTCTCTCTGGGGGCCGCAGAGTGACCAGTGGTTAAGGCTCTTCCCTGGGTTGGCTGCTTTATATTTCTTAAGGGCATCACCTCTGACCTCTGTCAGGTGAACTCGCAGAGGTCCTGGCCTTCCCCTTTAGTAAGCAATGTATAGTCTCCGAGTTCTGGATGCAGAGTATTTAACCTGTAGCTCTCTGCCATTGAGTTCTTTCTCAAGTCTGATTCATCCATTCAGTGCAAGCAAGTGTGGATTGAGCATCTACCTGATGTCAGGCAGTTTTTTAAGTGTAGGAGATATCTAGTCATGAACAAACTAGACATCAGTCCTTCCCCTCTTAGAGCTGATGCATGCTATAGCTAAGTAGACAGAAAACAAATTACCTAAATAATATTGCATGTGCTTTATACCGAGGAGAAAAGAAAAGCAAGCAAGAGAAATAAAGAGACAGGTGGGAAGGTGTGAGGGGAGAGTTGCAGTTTTGGATAGTGTGACCAGGGAAGGTCTCACTGAGATAGGGACACTGAGTAAACACCTGAAGGAGGTGAGGGAGTGCATTATGTGGCCATCTGGGCAAAAGTGTCCCAGGCGGAGAGAACAGCATGTACAAAGGCCCTGAGGCAGGAATATGGCTGCACAGTCAGGGATCACTGAGGAACAGACAGACCAGAGGAAACGTAATACTAGGAGGAGAATAAGGCCAAGAGGAAATGAGGATGGCTGTGCTCTAGGTCCTTGAAGGCTTTTGACTTTTACTCTTTGAAATGGGGGACACTGGAGGATTTTGAGCAGAGAAGTGGCATGATTTTACTTTTAAAAAGGCTCACTCATAAAATGCTCTTTGAACCCAAGGTCCATAAGTTTAGTACCTATGTTTTCTTCAATGCAGTTTATTGTGTCAGACTCTGGGTGGTGAACACACAATGAGATTTATAGACGATGTAATACAGAATTGTACACCTGAAATCTATGTAAATGTACTAACAATTGTCACCCCAATAAATTTAATTAAAAAATAAAAATAAAAAAATAAACTATCGTAAAAAAAAAAAAAAGGCTCACTCTGGCTGCTGTGCTGAGAATAATAGACCACAAGGTGTCCACGGCAGAAAGCCGTTAGAGGACTGTTGTGAACCCTGGCCTGAAAGATATTAGGTCTGTGCAAAAATAATTGCAGTTTTAAAAGGTGAAAAATAATTGCAAACCCTCATTGATTGCACCCACCTAATACATACATGCTTCAGACCACTGTTTCTCCAAATAGCCTGGTGTGATTTAAGCAGAAAATGTCGACTGATTTTTTTTCCGCTCATGTCAAACTTGGTTTACTCATTTGTGTGCATAGAACCCAGTGTCATGAAAATGACCAGCATAAGACAGTCAAATAAACAAAGCCAACTGTCTCTTGTTCAGTCCATGAGAATGCTCCTCTTACATCACCCTGGGTCCCTTTTGTAGGGACATTGCTCTCAGGTTTCCATCCTGGGATAACTGTTCTCCTGAGAACCAGCTTGACCAGCTTGTTGTTTTTTTTTCTTTTCTTTTATACATTATTATTTTTATTGTGTCTCCCTGCTTGCTTTTGTTGGCAGAGTACTTAGAGCTGGAGCTGCAGTTGACCTGTAGCAAGAGTATGGAAACTAGTGGCAGCTGCGTTGTTTTTCCCCTACCCTTCTTTTCCTACACCTCGATTAAAAGAAAAGCTTGTGTTCTGTTTTATTTTGTGAGTCCCTTTAAAAAATGGCAAGCGACAAATAAACAATATAGGGTGCAACTAGCATCACTTAAAGATAAAAAGAAAGAAATCCAGTTCAAAATTTGGGTCATTCCAGAAGTGGAAAAAAAAAAAAGTATATGCATGCACACTCAAATTTTCAGGATGAAACCATTAGTGGCTAATAGATTCCCAAAGCATCCGTATGTTCCTGGCTGGCGTCAGTGTTACCAATCTTCCTTCACCTCAAGTTTCTGAGTTTATTATTTTATCTCCCAGCAGCATGTGGCAATGGTGTTGGGGTGAGTGGATGCTTAGGACCAACTGTATAATTTGTTAAAAAAAATGCACTGTCCAGCTCCTGCTACTCCTTCTGATTGAATAAGGCTTGAAAACTTTCTTGAAAATGTTTTTGTACAAAAAGTATATTTTCTGAGACCTTGGATATTTGAAAATATTTTTGTTGTTGTTGCCTTTACCGCAGAACAACTACTTGACTGGGTATACAAATACTTGTCTTAAAATTCTGAGTGTTGCCCAACTGTCATTTAAAACTGACTGTTATATAATGGGATCTTAGTTGCACTAATGTTAACCCCTCGTCCCGACCTCATACTCTATTTTTTTTTCATTTACTTTTATACATGACATTTAAAGAAAAAAAAGTCATATACTTCTCTGCAATGGTATCAGAGAGCTGGTCATCCATTTTATCTTTTAATCTCAAGTCATTTTTTCATTTCTAGAAAGTTAATTTCTATTATGTCCTGGACGTACTTAGGGTCTCGTTTCCCTTTGGAAAACATTTCATCCATAGGTTAGGTTTCTGTAATCTTCACTCCAGTTCTGTTTTCTTAGCTTCATCTTTTTTTTCTTTTTGTCCACACTTTTCCTTATTTTCTACTTTCTGAGAATGGTTGTCAGTTTCGTCTTCCGCATCAAGTTTCATTTTCAGCAGTGTGAAGTCAACCTGTCATCATTTTGGTTAGGACTGTGTTTTTAGCTCGCGAACCTTTTCGTTTCGTCAATATCCCTTTTCATCTCTGCACTTTCTTGTTTAACCCAAGTAATATTAATATCATTTAGAATAGAAAGCGAATGTTTTCTGAAAAAATCTTCTGTTCCTGAAGGTAAATCCTATTCAGATGAGAAATTTCCTTTTGAGCCATTATCCTTTTCTCCCTCTGGTGCTGTGGCTCTAAGTTCGTTTTGCCTTGTTACCTTCTGCTGGAACAAGGAGGGATCTGACTGGGCCCACTGTGGAGCTTGCACAGGAGAAAACTCCTGGCCTGTCTCCTTTCATTGATTCATCCTGGCGTGTCTAGGGAATCGCCACCGCTTCTTCCCACCACTGTGCTTTTGATGCCCCATTCCTGCCTCAGAGATGGGGCAGAATGGAATGTCACCACTGGCTTTGGACTTCCTGTCAACATCTTAGCCCACTTGGTGCTGAGTGCCACTTATCCCACATGTATGTGTGTGGTGGTGGGGGTGGGGGCACTTAATAAAATGCTTTCGGGAAATCTGTGAAAGTCCCTTTGGGAGAATGGTATGATACTGAGAGCGTCTCAAAGTGTGATAATCAGTATTTTGAAAGCAAGTCTCTTGCCTGACAGCCAAGTCTTAAAACCTCATGAGTGACTCATAATGTTTTACACACACACACACACACAGACACAGACACACACACTTACTCTTGGCTATTAAAACACAATAATAACTTGAATTTTCTTTAATCCTTGATTGGGTCTATCCCCCCGCCCCAAGTCCCTTAGAAACTAGAAACACTGGCTCTTCTCCATTTGAGAGTTTGCTGATTTAGAAAAGAAACATCTTGACACTTAGTAAAAGTGGGATTATATAAATTTTGAATCCAGAAGTAATGAGTTGTATACTCTTAGTAAACAGATAGCCCTGTGAGCTACACTCTTCCATTTTATTGGGACTAAAGATAAAGGTTTTAAAAAATCCATCAAAGACGTAAGGTCATCCGATTTGTTCCTAATGTGTTCTTACCATAAGGGTTACTTACTCTGAGCTATTCCCAGTAATTTTCAGAGACAAAATCCTCTCGGACAGTTAGTTAACTTAGAAACAGTGCTTTAAATCAGAGGCAGACACATGAGAACCCTCATTATTGAAGTGGGCTCTCCCCATCAGGCCTTCCTCCACTGCGTTCCAAACAGGCCTCTTTGATGAGCAAGTCCGTTTACCAGCGTAGATTAAACCAGTCAAGAATCGGAATGAAGGACTATGTCCAAGGTACCGATGGTTTAATCTTCTGCAAGAACTTTAGCTCCCTTCTGCCATGTCAGCTGTAAATCCCACAGCAGATTAAAACCACGCACTGAAAATAATGCATCGCTGTTTCATTTCTCTTTCCAGGTTTGAGATTTTTAAGAGCTCTCAGACTGATCCAGTTTTCAGAAATTTTGCAGTTTCTGAATATCCTTAAAACAAGGTAAGATGTCCTGTCTCCTGTTTTCTCCTCATTGGTATTCCCAGTGCCACATGGTAAACATCAGGTGTGTTTTGCTTTCATCACAATAAAGTTAAAGTCTGTTATTCGCAGAACGAGTGATGTAACCCAGAGATCCAGAGGAAGCTCAGGGTAGGGTTTGGGTCGCTCTTTTCAGCAGGGCTTGGGACTCTGTGATAGAGAGAGAGAAACAGCTGTGCCTGCGTCCCCAGACTGGGGGACTGTGTGGGGTTGCCTGGAAATCAGGAAATCAGCTACAGCATCATGGGGAGAGTGTACAGCGGATGAGGGATATATCTGCTCATTGATTTGGAAGTCCTTGCTCCCAGTTCTAAATCGCCCCTTTATTACATCACTAAATAAGAAATTGAACCTGGCCGTAAAAGCAATAGAAGCAATGCTTTTTGAGAGGCAATCACAAACCTCGTACGGCAAACAGAAAATCATTTTATTTCAAAGTACATTTTAGATGTTCGTTTTATAGCCAGTGTAGCCCCTGGGGTTTGCTCTGTAAATTGCCTTTTGGGGAATACCTAAAAACCTTGTGCCGAATGCTCCGTGACTTTCTGTTCACCGTGTTATAATCTAGAAAACACTGCTGGACCAGGAGGAAACCTCCCCCCGAGATCCCTTTCCTGATGACCTGTGAGTTTGCAGGGCTAGCCTGAACCCAGGGCTGTCTTGATGAATAAACTAATAAAAGAAGTTAGACGTACTCTAACGGGGAATAAGCACAGGTCATGAATTTCTCTTTTAGGAAATTACAGTTTAAGACACTCACTGCCAATGTTCCATTTCTTCTTAACGTGTTTGATAAATGATTAAAAACAGGACACCTCTGTTTTGTGTTTTATAATCAACACAGCTGCATTGTGGGGGCCTTGTATTCCGCTCTGTTTTCCCAATAACTGAGGCTGGGACTCAGCTTCCCAAATCTGTCACAGCCAGCAAATGTGACAGGCTATTATTAGCTTTCCTCTTTGGGTCTTAGTACTTTCTGTTTATTTGTTTTAAATTGAATTGGTTTTCCCTCCCTAACTATGTATCTATGTGAATGTGAAGTAAATTCACGTCCTGTTAGCCAGGGTAAACAGGAAGTGAGCATCTAATGCAATAGAAATCCTTTATTGGATGCCCCCACCAGTCTACACGTTCATTACCATGGGGTCAGAATTTATCAGTCCTCTATTTCATAGTACGGAATATTATTGATACAGAGGGAATATGGTTCATCTTCATAATTCCTCTGAGTCACAGTAACCTTGAATACCCACCTTTTTATGGCTCCTCTATATAATGGACTCTTAGGACTCTTGAAATTAAAATGATCAACAAAGTGAGCAGTCTTCAGTGTTTCCCTATACCATGTGTGCTCTACAGGCTGTATTTTTAGGGCAGAATCAGTGGGTCCCCAGGGCTGATCGCAGGGGTGTATTTAGAGACACTCGTTTTTTTCCTAGTGGGACGGTGTTATGTGGAGCCATCCACAGCTCTGATGTGGCGAAGTGCCCCTCTCTCCCTGTTTTATGCTTGTCTCATAAATTCAGGGGATCTTAATTCTCCGACACCAGCATTTTAAGAAGGCGCCATTACTCAGAGAACTAACGTGGAGAGAACTGTGCTCTCTCTCCTTCCTTGTATTCCACGTGGCTTTTTTCTAGTTTTGGGAAAAGGATGAGTCATCCGAATAAAATATCTCTTTCTGGACTTTTATCAAGAGACCCACACATTTCCCATTCCTTGGAAAAGACTCCTTTCCATTGGCTGCAGCAAATAGCACAAGCGACCTTGGTGAGTGAGCCACCTGGCAAGTCTACACTCACGGGTGGTTCATTCTCCCAGTGCAGAGGGAAGAGAGCTGAAGCAGCCGGCTAGGGAAAGCGAGGACTCTGTAAATTGGGAGACAGCGCTCCCAGGGCGGGGTCATGGGGTGGCAAGCTGCTGGGGGTGGCGTCAGTGACCCCGAGCCCAAAGCAGCATTTCCCCAGAATGCCACTTTCTGCTGAAATTCCTTCTATTGTCATGGGGCGCTTGTCATCACAACCCCACAACTTCGATTGTCCCAGTTCCAGTTCAGCAAGCCTGATTGGAGCACTGGTTTGTGCCCGCAGTGTGGTGGGGTAGGACAGAGAGCTCACTGGGGGAGGGAGAGCCAGCCTCTCGGCGGCGTGGCTTGTGCTGAGATACAGGGATACCTGGGGAGGTGAGGCGTGAGGGGAGTAATTCTGCTGGGCTGAGCATGAATGTAGGGAAGATCAGGACCTCTTTGAGGCACAGGTGTGCTAGGTAAGCCTTGCAGGAAGCTAGGTGTCATCCAGGTGAGGCTGGAGATTGCGCATGTGCCATGTCAAGAGGGTGGGGCTGACTTCCAATCAAAGAAGCTGCAGAAAGCACACAGGGGCGAGAACATGGCCCTTGGGGGAACTCTGAATAATTCCGTGCCCTTGGGACTAGAGGTGGGAAAAAAGAAAGCCGAGGTTAAGAGGGTAGGCAAAGGCCAGATCTCTAGGCCCAGACTAAACTTCACTGAATGGAAAGAACTCTGGAGGCTTTAGGACAGCTTTCTGAACCCGTTCTTTCTCCAGGTGCCTGGCTCGTCTTGGCTCCTTGCTTCTGTGCACCCCCATGCACAGATAAATGAAAGGCTTGGTTTGTGTAGGGCTTTAGACTTTGAGCGGTTTTCTGGTGACTCCTCTGTACCTTGTTGCTTTCCTGGTGACCTTCCAGAAGTGTGGGTACAGCCCTGTAATCTTTAGGGAGATTTTGTCTGGTTTTCTCTTGTGGCCAATCCCCACCCATCTGTGTTATCAGGGAGCGATGGGGACATTACAAACATGATTTGAAATAATGATTTGAAATTGCGGTTTCATTTTCTGTTCTTTGGGTGCCTTGCTTGGCCAAGAGCTGGAAGAAGCAGTACAGAAAGAAGCATTGGTGGGGATAGGGGCAGGGAGAGAGAGAGAGAGAGACAGAGAGAGAGAGAGAGAGAGGGAGAGACAGAGAGAGAGGATTAAGAGGGCAGCAAAAGGAAACCAGAGTGAACAGGATGACAGAGAAAAACATAGATGAAAGAGGCAAATCACAGTTATGGGATAGCATCAAGGCCATTCCCCAAACTGCCAGCCAACAATAGTGCTTAAAATCCTTTGTGTCCTGAAAGTGCCATATTGAAGGGGACACAGGGAGACTATGTCGTTGTCTGAACTTTCGGCAGTTTCTCAGTTGCCCTGCAAACTGGCAGGCTGACTCACAGGCGAGCAGACACTGGTTCTATAGTCAGAGCAAAGGAAGCAGCTCTGTTTACAGGTTGTCATCCTGTCATTAGTACACATTGATGATTGCAACATGGATCCTTTTGTACAGAATGGTGTCCTACAGAGAAAACCCAAGAGAAACTAAAGACAAAGTGTTAGACATGATAGATTTAGCAAGTTGCAGTGTACAAATACTAATCGTATCCTATGAATCAACAACACACAGTTAGTTATACAATGTAATTTTAAAGGTTATATTTAAAATAAATAAAAAAGCTATATAAGTATCATGATTGATTTGTCAATAGTGGTATAGACTTTATGGAGAAAATATCTATTAAAAAAAGAAGTCTCGTATCTGTTATTTGTTGTTTACTGACAAGTGCCCCTGAAACTCAGTGGCTCAAGGTGACGGTCACTTTTTAAAAATTTCTAATGATTCTCTGGGTCAGCTGGGCCGTTCAAGTCAGCCCACCTTGACTTGACTCTGTGGTCATCTCATGGCTGCAAGGTCAGGAAAACACTTCTCTCTCCTGGGCCTTGCTCTTGCAAATGACAGCCAGAATTTCAAGGCCTTAATCGTGTGCTCAAAGTAAAAAAAAGTCTTTGTTTTAAGGGTGGTTATGTGCTCTCATTGGCCCTCCCTACCACTTTCTCCACAGCCAAGACCAGTGCAGACAAAAAGCTGACTATAAAGAGTGAAGGAAAGACAACAGGTAGTAGAAAGTATGGCAGAAGGGCAACTTGTTAATATTTAAAAATATCCCATTAAATCGTTAACATAACAAACAAGTGATCTTATTCAGCATTCACACACTCACTGGAAGAACTCCACCACCCTGTAATTCTCATATAGGGATTAACAGATTAGGAAAGTGCATCGCAGTGCATTTATATTAACTTCCCACAGGACAGTATGTACAGGGTAGGGCCAGAAAGGAGACCTAGCCTATTGCATTTAAGGAAATGGTTAAGGCTAGAAGACACACACACACACACACACACACACACACACACACACACACACACAACATGGGTTGCCTAGTAATTTAAAATGACAACTGGGGGTGGTCGGTTAGTTTAGTTGGTTAGAGCGTGGCGCTCTTAACAAGGTTGCCCGTTCAATCCAATCCCCACATGGGCCACTGTGAGCTGCGCCCTCCACTACAACTACTTGACTTGGAGCTGATGGGTCCTGGAGAAACACACTTAAAATACATAATAGTAAAAAAAATAAAAAGAAAAAAAAGAAAACTGCCCTCCTGTTTCCTCTGATTACTAAAGTACAGTATACTCATTGTAAATATCTCAACAATATAGAAAAGCATGACATTTGGGGAACTAAAATCACTGTAATACATATATGGCCTCAGAAATGGCTCCAACGTTAAATTCTTAAAAAAGAGTACTTGCTGTGTAGACTGCAAAGGGCCTTGCCGGTAGTAGCCAAATCATGAAGGTTCTTAAATGTCATGGATTTGACTCTGAGAGTTGTGGAAGGGTCTTAAGTAAGAGAAGAACGTGATCAGATTTCCATTGCAGAAAGGTGCACCATTCCACCAATTGTGTAGAACAAGGGTTTGAAGCATCAAAGACCACAGAGCACGAGACTAGTCTGGGAGCAGTTGTCTAGGCAGGGATGTTAGGGAATGGCCTTTAGCAGTGCAAGTCCGATGGAGCCGAGGGGAAGGAATCTAGAGTATTTAAGGGACAAAACTGACAGAACTTGATTTTGCTTTACTCCGTGTTTCAAGCTTCAGACCATTCGTCTCAGTGTGGCAGAGTACAGATAACTTTCAGGGGTGAGTATTTCACATCTGTCCAGCAAAGGTAACAGTGAAACAAAATAAGGCCATTGGCACCTGGCTGTCTGTACTCTCAGCCAGAGAGAGGTAGACAGTGGACAGGCAGAGCAGGAACAAATTTGTGGTTTTTTTGTGGAAGGGAGGTGACATTTTCATTGTTAACCAAAAGACATCTTATTAAATATACTGAGGACAAAGATGGTCTCCAACAGCTCTGGGTTTACAGCTGTAATCCCAGGAAGGAACAAACTGTCATTCTCCAGTAACTGTCAGTATCCAGTATCTCCAGAAAGAGTATCTGTGGAGACAGACGCTCTTTCTCCCAGTACCTACAGAGTCCTGGAAAAGGTCTCTGATCTACAAGAACAGAAAGATCTCCGTGCTACCCTTGGATGAATCACTGTACCCACTGGTGTGAATTTTTAATGGCTAGTAAGAACTCATGAGATGGGGATTCAGAAATGACAACGGAAAACCAGCGATTTTTCTTTAGATGAGTTAGGTTCTCATGAGAAGATCCTAATCCATCCCTCCCTCAAGGTATGGGAAGTGGGCTAGTATCTGAATAGTTGCAATCACTCTAACTGTTGGGCACTTCGTGTTTGGTTCAGACCCCTGGGAATGGCCATGAAGTCTGTGAGTATCTCCAGTGACCTCCTTTGCCATGCAGAGCACACAACCCTGTCTCTGCTACCTCTCCTCTGCCCTTCCCTCCCCCTTCCCCCGCCCTCCTTCCAAGGAGTCCTGTGCAACCTGGCGTGGTTCGAATATCAGAGTATGGAGAAACTGCACCAAGCGTTCATCTTGCGTCTTTTGCACAGTGCTTTTAGATGATTGCCTGGTCATAGAGTTTAATTTGGAAAGCAAATTCCTAAGACTGTGGATCTGTAATGATGCTGATGCCGTAAAAATAATCAGATTTCAGTGCTGAATATGGGCTCTTTCAGCAACAATGATTAAATGTTCTACGCACAGCAAGAGCTCCCTTAAGCGCTATTAATATCACTGTGACAATCATTTAGAGATTAATAAACACCGTACTTAGGTCGTTTTTCCGAGGCACCAGGAGGCTCAGAGACTCTAATACTTTTAATATCTCAAGAGGGCCCCACGTGGTTATTGGTAGGACACTGCTTTGTTCAGGCCCTGGGGATCTGGGAGGTTGTAAGTGAACTAACTGGGTACTTAATTATCCTGTGAGCAAATGAACACGCTTCCCTGTGATGGCTCGCCGTTCCCGGTCTGTTTCTCACTCTTCACTGTGAGAGCGCACCACAGAGAGCGCACGGGGCTGGGGCAGGGGGGCTTCTGCTGGGTTCTGGCTTCCCATTGAGAGACCGGTTGGGAGGAGGGGGTGGTGAGGACGCAGCTGCAATAGTCCAGCTCACCTATCCATCGATCTGGTTGCTTCACCTGATGGGGGTCATTGTAGGGCCCGATCTGTTTGCCTTATTTCTACTCTTCCACTCCCTGGTCGAGGAGGGGCTGTTCTTCCAGAGAGAGGAGACTGGAAGGCCAGTGAGGAGGCCTCTGAGGATGGCCGACAGCCGTAGGGAAGAGAAAGGCAAGCGTTACAGTATCTCTCCGCTCTAAGGAGAAGCTTAGATGGATTTTCAACATGATTTTGGCCCGTGGGGGAATCTCCATTCACAGCTATAGAAACGACCTAGAGGTGAAGTGGAGGTAGCAGGATCCATGGTAGTGTCTGGAAAAAGGGCTGAAGGCCAGGATTTGGCAGAGCTATGCGAGATTCACAGCAGAACTGCCAGAGCCACGAAACTGACCGCACTGGTTAGTACGATAGTGAGTGGTACAGAATCACCCTGTTTCCTCAGATGGAGACAGTCCCAGACCTTCTTTATAGACTTGAACAGTTCTGGGTTTTCTGAGAGCATTTTGGATATCAACCCCTTCTATTGTAGGTGGATGGCTTTTAATTGCAAGTGACAGAGTCCACTTCGATCCAGCCTTGGTCTGACTGGGGGTCCAAGAAATGAGGCATGTCTGATGTAGGGGGTCAGATTCTCTCATCAGGATTCTGCCTTTCTTTCTATCTCTTTTGGGTTTCGTGCTCAGACAGGCTTTCTGCAAGGCAGATGGTCCTGTAGAGCTCCAGTCTTATTTTTAGACCCAAATCTCAGAAGAAGAAAAATTCTCTGTTTTCTATGCAGTTTTTGAGAAATGCCTCTGATAGGCCCTACCTCATAGATTTTTAGAGCTAGGAGTTCCTCCGTTGGCCATCCTGGCTCAGGTCCCTCAGATGGGGCCTTTGATTGCCACACCACCTGTCCACAGGAGGAAGAGATGTAGGGCAAACCAAAGAGTCGTAGAAACAGAAGTCCATGCAGGCTTCTCTGTACTGCCTCTCCAAATTATTTAGGTCAGCAAGCTTTGGGCCAGACAGTCCTAGAGTTGAAAACTGACCCCACCATTTCCCAACCGCGTTTCCTCAGGCAAGCTGCTTAAGCTCACTAAGCGTCAGCCTTCTCATTTGGTTAGTGGGGAAAATGATAATGCCGGTGTCAAACGTAAAGGGTTAAAATCTGAAGAAAGCGAAGAACTGAACACAGTGGCTAGCACATAATAAGTGCTCAGTAAATATTGGCAATGATCATAGGCCATTATTCTACTCTGGCAACTCTAGAAATGGCCACGAAAGGCAGAATGGGCATCTTTGTTATTTTTCTAGTCTGGTTTTTAACCCGAAGGAAGTTGTTGCACACATTTCAAAAGATCCATCTCACCCACAAAATTGAAAATATCTGCGTATTCTTTCCCTGAACTGTCAGAACCAACTCTGGAAAAGACCATGGGTTCCTCTGCTTAGTTACATAAAAGGATAAAGATTGGTGGGTGGGGAAGAAAGCTGGAATCTGTCATCATGCCTGTCCTGGAACCGTTGACCCTGGCTTTCGCTGCACGGCCCCTCCTTCAAGCCCGGCCACCCCACCCACCACAGCCCCCTCCCGTGTTCTTCCAGGTGGTGGCCCTGCAGAGACGCAGTCACAGCATTTTTCCTTTCCATTCTTTTCCGTGGCAGTTCAGGAGGTTAAATCAGTATGTCCAGATAGGCTCTCTTCTCCATGGGCAGGACGCTCTGACCTGTCTCATATCCTGTGCACAGGGTGCGTGTGTGGCGGGGTGGGCGCACAGCTTTGCTTCAGCAATCAAGGAAGACTTTCTGATGGACTCCAGCCTGTGACTGCTGTTCTCCAGTGTAGTGGCCAAGAGGACAGGCTCTGGGGCCAAACTGCCTGGGTTCAGATTTCAACTCTGCTGCGTGCTGTATGAACCTGGGTCCTTTTCTTAACCTCTGGATGACCTCATAGAGTCGTTACGAAGACTAGAGGAGTTAAGCTACGTGAGCTCTTAGCATGGCGGTGCGTGTGATAAAAGTATTAGCGATTACTATTACTATGATCTTAAACTCTTGGAGTTGGAATCATTGGTTCCCCTTGAGAGAGTGGTAGGAGGAGGCAGAGATCAACCAATCGAGAATGATGGGCTGAACCACCCTGTGGATGGTGTGAGGCCACTCTGGGGGCACTGAAAGAGGTAGAGAGTAGAGTTTTTTCTGCAAGATGCAGCTACGAACATAAGAGTCAAATAGCAATCTAAAACAACATTATAAAATATGTCTTCAAACAGTGGGATCATTTACCAATGAGGCTGAAGGTCAGAGCCGGGGGCGATGGGGATTGAATCAGGCTTTGAAGAGAGGAAAGATTCAGAGAGATGGGAAGAGCTTTTCAACTGAGTAATGGCACAAACAAAGACATAGTAAATAGGTTTGGCTGTGGTGAAGGTTCAAGAGCTTATGTGGAAGAATAGTGATAGGAGAGCCTGGAACTTCAGAGTCTGTTGAAGATGGAAGGAGGGAGTTTGGATAAAGCACTTTAGTCAACAGGGAGCAAAGGATGTGAGCTGCTGACAGTAGCATTCAGGAGTGAGCAGGGTGAAGTTTCCCGGAAAGATGGCAGAGGAAGAGACCCCTTCACGCAGCACATATTCATAGGGACCCTACTATGCGCCAGGGACTCGCTGTTCCTAGAATCCAGCTAGACAAGGCCCCTGCTGTCAGGGAGCTTACATTTAGTGAGTTCCAGTGGGTCCACTCAAGGCACACTACACTGGTGGAGGCTGAAATGATTAGGTGTAGGGTTGTCGGAGAGCCAGAGACGCATGTGGTCTGGAGTCTCACTGCACAGATAGCAAATTAATTCCACAGGGAAATGGGTGCCTTTCTGTCGGGAGAGCTGGTGTTCACACTGCGACCAAGTGACTGGACCTGGTGTAACTGAATTGGGATGTCCTGACGTGACATTATTCAGGCAGACAGAAGAACAGAAACAGGATCTAATCAGGGGGGAGCAATCTGACAAACCCAGAATATAGGACATTCTGTAAGACAGCTGACCTGGCGCACAGAAAATGAAATGTTATTAAAAACAAACAAAAAAGGGGGTAGATTGTAGATTAAAGGAGAATAAAGCAGGATTGGCAAACTGGATAGCCCACAGGCTAATCCAGCCCACTGCCTGTTTTGTAAATAAAGTTTTAGGCACACAGCCACACCCATTCCTTTACATGTTGTCTAAGACTGTTTTATGCCACTGTGGTAGCAATGAGTAGTTGTAACAGAAACTGTTACAAGCCTAAAATATTTGCTAGCTGTCCCTTTACAGAAAACTTCCTGGCCTCTGGATTAAAGCAATACCATAGCCAAATGCAATGCACGAACCCTGGTTAGTCCACGGATCAGGGTGAGAAATGAAACCTCAGTAAACATAATTTCGGGGTAACTGGAGAAATTTAAATGAGTGCAGACTAGATGATGTTACTGAATTCACAAGTTTCTTAGGCGTGACAGTCGTGTTATGAATGTGATGTGCCATGGCCTTCCTAGGTGTTGAATGCTGATGTGTTTTGGGGATTGTGTCGCAATGGCGACAATATACTTGTAAGTGGTTCAGCCAAACAAACAAACAAGCAAAAGAATAGAACAAGAAAAGAACAAGGAAAGAGGGAAAGCAAACGATGTGACCACATGTTAATTGGCCGATCTCGGTGAAGGGCATACAAGCGTTCATTACACTGTTCTTTCAAACTTTCTGTAGATTTACAGATTTTCAAAATAAAAGTTAATTAAAACACACACACACACACGCACACACACACACACACAACCTTAAACAGTATTGAAGGGGTTACTTTAGGGACCACTTTCAGTAGCCCCAATCTAATCTTCCTATAGGCTCTGGCCTGGCCTACTTATAACACCTTCGGGGCATTCCCTTCTGAGTAGAGAAGACATTGGAGGTACAGGTGGGCTGCCTGTCACCTAAAGGGGCACTGTGTTGGGGAAGGCGGTCTCAACAGGGACTTCTTTTGTAACGTTGGGATTTTGCTTTTTGTCCCTTTTGCACAGTAATTCCATCAAGCTGGTGAATCTGCTCTCCATATTTATCAGCACATGGCTAACAGCAGCCGGGTTCATCCATTTGGTAAGTATCCTTGAAGATGATTCAGCTCTGGCTTTCCTGGAGCAAGCCCCTCTCCGTCATTTCATGACCTGAAGAATGTTGGAGAAGGAGAAGCAACTGTACAATTGCCTGGCTTTCCAACCCTTTTACCCCAAACTGGTTCCCAATGATGAGTAATGTTCCTTCTCACTGTGATCCTGCGTTTTCAGCTCGTGGAGGCTTTGGGACATTTTCACTCTGTCTGCAGTAACCCCAGTAAGCCACAAGATGGCAGTGCTTCCTCAGCAAACGCCAGAAACTTCTTGGGGACAAGGTTGGAAGTTTGGCCCACATCTCTTTCTCAACAACAAATTCAGAGCTCTCGATTTCTCTCCACTTCCCCCTTACAAAAAGCTACCTTTGATTCTCTTGCCTGATGACTTGTCAAGTTATTTTATATCTCAAAAGTGTTAATTCTTTTATATTAATGACTCGTTGAAAGCCTTATATTATGAAGTCAAGCTGTTCTCACCTCCCCAAGGCAGTCTCTTTTCTTGCTTTTGGGGGACACAACTATTACTAGAAAACGTGTTTCATACAAACACAAACTGTTACACCTGGAGGGTGCTTCATTTAACCCTGAAGCATTGAGTAAAGATGCCCCTCCCGTGGTGAGCCTTTATATGCATAAGGGGCGGGGGGAGAATGCATTTGGTTACCTCTCATTGGCATGTGTGGACGTATGTAGTTATTCAAAGGAGCGCAGCCCAGATGCAAGCCCCAGCTCCCGTTCAGTCACTAGATCTGATGGTTCCCCACCCCACCTCTTCATGCTGATGGGATTGGATTCTTGGCTGAAACAAGCCTTAGATCACCTCAACTCTGCTAAATGCCGAAGTCACAGATACGGAGGGGTTAGTTGTTTTCAGTAGGCCAGTGACCTCACCTTACTACTATGTGAAGTCCCTTCTGCTTCCCCAGGAAAACTCTATGAAAATGGCACCGTGAGGACAAGTGCTGATGTGTGAAAGAGGCCAGGCCTAGGAAACTTTCTGCAGAGGCAGAGTTGGAGGCCTGGTCCCTGCCCCCCGTACTGGTCGTGCTGACAGACCACAGCATTGATGTCCAGCGTTTCACAGGGCTGCGATCTGGGATAGACCTGGCGCTCCAGCTCCCACCTCTCTCTCTCTTCTGAGAGTATCTAAAGTATCTCTATTGCCTGCCTCACAGCTTTGTTGACAGATCAAAGATGATGGGAAGCCTGGAAGTGTTGTCACATTTAAAGCAGAGATGGGTAAACTACAGCCTGGGGCCAGAGGTCTGCAAATCTGACCATGCCTCCTTAGTTTAAGTATTGCCTCTGGCTGATTTCACCTACAAGTATAAAGTTGAATTGTCCCTACAGAGATCAGAAACTGTACGGCCTGCAAAGCTGAAAATATTTACTAGCTGGCCCTTTACGTAAAAAGTTTGCTAGCCCTCCATCTGAAAGGTTATGTGACAGCAAATTATTCTCGTGAGCTGACTTTCTGTGCTTCCAGAGAAATTCCTGCAGTTTGCAGGGTAGAGCCACTGGTGACATTCTGTAAATCAGGGAGACAGAGTCAGGCTCTAGGAAATGCTCTTTGGGGTCCAGCATAAGATCTGAAGGAGGGAGGCCTACCAGGCATCTCCTTGGTCAAATGATGACAGCTGGAGGCCCTCTGTGGAAAGGTCTAGAATTTCTTGGAGACCACATGGATTAGGCCTTCTGAGACCCAGCAAGAACTCACGGAGAAAGGTCAGAGCAGGGCCCTCTGGCTCTTTCCTTGAAGGGAATGCCACAGAGTGGCCAAAGCAATGCCCTAAAATTCATCTGGCTTCAGATCTTTAGCAATAAGAAGGAAAATGGACTGGGGGTATTTACTTTTCTTCCTCTCCCTCTCTGACCCAGTCAGCTAAGAAGGCATGATTATGTAACTACCATTCTACTTTCTCTGTTACCTGCTCAGCCATCACATGCAGAACGAGCCAGGGCAGCAAACCCCTCGTACTCGGGGTGGGGGCTACACCTCTGGAAGCATCTGCTGGATCTTTTGTGTTCCGGGTTTGTTTTACGTATAGTAAAAAAATATAGTAAACATTTTCCTTTTCTTCTCTGTCCTCTTGCTTTAGGTGGAGAATTCAGGGGACCCGTGGGAAAATTTCCAAAACAACCAGGCGCTTACGTACTGGGAATGTGTCTATTTACTCATGGTCACCATGTCCACTGTTGGCTATGGGGATGTTTATGCAAAAACCACGCTGGGGCGTCTCTTCATGGTCTTCTTCATCCTCGGGGGACTGGTAAAAACCTCTTTATTACGATGTCGATTTTTATGGTCATTAATATTTTCCATTATCCATTTCCTTCAAGGTTTGTATTTTGATAGCGTGTTTCTGCATTAGAAGCACGCGGTGGCCTTCGTTTTACAGTCAGGCTAAGTGAAATGCAAGCTCCAAGGTGACTTTTCTGCATATTTCTTTGGTGTATCACACTTGTTTCCCGGAGACCCAGGCATATTGCCCTTGTCAGGGACAGCCATTTAGCCAGGAGCTAACCTGTTTTTAGAAAGTGATGCTCACTTATTAAGTGACAGCGTCTGTCCCTTGGTAATGTAATTCAGCACCTGATATTCTGCAAGGACAGTCGCTGTCACCTGACCTTGGGAGATGCTGTCGATACTCTGTAGACAGTTTGCGGTTTCAAGAGCTCCCCCACCCCTTCGTGGTCCTCCCGAAACTTCCAACAAACACTGTGGCTGGGGCTTGCCCTAAAGAGTAGGGTCCCCACATCAGAGGAAGGAGAGCCCACTGGCCTCGGACCAGGTGGACATCACCACACGAACTGTGTGTTGATTTTCTAAATAGCCAACTGACTCCATTCCGTGTGACTCCTGGGATAGTTTTCCTCCCCCTCTGTAAGTCACAAAGTTTCACTATTTGCTTTCCTGGTCTAGGCAGATGCTAACGGTTGGTGATGATGTCATTTTCAAGGGGGACGTCTGGCCATAAATTGGCAGTTGCTGCATTTTGTCTTTCAAAGTAGCTCACTTTAAGTTTAGATGTTTGCTGTGTATGACGTAAGTGATGAAACTCCTGCTTCACACACAGCCTTCACATGTGTACACTGCACACGCATTTACATCATGCATACACGTCTCTCTGTTTTGTATGCCTATGATATATACATTTACAAAAATGTATATAAATGTACATGTGCGTGTGTACATTAACGCCAGTGCTGCTACAGCATCTGTGAAGTCTCTGTAGGTAACAAGATGTGCGTATCCAGCCACAAGCACAATGTTTGTTGGACAAAACATGGCAGATTTGTGTTTCTCCTCGCTATCCTTTCTTCCCATGTGATTTCCTAAGTTTACCTCGTGTGCTTTTTTTAGTGATTTTTTTTTTAAAGGAAAATTTTTATTTTTTCAAAACTCTTTTTGGTGTTTATTGTTTTTAATCACTCATAAAGGCATCGAATCTCCTTTGAATTTTAACTAGAAAGAAAAGTCTCTTGCAGTAGTGTGTATGTGTGTGAGTGTGTGTGTGTGTGTGTGTGTGTGTGTTTGTGTGAGAGAGAGAGAGAGAGAGAGAGAGAGAGAGAGAGAGAGAGAGAGAGAGAGAGAGAGAAATTTCCACAGCATGCATGCCCTTTATTTATTTCTCTTAAGGAAGAAGAACTAGATATCAACTTATTTATTCCTGTCTCCTTCGTATTTTTCTTGACTGTGATTTTTTTTTTTTTTCAGTTGTCTTGGTTGGCTAATGTTTGTTTTGTCCTGTTTATTCTCAGGAGCTTGCCCTTTTTGTGCTTTTTTTTTTTTTTTTTTGATAATCCAACGTATTATTATATACCTTCGCAATTCTGATCCTTTTGTGTTTTCAGATCTTAGTATCCCCCCTTCTGAAAAGGTCACCCCCTTTCTTTGGCCTGTCTTTTTAGTCTCTCTTCTGTCTCCTATCTTCTCCTCAGGCCATGTTTGCCAGCTACGTCCCTGAAATCATAGAGTTAATAGGAAACCGCAAGAAATACGGGGGCTCCTATAGTGCGGTTAGTGGAAGAAAGTAAGTATGCCAAGAGGTTTTGCTGCCTCCGCTGCGGTAGAATCCTCTCTGCATGCCATTTTTTTTTTTTTTTGGCTCTTGTTTCTTTGTTTCATGCATGTAGGCAATGTTTGCCCGCTACGTGCCCGAAATTGCTGCTCTCATCCTGAATCGGAATAAATTCGGCGGGACTTTTAACAAACATGGAGGCAGAAAGTAAGTCAGTGCATCAGAAGAAATGTGGTTGAGTGGCTTCCAAGAGTCCCTGTGGCACCTGAGTCCTGCCCGTCTCCCACTGCACCCAGTGCTGCTGTGCGGGAAGGGCCACGTGCTGTGTGGGGTGTAATGTCAGGGGTTAACCAGATTGTCACAGGGGGACAAACTACCTAGGCCTCTTCCCAATTCACAATTTTCTTCCACACCCATCTTTCCAAGAGACGTACTAGACTTATCCTGGAAGGGGTCCCTATATACCTGGGCCCACATTTTCTGTTTTCATTTCTAACATGTAAAACAAGCTCATTCTTTCTTCACAGTGACTGGCTTAGTGAGTACACTGGTCACTCAGGCTAAGATGGTGCCATCCTATGGGGGTTTTTGTGCAGCAATAACGTGGGCTCATACACCAGCAGGGAAGTCTTAGCAAAGGCAAGATCAAAGTCCCGTCACCTCCTGTAAGGCAGTGTGGCCACCAGGGAGCCAGTTCTCTTTAGCCAGGAGGCAGGGAGCTTGTCCTCAAAGAGACTCATTACTCAGTTGAAATTCCTTTGGGGCAAGAAATATCACATTTATGGTGTGTCAGGGCATTGCATACGATTCTGATCAGTCTTTTGTTTGGCTTCAAATGCATGAATGTGTTCTACTTGGGGACTATTCCATTTGTGCTCAGATCACTTTATTAGTATCAATATCAATATGCGGGTCCACTATCAACCAAAAGTTTTACTGTCACATAAATGGCAGGACCTCCTCACCCCATGTTGTAAGGAGGCGGGGCTGCCAGCAACCATCTTTTACTTTCTTTATAAAGCTTGCTCTTGGGCACTCAGCTTTGTTTGTTTGTTTTTGAGGCTTTTGGGATTTTTTTGTTGTTGTTTGTTTTTGAGTTGTTTCTGTTTTAACTTCCGTAGTGTGAGATGTACACAATGTACAGCTCGAGGAATTTGTACCCATGTGCACACCCTATCACTCTCATCCAGAATGTAGATGCAGAATATTTTTACCACGCATGTCCCTTCCCAGTCATGGAAGTTCTATCATGGAACTAGGTTTTAGTGTTGTTGTTGAATTCATTTTCCAATGAAATCTTGAGTTGCGTATTTTGTTTTTGAAGAGAAAATCAAACTGGTACCATCTCATTTCCCTCCATCACCACCCCCTCCTTTCCTGACAGTCATGTTGGATGGAGCGAACCTTTTCTCTGGTGGTGATTCCAATGTACCCTGAGCTCAGGTGCTAGTCCTCCCTTCAGAAAATGAGGAGGTGGGAAAAAAGGCTAATTTTCTCGAACTACCCACAGGACACCAGTTTTCTTTCTAAGGAACAAAGGACAGTGGGAGAGTGGAGGCCAGTTGGCTTTTTTCCGTGGAGGCAGGACATTCCTCCACCTCCCCTCTAATGGAGCCCTCCTCTTCCTATTATCTTAACAGCCCTGGATGAGATTAGAACCAAGCTGTTCTGATTTCTGGGCCACTGGTTGGATCCAAAAGACCAAACACATCTAGAGATTCCCACTGGTCCTTTGTTCCATGCCAAGAGGAAAACAGCTTCTCTATCAATTTTGCCTCTAAGGGTGTGGACAGGTTGCCATAAAGCAGAAGGCATTCTGAGGGCTGGGGCTCTCTTCCCAGCCTCCCCACCCCACTGTCCCAGCCAGCGTTTCCTTATCACCGCCCCGAAGGAGTCAATCAAGTCAATTGCCCTGAAGTCTATGTGGAAAATATTTCTTGACTCTTATTCCAGGTAAATATTGTTTCCCTCAAGTAATTTCCCTAGTCAAATGATGGATGGGCCTGGTGGCTGGTAGCTTTTGTTGATGGGTAACTCACAAGAGGCCCTCAGACCAGTGCTCAGTCACCAGCCTGGTCTGATCTGGGCCACAGTTCTGCCTTGGCACTTCTACTCAGGCCCCCTCGTGGTAATGACTTCAGATCACAGACTTCCCTCAGCTTTTCTGCCTCCATCTCTATAACCTTTTATCACTGCTTTTAGCCTTTTTTTCTCTCTCTTTTTTCTTTCTCCCTTTATGAAAATGCATACTTTTCTTTTAATGTTCTCTTTGGGTCTCCAATGTCCGCCTCCCCCACAACCTGGGGGACAGAGAGTAGGTTCTGTCATCAACACTGGGACTGTTCACTTTACTTTACGCATTGTTTCCTGGTTCAAAAGCTAATTACTAAGTAGTTTAAAGAAGCCCTTTGGTCACTTAGATCTTTCATCAGAAAATATAAGCTTGGGAAAGGAACGGTAATAAAGGGCCATTAGCACCCTTTGTTTGATGTTGTTTTTCCAGTCAGTAGAACAAGATTGATGAAATGTTATGTTTGGCCAAAATTTGAGTTTTCATTTGGAATTCAGTGTTGAGAGAATGGGCTGTCAGAATCAATAAGTTTTCTTGCGCTTGGGATGTGGGCATGTGGTAGTAATTAGCAATATAAGGTCTTTAGTTGAGCAACCAAGCATGGATTCTGGCAGCAAACATAATGAGAAACTACAGTTGTTCTATTTCTAACGTCAAAAAGTTTCCAGATAAAATTAAATGCGTTTGCAAAAGGAAAGCAGCTAAACTTTGTTGAAAGATAGAGTTCAGACTCTTAAAATAGCACGCTTCGCCCCGTGTTTTTGTGTATGCATAAATATATGTGCTATACTCGCGGACACATATACATATACGCTGGTCCCTAGGATTTAATCAAATGAATGCCCAGACAGTAATTAAAACATATACATAGTTAAGTGATTTGTTTACGTGTGCATATTTTACTCAGAAGTAACCTCCCTAACAATACATTAACTTGTCAGAGAACTCAAGGTAACCCATGACCCAAAGCTATGGAGACACACAACTTTGAAATCCAAAGATGATTTAAAGTAAAAGGAAAAAAAAATTAGGCAGAGAAGCTCAGGGTTTTGTTTATGCAACACCCAATTTCAGGATATTGGAGAATGAAGATTTTGTTTTGTTGGCACCTCATTTGCAGTTTTAATCTATGTGTTTGACATGATATAAACATTTCACATCATGTCCTCAGACCATCTTCACCCTCGTCACGGCATCAAGGGTCTATGTGGCTCACTCCAACATTCTCGTCAATATTCCACACCTGACCTCACATAAGACATCCAGAGCTTACAGCACCCACTGGTGCACTGGGGCCCTGTGCGTGTATGAGTGTCAGCTGTTCTCTGTTTTGTGACTTACTGGGGCTCCTAAAAATGGGGACTTGGGTGTCAACAAGCAAGGGTTCGATGAATGGCCAAACCAGGCAGTCTTCCCAAGTGAGAGGTCTTGGGGACAATTAGCCTCTGGGGCTGAGTCCCCTAATCTTATTCAAAAGAGTACCCTCCACCCCCCTGCAGCCCGGACTAGCTCAGGAGGCCACTGCCTCTTCCTCCTTCGTTTCATGTAATGTCAGAGCTGCTCAGGGGTGGAGTGGAGGGTTGAGTCTCCCATGGCCTTGGGAATCCTAGCTTGCTCTTCTTCCTCCTGAAGCCCCTGCCATTTCCCCCAGAGGTTTTCTCTCTGCATGGGACTCAGCCCATTCCTGGTTAGTTTATGAGAACTGACAGGATCATGGTCTGAGGTCACATGGCCAAGGGCCATGGAAAATCATCGGCCACAGAGAGGAATCCATCACCTCTAACCCCTTTGCTGGAGGCGGCCTGGATGGGGAGCCATCCAGACCTTGTGTTTCCCATGCTGGGCTTCTGGAACCCCAAACCAAGGCAGTCCCAGGCCAGGTGTTTGGGACAGGGGAGAATGGGCTGAGTTTGGACTCTCCTAATTTCTGGTAGCCAAATACTGAGAAGACACAGAGAGAAGAATGAATAACAGAGGACAAAGAGTAGGCAAAGGGCGACAGAAAAGTGAGCATTGTTTAGTTAGAGGAAATGTCCCTGGCTGGATGAGAAAGCTGTGTCCCCCTTCTGGTTGGAGGAATAATTATCACACAGACTAATCAGCTCTCACTCCAGTTCTAGAAAGCTGTCTGTGAAACTTAAATGCTATGGCTTTTTTTGGATTATATAGACAGTGCCATATACTTCTGGAAGTGAGAACGTGAATCCATACAGCACAAAGCCTTAGGACTGCCCCTATGACAGTAATAATCACTAAAAACACTTGTATATTCTTTAGTCCTCACAGACACCCTGTGAGAAAGGTACTATCCTCATCTCCGTCTGCAGTGGGTGAGGAAACTGAGGAACAGAGAGGTTAAGTGACTTGCTTGATGTCACACAGGTAGTAAAGGATAGATCTGGGATTTGAACCCCGGGGGCAGACTACTCCACTGGGCCATGTTGCTTCTGTACATCATCTGTTGAGACCCCTTTCTGCTCCGAACTCAGTGATCCTGTTGTGTGTTTTCCTGCACCTCTATCCTTAAGTGGGGCCAGAACACTGAATGTGAGGGAGAGAAAGAGAAATGCATGAGTATCACTTTGGGCCTGTCTCCTGCTCATGTATTGCCTCTCAGGCCCCAGGGTCAAGGACAAAACAGCGGGGAGGGGACAAAACCATTTCTTCCTTAATTTTTCTCATTTGGTGTGATGAGAAATGCATGTACCTCTGAAACATTTCCGACAATGACGGGCTCTCAAGGATGGACAGATGGACCATTGACCAAAATGAGATGTGCGCCTTATTTGTGGGTTTCAACATTTCAACCCCTTCCCGGCGCCATCCTTTCTAAGGAGTTCATTTTCTAGTTGACCAGCCATGTGAATTGTAGTGATCTGCCCGATGTGGACTCCTTCCTAGGCAGCTTTTGCTGCCCTGGCAGACATATCTACCTGTTTCTTCAGTTCTTTGGTTGCCCTGCAGCAGAACTTACAGGACATTTCTGGTGGTGGTTTCTTAACTACCGGTAAGAATTATAGTAGTAGGAGCCCCTCTTGGAACGTCTTCTGCGAGGTACAATTTCTGGGTTTATTTCAGAGCTTCGAGTGGGAATATTAACCCCCAGGAAGCTGTGTCTTCCTGGAGGGAGTTTGCCTTCAGCCTCAGAAGGCAATGTGCCCTCAGGGTTGCGAGAGGGATCCCTAATGCCAGAGGTGGGCAGAATCATGCTTTTCCATTTAAAAATGAGAAGAGAGTGCTTTCTTATGTTCTTTCACATAAATGCTTGTATCTTAAAGAGTATTCAATAGTTTGGAACAAAATGTCGAGAAGTAAGAACTGCTAGTGCACATTAAGTTGTCTGCTTCACTATCCACTGCTGTTATCTCCACTGGTTCACGCGCTCAGTTCGCAGATATTCACTGGGTACCCCTATGCCCAGTGCTGGCTTGTGTTGGGTGCCAGGGATTCGGTGGTGAGAAGCCACCCATGGACCCTGTCCTTGTGGAGGCCACAGGCTCCAGGAGGTTACAGACAATGGGCAAGGGTGTAACGGGAGAAGATACCGGATGCAAATTCTAATGCCTGAGGCAAGAATGGAGACGACACCAAAGGCTGAGATTCTGTTATAGAGCAAAACAGAGATTATTTACCTTTCATAAAGTGGTCCAGGGAGGTAATACCTTGGAGGAGGGGATGTTACAGTCTGTTCAATGACTATTTAACCCAGCTTTTGTGACCCCCTAGGTTGAGAGTCGTTAACATAACACCCTAGGTTTTAAAATTCATATTTTGTGAACTCCTCTTGCCACCATTGGTCTTTGTTTCTGTCTTCCTGGGACTAAGTCTGAAAATCTTTCTCTCTCAGGCTCTCGTTTGTCTGAATAATGCTCTTCTGCTGACCCACCAAGAGAGGGCATCCCACATACCTTCCCTGGTTCCTGATTATTGGGTCCTTATTTGACTCGACATCTTTCCTCTCCTCTCAAATAGGTTCTTCATCTCCTTCCGCATCCTCCGTTCCTTTCTGAGACCACTTTCTAGTCCGTCCTGCCTGGCTGTCTTGTAGCAAGATGAAATTCCATTCCACTTGCTCCACCAAACTCAGGTTTTACCCGCCGTGATTCTAGGTCTTCTTCTTCTTCTTTTTTTTTTTTTTAAGAATTGGAATTTTAAATGGTCTCCTGTAGCAGAACTGGGATTATTTCTTTACAAAGACTCACTTAATTGACCTCCTATAGTCCACCCCCAGCTAAACGAGAACACACATGAGTTCTGCCTTCATCTTCATTCATTCCACATATGTTTGCTGAGTGCTTGCTACACGCCAGGTACTGGGGAAAGATGTATTTCTACACACCTGTGAAAATCTCCAAGTATGTCACATCTCACTTGAGCTACAGGTTACGTATTACTTGACTACCAAAGTGAGTGAGGGAGTTCCGATTCAGAGCTTATTTAAAGCCCTCCCCCCACCTTGGTGCCAAGAGGTGACCGTCTTCCTATAACAAAACTCATCCTACTGCTTGGGAAGAGGGTGTGGGTTACTTCATGTGCTGCTGTCTTGGGCTGAGCACCAAGGGCCTCCTTTCCTTTTCCCTCTTCATGGAGCTCGGGCTACACTCACTCTCGCTCCCCCGTGGTCTGCACAGGGGGATGGCTCCTGTGGGGGATGTTCCCTAGGAGATGTCACTTATGATTTCTGTTTCACAGACATCGCCCCGGTTGAAATGTGACTGAAGCTTTGCATTTGACACAAACTTCCATCCTTTGACAAGGAAGCCGTTCAGCCCTCTCCCTGTAGGGCGCACATGAGCCCCAACCCCAAATCCCCAGCAATGTCTTCAGATTCCTAGATTTTAAAAACCATAAATTAGCAAATCATCAACATATCACCAGGAAGGATCATCTGGTAGCCATTCAAGTCAGAAGGAAACACAGGCCCCAATAACTGATCTTCACAAAGATATGAAGAACTGTAGACAGACAGATACAGTAAATAGGAAGACAAACAGATAATTCAAGTTGACAGGCCATCTTGGACTGATTAGGCATTCTGCTTTGATTAGCATTAAACTTTTTGGGGAGGAAAAAAAATGAGATTGCCCTAATACTTTGGAACAATGACCCCTTGACTACTTCTGAAATTCAGTACCAAGGGGCAGATACCAAAAGCAAGTGTCAATTAGATGCTGTAGAGTATAATGTAATATGCCAAGTATTCCTTTCCGATGAGAGGAGGCTGGGTGGGTGTGGATGTGGGCAGTTCTTTCTCTGCATCTGCTTTGGATTCTTATAAGCCACATCTTCAGTCCCTTTCAAACTTGAAGCTCTATTTAAAGAGACTTGGATGCATATTAAATCAATTTCCTGATAATACTAATGGAATGAACCCCCCCCCCCCCCGCGCCCTGGTCCCCCCCTCTTCCCTTCCACACATTTATCAAAATGTTTCAGCTATTGTTCTGAAAACAAGAATAGAAATGTAGGTGGGAGATGAAACTGCAGGCCTGAAAAAACAAAAAGTCATTTTCAAGCCTAGACTTTTGCTCTCAAATATTCTTTCTTCCACCAAAAAAAAAAAAAAAAAAGAAAATTCTGAATATGACTTTCATAATTATAATCCCTGAAGAGTCTTTCTGCTCAGGCTCACATTTGATTGGAGGAATGCTTGATGGGTAGATTTTGAATCTAAAGAACAAGCACAACCATCCAAGATTAAGTTGCGCCATGTTTTCCGTCTTCCAGCTATGTCAGTTGTTCTGGTAGAAGTCTTTGCAGAGCTGTGTAAAGTGGCTCCTAGTAGACTTGGGGTTCATCCCACAGATGCTGCCATCATACACCGAAAATAATCTAGGAAGCTTTCTAACTGACCAAGTCCCGTGTTTCTTTTTATTAAAAATCGATAGGGGTTAATGCTCCGTGAAACTCATGGAAACCTGATTCTGTGGGTCTCAAGGCTCCAGCCTCCACATGTAGTACTGGTGTTGCATAACAATGGCCTGTCCCCCACCCCCGGAACCACAAGGACTGCTCCACATGTGGATACCAATTGTCAGCAAAGGCAATCTCATCTCCTCTCCCTAAACCTTTTCAGTAAGGGGACATGGGGCACTTCAGAGATAACAAGTGTGCCCATCTCTGTGAGAGATTTATGACCTTAGCCACTGACATCAAAGACAAATGTCAGCTAGTATATAGAACAGATTTAGGGAGGCTTCCATTCAACATATTTACTCAATTATAATTATTTGAGCCCCTGCTGTGTTCCAGGCACTGTGTTAGGTGCTGTGGTGAAAAGGATGAGCAAGAAAGTGTGACTCCTGCTGTCCTAGAAGGTACCTGAGATTTTTTGCCAATCAGAATCATCTAAGAAGCCAGCCGAACAGAAGCTTGACGATATAGGAGCACGCTCCCAGAGAAATGCTCTTTCAGCAGGAATTTTATTCAATAAAATCATGAAGGTATAAAGCAAGCATGAAGGCTGCAAGCATTTTTAAGGCTACAAGCATTTGATAATTCCCATTGGTAAATGTACGCATTGGAGTAGTTTAGGACAAAGGTAACAGCAGGTGACTTACGTACCAAAAAACTATGGATCTAATGACGGACCCAGTAAAAGAGGGGTTCAGAGAGATTTGGAAGGGTGGGGGCGCTGCTAAGGCTACCCTGAGTTCTCCACTCCGTACCTTCCCTATGAGGTGTATTATGCCTCAGCAAGACCTGGAAGCTGTGGGCTGCTCCCAGTTGTGTGTGTAACAGATGCTGGAGGCCTCTGAGGTCTGTGCAAATGTATTGGGTCTACTCAGAGATGTGTCAACTTGATTGTCATGATAGGAGGGTCAATTCCAACAGCATATGCTCCAGGGTCTTGATGCATAATTTACCGGTGGTATTAGGGAGGGAAGTGGGGCTTGCTTTGCAAATCAAAACTAGCATGCCTACTCTCCCTGGCAAAATTAAGTACTGTTTGTTTCTTTGCCTGGGCTCATTCTTCCCCTATTCCACTTTCATCCTCAAAGGGTATCCCTGACTTTTGCCTTAATCTTCTCTTCTCGTGGTCCCTCCCATTCAGAAGCAGCATGACCAAGTGGAGACAGACAAATATGCTTTCATATGAAGAAAGAAAAGTACTACAAGGTCTCTATAAGAGCAGAGAACCATCTAGGATTGGAAGAGTCAGGTCAAGGGAAGATTGGCTTACTTAAAAATGGCCACCATGCCTGCAGTAATGGAATGAATAAAATGCCGAGGAGGGAGGTTGTTGAGAGACACGAGGAAGAACGAATGCGGTTGGTGAGAGCTGGGCAATTGCTTACTTAAGAAGGCTGCATAATTCCTCTTCCAGGAAGGAAGGAACAAAAGAAGGAAAGAAGGAGGAAAGAGAAAGAAACCAAAATGGTGGTGATAATTACCTGGGTTACTATGAGAATTAAATGAGAAACTCGAGGCAAACAAATCTACCAATGAGGATTCTTTGGTGATGGGCAACAGAAATTGGTTCTTGCTGACTTAAGCAGAAAAGGATTTTTATTTTTAAAGGTTAGAGTACCTTATGGAATTCCGAGGAGAGCTGAGGAGCCAGATCCTAGAAAGGACAGAGGTGAGCCCGGGAAGCAGCTCTGGGATCCAGCAAGCAGGAACCCAGAGCCGTCATGACAGGGTTTTGCCATCAGATGACTTAGTCCTCACTATGCACTTAGTGTCACTTCATTCAAAATTGAAAAGCACTTGATTGTCCTAGCTTGGGCAGAGAACCTTAATTAAAAGGCCCGGTACTCTACCTGACTGGAGAGGAGTGGTTCCCCGAATTAAACATGGTACTGTTGATAAAAGGGAGGGTGCATACTGGACAGGCAAAAGGAACCAATGTTCCCTGTACAGAGGTTCCCAGAAATTCATTTTAAGACTTGGACTGAAACTCCCTTTAGGCAACCAGCTACAAAAGATATGGGATCATTTCTCATGCACTGTCTGGTAATAGAGGTTTCACTGTGATTTGAGGTGGAGGTGCAGACACAGGTTCCTGTGGGGTGGTTTAGGTCCTGACTACCTGCATATGATAAGATGCACCGTTTTCACGCAGAAAGACTTGGTCTCATCAGGACATCCTACTGTTTTCTGCTGGGGCTACCAGTAGTCTGTCCTCTGACCTTGGGGCTCTTTTCTAGAGGTGCCTTCTGCCTCCATTTAGGGAAACAGCCAAACAGCCTGTCTCCTCCAGAACAACTCTATTGACAGACAGCTGGATCAGATGATTACTTTACTCTCTTCCTCACTAGGAGGGAGAAAGCATTTCCTTCCTTTGTGATGAGCAAAGTACTACATGTGGCCCTGGGTAGGAATGATCTTATCTCCCAACCTTCAGGTTTTTTGTTGTTGTTTGCTTGCTTTTTTTGTTTGTTTGTTTTCATTTGTTTTAACAGGAAATTGTTAAAGCATTGTTTGGGATGATGCAAGCTCACAGTTGTTTTGATTTCATTTTTGTCTTCACATGTACTGTTCTCTCACAAACTTGAAACGTGGTAGCAGAGCTGACTTGGCAGAATCACCCAATGCTCTGACAGGCTTGCGGTTAACTAATACCATGTTTCCCCCAAAGTAAGACCGGGTCTTATATGAATTTTTGCTCCAAAACATGCATTAGGGCTTATGTTCAGGGGACGTCATCCTGAAAAATCATACTAGGGCTTATTTTCCGGTTAGGTCTGATTTTCGGGGAAACACGGTAGTTAAATTTTTTCGGCACTTACTGTGGCATACGGTGTCTTAGCCAAGCACGGTCCCCCAACCGGTCCATTGGTCAACAGATGATTTTTGAAAGGCCAGTTTCAGGGGTCCTGAGCTAGGTCCCCGGGTATGGTGGAAGGATGAGGTACACACGGCCTGGAGTTAGCTTTGATTTGCAGAAGATGATCTCCCCACGTGCAAGTCCTTTGGGCAGTGCTTAGGGAAAGGCTCTCAGTGCAGGAGGAAGTGGGAAGGCAGGAATCGGTTTAGCCTTCTTCCTTTGGGCAGTCCTTTGAGTACTGACCGCTGTGTGATGTGGTTGTGGGGTCTCTTGCCACCCCACCCTGCTTTCTACATGATAAATCGCTGCTGAATTCCTTTGACAAGTGTTTCTTAAAATGCATTCCCATCAAGTCAGCAGCTACCAATGGTGGGAGGCGTTGGGGGGGAGGTGAGACGAGGAGAGCATGATTAGAAGGCTCAGCAGAGACAGAAGAGATTCTAGCATATGTATTTGATATAAATATTATAGTTTTACAGAGACGTTGAGATCAATATATGCCACATTTCATCTACCTCTTTGACAAAGTGAGCACAATGTATTCAGGAAAAGCTGTATAGGATTTTCAATTTACTCTGTATGATTTATTGTGACAGGATAGCTATGGGTTTTTTAAGTTCTTTATACTTGTTCCAATAAAAATGGATATAGTATCTTTAAAAATAAACAGCCCAGAGATGTGCATTTTACATTGTCTTCCTAGAATGAGGCTCTGCTAAAGAGAGATAGAAGATCTTTCTGCCCTTGTGGGACCTGATGCTGTCCGATTTGCCTTCTTCCTCACTCTTTAGCTTTTCGCTTTTTTGTTGTTTCTTTTTGGTGAAGGGGAGGGGTGGAGCTGTAGGGAGAGTAAAGAGGGAACTGAGTTGGGGAGCTGTTGCAGACCTCTGGACAAGACTGGGTGATTGTGTGAACTGGGCTGGGGGCAGAGAACTGGGACACGGGGGGGAGCATTCATCAGTGTGCAGCCGGGTCAGTGGTCAGTCTGGCCTCTTCATTGTGTAGTGACCGACCCCAGGTCACACAGCACTGGAGCTCCTCCCGGGGACACCAGCTGTGTAGAAGGCATCAAGGTGTGGGGCTAGTTCTTCCGCTGCTTTGGCATTCACTTTGCACTGCGTCTCTGGACTTCAGTTTCCATGTCAGAATAATGCAGGCACTAGACTAAACATTCTCCAAGGGCCGTTCTGACGTGAAGACAAATGTGAGAACATGCAAGGGAGCCCATCACTGTCACTGTTCCCTTTTGCAAAGGCTATTGGCTCTAAGCAACACTACGTGAGTCTATTTAAAAGTGTGTAGACTTCTGTTCTCGTTGCGCTAAACTCAGCCTGGTGGCTCTGGGTGCCTCATTCCTCGGAGCCTTGAATAGTTTTGTCTGGCAGCGCCCTCTCTAGCCTCCTCTTGTGCTTCCGGCCGTAAGTCAGTTTCCTTACGTTGTCCATTCTGCAAGCCACCAGTGGAGTTGAGCTCTGCAACTGAGGTTCCCACCCAACGGGGGCATTCTGATTTTCCCGGCCTCTCTCCAAGAAGTGGGTAGAGTGACTGAGGAGAATGTGTGGGGTTTCATTATGGAGGTGGAGATGGCTAATAACGGGAGAGGTACATCCATATAAACCTAGTGATGAGCCGCTGATGGTTTTGTCCTGAGCCCTGATAGAGTTCATGATAGGCCAGCATTATTATTCTCTTTAAGTCGCACTCAACCCCTCGATGCCAGGCTTGCTCCATGACCCACCAGTGTTACCCTCTCCTAACTCAGTCCAGCCTGTGTCTATGGGGCCCTTACCCCAAATCAGCCATGCTTGCTTATACTGGATGAGTAGCTCCTTCCCACAAAATGCCATCGGCTACTATTTTGGCACTTGAGATGCTGCCTCATGCATCTGAGATGGCTCTTTTAATCACCACCATTAACATTAGTTTAACCCAAGAAAGGTTTGTTCACAGAACTAAACAAAACTTGGAAAACCAAAAAGTCCATCAGATGAGAGATGGTTATTGATTTAGGTTTGCTGGCCATTTTCACAAACCAGGTGGCCAAACCCACTAGAAATCAGTCATTATGATGGCCAGTCGTCTAAACATATTCAAATCCAGAGCCAAAGATGGGGGTCCTCGTGTACTGTTCGTAAATATTTGCCATTGTCCCTGCATCGTCTAGATTTCTGTTATCCTCTGGACCCTCGAGTTGGTGAGGAAGTCCTGAGCCGGTCATGGTGCCATCTGATATCCAAAATGGACATTTGCATCACTCTGCAGTCCTTGGCTTGCCAAAGTGTATGGTGGAAGTTCAAAACTTGGTGTAGAGTTTCTGCTGTCACTGACCCTCTGCTGCCTAGAGCCTTCTGGCTCTGCTGCCGACCAAGTACAGCCAGAATCGAGTGATATCACATCCCCGTGAACCATTAAGTGCGGTTCATCTCTGTCCACCCCAGTTCCCACACTGAGCCTCCCTCCTGGCCCAGTAAGGATCCCTCAAACCTCCTCCATCGTGGGTTTCAGGAGGATCTCTTGTTGGCCTAGCCCTGGTGTCATCAGGGAGCAGAAGCTGAAAGGCTCAAGCCTGTTTTCTTCTTAGTGACAATGAGAGTCAGAGACCTGCATCACATCCGGGCAAGTCCCTTTTGCTTGGCTGTGGGATCTCAGCACGTACATCACTTAAGGAAATTGAGGTTCAGAGAGGTTATCTGAGGAGATACAGATAATAGGAACATAGGGTTGTTTGAGGCTGAGGTGAGATTATATGGGCCAAAGAGCACATTATATCTGTTACAGACTGATTTCCAGATATCAAGAATCCCACCATTTAGGAATGCTTACAGTGGGCGAGACCCTTTACTGGCCCCTTCACATGTATTATCTATTTAAATAAATTCTCAAGATAACCTCTTGAATCGGGTACTAGCTCCAGCCCGTCAGAGACTCTGACTTCGTAGTTGTCAGGTGCAGAATTGGTACCTTGCCCACACTATTTAGTTATTTAGTGTCTGAGCTGAGCTAACACAGGGCTATCAGAGTAGCAATCTCACATGGTAGATTTGTAGGTGTCATGGAACCCGACAGAGATAATTTTGCATGAGGATCTTTTTGGCATTCTTCAAATCATGCACCGTGAACAACCATCACTCTGCTTCCAAGGACAGCACACCGGCTCTCAATCTTAGAACATTTTCAGTTATATTTTCAATTGTTGAAGCTACAAGAAATCCTGCTTCTCTTCTCCCCGCAATAACATCCTTCCCAAAACTACTGCCCCTGGAATGTTTCAGTCCTGAATATATTTCTGGAAAATACATTTTCCCCTTTCACCATCCCTCCCTTACCCTCCGGTAGGGGTCTCGGCTCTCCCTCAGACGTGGGCTGGTGGGAGCAGATCCTCGAAGGCAGAAGCTGAGCTAGAGAAGTGGCTTCTCCCCATCCATCAATTCTAACTGCATTCAAACATTTTCAGGATGTGGGCTTCTTGATAACTTTCACTGGATGGGGAAGCAAAATGGAGGGAAATGATCATTGGCACAAAAGGAGGAAGCCGTAAATCTTCAAATCAGATATAGGACAGATTGGAACAATATGGGTTCTCCAAGGTTGCCATGATAATGTACCTAATAACTCTCCTTGGGCAAAAAGGCAATCTGCTTTCAATCAATCTCGCTTTTTCTGAGCAAAATTACCAATTATGTTGAAGGGAGATTTTTTCCCTCCCTTTTTGATAAAGACTGTTCTCCATCTGAGAAATCATGCTGCAGCTAAAAGATATATATTTTCAATTGTCTAGAATGGTATTGGACAGCTAGCACCAAATGAGAAAAGTCAATCCTTTTTTTTTTCTCTCCCCTCTCCTGCCAGCATTTGTCTACTTCTTAAGAGAAGTGAAAGCTAATTAAAGGCTTAAGGGATAATATTGATTGCATTGGAATATATTTGATATGTACCCAGCACATTTTGAACTAAGGGAACCCTGACTCTTTCTAAGGCTGAATAAATCAGCTGGCTGAGCCTTTGATTCAAGGGTGAGAGGGTGAACTCATCTCCTTCCCTTCCACGTCTCATACATCTGTCCCAGAGATGAATAATTTCAGAAGAGGAAGAGGGAATGCTGGCAGATGTTCATTCAGTTCTTTGCGTACAAGATAGGCAGGATGAATGTTCAGGCATTTCCCTGGCTTTCTCATTGATTTGAGTCCAGCTTTGAATAATAACCAGGCTTATGCTGGTATAGAACTTGGAGCTTTGCAATGTCTGGTGCAGGAGGCTGGCTGGGGGTATTAACCTCTCAGCTCCCGCATCTATTGAGTGGGGGATAAGAAGCTTGCCCAGGACCATGCACATCCTCGTGGCAGAGCGGGGAATCCATTCTGGCTTGCTTTCACCTCCAGGTAAAGCCACATATCAGTCCTGTGGAGGTGCCTGTACGTTGGATTCATGCTGACCTTGTTCTCGATCGTGGGCGTGTGTGGGTGGAAAGTGTTAGAATGGCCCCAAGCAGCCCCCTGTGTTTTGTGGAGAGGTCGTACAAGGAGGGAGATCCTGTTTCTCAGTCACTTTCTGAACACACTTGGCACATTCAAAATCACAAATCTTATTCAGAACATGCAAATTCATTTGCAGCCAGTTTTGTCCATATCAATGCACGTGTGCCACAAGAACCATTTTAAGGTATGACATTATAAAAATGTCTGTAATCCAAGTGTTTCATTTACATTGTATAATCTGACAAACTGTGTATTTCAGGAAGGAATCAGTGACATGGGTTTGGGGCATCACATTTGGATGGGTGGCCAAGGGACCTCCCTCAACCTAGCGGGTACCGGCTAGAGAGCAAAGCAATCCTGTTCCAATGTGTCTTCTGAGGTAGCCCGCGGACATGCTTCCCTCCCCGTGATGCCCTCCGCTTGCCTGATTGCTAAGTACACCACCGTAGCCATAACAGTCCATAATGGCAATATTATTGACTGCGTCGGGCGTATTATTGATGTACTCTTTGTTCTACATCATTATCCTTTCACCAATGAGTTTACTGCATTGTTCTCACGTCCTTAGTCAAGCACCAAATTACAAGGAAAGGGCAGTCTCTGGTAATGGCATCTAATGGAACATTGCATAAGCAATCATCATCGCCTCCCATTATGAGCTGCCTCCAGCCAATGAGCTTTCTGCCTTTATTGGAATGTGCACAGAGCAATTATGAAGTGCAAGGAACCTGGCCATTTTACATTTTCCCCACAAAATGACGGTGCTTCATGATCGCCACCTGCCCATGCCTCAAAGCCCAGCCAGGGATTCAGCCTCTGTCACTGTCAGCCTGAGGGGCCCAGAGACCTGGGCTGAGCCCCTTGCTACGGTCTCTTTCCTAGAAGTCAGTGGGTTTCCTCTTCACATCAGGCCCCGACGCTTGCTCCTGGGGTTAACTCTTGCACTGACGTGCTTGCTCCTGATTGAGCATTATGTAGTCAATGGAAGTGGCCGCAATATAGTCCAGTGTCAAAGTCAGATTGGCCCAGGAACCCAGAGATGTTGGGGGGACTGTTGTTCCAGCAATTCTGGAAGAGGGGCTCCTCTCCTCAGGGGGGGCCACCATCTTCAGAAACAGAAGTCCAAACCACCTTGGAGCAAGGCAGACAATGCCAGCCTCGTCCCTCCCTGGCTTCTCCCCATCTTGAGGTCAATGCCTTTGGCTCTCGGGGAAATTGCCAGCACCCTAAGGAAGCAGCTGTCTGCGGATGCCAGATCTGTGGCATCATCTCCGATTCCATAGGCGTCCCATCCCCATTTAGCCTTGAGTAATGCTCACTTACTGTAAAGTGTTACATGCCCCCATTGTCAGAGGAGTTATGGCGGAAAAATGCAAAATTTCCTTTTTACTGCTTATGGCCAGCAGAGCCCATAACGTGTCAAGCCGCACATTAGCCACCCTGATAAAAGTTCGCTTTCTTACACACAAAATCATCGTTTCAGCAAGATTTGTTATCTCATTACCTGATAAGCTCTATGTCATAAACCAAGACTCATTCGGTAAATCTCCCGGGAGGGCGCTTTGTGGGCAGAAAGGGAGAGATATGAATCTGCAAGGGACTTGATAATGCAGCATTTAAACGCAAGCATAATGTCACTTATTGTTAAATGCAGAAAACCACTTGGCCAAACGGTTGGGCTTTTAATAGGGTTGTGTGCAGCATCAGGTGAGAAGCCATATGCCTTTTCTGTGCAGGAGTCGCTGAGCAGCTGCCAGCACCGCAGCTTCGCCTCACAGCCCTCTGGGGATGGGAGCCGGGCTTTTATCGAGGCCGGGAGTCAGTGAATGCTTTCCTGCAGCTGCGCGCTTCCTCTGTCTTGCTGGGGGTGGGTGCCCGGGTCACGGCCGGGCCAGCCTCCTCTCACTGGCCTCTCCCATTCAGGCACATTGTGGTCTGCGGACACATCACTCTGGAGAGCGTTTCCAACTTCCTGAAGGACTTTCTGCACAAGGACCGGGACGATGTCAACGTGGAGATCGTCTTTCTTCACAAGTAAGAGGCCCCTGTGGTTTTGAGACCTTCCATCCAACCAGACGCTCTGCTGGGGCCACCCGAGTGTCTGCAGGAGAGGTGGTGTGGGGCGGCGTTGGGGGGCGGACAGAGTTGAATCTGCCAGGATCCCTGCTGGCCTCGTCGGAGAGGACAACATGGACCGATGGAAGAGGAAGCAACATACGAAAAGGTCGGACAGTTAAGTTCGCGAACTTCCCACTGTGTGGTTACATGGTGGAAAGTTTGCGGACTTAATTGTCTGACCTCAGTGAAAAGAGCTGTGCCTGCCTCTGTGGAGGCAATTCTGGCAAGTGACAGGGGAGTTCCTTATGGATCACACACGTCATTGTGTCCCCTCCGCGGTCTGGATCTATAGGATCTGGTATGTCTACAGTGTCTGGTGAGGAAGGATGAGCTGTGTGGTGTGAATGTTGTATGAGTGCAGGGGCGACTTAGGGACCAAGCAAGACACACATACAACAGGAAACAGAGTGTAAGGTAAGAATAACACCAGGAGTGACAACTGTGATTCCTAGAAACCTTCAACGTGGGCCACTGTGCTGGTCGCCGTGCATACAGTCTCTCCTTTAATCAATAGAGGGCATAACCATACATGCTCTGGACTCAGAGTACTTGATCTGAATCCCGACTCAACTAGTTACTTGCTAAACAATTACTTAACCTCTTTGGGCCTCAGTTTCTATATCCGTAAGATGGGGAGATTATCACGGGCTATTGTGTGAATGAAAAGAAGTAATACATGTAAAGTATGCAGAGCAGAATCAGGCATGCAGTAAGTGCTCAATAACTGTTAGCTGATATCATGCAAAATAAAATATATTGGGTCACGTTATCAATTTAAGAGGTAGGTCCTATCATGTTTGTTTTATAGGTGGGGAAAGCAAGATATCTCCCCTCTGCTCAATGTTGTTTCATCCCCCTTTAGGTAAAAGGTAGTCTGCCACAGGGGTGGGGAATTGGGGGGCTCATGCATGTTGACATGGGTTGCACCATCTTTTCCTTTGATGGAAGTTGGGTCATCATGGGGCCAGCCCTCACCCCAGGTTGCTGGAGGGACAAACTTGCATATTGGTGTTTGCTCGAGATGAGGTTGACCACCCAGGACTCAATCCTGCTCTGAGAGCCCACTGCCGTTGCCTTCCCTACAAGCTCCCATTCTTGCATCTTCTTTCTTTGAGCACTGTTACAGAATAGCCAACTGGTCACCATGTTTGAGCACCAGCATTTTCAGCACTGACTTCTCCAAGTTCTGCAACAATAGGCCAGGCCATGGGCCCAGGAGCAGAACCCACAGATCAATTCAGGGCTTAGCTGCAGTTTATCAGCTGTGGGGCCAGTCTTCTGCCGAGCATTTTAGAAGTTTCAAGAGAAGTACAGTGTGTAGGTTCTGCCCTCATAATTGGCTGGACATTTCAAGAAGAGCACATGATCAACCATTAGAGCACAACATGGGTCCTATATTAATTGACTGAAGTCAGTTTAATCAAGTGACAAAATCCCATTGGGCATCTGTATCAGGGTGAGACCACCGCTTCTTGTATCACTAAGGCAGGCTTCAGGAAAGAAGCATGACTGGTAATGGATCTGAAAGATCAGTCAGGTTTGCACAGGCAGTCGCTCTTCTCTCACCCATGGCTTTAGTCTGAAACAACAGGTTGGCTACTGATGCTTCCATTGCTTGGCTTCACCTGTATGTCTCCAGCATCTACCAGGGTCAGCATCATAGCAGACGGATGGCCCAGTTAATTAACGTCTCGAAGCTTTGTGTTAATAACATACCTTCCTCTAGGGTTGTCTTGAGGTTTAAATGAGTTAATACTTCTCAAGTGTTTAGCATTATGTCTGCCATATAGTAAATGCTCAAAACATGAACAATTGTTATTAGTGCTAGGTACTTAATAAATGTTAGTCACGTGTTGGTTAACCCTTTCCTGGGCGCCTAGTGGGTTCTCACTAAATATCTCACAGTGCCTGGCACAGTACCATGTAGAGAGTGGGTATTTTCCACCTCTGCAGAATTCATAAATGAATGACTAGGCCAATGTTTTAATGTTTTAACCCTTGTCCCCCAGTGGGAAAGATATCTTTCCAGCTCAGTACTAAGAATGATGAATGGTGTACACACGTGAGAACGAAGGACAGTACTGAGAGTAACCGAACTTTGCATGGCAGCTCAGAGGTGACGGTTTTTGATGGAGGCCCTGGGGGATGAGAAGTCCATGCGGTGGAGAAGCAGGGAAAAGGCTCGTGTTGCGGAGAGCAGCAGGAGGCTCGGCCAGGAGGGCCTTCAGCTAATCCCTGATGCCGCAGCCTCAGTTTCTCTGTTCATAAAATAGGGATTCCATTCACAGGGAAGTTGAAGACATTTCACCCCTTAGGCCTCAGACCCTGTGAAGGTTGTGAGCCTCTTTATCTCACTGTGATACTGGTTTTGGTTTTCAGTTGGGCTGGGGTTTTACTTGAGTGCGAGCCTTTTATTTATGGCCAGGAAAGGAGCTGCTTTGAAAGTGAAAGCCTTTTCTCAGGTCTCCCTCTGTGGAAAACTGAGAGAAGGGAGGCCATGGGGGCTGCAATACCTGTGTCTGTCATATTAATGGCTGTTTCTTCTCTCCCTGTGCAGCATTTCCCCCAACCTGGAGCTTGAAGCTCTGTTCAAACGACATTTTACTCAGGTGGAATTTTATCAGGGTTCAGTCCTCAATCCACATGATCTTGCAAGAGTCAAGGTAAGAAGGAAGAAGTGACTTCTGTTTTTACTCCATCTAAGAGGGGGGTGCCTCCCAGGTTGGCTAGGAGTCACCTCCAGTCCCCTAATGAGATAAGTCAGATCCCACCAACCTTGACATCAGCTTTCCACGGGTCTCAGGACTTTGTTCTGTTGGCACCTGGTAGACTGTCACCTGTAAGCATTCCACAGTTCAGTACTGCTAAAGGAAGTAGATTATGACTTTTATCAAATAAAATTTTACTGTGCCATAAAACATTTTGAGCTTTTTTCTTTCCCCCACCAAAGACTAAAGGTGCAAAACTAAACATGCAGGTATCTGATACCACTTGGCAATGGGTTAAGCTTTCTTTCCAGAACTTGAGGCTTATAAGGGAAAGTGGCATCTGCCACTTGACTCATTTTATATCGATTTTGTAAGCATGCTCCATATTTGCATGCCAGTGAGTATAGATTCAAATTGTGAATCCACTGCCATCTAAATGCTCACTGTAGTCAGCACACCATTATGTAATTGCACCATAATGTAATTGGCAAACATGAATAAGCCAAAAGGATTTGGGTACATTCCTTGCATTATGAAAGAAAACCAGAGACAATATGTGACATACCCTGGAGGAAACCATGGCCTCCCATCAATTGTAGGAACGGTCTGTTAAGTACAACATACCAGTGGGACAGATTGTAGGCCTGAGCCAGCATGAGAATTTCGATGCTTATATATATATATAGTCCAGTTAATCTTAGACTAGACATGATCCAAGTTACGGCTAATGTAAAATCTTATGAGAATGTGGAGGAAATAGTGATTGTTTATGGACCTAATTTAGATGTAAGCAGCTATTAGCACAACTCATGATCCCCTCAATGGAATAAATCTTTCTTGCCTCATGTGTAGATAGGTCAGTGGGTTGTATGTTGAGATCTTCTGTAATATGTCGTTTCATACACAGATTTGTTGTCGTTTGAATATGTGAACGCTAATTGAATACTAAACAGTATTGAGCTGTTATCTGATTCAGGGTCCTCATTTCCTTTTATTCCCCAGTTAAGATGTGAAAAAGGTTAGACGAAGGACTTTGGAGTCTAAATTGCTGAATCCCCAACTACTCAGTTAACTTGGTGACCTGAGAGAAGGGGTTTAGCCCATCTAACTCCATTTCTCGCCTGGGAAAATTAGGATGATGGTGCCGAAGGTGGGGAGAGGACCGAAAGGCTTACTTAATTGTTATTGAAAGAAATCTGGAAAGCTCACACGTAAGAGACTATGCAAATTGAACAGTATAATTACCCAGGTACATGTTGTACTCTCCAACAGCAACAAGATGAGCTGTTTATACCATCACAAGAACTTGCAACCTACACTTCTGACAAAAACAGTCATCTCTCAGGAGTCTTTTTTCCCTTTCCTTGCAAAGCACCAGGTTCTCCAAGAGTTGTCAACAGAGAGAGACTGCCACCGAGCACAGCTATTTATATGTTTGTGTTCTGTGCTTTTCCTTTGGTGTCTTAGATAGAGTCAGCAGATGCGTGCCTCATCCTTGCCAACAAGTACTGCGCTGACCCCGATGCTGAAGACGCCTCCAACATCATGAGGTAACCTTGGGGAGGCCGGGGAAGGCTCTGGGTTTGGTGCTCTCTGGCCCACCTGCTGCCCTTGGCTTCTCCCCGGAGCACCATCTACTCCGTAAGCCACCCCACAACATGCCACCTGCTTAGGTTCCGGGGAGCTGGGGCTGCGGTGGGGATGGAGGGTGGTGATATAAGGCATTTTCAACAGGACGCTCATTTTTAGAAGATGGCAGCTCTGGAGTCTTGAATTTGAGATCCTTTAGGCAGGACTAGAAAAGGAAAGATAAATTTATTATAGATGGGCACATGCCTAAAATAATGTACCGTGTTCTCTAAGGGGGAGAGGGTTTGAGATATCTGGACTAGGGATGATTCTGTCGCTCCGGGGACATTTTGAAATATCTGGAGATGTTCTTGGTTGTCGTGATTCGGGGATCGTGGGCAGAGGCAGGGACGCTGTTCAACAACCCACAATGCACAAGGAAACTCCCCACAGCAGAGGATTACTAGGCTCCGAATGTCTGTAATGCTCCGGTTGAGAAGCCCCATGTTAGAGCTTTCCAAGTATGTCTACAGCACATTGATTGATATCTGCACAAAGAAGAGTTTGTTCACCAATTAGCTTGTTTCCACTGGTTTTCCAAAGTGAAATAGTTTTCTTAACTGAAATCTTTCTCAATGCTTTTAATACTAATAGGAATTTCTAAGATAATGATCTCTAGAGAATTTGTCAAAGCTGTTTGGCTACACCCCCCACTTCCTGTTTTTGGAGAACATCTCCTGGGGGGACGCTCTTTGGAGAACGCTGCCCGGTGGCTTTCCTGCAAATGGGCTGGGCCTGCCAAAGGCCATTCCCTGTCCAATTCTTCTTCTTTACTCTTTCAGAAAAAGACTGTTCATTTTTGTTCTTTTCATAGACCCATACTTCAGATGTCTTGTGACTATGAAGTGACTAAAACGTTAAGATATTTTATTCCAGATAGCTAAGGCCTTGTTGGGTTTTTCCCTCCTGCAGCATAAATTGCAGAATAGTTAAGAGAGCAGGGAGGGAATAATAAAGAGAACCTTCTGGAGAAGAGATGAACAAAGAGAAAACATTTCACTCCCACTGTATTCCCAGGAACTCGTGCCTAATTGTGAACAGCCATCCTTTGGGTGTAGACAAAGATTCCCCCTCGCCCTGCAACTTGGTTTCCTGTGTCCTGGGAGTTTACCAAGGTAGAGGGTTGGGAAGTGGCCTCTGCATCATCACAACGTGCTCACATCTCCTTTCTTTGCTTTTAATCAGTGGCCCCAAGTGACAAGAGCTTGCCCATCAGTGAGGTGGGGGAAGAATTCCTCCATGCATTTCTGGATGAGCAAGTCCTCCCCTCAGCATCTGGTACCGGGGTCTGGCAAGCCGCATCTGGCGCGATGTCCTCTTTCCACTCTCTTTTCTTTGGTACTACGCTTAGTGCAGGCATTTTAAGGAAGTTGATGCATGAACTCTTGTCAGCATGGGGCTTGCCAGGCTGCAGGAAGATGGTGGAATGGGGACATGCTTCCACACCTGAGTCCATCCCTTAACTAGTCACAGATGAAAAGTGGCAACAACAGCCTTAGCTTAAGGTGGGGTTGGTCAGTTGGCCCTTTCCTTGAACTAGGATTTCCATCCTCCACCATGTTGTTATGTCATTTGAAACGTTAAAATGTAGACTTTAAGGAACTAGGCTTCATTAGCTTCAAAATTAAAAAAAAAAAAGAGAGACACCAAAAGAAGATGGAGCTTAATAAAGTTTGGGGCTGGCACAGCCTTTTATTTTTTTTCAGAAGTGAATAATTGAAATGAGAATAGCTTTGAAATGGACATTTCTCTTAATCGCAATATTTTATTTAAGCCTTGACTACGATAGAGTTAATATGAGGACATATAGGTTACCAGGGTGATTGGCATGATGTCAAGGCATAAAAATGACTGAACCAGGTGGTATCAGAAGTGTAATTAAGCCATCCATTAACCAGAATCAGAGCTAAGGCCCAGGCAGCAAAAGGAAATGGGAGACTCAGGGTTAAAAATGGGTTCTGTCTTTCCCTTATTTGTATAATCCTCCTTCCTCCTTAGTTTAATGAGACCAATCTGCCCTGTTTGAAATTAAAATGTCAAAGATCCATTTGAAATGAGCTAATGCAGAAAACTGGCTGATGCTGTGAACTGAATTCAGAGGCTCAAAGTCCTTGAGTTATAAGCATGGGCCAATACAATACTTTTTCAAAAATAAAATGAAATCCTTCAAGTGCAAAAGCCCAGAGTGTATTTGTGCAGGGGAGGCTTATGCATGATCCATTTCCTAAATTCACACATTGTAGCTTTTCAGACAAAGCTGCTCCCTGGCTGCCTTCTCTCCATCTTTGCACAAAAAGGGATGAAGCTTAACGTTTTCTCGGTGGAAAGTTTGTGGGGGTGGTCATAATAAATGCACTTGCATTTCTGATTAGGCTCAGGAGGTGGGCCTTTCTGTGGAATTCCATTCTTTAGCCTTCCTTGTCACAGAAGGAAATGTACAATGTCACCTCTGACAGAGTCGGTAATGACAAAAACCATAACTTACACGTGGAGAGAGCTTTTAATGATTTCAAAGCATTTTCACATCTGGTATTTCATTTGCTGCTCATACCAAGCCTGTGAAATAAATAAAGCAGGTACTGTTGCCCCCAATGTCCAGATGAGGAAACAGTCATGGAGAGACCAGGGATTTCCTGAAGGTCACCCAGTTCATTAGCACAATGGCTGGAACTGGAGTCCAGGTGTTCTTTCCTCTGCTCTCTGCCTGTCCCCGTTAACACAGTGAATGTCCCAGGGAGCAGAAGTGAGGGTTGGGGGCCAGGCAGTGGTTAATCCTGAGTATGGACTGAGGGCAGTTGGCAGGGGGAGTTTCATCAGATCGTGACCTCTCAAAGGCCTTGCTCCTTACCGCTCACCAGCGTCAAGGTTGTCGTTGAGATGCTGTTAGCTATCGAAGGCTGAGTCATTGATCCCTTCCTAAGAGCCCTGCTTAGAAATCATGTTTGTGAGTCGTCATGTAGGTGACAAGTAGAATCATTTGTCAGGCTGCTTGTTTGATTTGTCCATTGTTGTCTCAAGTTCTTAACTTGGAGAACTAGACTTAGACGTAATTGTTTCTAGGCTCATCCCCAGGGTAGATGAGATGGCAAACCCTCTTGGCCCCATGAGTTGAGCTTGCTTTCTTTAGATGCCCATATAGGCAACAGGCCCTGACCCCTGCTCCAGAAGCCCCCAGCCCTGGTACACACATACCTAATATCACCAGGGCAACACAGTACCCCTCCTCTTTCATGCCCAGGACACAGTCTGTGGCTGTTTTGTGGTTCCTTGTTCACACAATCATGGGGTACCGTGGTGGAGACACAGTTTAACTGGGCCCAATGCCTGCAACCTCGGAGGACGGGCCTGGCTGCTAGCCCCACATTCACTCCATTGGGATGTAATCAAATGAATCTTCCCATCAGACGCCAAGGGTAAGGCAAAGCCTGCCTCAGCAGTGGTTCTTTCTCTTTCAGAGTAATCTCCATAAAGAACTACCACCCGAAGATAAGGATCATCACGCAGATGCTGCAATATCACAACAAGGTAGGGCAGGGAGAGCCCATCCCCGGCTCCAACATGCGCGTGTGGGCCCAGTCTCTTCTCCCTCCCGGTATGCCACAGCACGCGCATGCCTGCACGCACACGTGCGCATACAACCATGCCATCCAAAGGCCTGGAAAAAGAGGGTGGTGGGTAAAAGCATCCTTTGGGACGTTTCTTCAGTCAAATATCTTGTTTGCAATTGGTCATTGGAAGGAAGCTCCTTCGCGTATTGATTCATTCATTCAGGAACCATCTCTTGGACCCCTAGGTTCGGACATATTAATGCATTCTTAGATCCCATTCCAACAACTTCCATTTTTTATGTGCTGCACTCATTTCTTTAGTTGGTATTTACTATCTCCTATGTGGTCAACAACTGCCTGACCCCTAACCCCCCGTGGACATGGTGAAGGAGAAGTCTTACTCGGTGCCTTCAAGGATTTAGCAGTCAAGGTATAGACAGTGTCCCAGGCAAGTGATAGGCCTTTTCTGTCTGAGGCCAGGTGAACTCTGGGGAATGGAGCACACCTTGGGTAGCAAAGGAAGCACATGGCATTCTTAGATTCAAGATGAGAATTGCGTGGTTGAATTCAGGAAAATAATTGGCTATGTAGAGATTAAACATAGTTTATAGTTTATACAAAGATTGGAAAGAAAGCAAACAATGGAGTCTATGTTTTTCCCAGAGTCCAGTCTCTCATTCAGAGGCAATGCTCCTTCACTCGGATGGAGATTAAACTCCCAGGAAAACAGCTTTGGGGGAGGGAAGGTGGCACCTTTCTCTGTTTGATGTGGAACCAGTTATCCCCTTAATGAGGCTTAGAAATGGAAGCTTCTCATACCTGGAACCAGGTGTCCTGTCTGAGCACAATAACTCCCTGCTGGGTTATGAGTGAGAGTGTGTCCCATCTTCCAGGCCATATTCCCTATGAAATAGGCAGCCAGGTGACCCAGAGAAGACCCCGTTTTGCCAAATGTGTCAGTGCCATGCCATTATTTCTTAATTGCTGGCAAGTGCTGCCCCATTTTGCTGTGTGGAGGCCCATCAGAGGCTGTTGTTGAGTGGAGCCTGCTGTCAGTGACTGGCCTACCACTCGGGTCTGCTGCCCACTGCCAACCGTTGCCCAACCCTCAGCAGGTGGTTCCACTGCAGAAAGTATTGCGCTCCAGCCAGTGGGTTTGGTGATGGGCACCCAAGGTCACATTGTCCTGTACGTCTCTGGAAAACCCAAGGACACTGAAGAGATAAAGTGAGGATATTGGTAACTCACAAGCATCAGTCTGGAGAAGTTTTTTGACAGCAGCCCCGTTGGTGGAGGTGAATTCTATTAGCAAGGCTGTGGCTGGTGACAGCTCCTGAGGCAATGAACTTTCCTTCTTTCATTCGTGATTTGAAATTTCATTTAGTGTGGGAGTGCTTTAAGCTGTTGTTTAGATTTTTTGGCTGAATTTAGATTGAATAGGAAAATTAATGTTGTATGTTTAGAAAGGGATGTCAGTTCCTTTTTTCTCCTTCCAATGAGTGCTGATGGAGCATCTTCAAGAAATTAAGGAGGATTTCAGCTATGTGATTCTTGTCAAACTCAAAGTAGCTCAGCGGACCTAATATCCATATGGCACCTGGTCAGTATTCATGAGATCGTGGCAAGCTGAATTCATTTACAAACCTCTACGTTACAGTTATTCAGAAACAATGACGAAGACATCAACTGATCATCCAGGAATATTTGCTTAAAACACATTTTGTTTAGAACCACCCTAATCTATTTGGTTTTTAGAGTTAGGCAAAAATCACTTACGAGACTTTTCCCCTGTAAGGTTAGTAAGGTTTCAAGGGACAGAGTGACTTTGACACGGGGCCTTTTTCTCCATTATTTCATTTCTCTCTTCTAGAGAAAGAACAGAAAGTTGACTGGTCATTATTTGTCATCTCATTCCTTGTAGAATTGCAAATCGACATTCTTCATCTTGCTTTACAATTTTGGTCTATTTCCTGAGGTCCTCCTAACCTACCCTTTTAGTATGTTTTTCTCCCTCTTCCCTTATAATTATTTTTCTTCCACTCTTGGTACTTCTCTTGGTACTTCCTCTTCATCCATGAGTAAATGTCCAGAGCATTCCACCTGTAAAACTTGCTTTCAGGAAAGAACGTGGTATGTGCGTGTAAACATATGTCATTGTAACATATTCTAAGAGATAGTTAATTTCATAATTGGATGTAAGACCAAAAATATAAAGAATTTCAATCCCTGATGACCTAACGATGGTGCTATTCTAGAATCTAGAGGGATGTGGGGAAGCTGCCTGCTTTCTCTCCATGTAAAATTGGTCCTGAGTTTGTCATCATAATAATCTCAGACATTGGTGTCATTTTGTATGGTTTTAAAAGAGCTTTGACATCCATTATCCAATTTAGTCCTCATTGACCATCTGTGCATTTTAGCATCCCCATGTGACTTCAGACCGGGGTTCTAAGCTCTGTCTTGGACAGAGCAGCTCTTGTGGGTACAACTCATGGTCACTTGGCAGCCAGTGGACTAAGAGACATACCTGCCATCTGCCACCTTCTCTTTAAATAGAAACACAGCCCGTTGAACCAAACTGTGGTTCCTCAGAAGGAACCTATATACAGAAGGACCTATATTCTCCCGAGTGGACCTGTTTAATATCACTAGAATTCATGGAGAGAAACACTCTCAGCCGAGCCATTTCTGAACATGGAAAGAATATGGTGATGGTGCAGGACATTTTTCTGATTTGAATACACATGGCTTGAATCTCTTCCTTGAAAGAATGGTCTGTGACATCTTGGAAAAGTGTCACTCCTGACGATTTAGCGGTTACTGGATTTTTTTTTTTTTTTTTTTTTTTTTTTTTTTTTTTTACCCCAGCAGACTGCCTTGGTCTCTGAACTGGAAGTCAACTCCTAATGGCCCAATGGAGATGCAAGTTCTTTGAGCTTTCTCATTATAAACGCTTACACTTGGGCAGTAGTGTTGAAGTGAATTCTCTGAAGTGACCCTCTTTGTTCCTCTTGGTGGCTTCCCCACAGCTGTAGTTGTAGTGAGAGGTGGAACTGGGGCTGGGATTCATGTCTCCTGGTCTTCCAGCCTGTTTTCACAGTCCTTCTTCTTGGCATCAGGAGTGGCCCAGTAGCAAATTCTCGGGAGCCCTGTCTGGTAGACCCTCATCAGCGGTCGGATTCTCCAGATGAGAGAAGGTTTACCCATAGATTCCCATGCAGCAAGGCGGGCATTTTCCACTGGACCCACATTGCCCTCAAATGAAAAAAAGATAGTGTTGCCAGAAACAAAATTTGAGTGGCTGGGTCCGTCTCCTCTCTTTGTTTCATGCACACTTCTGGTCCCAGCCTCCGGCACAGCTTTCGCAGTTCCTGCCTCGCAATTGGAGAAGATCCGGGGGCCACAAAAGGAGGCTGTAGCAGCCTGAGAAATGAGACAAATGACTTTCCTGTGTAATAACATGTGACCTACGTCTAAGGAACTAGAATCGGATGAGGCCATGAGGGACCCAAGACCTAAGAGCCTGGGCGTCATACCCTGGATGGCACATGGGGATGCGAGGGACCCTGTCGAAAAGGTTTTCTTTGTGTGTGTGAAGGTGCCATGAAGGTTATGTGGTGTCTGCCTGGAGTATGGACCACCCAAATCTCCTTTCACACTGGATGATTTCATTGTTCATTACTTAGATTTAATTACTCCTCATTCTTCTCAGATGATGTTAATCAAATGGATATTTCTTCACTTCGACTGATATATTGTTCTCTATGATGTCAGGGAAGTAGAGGGGAAAGTGGCCTTCTTAAGCCAGGAAAGAGCAGGGAGGGAAATGAGGAAAAGAGCGGGGCTAGTTGCTGGGTTGAGTATACGATGTGAAGGAGGTCTGCGACACTCAGCTTGACAGAAATTGCCATCTGCTACGGCCCACACACGGGACTATTTTAACTGTGCTCTCATCAGGAAGGATCCAGTCATCTCTCCCAGGAGTAAACTGCTGGGTGAGGACTCATGAGATTCTCACAGAACTAGATTTTGCAAGAAGGAATTTCACAGTGGTATTTCTGAAAGCAGAGCATGAAGCCATTGGACCTGCCCTTTGTTTCCACGATAGTCTTTTCATTTTCTTCTAGTACAATTATGTATACTGTCCTGCTAGGGAAAGGGCTGTCCTTGGGGCTCCTCCTGTTTGCTGATACCTGGAGGGAGAGGAGAATTTCAGAGCCATAGAGTCTTGGCATTTGCAGGAACCTAGAGAATATTCTTACCCAACCTCCCATGTAAAGCAAAAAGTCTTTCTACTGAGACTTGGAGAAATACTGACTGAGTTTTAGGGACGAACTTTGTATTTTTGGAGGCTGTCTCCTTCATTTATTACACCAATTGCATCTTTAGAAATACCCTTTATAAACAAGCAAAAAAAAAAAAAAAGCTTTCTTGCAATGTACTCCAGTCTGTCCTAATTCTGGCCCCTGGAACAAAGCCAGACAAGCCTAATCTCTTCATCACAGTAGCACCTAGATATTCAGAGGTAACCATCCCATCTTCCTCATCTCCCTTCTTCAGGCCAAATACTGATGGCTCTCTTAATTGTTCCTCAAAATGTTTTCCAGAACCTACACCTCTCTTTGCGCTAGCCATTTTTCTCGGGAAGTTATTCATATTATCAGCTTCCCTTCTTAAATTTGACTCTAATGACTGGATCAGGTACTCTGGAACTAGCCTGACCAGTTCACAACAGAATGAAACATTCATTTCCCTTGATCTGGAGATGATTTTGAATTTGTGTAATTGATTTTTCTTAACCTAAGGGCCGTACTTGACATTAAGGCCTTTTCAGTCTTTTCTGGTTGGTTTTGCCCATTTTTCCAACTCTGGAAATCTTTGCGAATCTTGATGCTTTTATCCAGGATATCATCTATGATGCTCTACTTCATGCCACTTAAAAATAATCTGATGAGCTTTCCTCTGGGCCCTAATCTCAGCATCTGACCTAACTGTTGAATAGGATCAGTTCACCTGCAAGAGATTGTAATGTGTCTACATTGTGAGTTGCCTGATGATTTAGGGTAGTGCTTCTCAGAGTGTGGTTCCCAGCTCAGCAGCTCAGCATCAACTCGTTAGAAATGCAGATTCTCCAGCCTCACCCCACACCCACTGAATCAGAAACTGGGGGAGGGGTCAGCAACATGTGTGTTCAAACCCTCCAGGTGATTCTGATGCCTGCTTGAGCTTAGGAGCCACTGATCTGGAGTATGGAGAAGGCAGATAAAAAAAGAAATGCGATAGTCTAATAGTGTTAGCATCTATTTGAGGAGCCAATTAATGAACGGCCTAGCCAGACATCCTACTAGCACGGGCCCATGTGTCTGTCACAAGGGGAGTTTCCCCTCTGGGCTTGAGTTGGCTAAAGGACAAACCGGAGGGGAGGACTTGGGCTTGGTAGGTGCAGAAGCAATGTTCCAGAGAGACTGAAGTCTGATGAAGGCAAGAATTGAGTGAAACATGGAACACCAGACCCAGGCAAGGCAAAGAAAGGACAAACCTGGATGACCTTGAGCAGTTGGGCAATGCTGCATTTCCCAGAGGAGATTTTAAACAATTGAACATTTAACAAAGTAAGGTCTCATACCTGTTTTTCTTCCCACAGGCCCATCTGCTAAACATCCCAAGCTGGAACTGGAAAGAGGGTGATGATGCAATCTGCCTTGCAGAGCTGAAGCTGGGGTTCATAGCCCAGAGCTGCCTGGCTCAGGGCCTCTCCACCATGCTCGCCAACCTCTTCTCCATGAGGTCATTCATAAAGGTAACGTCTTGTCCTATTAGAGCACATTAGCCTCGGATTCAATTTGTCGTGGGGTTGAGTAGAGAGCACAGTTTAAACTCAAAACAGATCGACGGGCTTTAACCACTTTGGTTAAGGAGAAATTCCTTGTTACAGATTTGGGCAAGAGGCCAACTTCTTTCAAAATTATGTTTTTATTTTTATTTGGCACATCCACGGCCATTAAATGATTGTTCAAAGCACAATCCTCTCTTTTTTTAGATAAACCACATGTTTATCTATCAACAAAGCCTCCGCTGTTAAAACAAAAATATGATTTATATACATTCCATATGGCACCAGAGTGCCTAAAGAAAAGAATTATCATTTTGCTCTTTTACATCAAGTGGCTGGTGGACCTCTCACTGTGTGGATAAATGCAGACCATGTGTTTGTGCTGAAGCCCAAACCCCAACAACATAATTCATTTATTTATTTCTGCACAATCAAGGAGGCCAGCAGGGCTGACATGCTACGGTTATTTGAATGGAGAGTGAGAGGATGAACGGAGCCCTCGGCAGCGGCGCCCTTTCCACCGTGAGACAGGCCGTCTGGATATGCTCATCTCCTTGTCAGCCAGTTCACCCTGCAGAGCTGCCTGGGCAGCCACTCTAAAGTGGCCCCTGCCTGCTGGACCAGCTCAGATAAAGGAAGGCCCACCTCTTTCCACACAGGCCAGGGCAGGCGTGTTTCCAGGACACTGGGTTGAGGGTCCAGTCTCCTACTAAGAGGGCTCTTGTGCAGGAGAATGAGAATAAGGATAAAAGTCCTCATCCTTGGATGGTTCTCAGCCTAGACAGTCAAAGTGGAAACCAGTGCAGTCAAACCCATCTCGTTTGGGTCTTTCTGATTTGGCCTTCATGACCATCAGCTCAGGATCTGGGCTTACATCCTCCGCCCTGATATTCCTTTACTCACATTTCACTTTCTGAATGAGTAGTGGTTGAGGTGGGAAATTAATGAGTTACCAGGAGGTCATGCAGAGGGGGCCAGAAGCTCTGAAATCAAAGGTCTCAGATGTCCAGGCTTTGGCGGCCATTGTTGCTGTATCCACCACGAGAATAAGGTCTTTGGTGGAGAAGGCCATGGCCTTGGAAGCCGTGAGAGGCATGGCTGATGGACTACCTCCGCATTTGTGCTCACGCTGGCCCTTCCCAAGTTGTGTCACTTGGAGAAGGATACCTCTCTAGGTCCTTACCTGTTGTACCCCCCAATGTACACTATTTAGCCAATGTGAAATTAACGTTACGTAAAAGAGCAAACCGTTTTTGAGTTGTTTCAATCACTTTAGCAGTAGATGCCTCGATTAAAATATTCTTCTAGTCATTTCTGTAGTTGGGGTCTTGTAGTGTGCCCAGAGACCCCAACTACACTGACCTGCTGGCTCAGACCCAGCTCACAAGTGAGGACTTTGCATTCCTTTACATGTCTTCTTTAATCCAGGCTGCTATTCCCCTGCCTGGATGAAACTGAATGTAGACAAAACGGAGGGGGCAAGGAGGTCCGTGGCACTGGACTTAGAGACACGCCCAAAAGCCAGATATAAGCCTGTCTCCCAGAGCTCTTATATTCAACACAAGGAGTCCAGACCCAGGATAAAGGAGTAGGAGGTCCTCTGGCTCATTCAACCAAGCTCTGGTCGCTTCCTCCAGAACATAATTGCCCACAAGACCAGGCACACTGTCTGAGGACCTGGGCTCAACTTCCTCATGTCGATGTGACACAGCCTTGGCAGGGTCCTACCTCACATGGGGCATGTGACATGCTTATGTTTTGATTTTGTGGTGCCTGCATGGAAACTAGAGCTGCCTGTCAGGCAAATGAATAAAATGGATGTGATGCTGATTCTTCAGCGTTATTACCAGCAGAGAGAAAGAACTTCTGTCCAATTTCCCTCAAGACCCTGAAGTGCCTCACCTCTGCAGCCAAGGACATCCCTTCCAGCCCAGCCAATCCCACTGCCAAGTTCCCATTTAGGAAGAGCCTGTGGGAGAGGCCTGGCTAGCCCTGGCGTAACTGAAAACACATTTCCCTCCCAGGTTTATGTTACCATGTTATTTCTGTCCGAGGCCAACTCCTCTGTGTTTGGAGAGAGCTCTCTGCATATAGACTTATGACATTCAGGTGGTCTTTGTGCTGGAATTCACCAGGCGCATGACCTGGAAATATCAAGGCTTCCCATCGTATATTTTTTTCATTTAAAATAGGGACAGTCTTAAGCACATGCTCTCCATTTAATAGTGTCATCTCTGGGCAATTACCCTCCAAATCTCAGCTCCTCGTCTCTTTTGGGTCATAAAGAACACCATAACGATGTTCTCCTTGGACCATTCCAGGGGTCACAAAGTCCTTGTTTTTATTCGGGGGGCAGATGGAAAAGGAAATCTATAAATGGATTATTGTTTACAGAAATTACTTTCTTCTTAAGTGTTCCCCATGACCTATGGCAAAGAATTCATCAGCGCTTCAGTGGGGTCAGGCAGATGTATTAGGATGGAGGGAGATGGGATGGGGCTTTGGCAGCATTTGACCCCTTGAGAACATTTTGTGTTTCTCCCTGTCCCTTGCCCTGGGCAGGTACCGTGTTGGATTCTTGGTTTAGCAGAATGCACTGGACTCTGTCCATACTGAAAGAAGAAGAAAGAGGAATGCGACTGAAACAGTGATGATATAACATAGGCAGAAGCAGAAAGACTGGTCTTTTAGTGTCAAGACGGAAGGTGAGGGGGAGAAAGCTCAACCAAAGGGAGAGGAACTACTGGTATATAGCAGTTACAAAAGCCAGCCAACCCAGAGGAACCAGGAAACATGGCGGAGCACTTCCTTATCCCCTCACCCTACAGCCCCAACTTATTGTGCCTGAAAGCCTCGCTCCCATATTGGATATGTCATCTCTGAATTGATCTAAAATGTTGGGAATCTATATTTTCAGCCCACATCTTTGAGGCTAATGAATTTTTGTGAGGTTTCTAGCTACTGTTCAAGACTTTTTTTTTTTTTTTTCTGGCTACGTGCCCTTAATTTGTTCCACTTAACCTTCAAGGCATGCATTCTACAATGTGTGTGTGTTGGTGTGCTGGGATTGGTTTAACACATCCATGCTAAGTTGATAGCCAATACCTTTGTGAAAGAGGCTCAGGGTGGACACTCAGTGGTCCTCTGGCCCAGTGGCTTGTTGCTTTGACGGGTGAAGTATTTTGTCCAGCAGCACCCAATTTTGCCCTTGAGTTCCTTTAAAGACTGGGAGGCGAATGTTTTGTGACTTATCGGCATCTACATCATCAACCAGACCTGGAACGTACTGTTCATGTACCACTATCTGATCTCCTACCACCCGCCTGTCCTGTCAAGTGAGAATCTTCCTAATTTCTTCCAAGACGATGAACTTACGTAACCTATCTGCCATCACCTCATCTCTGAGGAAGTGGCCACACTTATTCTCTACTTAGTTTCTTCACTTGCATGTAATTTAAGATCCATTGATTCTGTGTGTGTGTGTGTGTGTGTGTGTGTGTGTGTTAGGGTCTTACCATGCAATACTTAGCTTTCCCTCCAACATATCTGGTTTCAAATTGGGGCTTGACGTGCTGTTTTTGTGAATTGTGCTATTATTCTTACTAGGATTAGCTGTCCTTGGACATGGTAAATTGTGTGTGTGGGTGTCGTGTGTGTTTACAGGGGGATTAATTCTTAAAATTTCTTTTTTGGTTTACACTGTCTTCAAATTTAGCACTTTTAAACCATTCTCAGGATTGCCAACTATTTTACCTTTGCTAATCTACAATTTCTCTCTCTCTCTCTCTCTCTCTCTCTCTCTCTCTCTCTCTCTCTCTCTCTCTCTCTCTCTCTCTCACACACACACACACACACACACAGCCTGGAGCATGGCATGCATTCCATAATTATTTCTTGGTTGAGTAAATCAGTTAGGAAAATGGAGAAAATATGTGATGTACTTTTTAGATTTTCCCCTATTTTATAAGATTTGGAATTGTGGGTGAAATGTTACTTAATATTGATCACAACACAGTCTTCTCAGTCACATTTTCTATTTGTGAATGAGGAAGCTCTATGGAAATCAGGCCTGTGTTATTCAGATTGTGTCTTGGCTGAGGTGGACTTTGCTGGCCATAAAAACCAGTTGTTCATTATTGTTATTACCATGTTGAGATAAACTTTCAGCAATACATAATTCTAGCAATAATGTAGCCAAGGGAATCTTTTTTAATACCCTTTATTTTGTGTTTTGTTTATGTGCATATGTATGTTTGTGTATGTATGTATATATATATATATATACATGCACAAAAACATGGTTTAGGATTTGAAAATATAAATTAAGAATCTTTAATAATCGCTGAAAGATATTGGGTCCTAACTATGTGCTAAGCCCTATGCTAAGTGCTTTATATGAATTATCTCATTTAATTCTCACAATGATCCTACCAAAACTTCGCACTATTACTAGTCCTATTTTACAGTGGCACACACTGTGGATTGCAAGAGAAGTTCAGCAACCTCCTTGAAGACATAATGTTGAAATGACAAATTCAGTTGTTCAAACCCAGGCAAATTGGTTCCAGGTGTGTCCTTGGGTCTACCAAGAGGAAATAGGATCAGTGATAAGAGGGAACCTTAGCTAGTGCCATCATATTAGCACAAATCTTAGCTTTGCATAGTTTATTTTATGGAAACTATTGATTCAATGGAGAATCCCCGGGTACCTACCATATTCCAGGCAGTGTGCTGGTCAGACTCGTCCTTGAATCTAGGAGGCACTGATAAGTTTCAGGAAGCTTCTGTTCAGATTGTGATATGTGGGCACATGTTTACACAGCCCCAGCCTGTGAGTCTTGTTGGCCTTTCTCTCTGGTCATCTCTTCAAGGGCAGAAGTTACTGTATCAAGACAGATGAGGAGTGAGCCTAGACAGGAATGACTCAGGTGGAGAAACTAATTCGGCTCCCAAGAAGGAATTGTCATCACACACTGCTGTATTTGGGGGGTAGAGCGAGTTGGCTTAGGTAGGTACTTCTGGAAGACAACAAGCAGTTTTTATTGGCTAATGGGTGTAAGCTCTGCAGGCCGGAGATGTCCACCCAGGTAAGGGAGGCACACTGGAAGCAGGGTTCAACTCTGTGTGGACTGGGGGAGGTGGGTGACGGGATCTCTTAAAGGGGGCCAGCGCCCCAACTGATAAGGCAGGGATCAGGGTTGCTTTCTACTTCCAGGAGAGAACACTTATGGTGCCAGAGTGAAGAGCTTGTCTGACGAAGTAAACACATGTGGTGTGAGTTAGGTGGTGAGATGAAAGTTGGTGCTAATCCCATACCCATGAGCGATGTTACCTTAATCACAGATGGTGTCCTGACAGTGACTTCTACAGATATCCCTCACCAGTGGAGAGTGGCTCCCAGTAGTTACACTCACTTCCTTGGCAATTTTATTCTCGTATAACTTCTAGATATGCAGATGACACCCATTTACGTCTCCACCCAGAATCTCTCCCCTGAACCCAGTATCATCTATTCAACTGCTACTCAGCATCTCTCTTTGAATGTCTCATCTCGTCTCAGACTTAACATATCCGGAATAGAATTCCTGTGCTTTGACCAAAAACTTGTTCTTCCCACATTGCACTATTGCCAATGCCATCCTTCCCATTGCTTAGACTAAAAACGTTGGAGTCATCCTTGACTCCTTTCTTTTTCTGTGTACCACATTTAATTCAGCAGGAAATCCTCTTGGTTCGATTTTCAAAATATGCCCAGAATCTGAGCACTTCTCATCACCTCCATGCTTACTATCAGTTCCAAACCACCATCCTTGTATCTCTTAGAATATTGAACCAGCCTTCGAACTGGTCTCCATGCTCTGATCTTACCCCTCCTGCCCTCCATTCTGTCTTCAATAAACCATCCAGAACAATCCTTCTGAAGCATGAACTAAATCTTGTTACCCCCTGCATATAGCGCTCCATGGCATCTTATCTTACCCGAATAAAGTCCTTACAAAGATCTGTAGATCCTACGCAAGCGGGTTTCTGTGACCTCACCTGCCTCATCTCATAAGTGGTCTTCTGCTCTTTACATCAGCCACACACCCTTTGGCTGGTCTAGGGGCTTCGTGTTTACTAGTCCCTCTGGCTGGAACCCTCTTCCCCTAGGTAGCTGCATGGCTTCCATCCATTAAATCCTCAGGTCTTTGCTCACTGTTAATTTCTCAGTGAGACCTTTCTCTAAAACATTAGAATTACGTTTCCAGAAAGCCATGAAAAACCAACCTTTAATTGAAGTATAAGTGACAAACATAAAAGTGTGCATTAATAAATGGACAGCTTTTTAAATATTCACAAAGTCAACACTCCCTTCTAACCAGGACCCAGATTAAGAAACAGAACATTATCATTACCTCAGGTGCTCCTGGTTTTCATTATTATTATCATTATTATTATTATCATCATCATCATCATCTTATCAGGAGACCATGTATGTCTGGGTCTGTTTCTGGGCTCTCTTGGGGAAAATTCACCTCTCCAAAATGTTGAGTTCTCCAGACTATGAAGATGGTATATCTCTAATAAGGGGGGTGCTTTAGGATACATCAGAGTTCCTGGCAATTTATAGGAAAATCAAGATGAAAGTGACCAAGCTCAAAGAGTTCTTTGGGGCTTCTCAGGCCCCCTACAGGGAACAGAAGTACAAATTCACCATTCTCTAGGAAAGGTCTAGATGTTCTTTTTGGCTTCGTGGGTGAATAAAGTTTCTGTGTGAAAAATACATCAACTGCATTTTAATAATTTGCATCTCTCTGTCCACCACACCTCATATAGCCACACCCTTATCTGCTCTCCCGGCTTCGTCTTTCTCCGTGGCATTTTTTGTTATTGACTCTTTCTCCTGAGACAGTATAATCAGCACTTTGAAGCCCGGGGCTGCTTGCTGAATCCCCAGTGCCTAGAACAGTACCTGACTCATAACAGCCTCATAAATGCATGTTGAATAAATATAAAAATAAATTGGCCTCAGCCTAGCCTGGCCTGTCTTTAATATAGACAGCTGGGTGGGGCCGGGACCAGCAAGTTACCATTTGGGGTGATTTGGGTGCTGAAAACTTCTTCTTTTGCTACTGTACGTGGTTTCCTTGCCAAATACAAGGGCTTTGACTCCATATAGAAACTTGAAATTCAAAGCTTTATAATCCTTGGCGAGCATGCATAGAGGCTGGTTAGATTTGGTTATAAACCATTTTGACTGCCAGAAAATCCAGTCAGTGTGTTGTTTAAATTCACAAATCAAAATAAACACCCATGCATTGAAATGAATTTGCTAAACCTCAGTATCCCATATCCCTTTTGGGTCTACAATATTGTGCAGTCGTCTTTTCTTCCTACTTGAATCTCCTTAGATCATCAGCTCTGCCTGCCTCCCCCAGTGCCTCCCAGTCTGCCCAAGATGACGAATGCCCACCTGAAAGGAAAGCAACTTCCCTGGAAACGTTTTCAAATGAAGAGAGAATTAATCCATGAACCATTAACAGGGATTCTGTTCCCCTCTGGCCTTGGTAATTTCTAGAACATTGAATTAAAGAGTTCTCAGACCTTTACAAATTCTCAAGGCAAACATTATTAGCAAAGAGAAGCCCATACAGCATGTTAGAGGTTTGCCAGAAAATGTCAATGGAATTTCAGAACAAAATGAAAAAGGTTGAAATTCCTCTTCCCCATCTTCTCCCCTTTTCCCTCCCTCCCTCTAACATGATTAGAAAGTCATTTCATGTGTCTTATGTGTTTGGTCAATCAAAGGCAAATGTACATGATTGATGGTGACAGGGAACACATTTAACTCATTATTCTTTACTTTGCAGCAAAATGATTTGTGTAAACTGTCTGCCTAGCATTAAAGGTAAAACAAACTTAGAAACCCCCAAATGTTATATTTTTGTCTAATATTTTCCTTTTGGTTTTATAGCTGTAATCACATATGGATTCTTTTATTTGGCTCTTGGCATGAACTGAGTAAAGGGGAAGGCAGCACAGAAAGATTACATAACATACAAACACGGCCCTGTGCCCAGGGAGGGCAGAGCCACAGAAGTTGCAATGGCCAGGATTCCATGTGAAATCCTGGAGAAGCTGCCACTCACTCTGGCCCTCATCAACTGGCAGGATATTGTCACACATGGGACATAAGTCCCTCTGCTTCAGTCTCTGGTCTAACATCAAAATGAGCTCTTTCAGAGGTTATTGGCCTTTAATTAATTGCATGCATGTCTGAGTACACCTGAGCATTCACAGGCTGAAGCCTCCTGGCCTCCCTCCTTCCAATGTTATAACTTAGGTTTATGAGCGCCACCCACCATCTGTGAGTTTTCAAGCGAAAATCTCAAAATTCTGTTAAACCATGAGGGATAGAATCTCAGATTCCCTTATTAAATCTGTTGGCTATCAGCACTGGAAAAGATGGATACCAGGTGTAGATCTATGCCCTGAACAACAATGAGGAACCTTCGAGTTTCTTGGAGGTGACCATTCTACATATCAAGGGGCTGGAAAACAAGGAATCTCCATTGATTTGATACAGTGGTGTTTTGTCAAGAACTTTAAAATTAGTACCCTAAGTTTGCATAACACTTTATACGGTATGTATTTGTACTTAAATTATTTTTTATTTGACTAAATACGCATGCGTTTTATTGAATATCATTGGGAAATGTGTCTAATGCAGAGTCACTGGCATTTCTGGCCCTTCCTCATCTATAGAGTAGGAAGAAACAGGAAGATGACTGACTTTCAGTGGCACAGATGAGTGGGAAGTGGTAGCATGAGGGCTTGAATGCTATTGAATCGTTGGGTTCTTAGCTCAGTACTTTCCCCTCCATTACACATTGCTTCCCCTAGAGAAATGTCTCAGATATAAACACTGCTTGGTTTTGTATTCAAATCAATAGCTTCTAAGAATAGACATCACTGGCAATATTTGAAAACTAGTATCCTGGGTTTACCCAACCATGCCAAACTACACGATATAAAAATTAATGTATCTTTCAAAGGTAGGAAATACGTATGTCTGACCTATTCTCTCTGTGATGCCTTAGTCTGCAAAAGACAAGGCACAGCTGTCTTCCCTAGAGCATAATGCCTGGTCATGTGGGAGAATTTGTTGCTCCAGTCAAGTGTTGCAACTGAGCAGTGGAGGGAAGTAATGACCTACTTGATGAGGGGGAATGTAAGAGAGCTAAAAAACTTAGTCCCAGCCATCTGAAGGAAGGAATGAGTGGGTAAGAATGCAGGATGGTGGATTTCCAACGCAGGGAGGTATCAGTAAGGAAAGTGTGAGATCCTGAAGTGCTGCTAAAAGGAAGAAAGGAACGTTTCTAAGGGGAAAGGTATAGCTAATCTTAATCTTTGTCGCCCCCCTCTAATCATAATAGTATTCAAGTAACTCAAACAATTTGGGCACAGGTGGTGGGGCATTGAATTGATGTTCTCAAGATTAGTAGAGAAATCCAGTTGCATACCTAGCATTTCTTCTGGCCATTTTCTGTTACAGGAAAATGCTTCAAGTATGTGGTCCCACTGAGATGCAGAAGTAATTCTTTTTCTTTTTTTTTAATTAAACGTATTGGGGTGACATTGGTTAGTAAAATTATATAGACTTCAAATGTACAATTCTATAATACAACGTCTATATATGACATTGTGTGTTCACCACCCAAAGTCAAACCTTCATCTATCACCATATATTTGACCCCCTTTACTCTTTTCTACCTTTCCCCTCCCCCAGAAGTAATTTTAATTGTCCAAATATCTTTTTTTTTAATTTTACTTTTAAAAATGAACTTACAGAAAAATGGATGTATGTGAGTGCACACAGTTCCATGATTTTAATATGGATGTAGAGTCATGCAACCACTACTGAAATCAGGATACAGAACATACCCCCAAATACCCCTAAAATTCGCTCATGCTCTTACTTTGCAATCATACCCTCCCACACCCTTAACTTCCCTAGCCCCTGACAAGTCACTGATTGGTTCTCTCTTCGTATAATCTTCTCTCTTTGTAAGAATATCCTATAAATGGCATATAGTATATAACATTTGAGACTAGCCTTTTTCATTCAGTGTAATTCCCTTGAGATCCATCCAGGTTATCATGTGTATCAATATTTCAGTCCTTTCTATTGCTGAATATTATGGCATTTTATGGATGTGCTATGGTTTGTTTACCCATTCACTTGTTTAATGGCATTTAGGTTGCTTCCAGTTTGGGGTGATTCAATAGAGCTGATAAAAACATTTGTATAGAAGTTTGTATGGGCATAAGTTTTAATTTCTCTAGGGTAAATACCTAGAAATAGAATTGTTGGATTATAGGGTAAGTGTACGTTTAACTTTAAAACAAACTGCCAAAGTATTTTCCAGAACGGCTGTACCATTTATCATTTCAACTGGTTTTGTACGAGTATGAGGTTCTTAATTCTGGATTGTGTGATAAGAGTATATTCAGTTTGTAAGAAACCACCAAATTGCATCCTTGCAAGCACTTTGCATTGTCAGTATTTTTAATTTTAGCCATTGTAATGGGTGTGTAGTGGTGATATCTTGTGGCTTTAATATATATTTCCCTAATGGCTAATGATGTTGAACAGCTCATCATATGCTAACTTGTCCTCTGTATAGCCTTTTTTGTGAAGTTTATTCCCATAAGCTTTATTTTTTAGAGCAGTTTTTGGTTCACAGGAAAATTGAGTGAAGGTGCAGACATTTCCCACGTACTCGTGCACACATGCATAGGCCCCCCACACACACATGCATAGCCTTCCCCATTTTCTACATTCCCCACCAGAGTGCGTTTGTTACAACTGGTGAACCTTCTTCCCCCCTAATCCATGGCAAACACCGATCTTTTACAGTTTCCATAGTTTTACCGTTTCCAGAATGTCCTATGGTTGGAATCATACAGTATGTAGCCTTTTCAGATTGGCTTCTTTCACTTAGTAATACATTTTTCAGGTTCTTCCATGGCTTGATAGCTAATTTCCTTTTAGTGCTTAATAATATTCCATTGTCTGGATGTACCACAGTTTATCCATCACTTGCCGAAGGACATCTTGGATGCTTCCATGTTTGGGCAATTATTAGGAAAGCTGCTATAAACATCCATGTGCAGATTTTCATGTGAACATACATTTTCAAATGCTTTAGGTAATACCAAGGAGTTTTAATGCTGGATCGTGTGGTAAGAGTATGTTCAGTTTTGTAAGAAACTGCAAAACCGTCTTCCTAAGTGGCTATGCGAATTTGCAGTTCTACCAGCAAATGAACGACAGTTCCTATTGTTTCATATCCTCGCTAGCATTTAGTGTAATCAGTGTTTGAGCCATTTTTTAATTGGGCTACAGTTTTTAATTGTTTTACTGTTGAGTTTAAGAGTTCCGTATATATTCTGGATATCTTGTTGGATATGGGATACTTTCTCCTGGTCTGTAGCTTGTGTCTTTATTTTCTTGACACGGTTGTTCCTGAATAAAAGTTCTTGATTTTGAAAATTTTACAGGTTTTCTCAAAATGTTAAATGTAGAGTATCCATATAAGCCAACAATTCCACTTGCACGTATCTACCCAAGAGAAATGAAACCATATATATTGATTTCCCAGGGCTGCTATAATACGTTATCACAAACTTCGTTGCTTGAAAGAACACAACTTTTTTCCCCCCTTTTTGGAGGCTGAAAGTCTGAAATCAGTGTTAGTAGACTGAAGTCAAGGTGTTAGGGAGGCTTGTTCCTCTGGAGGCTCTAGAGAAGAATCCGGTTCTTTGCATTTTCTAGTTTATGGAGGCCGCCTGCATTCCTTGGCTCATGGTTCCTTCCTCATGACAGATCTCCTGTTTTCTCTCCTTTCATCAAATCTCCACTTGCCTAATTCTTATAAGAACACATGAGATTACAATCCGGGCCCTCTTGGATGATACAGGCAGACCTCAGCGTTATTGCAGGTTTAGTTCCAGCCCACCATAATAAAGTGAGTATTGCAATAAAGTGAGTCATAATCTTTTTGCTGGGGGAGGGTCTTGACTTCAACTTGTAAAAAATGCAATACCTGTGAAGCACAATCAAACAAGGTATACCTGTACAGAATATTCTCACATCCCCATATCCTTAACTTAAATCACATGTGCGAAGTCCATTTTGTCATACAAGGTAACAGTCACAGATTCCAGGGATTAGGGTGTAGCTATATTTGGGGGTCATTATTTAGACTACCATAGTCTGTTTCCTGGCTTTCAAAAATTCACATCCATCCCACATGGAAAATACGTTCATCCATCCTGACATCCTTAAAAGTCTTCATCCCACAGCACCAATTCAAGTTCAAAACTTTATCTAAATATCATCAACTCAGAAGGCCCGCATTTCATCATCTAACTCAGTTATGGGTAAGACTCTGGGTATAATTCATCCTGGGGCAAAATGTCTTCCATCTGTGGATCTGTAAAACTAGAAAACAGATATTCTGCTTCCAAAATATAATGGTAGGACAGCCGTATGAAAGCAGCTATAGGCATTCCCATTCCAAAGGAAAAAAAATGGAAGGAAGAAAGAAACTACCAGCCTTAAATACCTTCAAAAGCCAATCAGACAAATTCCATGAGGTTTCAAGATCTGAGAATTATCCTCTGTGGTTTAAAATTGGCATTAGGTAATGTGATTCCTCCAAATGTAATCTTTTTCAAAATTGCTTTGGCTATCCTAGTGTTTTGCTTTTCTATATACATTTTAGGATCAGCTTGTCTGTGTCTATTAAAAAAACCCTACTAGTATTTTGATTAGAATTGTACTGAACCTGTACACCAATTTGGAGGCACATTGTCTTCCATGAATATGGATTCCAACCTATGAACATGGTCTCTCCATCTATTTAGCTAATCTTTAACTTCTTTCATCAGTATTTTGTAGTTTTCAGCAAACAGATTCTGTATATTTTTGTTAGATTTACACATGAGTATTACATTTTGGGGAGCTATCGTTAATGGCATCTTTAAAAAAATTCAGTTTCCAGTTGTTCGTTGGTGCTACATAGAAATACATTATTTTTCTATGTTGACTTTGTATCCTGCAATGTTATTGCACTAGCTAGTTCTTCTTGTAGGGTATTGAATAGGAGGAGTGAGAGGACATCTTTGATTTGTCCCCACTCTTAAGGGGGGACAAATTCAGTGTTTCCCCCATTAAGTATAATGTTGTCTGTAGGTATTTTGTACATGACCTTCTTTTGAGGTTCTTTTCTATTAGTCATTTGATGAGAGATTTTATTATAAATGAATGTTGAATTTTGCCAAATGTTTTTTGTGCATCGATTGGTATAATCATGTTATTTTTCTTCTTTACACTGTTGGATTGGTGGTCTGGAACCAAACCTACAATATTTAGATATGGTGGATTTCATTAACTGATTTGAGAATATTGAACCAGCCACTCTGCTTTCCAAAATAAATCTCACTTGGTCTTAGTGTCATTGAGATATATGGATGGATTTGATTTGCTAATATTTTTATGAAGATTTTTTTGTGTGTATATATTTGTGAGTGGATAGATTTCTTATACTGTTTTTGTCTGTTTTTAGGATCAGGGTAATGTTGGCTTCATAAAATTAGTTGGGGAAATCTTTCCTTTCCTTCTATTTTCTGGAAGGAATTGTATAGAATTGGTATGTTTTTTTTCTTTAAATGCTTGGTAGAATTCACTAAGGAAACCGTGGGCCTGAATTTCTTTTCCAAAGGTTTTTAAAGACTAATTCAATTTCTTTAATAGTTATACATCTGTTCAGATTACTTATGTAATCTTTGGTGAGTTGTGGCAACTTAAGGTTTTTGAGGAATTAGTCTAATTTATCTGAATTGCTCAATTTATGTACGTGGAGTTCATAATTTTCCATTATTATCCATTTAATGCCTGCATGGTCAGTAGTGGATGACCTCTCTCTCATTCCTGATTTTATAATTTATGTTTTCTTTCGTTTTTATTTATCAGTCTTAACTACATGTAAATTTTGCTGATTTTTTTCAAAGAATCATCTTTTGGTTTCTTTATTTTTCTTTTTTCTTTCTGCTTCCTTTGGGTTTATTTTACTCTTCTGGCTTAAGATGAAGCTTAGGTTATTGATTTGAGAATCTTATTTTTCAATATAAGCATTTAATGCTGTGTATTTTCTTCTAAGCACTGCTTTAGCTGCATTCTACAAATGTTGGTATGTTGTAGTTTCAGTTTCATGCAGTAAAACTGCTTTGTCATTTCACTTGAGACTTCTTCGTTGACCCACGGATTACTTAGTTGTGCGTTGCTTAATTTCCGAGTACTTGGAGATATTTCTTTTATCTTTCTCTTATTGATTTGTGCTCTGATTTCATTATGGTTAGAGAACCTACTTTGTATGATTTAAATTCTTTTAAATTGGTTGAAGTGAGTTTTATGTGATCCATCTTGGTGAATGTTCCACATGAGCTTAAAAAGAATGTGTATTCTGCTATTGATGGGTAGAGTGTTCTGTCAGTAGCCATTTGGTGGATGGTGTTAGCTCTTCTATATCCCTGCTGATTTTATGCCTCCTACTTCTACTCGTTCCAATGAAAAGAGTGTTGAAGTCTCCAACTATGATTGTGGATTTGTCTATTTTAATTCTGTCAGATTTCTCTCTGCGTATTTTGAAACTCTGTTAAGTATATATACATTTGGATTGTTGCATTTTCCTGGTGAATTGACCTTTTCCCCTAAGATCCTTGGTAGTTTTCTTTGTTCTAAAGTCTAGTTGGCTTTAGATCTGATGTGAATAGACCAATTCATGCTTTCTTTTGGATTAATGATTTCATAGAAAAAAAATACATTTTTTTTTCATCATTTTTTGTTTGAACCAAACTATATCTTTAAATTTTAAGTAATTTTCTTATAGATCGCGTATAATGGGGTTACTTAAAAAATATCCATTCTGTGTAACTCTATTAAAAGACTATTTATATGTAATAAAAGTATTGATATATTTGGACTTAGGTGTAACATTTTATTTTTTGTTTTCTGTCTGTTTCCTGTGTTGTAGTTACTTTCTTTCCTCTTTACATTCTTCTTGCAGGTTAGTTTGAACATTTTTAATATTTCATCTTATCTGTCGTGTTTATTATATAGTTACTTTCTTTCCTCTTTACATTCTTCTTGCAGGTTAGTTTGAACATTTTTAATATTTCATCTTATCTGTCGTGTTTATTATATCTCTTTATATAGTCTATAACTTACTATCCTTGGGATTGTAATGCACATAGTTAACTTTTCAAGTCTACTTAAATCAATAATGAGTCTGTTTCAGAGTAAAACGGAAACCTTACCAACCTATAGGTCTTTTTACGTTCCCCATTTTTTCGTCATTGTAGTTGTACTGTGTATTACATCGATATACACAACACCCCATCAGATAATATTATAACTTTTTGCTTTCAGCCATCAGACATATTTTAAAGAACTCAATATTATAAGTTTAGTATAGTATTTTATATTGAAGTATAGTATTTTATATTGATCCTAATATTTCCCATTTCAATTGTTCTATTCTCATTCTTGATATTCCAACTTTCCCTTTGGTATCATTTCCATTCTATCTGAACAGCTTCCTTTAGCAGTTCCTTTAGAGCAGTCTTCTGGTACCAAATACTATTTTCCTTCATCTGAGAATGTCTATTTCACCTTCCTTCATGAAGGACCTTTTTCGTGGCTACGGAATTCTGGGGTGACAAATATTTTCTTTCAGTACTTTAAAAATGCTGTTTCACTTCCTTCTTGTATGATGAGAAATTGAGAGCCATTTTAATTGTTATTAACCTGTAAATCATAAGTCATTTTTCTCTGGTTTGGTTTCAAGGATTTCTTTTTGTCCTTAGTTTTCTGTCATCTGTTTGTTTGAGCGTTATTTCTTTGGGTTTATTCTGTTGGGGCAGGGATTCTTGAAGCTCTAGGCTTGTCTTTGGTGTAATTTGGGAAGTTTTGATTCATTATTTCTTCAACTATTTTTTCTTCATCATTCTCTTTCTGCTTTCCTTCTGGGATTCTTATAACACAAATGTTGTACCATTTTCTAATATACCACAGGATCTAAGGCTCTATTCATTTTGTTTCAATAATTTTTCTCTCTGTGTTTCAAATTGCACAGTTTACATTGATCTAACTTCAAGTTCACTGACTTTTTTCTCTGTCATCTTTATTCTGCTATTGAGCCCATCCAGAGAGTATGTTTGTTAGTTACTGTATTTTTCAATTAGGATTTCTATATGATTCGTTTTTTAACTTGTTTCTTTACTAAGGCTTTCTGTTATTTAATTCTTCATAAAAGTGTTTTCACTTAGTTATTGGAGCATTTTTATAATAGCTACTTTCAGAACCTTATTAGATAATTCTAATATCTGTGCCATCTAAGACATTGGGTGCAAGTTGAGATTTTTCTGGTTGTTCATATGCCAAGTTATTTTTTATCGTATCCTGGATATTTTGATTATTTTATTATGCAAACCTGTGTCTTATATAAATTATGCAAAAACGTTGATAATTTTATTTTGGCATATTTGACAAATTTGGCATATTTTGGCATATTTGGAAATTGATGTGTTTGATTTTAGGTTGCAAGTTCCGACCAAGCTTTTATGGCTTGTGATTCCAATGTTGGTTGAGTTTTCAAAGCATTGACAGTGCTGTTTGGATCTGTCCCATGTTAGCTTCAGACTGGGTTATAGTCTATGTTATACTTTTGTGCTCAAAATCTGTTTACACTGTGTAAGGTCAGTTCCATCCATGCATAGCTCAGGGTAAGACTAGGAATTCATAAACAATTTTAAGGGGCTGCTTTCTCAAGACTCTGTGATCTCCAGGAAATGTTCAGCTTCCATGGATCGTTCCCTTTTGATCCCCTGACCAGAAAGCTGAGGCTTTAGTTGCCCTGCTTTGCTGTTCCTGTGGCTGTGTCCCCATCTGGTGCCAACCATTAGGAGAACAAAGAGAGACAAAAAGCAACAGGGCTTTGTCCCACTGTTTTGGGACCCCAGATCCTTTAGTCAGAGCAGGTTCTCCTACATCCTTTAATCTCCTTTCAGCTCCCATTGCCAGTGCTGCTACTGCTACCACTGTATGGCTTTGGAGTAAGGGGGCGAGAAAAGAGTGGAAAAGGAAACCCATGATTTCCTTTTCATGACATTCCCTTTACTGATCTTTGAACTCAAATGAGAGCTTTTCTTGGAGGTTTCTCTGTCCAAATCCTAGTGCTCACTTACATGTTCTGGGCTGCCTTGAGGTCAGGCCAGAGGATAGCAGAAGAAAGCTGGCAGAAGAAAGATTGCTGTTTTGGTGGTACTTCCCATTCTGGTCATTGATCCTAGTCTGCCTGGTACTGTTTACTTCTCAGGGTCTTCAAACAGCTGTTCCATGCATTCTGTCCAAGTTTAATAGCTACATTAGGTGGAAGATACAGAGTGGAGTGTGCTTATTCCATCTTATCCAGAATCGGAAACCCAGATGTCACTATAGAAGCCATGTTCTATGTTTGTCCTTTACAAATAGACCAGGGAGAATATTACCTGTAAGGCAGAGCCATCATCATCATGTCCTTTTAGCATATACAATAAACATTCTCTTTGGGGTGAGTTTGAGGTAATCTACCTTTTCATCAGAAGTGATGAATAAGAACGTGGCAAAGCGACATTACAATGGAATCTAGCATATCTCCTGGCAGAATAATGTGAGGTGGCTATTTCAAGTTCATATTTATTTGGCTGATTTAGAGAAACTTTGGGACACCAGTAAAATGACGTTGAGATCAATTTAGACATCCATATGCCATCTTGAAAAATGGCATGCGATAAAACCTTTCAACTGGGTATATTTTTTGTAGTTTTTATCATTAACAGCCACATATATTTCACAGTAACAAGAGTGATGCAGTCCCACTGATTAGAGTTTCAAGTTCAAAGAAATACAGGTGCCCTGCCTCGACACTGTGCGTTGTGCACACAGGGGGATGGGAAGTAGGTTGGGTAGTGGATGGCATTCATTGGCATATATGAGTGAGAGATAGCCCTTCCTCCCTTTACTCCATACCATGTCAGTAAGTAGGGTATCTCTGCCCACTGAGAAGTAACATATATCTCTGTGCCCACTGCCCTTGGTGTGCAAAGGCTCTTTGTTGTCTGATGATAGAAGTCTGTATTTAATCCTATTCTCCATATTTATGGCATTGCTTTTTAGGGCAATGGGTTGAATCCATTTCTCCTTTTTTTACACTGTACAAAATAAATGTTTAAATAAACTCCTTCCTTAAGGAGTTTCTATTGATTTCTTATTTTAGCTAAAGTTTGGTTGTGAAAAGGCCACTTCTTTCAGTGGTTGGGTGTTTTTTCTTGTCCTTGAATATATTAGTGAGGAAAGAATGAATGAAAGAGGAATATCTAGTGCCCCTTTCAGAAATCGGGTTACGTATTAGATTTGGTCATCCAAAGATCTTGGAAGGTATTTCCCTATCCACATATACCCATGGAACCACTGTGTTATCCAGCTTGGTCGGCACAGCTCTTACCCTCCCTAATCTCCCTCACATGTGAAGTGTGAGGACAGTTGTGTAGCTGTGCAGGGGACAGAAGGATGAAGCAGGGGGAGAGTTGTAAGGCTGATTTAGGACATGATGTGTTGCAAGATCTTGGACTGCTCATTCTGCCTTTCGGGACTTCATATTTACCCACTCTAAAAAGTGGAAGAGCCTAGAGGATTGTTGGAAATATTACCAGTGCATGAAAACGCCTAACCACCCTCTTCCTTCTTAGGATTGGGTTGTACTGTTTGGGTTTCCATTTGCGATGAAACTTGAGACTGGGTTAGGATTGGATCACTGATGGGAGAAGATAGAGGGCAGAACCTAATATAAAACCATTTTCTAGGGTGGCTTAAAGGCATCCCTCCATATATTGCTTACAATTTTGTGTTGCCAACATCTTTGTAAATGACTGATGTTGGGAGAGGCCCCTGGAACTCTGTGGTGAGATAGATGAGCAGAATTTTCAGCTTGAATACATTTTCTAGGGCAGCAGCATTGTTCATCAGTCTAAATGACACTGGTTCCTTCAACTCCTTCAACCTCTCTGTCAACAACGCCTCCTCCCCCCTACCCCCAGTAGAAGATTTTATCAGCATGTATAAGTGAGAGCTGGGTGTATCTGTTTTGCTTTTCCAAGGCCTCTGCAGTGAGTGGAGATGCTCTAATTATTCTTTCTCATGTATAATGAAAGCCGAACTAGCAAGTGCAGCCTTGCCCAAGATGGGGCCCTGTGATGGTAGTGACTAGAAGAAGAGATGTGTGCTGGAATGAGTTACCTTTGGAGAACTCAGAGCAGCAACCTCCTGCGTCCTACCTGGAGGATTGAAATGTACTATCATGTTGAACTTGCTCATGGGACCAGTGGGCACAGGGACAGAGTGACCTCTTCCTGCCCAAACAGAATCATCACAAGTCCTCTCTTGCTTCTCATCTTATGCTAACTGCAGGATGAGGTCCAGCCTGGCAGTTTTCTGGGAATACTGAACTGTTACACATGCTAAAATGTTCCTAGAAATGCAACAAGAAGGGGCAAAGTGTGCCTTCCAGAACTCTTCTCAAGAGGCATGTGGTTGGAAGGAATGTGTTACTGGACTGTTTGGGGTGGGAAAGATGGGTTCCCATCTCCCAAGAGGCATGTTCAAGTACCAACAGGTATTTTCTAACTTGCCTTCTAAAAGGATGACTGCACTTAACTGCAGCCTTTTCTTTTGCTGAGGGGAGTATGTAAAATTGGTGCCAGGATTGAATTGCTGACCACGCTAGAGGCTGAGGACTCTTACCTGTTGTCATTCTTCTCGTATCTCCCCACCCAGTGCTCAGCCTCTCCTCCAAATACAAGTTTAACAAGTGTTGTTTTTTTTTTTAAATAATGTTTGAACCAGCACCAGTTTATTATCATGCCTGTCCTGTGGACCAAGGATGTGCCAGGTATCAGTTCAAAATCAGTCTGGGAGTTAAGGCTGGAAACAAGGAGCAAAGCCATTTGCTAGGAAGGACGATGAGGAATCAGAGTAGAGTGTAGTGAGGCCCCAAGTGAGGGATGTGGGCAAGAGTCAAGACCAGGAACCAGAAGGAGCTAATCCAGTCTGCTCATTTGCTGGCTCGGAGCTCCTTTCAGAAAGCCAGGCTGAGTCTTCCTATATCATCTTAAAAGTGCTGTCCACACACATGACTCTTCTATTTTGGCAGACAATGATTTCTTCCAAATACCTCGCCTATCTCTTATATCTATCCAGAGTGAACTTGCTGGCCCCTAGAAAAGGCAGAGGGTAGGAATGACCTCCGAAGAACACTGCTATCTTTTGGGGACAAACTCAAGCTGCTTAGTTTTTCTCTTCAGTCCAGAGGATCATTTGATGATAAGTGATGTTCCAGGCGTTTCTGGCAGCAGCTAAACAATAGGAAGCCAAGAATCGCAGGCCCAACATCTAACTGGCCTATGTTTCTTTCTGTGATCAGTAGAGATGTCTTCATCATCACCATCACCATCATCACCGTCACCATCACCGTCATCACTTAAAATGATAGCTGACATTTATAAAACATCTACAGGCTAAACGCTCAATAAAAGCCATCTTTTAGTGTGATGAAACCACAAGAGCCCCTGACACAGAGGAAGCCCTCAGTATTAGCTATTTGCCAGGTGCTATGTTAATTAAGCACCTTACCTGCATTACCTCATTTCAACTGCCTTCCTAGGAGGTCGGCACTCTTGTTGCTCTCATTTTGCAGGTGAGGGGATTGAGGCTTGGAAAGGTTACGCAGCTTTGCCCAGGAGCACTCAGTGAGGCTGGGATTTGAACCCAGAGCCTGAGTGTGCTTCAGTACTTCCTGCATTGCTACTGTACTCAGAATCATGGCACCCCTTAGAAGGAAACTGCTAAGCCCAGCTAAATACCTCAGCAATTTATAGGCTGCCTACTCTCAATTTTGAACCAAATGTCTTTTTGATGAGGCCTAAAATTCACTCTCGGATGCAGCAGAGGGGAATTTCTGAAGTCATTTCTAACTTGCTGTGAAAATATTCTCTAGCTGGCAAGAGATTTTCCAGATAACAATGAATGCACAATAAAGCGGGTGCTTCTGCTTTGGATACCTGGCTCGCAAATAACCCATTTGGCTTTCCCAATCACCCTGATACCTAAAACTAGCAGAATTTATGCTTGCGGCCAGAATGGCTCTGTTCAGCCAGAAAGCAAAAGTTTATGGCCGAACCCTTTGCTCTGAAATGAAATCTAGTCTCTTTGGCTCGACTTTATTAGGCCGTATTGTACAGCGATAGGAGACATAAGTATACAGAATCTGCTGTCACTAAAATGGGACTGAGTTGGCAAGCGTTTTCGTCCTCACACTCAACACTGTGTCCTAAAATGGATAAGTTGAATAGAAATTATGGATACAAATCACGGCCATTTTCTGAAACTTTATTTTTAATTGAATTAAATATAGCCACATCATTGTTCTCTCTTTACATCACCCACATTGAAAGGGGACTGCACTATCCTTGGGGTCACTGAGTTTATAGAGAAAGACTAAGTAGATAAATCTGGATCTCTGGAATATTGTTTAGACTAATTACCACGGCAACCCAAACACTTATGGGTACCATTTTGTGCTTAATTATCTAAAAGCTGTCTCTGTCATGGGCTCCAATATTTAGTGACACTCACGGAAAACATTCTTTTTCATCTCTAACTCACATCCTTTGTCTGTGATTGATTCTCCTTATCTCGGGTCTACAAAGGTGTGATGGAGAATACTCGTTCCCTCCTCTTCACTGTTTCGGGAATAGCTGCTTGTGACTCAAAGTATGATTTATGTTTGTGAGCATCACGGTGGTCTGGGAGCTCGTGGTCTGGGAATCTTGGGTCCCAGCCCAGGACTATGGCACCAGAAACTGCTTTTACTAGGTCTCTTGGGTGGTTCCCATCACATGCACGTCAGAGTGTGGCAAGCACTGGACTCAGAGCCTCGAGGACTTTTGTTACATAAGCCCTAAGAGGCACCCACTGGTGAGACATTATCCCAAGTGTTAACAACAGTGGCTGCAGTGGTGTTCTCATCCAAGGGTCTAAAACATCGATGATTCTGCAAACGCACCGGCAACTCTAGTGATTCGTCTCATCAAAAGCAAGGTCATAATTCCTGTGCTGATTCAAATGCTTTTTCTAACTCCTTTCATCTTCTCCTAGTTACAGATGAATGAATGAATGAATGAATGAATGAATGAATGGTCAACCAAGAGTTGTTTTGGGCCTCCGTTTTGGAATTTAGAAGTGATAGAATTGCCAGGTATAGTCTTTGCTGGGCCCAGTCTATTTCCTTTTGCTTTGTTTGGTTCCAGTGTTGATTCATTGGAAACACTGGAGTCCAAAAGTGAAGACAAAGTGAAGACAGAGGGTGGGGTCCCCTTGGGAACACAGCATAGTCATGAGATGAAGGCAGAAAGGGGGCTGCTTTCTGTAGGGATGACCATGGGACAGCTAGCTGGCAGGAGCGAGGACTTCCGTTACAGTGGGGGTTGCACCAGTTCCTGAGAGTTGCTTCTTTCAAATCCAAGCCTCCAAGTTACTGCATTTTGAATTTAGAAAGCCACAAGCCACTTGCTAAGGACCTGTGATGACAAAGTTTCCCAGAAAAGTATTGCTCACAGAAGTCTTCTGGGAAGTTTAAAAAGGACCCACTTATATGTGGTCCCTATTAGCTCTCAAGAATGAAGAATTTTTCAGCACTTGAAGGTAGAATTGGTTCTTTTCATGGTCTGACACAAAATGCTGCAAAAGTGCTTACTTTTGATTAGATGCCTAGAAAAACTGCTTGTTTTTGTATGTGTCTTGCTCCAGCTTTGTTTTGTTCAGTTCAAGTCAACAAACATTAATTAAATACCTCTTATAAGCACCTTATAAGGTACTGAGCTGCTTGTTCTAGAAGATACAAGTTTGAATGAAGAAGGGAGGGGCTCACGTTCCAAATTCTGCTTTATTGTGGTTTTTATCAGATTTTGGAAGACTCAATGCTGGTATGATGGTATCTCATGATAACAGACATGCATTGACTGCTTATTATGAGCTAGGTCGTTCTAAGCGTTCTGTATGGATCATGTCATTCCGCCCTGCTATCCTCCTTAGAGGTGGACATTAGCGTTCCCTTTAAGGCACGGCAGAGCACATCCAGGCGGGGAAATGCCCCAGCAGTGAGGTGGCAGGTGATGTGAACTTGTAGGAAGAGCTGGATTTTGACAACAGAAAATGGCCGCTGAGAGATGTATTTCTGACAGAAGGACCAAGGGAAACAAAGTGGTGGGGAAGTCAGGGAGTGGATGTTTGTAGGTGAGCACTGCCCATCTCCATGAGCTGCTCCTTAAAACAAGAGGCTTTGTGACTAAGTACCATGATCCCCCCTTGGAGATTTACAATTCATGTTAACAGGTTAAATACTCTAAGCATTGCCCTAAAAGAATGCCCACTTTGGCTTTGTTGAATCCAGTGCTTCCCAAATTTATTTCATTCATTCAACTAGTGTTATTGAGCTACTACAATGAATCATGCAATGTTCCAGAAATTGAAGATTCAGGTAAAATTTTCTGCCTTCAGTATAGCCTCCATTTGAATGGGGGCACCCTAGAACCCCTCTCCACCCTCTTAAATTTAAGGTAATACCCGTTAGTAAGTTCTGTCGAGCTTACTTTGGAAAATCTTGGTTGAAAAGAAGTCTACTTTACTGAAACTTGGAGGAAATTGTGGGAAATAAGTCGTGGAAGTTAGACTGAGACCAGCACAACCGCAGATGTGGTTCCTGGATGGGTCTGTAAACTGTTTGCTACTCATCCACGAACAGTTAAGTACCGAAAATGGGAGGAAATGCTTACACACTTTTAAAGCAATCTGATGGATTAATTTTATATGGGTTAACTCTAATGGTGAAAATTTTGGATTTGTTCTTTGCATGTCTTGTGTTTTCTTTTTTTTTCCCTTCAATTCATTTTTGTTAGAGTTTGCAGAAGTTTCAGTCTGAGAGAGAATGCATGTTAGAAATGAAAACAAAGCCCTGGTCCCTCGCCTCACGTGGGCTGAGAAGCTCTGTCCTAGAAAATCTCACACCTGGGGGCTGAATTGTCCTCTTGGGGAATCACTCGGCAGGCAGGTGTCCTCATGAAGACGCCCAGGTAGGCGTCTGGTTGAGAACATTTGGTTCCTGCTCACCCTACCCAGATCAGAATGATTTTTAGTGGTATTTTCAGAACCTTATTATTTGCAGCACAAGTAAGGATGTTCTTAACTATCAGCAACATTACAAAACCAAGTCCTGTTTGGATAGTGACTAGACCAATTCTTAGAAAGGTCTGACATCTCTTAAGCATAAGCACCTTTTCAACATTGGAGAGAAAAATTAGGAGAGAGTAGAGAAATCTTCTCCATGTTGAAAAGTACCAATTTCCTGCCACATAGGTAACACTTTCTTAAACAATTTATAAATAAGAATTTTTTTAAAAAAGTTCCTGTATTACTCTTTCTGCTAACCCTTCCATTACCTCAGCCCCTCTGACACTCTTGGTCTCTTCAGAAGTAGCCTGGACTGGGGTAACAGAGAGGGGCAAATGCCGTGTATTCTAATGCATTTCATGTCTCTTTAGATACCTTATGTGGGCTAACTTTTTTTTTCTCCATAAAGTCTGATGGAAGAAATCTTATTTGATAGTCTGCAGCTCACTGGTCTGGGAATAAGAGATTTGGCTCAAGTCCACCCCGAAATTTATCTTTGGAGTTGTTTATTTATTCGTTCAGTGCTGAAGCAACCAGTTATCTGGCATTCCATCAAATCCCAAATAATTTGTTTTAATTGACATTATCCTGAAGCCTTTGGAAAAATATGAGATCCTTTCATCCTGTCCTCACAGTCTGGATGGTGTGATCTGAAATAGGCCATCCTTGAGGAATGCCAAACTGTTACAGAGTCTCTGAGGTCCAGTGCTGCTCTCGGAAGGGCAGCTGACCTGAGTCCACATCTGAGAAGTACAGCGTTGACAGGCAATTTGGCATTGGAAAGAAACATGTTCTGAAAAGGTGCAAAACTCCATGCGTTCCCCATCTCTTCCGCTTCGTTCCTTTGGTTTCAACTTGATCACCAGTTCCCTCCACCCCCAGAGAGCTGTGCAGTGACGCGTCCTGTGACCTGGCACCTGTGAGGACCTCAGCTAGAAGATTCAGATGTTTCGTTTTTTAATTCTATGAGTTGACTTTAGCGTTTACAATGATGCTGAAGAATGTTGAGGCTAGGAAGTGGGGCAGAAAGAGATAACCACGTGCCCATAGATAAAAGCGCAGCCAAGTTTGTTAACATGGGAACTTAGAAGGAAATAAAGGAGAGAGTCCAGGAAGCCCAATGATAAAGTCTTCTCACCACTCAGTTGTCCTTAACATCATTCTTTCCAGCAAGAGATGCTGAGATGCAACATTAAATCAGATGTTTCCCAGTGACAGCTTGCTGTTGAGGGATGAGGATAAATGACCCCAGTTATTTTAGTGACTGGCCCACACACTCACCCTAGAGCCCGTAAATGCTGATTCCATGTTCCTAATTGTAGTCTAGGGCTTGACATATTCTGTGGGTTCTCTCTTTTTTTGTAGAGATAAATATGTTTTTATGGGATCTAAGAAACATTGGCCAGTTAATGTCACCACACTCTGTTTTAGACTGCCATATTTTAGAGGAGAATGACAACGTATTGTGTAATTTATATGAATAAATATTTCAGACGTGGTTAATTGTTATTAAGTACTTTTGTGATTTAAAACTGTGGATGATTTAAAGGAAGAATATTAACTGAGAATTCAGATAGATTTTTTTTAAAAATTGTAAATGTGAAAACAACCTGCTATGAGGCTAGCCTCCTACTACCAGTTTGGGGCAGTGCTAATGTGTGTAGGTAACTCACCTCTTCTTATTGCAGCTCTTAAGTAATGGGCATTGGTATTTATAATTCCCTTTCAGTTCATCATTTTTGATGTGCACAATGTAACATATATTTGGATGAAAGCAGCATACTTTTTTTTCAATTAAGTAAGGATTGGCATATGATAATCTTTGGAATTATTTACTTGACTCTAGAGGTAGGGATGGACTTTTGCAAAATTATTTGGCTGCAATCAACAAGGTTGTTCAGACTCTTTGCTGGGAACAGAAATCACAGTGGTTGTAACATACCCCAGCGAGGATGGTTGATTTTTCACATTCACCAGGCTGTTAGCATTAGAGAAACACAGTTTCACTCTAATCAGAGAAAGCATAAAATATAAAAGATGTCATTACTGACTCATCACTAGTAACACATGCAGAACCTGGGATCAAGAAGGTGTTACTTCTCTCAGAGCCAAGGCTGATGGTTCCAGTTGGAAGGTACCTCTAATGGTGGAGCCATCAGCTCATGGATTGTCGTACAACCATTTACTTGGGGGGTTGAACTAGGCTGGTTGAAAAATTAGGTAATCAAGGTAGATAAATAAGGCCACGGGAACGGTGGGTGAGCTAGTCCAGTGGCTCAGTTCCCTTTCCTCCCTGAAGATGCTGCAGGGATTTGATGAATAAGGACTCACAGCCCATCGTCTGGCAGCTGTGGTAGGCACTCTTCTGAAACAGCTGGAGTTTAATGTGACAATCAAAAGAGAAGTTGCTGCCTCAGGAAATACTTTGCCTTTGACTGATTGTTGAATGGCTGGCAAATTAATTTTGGCACCTTTCCCTAAGTCATTTTGGTCCCATCCCTTCATTTTTCTGCTGGGATGTATTCACATTTATGCTTAAAAAAAAAAAAAGTACATTGACAACACAAATGTGGAGAACAGCATGTACTATTTTCGGAAAGTGGCTGTAGGCTGGGATGGTTCCATTTTGTAGAATAGAAATGATGCCGTCATGCTCTGCAAGGAGGCCTAAACTCCTTTCAGCTCTATTAAAAATCAATATTATTTCTCGCTGACCTCTCACAAAGTCATGGGCTCCAGGGTTTACAACTTTAAGTACTTGAGGACTTAAATATCAGCATCTGTTCTGATATTTTCCCCTTACATACATATATACAGCCAACCTTCCTGCCCTCAGCCCCAAATCCTAGCACCCCTACTTCCCTATGTATTTACACTGTCATCTCTAGCAAGAGGTATGAATTATGGAAGGCGGCTAAGAGCATGAGCTATTTGTATCACTAATTGGCTTTGTGACCTTCAGTGGGTTATTTAACCTCTCTGAGCCTCAGTTTTGTCATCTCTTAAAAGAGAATCATAGCGACCACTTGCTCCGCCCTCTCCAGATCTCTTTGTACACTGTCGTTTATCTCTGTGTTAAGCACAAGTATTTTAAACTCAACGTACAAGTATTTTACACATATTTTTCCTTTCCTAAGAATGCATGACGAAGATAAAAGGAATGTGCACTTTTGGTTTTTGCCTTTTCAAAATAAGTCAAAGCTGTCATGCTTGAGACATAGAAGGTAAACCTTAGTAAGAAGTGATACTTGAAGCCCTTACCTTGGGATGAAGATTGCGATTCCCTTGCTTCAGTTTGTGACTCTGGTGTCATCAGGTTGGGTGCTTGCTCCCTGACTCTCCTGATGTGATTGGCCTATACTCGTTCTATCACAACTGTCATTCCTGCCCTAAGGATTAAAGAGTCTCAGTAGTAATGAATTACTGAGTCGTCTGCTCTTATGTTGTACATATGGGATTTTTTAAAAAATTTAATTGTGGTAAAATACATACAAAATTTTCCACCTTAACCATTTTTAAGTGCTTTTTGGTGGTCTTTGTGTAGAACATTTATCAGAAATCTGAAAAGCATGTTGAGTTATCTATATGAAAATAGTGTTAAAAGATACGGAAATCTTAAAGAGTGACGACAATGAATTTCAACTCCTCGGCAGTTATTCAGTCCATTCAGTGCTACCATATCTAGCTTTGTTGATCCAGTCTGAGAATGTGCACATGAATGTGGAAGAGGCATTTTGCTTTCTAGAAAAGTTTCAGTACATTTTTTCCAGCTTTTTGACTTTCAACCCTCAAGCATTTCAAATCAGCTACAAAGGCAAACTCGCAGGAAGGGAAATGTGGAAAAAATCAGTAAAAGTCAGCTATATCTGGTCAGATGTATCTTAGCCAGGTGTATCTGGTGCTTTTCCCAGCAAAGAGAGAAACATGGGAAAATAAATACCAATTTAAATAGGATTTAATCAGTAGTTAGAATGGGTCCTAAGATACAGAATATGCTCAATAAATATTTGCTGAATGAATAAATCAATAGAACAATTTTTGCTAAGTTCAAAACAAACATGAATAATATTGTTATCCTATAAATAATCTGTTTCTCTCATTTAAAAAGTTTAGTAATTAACCTACGATTCAAGTTGGTCTAACGGGTAGTTCCATTAGGATATAGTGGTATGAAAATACCAACCATAACTAAAAGAACCATATTAAAATCATATTAATTGAGGAATACCACCAGCAATAAAAAATCATTGAGATAAAGGTTCATATTTTCATTTTTTTTTGAAAATCCATTGTAATATTTGAATGAGCAACTTAAGGAACACATTATAAAAGGAATGTGTTTGCTAAAAGAATAGGTTGACTTCTTTCACTTCATTGAATACTGTTTGCCCGTAAGTAAAGCTCTACTATGAAGACTTATAATTGGCAATCCCTGATTTGGTATCCTCCTTACAAATAAAACAAATTGTGATAATATAATGCCCCAAGTATTCCATATTTCAAATTATTTAGTAATGCAGACTAGGCTTTCTTCAAATTAATTAGAATTAATGACCTTGGCTTATGAAGTCAAGCCTATCTTTTATTTGAAAAAATAGTTGAAATCTTATGATTTGAGGAAATTAAAACGTTCATGCTTATCTAAACACATTGCAGTTAATTTTTAAAATCATGCGGTTTAGCAGTAGAAATGGTTGAGTGCCTTTTTTTTTTAAGACCCCACTCTGGGGAAGACCAATTTGTAGATAAACAACCCAGGCCCGGCAGCATTGCATAGCTAATGTCTAATGTGTGGGAGGAGGTTAGAAGCAGCTCAAACTAATGAGGTTACCCCACATAATCTAACCACTCAGACTGAGTATAAAGCCGACAAATAGCACAGAATCAGGGAACATCAATTTATTTCTAAATGATTCCTGGTTTTTGTATTACAGAGTATCACCAAGTAGATTGTAGGTGTGCATGTCCCATTGTTTCCTAGGCTCTTTCAACTTCAAGCATTGCATTTCCCCCAGTTTAGTGACTATTGGGCCCTAGGGAAGATGCCTTTTAATTCAGCATCTGCGTGAGATGAGCCACTTCCGGGTTGTCTGGGAAACTCCCTTTCATCCCCCACCCTTATCCAACCTGCAGTGGAAATGAACGTGGGAGGCAGCTGCTTACAGATACCCAGGGATCACCCAGCCTGCCTGCCTGCCATGGGAATCTGTGAGAACCCAAGCTCCCAGAGGGGCTAAACATTCTTGTTGTTATTCACATTATAATTTTTTAAAGATTGATTCCAAGGTAAAATCCTTCCAGAAATGCCTAGCCTAAAGAGGGTTCTTGGGAAAAACAGTTGAACTTGATTAATTAGGGGAAAAAAAACCAACACATTTTGATGAAAACTGGGCTAAGACTGCTTTGAAACCACATTTTACTTTTCGTGATATTCAAGGTGGGTTTCGAAAAATCTTTTTTCCAAAGTACAAATAGATGTGTTGTTTCATTGTAATATATATGTACTCCTTATAAAACCTTCAGACAACACAGAAATCTATAGAGAAAAAAATGCCATTCTACATCTCAGATATAACAACTGTTAGTATTTTGATATAAAGCTTTCTAGATTTTTCTATGGCTTTACAAACATTCAGATAATTATAGAGTATTTTTAAAAAGCAGGACCAGACTATACACACTGTTTGGTACTGTGTTTTTTTAAACATAATTTCTATATGAACAGATACATGTATTTTCATCATAATTTTTAATTCTTCCCATTATTCCATTGTGTAAACGTCCTGTTTATGGTTATTTCCAATTTTCCATGAATAGAAAGGATGTTCTTATACACATGTTTTTATATACTTGTCTACCTATTCTTTGCTCTGAATACTTAAGATGGAATTGTCTAAAAGAGTATATACTTTTATAAATTTTGATAACAATTGTAAAATTTCTCTCCAGAAAGATTGTGTCTGTTTACCTGCCACCAATATTACCTGCCCACCAATATTATGGTGAGTGCCAATGACTCCACACCCCTTTAAATCATACAGGTTTAAAAAGCAGTGGTAGTTTAGAGGTATTCCTGGCCTATGAGTTCAGGGTCATGCAAAGCTCCCTGTGGGTGGTTGTGTTGTGTGTGTTCCTGGTGGCTGAAGGTCACCATCACAAAACCAGTGCATTCACTTGTTTGAAAGCTATTGGGACTCAAGTTTTCCTTTTATGGCCTACTGTCATATCTCAAACCCTCCTCTTTTGTTCCTGTGTTTTAGATTGAGGAAGACACGTGGCAGAAATACTACTTGGAAGGAGTCTCTAATGAAATGTACACAGAATATCTCTCCAGTGCCTTCGTGGGTCTGTCTTTCCCTACTGTTTGTGAGTAAGTGACCATCACCGTATACTTTTTGGCTCTCAGGGATATGTGATGTACTCCTAGCAGGAAAGACACCCCACCTCTGTGCAGCAGAGTTGGAGCACTCGACAATTACCAAGGGTGTGCTGTGTGCTCAGCCTTGTGTGATGCACAGGAAGGCGGGTCTTTATATGGCCGCTGCCCTGGGCATTTCTTCTAGACCTACTTTTCCCTCCAGTCCTGAGCATCTCCGGCTTGGATCCATCATTTGTACTAAATTATAAACTGCAGTTTTCCTGCATGTCTTGAATTATGCCATTGTGACGTAGACACATTTATGAAGGGAGGTATGAACCCATGCCTCTCTGATTTTACCAGGGCAAAAACAAATCTTGCTAGCCCCTTGATGAAAGGAATTTTAATCTCTCTTGCATATAATTCAAATCATAGAGACATCAGAGAAGCCACTGTTCAAAGTACGTCCGCAATTTGTTGAGGAAATGCAGAACCACATGTATCAGAAGGAAGCCTTGAAAAAGTCCTTAGCAATTTAGGCCTCGAGTGGACAACTGCCATGTTATCATAATAAGAAAGCTTAGCTTCTCCTGGTATTGGCTTAGCAGGATAGATTTGAGCAAGGGCAGCCCCTGCCACTCGAGATAGAATGGATGGTCACCTGTGGGGTATGAGCTCAGGAGCTCCAGGGGTCACTGACCCTTAGAACCTTCCACCATGACAGTGCTTCAGATTCTTAGAATCTCAGATGTTGGGTTTAAGTCAAAGAGGGGTTTTGTTCCTTGTGAAACACAAACTCCTAGAGAATGCTGAGACATTCAGTCTGACCCATTGAAACCTTAGCAAAGGATTTGATAAACTGGGTCTCACGGACAAAAACTGGGAAGAAAGAGGGGGAATCTGGGAACCCATTGGGCCGAGGAAGGAAAGCTGTTTCCTTGTGCCGTCTGCCCACAAACCAAACCAACCTTCTGAAAAGGGAGGTCTGAGGATGGTCCTGAGGCTCTTGAGTCCCCCTGTCTCATAGTTTTCTGTTCTGTGCACAGCAGAGAGGGGCTGGAACACCTGGTAGCTTGGGGCTTACCTGGAGACCTGTCAGTGAACACAGCAGATGCATTCAGTCTGTCCCTGGGCCCAGACCCTGAGCAATCCAAAATGGTTTGGCTGTTTACTGAAATTTCTCACCCTGTCTTTAAGAGAAAGTTTAAATGCTAAATGGACTGGAAAAGTGAATAGGTAATTGATTCGGAAAGAGTTATTTTCTGAAAATGGATGCCCTCTTGTAACTCCTATGTGTTCCTGTCTTTGAAAGCTATTTCTCTTTCTGCCACAGAAAGAAGTTAACCATTCAGAGGCCTTGGGTCCTGAAACACTGAGTCTGTCCCTGGGGATTTTATCCACCTTGGAGCTCGGCCTGTCTAGGATAGAAAGCCCAGGAGAATTCTGGACTTGTAATAGAAGCTGGTTCTAGAAAGAGGCAGTTGAGGCCTCCTTCATCTAATGTAAGGGTGGTATGGGCACACAGGAGACCTGACAATGCCTGGAGGGGTCCTATGGCATTGGGGGCATTAGTAAGGAGGATTAAAAGCCCTCTTCCTTGCTTGTTGGTTTTCCCTAGTTTGTCTGGTGTTTGTATCTAACACGAGTGCTCCCTTGAAAGCCTGCTTCCCCACTGCTTCTTTTATTCTGCTCCTGGGAGCCACATTGGTTCATAAGAGTATTAAACTGTAGGGTTAGGACTGCTTTCCCTAGAAGCTGCAACTGGGTTGCCCACAGTGTAAATTTGACTCACAGATTTGCCCCCTGTAGTATTCAATTTCTTAAAAGTTAGTTGCCAGTATTTCAAAAGAGTGGTTTTTCACATAAAAACTAGAGTTCTGGCCTTTCTTGAAAATCCGATGAGCTGACACTGGACTTGCATTTCTACTGAATGCAGACTGGCCCCAGTTTGCTCTAAAGTAGGGATTAGTGTACGTCCTTCCCTCCATGATGTCCAACACCAAGCCAGATCTGCGTTCTCATCCCAGGCCTAGCCCCCTGCACGGGTAAGCTTGCGAACTGTGACCCATTGGGTGGTGTGAAGCTTCACTGCCCTTCCTAGCCAGCTCAAGAGCTGGACACTAGTGTCTGCTGTAAATATTTCCCTTAATTGAGTTTCATGGTTAGAACATGTCCCGAGGAGAAGCAATTCCCTCAGACACATCCTGTTGTCTGAGAATGTAGCATTTGTTCGGTACAGCTTCTGAAATACAATAAAACAACAACAGAAAATTCTGATGTGAACGAGAATATGTTCAACTTAGTGGTTTCTTCGTTTAACACAATGATACAGCAGAGGTAGAAATCATCAATCACGAAAGGACGTTTAATGAGATTTAGGAACATCCCCAAACATTGAAGCTCTCCTCAAGCATTTGATTATCTGGAGGCTTAATTATCTGTGTTTTCTACTTTAAATTAAAGAAAAGCCATAACTCAAAGTTACCAGCAGTTTAATGATAACACTCTTCAATTCAGGTTAATTAAAGCACAGCCGTAATTAGAGTGTAGTGTTGTATATCACCAGCCTGGCACATAAGTATTTTCATTACAGTAAGAATTGGCTATTCAATTTCAAGATGACATAAAGGACGCCAAAATATATTTTAAGCTGGTTCACGTAGACAAAAAAGAATTGGGGAATATTCTGGGTGTAATAAAGCACAGATAAAATATACAGATTTGCAGAGCAGTTTCTGTAATTATGCACTGCATTAAAACAATATGCAGCCCATAATGTCTCATTGCATGAAAAGAAATAAATTTGCTCTTCCCCTGGGCTGGCAGAATGTCCCCTTGCAGACTGGGATCACGCACCAGAGAGCTTGGAGTTCCCTTAGAAGCTGGGAAAGTCATTCTGTGGAAAGACAAGGGGGCAGGGTAAATAGGTGAAATTTGAGGTCTTTTCCCAAGAGAACAGAATGGCAGAGGAAGAGAGGCAGGAGGGGCGGAAGCCCCCAGGCCCAAGGCAAGCTTTTCAGAAATTGCACGCAGAGAAAGGTTCCCTCTTGCCCAAGGACGTGCGCACCAGCTGTATATTTTGACTTCCTTGCACCAGCTGTTTGGCTTCATCGCATGTCTCACCAGAAGATGTTTTGTTCCCCAAACAGTAACTAATTTAGATGAAATGAAGTACCATTTCTAAATGTTTCATGTACATTTTCTTATTTAAGCCTCACAGCAATTCTGGGATGTTTCGATTGACATCGCCATCCCTGGCTTACAAATGAGGCCAGTGAAACTCAAAGGACGTTGGTGCCTCTTCCCAAGGCACCTAGCAGACGACTTCCAGAACCAGTGCTCCATGTTGGGGCCTCTGCAGTTGGGAGCAGCGTGGAGTAGCTGCTACTTGAAGCCCGGCTAATTAAGAATCTCCTGGGGAGCTTATTAAATGGAGAGGTTTCTCAGCTACATCTCCAGAGTTTAATATCTGGGGTGAGGTCCCCAAATCTGCATTTTTTACAAGCAAGTCAGGTGATTCTGATTCAAAGTTTGCTGACTGGGAACCCCCTGTCAATCCCATTCCTTCGCACAGCTGGTTGGTGTAACCTCTTCTTAGTCCCCACATTGGGCACAGACACTGGAATATTTCTCTCTGGTTTTAGCCAAATCCTAGAATTGTGGGTGGGCCACATCTTGTGAGCTAGTGTTCAGATTCGGAGCTTTGGGTGAGCTCCCCTGCCGTCATTCCTTCTCCACGTAGCCTATGCTGCAATCTACATAGGAGGGACACTGCACTCGACCACGCCAGGCAAACCACTGACTGCTCTCCCCGCTCCCCAAGCCTAATCCAGATTGGTATAGGAAGAAGACGTGGGGCACTGAGCCCTTTAATGGTCTCGGTTATGTTTCCACCGGAGTTCGTGAAAGCAGTGTTGGACTGGGGAGAGCAGAGAAGCACTCAATGCAGAGAAGCAGGTGGAAACAAGGATGCAGCCCCTAAAGACCTCTTGGCCTTGTTGGAGGTCGTGGCGGGCACGCCCTGGATGTTCCCCAGAATGCCCTTAGGCTGCTTCTTCCCAGGGCCAGCAACTCCTGAGCATTTCCCCTTGGTTTTGCATAGCTGGGTCTGTGTGGCAGTAAAGCAAGGCAAAGGAGCTTCGGGATCTGTAAGAGCGGGTGCCATCCACTGTTCTCTGAACACCAGAACACCGCCTGCCTCTTTTTCTTCCCAGGCGCGCCTTCCTCAGCTGGTGACTGTGGAGGGTGCAGATGGCCAGCACCAAGCCTGCAGGAAGCGAGGGGTTGGGGTGTGAGGCCATGTTTGCCACTAAAAAGCATCTTGTTTTTGCGTGATTCCCATAATACATTGCTGAGTGATGCCATGGAGTCTGAGCTATGGAATTCCAAAGACCAGGGGTCAAACCCCGGGATATGTGATTTGGGACAAAATTTTTGGTTTCTGCACACCTCCTACCTTTGATAGTTACCAGCTGCCTGACCTTTGACTTGGAACTTACCCCAAGTTTCTTCATCTTGGAAATAGGAATGCCATTACTTATCTCTCAGAACCAGCTAATGTCCTGTTCTCCTCTCTCACCTGTCCTCTTCCTACGACCCCTCCATCCTGCCTCATCAAATATCGTGTAAGCACTGAGAAGGGAAGTAGTACACTGTGGCATTTTCAGGTTATATTTACGCTTCTTACACGTTAGAAAATTCTCCCATTGGTCAATTGAGTAGATATTTAATGAATGTGGGATATTTGTGCCAGTGTGCCAGGCAGGATGCCATCTCGAGAGGAACCTGTAATTAGAGTTGATCAAATATATATGCACAGTAGAAGAGTAATAAGAGTACTTACAAATGCCAGGTAAAGGATTCTGTTTCCCCACAGTGGCTGCCTTCTGAGAGTTTCCAGTCTGGTTAAGAAAAGGAATGCCCGTCCTCAGGGAGAGCTAAGCACCTATTGACAAAGGTTTGATGGATGCAAACACTGAGGACAGATACTGAGAGTTCCAGGGAGAGAGGGCTTCCTGTAGGCTGGGGGTGACCAGGGGAGGCTTCCTGGAGGAGATGGCACTTGAACCGTGCCTTGTAAGGAGGTCGGATTCAGCGAGCGAATAAAGAGGGAAGAGGGGAGCTAAGTGGCGGGGACCAGAAGGCGGGGCTACACATTACCACACAGAACTCACTCAACACCCAGATCTCTTGGAGATTTTCCAACGAGAGCAAATTGGTTTCCCCTTTAGAGGAGAGAAGGAGACAAGTCAGATTTCTTTTGACATGTGATGTTTTCAGAGAGAGACAGCAATAGTGTTTATATCATGAGAACTAGCAAATGTGAGGAGCCCCCCCGAACCCCCCCAGATAGGAAAATGAGGGCCAAGGGGAGAGGAGGGACCAACGGGAGGAAACCACAGTTTCAGAGGTTCTGCTGCTTCAAAAACACCATGTTCCAGGTTCTGAACCTCACAGTGAGCATATTAGTTATTCATCACTTGCAAAATATAAAAGCTTAATTGTATCAGATTTTACAGCTCAGAGGGAATTAGGACAAAAGATGTATTTAAAGATGGATGGTGTGTGTCTTTGTCCCCCTGCAGCTTGATGGAACAGTTAAAATTCAGGTCTGATGTGGAGCAGTGAATGCCTGGGTAACTTGGGGAACTCGGAGATCTTCACTGTGCTTCACTCCCCTTAATCCCTGGTGCTCGCGTCGATACTTCTGTGCTGGTTTAAAACACTGGGAGCCAGGAATGGGGGGTTCTCCATTCCTTCTTCTACTGGCCTTCAGGGTGCCTTAAACATGCAGAGAATCATGCTTTCATCCTGTGTTGTTTTTCATGGGCAGGTCTTTCCAATGAAGCCCCTTGAAGAAGTTTAAGCCTACCTAGAGAAAAAAGCTGGGTCTCCTGCCCAGTGAAAACTACAGCTAGTTTGACTTGAGTTCTGTGACAGCATTAGTCTTTAGAGATAGACGTTTGAATTTGAACATAGAGCAGAAAGAAGCTGGCAGACCCGATGGTTATATGATAGATTTATTTAGCCTGGCTACAGAAATGAGCGTTTCATGAGAATTTATGGAGAGCCTCAAGTCTCCACTTTAAAAATTATTTCTTCCTCAAAGAACTAGCCCTATTCATCCAATTATTTTGAGGGTCTTGTAATAAGAACTGAACATATAGGAACACAGATAGGAATACAATATTTATGAGTATTTCTACTACAGGGACCTGGAAGGTGACTAATAATCATTCCACATGCTGGTGAATAAACCGGTGATCATAAAATCTATGAGAACCCTTAGTGGAAGGCTACCGAGGCAGTGGCAGGTCTAGAATTCTCTACAGGAGGGGTCCGGGAGGCAGTCCAGCTGCAGATGGGCTGGGTGCTAGGGGCTTGACTTGATGCTGGGTATGCATAGCAAACACACAGTTTGCATTTTATGTGTCTGATTATTAATAATAGCAAAGCTTTCTAAAATGCATTTATTTCCATTTTACACAAATGCTAATTGACCATAGAAAAGAATGTAATTATTTTTAAATTTAAGTGTTTTAGGTTAGTGGAGATATTGAAAGAGAGAGAGAGAGAATATGAAGGTAAGGGTGTTCCTGAAGCCTGCTCACTCCACCTCTGTCAAAGCTACAGGGAAATGGAATCGGAACATCTCCGTGAGCATTTTAAATCATGAATCACTTCCATTTTGTTGGTGCTGAGTCTTACAAATCCCACTGTTTTCAAATTTTCTCTAACTAGATGTTTCCATTTCAAGGGCCTATCATTTAAAATCAAGGCTCCTAACAGTGAATCATTTTCATTCTAGCCCCTAGATCCTAAAGATCTCATTACCCACTGCCGAGTATTTACATCTGCACCAATCTGATTACATGCCTCAGTCAGCCTGACATGCCAGGGTCCCTCTGGATAACGGAAGGGGGGTGGCATTTGGGGTGAGCTGGGTATGAAGGCCCAGTGAGAGCTGCCCCTTCTGTCCTCACCCCCCTCACTTCTGGGGGGTCATGTTCAGCTGCCCCAAGCCCCATATTTTCATATTCTTCCTGAGCACAGAAGGTGCAAACTCTACGACCGGTTTCTATGCTTAAGTCACAGCAGCAAGCAATCTTTCTAGTCAAGGTGGCTGATTTGATGGCAAGAACGCTTTATTTCCCTCTGCGTAGGTAGAAACAGTTGGACTCTAGTTCTTAAGAGCCTTTGCTTAGGAACATCTGGGTTGAAACTACTATAGTTAACAGATGATGCTGGCAGTTAAAAAAAAGAAGGCTTTGTATAATGTCGTCAAATTTGGTAGACCTCTACTTAATAATTATCAAGAAAACAATCTTACTTGTTATTACAACAGTTTTATTGCAGATTGCTAGTTTAAGACCTTTTTGTGACAAGTGGCATTTTTTTTTCTTGGGAAAAAAGTCATTTCTGTTCCCCTGTAATTATTTTTGCAGCCAGCAACAACTTCCTGCATTGGACATATTGGGACATTTTATTTTAGAAACCAAGAATTAAATTCTTGCTAGCTTATGGCTGATTTCATCCTGTTTATCACATTGTGAAAGCTTTCTTGCTTCTTTCTTATACTCTACCTCACACTAGTCCTCCTTCCCCGCCTCCCCCGCCAAGCCCCCGCCCTTCCCCAGTCCTGTATACATTTAAACACTGTAGACTGAGTAAAACCGTAGAAAGACTGAGTAAAACGTAGAAAGATTGGATGAGCAAAGCCCATTTTGCGTTACCAAAAAAGGGGTTTGAATGCTGCAAGTAAATGTTCAATCTCAGGACATCAATTCTGGGTAGTCTGAAGGCACGTTCTTGGGGGGCAAACCCCTTGTAACAGGATTTGTAGAGAGTTCCAAGGAGGACCCACTGTCTGTACCTTAGACTTGTACTTACATGGCGGCACAGTGGGTCGAAGGCAAAGATTAGATTCCCAGAGCACATTGCTGCTGTTATTTCCTTCTACACCTTTTTTCCCTAACCTATCTGTTTCTAACAAACAAGTGAAGAAGCATCTTGTTGCACGATTCTGTACTCACGTAGAGCCTTCTCTGCCTAAAGTAGACTTTCCTAGTTTACCACCTTATCTCTTCTGTATTTTTCCAGCAACTCATGAGGTTCTGCTCCCCATCCTTTCATACGTTTATTTAATCAGCATCTATTGAAAGCTTATGCTTTGCACTTTGCAAAATGCCAGGGAGACAAAGCGTGTGTCTTGCACTAAAGAAGTTCGATCTAGAGGGCAGAGAGATGAGTAAATAAATGATTACCACACAGTGCCACCCCCACTCCCCTCTTTACTCATCTTTGATCTGCCCTTCCCCACTGGACCCCCAACAGGAGCCGCACCTCTCCTGCAGCCTTAAGCCCACTACTCTGACATTGGCCAACTTTCTGTGGCGTAATCTAACATAAAAACTGATTTTAACAAGGAGAGACATAGTTCTGTTTCTAGAGTAAATTACAAATTACTCAAGACTGGTAGCTTGCAAACATCCAGATGATGTTCTTCGAGCAGGGATTAAAAACTTAGATGCCTATAGAGGGCAGGCAGTTAGCAACCAAGAGTGAAGAGTGAGGAGGTCGGGGGCATTAGGGAGTGGTGGGGACTGTGGCACATTGGAGAGCACATGTCCCATCCAGAGGGAAAAGTGCTTCCAAGCTCTAGTTCCTGTCGGCCATGCAAAATGTAGCTTCTGATTTATCAAGGGAAGCTAAAAAGCTAGTTTTCATATGAAGTCACCTGTTGGTATCTAATTCCAGTTTTTAAAAAATACTTTACTGACCGGACAGAACATGGCTGCACGTTGGGCTTCTGACCACCACTTCATTTCCTCCACGTTTATGAGAAACATCTGTTTAGCACTCTGCATGGAGACTTGATTTCCACTTTTGACATTTCTGCACAAAAGTTGTTTAACCTTGGACAGAGTGCTTGATTTCCACTTTTGACCTTCTATGTAAAGGCCATTTGATCTCGAGCAAGTAACTTTCCCATCAGTTTGTCATCTGTATGAGATGGGCAGGGTCAGTCAGTCCAAAAGGGCCTGAGTCTGAAAATCTGTGGTGGTGGCACTGTTTGTGTATAATCATTTTGTTTACACCAGTCTGTCCCTCTCCTCTTTGTCCCTTGGGCCAGGGAGCAAAGACGTGTTTTGGGTCAAAGAGCTTCTTAAAAAGAGGCTTCTATAAAACACAATAGAAGCATCTTCGATAGGAATTTGAAAGTTATGAAGGAAGACTCGGATCTGCTGGTCCGCCTCCTGCTAGGTTGTGAATGTGCACCAGGCCACACAGGTTTTATTCCCTGGTCTAGGATCAGGTTGTTAAAGCAATTACGGTCCTTGATCCTGTGAACCAGCAGAATCCCACATCGAGGTGGTCGTTGCTCATAGGATATCAGCAAAGTGGCCTCTTCATGATCCGTGCTAAGTTCAGATCAGAATTCTCCTTGAGTTTTTGGCATTTGGCTGCTATTGACGTTAGAAAGTGTTACTTAATCTTAATAATTTGGTTCAACAAATATTATGTAAGCCATCTGAAATGTTAAACAATTTAAGCTCCAGAAGTAATAGCCCCATAAAGGGTGTGTGTTGGCGGTGCTCTATGGGACATAAATTAAGAAGAGCATTTTCCTAGCTGTAGTTGGATACATGGGTTGGTGTTTCAGGAAAATGCATGATCAGCACAAAACCCAGGTCATTAGAGTGCTGGAAGGAATCAGAAAACCTGCAAATCACAGGGAGGGCCCAAGTACGCCTGGATGGGAGTGGTCCTTTGAAATCTGACTGTTGAAGGCAATATGGGGGATCTTGACCTCACATGTAGGAAGGAGCAATTGCTCTTTTTCCCACCACAGAGCGTGAGGCCTTCAGCAGCATTTTACCTGTAAGCGGCACATCCACAAGTCCAGCACATCTGATTATGGCACCTTGCTAGTGAAAAGCAGCCCAGAGCTTCCCATTCCACTTGGAATCAGCTGCAGACTCCTTGCCATAGCCAGCAAAGTCCTCATGACGCTGCTGCTGCCTAGCTTCCTGACGCAGGTATCCTCATACTCGACTTTGCTCAGTCGGCTGCCACCTTGATGGCCGTATGGCTGGTCCTCAGACACCCCGACTTCGTTCCTGCCTCAGCTCCCTTGCACTTGCTGTTTCCACTCCCTAGAATGCTCTTTCCCCAGAGCCTCGCGTTGCCTGCTTCTTCTCATCACTCTCCAGGCCTCTTTGCTTTAGCGTCACTTCCTCCCAATGGTCCTCCTGGACCATCGCAGATGACAGACCTTCCCAGTTACTCTTTGTCCTCGTAGGTGTTTTATTTCCGGCACAATACTTGTCCTCATCTGGAACTTTATTATTTATTCACTTGTATGTTTGCCTATTGCCTCTCTCTCCTGATACCAAACAGGCTTCCCTGGGGAAGAAGATGTACTGCTGAGTACTAGCTGGGACCTTGGCAAGTCTTTCTGAGTCTTGCTTTCATCTCCTGTAAAATGGAGATATCAATGACTAACTGGGGTAATGTCCACTCTTAGGGATATCGGGGGCATTACATGAAGGCATCAAGGAAGGCCCTGACCTGTGACCCAGCACCTCCTCCCCCTTACCATGCTGGAACTAAATAACCATTAACTCATTTCTCAGTCTATCAGTCAACCGATCTTTTATTATCAAAGCCTTGAGAACATAAGTGATGATGCCCATTGTGGAAACAGAACTATGTATATAATTCTTTCTGTGCGTATGTGAGCTTTTATTTCTGTGAGTATATCAATATGTATTTTCACCTAACCGTATCATATTATTTACACATTTGTACCTATATAATATTATTTGTTGATCTTATACCTGGAAACTTTCTTCAAAATGTCATTTTGAATGCTGATACACACCACGTTGGATCACACTTTATTTAACCATTGCCTTATTACTGGATATGTAACTGACCCTGTATAAATATTACTACATTGATTGTTATACACAAGCATTTTATTGAGCCTTTTATTATTTTCTTATAATTGAACCCCAGTACGTGGAAATCATTTACTGAGCTTGTCTGTATTGGTAGTTCCGTTTACAGCACTGTGGGGAATTCCAAACAAGTCCAAAACTCTCAAAGTTATGCTGGTTGAGGAGACAAAGTTCAGACACATGAAACAATAGGGAGCCACCACAGCCAGAATCCGATTGACTAAAGGCTAGGTGACGTGCTTACAGACGAGGTTCTGGAGGAGTTCTGAGAATACAAAGAAAATCAGAGGGCGGCAGTAGCCAGAGAAGACCTGCAGGAGAGGTTAGGTTTGATGTGGGCCTCGGAGGATGGGTCGCGAAGAGAGAAGATGATCTGCATCAGTGAAGGCATGGCGGCAGGAATGAGCCAGCCTCAAAGCAGTCTGGGCTGCAGACAAGAGCAGTGGGCAGATGAGGTGAGACAGCTTGGATTGGCCAGGAGTGACGGGCCCGCACTCATGTGCTGGGCAGTTACCCGGAGGCTAAGGATTATGACCGTCATTCCGAGCACACAGGGGTCTGCTCAGAACAACAATATGAGCCATTTGTACAAAAGACCAAAATGGAATCCAAATAACAGGTCCAGCTGCTCCAAAGACCTCCCTCCCATGCCGTTAACATTTTACTACCCAACTGAGTAACTAATGGATCTGGCCCAGCATAAATCCCCAGGCACAAATTCCTGCCTGGGGTATGTGTCTGGACGTCCAGACCTGAGTGCAATTTGCACTTTGAACATTCAGCACCTTATCACTTGCGAGAAATCAGCTATAATGGAGAAGATGGGAGGTATTGCCCACAGCCTCTTCCCTGTGGCAGGGTGACTGTAGAACGAGGGTCCCTTGGAGAACAACTGCATTAGTTGATCGAAAGGTTGTAACAGTGTTTGTTACGTGGCTCTGGTTCTTCAGAAGCACTGACTGTGAGGTTTCTCCATCTCATTGCAGGCTGTGTTTTGTGAAGCTCAAGCTCCTAATGATAGCCATTGAGTACAAGTCCGCCAACCGAGAGAGCCGGTAAGTGACTCAGCATCCGGCTGACGTTCATGATGGTGAGAGTACTCTGGGGATGTTTGGTCTACTTCTTCTTCATTAGACATTATTTATTTGCTTGGAACCCTGATGCAACACGTCTCTGAGCTAGGGCACATTTCAAGGCGTGCTCAACCAGATACTGCTGTTTCTATCCCTGACCACCTGGCATACTGAGTCCCACTGGGCAGAGTATTTCTTCAGGGGAAAGGGATGAGACATTCAAATCTCCATGCGATCATGCCAAGTTTCACTTTTCACCCTGTGAGCATAAAACCGGGGACAGACACTGTTCTCTAACCCCCTTTTACTGTTGTGAGCACAAAGCAGGTGGACTCTGGCGTCCTTCACAGCAGGCATGGGGCCATGATACGAGATACGAGCTCTCTTGATAGCCAAATTACAAGCAGCCTATTGTGTACCGTATGTGCTTCTCCTGGTGCAACCGAAATCCAGGTGGCAGAATATCAGCTTCATGTAAATTAGCCAGGAGAGCAGAGCTCAGAGGCAGGAGCCCTCTTTACTTATTTATTTGGTACTTAATTATGTGCAAATCAGACTGATGAGGGACTGGGTCTGGTTGAAATAGATAACACCCCAGTCAATATATGAGTTCACACTGGAAAAAAAGGAAGCATCACATCAACGAGGAGTTTTGTGGATGGAATACTGTGTGTATTACAGATAGAATAGAGATGCTTTTTGTCCCCCCACCTCAGTTCTTATCAATGGTTTTGGAAGAAAGAGAACTCATTGAGAAAGGCTCCGGTTTTTATCCTCTGAAATGTGGTTTGTTCATAGTTGTAGTAAGTCTTCCTGTAGATCCCCAAGTGTAGAGCGCAGATACCCTCCAATACACACCTTAATCACTAAGCAGCGTGAAGGGCAAGACTAGAAGATTCCTGCTAGCATCATTTAAGGAGTTTTCATTTTCTGGATGAATGACGCAATAAAGGCAGACTTCCAGAGGTGCAATCTGTGTCTATGACCAAAAAACACTGGATTGTAAGAACGCCAATCCAATGTTCTCTGTTACCTTAACCACCAGATCAGATTGTTTGCGATCTGATCAAATGGTAAGCTATTTTGAAAATTCAAATCAACCAAAAGGAAGAAAACCATGGTAGATTTGGTGGCCATATGGTAGACCATGGCCATAGCAGATATCAACTATGTAGGTAGATGTACTTTTTTCTTTTCCATGTTGGCAAAGTTAAGAATATTATTTGCAAAAAACTGAGTGTCCTGGCTGTTTGCTGTTCAGCAGATAACTTGGATGTTTCTGGGACCGCTGCTTGCCCGTGTTGCTGCCAATAGTCAACTGTACCTGTCGAGGGGAAAATGTGTATCCTGGGTTTTTGCAAATGATATTCTTTGTATTGCAAAGTCAGTAAATCTTGGTGGAATTCAGTGTTCTCCCTTTATCACTTTTGTGCATCTCTCAAAAAAGTGTCATGATGCTGCTAATGCCAAATAGTATTTCTCCACCATTCTCGAATAATGTCATGGCAGGCGACTGTACCCTGAATGAACCTGGACCAGTCATCTCTCACCTGCCACTTTTTGGTCACAAGGAAGGAGAGAGAATGGCAGTTAATAGTTCAATGGGAATGCACTGTCACCATTCCAATAAAAACAACTCAGGTCTTCCCTGAAGACAGAATCTTTTCTTTCAATGACCCTCTAATTAATTCACAAATTGGAGTTTTCAACAAAGCCATTATTTTCAGGTAGAGTTTTTTAGATTTTTTTTCCCCCCCAGAAAAGGGTGAAAAGAACTTGTTTGGCTTTGTTTTGGCTTTCTGTGTTCCGTTGCCAGCTTTACTCCTCAAATGTGGCTTGGTCTCAGTGTGGAAGCTCATTGGTTCTTGTGGAAAAAGGTGTGTTTGAGGGAATGTGGATCACGCCTCTCTGAGAAAACACAAGACTTAGCAAACACAACATCCATGTTTAAAAGAATCGAGTGTCTGACCCTTCCTGAATAATAATTTTGATTTTTTTTCTTCGTTTAAAAATTTTCCATTTGTTTTCCTCTCACATTTTCTAAGTGCCCTGGTGTTAAAATTCGGAGAACTCCGCTTCTCCGTCCCACCCCCTTGCTTCCAGCCTGTGTGGAACGACCTACTTTGTAGTTTCACCGTATGATGATACTCTTGCCATGCTTTGCTGAAAAACCTTGTTTTCACATGCATCCTTCAAATGATTTGAAACAAAGGTTTTATTCCTTCTTTTCCCTCTGGTGTTAGTCAATTTATTATCAAATTGTTTGATTTTAAATTCTTTTCTTGTCGTTTTGCAGAAGCCGAAAGCGGTATGCACCCTTCGTTAACTTTCCACCCAACCTCCACCCTCTAGCTTCACTTCTAACCTCAGGATTAACCATTTGCCAAGACTTCAGGAAGATGGAGATTATATATATACATATATATGTATATGAATATATTATCTCATTTCCTTGTCCAGTGTGTATATATATATATATATATATATATATATATATATTTATATATGTATATTTATATATAAATCCCTCTCCAACTAGAGTACACAAAAATTGAAAGTAGCATATTGCATTTCTTGTTTGATTTGTTGATTCTTTTGGATGATGCACTAACTTCTTCGCAGGAAAGCTAAAAAAACAACAAAAAAAGGCACACTCCTGTTCTCAGTCATGGCACCAATGGTGGGAACAAATGCTGTTCAAGTTGAAAAGGAGGACACTGCTCTCCGGCCCTTGGTGTCTGTTTCTGTCCTGTCCTGATGTGTTCTGGTGTCCACCAGACTCTGTGGTACCATCTGTCTACATCCACATCCACATTCCCAGTGACCTCCTCTCCCCGTGTCCTGTTTCCAGTTTGTAGAGCAGAGTTTGTGTCCTTTTATCCACAAAACAGAGACCAAGCCCTTACACGTAACTCTTTTCCTTACGCTTGTTTTGATAACATTTTGCATATTTTCTTTCTTGGGCAGTACTCAGTACAGACTTAGGACACTGCTACTAAATAGCCAGATTAGCACATCTGATTTACTGAATGAGTAGTGTTTATCCAGATGAACTTACTGCTTTATGCTTTTCCTAGTGTGTTTGGGCATATTTCTTGATATAAAGTATCTGAATTTTCACCCTGTGACCTCACCCTGTTTTGCTGCTGTTATATGTTGCATGAAGCATGACCAAAGTCTCCTCAGTAGCTTTTTGGAAGAAACTTTTTGGGTTAACATTTCCCGTGTAGCTTTTCAATCATGCGTTCTCTAAGGAAGTATCGTTGAACATATACTATTGAGATGCCTATTTGTTCGTCTCCTCAAGAGTTGTTTTTCTCTATGGTTGTAATCACTGTCATATGTGTGTGTGTGTGTGTGTGTGTGTGTGTGTAACTCTTTCCAAAGTCAGATTCTTCTGTGATTTTTTGAGCAGATATGTGGACATAGACGTGGCTTCCTGTCAGTTTGGTATTATTAATAATGATCCAACTGCAAGAAGTTACTGCAACACTTTGCATCTTCAAAAGTCCACAGTGGTTGCACCTCTACTGTTGGCTTTTGGCCCTCGAGTCCTTTTCTCTTGTGGTGAAAGCATGTTGTGATGGAGGCATGACTTTTCCTAAAATGTAGCAGCAAGTGACATGGCTTGCTCCCAGAACCAAATATCCAGCATTGTCCTTTCCAAAGGAGCTCTCTCTTGCCCATCCTGTGTGGGCACTATTTTCCTTATAAGCAAATTCTATTTTAAAATGCCGTTTCTAAAATGATGGAGATGGAATCAGGACGCAAGTCCTGGTCCCTGTCATCGGTGGACCACAAGCGTGGTCATTTGAGTCTGATCAACTGGGAGCAATCTTTATGATGCTGTTTCTGTCAACGAGCTGAGCTCAAGTATATTGAAGCATGGAATACACACTGTGAAAAGTGTGTGTGTGTGTCTAGTTGCGTGGGACTCCGGCAGCATATATTTTCATGCCCAGAAAAAATGGAAAGTTCCAGAACGGCAATACGATGTAAGATTTGAAGTTTCCGGAGGCTGTGCCCTGTCACAGCCCATACACTGCAGGGCAGTGGTACTCCCTGAGAGGAGAAACAACTAATTCAAACAAAGTTCCACCCACATAGCAATGATATATAGTCTGGTGTGGTCAGAGAGGCCGCTTGCAGTGGCGTGATTCCTCTGGGCACAACACGAACTGAAGCCCTAGGTGATTCTTATTCTTTTGCTCTAGTTAATGAAGTCCCATTAGCTTGCTAGACACAGATATAATGACCATATTATCAAGTACAAACTGTGTTCTCATGTGAGTGATATTTCTGTAATTGCTCAGGGAATGGTACATTACCCCTACCTGAAATTGAGTGGGGAGGAGAGAGATACGCACCTGTCGTATGTATCTGTAATGGATAAAAGTGTCCTTTAAAAAATGTATGTTTCAGTTGCATCACTAATCATTGGTTGTCTTCCAAAGCAGCAAACAAGTGAAGTTTATGATAATCAAAGAAGAAATAACTAGATGTTTCCTCGTTGTTAGGCATAAGTGGTGGAGGAAGGGAATAAATCATTGCACCCCATCAAGCCCCAAATCTCCACCCTGACCCAAGTTCAGCAAAAGATACACAACGAAATGGGTGATAGCATGAGACCAGGCTCCTGGAGAAACGTGCTATGGACATTTCCCTGGTGGACTGAGTCCCGCTAGCCAGGTTCATGTGAATGTGCTTTATGTTTAGGAACACGTTTCAGGGCAAAGGGAGTGATGTTTTCAATATTGAAATCAATTGCTCCAACTCCCCAAGTGGCTAGCTGTTTATATATTTGTATATTTACATATTTATACTTAATATCTCTGGGATGTTGTTAGCTCACGTGCCACCCACTTAGAAGAGGTGTAACTGCAACTTGGTCTTTCAAAGAACAGCTGCGACTACCTTTCTCCTTACTGGACAGGGGAAAGAACACTTTTAGAATGGAGACCAATGACATGTTTTTCCCTCATGCCACAAATAGTTGAAAAATGCCTATTGCATGCAGGGCTCGAAGCTGGCTCCTATGAGAAACTTATTTATAAAAGTAAACTTAGTTATAGAAACAATATGATCATGCTTTTCACTCCTTTACTCAACTATGTGTCCCCTACAAAGAATGTGTAATTGCTCCATATCGGGGATGAGGAGTCGAAGAATCAGTTTCAACATTAGTCTGAGAGCAAAAGAAAAAGAGAGAGCCAGAATGCTTGGGGAAAGGACCACACCCGCTTTCTGCCTCCAGCTGTCACTGAATGTTTTCAGTTGAAATTAACAAGGTCATAGAATAAAGAAGATAATTTATAGGTTTTTTGAAATGAGGGAAAGTCCACTTTTGCCAAGAAGATGTCCCTATCGGAATGCTGCTAATTGATATATGGACGCTTTTCGCGGAGGTTTTCTTGATTCTTCACCTGACACATCTTGAAGTTTATCTCTGATAAGTGAGTGAATTAGACAAAACTGGAGCCAGAGACTGATTTAAAGTCATGCACAGGGAGGGAGACTTTTGGCAGTCATAAAAACAAACAAACTTAACATTGGGTATTTTAAGAGATCAAAGACCTTTGGGAAGATTTACATATTCCCATTAGGAAGTCAATAACATATTCTCAGGGTAGTAGGCACTTTGCAGGGGGAAAAAAATACTTCTGTCTAGGATCCTTATCTTTTCATATTTTCAAAAAGAGGAGGATTAATATTTCATTTAAACTTTCTGGATTTGGAATGTATATAGAAGACTTAATGTCTCAAATATCAAAAAGGGTAATATATTTCCTCCAAGAGTCTTTGAAACTTTGTACCCTTATACAGAGAGTATTATATGCAACGGTCCTCTGGAATCACGTGCCCGTGCTTCTTTACCAAACCCTTAACTATAATAAGTGGAATCCAGCACAGGGAACATCTTTCTGTATCTAGATTTCTTACCTTCATTATTCTCAAGAGGTGGGCTCCTTCTTTCCATCCCCACCCAGAAGGCTGCCTTAGCCTGATCTAGATATCTGCAAATGATGCCGCCCCACGCTCATATAGAGGTGATTTAAAGCCTCTCTCACCTCTATGCAGAAGAGAACAAGAGGACACCCTGGATTCATGTGGTCAGTGATGTCCTCGGAGGTGCTTTCTTTCAGAGCCTTCCACAGTCAGCCATAAGGTTTAAGGAACAGAGAGATACTCCCTTATACAGCCAAAAGCCAGTCCAAATTAGCCCATCTCCAGACATCTTGCAGGAATAAAATGTTTCAGATACTGCCATCAGTAAAAAGGTCTTTCAGTGCCAATAGGATGTTTCCTGGGTAGGTTCTTAGGACCAGGGACAAAATGGAGAGCTGTGATGCTGTGAGAGGTTATTTCTCTCTCGTGTAGCTATTGTAATTACCTTGCTTACTATTAATAGTGACTGTGTATTAAAGATCTACTATGTAGCAGTTACTTAGCACGTAGCATTTACTTACTCTCTTGGCCACTGTAAGCTAGTGATTATTCACCCCATTTTACAGATGAGGGCACTGAGGCTTAGTGGCATCCACATGCCCAAGTCCAGGACCTGAACCCACAGGCCTGACATGTGTACCTGCTTGCCTAACCAATATCAACACCAATATTGAACACAAATCTGCCTTCCGCCAGTGCCCAAATCTTTCCTCTCCACCACACTGACTTGACTAAAGCAAGCTTGAGGGCTGTAATACGTGATCTCAGCCTGGAGTGTCCGGAGTGACAATCCCAAATTCTCACTCTAGGCCAGTTTTTGTTCACTGTTGATAAAGAACACAGGAAATGAAAAGAAACTTTTAATTGGTAGGAACCTCACTGTACCACCATGCCACAGTAGGATCGATCATTGCAGTGCAATTAACGAAGCACAAAATGTAAAAAAGGGAAACCGGGTTCTGTGTGAGCTTTGTTTGGTGCATATATGTCACCAAGACATTGATGAGTGTCAGATTTCCACTTTGGAATTGCATTATTGAAATTATGAAATTTTTGTTTTCACTCAGAAGCTTATTTTACACTTATATGAATTCATGTCAATATGTAGCATTTTCCAACTTTAGCAAATTAGCTCCTTTAGAGTCCAGAAGTATCCGGAATTTTTCATTATGTCATTGTCCATGATTCTGGAGTGTACAGTTCTTCACCTTGTAAGTTCGTCTCAAATGGCCAGGATGTTTTATTAATAGCCGTGTATTACATTTCATGGGGACAGCTAAGGAAAATATGATAATTCCATTGAAAATGAAACACCCTTTTCATTTTTTTTTGGCAATAATGAATAATAAAAGGAACAATAACCAATAGGCCTTGAGCTTTCTATCTGTTATCTTGGTTCATCTTCTGAAGAAAGACTACAATTATTGTTATCCCAATCATCTAGGTGGAGAAATTGAGTTCCAGGGAGGTTTAGTCATTTGCCCAAAGTCAGCTACTGAATGGCTATGCTGGAATTTGGACTCGGTTTCTGCTTGCAGAGACAGGGTGTGTAAGAACTGCCTTGGAGTAAAAAGGGCGTAAGAAAGTGTGCAAAATCCACAATGCTGCCTTTCTAAAACATCACATTTAATTGGCTTTAGAAAGGAATCTGTCCAAACAGTGTATGCTCTGACCCTTTTCTCCTCATGATCATGAAAAGTCAGAGGGCTGTTACACGAACGTGATGAGTTGGTGGAGGAAGTATCTGGAAGGCAGTGCTATCCTTTGCAAGCTGCGCTATTAGTGTGGCCTGCTGCTGCCCGATTTGTGAGGAATCTTATTGGTGCCTGTGGTTCTTGGGCAGAAGAGTCAAATCTTCGTGGACTCTTGCTATTATTTCGTGTTAATAATAGCGATGACACAGGATTGGTTTCCTTCTGTCAGGTCTTGTTATGGGTAATAGTGGATGTTCTTGTGACCACAACAATTATTTTTCAATAATGATCTACTCACTTCTCCCAACAGAACAAAAGTTCGTCTGGGTCCTTCCTGTATTGCTACAGATGCGTCATTCTGTCGGCCGCAGCACTTTTCTGGAATGGTTTTACCAGCAGAAAAGGATTGCATGTTAATCACCCTCCTCCATTTTGATTGTTTTAGACAGTTAAGGACTTCCGTTAGCCTGATTCCAAACATCTATTACACTAAACACCCACTTTTCAGATCAAAGACTCCCTGCACTGTATCTGTTGCTGCACGTAAGAGTCCCTAAATTGCATATCCGTTCAGCCCAAAGCCTCGTCTCAGTCTGTGCACAGTATTCCTGGATTCTGCTTTTAATCTGCAGAAAATCGAGCTTGTTTGTTTCTCCATTTATTAGATTATGACATGTTTATCTCTTCTGTCAATCCAAACACAACTTGGTCAACTAATCTATTTACCCCGCTTTGAAATAGGGCAGTGTATCTCTAAGTTCATGCTTCCCTGCGGGGGAGTTTTTAGTGATAATTTGCATTTGTTTTCTAATTACAATTTACCCTGATCAGGACGTACTAGACACGCACCTTCTTCGAATACGCCCATATGTTTTTATAAACAGCAGACTGGAATAATTGAGTATTTCCAATCACTGGTATTTTTCTTTTTCACTGTTCTGGTAGACCTAACTATTTCTACATGGGTTGCGCATGGAATCTACTTCCGTGTGCTTATCAGTGACATGCAGATGTTCTGTCTGCTTCTGCCTTGGTTATGGGTGTTTTGTACCATTCCCTGCAGTGACATGTGGTGTGTATACACGTATGTTCCTGTATGCATATAGGGGTCCCATTAATGCTCTGTCATCTAACAGAAAATTGGTGTAGCAATAGCTTTATTAGACTAATAACGCTCGGTGTTGACCATCAACAGCAGTTTCCAAAGGGGTACACTATTAGGAATTTTGCTGCAAATCAGAAGCCTGTGATGGCAACCCCATTATACAAACCTGGCCCTAAAACCTAGATTTGCTTTGATTTCTGCAACTGGGAGTATGCCAACCTGGGAACTGAGCAGCTGAGCTTTATGATGGCATTATCCAATTAAATGTGTGGGACACTAGACAACAGGCTCTGGGCAAAATCTTTAGGGAAAGCATTAGACTAGTGGGCCCCCTATAGAATTAACAGTATGGTATAGCTTTTAAGGTTTTACTTGGAACGTGACCTCACAAATGTGTCTTCTTTGTTTGTTTTTGTTCACTGAGCAGTATATTAATTAATCCTGGAAACCATCTTAAGATCCAAGAAGGTACTTTAGGATTTTTCATCGCAAGTGATGCCAAAGAAGTTAAAAGGTAAGAGTTTATTTTCACCTGCCTTCTTTTCTATTCAAGCCATGGGTATCTTCAGTCGCCCATGTGGGCATGCTTCCATATGTACAGGGCCCTAACTTCCAAACTTCTTAACATGTCTGTGAGCATCGAACAGTGCCAAATCTTAGGAAAAAGAGATTGTACTTTCAAATGCTTCCATGCACTCCTCTTCACATGATGAATTCCACATCTTTGAATTAGAATAACACTTTAGAAGTAAGAGGGCCCAGTTACTTGTCCCTTCATTTCCCAAGGGAAGAAACAGAATTCCAGAGAGCCCAGTGATTGTTCAAGGTCACCCTGATGCTTAGTAACTCATAACAACATAACACAGGACAACTGGTTCCTCGTCTAGTGTTCTTTATTTAATTATGCAGCCAAATTTACTCAAGAATTATCAGTTTTCTATTTAAAGTGTCAAATGGAATCTCAAAAGGTTTGGATTAATTTCCAATGAAATACTAAACTGGCTGTATCTCTATTTGTGGCCTTCTAGGTGAGTCGCTGAAATTGTCAGGTTTGATTGTTCAGCCTCTGTGTGTACAGCTCAGGATTTCTTTGTCCTCAGTATTCTATGACACTTTTATTAGCATCTTAAAACCTGTTTAAGTGGCTGAAGAAACCATAGGGCTCTTTGCAGAACACCATGGAAAATTGTTATATTTGATACTACCCTATGAACTAGGAAAAGTTTATGAGCAGAAATCGTGACTCAAATGGTCAGACAGGTCACTCCACTCAACAATAACATTGCATAAAATATTTTAAATAAATCGCTAATTGGGAAGGTCCACACTTATTTATTTAAGCCTGTTGTTTTCATATAATGAGTTCTTACTGAAAGCCAAGTCTGTGCTGGGGTTCTACATTCTTTATTGCTACTCCTCGAAATAAACTTGTACGGTCAGTCTTCTAAAACACTCAGGGCTTTGGTTTCCTCATCTGCAAATTGAGATAAATGATATGTCCAGGCCACGTAGCATGTAAGCAAGTGGCAGAACCTGGATTAGTACTTGTCTTTCCTTGTCCAAATTTAATAATACTAGCAAATTCTATATAGAGTTTAATATGTACCAACACTGTTCTCAGTACCAAGTATTGATGAACTCATTTAATCTTCTAAACAACTTTATGAGATATGTAGCACTAGTTTTCTCATTTTACATATGAGGAAACTGAGGCACAGATTGGTTAACTAACTTGCCCAAAGCCACGCTGCTAGGGAGTAGTAAAGCCAGGATTTAAAACCAGGAAGTGTGGTTCCAGAGCTGACGTTCTTAATTATTTGCCAAGAGGTAAGCCTGACATGCTGAGCACAGAACTATATTTGACAACTGATGTTTTATTATTTTCTTCCCTGTCACCCACTCTTGCAAGCTAGCCACACCAGTTATAAAAGCTTTCAGGAAAAAAATGGGTAAAGGAGACCCCCGCACATACACACACAAAAAAAATCCTTAAGACTCAGCTATCTAATGACTTAACAAATTTACCTGTGCAAATTGGGAAAGGATGGCCACTATTCAGATGTGGGAGAGGAAAACCTCCTTCTCTAGTTCATAGATACTCACTGTTCTTCAGAGTACCCCGAGAACTGGTTTCCTCTGAGAGGAAAGTAGGGATGAAAGGGACTGAAGGCTCCCCAGGTTGTGCTCACGTCCAGACTGAGACACAAACGTGGGAAGCAGCATCTCAGCACCACAAATGGGGGGCTGGGAGGCACAGCGACACCCGAGATCATGTGCACCTTCCACATAGGCCATATAACGTGAAGCTCCCATTTGTGCAATTCTATTTCCTATTGCAGCTCTCACTAATGAATGTCACAAATATCAGGCAGTCCAAAAAACAAATTACCTCCCGTATTAGGGAGTGCAATATGTCTCATTCCAGTGCTTTATGGTATTCACAAATACATGCTGACACAATCAGCTACACCACCAGCCTGTAATTTTCCATGGTGTGTGATGTGTCAGAGCAAAGGCTGTCAGTTAGGGGATTTCAAATAGATGAAGACGGCAGAAAACCACAGAAAGGACATTGGAGATTTGAATGAAACTAAACAAGTTTTATAAAAATGGAAAAGTAGATCATGATTCTCTAGTATCGAGTTTAGTCCTCCGCTGTAAAAAAGCAGCAAAAGAAGTTTGTGGATTCTGGCTCATAGAAACTTTCGGATGCAGTGTTTTGAAGGAGAAATGATGATTGAAATCATCCAACTCCAATCTTAACAAGATCACTTTGGAATGAGCATTTGGGCCGTTGTCCTTCATCCCTTGCTACTAAATATTTTGCTTTTTAAATCACCTTCACATAGTCTTTAAGAGTCATAAAGTGGTGCCTCATTGACTCAGTTTGGCTTGCAGACATGATTCATGTGAGTCACAATTTAAAAAAAAATAGTTCTCAAGATGAAGAAGTCCTAATCTTTTATATAAAAATCCTTATTATAGGTCTCTCCCGAAATACTTGCAGATCCAGCATTACTGGACAGCTTTCTCATACTCATTCGTTCATCAGATGTCACTTTCTAGGACACTCTGTACTAGTGTTAAGCCAGGGCAATAGTGACGAACAGAACAGTGGAGACAAGTGCCTGCTCTCCTCTAAGGAGGAGAGAATTGGAGTTCTGTTTATTCATGGTGCAAAGAATGGCTGCATCCGGATCACTGATTTAGATTGGGTATAGGTGAAGGTTGATCGGAGGGAGTGACACTTGAGTAGAGATTGAGGTGATGGGAAAGAATCCATCATACAAAGATCTGAAGAGAAGAGGAGAGAGACATAGTGGGAACGAGTTCGTTGTGTTCCAGGAACTAAAGGAAAAAGAGGGTGTCTGTGGGAGGAAAGTGGTGAGATGAGGTGAGAAAGAACAGTGGAGCTGGTTCCCAAAGGACTTTGTAGAGAGGTTGGATCTGTTATAAAATGGAGTCATGGATGGCTTTAAGCTGGGGTTGTTGTAGTCTGATTTATATTATTAAAAGGCCTTTCCACCTGCCGTGTAGAGAATGGGATGCAATAGAGCAGGAGTGGAAGCCAGGAGACTCAGCGACTGCTGCACAGATTAGGTGAGAGACACTAGCTTGGGCTAGAGTGGTGAGTGGAGGTGGTGAGAAGTGAGATCGATTCAGAATATATTTTGGAGAGTTCCTAAGACCCACTGATGAACTGGACGTAAGAAGTGAGGGCAAACAGAGGAGTCAAGAATGGAGACTTGACATTTCCTCATTTCCCATATTTAATGAATTAGCAAATCCTGACCCGTTCTCCCTTCAGAATGTATCTTGGATCTGTCCACTCCTCTACATGCCCACTTCCTCCCTCTTTAGTCCCAGGCACCACCATCTTTTCTCAGCTAGACTCTTGCAGTAGCTTCCTTACTGGTCCAGAATCCTAACTGATTGTCTTCCTCCAATCTTATCTTGAGCCTCTCTGCTAGCCACACTGCTCATTTCAGTTTCTCCATTATGCGTACAGTCAACATAGTTTAACTCTTTCCTACCCCAGGGCCTTTGCACACACAGTTCACACACACACACACACACACACACACACACACACACACACACACAGTTTTCCTTCTTTTACATTCCTCTTCATCACTCCATTTCCATTTGCATGGTTGGCCCTTCTCATCCTTAAGATCTCTGCATAAATGTCACTTCCTCAGAGAAGCACACCTTCCTCGATCACTCTAACTGAACAGGTACCACCTTTTGTTATCATCCATCCCTTATGTCTAGTTATCTTCTTAGACTTTATCACCATTAGCAATTATTTATGTTTGTTAACTCATTATTACCTGTCTCTGCCAATACATCCTGAACTCAAAACAAACAAAAAGAATGGGGACTTGCTTTGAGCCTTACACAATTGGATAGATGGCGGCTCCATCTTAATGAGGTGGGGAGAATGGGAGGAGGAAGAAGTTTGGGGTGGTAGGGAATTGAGAATTCTAATTGGGCCGTGCTGGGTAGGAGATAGGTACTAAACATACACATGGAGATGTCATCAGGGCAGTTGGATCTAAGATTCTGGAGTTCTGGGGAAAGGGAAGGGCTGGAGATGTAAACTTGGGTACTGTATCAGTGTGGGTCCTGGCAAGAAACACAGGACACACGTACATGGGAAAAAGCAGTCTTATGAAGAGAATCTGAAAAATTGTGAGCTGAGAGTTAAGCAGTACGAACAAGGGATAGCAAAGCACCCCATTGCTGCAAACCGAGGGGAGCCACTTTCAGCCCTGGGGAACAAGGACTGTCGGAACCAGACAGAGATTATCGTGTGTTAAGGGCTGCCTCGCAGGAGCTGTGTCCTTCAGTAGATAGATGGCGCGACTACCATTTTATGATCTGGCAGGGAGGAACTCATCATCGCTCCTTACCCTCCAGTCTCCTGCTGGTTCCCCCCATTGGCCAAACACAGTGAGAAACCAGAGGACAGGAGACCCTAAACACCAGCCTTGCAGGATGTAGTTCTGTCTCCTTGATGATGTGTGTGGCAAGGCCACTAGCTGAAGACTGCTTGAAGAAGGTGTGGATGAGCAGGAGAGGAAGTGGAGAGGAGGACAGGAGGAGGAAATGCGGCATAGATTCTGAGGAGTGGAATCCACGGCCATGGAATTAAAGTGAGATCAGTCAGCATGGTTGTGTTTCCTTTCCTCAGCAACACTCAGCTGCTCAGGTGCAGGTGTGCAGTAAGGTGGGGGCTTTGCCAGAGAGGCCGAGGTGGATGGGGAAGAGAATGGAGCCTTCACAGAAGTGCCACTTCACAAAAATCAGCTGGAGCTTAGATACCCTGCCCTCTCCACTTGGGGGAATGTGTCTCCGGGTCACCACAGACCCCCACCCTCACCCCATTTCACTCATTAACTTTACCAGTCTGTCCCTATGGGTATTTCACTTTTAGAATCCAGCTTTAATTCATGACGTAATCATACTTTATCTTTTCAACAGTCTATTCAAATTCATCATCATTTCATCATCTCTTTAGTAGAGATGCGTTTAAGACCTTGGATTCCAGGACCAGACTGAGTGGATTTGAGTCCTGGCTCTGCCACTCAGCTGTGTGACCTTAGGCAGGTCACTTAATGTCTCTGTTTTTCAGTTTTCTTATCTGTAAAACAAAGATAATTACCATACCTCCTTCAAAGGATTGTTTGAAGTTCAAATACATTAATACTTATAAATTCTTAGAACAGTTAGTTCCTGGCCTACAGTTTGTGCTCTATAAATGTTAGTTATTGTTACTAATATGTATAGTAGCATCAAATGGTGGCAGAAAATGGCCAAAGGAAGTGGAAGCAAAATCGCTTCCTCCTTTCCTGCTCTTCCCCTTTCAAGGCAGGTCTTCGCTGATTGGCTTCTTAGCCACATTGCCACCGAGGGCAAACAATCATCTCCCTTTTCTTTTTTTGCAACCTGGATGAAAACTGGCATTTAAAGAAATAGTGGAGGAGCTGCCACAGTGGAAAGAGCATTGGGCTTGGATCTCGAAGTCTTGGGGCTGGCCAACTTCCAGCAAAGGATGACGTTAGGCAGGTCATGACAACCTCTTCCATTTACAGATGAGGACACTGAGTCCCAGGATCTCAGATCTCTTCCAGATTTCAAAGTCTTAACAGTGGTTTCCAACTGATGCCCATCATTAATGCAAGTCCTGTGAAAAACATCAAAAGGAACGTAGGGATAACACAGCCAAGGACTGTGTTTAGTTCTTTATAGCCTTGGTCAGGGAAAGACCATGTTTATCCCTGACATTCAATTTTGTGTTGGGAGTGGTAAAGGCGTTAAGCCAGGGATTATGTTAGTTAGTCCCTGTACCCAGAAGGTTGTAAGGTTCTTCTAATGAATCTGAAAGCACGCCGGCCTCCAGCGCTGTTTTTCTAGGCCCTGTGCATTTTAAACAATGCTTGAATGATCTTGTTTTGTCTCATCCAGAATATCTCGATGTGGCCAAGGCACTTTATCATCACATAATGACACTTTAGTCAGATGAGGGGGGTTTCCCTGTTGATTGATTGCTTCCTTTGGGTCTCCTTCTACCCAAACCTATGATACCCTAAGCTCCAGTGGTCAGCTTAGCTGTGCTCCATAGTGAGAAGGAAACCTTCATTTATTACAATTTCTCAAGGCTGGATTGTGTAGTAGTTGGTCCACTCAGTTTGGGAGTAATTTTGGATTATGGAATCACAGAAGGAATTTGACAAAGGGATCCCCGGATTCATCACTTTTGATTTTCCCTCTCTACTCTCCTCTTCAACCTCTCTCACTTTAGTTGAAAAGAAAAAGGTGTTTTCAAAGTGACAAGGCAAATATTTTTACTTGACTGAGGAAAGTCATCCTTATGCCCCTTTAATATATAGTTAGCCAGACTGAAGATTTCAGAGATGTATTTCACTGCCCAGCAAAGGCCCAGGGCTGGTTGCCCACGTGCTCCGAGGAGCAACAGTGAATGTCATCCTCTAAAAGAAAAGAAAAGCGAACAGACGCAGTGTGTCACATCGGCAACCTTTCCCCCAGTTCCTTTTCAAATGAAAGTTTATTAAAAGAAGCACTAACTCAAATTGCAGAGACCTGTGTTTGAAATAAATGGTCTTGCAACAAACATTTCCGTCTGTAAACGTCTAAACCTTTCAAAAGATTAAAGGAAATTGGTGCTGGCGTGTTTCATTAATTTGGCACCACAGCGGAGGAAATGTGGTACTCATTTCATTTGGGTGGATTATGAAACGTGTCAGTTTTTCCATTCTCTTTCTCCAGGGCATTTTTTTACTGCAAGGCCTGTCATGATGACATCACAGATCCCAAAAGAATAAAAAAATGCGGCTGCAAACGGCGTAAGTAGTGTTTCTTACCCCCTTTCCTCCCTCCTTCCTACCTTTTCCCCAAATCCATTTCCCTTCTCCTTTTCCTATTAAAGAAACACTAAACATACAGAATTTTCTTGAATATGTTTATGTTTCATCCAGCAATTTAAAGAGACATGAAATAAATACCTGTCCTCACTTTATTAGAGCAGAGGTTGAAAAATCAGCACCATCAACACCTAGGAGTAAACCTAATGCCAAATCCCGCTTCCTGACTCTAAAGGGACTCCTAGGTAGAGGTGTCCAGTTGAACACAGTACATATGTAGGGCATATGAAATGGAGGACGGACGGCTAAGGCCATGGAGGACGGAGTGTTTTTGCAGTGGTTTCCTGTGGATGGGGTGTTGCCAAGTGTAAAGATGGCTATACTAGGGCAGAGAGGGAAACTGAGTCTCAGGACTCAGTCTCTTAAGTGGGAGCTGACTCTCTTTCCACTTGGAATTGCTGCAAGTTTTGATACCAAAGGCCATATAGTTTTCAATTGTGATAACTTCAGACTGGCCCGGAAAGAACTTGGCCATCGCCAATGGACTTTGTCATTGCCCCAGTGACCAACCTCAAGCATCACTGTTCTTTGGGGTCGACTAGATTGGGCTGAGTAGTTTCTGGCATCCTCTGTCTCAAACCCTTCCCAAAGCAGCTTGCCATTGGGGCCTCTTGAGAAAGAGATGAGAAGTCAGGAATATTGGATCGTGAACTCTGGAGAAACCAGGACTTAACGTGGGCTTGGCCTTGAGAAGGCCAAGCCTTCAGCAGTGATCGTGTTGCATTGCCTTGTAGAAATTGTTCCCAACCCTGGAGAAAATGGTAATAATGACGCCTTCCTTTCTATGGCGATTTAGTGTTTTTAAAGCTCTTTACGATCATGACTTTCTCTGATTCTCACCATAATCCTGCATAATTGGCAGGGGGTGTTATTCATCCCATTTCACAAAAAGAGGAAACTAAGGAGGCCCATTTCGTGAGAGGATGAGTTGCTGAGAGTCACACACACCCAACACAGGGTTTCAGGCTCACGCCAAGGCCCCTCTTGATGCTGTGCCCTAATCCTTTTGTTTAGGAGAAAGGTCAAAGTGGGTCTGATGAACAAGAACACAGTTGTAAAAGTCATCCCATAAAATACTTTTTCACAAGCAGAAACCAAATGAGCACCCTTCCTGGGATATGCCTTCTGAAGCCAAGGCTTTATTCAATGCCCCCCACTGCACAGTAAATGTAAAACCCCTCAGATATGATCACTGCTCTGCTGAGTCATGGAGGAGACACGCAGACTCTTGGCAAATAGCCCTAGAGCCCACTCATGGGCTAGAGCAGTTACTGTAGAAATCTTATCAGGCTGCTTCCTAATTTGGGGAGCTCAGGTCCACTGTTTGGCTCCCCCTTCTCCATTGACTTAACACACAGGGCCCCTCTCCTCCCAACTTGGACACCTCACCAAGATGAGTATTTATTGAAATACCAGAACTTCTTGGGGCCTAAGAATTCTGATTCTGACAACCTGCCAGGAAGAGTGTTTAAGGGTGTGGAAGGTACAGAACGAACCCACTCCCCAGGCAATCCCCCCAATTCCATGACTCAAGGAAACACAAAGCCCTTCTCACCCCAGCCACAGCCAGGCTCTGCTGGTTGTGAGCAGGAGGCGCAGCTCAGCTGACCAGGCATCTTCCAGATCAGGCTCAGGGTCATCCCATCAGGAGAAGCACACTATCCCAAGGTGGAAGTAAACAAGAGAGAGGAACATATGCAAGAGGCTGAACTCCTCTGTGAGGAAACTCTCGTAGTGAGGATGGGAAATGCAGGAGAACCTGCCAGAGAACCTGGTCCCACAGGGGTATCAGTGAAATTCACTTACTGATTAATCAGGCTCACATCGTTCACATAGTTTTAAGTACCTTCTCTGTGTTAGGCGCTGTTCTTGGTGCTAGGGATGGAGTGGTGAGCAAGATAAAAGTCCCTGTCCCTGCTGAAGCCTTCACTATAGTAAATGGAGACAATAGCCATAGACACAATTAAATACATTCCGATAGAGGCAAGTGCTATGGAGAGATTGGAGGCAGCCTGGGGGTATGAGGAACCGAGTAGGTATGCTAGAAAGGTCTGGAAGGTCTCCCTTGGGAAGTGGCATTGGTGCTGAGACCCATCCAGTAGGCAAAAGAGCAAAGGCAAAGGCCAGAAAGCAGAAATAAGTATGTAGTGTTTGAGGGAAGGAAGGCAGGCCGGCGGGGCTGGTGGGGTTGGGAAGAGAGTGGTACAAGACGAGATCAGAGAGGAATACAGGGCCTTCCTAAGAAACTTGGGCTTAGTACCATTATAAATGTAGCCATTGGAAGAGTTTAAGTAAGTAAATGACGTGATCAATTCGTATTTTAACCGATGTCGCTGGTGAGTAGATAAACAACAGACTCTCAGGAGGAAAGAGTGGAATGGAAGAATGCGGAGAAAGCCGCTGATTCTGGGATGTCCCTCACAGGGCACTGTAGTGGAACCCAGCAGTGTTTTTAAGTCTCTAGAAATGAGGATTTGGCCTCTAGGACATTTTGCCATCTTGGTTCCAGACAAGCAAACAGCAGTGGATTTTAATTGGAAGGAGAGGCACATAATTGTTTGCAATAATTTCATTCTCTTCATTTCCCTTAAAGTTGGTTCAGCGAGTGAAGTGTCTGATCTCCCATCAAGCATAGCACAGATTGCTGGCGAAAGACTGCCTCTCCAAAGCCAAGCCAGTGTGACGGGGGTCTCACGCCCTTCTCGCTGAGTTCCCCTCCCCCGCTTGGGCTCCTCCTCTCATAAAGGCCCTCAGTTATGAGGTTAATGTTTGATAACAATCAGAATAGTCCAAATATTGTTCTTCCTAATTAAAAGGCCATAGCAGCCTGTCGGACAGAGGGCAGGATACAGATGTATATTTTTAAGGGCTGGTTAGAATAAAATGAGTTATTACTAAATATGAGGCATACCAGGCGAATTAGGAAATTGGAGAAGATAGGTTTTGGTTGCAAAGAAACTTTCATTAGAAGGAGCTGGAATTGTTAATAATGCCTTGGGGGGGTTCCCGTGCCTTTGAATAAACATTGCCTGGTGCCATAAGTTGGAGAAGGCAGCTAACTCACATAGTCATTTGTCCAGACCTGTTAGGCCAGGCATTAATAATTCACCCAGGAATGATTTGTCTCCGGCGGATAGAGCTGGTGACAGTCACTGGTCTTCATTCACAGCTTCCTAACCCTCTTCTCCCAACCTAGCTCTTCCCTTTTCAAGCCCTCCCCTACTTCCCCACTCACTTTCATTCAATAACCTTAAACATTTCATGTCATACTATCTGGAGAAATATTGAGTGTGGACATTCCATTCCTGGAAATGCTGTGGTAGTATAGTTTAACTTTTGCATTTCTTTCCATTTCTTCATAGCCCTCCATCAAGGATGAGAGTCAAATTCAGCAGAGGAGCAAGGAGCAAGCTTCAGAATCTATTTACTCATTTTCTTTTTCTATGTAACAAACCAGTCTAATGATTTGCATTTTCTCCCCAGCTTCTAAAAGTTTGCCAAAGGGTGGACTCCTAGGGGACAAGTCATGTCTAAATTGATGTGTTTGAAGGAATTTTCTTCAAGTTCTAATCATTGACATATTTTTGATTTATTTTTTTTTCCTCTTTGCTGCCTTGGAATACGGCCCCTACTCTATTTTAACTGCACCCTGGTAGTGATATATTGTGAGTAACACGGGTTCCCAGCAGCCCGGAGTCCAGTTCCCCTGTCTTTCTCTAGCAGAGATACTTCTTTTATTTTCTGTACAGTTTCAGTTTCTTTTTTTTCTTTTGGTATTTATGTTGCATGTAGTAGTGACATCATGCCCCTCTCCCTCATCTAACACAGTCTGCAGAGTAGCCTGGAGCTGGAGAACCCTGAGAGCAGGAACCCCACTCTGTTCATCCACCTTAGCCTCCAGCTTCTTGCCAGCTTCTGGCGCTGTCTTATTTTTCCATTTGAAAATAAGACCTTGACAACGGTGTTTCTCTTGAAGGCCTTGTCTTGGGACCTTTAGGGGACACTGAGTAGGCTGAGGAAATTACCACTGTAGCTCTAGATGCCTCGTCTATTGGGGGTCTTTGTCATGCTTGCCTTTGATAAATTATACTTGGTCTCCTCGGCTATTGAGCTTGAATTCCTATCTTGAAGGAACCACACATGCTGCATATATATTCCTGTGTTGTGATATATATATGATATGTACCAGTACTTTATATGTAAAAATGTGCATTTTTATATATGAGTAGAGATATATTATAGAGAGAGTGATGTATTTGTTATAATATATGTGCCTCTCTATATGAGTAAGTGCTTGCTAGGGAATTAACTGGACACCAACTTTGGGACTCTTAAGTATCTAAACTACCTCACTGGAGACAAGTATTTCCATAGTGGTAATTATTTCCTGCAATCTAGGAAGTTCCCTTGCTTTAAAATCAAATTTCTTCTTCCATCAGTACCCACTAAAACATACCCAATTCTTCTATAGGTGTAGGCCAGACATCTTGGAAGAACCATTTACTTGTTTAAGGCAGAAAAGATGGCTCGAGGAGACTGTTCAGTTTCCTTGCTGAGCTATGTACAAGTCTGAACAAGTAAATGTAAGTCTCTGAGCCCCTAACTTACTCAAGGAGTAGGCCTCTTCTACTCAACATGATGTGGCAGTTGACGAGGGCTTTTAGGGCCAGTGTTCCTGTGTGTACCTTAGAGCAGTGCTGCTTTCAGAGGCACCTGAAATGAGCATGGGGTCTTGACTCGTGTATATCAGACCACTGAACACGAGGCCCAACCTGCAGATCACTTGAGTCCAATGGCCTCGGGATTTGGAGAAGATGTCTCAGCATGTGTCCTCTCATTCACCTTTAGCAGCAAAAGAGGCAAGTCTGTCATCTGGTTTGGGCTAGGTTTCAGAGTTTGAGGGTACAGAATGCTCAATGTACAAGCAAAACAAAACAGCGACCTTCTTCAAGTCACGATTCTGCCAAAATTGACTCTGCAGCTCCCTTTATCTGCAGAACACCTTCAAGGATGGTTTTGAGGGCACGAGCCACTTTTATAGCTGAAGAGCAGCTCACACAATCTAGTGATCCTTCAGAATCGGAGAGAAACCATGATGTCAATCATCAGACAACTCTAGTGCCAAATTCTTCTGCCATTTCCAGCCACAGTATGGTGCTGAGGGCAGGAACAACTAGCTCGGAGTGCTCTGTGCTGCAGACATTAACTAGCTTTTTCTCCCCCCTCTTTCCGCTCTGGGAAAACCACCTGGAAGATCTTTCGTCTCCCTCCAGAAGCTATTAGGAGGAATTTTGCTAAGTGAAGACATCATTTCCCATTTATAGGACTTGAAAGAATGCTCTCTGATTCCCAGTGTCACATCAAACAAATGCCTCAACCTTACACCTCAGTGAACTTTTCTTCCGTGGATGTTTTTACCTGTAATTTCGTTACTGTGAGCATCTGAAGAGCAGCTCCCGGGTTCAGGCTTGAAAATAATCCTTCCTGCATTGGATTGATTTTAAACATAAGGTTACGATCTAACAAGTTACTATGACTTGAATGGCAGATTTTTTTTTCCCCCCACACCAGTCTTCCCCTGAATTTGCTCCATTGGAAACCTAAAATATCTCCCCCCTGCAGTTGCAAACACCACCTGAGCCTCTCACTCCAGCACTGCTTCTCCTTCCCCTCCCAACCCACCCTGGAAATTAAGATTCTGCAATTGGAAATTGGCTGACAATTTGGTTGCTGATACAGGAGGCAGATGGTGCTGAGAACAGGATGGAGTCCCACCCCCTCTTCCATTCCAGGCTTGGCTCAGAAGGGCCAACCAGCAGAGAACCTGAGTTTGACAGCTGACCGTCAGTTTGACACAAGCAAAGAGCAGTAACTAAACTACATCTACAGTAGCCACTTCTCCACAGGTTTCCTTTCTCATGATCATGACCTTTGAAAATATTGGGAAAGTTGTCCAAGAGTATGTCTGAGATGTCTTCCAGTTTTAAACACTTAAGGGTAAAGAAATACCTTTGATGATGCCCATTAGGGAATGTTGTCTCTATAAATAGCACCAGGGAGTCATAATGGAAATATTAGATGAATATTCACTTCATTGTGGTGAAGGAAAGCACATAAAAGCTTTTTCTCAAATTGTAAAACTGTTAGGAGGAAGGTGAGACCCAGGGTCTAATTCTTGGAAACCACATAAGCTCGTTGAATCGGTGGCACCAGTCCAAGAGCAAGAACCTTATGATGTGGGCCAAAGAGAAAACCGATTCCCCAGGGGCTTATTTTTCAGCTTTCCCAGAGTTAAGCCGGCCTATGGGAGCAATTCATTGAATATAAAGTTCCAAGAGCCCTAAGATGGAATGACAAGTCACTACAGTATGTGCACCTACCAGAGACACATTTGCATCTGTTCCCTGTCTCAGGAAGCTGTCACAGGGCTCTGAAGAGACCTGGCCAGCTGGTGCTGAAGTGGCCCTCCCCTGCTGGCCACGGCTGCAGAGGCAATGTGCTTGCTAGGGAGTTGCCAGTTTTGACCACTCTGGGACAATCTACTAGAACCTCTCACCCCTTTGTCCTGGCTGCCCCCTAAAAATACACTGTGGATTGTGGGAAACCATTGAATTGAAATGACACTGCACTCATTTCAGTTCTTAGAGGCACACAGGGTCCTTTTTCTGCTCCCTTTCAGAGGGAGCTCCTTCAGGTCCCCTCAACTAGTTGCTTTTCCACACCGATCCACTAGATGTCCTCATAGATCTACTTTGTATTGTTATTGGAATCTCAGGGAAAACTCTTCTGAGCATTGGGATTTGGGAGGAGAGCATTGGGTGGCTCCATAATAAGAAAATCAGCAAATACCAAAGGAGAGAGGGCACTTTATGTGGCCAGGGAGTAGATATGAAATTTACTTCTGTTTTAAATAAATACTGAAAACTTTCAAAGTTGCTCTTTGAAACCTAACCTTGGGAGTTCTAAATGGCACTCTGTTATCTGAAATTAACCTTCTAACCTACAACAGCTCTGGAAGAGGAAACAATCACAGAGAAATGGAAATAAAATACCAGTGATTCTGAATATCCATGATTCACTAAAACAAAACCAAAAGATAAGGAAGCCAGAGAGAGAGAGTTGAGGAGGAGTATTTCCCAAATTAGGAGATCCACAACTTAATTTTGATGTCATTGTGTTTTACAACTGGAGACTATAATTTTATACACAGAGCGTCCACATCTTCTGTAACAGCTACCACCAGGGAGGCAAATCCTCATCCGCTTTTAGTGAAAGAGCTTGTTCACGTCTCGTGTAATGGCCCAGAGGAAGACTCTTCCTGTGGGGACACGCGTCCTTCAAGCCTGATGGGTCACTCTACCAAAGGGAAGGTCAGAATGGGACTTGCCTTTTAAGAACGTGGACCCAGAAGTAAATAGGTGAAGACATATGACAGGGAGTCAATGAAAATGGACTCTTCCGGAAGTAGAGAAAAAGAGCCACCCTCCGCGTCGGTGGCACCTTGGTCTAGACATTGTAATTTCCACAAGTTTGTCAACGTATGGGGCTCAATCATTTTTAACTGTTTCTGTCTTGTCTTTGAGCCTCTCACTGATCATTCTTGCTGTTTTTTTGTGGTGGTGGTGCTTGATTGTCTTCTGAGATTTCTAGTTCGTATTTGGTGTGAGTGTAAAAGTGAGACTGGGAAGGAATGACGAGTAATAGCATGTTTTCTTTTTTATGCATATGCTGCTTTGGAATGCGACTGCTTCTAATTAACATTTAATCTTCTTATAGCAAATGGTTTCTTTGCTGCTTGGATGACCAGTTTCAGCCTGTTCCCGCATGCTAACAATATAAAATTTTAGAACAATGCATGGTCTCCAGAACAGCCAACAATAACAGTTGCAAACAGTCCCTGAGAGGCACTGGCTTGAAGTTGTGTTTCCTCCTGAACCCGTATCAAGTAGGAGGTTTAAATCACCCATTACAATGGGCTTACCTCTGACAAAACCAGTTCAAAAGTTATTCCACCCCCATCCTCCCTCCTTTTGTCTTTAAAGAAAGTATATATAGATGTATCTATATATCTATATACACATATATAGATAGATCTATGTGTGTATATACATATATGTATATATATATATATTTTCTCTATAAATGTGTCAGATTCTATTATTGTATGTGAACCCAAAATGACAGGATGCAAATGAAAACCAGGGACTGCTGCTAATGAGAAGCATAGCATTTCAGAGTTTGAAGGGCTTCTCTTCTGCTACAGCATTTGATTAAAAATTGTTTTCAAAACAATTTATCTACAGTGAAACAAAAAATCATCTTCGTTTTCCTCTTCTGTATAAATAACAAATCAATATTTCCAGTAAAAGAACTAGGAGAGAGAAAAACCAAGCAAGTGGTCTCCAAGTTGTACACCAGATCTGGATGCATTTAAAATAACTTTATTTTCATGTCTTCAGCTGAAGACTTTTTTCCCTTTCATGATTTCAACAACTGCTCTTTGGAGGTATCTGGGCATACACACGATGCCTTCTAAATTCTTCTGATTCAAATGCTATAGGAGAACGTTTATTCCCCGCCACCCCCTACAAGCTACACTCAGGAATGATGTATCACACATTGAACAGGGCTGGGGCTGCATGATGATGACCGGAATAACGGACTAGCTAGGACGCTAAAAGAACGTGTCACTAAAAATGTGAGCCAAGTTCACAGGAATGGAGTTGCTGCTGAAGAGATCTCTCATTCATCTCCCCCAATGCCTGTTCGTCACAATCATAACGTTACCCCGCTTGACAAATATACTGTATGGCAAGTCATAAAGGTCTTAGAACAGGACTTGACCCATTTGAGAGATTTAAACCCCTCTTCCTGGTGACTGTAACATTCAAAGAGGCCAAAACCACAAGCCGTATTTTAAAGGAAGAGTACAACCATTCTCCACGAAGAAAAAGAAAGGGAGGGAAAATACAACTTTCCAAATGGAAGCTGCGGGTGCAGGGAATAGCACCTCTCTTTAGTGCAGGTTACTATTTGGCTGTGATGTTTGGAATGAGTATGAATTCTTCTCCCTCCTGTCAGAGAAGCAGGCCCGTTCCGGCTAAGTGATAAGCAAATATTTTTGCCTGTTGTAGCAGCAAAATGAGGCACGAAAACCATCTCGTGGTACTGAACTATAAATTGGCTGGAAAGGTAGAGTGAGGGACGTGAAGGATACATTGATGTCCATCAACTTGAGTAGGTTAGGGCTCAACTTGGGTCCCTAGGCCATGTAGAGCCTTTGCCACTACCTTTAGAAGCACTATTGATATGGCAAGCAAGCCTCAACACGATCTTTTACATGGGATCTCTTCTCTTAGTTCATGTTTTGTAATTTTTCATCTATTTTGACCAGTATATTCTGTATAAGAAAAAAAAAATTACGATGAACCAAGAGCCTGGTTGCTTTCTGAATTTTTGGTGGGCGGGGTGCGATTTTCAGATTTTCTCAGCTTTAAGCAGAAAATACACCCATGAGTAGCTAAATGCATTCCAGTAGACCAACATCTCATAGGCTTTGGGTGATTTTTTATTTTTGAACTGCCTTTAATGTCAAACACGCAGCGTTAGCCTTGAGTAGCTGCATTTCTTATATGGACAGATTTGGATATTTGTTCTGTCAAGAGTAAATTTAAATTCCTGTAGGCATCCTGTAAACGCACTCTGGGGAAGTTCAGCAGAGGCATCATCAGATTCTATATTAACACGTAATCGTTTTACATCTAATTTGATGAAAGCTTGTCCCAGGCTCTGCCTAATGCCCAGAAATGGATGGAAATTAGAAAGCCTACGTATTAGATATTTTTTGCATCCTGCAAAAACCATTTATCGTACCAAGAAGCAATGAATTGATTGGCTGTGTGTATATTTTGTCCTCCTGTATTAATTGTGCCAGGGGAAAATTGTTGGTTACGTTTTTTGCTATCTGTAATGTGCTCTTCTTCTCATCCAAGAACCCGATTATAATCAGCCATGCCCTTTTCCTGTAGTCACCCGCTTCCCCTAGGGGAGAAAAATCATACACAACAGCCTTGGGGGACTACAGAGGCAATTTATATTTTCGCTGCATTTTTTTGGATGGACCACCAAACTGTTACGAGCAGTCACTCTGCATTTTTTTCTGGGTCAAGACTGTTACTGTGAACTAAGACCTGTGTTAAATCCCTTCAGCTCCCTTCCGGCCGCCTGGCTGCGCGTGACCTTGCCATTAACTACCGCTCTTCCTCTCCTCTCATCCAACCCCATGGTTATAGCCAAGATGTCCATCTACAAGAGAATGAGACGGGCATGTTGTTTTGATTGCGGACGTTCTGAGCGTGACTGCTCGTGCATGTCAGGCCGTGTGCGTGGTAACATGGACACCCTTGAGAGAGCCTTCCCACTTTCTTCTGTCTCTGTTAATGATTGCTCCACCAGTTTCCGTGCCTGTAAGTTGAACCCCGACATACGCAGTTCCATGTCTGTGCTGTCTGTGGTATCATCCTTGTCTTGTGTCGTGCCCTGTGGTTCTGTGAGTCAGTCGAGGTGATGTGTTCTTCCCAGTGTGACCTAGTATGTGGTGATATGTCATCCCGGTTGCCTGTGTCACTGTGTACGTGCTGGGGAAGCCCTCCCTCCCATTCTGTTAACTTGTGCTTCACGTAATAGCACGCAGAACTGTGATATTACAGTCTCACTCTCTTTAAATAAATAGAAATGGAATTAATGTGACAGCAAATCAAATCCTATATTAATACAGAGAGTGTGGAAATATGTATGTTACTATTCAGGGAAAGGTTAGATATCGGATTGGGTCGAAGGGAGGGAGGTAAAAAGTCTAGCGAGAACAAGCCAACGCGAGCTAGCATTAAATTGTTTTTAATGAGCTTAGGTAGTTTCTAAAATACAACAGGGTTTCGATGCAGATGTTTTTTGTTTTGTTTTTTCCACTGTGTCTAATTCTGTGTCCCTAATCTGTGTCTCATTCCTCCAGTGCCAGGCTGTGTCCTATGTTCTGAAAAAGAGTGCTCTAAATCTGCCAACTTATACAGACTGGTGGGTTGTAGAGCTCCCCCTAAAAAAAAAAAAAAAAAAAAAAAGACTGATTCAAAGGATCATTCCACTGATATCATTTACTTTTCCAAAAGTGTTGTTCCCTGTTTAAGGTATCTTGTAGTAATCATGATTCCAAATAATAACAAAAACTGTAAGCCACGAACCTCCATGAATTCCTTGAGTCTGTCGCACAGGCCTTCGGGATCCGACGTCTTTGTCACGCGCTCAGAGATTTAAAGAACCAGTCAAGGCTAGTAGCTGGCAAAGCTGAGATACACAGATCCCTAAGAGCCCCCTCAGCCTTGTCTTCAGCATGGACTTTACTGGTATTTGACTGACACAGCTCATAGGTGGTGTTCCGGAAAGCTCCAGCGTGTACACAGAGACCCTGGGATGTGGGTCTTCGTCTAAGGGCAGAACAGGTCGTGGTTCCGCGTGAGGACCTAGCTGCCTTACAGTGTGGGGGTAACTTATTTTCACATTTCTGATAGCATGGGAGATAGAAGACAATTCTGTGCTTCATCCCTTCCTCTTGAAAGCACCCAACACATTGACTAGTGGCTGTCTTGCCATCTCTTCTCTCTCCTCTGTACCCAGAGCTGCTGGTTGCATTACACTTTCACTAGCGAGGATGAATTCACACGGGCACCAAGGGCGGAGAAGAGCACTCCCCGCCTCAGCGTTTGCTCCCATGTCAAACTTGGCTTGACTTCCCTGTGCCGGCATTCAAGGGGGTCTCTACGTGGTGTGCTTATATGACAGCGGTCCAAAGAGGCTTCTAGTGCTGACGGAGCCCTATCTTCCTCGTGTGCATTGGAAGGGTGTGCCAGGCCAGGAGCTGGTGTTTGTACCTGCAGTTCAGGTCTGAGGCATGATCTGTACATCGAGCTGTCTTAGAGTCATCTGGAAAAGTTAGATCTAGGACCAGACAATCATGCTCTCCGATTCATGACTCACTGCCTCTCCAGAACAGTGCCAAAGGACAAGATTCATTTGTAAAAGTAATAGCTAATGGAAGGTGTATTGAGAGTGATTTGGGACTGTTTAAATCTTGTCTTGACATTGGCCTAACATAGAACTTTTTAGAAAGAAAATTTCCTTTAAAATCTTTCTTACAGATGCCATAGTATGAACTCTTACCCCTTTATTTTCGTTGTAAGAGTTCTCTGTCATCATATGACACTACCAAGGTATACTAGGACACAACCACACAAAGAATTTGTTTGTCGACAATGTGTAGCAAGACACCAGCTTCAGCGACAAGAGCTGGGGAAGAGCAAAGGAGTGAGCGATGGTGGCACAAATCGGCCACGTCGCTTTGATTGGTTGTGGGCAATGTAACTACCAGCCACTGGGTTACCCTTCTGCCTAAGGCACAATTTCTGTTTTCACATAATTAGTAGACTCTAAAACCTTGGCCAGAGATTCAGTGGAGAAAAGGAAGGAGTCACTCGGGCTCTAAACTAGGATATGTGGTCATGTTTTGGCTCTGGTCACCCATACCAATCACGGCAACATCCGTGTCCCCCTAGTGAGGCCCAGCCTGTATAATTTCCATTTCATCTAGGAGAAACCATTCTTGGAGGGGTTTCTCGGCTCTGCAATTTAATCCAAGCATTGTTGGAGACGAGGAGAAGAAATACTTGGGGTAGGATTGTCCTGTCCTCTCAGAAACTTCCCGTGGATGAGATTGTTATCCTACCTTCTCCTCCAAAATATGCCCCACTGTGGAAGACATGGGGCTTTGGCCTGTGTGTTGAAGCCTTAACTGGTACTGATGGTACTGACAGCTCAGGGGTGGGGTTTGCCTCCTCTGTTTCTTCAGTCTTTCCGCCCTTGTCACTCCATCAAACAAAAGCAGATTTCATCTATCCCTGTGTGAGACCACTCACCTTTGACCATTAATAATAAGTTAGAAAAATCCATTCCAATTTGAGCCCCTTCGTGCACCCGTATAAGCCCTTCTTCTCCAATTAAAAAATGTCTGTCTCTATGTGGAATTCTACTGGCAGGACTCCAATAGCAATCCCTTCCCTCACTGGTGGTGGGGTTGGGTGGTGCCCGTTTGACAGAGCTGGTTGACTCAAAGAGCAGTGGTGAGAGTGGGCTTTTCATTAAATATGAGCAGATGTGAAATGTAGAGGGTTTGACAATTAGAAATGGCAGGAGAAGGGCCCTTGAATCAAAGTGAGGTCAGATGGGCGGATCAGATTACTTCTCTTACATTCTTTGGTTGTTCTGAAAATCATTTTGAATTAGTGTCAGCAGAGCCATGATGGGTTTTGCCCTTTGTCTTTTATGCTGGGGCTGTATTGTTTCCCAAGACACTCATTAAACGTCATTATATTATTACAGAGCTTGCTTTGGTCGCAGTTTCCCAGTTGAGCCAGTGTGCATTGGAGACTGCCTAATTCGTTTCTCTTTTGCCTTTCGTCTCCCTCTTTACTACTTTTTTTTTTCTTATAAGGGGAAAGATTTAGGTTTTCAAGGGACATTAAATTGAAACACAAAGTCCCATTATGTGTTTTCTGAAGTGGGAAGAGAAGCAGCTCGTTCCCAGAGGAGTGGTAATGTATGAAAAGTGTTCACAACGGTTTTAGAAATGCGCCTTCTAACAACGGGACCGGCCTGCTCAGCTCTCCTCTCCTTGGAGGTGTGGCCCCTTACCACCTATTAGCTGTTAAGTCACGTACTCTTCTAACCTTTGTCTCCTTCTATTGTAAGGCCAGACAGTGCTGACAAAAAGATCCGCAGAGAAGTGGGACTCCTTTACAAAAGACTTCAAAAACAGTGTCAGAAAAGTAAGGCAAAGAGGGGCCAATAAGGATTCATCACAAGACTATTTCGGGCAAGACTGAATTATTCAATATGGCAGGCTACGATCAGTGTACACGTAGCATCGTTGTCTGATTATTTCGATTTTATTTCCACTTCAGATGATCCTGGGCAAGGGTACCAGCTCTCTTAAAACACACAAGGATGGTATGGGCCCCAGACTTTTTACAAATAGCTATGTTCTAGTACTATCAAATATAAAAATCCATGTTGAGCAACATATACACACATAAATACAGATTTCGGTTCTAATTAGTTCCATTTTCCCTCAAGATAATTTTGTAAAATGGTGCTTTTGCTCTGGTACAAATTTATTCTTATTTCAGTCTTGCCGGCTATCTGAATGCTACATCTCACAGAAAGGGGCAATTAAAATTATGATGCAGAAACAACATAGGACCCTATTGATTCAAATCTGCTGAGACCTGCCTGACGGGCTGCTGGCCACAAACGTCAGTAACCCTGGCATGAACAAATAAATCACGTGCTAGAAGAGAAACAGATCTTTAGACTTGCACTTGGAAAGAGTTTTAGCTGGAGTACATGTGTGATCGCTCACACCAACCTTTCAATTTACTAATAGTTTAAACCTGCACAATTACATACACCCTTTTCCCAAACTACTGTGGCTAATTTTAAATGGCACATGACTTTTATTTTGGGTATAGATATAATACAAGGAGGCAGTCTACTCCAGTGGTTGGGATGGAGAAGTCCAATACGATCAGGTTGAAGGGAGACATACCAAAATCAGTTTAGTATAATCTTGAGTCGTGTCAGATATAAACAAAAATCAGCTTATCCTGAGTAGCCTTTGGTTTGTACAGGCAGAGAATTAACACTGTCAATAGAACTGAAGTCACTCAAGTGAACTAATGGCATTTTGAAGTACATAAAATCAGATACTAGGGCAGGGGGTGGAAATAGCTCTAGGAAAAAGTCTATAATAGGACACACCCTATGCTGACAGTCTCCAATGCCTAGTAAAGGGAGGTTTAATTTAATAAGCTGCACTTAAAATTCAACAGCCTATCATTATCTCATTCTTTTTATGTATAGTTTTGGGTGACTTCCTCAAACTCCTCAACCCTAAAATTTGTTTTATTTCTAGGCCTTAGAACCAAAGACTGTCTCGTCCCACCACCACCATCCGTGATAGAAAGATAAAGAAAGGAAAGTCAGCCTAAATCATTTTACTCATAGTGTCCCATGTATTCTTTTAAGCCCATTCATTCTGGGTCTGCAGTTTCTCCCATTTTCTCATGCATGCTGATATAATCCCCTTAACTCCCTCCCTGTCTCCCTCTCTCTTTCCCTCCTTCTCTCCCTCCCTCCCCCACCCCCATGACACCAAACACTAAAGCAGTATTTGCGTCATCCTCTAGCTCTTTAGCTAGCCCTTGCCCACGCATCCCAATTTGGCCATTTGCATTTTGTTGCTGGAAGTGAACACAGGAAGGCAGATAGACCTGGGCAGCCATGTAATCATTCTCCGGGAGGTAATGACCCTGGAAAGGCCACTTAGGGCACTTCTGTTGGTAGCCTGCAAGGCTGCAAAAACCAATGTCTCTCACTTGATTTTGTGGTAGCCACATTTAGCAATGAGTTGACTGGAAATAAGCCTTCCTATGTGCTTGTGCAGTGGTCAGCTCCTTCAATCAGCACAGTAAGGCAACAATCATGCTTGGGCAAAATTTCTTTTGAAAAGAATCCTTTAAATGACCCATCTCTAAAGAACTCCAAAACAAACCAGGTTTTCATTTATAATAAACAGCCAGGTTTTGTTTGTTTGTTTTGTTTTTTTCAGTCTAGCATCCGATGATGTAGTTGACTGGCATTTTGGGACCTCGTTGTACTCCCCCTCCCAATAGTGTTGTTGAATTCTTTAAGATAAATATGCCATAAAAAGGCACAACGTATAGATGAAAGGGAAAGGGAACAGTAGGCACACAGCAGCCGGCTTTTCAAAAGAAAGCCTTTGAAACAGGGTTGGGCGACAAGAAGTACAACGGTCAGAAGGAGAAAAGATGAAAGGGTCCTTGGTGTGTACCCTGTCACTTGGACACCTCCCTTTTCAAGGACATGCTTTACTAGGTGACTCAGCTCTTCAAGGACAAACTAGAAAAGATACTGGCATGCCACAAGTAAGCTTAGCAGAGGTCCTTAGGCAAAGTGACGTGGAAATGATGTTTGTTTGCATTTTTATTCAGGACAGTGGCTGGTTGTCACAATACTCACCCTGACAGCGCAGCGGATTCTCCACCTTCCCTCCGATCCTCCGTCTTACCTCCCTGGTGGAGGACACATGTGGCCAGTGCTCTCCATCTCCCCCCTCCTGCACTGTCTTGGGCGACAGATGCCAGGGCCAGCCCGCCTTTCACTTGAGCTTTCTTGTCAAGGCTCTGCCTTGAGCGCAAATCCTGACCTTTACTGTATGCAATAAAGTACTGACGAACAAGCAGAGGTTTGAATTAGAGCAGGCTTGGAGCAAATGTCAAGTCCATCTCTGCTCCCTCCTCCACCTGCACCAGGAGCCTGGATTAGACCCAGTCTGGAGTCTGCAGTGCCTTAGGCTTTATGGGTCTGGGGAGACATAACTTATTAACAAAGAGTTATTAAATTTTTATCAATTTTACAACACAATGTAAATGCCTCCTATGAATCTACATTGTGTTCATTATCATTTAAAACGTTAATTAAGTCCAAGTTGCATTTAATTTCTCTCTAAATGGGCCTCTGGGAAGAGGCTTTTAGAAACATCTGTGGGAGTGTGCAGCTCACGGAGACAGGGAATCCCCCAGCCCCCATTCAGGATGGCCCCCAAGTTGATTGCAGTCGTGTGTCTGTGGCTAATTTGTTGTGATGCGATTGGGCATTGTCTTGAATTAGTATCAGGCCAGTAATGGTGTAAAGCCACTGGAGAGAGGCTTATGGGGCAGCCACACCGGCTCCCAGCCCCCTGCCTTCCAGTCCCATCCAGAGGTACGTGAGCAGTTGGACCACAGCACCTCTGGTCTCAATTGGGCCTTGGATTCTGACTTCTCATGTGGTGCCCGTCGTTGCAGTCGGATGCCTGCTTCATCTGAGATGGATGTTTGTCATCTGGCCCAACCAACTCAGGACATGTGCCAGGATACTCAAAGGAAACATCTTCGAGTTTGGGGTCTTTGACTTGCATGTAGGCCTAGAAGCAGTGAGCACAGAACAGCATAATGGGAACCGTTTTCAGAACGGAGCGGATGTGGAGATTATAAACAGATCGTACGCACTGGTGAGAGAGGAAGAGTGAGGCCTACTAAGATCTAAAATAGCGCTTTTCCCTTTGGAGGCTAAGTGGATGTTTTTGCCTTGTCTGAGTATAGGCCACGCGCCAGACAGATTTGCTGTTATCAGATATGGACTCCATCTTTCAGGAGGTGAGGCTTGTTAATGTGAGAATACTAGGAAATGGCTGATCCTCAACTTGGTTTCGTGTTAAGACTAGACTCCGTGAGTCTCTGCCCTTACTATATGCGAGATACTCTGCCAGCCCAGCAAGGGTGTACGTGTGTGCGTCCATATGTACACGTGCGTACAAGTATGCTGTTGTTAAATTTAATAGTCGCATAGCATTTGCTGCACTGCAGGCACTGTTCTGTGTCCTTTACAAATATTAATTAACTTAATCCTTATATGAGGCAGTAACTGTTATTTGCAGGTGAGACAACTGTCAACTTTTTGCGCCACTCACAGATAAGACAACTAAGGCACAAAGACATTCAATGACCTGCCGAGGGTCATGCAGTGAGTCATTGGTGGGGCAGGGATTTGAAAACAAGCTGGGTGGCTCCACAGCATATGCAGTAAGTTGAGTTACTCAGTTACTCACACAGTTGAAGAGGATCCATAGGTCAGTCTGTCTCCAAGGAGGGAGAGAAAGACGAGGATTTCAGTACTGAAGACTCAAGACAATGTGGGAAGTGCTGTGAGAGAGAGGTTCGAAGTATTTGGCAGTGCAGAGGCTCAGAGGTCACCTCTGGTGGTCAATCAAGGTAAGATCCAGGGGATGTGACGTTTCAGATGTGCCTTGGAGAATAGGAGGATAGGGTGTTCTGCCTAACAGCATAAGAGGAATGGCAGTGGGGAGGCCTGGAGCCTCCTACCAACCAACTGGTCACCCAGTTTGGCTGGAGCTAAGACCTGTGCAGGAGAAGGCAGGAAGAGGAGCCGGCTCCTCAAGGGTAACTAGGGCTCGTTATTGACAGGCTCCAGGCCATACCAGTTTTGTCCTTCATGTGCAATACAACAGAAAACATGCAAGGTGTTTGATCAGGGAAATGACATCAGAGGCTTTGTTTCTGGAAGATTCCTATGGCAGCTGTGGAAAAGGGGACTGCAGCAGAGGAGGCAGGTGGGAGACCCCCGAGAAGACCAGCAGAGGGGAGGATGGTCGGAGGAAGCAGCCCTTCGCTGCTCTGAGAAGCCTTAGGAAGGAAGGCGGAGGTCTGATCGCCAGCCTCTGGGATCCACAGCTGAAGTACATTATCCAAATGCAAATCCCAGAAGTTAACATCTCTTGAAAGAAAGTTTAATTAGTGGCTCTGAAGCAGTTGCATACCATTCGTTAAACTTCTTGAGCGTAATTCTCCCCAGCTGACCTGGCAGCCATCAGGACCCCTACTTGGTCTCCGTGGAGTTTTCTCACTAGAGGAGAATTTACTGTCTCAGCTGGGACTGGAGACCTACAGGGCTGCCTCCACCAGCCCTAGTCTCAGGGAGCTACTTTGTTTTCTTTATCGAAGTAGGATTTCTTCTTCCTCCCTCACCATCCTTGCCACTTCCAATCAGACTCCCATCTTGAGTGTGTTGAGAGTCACAGAGGCAGGCAGCTCTCAGTGGCTGCCATGGATGTCATTGGTCTAGACTGGGTGGCAGAAACAAAGCAAGTGGGGACCACCAGCTGGGACATGTAACCAGCCCTGAGGTTCTTGGCTCGAGCTGCATGTGGTAGCTCCTGGGAGAGCTCATGGGAATTACTTTTCAAATCCCTGTGTATGTGTGAGACTCTTTTCCTCTCATCTTTCTCAGGGAGACAGCATGTCTCCTTACATCTGTGGAGGAAACAATCATAAAGTACTTCGCATCCCATTCACTGAAAGCCCACTGTAGTTTTCAACCACTTATCCTACTCCAGTGGAAATACAAAACACATTTCCTGTGAAGTACTGCCACACAAACTCCAGGGACGTCGTGTGGCATTTCCAAGTACCATGGCACAGTTTTCTTTTCCTCTTTATTTCTCTGTGCACAGACCTTTGTCTGCATTCATTGTGTCTCTGTGTCAGCATCGATGACTGTAGGATTTGTGCACACATCGACCCCAAACAGTCGTGAAAACAGCATGGAGAAGCATGGGGTTCATCACAGTGGTGGCAATGCTGCTGACTATGGAGGGAAGGAAAGCGGCCAACTTCTGGAAGTGGAAGGAAGCAAAACTCACCCTCCCAACTGGCGAGGTGTTGTCCTTCTTCTCTTGGCGCTTTCTCCCAAACCAACCTGTTGAGTTACCTAGATAATCAGGGAAGCTGCCATCCCCACATCTGCTTACAAGAGTTCTGTTCCTTAAGCCAGGCATTTTCCCAAGGGGAATCGAAATGGGCAGAAAAAATGTCCAACATTGTCAGACCCACACATTTGAAATCTTGGAGGGCATTGAAAATACTTTTTCTTTTTTTTCTGTCTGTTTTTTTCGTGTGTGTGAATAGCTAGACTACCTGATTTTGAGGGACATTTTAGATGTACCCGTAGCTTCTCGTAAGGAGACATTCTTCTGATGTCCAGTTCAGATGAGCTGGACAAAAGGGTCTAGAGACCTAAACTAGCCTTTCTTCTCTGACCAGTTCATTCACTCCTCCTCCTCATGAGGGCAACAGCAAGGGAAAATGTCCCCTGGCCTCTTCTAGGAATCCTGAAAGCGCTCACTCTGTCCCCTTGAGCACAGCAGGGTGAATGCCACCAAATATTCCTGGAGCTACAGAGAAAACCTGTGCAAACTCCAAGTGGAGCTGTTGTGGCGGACGTGCATTGGGGATGGCCAACTGTACTGAGACAGAAATGCAGTGAGAAAGATGGTCCCTCAGAGCGGGAGCCATAGGAGGTGAACCGGCAGTGTGGAGAGCGGTACCTGTAGACCACAGAGAGTGGGCCGTCTCCTGGGAGTACTGCTGATGGCTGGCCTTAAAGTGATTTCCATTTTGGCCAATGCTGGCTTTCTGGGCTGGAGCCTGTGGGATTGCGCCCAATCAAGAAAAGACCTAGGGACTGCCTTCCTTCCCTCCAAGGTCAGAAATGGAGCATGCTGCCATCCTTGGCTGGGCTTCCTATGTTGGTAAGAATACTTGAGTAGGAAATGGCCTGAAGGTTTCCAGTTCAGTAAATATTTCATGAGTAAAAGGCTGAGTAAGTGAAAGGATTCTCAACCATCAGTGAAAGGACTAGGTGGTATGCCAGAAGCAGGATGGCCCCGGATCCATGAAATTTCCTAAAACTTTCTATGTAGTTTACAGTATTACACACACACACACACACACACACACACACACACACACACAGACATTGGGATACAAGAAGATTAAGGGGATACATTTGCAAGAAAAACAAGGACATAACAGGGCTCTTGAAAATTATCACCTAATAAATATAATCCATATTCTTTGTGAAGGTGACTATTGGGAAAGAAGGAAACGGAAGAAAAAAAAAATCACAGTAGGCAAAAGTCCACCAATGTTTCAAGTGAGGAGAGACAGGGATACATGTGTATGTAGAGCATTTGTTCTAAAAAATCAAGGACTTGTGACATTTGCATTCAGTTTTACTAATTTCGATGAACCAGATCATTTTCATGGGAGTCAGGGTGGCACAGAAATATTAATTCTTTGAGGAAAGCCACTCTGCGCAAAGGGGCCCCTGTGTCGAGAGCTGTAACCATTTGCAGATGGTCACATCAGCCTTTCCAAATGTGGAGAAACATGTAAGGCCACTCCTGACTGTTAGGATCGTTGACTCTGACTTGGGGTAGGCAGATTAAAGCCAACGGCACCCAAGTGACAGTGCCTTCCACGTAGAGGGATCCAAAAGCTGAGTGTCTCATGACTCCCTTTTAGTAAGTGTCATTATTCTGTCTATTCTGCTCCAACAAGGAGGGGGCAGGGAGCTTTCTCAGTTGCTCCCAGAGTTCTCTCATTTCTCACCAAGCATTCTCTTACTTTTGAGTGGCTTTGAATTGCTCTCTGTATTTTGTCAGGTTTGATCTGGCCATCTCTTCAGTACAGATGACTACATTTTCACATATAGCCTGTGACATAGCCATCTGAGAGAACATGTCCAGCAGAGGTGCTTCAAAGCCAAAGCCCTAAACCGGTGTTGCTCAGAAAGGAAGTGCAGTGACCTGCAGAGAGGAGAGAGACACAGTGACAATGACAGGATGAAACTTGCGAGGAATGCAGACTGGGAGGGAGAGCCTCAGGGCATGTGATCTGGAAGTCTTGGGATGAGACATGTGCAACGGGCTAGTGCTGCCAGGGCCACCTCACAGATTTCCTCCGTTACGATGAAGATGGGTGTCTGTTAGGCAGAAATCTCCTGTCTTTGCTACAAATTAGGGAGTTCCCAAGCCATTCCCCTTGCTGAGCTAGGTGATCTCCTTGGCAATTAAAGCCGGAAATTCTAGGGAACCTTAGAGCAAGGAAAGGGAGAGAAGGGGTGGGATTTGTTTTTAGGGGACTTTGGAAGTCATTCCTGGCACAGGCATGTTTCGGTATGTTCACCAAATGGATGCTGAGTAAATGCCAACTGCTATAATAAGAATAATGCCTTATACATGTGTTAGTCTTTATACTTCTCAAGGCATTGACATGTTTTCATTTCATCTAGGCAAACCCAGAATAGACATCATCCTTACTACTTTGGACTGTGGTCAAGTTTGAGAACTTCCCTATTGCTTAGTTTCCCCATCTGTAAAATGGAGATAATCATAGGACCTGCCTCATAGCGTGGTTGCAACTATGACTTTGGATCCCATTCTTCATCTTACTGAAACTGCCTCTGTGACTTTTCCATCTCTAAAATGGGAACACTGAGATCGTCAGTGAATTTAGTGTGTTCTTGGAAGGTGGCAGGAAGCTTGGAGAGCAAACTAGAGAGGAACAGATGGTGGGCAGATGACTTGTTTTTTTTTAATTCTATTAAAATTTCTTTTCTTGTGATGGTCTTCATATCACCCTATCTTTGAGGTCCGGTTGGTATTGGGACTTCCCATTATCACCTTTCCTAAATTGCTTTATGAAGCTAGGCTCTGCTTCTTGTTGATTTTTTCATTAGTGAGATTAGTGCTTGGAGCAGGGCCAAGACGGGGCCAAGCCCTTCACCCACGTCCTGCCATTGCCCCTTTCTTTGAATAGACTTGATGTGAGGACAGTCTACAGTTGGGTTGGATGACTATTGATGCATATTTTGAAATCCTAAGGGTGCCGCTATCCTGCTCTCTCTTCCATCCTTCTGATAGCCGAGTCTTCTGATTTGACCTCTAGGTCACCTTTCAAACCTTCTCTTCTTGTCAAGGACAATGCCAAGTTCAGGCACTGATTCCTTTTCTCCTGGTCTACGGGCACTGCCCTCCCGTGAACTAGTCTCCCTTGCCACCAAACAACCACCATGTTTATTATTTTAAAACACAGACTTGGTCATGTTAACCCCACCTTTGAAAGGGAAAAAAAAAAAAAAAAAAAACTTGATGGCTCCTTGTTTTCAATAAGACAGTCTCCAGCCTTCTGAACATGGCATTCAAGGCCTTTTACAGTTCGGCCTCGACTTATTTTTCTAGTTCCTTTTTCCATGTAAGTATCCTTCATCTAATGATTCTTTAAAAAAAGTCTTGTTTTTGTTACTTAACACATTTCTATAGCTTTTTTCTGTGCCTGTGATTCTGTCCCTCTTCTACCTGATGGAAGCTTACTTATCTTTCAAGGAGGGGTCAGCAAATTGTGGCCAGTGGACCAAATCTGGCCTACTGCCTGTTTTAGTCAATAAAGTTTTATTGTAAAACAGTCCCGGCCATTCATTTGCATGTTTATTCATGGCTGCTTTCGTGTGAAAACAGCAAAGTTGACTTGTAAAAGAGAACATATGGTTCACAAAGCTCAGATATATCAATAGTTCCTACTTGATATTTACGGAAAAAGTTTGTTCGAATATTGCCATTTCTGTGAAGACATCTTGACTGCCCTACCTCAGGTCAGAATTAATGGGTCTCTCTTTCCTGTAATCCTATAACACTTCATGTAAACCCCATTTAGAACAGTTCTATATTGAGCTTTTTAGAAGTCAGCAAGTCCAAACAACTCACAGTGGTCTTTGAATTCTCAGCATATTGCACACAGCAGCCATGGCGCACAGTAGGAATTCAACAAACGTTTGCTGAATAACATAAAAATTGTGTCAGGAATGTGTTTCCATAGTTTATTAGGCATCGTCTCAGGAGAAAAGAGCGTCTTGAGCCTAGCGATCTCGCTTCTTGTGTGCTTGTACCATCTTGAACAAACCATTTGTTTCTGAACAGCTGTTTCCTTTGCTAGAGCAGTCTTGAATAGCTTGATCTAGAATTGATCACTGCTTCTTTTGAAGATGACACATTTCTTCCATGGCTTCTGCTGACAGGCATAGTGTTTGGATGCTGTACTGAGTCTTGGGATGCTAATATATTCCCCTTCCATATGTCATTGGGTATTTGAGTCCAGGTGGGGAGAGGCTCACGTTGGGAAGGTGTGGCTAACCCATTGTTTCCCAACTCCTGGAGTGATCTCACCTGCCTTTCAGGTCCACAATACATTTCTAACTCACATAAGCTCTTTTCATCCACCTTTGATTCCTCATCGATTTGAATTTATCCCAACGGCTCTGAAGGCAGGGCTTGTACCTTTAATCGCTCAGACCCAGGCCAGCAGTTTCAGGGACCTTCTCGTGCTGTGCTCATGCCCTGGCTTATACACTGGGAGTTATGTATAGAGGCAGGGTAGGCCCCCAGCTGAAATCTTGACAGCCCTAAGCTCTACCAGATTCCCCTACACTCTCCACATCTGCCCGAAATTGCTCCTGGCAACTCTGTCTCTCCACAGCAAGTGGTAACCAGTCAAAGTGGGAGATGAGATGCCCTCTGCCTATGCTGGAGACCCTCCTAGTTAAGCTCCTGGTGGTAGACAACTGGAGACACTTAGGGCTCAAAGGAAGCACCTCAACACTTGACTCTGTTTATACACATGCCTTATCCAGCTTAGACAGATGGAAGAGCTGCTTGTAAAGGAGTGTCAGTTTCCTTCGGAAACAACAAAATTGTGTGTGTGTGTGTGTGTGTAAGGAATACCCTTATGGTCACTGCATCAACAGTCTTTACTGTTGCTGTTGTTCTTGTTGTTAGAGATTAAGTCTCAATAAGTTTTTGTAATTAGAGTGGGCTTCTCATCAGCTGAATGGGCCATGGCCGTCACCCTTTTCCCATACCAATCCAAGAAGGGCCCTACCTTCCTCCTAGCTCCGGGATGTTATCAGCATGTAGTTTTGCTTGAGATAAAATCAGGGCAACATAGAAACTGTCATTTCTCATTTACTGGGGCCCTTTGATCCCATTTGAGGTTTATTTGTTTCAAGTGAAAACTATGAGCCCTATTGCCTACCTCTATCCGGTAGAGTACTTTTTTATTTTTTTCTGTTTAGAGATCAAATCAGAGTTGTAAGTAGTGTGGTCATTAGTTATCACCGCAGACTTCACAGCCTACACTTTATTTCTGCTCTTACAAAATCACCAGCCTTCCCTGTTGCATAACGATCACTCGCAGTGAAGCTCCAGTATGCCTTTCGTGGGCGCATGGGTGTTAATTTATTTCACAGTTTCCTTTGCAGATATAATCAGAGTCACCTATCACATTCTTGTTTCTTCCTTTTATTGTGTTCCTTTGCTATCGCGTTTGTGTGATCTTTTTCTGCAAAATGACAGGTAGTGTTTCTCTGCTCACTGTTTCAGACTTATATTCTCCATGACTGCTCTATTGCCATTTAAAAAATAATAACGTTTTACAGATGTAATCTTAGTTATTTATAACTCGGGTTTTGTTATATGAGAAAATTTCCTCAATGACACCTTCGTTATGTACGTTTTTTTTTAAGACAGGGAACAATATCCTTTGGAAAAATATTTTCCTCAAAATTGTAAATGAAGGAAAAGCTCTCTTTTAGTAATGCATTTTTCCTGACTTCTTAGTACATTGAAATGTATGAACATTATTTTTATGTAAGTGATCAAATTGTGGTGTTTAATAACAAGTTGTTAGCAGAAAAAGAGTGATCCCTTTTGATTTATTTGGATATTTACTGGATGCTTATAATGCTTTACATATTAGAATTGGTTTGTCAACAATTAACAGTCTAGGTTTTTATATAACCCATACTTCAGGTAATAGAGGATTATTAAACTGCAACCAGTGTGTTAGAAATCTGCCGACTGGTAATAAAATTCTTATATATAACAGCAGCTGAGAAATACTGCTGTATATTTATGCATAGATTGCAAGATAGATAGATGATGGCTGGCAAACCAGAGGCGCTCGAAATGATGATCTACCAGCAGGTGGCGCTGCTTTTCTGTAAATGAAACCGTCTACCTGGATGTATTCAGGGTACTCCCAGTACTGCCCCCTTTCTGCCTTTTCCAGATTCTCTTTCCTTTATTTCTCAGAGGTGAATGTCTAAAACTGTGTTCTGTGTTTGTCTGTTTGTTCAGGAGACAGACCTTCACTAGGGCAATACCTCTCAATTGCTAAGGTTCTTTCAATCCAACTTGCTTTAATGCTCATTTAGAACAAGTCCTAGCTAAATAAATGTTAGCATGTTTTTAAAAGGTAACTAACTACACAATACCAGATTCTCACCCCTAAGACTGGATTACCTCCATCATCTGATTATTGTTATGTAGCAAGTCCCCATTTTTGCCTAATATTTACTTATACAAATTAATTCCCTAGGCTTCCTTCCACACCAAGAAAATGAGGGGCATTTCTATAAAGGTGGCATGTGTACTGGATTAATGTGCTATATAAAAATAATTTTAATATGACATCCTTTCATCAAGAATTACTTTAGAATCCAAGTAACCCAAGAATGTTGCCTTTTCTCCCTGGGCCAGAACGAAATTTCTCACAAACAAGATCAGACAGTTTTGTTGTTATTTTTAAATAAGGTTGCCACACAAAGGCTAGTCATCCCATCAGTTTGGGTATCGATGAGGCAAAAAAATAATACAAGTAAAACTATTTTTTGGTTCTTTATTCGTAAACCCGATTTTTCATTCTTTTTGTGTGTGTTTTAAGACACAACTATGTTTTTTCACTAACTTTTTATTTTTTTAAACCCACCCTAATCCTTTTATACAGGGTGTTGGAATGTAAATATGGACCTATATAGTAGATTTATTGAGGTAATGGAAGGGGATGATTAAAATACATCCCAGATGACTCATTTATTTATTTTCTTTATTAAGTGTTACCTCTCAGATCATAAAGAACTTTGAAAGTATTTTACTCTTTTTGCCATTCAAAAATTTGAAAACTTTCATTTTGAGAATCCAATAGGAAGTTTCTCTTTTGAATTTTTAAACTTTTCGTAGACCTACTCGGCTAGGGGGTACAGGTCAAGGATTTAGATGAGATAATGTCTGTCCTATTTTATTTGCTTCTATGTTTTGACAGAGACCATCCTGAAGTGGTATTGATTAGGTGCAACTAAGGAGTAGAGGATTGGGGGGACATTGCCTTCTTAGTGAGTTCACTTGAAAGCCTTGCTTGTATTGAAAATGTTTTTCAAAATATTGGTTGCAATCAGATTTCTTGTTAAAAGTCAAACCCTGATGACTTTTTTCCAGTTCTCTGTAGGGGACAATTCAACTGGAGTCATTGAAAACAGGAAATAGCCATCCTGAAGTAAAAGTTGGATTTACCTGGCCAGGCTGTGAGGCAGCAGCCTTGCGAATTTCTCAGGACCCCTTTCCAAGGCATTCAACAACTTTATTTTCCTGTCAAGTACATTCTCCAGCATGTAAATGAGACCTCCATTGGAACTGGACCATTGCCAGTGGTCTCCTCATTTTTAATTTCATGCACGGATGTGTGTGTCTTGTCTTGGACCCTTATAACTTTTCAATCGCCAGAAAGAATGTAGGCTGAGTTAGGGTGTGTTGTTTTTTTTGTTTTGTGTTTTTTTTTTGATTTTACCAAGATGCAAACCATTCACTTCCCTCTTTGAATTTGAGTATCTAAATCAACAGAAAAATAACATTCAGAGGGCTCATATGATTACCCAATATTATCCAACTCTGTCATTTGGAATTTAAAGCCTTACACGATCTGCCCTTACACCCCCATCTATACCCTTAAATAAGTCTTCCTCCTCCAGCCAAATTGATTTCCTTATAGTTCCCTAGCTTAGTGTCTCCCCACCTCCTTGCTTTTGTTCAAGCTGTTCAATCCACCTAGCATGCCCTTCCCACACCCTAGTTGACTCACCTCCCAGTGTGCCAGGCCTTGTGTTTGCCTGGGGTGGGGGAGGTATGCAGGTGAATAAGGGACATCTGTATCCATATGACTCATGTTGCAAGTCTTACTTTTTTTCCCTGACCACCCCACATTTTCTAGCACTTATTGTCTAAGGCATTTCATTTAGCCCTCACCTGACATTATCATGCAACATTTTTATTCTTATTTCAATAATCTGTGATATATATATATATATATATATATATATATATATATATATATGCGCCAGGGGTGCCAAAAATGTATACATGTGACTTGTATTCATGTTTTGTTACAGGTATATATTATTATAACTTTAATACAGTTTTTTTCCTTTCTTTCCTTTCTTAAAATGTGTTTACTTTTTTTGGCACCCTCTATATTTAATGCAGTTGTCTCATTTCTTTAGCTAGACTTGTGGTTCTCGCTTATTGTGCATCTTTAGAAAGATTATTTTTTATTAGTTTCAAGTGTGCAAAACAATGCAATAGTTAGACGTTTCACCCCTCACAGAGTGATAACCCCCCGCCCCCAATCTATTGTCCCTCTGACTTTGTATATATCTGTTACATTTCCATTGATTCTATTCTTTAGGCTCTACTCCATATCCCATGACTATACATATATTAAATTATAGTTGATATACAATATTATTCATATTCAGGTGTACAGTGCAGTGGTCAGGCATCTATACCGTCCATGAAGTGGTCTCCCTAATAAGACAAGTGCCCATCTGACACCCTACAATATCTTTACAACATTATTGATTATATTCTTCAAACTGTCTTTCACATCCCCATGGCAATATTGTAGTAATCAATTTATGCTGTCTAATCCCTTCCGCTTTTCTCCCTTATCCACACCCCCCTCCTAGCAACCATCAGTTTCCTCTATATCTCTGAGACTATTTCTGTTTACTTGCTTATTTATTAAGTTCTTTAGATTCCACTTATAAGTGAGATCATATGGTATTTGCCTTTCTCCGACTGACTTATTTCACTTCGCATAATGTTCTCTAGGTCCATCCATACCATTGCAAATGGTAGGATTTCATACTTTAAGAAAATTTTTGAAAAAAAAAAAAAAGCAATGCCCAGCCCTAGCCCCCACCCTCAGGATGTTTGCTGAATTGGTCTGAGCCAGGACCCAAGCACTGGTGTTCTGTAAAATTTTTTAGTTTATTTTTTAAAAAATTTTTCAGGGTGACAATTGTTAGTAAAATTACATAGATTTCAGGTGTACAATTCTGTATTACATCATCTATAAATCCCATTGTGTGCTCACCACCCAGAGTCATTTCTCCTTCCATCACCATATATTTGATCCCCCTTACCCTCATCTCCCCCTCCCACCCCCACACCCCCGTACTCTCTGGTAACCACTGTACTATTATCTGTGTCTATGAATTTTTGTTTCTCATTTGTTGTCTAGTTCATTTTATTGAAAAGCAGGGTTGTGAACCTCTGAGCTAGACCATGCGGTCCTTGGAGTGGGATACCTGCTTTTCCTATTCTGTAGTGTTGTGGGGTAGGGGGTGCTTTGAGTCTGGTAGGAAGTGCTGGGTAATCATATGGCTGGAGACTTTTGAGGCTTTCAGTCCATGGCTGATTCCTATGATACTCATCAAGTAACAGAAGACAGCATTACACCTAGAACCATTACGAGTCAGAGCTGGAAGGTCCTTCTACGTAATTAATGCCAGTGTTCTTGCTAAGGCCACACAGTTGATCCAAGCCAGTCCTAGAACCCGGCTCCTCACCACTGGGCTATGCTTCTCCCCTCTGCAAAGCTGCCTCTGTAACAACGAGGACATATTTCTTAGGAACATTACCAGGGGCTCAGCACTATGAGATATTCAGAGATTGATAAACTACTAGAGAGGATCTTATAAGTCTAGTTGGGGAGGAGGACACATTGAAATGGAAAACAAATTATAGTACAAAAAATAAGGAAGTGTCAGGGGGTGTGAGATGAGAAGTGCCAAGAAAGGAGGGATTCTACCTTGTTACCGTCATCTGGGAAGGCTGCCTGGCGGAGGCAAGCTGGCTGACCTAATTTTTAAAGGGTGGGTAGAGTAGCTAGGTGAAAGGAAGACCTGGTGGGGAGGAATAGGGAAGGAGTCGCTGTCCCTCTGCCCCTCCCACCATTTCCCAAGCACATGCCCCAATCCCATGACCTCCACCAGAAATGCAAGTGAAAGAGCCCCTCAAGCAGGCAGCATGAATTTCCTGTAATTTAGAGGGAACAGTGGGGTTTCTCCCCATTTCCATCTGATTTTCATTTGTTATTACGCTGAATGGTCACAGCCTTCTCCAATTGTGGCCCGTTTACAATTTTCTGACTTTTCTTGTTTTTATGACACCTAGCATAGCCTAATTATTTTGGCCTGAGCATCTCATTGGGGCCAGATGAAGTACGGGACAAAGGTGACAGTCCAGCAAGATGCAGTGGATGGGAGTGGGGGTGGCGAATCCCATCCTGTTTTAGTGGTTAGATACCAGATCAGTTGCTTGGAGTAGTGGGGAGCATGAGAATCCATTTGAGTAGAAGAAAGTCAGGCAGGAGGCTCTCTTTGTGGAGAAGGACCCAAATGGCCGAGGGCTCTAGTTACTTTGATCTCTCAAAGCCAAAATAATAATGATGGGTAACATTTATCAAGAACTTGCCAGAAACTTGTATAAGCACTTTTCATGTTTTCAGTCCATTTTCACAGCAACTCTGTGAGAGAGGTACTGTGATCATTTTTATTTTATAGGTGAGAAAACTGAAATTAGGTAATTTGCCAAACACCCAGGTTTGGACCCTACAGTATGGCTTCAGGGACTTTGTGCTTGACTGGTACCTTCTTGCAACTCAGTGTGAGTTGACATTTATACAGGGATCTCCCATATCTTAAAATCCTTATCTCGGGGATGGCACATGGCGTGTCACTGGAGCCCGGGCCAGAGATGTAAGAGGGGTGCCTACCATATGACTGGGGTAAGCAGTGTTGGGGTATTTGACAAGCTGGGGAGCTCATGCCCCATAAGACAGTCACCCTCCTGGAACAGTAGCCCAGTCTTCTGCAAGATTTTAAAACAAGCTAGAAATCCATGTTTTTATGGCTCACCCTCAGACTTAAAGATTGTCCCACATAGAAAATCCTGTGAACCAGCAGCATGGTGCCAAGCAGAGCACACTGGCACAGCCCTCAGGCTGTCACTGTGTGGTTTCTGGTTATCTATTTAACTCCACAGCGTCTTGGTATTGTCATCGGTCCAGCGGGAATAACAACAGCTCTTGTGACACTGCAGAGTTGAGTGACTTGTCTGAGATGTGAATTCTAATGAGGGTCAGAGCTGGGACTTGGGCAAGTGTCCTGAATCTAGAAGCTCTTATCCTTATGCTCTTTTCACGAGTGGAATTCTGACAGAAAATGAGCTGGATTAGAAGTCAGCAGACCTGGGCCCTGGTTTAGGGGTCTGCATATGAGTGTTGCTGTGAGCCCAAAGGTGAGGCTGGACATTCCTAAACCCCTCCCAGCCCTGCTCCTGCACTCCACACCCTGTTCTCTAGTTGTGTTGGCCAAAAGGGGCCCACCATGCACTAGCATTTTAAAATGTAGCACAGAATGTGTCTGAGGATAAATTATAGTGGAATACTGATAATGATTTTATAGTTCAAGGACATCTTTAAAAGGTGACTATGTCCTTAAGAAATATAGTAAATGCTGTGTTTAATATAAAGTCACAATCAGGGACTGGTCTTCCCTCCCAAGGTTGAAAGCATACAGTATTTCGAAAGAGTTCTGGCAGAACATTCTTCATCGGGCCATGTGGTACACCTGGGTTGCATTTTACCTTTATCTGAGTTTCAGAGAAAGTATCAGTGTAAGCATCTGGAATACATATTAGGATTCTGGGAGACTCTTGACACAGCTGGCTCAATGGAAAATACGGTGTTTATGCATGAGCCAATAATGATAATGATATTAATAATAATAAAGGTCCTTATCTGAATAACCTCTTATGGTGTAGAAAAGAATTTCACATCTACAAAATTAGAGTCTAGGCTAGTCTTCAAATAGAACCATTGGGGCAAGCATTAATTTTAAAAATATAAATAGCAAAGTGAAAATAGCAATGAAAGTGTGATTGACATTTCCTGCTAGTCATGTTTCCTTGAAGCTGTTTAAAGAGTTAAGGAGCGGAAAAATAAAAAGAGAAGGAAAGTAGCATCTGAGTCCAAACACACAAGCAAGTAAAATCTTTTACCCCAAAGTGGAACTGTAAATCAACATTGTGTGAACCAGGAGGATTTGGTGGGAAGTGTGAAATAAAGTCCATGAGAGACCTGCACCTTTCTCTCTTTCTGTTTCTCACCCTGGGCAGGTGGCAAATCTCAGATTCCTGAGGCAGCAGGATCTTTTCTCCACTCCTTTGGATGTCTGACAATTTGTAAATCCATAGGAAGCCTTTCTTGCAAGGGTCTTCCTTCACAGTCATGTGTAAACAGCATGAAGTGATCAAAAAAATAACTCTTGTTTTATATTTACCTTGTGCAGTTCTGAACAAGGGAACATGTAGACCCACTAAGAGAACATAATGACAGGCAGGGTGGCAGAACCAGCACCTAGGACCCCCCTGAGAAATGGACAGGGCAGAGCCAGGACTAGAATGAGGAGAGTAGGGTACTTACCTTTGGCACCAAATTTAAGGGGGCACCGAAAATCTTAGTAATCAAGATAAATGATAGTTTAATGCAGTGTTTTATTATTATTATTATTATTATTATTATTATTAACATTTATTGGGGTGACAATGGTTAGTAAAATTACATAGGTTTCAAGTGTATGATTCTGTAATACATCATCTACATATTACGTTGTGTGTTCACCACCCAGAGTCAGTTCTCCTGGGGATGGAGGATGGTAGATGAGAGTAAAAGAAGGTCAAGTATATGGTGATGGAAGGAGCACTGACTCTGGGTGGTGAACACATAAAAATACAGTGTTTTTTGAAAAATAAAAATGCAAGAAAAATCCATGATGAGTAAAATGTTAGAAATTTAAATAAAGACAGGATACATGGTGGTGTTGGTGCTGGCATTTAAGTACTGAATTTCACGAGTCAGGAGGGGTTCTAACAATCAGCACAACAGAAAACTGGCAGCTGTTGCCATTTAGATGAGCACTTTCAATGTGCCAGGAACAGTGTACTATAACTTACAGCCATTTTCTCTCGATACCTTTCATTTGGACCCAATGTGTCCAACAGTAAATTCAAATCTATTTGAGAATAAACCATATTAGAAAAAGAGTTCCTTTACAAGGTCCATAAATTCCATTACCTTCCTTTTCGTCTTTGTTAAATGTATGAGTTGAGAATTACAGTCTCTTTATTCACAATGATCTTTGTAGATACACAGCTCAAAAATATCAGCATTAACTTAAAACAATATATTAGTGTGCTTGTACAAAGCACTATTGCTTTGTAGCTCCAGCTGATGATTTTATTAAGTATACTGCAGGAGAGGAAAATCGAGGGTAATTATAAATACATAAATACATAATTCATTGGCATAAAGTGATTTTAATGGGATGGATGCAGAATTATCTATTTCCTCGTGAAAATAACAGAGATGTTCTGATTAAGCCCGTAATCTAGTACATGTGAAATTCTCGCCAAACTGATGGGACTCATTTTCTTTTCTGAAACTACCTTTGATAAGAAATGCATTACAAACTCATCAGTTTGGCTTCCTGTTAACAAAGAGACAGCAGCCGTCTGGATCATTCTGGATTCACAGTGAAACTGCCACACCATGTATCCTCCAACTAAAGCTGTGCCAGTCTGACAAGGGGCAGATGAATCCAGGAGTTATTGTGCAGGAGTTTAAGTCTATGCGGCAGCTGACGGTTGAAATAATCATCTATATATCGCTCTGAGCTAGCTGGGGAAAGGTTGAAGCTGTGTATTTTCAACATATCTAGTCTAATGGTTAATCTGTTGTCTTGCAGGGTGGACCTGCAGCAGACACTGACAGCTTCCAGGAATGGCTCATGGTAGATGTAGTTGGTTTGCCTTGATTCTCGAAGTGCAGGGTGCATGAAGCTAAGTCAGCTTGACTTGGAAAGGGCAAAACTCACCTGACTGGTTTCCCCAAACGCAAGGGGACTTGCAGAACAGAGACCAGATCGGGTGGTAGGGACGTTTGAATCACTAAAAACTACTTGTGTCCCTCCCAACTTCCCCATATCTGTGCACCTGAAATGGGATCCCTGCGTGTTTCTTTCCTTGTTTGGTGGCTTTGGCAGACTGGAAAAAACGTGATCCTTGTTGAAAACTGGAACACTAGGAAAATGAGAGAAGATAAATGTGAGAGCAGAGATCTGTAAACTTTTTCTGTCGAGGGCCAGCTAGTAAATGTTGTACGCTTCGTAGGCGATACCGTATTTATTGCATCTACTCAATTCTCTTATTGTAGAGCATAAACAGATACAGACAATAGTTAAACAAATGACTGTGGCCGGGTCCCAATAAAACTTGATGTATACCACTGATTTAAATGTCATGTAATTGTAATATGTTGTGAAATATCATTCTTTGTAAATTTTTACCCCATCCTTTTAAAAATGTAAAAAAGCATTTTTAGTTCATGGCCACGCAAAATCAAGTTCTGGACTACGGTGTTTTGAACCCTGTACTTGAGAAATATAAGAAGATAGAAGGCAGCGGTTGGTGCCAGGGACGTGGCAGGTTTCATCTGTCCTGAAACCTGTCCCCCACAGTCAAATACTGCCCATGCCAGTACTATGAAAAGGAGTCTGGTACACTTTTTGGCCTCAAAGCCTTTTACCAATGTATTGGTGCTGAGAGTGATGAGAGAAGGAAAGGAAAGTTGAAAAGAGGTTGTTTTTGTTGGATTCCTGTACGTTTTTCCCCAGTTTAATTCAAAGTAAAACTTATCTTTCATTCTCTACTACCTTCCCAATCTCCAAACTCCATAGCAATCCTTCCAGGAAATTCTTGCATTTCTCATGTCGCTCATATATTTACTCTTAGACTTCCGTCGTTCATCTCTGTCTCATGTCTGAGAAGCTTATACCTCGTGATCGTTGCTTGAGACTTGTCTTTGCCCTTGAGGTGATGGAGACAGTCTGTTCCAAGAAAAAACAAAAGAAATAAAAAGAGCCAAAGGCAACCGGATCGCCAAAAAAAATTTTCCACCAAATTCTGAGCAGAGCAGACCATTGGGCAAGTTATTTTAGCAGGTCAAGTTTTTAGTGATGATATATGAGCTGAGAGATTCTAGATACAGGGAACTTAGATGAATATTGGACTCTTTCCAAGATCCATGTAGAACAGTCTTATGGTTTGAGATGGGGGGGTGGGTCTGAGTATGGTAGGTACATCTAATCCACCCACTTTGATTCTAGAATATCCATTAGGCCCACATTGTTTCTGTAGAGAACATTGCAATCCCAGTCATGTGGATTCTGTTGATATATTTATATAGTATTTTATCTGTCTCCCATGTAGGAGTTGAATTCTTTCAATACTCTCTGTTGATGGACTCAAACAATTCCGGTTTCCTAGGCAGTGAATAGAGTCAGAAATACACCCTGTGATTAACTTCTACATAACCTATTGTTTCTTAAAGTCTCCCCCACCCCCTTTTCCCCTATTAGCTCCACAAAAGCCAGAAATGAAACCACTCCAACAGGCCTCCTCTCCCCTGCCCCCTCAGTCTAGGGGGGTGGGACGGTGCTCCCTGTGCCTGGGCCAGGCCAGGGTGGGCCACTTGGAAGTACTTTCCATACTCATTGTATAGAATGACAGGTGGTTGTTGTTGTTTAATTTATATCCTCTAGGTTTTCCAAATAAATGTATATCCTGTTTCTCAGCTACAGATTGTGAAATTATCCTGCCTGATAATGTATATGATAAAGTGATTGTTCAATTGTGGAGAGTTCTGTATGTTACCTGTTGGAGATATTATTGCTGGCCTTGCTTTTGAGAGGCAGCATCCTTCATCTTTTCATTATTGGTGTATTAATATTCACCACGATCTTTCAAAGAAATAGCTTTATGGATTGACCTTGGCAATAACCCTGCAAAACGTCCACCAAACTTCTTGGTAATATATGTTATCCCGAGGTTGCCAGAGCAGAAACTCTCATTCCAAGGATACCACCTGCAACTCCCTGGGTTCTGATACTGAGCTGCCCACTGACCCTCTAAGCATAGAGCTTGGCTCCCAGTGTGTGTCTTCACTTATCCTCGCCCTGCTTAGCTGCTCAACTTCACTGATGGGCAGGCAGCATTCCCCACTACACGGCTCATCCTGAAATAACAGTCAAGTGTTTCTTTACAGGAATTATAGGACCAAACTCATAGTAGGGGTGATTTATCTGGCATCTGTGTTTCTTGTTGGTATTGGTTTTCCTTCATTGCTTAAGGAAACAACCCCACCAGTCTAGTATGTGTGACAGGCAGCCAGGGTTCTGGTAGTCTGTGATTATAAGACAGGAAATGTCCGTAAAGCAGGCGCCATTCTGTGCTCCAGACCAGGGACTGCTCATTCGTAGCCACGCTGTAAGACCGTGTAAGTTAAGTAGCCCAGATTTTCTGGTGAAAGTCTTAAGTGGTCATATTAGAGAGTGGTTGAGTCAGCTTGGGAGCTTTGTCCATTGTGAATTACATATGGCAAAATGACTGTATTACTATGACTTGCACGATTTTTCTTGGGGGGGCATGTTTGATAAGCCCATAGAAATTTCTAGTCCAGCAATTTCACCCTCTCTCTTTACCCTCAGTTTTAGTAATACATTTTCATCCTGGAAGACTGAAGATACACACCCACTTTTCATTAATGTCACTCATGAGACAAGGAGATACTACACATCCCCCTTTTGTAGGGGACTGACAAACCCATGGCATTGAATGCAAGTGAGGCAGCCATATTGTGACCAAAGGGGCTGATCATGCCAGCAGTTTGAGATGGAAACGATAGCTTAACGCTGTGGGTCGATGACTTGGGATATGATGATTATTTTAGCAGGCTGGAGGAGATAATGCATCTCATATTGCTGCTAGACTAGTTGTCTATGTCTGTGTATGTTGTAGAGGAGAGGGGATCTCTGTATGTTTTTGGAAATTATTACACAAACAAGGTTATCTTCTGACATAGTATTCCTTCTGACATCAGTGATAACAACACAGCAGAAAGGATATTAAGAAGTCATCATGGTAAAAGAAAAGAAAACAAAACCTCAATTTAACTGTGATAGAGAAACTTCCATCTTAATTTAAAGCTGTAATTCTATTCAATGTTAAAACTGGTTTGCAACTTTTCTAATGAAAAATTTCATGACGTATTAATTTCCATTTTCTTTTCTCATTGTTGTCCGGCAGTCAAGGTTGATGGTAGATCACGCTATCCCAAAGACACATTTGAGTTCAAGAACGCAACTCACAATTCTCGGCTTGTGACCAAGCCAGGTGAAGGAGTACTGGACCCCATCCCAATTTTTAATAACTACTCTGCATCCCTCAATGCTGTACCTTAACAGGCTGAGCTCAGTTGAAGAAGAAAGATGCATTACCGTGGATTTCAGCATGCACTTAGCTTGTTGGGTAGCAAAATACCAAAGAGAAAAACCATAGAAAAAAAACAATAAATAATCATTAAAACTACCATAGCCCCAGACTAGCAGCTTGCTCAAGACTTCAGTCAGAAGCCCTGTTAGTGAGATGCCTTTTGCGTTGGAGCCACTTTGCATGCCTCTTACTCTTGAGTGATTCCAGTGTGAATATGACATCACTAATGACCTGCTAAGTATGTGCAGATGTGGGTTTCTCCAGATGTGGTGATTAATAACGTAATGAAGATAGCCAGTCAACTCATGTTTATGGGTTGTTTGCCTTTTATTGCGTTTCCGAGTTGATTTGCTTTGAACTATTTCTTAACTCCAGCCAACACATTCACCTTTAAGTCTCAAAGGGCATCATCCCTCTAAACCCTATTGAGGAAGCAGGGAAGAAAGAATGTGCCCCAGGCGGGAGCTGAGCTGTGGGTCCATCATACGTCGGGGCACTGGACTATTTGGGAAAGCTGAAAGTTGGAAGCATTGCCCATTTTACTCCAAAGGCCCACAAAGAGGCATTGGTGAGCCTTGATACAGTGTTTGCAAGCTGGCTAGGCCAATAAAGAAAGGGATTTCTTTTTTAAAAAATCCAGTAAAATATATGATCATCTTGAAGTAAGCCCAGAGTTCTGGCCAGTGTTCCTGGAAGATGTTGCCTTGCTTTTGCCTGAAAACAGAATGACGATGAAAAGTCAAGTAAAATGTTGTTACAGATGTTCAGCTCTGCATTAAGGCTGTTGGAATTACCACCACATCTTAAATCAATTCCCAGAACATTGTCTGGAGGTTATGTCATCGAAATAATGAATCCTCTTTAGTCAAGTATAAGCAAACATGTTAAAACGTCACTGTACCTTTAAATTAAACTCTAGCTCCAACCCAGGGATCTGAAGCCTCGTTAGACTTGCCTGACATTTTTTCTATCACTGAGTCTTCCCAAACTGTAAAGCTGTTAGATTCAGTGCCTATTAGACAAGCAAGCGCTGGGAAGTTACAACAGCACATTAAGTGTTATACTTAGGGATGTGCAAAAACATGCCCTTGAATTTTATGAGGACTAGGAGACTGGATGGAGTTCCGCCCCTATAAAAATTCCACATTGGATTCCTGAACTTGTTTGTGTTTCAAAGAAGCTGCTAAGTCAGGTTCCTTGAAAAGATCATATCTTCCTGAGGCTTTCACAGCGTGATGGAAGTGAGGGTGCTGGGGACAGAGGTGGGTTGTAATTCGCCCCAACGCAGGCTGAATGCAAACCTGTGAATGTGTGTTGGCCTCAGGTCCTGGCCCATGACTCCAACGCATTTGTCTTTCCTGAAAGTACGTGCATTTAAGTCTCCCTTTTAATTCAATTTTTATTCCACTTACGTAGCCGCAGAAGCCATGGAATGGAAATCATCTTCTGTAGCTTAACTGAAAGTTTTCCTAGATTTGCTTTCTTTAGATTCTTTAGAAATTGATAGAACCTACACAGAGGATAATAATTAAAGATGATTTATGTCCTACTTGTGAGCAAGAAGTGTTCAGTGCTTCTCTTGTGGGACCTAAGCCATATGGAATAGACTGCATCACAACGTTCGTATATTGATGCTGGGGACATTTCCCCATCTCTTCAGGGAACAGATCTACGTTTCCAGGCCGTGAGTGCAGAAGGAAACCTTTGAACACGAGTTTCATTTAAGAGAACAAATCCCAGTTTAAATGCACTATGATTATGATGGATGCTCTTTCTGACTTTCAATGAAAATAAATAGTTTCCTTGCGTAGAAGGAGGTAGCTGTAGCACCAGAATGAGGTGTCTCCCTGAAGCTGGCTAACAGGATTTGCAAGTCTTCCATCTCAACATCACTGCAGGAAAACAGACATGACCAGGTACAAGGAAAATGGGCACTTAACCAAAGAGGATTATTTATCGTGGGCCCAGTGCAAATGGGGAAGCAACAGTGAAGCCAAATAATCCAACAGAAATACCAGTGAGCGTGACTTCTGTTCAGGTCTTCAGTAATATAGGTAAAACCATGGCAACATCTGGCGGCCTTGACTAAAGCTAGCCACAGTAGACCAGGTTAGGTAAAAAGATCTTTTGGATGTTTCTTTCTAACCATTTGAAGGCTTATAATGGTTGGGAGGAAAAGAACTTTCAACCCTACGAGACCCACTCACATGTGCACACGTTATTTAGTTTGGCAGGCCACTCAACTAATCTAGGTCACCCTGAACACTGTCCAACAATTGTAAGTGGTCCACCTTAAAAGATGACCTTGTATTATGGTGGAGTCGGTACAAGACTTTCTACCCCAGTCCTAAGAAGGGGAAGGTTCAAAAGTACACATACACACACACACACACACTCATGCACGCACGCACGCATGCACGCACTGTCTCTCTCAATCTTAATCTCACTGCCTTTCTACCCCATTATTGCCTGGGATGGCCGGCGCCCTAGCCTATCAAAGGAAGATGAATTCAGGTCAAGCTCAGAGTGCCTGTTTGCTAGCCCAGAGATGCATATCAAGTCTAAGTGATTTTTTTCAATACCATTTATGTGGCTTGTATTTATTTCCTTTAATCTTTTAAGTGCTGTTTAGTCTCCGTGTGATTTGCTGTGGATACTCATTTCTGATAAGATGCGATATCCTCCCAGCCACATAGTTCCTGCCTGGAGCCCTAAGTGACTGATATGGTCACAGCCTAAGCATGGGCCTGGGGGGGGTCGGTGGGATGGAGCGGGGAGGGAGAGCAGGTGGCTGCATGAGTGGGCTGTGGGCATTTACAGGTGCATTCTCGCTTCCATTTCTTCTGGAATAGCTCTCACCTTGAACCACATTCTTGATTCTTTTCCCTGTGTCAGCCAGAATTTAGACAACCCAGACTGACAGAGTAAGGGAGTGTACCAAGTGTGGTATTTTGAAGCAGGTTCGGTGTAGTTGGATTACTGTAATCTCTTTGGAACCATGTAGCATAACATACTAAATGTATTTAGGGTTTTCAGGGAAGTGCCATTTAATGCACGTGCTGGTATGGGCCTTCCTGAGTAATATCAAGTCGCTGAGATGGCATTTTTGCCCCCCACCTAAAACTTGTGCACCATTAACATATGCCAAGCTTCTTTTGATGCCGTCACTGCTAATATTTCTCTTCTTAGCTTTAAGGTAACAACTGCCGTTCGTTCCTGGTTTCAGGGGTGCTTCCTCCCTCTCTGTGTTGCGGTCGACTATAAGAATCCAAGGATCCTATTTTTCCTTCTTGACATTACAGCTTTAGCCTGAATTGTGGGGGTGGGGATAGGAGGACTAGAATTTTGCCGCTGACGCGCTTGGGTGACAGGCTGGGTCCGTATCTGCTAATTATCAAGCAGCTCTCTTTAAAAGAAGCATGGTGCAGGCTAATACATCTACAAAGCTTATTAGTGGGTGTCTTTGGGCAAAGGCAGTAGAGTGTGCTGTGTTGTTTGTGAGCGAAGCTTCACGTTGCTTAGCAATCTGTGTGGTTTAGACATTTGGAAAGCAACCTTTGGTTTCCAATCCCCTATGCTGCCCTGTCTTCCTGCCCCTCACCACGTCATCAGAGATATCATTCCATGGAAACCTCCTCCTTGTTTTGGGTGCTCTTCTCTGGCCTGGTTCTCCAACCTCCCAGCCCTGTCATAATGAGTTAAGAAAAGGTCCCTTGTGTGCAGCCCCACATGGCCTCCTTCATGGGGAGGTGGAGGGACAAGAGCTGAGTTGGGCTGGGGATTCTTGAGCCAGCACGCACCAATGTTCCCAGTCGTGACTGACTGAAACATTGGCTGTGAAGGCCTCAGATCCTTGCCTCTCTCCAAGGCTCTTCCTTTGGCGTGCAGGGATTAGGAACCAGTTAAGTTTGTTCATTTGCGGAAGCAGCAGGCTGGCAGCTATTGTGCTGCTATTTCAAATACAACTTTATTTCTGATTTTGGTTACGAAAAAACCCTTTCGATTACCCAGCAAAGTAACCAAAATTAACTCTTAAGAATAATGATTGAATATATATACATATATATTCAGATATATTGAATATATATATATAGATGTATTGAATATATCTATATATATATATGCAGATAAATCATGATTTCTTTCTTATGGCAGGGCTTTTACAAACTGTTGTAGTCTGTTTTAAAGTGCATGTTCAAATGCTGGAGTGTCAAGAGGTGTTCACCTTTCTAAGCCGGCTCCTCTGACTAACACATTTGGTCTTTGTCATTGGGTCCTAAAAGACAGCCATGAATTCCTAGTGAGTGACTGAGCCGTGAGTGTGTGTCCTTTGATATCGTGCCTGTATTTCACAGTCTGCCCTCAAACTGTTCCTAATCTCATGAGCTGCCTGTATTTCCAGTTGAAGATGAGCAGCCCTCAACACTGTCACCAAAAAAAAAGCAGCGGAATGGCGGCATGCGGAACTCACCCAGCTCCTCGCCGAAGCTGATGAGGTAAGGAGAGGGGCCTCAGGTCACGGGGCGGGGCGGGGGGTCCCCTCTAGCTCCTTCTCTTCCTCCCCTCAGCCCCTCACGACCCTGGTCAGGCCCAGAGCCTCCCCTCCCCAGCGAGCCGGAGGCAGGGGAGGGAATGAAGATCGTTAGATGGCTTCTTAAAGGCTGGAGTATTTATTCTGTCAGCTTGTCAGCAGTTAATGATAGAGCTGAAAAAATTCTGTCATGAAAAACAGTTTGAAAAGCTGTTTGAAAAATACATAGGCTTTAAAGTCTTAGCTGTCACCATGTCCTGTCTATGTGTAGTTCCTAAACAACAGTGGCACTAATGATGGTAACAACCAATCAGAGGAACTCGTGTGGTTAGTTCGCCTCCGGCAAGTCTCTTTCTGCTGGAGTCCCTTGGAGGACCGTTGTCTGCACTTAAGGCCATATGTGAGATGTATCATCACAATCAAAAATGAACCTGAAGATTACCTTCCTTTTATCCTGTCGATTGAAATCAAATTTCTGTTAATTGATTTTGACTGATAAAAAAGTCTAATAATCTGTGGACTTGCCAAAGCAAAGTTCAAAAGTAATCCAGTTCTGCTCAGGCTAAGAGCAATATTAATTATGAAATACAGCGTGTATGCACGCCTTCTTTCTTTTTCCCTTTCTCTCTCTGCTCCCCACCCCCACTTCCTGTCCTCCTTTCCTCCCTCCCTTCCTCCCTTCCTTCCCTTCTTTTTATCTTGACTATAGCTTCCTCTAGGAAATGGCAAGTGGAACCAAACTTCAAGAGTTTTTTCCAAGTTCCTCTTCTTGGCCTCTTCATCTTTCATCTTCCCTTTTTTGTCTTCGATTCATCTGTCAATCCAGTGCTTATTCCCTCCAACATCCTAACTCTCTAGCACCTCAGTGAAACAGGGGTGATCTCACATTGCACTGTTCTCCCTAAAACACCTGCCATTTTGTAGAAACACCTGCCATTTTGATGTTACTTTCTTCTTTTCATTGCCGCTGGCCACTCCCCTCCCTTTGATTATTGAAATAACATTGTAGCAGTTTTCCCCTTGCTCCCCACTTATCCATCACTTTCCCATCTTCCAGGCCCTCCCTAACCTCCTTTCTTGGATGTAGATAGGGGCAGTCCTTCTCCGTGCAGCAGAGGACACGAGTTCCCATGGAAGACTTACCCAGCCTCATGTCCTTTTCCTTTATGACCATTTCTTCCTGCTAAGTGTTTCCTTAAAGGTTCTCTGCCTCCCCCTTCACTCAATTTTGCTTGGGTGTCGCTGATTTACATGCCTGTTCATGGTTTACAAGGAGGAATAAAATGTACCAACTGCCAAGCTTCTCGTTTTTATGACGCCAGTTGGTGTGCTAGCATTCAATTCCTGTTTACTCACCTTTAGGTAATCACCTTATCTCATGCTAATAGTTTTATCCACGTAAAGTAGAGAAAAGCCCGGGTGCTTTCTTTTGCCTAAATTTAGAGAAGCAAATAAATAAATAAAGAGAAGACTGAAAAATCTGAAACCTTTGGAGCCCAATTCTCTGTCCCTGTTTGCTATGTAAAGTATGGCTCATTTCTTTGATCTTGAGTAATAATAATTCTGAAGAGTTATACTGTTTTCATATGCTTCAAAGCTGTGTCAAAGTTTTGCTGCTTAAGGGTACTTCTTTATTCTGTTGGCTCTTGGGTACCAAGATGACAGGTCTTCTGTACGCGGTGGAAGCTTTTTTAAGTCGTAGCCTTCAGCAAAACATCAAATTACCAAATCCAGGGTAACATACTTCTACACAAATGCCTTTCCTGTAGATATATTATACCATATATATTAAATACTTTAGTGTTACACGCTGCATTTTATGTGCAATAGAAAGTGATGGTTTGAGGTAGCCTTGAGGGGACTTTTTTTTTCCACAAGCAGGAAAAGCTAGTGTATACCGTATCAAGGATGGTTTTTACAGGACTTTCTGCCCGAAGGCCTTTGTAAATAAGTAATGATCAACAGATTGGCTGTGGGTTTTTGAAAAGCATGCCTATGTCAGTTTGCATGACGGGGGAGAATTTTCAAAGTGGGTCTTGCTTTCATTGCTGGGCGGAGAGGGACTGAGGGAGGCAGTCATCCCGGGGCAGAGCTGTCTGCCCCGTGGTACATATCAGAATTGCTAAACGTGGGTCAGGTGGTGAGCTGCAACTCACCCAGCTGCAGAACTCGGGTGTCTGGTGTTGGTGCCTTTGGGCTGATGCTATGGCCACGACCGTTGTCACCAAGATGTCACCCCACGAGCCACACCGGTCTCAATCACAGCTCAGCTGGAAAGAGCTGCCCCATGACAAGTCAGAAAGTCTTAAGATACTCCTCAGTTACCATGACTTTATGCATTTGAGGGGCTCTCCGTACTCTGAAATGGGAGCCAAGGCAAGGTACTGAGTCCTCTCACTATTTCCCTTCACTTCCAGTGGATGGATGAAGACCCCATGAGTTTGGTTTGGTTTGGTTTGAACATCTGACACTGGCAATGAGGTTGTCAGGCCCTAATTTTTGCTAGATCCCTCTTGTCGATTGAGAGAAAGCAGAGGATCTCATGTGGTACCTTGTGGCTTCTCCTGGTCCCCTCACCTCTTCAAACACTCCCTTTCTACTCTATAGAAGATGGGACTCCCAGGTCCTATTCCTTATGACCTGAAAAATCCATACAGGAAGCTAATGACTTATTTGAAGGCGGTTTTTTGACGAGTTTGTGGCTTGTTGTTTGAGCGGAATCAATCATTCTGAATGTGGGCAGGTTTTAGTGGCCTATGGGGCAGCGATAGGAATAGCTCCAAGAGAAACTGGAGAGTCCAGAATGGACTAGGATGGGCTTATTTTACCACTGTGGCTTCTGCAAATAAAACAGGCTCCTGCGTGAGGGTTCTTTGCAAACCATCTGCCAGCGTGAAATGCTACTGGGACTCTGCGCTAATGGTCTTTGTCTCCCCTTTGTTCTGGTACTAGGCTTACCCTGATTTTTAAGTGTCGCTTAGCTCTCTGCACAATCATTAGGTGAACGGCCTCATTTTGTGTGTCTGGGTCCTGACACAGTATGTTTTTTAGTCACCCTGACAGAAAACAACTCTCAGCCAAATGGTGAACGTCTGTGCTTTAAGCCAGGGATTCCTGTGTCGTGACAGATAACCTTTGGCTTCACAGCCCGCAAGGAGGAGTGAGCCATGGAGGTCGCCAGGTCCCTGTTGTTCTAGTCACCTTTCTTGTTAGTCTCTTAACATGGAGTGATACAAAGCGCTTCTCCTAGTTTTCCTCTAAAATCACCAAGCATCCATTGTTCAGCTCTCCCTCGCTAGTGGGTTTGAACCTTGTAAAGATAGCAGTGTTTTCCTTCTGTTATAATGCCATTTAGGGCAACAACTTTGTCTCTAAGAAACAAAGTCAAGGGTCTTAATTTGGGGGTGGGGGGTGTCTCACAGACCCTACTGAACATCCAATGAAAGTACTCCAGAAAGTCTCTCTAAGGAAAAATAAAGCACACTGGGCACCATTTTGACTACAATTGAAGATGAGTCATAGATTCCCTTTCTAAATTCCTGCCCAGCTTGCCCAGCTTATAATCACACTCCATTCTTTCTGCAGCTATCTTCAAATTGCTGCATTCTCAAAGGCCTTTTGGATACTGAACACGTTTCTCTGGTGGGTAGACAGTATAGAGGCAATGTCTGGGCTCTCACACAATATCTTCACCTGGGACCCATACAGGCTTTGCGTCTCATCTGTCTGCTTCTCTTCCTTTTCTCAGATTAATTCCCATCCAGCAAATGCTTAATGAGAGCCTACTATATTCAGGGTGTAGTGGAAGGTCTTTGAGGGCTATAGAATAAAACGGATTAGAGTCGCCATCTTTAAAACACTCACAGTTTATTGTAGGAGACAGCCAAGCATATGCAGCAAAGTAGAGGAGGGACAGCCTAGAGATCGCCTCGCATGGGCTGTGAGAACAGAGTGGACATCACCTCTGGTTTTTGGGAGGCTGAGCCTGGTTCATGAAGGAGGTTTCATTAACGAAGCCCTGCGTAAGGACGAGCATTCTGTACTGATAATACTACATACTCTGTTTTGTTCACCAGGTTCCAGGCAACATTCCAAAAGTGCCATGCCTGTGAACTCACTGAATCCTACCTGAATTCCATGAGCAGGAATTACTCTTTCCCCTGTGTTACAGTTGAAGAAGCTGAGTCACAGAGGGGAAGTCTAGTAAATAGAGTAAGTCTTACCTAATTAGGAAGATTTGAACCCAGGGAGTTTAGTTTCCAAACTCATTTTGTTAACTCCCTCACTATTCTGCCCAATGGAGGAAAGAGGAAAAGTACCCAGGCCACAGGAAGTGACTTGGTGTGTCTGGAGCAAGGGGTCCTTGGAGTGGTATCACTGGAGTTAAAACATGAGAGTCGCCTGGCACCCCCTCATGAGGTCTTTCCTGTCATAGGCCTTGGGGAACCCTTGCAGGTTTTTGAGGAGGGAATGCCCTACGCTTGTATTTCGGGAGGAACACGGGTGGCAGTATAAAAAGGATTCAGAACCCTTCATCAGGACCTTACAGAGACACATGTTACGTAAATATTGAAGAGAGTGAAGTGGGAAGAGAACACCCAGCCCACTTCAGCCTCTGCCAAGGTCCTTTGGGTGCCAGGGTCTGCTGCGGAATGTGGAACAGAAGTGGGTTACACAGTCTTCCTAGGAAGGACACACAGCATTCCTGACATCAGTTCATGTTACACCTGTTTCTCCAGGAGCTAAAGAACTTGGGGTAAGATCGAGAAGCATGGGCCATGAGGATTTATGCAAGATGTGTTGGGTAGACAATTTACCAAAGAGATAGCACCCAGCTGGGCTAGCAAGGATAATTGACCATACCAAAAACATGAAAATGGAACACTGTGAGGGGAGCTTCATGTCATCAGACCCATAAAATATTAGACATTCATTTTCTGAATGGGAGGGGAAATATGATTTAAGGAAAACAGATGATCTTCTTGGCATTTACTGATCATTAGGGGAAATTAACTCATCTGCTTGTTAAGTTCTATTCCCGCTCTTTTGATTCATACTTTTCATGGTTTTTTTTGTTAGTTAGTTTGTTTGTTCATTTTTTTGTTAGGACTGCCAGCTTGAAAGGTTCTAGTAATACAAAACGGCAAAATGGCCTGAGCCCAGTCAGAGTAGGGGGCAGAATGCCACTCTGACACTTCCACTGGGCAGAATAAAGAAGGAAGGCAGGGACAGCTTCACTAAGTAAATTTAGCCCTTAATGCACCAACAAATGGGACTGGAGAAGGAAGAAATAGTGGGTCTCATCATACCAAGGCTTGGGTCGATTTGACACAGGTCCCTGGACAAGTGGCATGCTCAGCAGAAGGTCATTATCCTGTCCTCTTGTTTCAAGAGCGTCTTGTACACTCTCTCCTAGGACTCAAGGACATGTCAGTTCTCTCAGGATGTCTCCCAAACATAAAGGCAGTAATTTCTGTTTTCCTCTGAGAATGGTGGCTGCCTAACAAGAGATGTCATATTAGGTGGCAATAGTTCTTGACTGTTTACTTGTTAAGCAGGAAAAAACTGTAAATAGATTGTTGCAGAGAAGTTGAAAAGGACTCTACTTTTGTCAGAGTGGCTAGAGCCTGTCCTGAAGGTTTTGTCAGGGTGGCTCCAGGCATGGCTCTCTGATGGGAGACGGGGGCAGGGGAAGTGGGCAGCCCCATCTCAGGAGAGATCGCTCCATGGGAAGGTGGAGGCAGGGCTGAAGGGTGAGCTAAGGCAGGAGCCAGAGGCCACCAGTCGGGATACCCTGCAATACAGTGGTACATAGTGGTCACCCAGAAAGCAAATGCACCTGAGCATGAAGCAGATTGGTTATGGTGCCCAAAACCCAAATATGAGCCCACCTGAGGAGACGACCTGAGTCCCTGTCTGGGTCCTGTGGCCGGCACTGGCTCCATGGCCTGATACTCTTGAAGGCTGCATTCAAGGACTTCGTTACTAACCACCATATTGTCTTTATGGCGTAGAAGACATGAAGAGAAGGGAGGATAGAAAACTGAATTGTAAGTATTGTACTTCACAAGAACTACTCATATTTCATTTGCTTTCTTATGTTTGTTTATTTGCTGATTAGCTCAGGGAACTAGAGGTCAGCAAGAGAGAGTCGTTAGTGTGACATCCCGGGTAGGAATCCCTGCCAGGTGTTGACACAACCTTTCCAGTTCCAGTCACAGCGACAGCGTCAGGGCCGACAGCCTGGATGCGCTTTTGTCACTCGTCCCATCATTCTCCATGAATAGGAGGATGGGGGCCGGGAGGAGGCATATATGGCCCCTCCTTAAATGTTGCACTTCTGCCCTCCTTTTGCTCCACTCCAGTCCTGGCCTTGCTGAATAGAACCATAGCCTTCCAGTCTGTATATGGCCAACAGCTGCTAACTTTGGTAGAATTTTTCAAACCACATAGTTTCTCCAACTTTATAGGAATGGTTCTCAAACTTGAGCATGTGTCAGAATCATCTAGAGCACCTTGTTAAAACAGAGCTTGATTCAGTAGGTGTGGGCTGGGCCGGAAAATTTGCATTTCTCTCAAGTTCCCAAGTGATGCCAATGTGGCTGGTGGGCAACACTTTGAGAACAACAGCTCACATGACTCAGAACAGTGAGAGAAGCGGGATGTGACAGGGGCCAGCCTCTCAGAAATGTTCAGAGTTGGCGTTGGAGCACTAAATAGTTGCTTAATTAACAACAACTGTCTTGACCATCGTTGGACATCAAACATGAGTCCTCCCTGCTGCTCAGTTACCACAGCTGGCTCCGGGCACACTCCAGGCAGCCTGACTTGTTACAGACGTATTTCAGAGTCTCCCTTCAGATCACCATGCCTTACTTCAAGTACAGTCCCTGTAACGTGAAAAACGGTGCAAGAGCCTTGGTTGTTCCCAAAACAAATTGTCGCAAGATATCAAAGATGAGTGGGCTCTCACTGGGCACATTTTCTGATCTCCATAAAATGTCTGGTGAGTCTTCGTTGACTGGTTTAAAGGTGTTCAGAGACTAGAAATCATTCGTTAGCTCCTCTTGTTAGTTGGTGGTTTATTGACCAGCTACTGTGTCCTCTGCTGGGCTCTGGAAATACACTGAAGAGTAAAATAGGTGTCCCTTGCCCTTAAGACGATCACCGTCTAATGGATGAGACAGACATGGAAATTATTAGCTCTGAAAGAGCATCTCTCACTTCTGGAGGAGCTCCTAGCAAGGGCAAACAACTAGGAGGGCAGCTTCAGGCAGAACATTTGCAGGAAACTTTGAGGCTCAGACATGTCCTGATAGCCCACCATAGTGCCTGGCATAGTACATACTCAGTCAAATTAGTATTTGCCACTTGGATTTGGAAAGCCTGCGGAGGATGAGAGATTCGCCCATGTTTTCTCAAGCCTCCCATTTCCCATGGAGACCATAGCAGCGTAGGCCTCAATCTAAATGGAATGCTTTTAATGACAAGAAAGGTCTTATGTGATGAGAAATGAGGTCTTAAAAATCAAGCAAGGAAAAGGATACAATTTTATAATCATTTTGTCATTTTTCTTTCAGAACTTTTTCTGGGGGGGGTTGGTTACTTGGACTTGAATGTAAATTTCTGAAGTCCAACATTGAACCCACTGCCACAGAAAAAAACTGGGATTTGCTGCATTTGCCTATAAGGGGAACTGTGCTCTTTAAAATATAATAACAGCTTCTTCTCAGCATGTTTGCTGGAAAAGGGATTTGTGGTTTTGCGTTAGGCTGTTGTCTTCAAGGCAAGCTTTTTGTCCTTCTGCTATCGCAGGGCAGTTAGTTCACTTCCTGAGATTAATTGATGGCAAGTGGCATTCCTTGCCCTGCAAACCCTCGAAAAATAATCTCTTACTTTTTATTTGAAGTCAGGCATGCATAATTTTAGCTGTGGACTTTGGAGGTGTGAGCTGAGATGCAAGAAGCGTAGGTATGAAAAATGTAACTCACTGGAGCTCCTCGTTTGCTATAAAAATGTGGGTATTCCTAAAGGGACCCTTCAGCTATTGGGACATGGCCGAAGCTCACCCAGTCCTAATAGATTATTGAGGCTCCCCGTGCACGTTGTCCACACAAGGGCTCATGAGGCCATTCTTTACTGACTCTTTACTCTTCACCTATGTCAGAGATCTCTCAGCAGTAGAAGCCAACATAAGGTACTTGAAAATACTACAGGAACAGGCATGGTAAAGAAATTTATCCTGTCTGGCCCAAAGTAGTTACAGACTCTCACATTGCTGGAATGAATCATGTTCCAAGCTTCCTCCCAGACAATGGAATCCAGTGAATGAGGAACAGAAACAGTTCTAGCCCTAATAGACTATAAAGTCATCAGTCTTCCATGCTTTGTATTGCCCATCTTTGCTCCAACAACTTTTCACTTGCTCAGTGCCCTTTGGCCTTTCAATGCCCATCAGTGGTTCAATATTTCCAAAATTCTCCTAGCCACCTCTTTCCCTAATGAGAGCATCCTGCTTCAATCAAACCTTAAAGGTCTTTTAGGCTCAAATATCATCTATCACAAAATACCCTTTATATAACCAGCTTCTCTAGAATGTCTCAAACAGGGAGAAATCCAGTGCCTTGGGAAACAACTCATTTCACTTTTGAAAAACCTTAAATTTTTGTAACATTCTTCCTTTTGGGAAACTTGATGTTTGTTCTAGCTAAATCTCACGCATGGTACCTAGTCTGCTCTCTCTCAGTCATACTCAGTCAGTTGAATCCATCTTTCATTTGTCCGCCATGGTACATCTGAAGACAGCTCATCTATACTTCGGGTTAGGCAATAACATAGCTGACATCTCCAACAATGGTTTTGCATGCCATTCTTCTGCTCTTTTCATTTGGGCCTCAATTCTCCGAGAGGGTCCTAATGGCTGCTAATGTGTCCACACTTAAGATATACTGAGATTCCTCCCCATCTGTCAGGGCTCTGATCAAATGTTGCCTTCTCAGTGAAGCCTTCCTTGTAACTCAAATACCAGACAATTAACGGCTTCTTTCTTGGTGTTCTCATACCACCTTGTACATTACTTTGCTCTAACACTTACCACAGTATGTCACAACTATCGATTGACATTTGTGTCTCTCTGCTACCTTATGGCCCTGTCTCTGAGTAAGTGCTTCATGTTGATTGGTTGCTTTGCTGGTTCAAGAAACCAAAGTTCAAATTCCAGGTAGCATGGCTGGTCAGACAAGAAAATACCCTGGTTCAAGGAGATTTTTGATGGTTCTCAGATTGGATCCCTTGAGGGAAATCCTGGGTGACATATTTAAATGATCCAGGCTAGGCTGAAGGACTTGTGGAGAGTTCCATGTTCAGCATGCCATACCACTGAGACTCCCCAATACTTCTGGATGTCCCGGGGCCAATCATGGCTTGCAGCCCTGGTATCGAATTGTACCCGGTACCCCCCACACCCCATGCCAGTTAATGAGGCTTGACATTAAAAAGCTGTCTTTTTTCCTCTCATTGAGGAGTAATTGATCATCAGGCTTGTTTATTTACTTTTCCAAGATGATGGTTGGAGGCCAGTGTTACCATGGAATGATTTCTTCCCAGAAAGAGAAAGTACCAAAATGTTTGTCCTTTTTCTCTCTCTCTTTTTAAATTGGTTTCAGGTGTACACAGTAATGTAGTAGTCAGACATTTACAGCCCTCACAAAGTGATAACCCTCCCCAATCTACTACCCCTCTGACATCGTATATCGCTGTTACAATTCCATTGACTCTATTCCTTATGCTGGACTCCCCATCCCGTCCCACTACTCAGAATGGTATGCAATTTAAAACCCGTACACTTTTTATTCTGGAATTTTTACTTAATATTTTCAAATCACTGTTGACCATGGATAACTGAAAGCAAGGAAAGGGAAACTGTGGATAAGGGTGCATCTGCTGTAGTGGGGAATTCAGCATCCTGGGTGTAGGGGTGGGGGTAGAGGGTATGACTTAGAAAAAAAGGATGTCCTTTCTCCAAAGACAGAAATTTCCAAAAGGAATTTTAGCCAGCTTGCTGTATCATCTGCTTGCCTTCTGATCTTATGTAAATGTTGTCCTGGTTATCTTTTAAATCCTGAATGCATTGAGAGCAGGTCTCTGACCTTCCTGAGATAATACTTCCTCCCCTTCCAAAAAACAACGTTCTTTATCTTCAGGGCAAATTTATTAAGATCCTCTTCCAACTAAAATATGTTCTTCTAGGGCTGGGAAGAGTTCATTCTCTTCATTTTCTCAAATCTCTTCTCTATGGTGATTTCTGTCCACCTACTTATCCCAGAGAGTGGATATCTATAGAACTATCACATATTCTTCAAGAACAAAAACATTCAGCCTTTCCTCTTGCCCTGGTCTGTGACCAGTTCTTATTAGGAACTGTCTTTTTATTTTAGCATTTTTGATTGAGTTCAGGATTTGAAAGGTGGCCTGGTGCTTTACAACACCTCAAGACTTCCCCACAACTCAGCTACTGAGGTGCTATTCCAAGCGGGGGTGGGTGCTCTTCTCTTTTAAGATGTGATATGACAGTCCCTCTGGGAATCTAGCATATTCATTGAACATAACTTTGCAGGATTGCCTCACATGATATTTGTCATTTGGCGTAGCCTGAAAACAAGATCTCAGGAATAAGTAAATACAGTCAGAGTTTTCCCATCTTAAGTGGGGCTGGGAGGATATTGGAAGGGTCAGGATAGATACCCTGAAAGCTTACTTCTAGGTCTGTGACCATGTAGGAGAGATTACTGTCCCACTCTCTGTGTTCTGAATATATAAATGAGAAGCATCAGAGAAATTTCAGAGGGAGAAATACTGAAAGCTACATAAAGGTCACCCTTTGATGCTTGAAGTAGATCATTTAAAAAGAAACATCACTTTACCATAAATATTTGGAATTTGAACGTATTTCTATTTTCTGTCTTGAACAAACAGTATTACTCAGGGAAAATAGCTCCACTGCACCGATAGCTAGCGTCGCCTGGAACGTTGTTCTAATTGTATGTGCTCATTGTTGTAGAAACCCTAATGACCACCCTCAGAACCGAGGTACAGAATCGTGATTGGAGATAGATCTGGCAGAGGATATGGCTCAAGATGCGAGAGTGTGTTTTCATGCTGTAAGCTTGTTAGACCTGCCTCGTTCTATCGTAATGCTTAAGGGTTTCCGTGAGGCTCTGCCAGTCCACTGGAGGGCAGGCCTCGGTAGAAGCACCTTCCTTTTCTACTAGTAAACAAGGCAAGAGACGGTGAATGTAGCCCTGAGAATTCAAGACAAGTTTATTAAGATGCATCTGAACTTGAGGCTCTCATGCAAGGAATGCTACCGTCGGGATGTGAAAGTGGGGGTGCGAGGAGCATCATTGGATGGTTAGTGCAAATGCAGTTGTCAAGGCAATGAGCGACGGTGTTGTTTAGTATTGAAATCATGTATTCCAGATGTGGGCATTTGGTAGCCAATCTGCTCTGAAGTGACATGCTGCTGAATCTTTAAAGGGCTTCAGCCGAGGAGAGCAAAATCTGATTGGGCAAATTGCTAAAATATTTAAAGTGCAGCCTGTTAAAGCTTTTACTGCGAAGAGAATCACGTCAGAAGTTGTAGTCAGAAAGAGCAAGTAATTGGCTTTCCATCCTCATGCCAGTCAGTTAGCATGAGCCTCTATTCCTCTTCCTTCCTCTTCATTGCCAATGCTAATAACAACCCTTTGAGGTGTGTGTGTGTGTGTGTGTGTGTGTGTACACGTGCTCGCATCCTGAAATGATTGGATAGCTGGTAAAATGAGAGGAGTGGGAATGAGATATCTATAAAAAAAAAAAAGGAAACCAAATTCACAAAATGATGTGAAGGCCATTTTGGATAAAGGAGAACAGGAGAGAATGGCAGAATTATTACCTGACCAAGGTCACCTGCACACTTACAGGTGGTGGTGGTTTGGGGCAGTTTTCTTTCAATGGACGGATTTTACAAGCACAAGAATGGCCTTCAGTGACAACCATTTCCTCTGCATCTTTCAACTCCTCTGAGATGTAACTCGGGGCACTTTCCATGTGTAATTGATCACATTTTCCACTTAGGTTTCCCTGTCCTTTCTCTCCAGGCATGACCCCTTGTTAATTCCCGGCAATGATCAGATTGACAACATGGATTCCAACGTGAAGAAGTATGACTCTACTGGGATGTTTCACTGGTGCGCGCCCAAGGCAATAGAGAAAGTCATCCTGGTGAGTGGCAGGCCGTGGAATGGATGATGTCTCCGTCTGTCCCAAACTATGTTTGCTAGGAATACGATTTTCCTAACTGGATGGTGGGATAAGACCATCCCCAGTCCATATTATTTTTGATAATTGAAATTCGAGATACATATTGAGGCAGCTAGAATTCTCATCTGAACATGAACCAAGAGCAGACTTTTCCATCTCTGAATATTTACTAGTTCATTAAAACAGGGAGTGATCAACATGCTGTGTGAAAGGCATCATGGGAGGACACGTGCCCCATAACTTGTCTGGATGCGGTTCTGGGGCCAGAGCCTGCCTGTGCCAGTTAGTGGCTGCATGGCCGTGGGCAAGTCACTTGATCTCCTTGCACTTCAGTTCTCTTAGCTGTTAAGAAAATGAGATGAGAATGACCCTAACTCATAGGGTTGTAGTGAAAATTAAAACCCAGCATATGACTCCACAAAGTTAACTATTATCATCATTATGATTAAATGCCATGAAGAACTCTGAATGCTACCTATATTATTACTTGTTTATAACACTATCTTGTGTTTGTCTGGATCATAGCTTTGCACACACGCTAGACAGGCAGAATGCATTTGCTGATGATGACAGTGGTGAAGCATGGGTTACCTCTGGAAAGTGGGGGCTCAGAACCCTATTTCCTGGTTGGCTCATCTCGGTAGCAACCATGGGCTTCTGGTTTGTCCCAGGAATGTCAGCATAGATAACAATCCATTCTACTCTTTAGACTTGTCCTATTAACAGCTTTAGGTTTTAATGCCTGCATCAGCTTTCCCACAGTTTATTGTCTTGCTGATCCATGGAAAATGGATTCATAATCAGAAAGGTCAGATGGAAGGGTTCTTTCTCCCTGTGCCTCTAATCCCCAGATTGCTATGACCTGTTCCCTTATGTCAGCCAGGAAAATTCTATCATTTCTGATGTCATGGCCTCCCTTCCTAAAAAAGAGCTGTTCCAGTTCTTCAGAATCGCTTTGTACACTAATCCAGTGGGTTTTTTTTCCTGTGTTTTTTTCTGAGTGTGTGTGTGTGTGTATGTGTGTGTGTGTGTTCTCAATTTGATTGTAACCACGCATGAGGAGCCAATGCAGCATTGTGCTGGAGACTGTCTTAGAGACGTGAAAGTTGCAGACAAAAGCACAGTCATTGTGCGATTTACCAGGAACGCAATTTGTTCTAAGCACAGAGGTGCTTGGGCAGTTTCATCCTGCTTCTGTATCCATCGCACTTTTGCTCTGGTGACCTGACACAGCTGGTGACGTTAGCCACCTGAGGCAGGTTCCAGGCTGGGCGCCATATCTGTGACCCGGGTTTTCATAACTAATGGACATCCAATCAAAGCCCCCTACCGGCGGGAAAGAGTTTAGTGAGGCGAGTTACTACTGTTCTCATCTGAAAAGGAACATAATTTAACAAAACATTTATGACATGTTTTTTATGTGCTAGGCATGGCTGTTGTTGCTGGGGAAACAACCTCTCCTAGCTCTTGTATTCTAGTGGGGGCTAAGAGAAGATATCCAGGTGGACAAATTAATATATAAAATGTCAAATGTTGATAAAGTGCTATGAAGAAAATAAAGCGGAGTCACAGGCTAGAAAGGTGCTATTTAGACAGTGTGGTCCAAAGAGGCCCTCTCTGAAGCCACACTGGAGCAGAGATGACCATGCTCAGAAGATGCTTTGTGATGGGTGTACTCAATGGGTGCAAGGACACTAACTTTAAAAAATAAAATTAACTTTAAAAAATAAAATTGAAAAGTAAGAGATGGCCTCAATCTTGAGGAAATGATCATCTCATTGGAGAGAAGACATAAAATGAAACCATGAAACAATATATTTAAAGTAAGTTAAGTGTGAAGAGGCCCAAGGTGCTCTTCAAATCTAGGGGAGAAGACGAGCATGCACTTAAGTGGCCAGGAAAGTCTCATTGGACACAAACAGGCAGTGCTTCGAAGGAGCTAAGGCCATGAAGGCCCAGCTTGGGTGAGGCTTTGAAGGACTTATAGGACACACAACATGCATGTGTGAATAGTTTCCCTTGTGGGTCTTAAACCTGGAAGAATCAGCGCCGAGGCCCAGGAATTGGGATCTTTACAAGGTTCTCCAGGTGATATTGCTGTGGCTGGTGTAAGGATTGGTGTTTTGGTCTCCAGTTCTAACCTTCTGGGGTCAGCATCTGTGCCTCGGCCACTCTGCTAACTGGTGCCTTCCTTACCTCCCTATTCTAGATTTCCTGCCCCTCCTCTGAGCCCAGTTTGTATTCCTCAGGCTTGTTGAAGGGAGCTAGCCTCAGGGGACCTGGTCAACTAAAAATAATTAGGAGCCCATCACAGCATGTTACAGACTCGTTGACCCCCTACTGGTGGTACCCAGGCACACACATTTTCATGAAGCCAAGATAACTAACTCCTGGTCTTCTCCATGAAGCAGGGATGTGAGATGTGACTCCCCAGTAGGTCCCCCTTGGTCACAGTTTATCAAATATTTCTTACAGCCTGTGTCTTAGGTGTTACTGTACTGCTGCAGTGGGAAACCAATAATGGTGACAGCCCCTATTTTATTCTAACGATCAGGGAGTGAAAGCTAGCTTCTTCTTGTCCTTGGGGGTTACTGTAATAACGCTGACATTGTCGTGAATTGCAATATTGGCATTTAAACAATCAATACACTGGTCAATTCTAGGGATTAAATGGAGCAGAGTTTGATACGTGCAGTGGACATTAATATGCCTCCCCCAAAGCATTGTAAGCCACATGGGCCATCCAAGCATGCAGTGGTGAACAGGGAGGAAAGAAGGCAAGGTGGGAGGGATTGGACCAGTAGGAGAGACAGACAAAGGCCCACAGCTGGTTTTCTTGTGTTCTTGTCACTAAAACAACAGTGAGCAAAACAACAGCAGTGGCTAGCCATTTGCATTTCCTGGGAAGCTGGGGTCCTCCTTTTACAGGGGTAATTTGATTCTTTCATTTGTCTCCTTTGTAGATACAGGCCTAGGGTTGGGGAAAGACATGGGTTGTTGACTTGCTGATCTGTTTCTAGATCCTTTTAATGATTGTTTGCGAATCTTCCTTTGGTGACATATGCAGGAGAGCCACTCCGGGCATGATCTGGAAACCCCCAAGGCAGCAAAGGATAGGGGTCAGCAAAGTTTCTGTAAAGGATCATATAATAAATAATTTCGATTTTACTGGCCAAATCGTCTCTGTCACAGCTAATCAACTTGGCCATTACAATGTAAAAGCAACCATAGGCAATACATATGAATAAGATTGGCTGTGTTGCAATAAAATGTTAGTGGAATTTGAATTTCATGTAATTTTCACATATGAAATATTCTTCTTTTGATTTTTTTCAGCCATTTTAAAATGTAGAAACCAATCATAGCTCACTGGCCATGACCATACAAAAGCCAATGGTGGACCAGATTTGGCCTGTGGGCCATCATTTGCCAGCGCCTGGTTAGGATATCATGTGCTACTTATTGATACAATGATGTACTCATCATCTCATAGATGAATCTAGAACTCGAAACACAAATTTCTTGAGCTATGGCCAACATAGGATCTGACCATTTATCATCATCTCAGCAAGAGTCAGAAAGGGCAGTTCATTGTATCAACAATTTAATGGAAACTAAATCTTCCCTTTCCAAATAGCATCAATATTGCTATTCCCTCTGATTTTTACCCTGAAAATCATTATGAAAGATCACCTGCTCATATGCATGTGTGGCATATCTTTTTAAAATCTTTCGTCAGAAAAGATAGTGATGTGTGTGGATATATGTTTCCATATATTTATTATATCAATATACTATATACGAGGTCAGACAATTAAGTTCGTGAACTCATCCTAGAAAAAGTGCTACACACCTCATTGCTGAATATCACTACGGTCACCTTCAAAGTACTCCCCTTGGGAAGCTATGCACCAAGGCCAGCACCCTTCAAAGCAATTTTGGAACTCTTTTTCTAGAATGACCATCAGAGCTATCACCAGATTACTCTTGATGTCCTGAATGTCATCAAAATGTTTTCCTCTCAATATTTCCTTTATCATAGGGTAAAGAAGGAAGCCATTGGGGGCCAGGTCAGGTGAGTAGGGAGGGTGTTCCAATACAGTTATTTGTTTACTGGCTAAAAACTCCCTCACAGACAGTGCTGTGTGAGCTGGTGCATTGTCGTGATGCAAGAGCCATGAATTGTTGGTGAAAAGTTCAGGTCGTCTAACTTGTTCACACAGCCTTTTCAGCACTTCCAAATGGTAAACTCGGTTAACTGTTTGTCCAGGTGGTACAAACTCATAATGAATAATCCCTCTGATATTAAAAAAAAGGTGAGCGACAGTGTTGCAACAAAAGTTCACGAACTTAATTGTCAGACTCTACATACATACTCAAATTATAAACATGTATGGCATGTGATTAACATTGTTGAAATAAAAGTAATAGCAGTAACAGCACACTGGAAGCACTGGACAACTCTTTCCTCGCTCTCTCACACCAGTGATTGTTCTGGTCCTTACCGCAGCCTCATGAGGTCTCTCCGTGCTCACGTCCTTTTCCCTGTTGCAGACTCGAAGCGAAGCGGCCATGACCGTCCTGAGTGGCCATGTCGTGGTCTGCATCTTTGGTGATGTCAGCTCAGCCCTGATTGGCCTCCGGAACCTGGTGATGCCACTCCGTGCCAGCAACTTTCATTACCACGAGCTCAAACACATTGTGTTTGTGGGCTCCATTGAGTACCTCAAGCGGGAATGGGAGACGCTTCATAACTTCCCCAAAGTGTCCATATTGCCTGTAAGTCCAAGGTCACATTATTTTTGTTTCTTTTTGGTTTTTCTTCTTCTTCTTTTCATTCACAAAAGAAAATCCCAGATGGATATAATAGTTGTAGCTTTGATCATTCCTCTGCTTCTTTATCTGGTTATGGGCCTGAGGACTCAGCCCTTCCCCTGTGCTCTGTCTAGGAATAGCCAAACCCTGGAGACCTTATTAAGAGGAATTTGCAGCCAAGTTCAGTCGCTCATCAGACATGAAGTTTAGCTGGTATCAGATGGATTAACCATATCAGTGTAAACACTCTCTTGCCTACCCAAACCTCGGGCTGCGTGATGGTATGATGCTTAGAGCAGAGTTTACTTATGGAACTATTTATATCATTTTACCTATGATATTATTTAAGGCTTGAGGGAATCTTGATTGTACCACATTCTATTTTTAACTAAATGTATTTAACAGAGTTCTTTATTTCTGCTATAATAAAACCCCTTCTGCTGGTCAGCCCCTACTTCCCATTCATTTAGAAGCCCAGCAGTGTTTTCATAGGTTTGTGTGTGTGCGTGAACATGTACACCCATGATATTCTTGGTTACAAAGCACTGATACCGAAATCTAAAAGAAAAGTTTGGGACTCCACAATTTAGTGCGAGGACATGGGATACATGATCTGGTAGTCCTGTAACTACTTCCTAATTATTTATCAATATATTTGCCACAAACTTTTTAAAAATTGTATTCTGCATTTCGCCATTTGATATACCATGTTTCTCCAAAAATAAGACCTAGCTGAACAATCAGCTCTAATGCATCTTTTGGAGCAAAAATTAATATAAGAACTGGTATTAGATTAGATTAGACCTGGTCTTATATTATTATTATATTATATTATATTATATTATATTATATTGTAAAATAAGACCAGGTCTTATATTAATTTTTGCTCTAAAAGACTCATTAGAGCTGATTGTCTGGCTAGGTCTTATTTTTGGGGAAACACGGTAGTTCTCCATGTCACAAATCAATGGAAGTATCACCTATTCTCCACACATTTTTTTGGAAGTTCTTATCCCTGAAATTGAGGAACATGAATTTGATGCTACGTTTCAAGAGGTCTGGGTTTTATTCCCCACTTATGGAGCTGAAATTCATTATTTCTATTATCAGCTTCTAGAACCTCAAAAATGGAAAACAAAGCGTCAATAATATAAATCAATAGTAACACATAAGTATCTACCCACTAGTAATATGCATTAATAGCCACTATTTGTCCTTACATATGTGCCTGACACAATAGGTGCTCAATGTATATTTAAAGAAGTGAGAAAAATATCGACAGGTATCTTTTGAATGCTGGGCCAAAAACTCACTGACTTAATAAGCACATGTAGTTAAAAATAGGCAGAAAAAAACAGTCATACATAGAAGAGCATAAACAGGTGTACCCCTTGCTAATTTCAGACATGATCGATTTGATTCTATTTTTCTACCATTATTTGCCCACATGTAAGCTTACATATAGTCCTCTGGGAATGCGTGGACTACAGTCTAATAGTGTTTTGTAAGGAGCTTATTATTTTACTGGGCTACATGAATCTGTGTGTATGTGTGATGTTTGGTGTGTCTGTTATGTTTTGGGGTGTGTGTGTGTGTGTGTGTGTGTGTGTGTGTGTGTGTGTTTCCTTCTCCATGCCCTTGTACACATCCACTTACCTGCCTGCTTATATGTGAACAAGCTTCTATATTTGCAGGTCCTTTGAAAACCCTCCAAAATTTAGCATGCTCAAACATAACATATTTGTACAAAATGGGCCTTCTGTATCTTCACACATTTCCTTGTTTAAACAGTGTCTCGCAGATAGGGCCAGCCCTAAGAAACACGAGGTATTTCTACTGACGTCATTTGTATTTCTTGAGTTTTGAAATCATGTGTGTACAACTGTGCAGAGATTGTGTTATATCACAATTACTGCTGGATTCCCTACAAGATGAAAATTAAAAGAATATGGATGTAGGCAATTGGGCTGATGCACTGGTGAAATGATCCAGGTAGTTAGTCATGCATTTTGTACCAAGAGACCACAGGAAGAGAGGGGATTCTTCCCCTTCTCTCAAAAGATACTGCCCCGGAGTCTGGAATTAGTAGCTTCCCAGCCCCATCGTACTAACTGCTTCTTCCTCCTTAATTCCTCTTTGTGGCAATGTTCTGGGGTTGAGAGCAGAATCACGACTGCCACTGAGTCATAAAAGAGGGTTGCTTGCCTTGACCTCTGCAGCCACGGCAGTCTTCTCAAAGTCCCTTTTCCAGGAAGCAGAACCAGAGAAAGTTTCCAGAGATAGAAGGCAGTTGGCAAACCCTCTCCAAACACAGTCTAGTGAGCTGAAGGATAGTGGAGCGTCCATGTAGGCCAAGCAGAAGCTGGATTCAAGCGAGAGGACCAAGGAGTCCAGAGACTGTATGTGAACTCCAAAATGCTGCCCCTCGGGAGCTCAGCCACGAGATGGTCTGATGAGTTCTGCTGTGACCCCTCCCGAGGACACAAAGCCTGTGGAGTTCCTGCCCCTCACCTCCAACACTGACCCTTCTGTTTCACCTGTGGGTGCCTTCACGACCTCGCTCTCATTATCTCCTTGATCTGGGTTTTTCCCCCCACTGTTTTTAGTTGTTACGGAATTTTTAAAACATCTGTTCACTGGCTTATTTATTTTTAATTACACTAGTAATGTACAAACACATTCTTTTCATAAAATATTCAAACAATTACAGAAGTATGTAAAGTCAAAACCAAACTTTTCCCTTCACCCCCAATCTTATTCTCCTCCTCAGAGGTAATTGCTGTTATTAGTGCGCTTTTCCCGAACTTTCTCTGAATGTACATGCGTTTATAAAGACATTCATAAATACATAGTTTCATTTGGTGAGTTTCTTTTTACATAAATGAAATTATATTTTTCAAATTGCCTAGGAGTAGTTTTTTGTTTTTCTTTTTTCCCACTTATCTCTGTATTTTACAGATTCTTCCAAAGTGATACCTGCACGGAGGGCTGTTTCAGTCCTTTTACCTGCTACATAGACTTTCATTGTCTATATGTCCATGGTGTATTTAACCATTCCTACATGTTTCCCCAAAAATAAGACCAGGTCTTATATTAAGGTTTGCTCCAAAAGACGCATTAGGGCTTATGTTCAGGGGATGTCCTCCTGAAAAATTGTGCTAGGCCTTATTTTCCGGTTAGGTCTTATTTTCGGAAAAACATGGTATGTTGTTTGACAATTAGGCAATTTCCCTGTGTGATTTTTTTTTCTTGTTGAAAATACCCAATAGAATTATATGACCTGAAGCTTCACTCCTTTCCATCTCGCTTTTGCAAGATGCACCTTAATGCCACTCTCTCCCCCATCTTCCAAGTGGAGAAGCACTGTCAGCCCCACCTCATCACACCACGCTCACTGGCTATTTCCCCTCAGCTGCCCGGGAAGTTCTACTTGGAGCTGATGTCTTTTGCTTAGACAGAAGTGACCTGCTACTGAATAAACAGGCATGTGAAACCCAGCCCCTCATTACACTCTGAAAGCCAGAGGTTGCCACAGGACAGTTACTTAAATCAAGACAATTTCCAGGCAGGAAGAAGATATAGCACCCTGGCATTATTCGTCTCCCTCGTTTGTTAGTAATAGCTTGATTGAGTATTGAGAGCAAGCCTAAAATGCTGCCATCAGCACCGACTACCCTTTAGATTAGCACACAGCTCCTATTCCCTTGAACGTACTTAGGCCAGCTTAATGTCAAGGCATAAAAAAGGTACTTGTTAAATAATTTCCCAGAGCTCCGGCGCAATCTTTAATTTGTTTTTATTTTTTTCCCTCTATCCCTCTCGTCCCTCAGTCTCATTTTTGCTTCTCCTTTTCTTTATCTTTCCTCTATGCCAAAGGGTACGCCATTAAGTCGGGCTGATTTAAGGGCCGTCAACATCAACCTCTGTGACATGTGTGTTATCCTGTCAGCCAATCAGAATAATATTGATGATACTTCGCTGCAGGACAAGGAATGCATCTTGGCGTCACTCAACATCAAATCTATGCAGTTTGATGACAGCATTGGAGTCTTGCAGGCTAATTCCCAAGGTAAGGACAGCCTGTAATGCTCCTCTCCTATGCCTACAGGGGACAGGGGCTGGCAAGAGGGATATCCTTCACTCAGTAATTCAAAGAGGCTCATGTCAGCCTTCCTGGCAGTGAAAACTGCGGTCACTTCAAAGGGGCCTCTGCTACCTCTTCTTGCCATCCCAGGGAGCTGGATGAAGACCTGGACAGCCAAGCTCAGAATAGGCTGCCTTCCCAGGGATAAATCAGACTTGAAATTGCCCCGACCTCAGCCTTCACAAGCAGTGACTTTATGACCAGGGTCTCCCACTAACTGTCAGAGCACTGAAAAGAGGCTGGCTGAACAATTCCCATTGTTTCTCCCCAGAATATAGCTTTGCCATTGACCTGTATTAAGCTTGGCCGCTGTTAGAGCGGCACGGGGGTGTCAAGCTTTACACTGTTATATGCTGACCAAGGGATGGTGATCTCTGGAGAATGGGGACTGTATGGACACTGAAAGTCATTTAGTAAGAGCTGACACTTGTCGGCCCATGCTTTCTCGGTAGGAGGCACCAATGACACATGTTTGCCATCTCTGTTCTGCCCCAGTTTTCCCTGACATTTTCTCTGGGATCCTGGACAGATAACTACAAGCAAAGATGTCATCTGGGAGTCTCAGAGAGGCAATGCAGCAAAAACCCTGTAACAAACACCTCACTAATCAGGGTTTTAGCAGGATAGGATGTGAAGCATTTCTGCCCGAGTAACACCGCTGTGTAGGCTTGCCATAAACTGTAGGGTCATAGTCATATGTAGTCTGCTTGATGGGTGGCATTGGGTGCCCAGTGGGGACCTGAGTCCCATCATTCCAGGGTCAAAGGTAGAAGGAACACAGCCCATGTAGACTATAGCTGCTGGGATGAAAGTGCCATCTTACTGATATGATAAAGCTTGGCTCCATCAGGCAATCTAGACCTGTGTGCCATGTTATCTTCTGTCAACTCAGCAGTGCCACCATTTCCTCCTAACATCCCCCAACATTGCAGTGGAGCCAGGAACACTAGCGCCTCGAATCCTCCCCTTTGCATGGTTCTAGGCTGGAGTCTGCCAATGAAAGAGGGGCCCTGGGAGAAATCTGGAAACTGGAAGAAAAAAAAAAAGAGGCCTTGATTCTCTGGAGGCAGCTGCAGCCAAACTCTGAGCAAATGTGAGGTTTAAAGCAACTCTCAGGGGAGCTTTCTGAGAACCACTGGCTTTGCTGGTAGTAAGTACTGGGAGGGTGGGGTGAGGGCTTTTCTGAGTCTGAGATTCACAGCGTCTTCTGGTATAAGCTCAGGAGAACCTTCCACTTGGTGTTCCAAGTGAATGGCTAATGGCAAGCCTCTTTCACTTGCTCCTACAGCCCTTCCAATGGTTGTGTCAACCTCTGATTTTCTTTATGCTTGTAATAGAGTGGCTTCTCTTCTTGACATAACCCTGACTTATACAGCCTGAAGCCCAGTTTTGACCTCTCCGTGCCGCCATTCTTCCTCTCTCCCCCAAATCTAAATCTTGGTATCCACTTGCTCAGCCATGCCTGTAGGACTCAGGACAAATGTGCAAGCTCTTGGGCCAGAGTATTGATATATCCTTATGGAAAGTTTTTCTGTTATGATATAATGTAACATGAAAAATGTGTCTTAACATTGAGAAGGTAGAGGCCTCATGGGGATTTGTGTTCGGACACTTGCCACTGCATGTTATTTTGTCCCCTATACGAGCAAAGCCTCTTTTCCCTTTTCTCTTTTCACATTCCCTTTTTGGTGTCACTATTCTAGCCCACATGGTGTCAGAACTGACCCAGCCTAGGGATTCTGGACCACACACTTTCTAAAATGATCTGAGATGTGATGGCTGGTTGTCAAAAACAATTACAGAGAATGGTGGCATGCCCCATGCTGGATAGGATATCTGATGTGACAGTTGGGTCTATGAGATGCAGTTTTAATATACAGCAGGGAGGACTGCAGTGAAATTATATCAAGCAGGTGAAGCCACTTCTTGCTGGTCAGCAAACATCAGCTCGGAACCACTTTACAGCTCTTAACCAGCAGCTAAGTGCCTTTATTTACAGAGCGCCTGTCACTTCCCTTTGGCTGGAGAGCTGGTATATTATTTAGCACGCATTTATCTGGGGAAAACATTTCAATTTAAATCAGCTGGTACAACAGTGGCTCTTGCCAGACTGTTTCCCTATGGTTCTAAAAGACAAAAACTGAGTCTGATCTTGGAAGGGAGGGTGAGCAGTGGGAGAAAGGGTTCATTCTCAGAGAACAGCTTGAGTTAGTACCTGAAAAGAGGGAGCATGTGATTGAATTTCCCATCATGCTTTCGTAGCAAGGTATGAAAGCAGCATCTTACAGTTTCTTCCTGCCTAACCTTCCAGTAGGGTAACTCGTAAGGGAAAGAAAGGGGTCAATGAGTGCCCTTTATGTATCAGGTACTATCAAGGCTCAGGACACAAAGGTGACATGGATTCAGCCACTCGCTATCCTTGAGGGGCTCAGATGAGTGGAGGAGGTACCCCCATAAACAGTTACAGTACAATGAGACGAGGATCCGGCTAGGAATTCAGGAGCACAGAGACCTCTTTATTTTCTATGTTTCAAGGAGTTGAGAAGGCTTCCAATAAAAGCTGACATTTGTGGATGAGTTGAATCCATGTGGCCATTGAGCTTTAGTATGACTGAGGAACTGCATTTTTCCTTTCATTTAATTTTAATATATTTAAATTTAAATAGTAGCATGTGGCTAGTGAGTCCCATATTGGACCGTACAGGTCTAGAACACAGGCTTGTTGCTTGGTAAGAGTCTGGATTTATAGGAAGATGATGATTCAATCTGTCTTTTAAAAAGGTAGCAGGCCAAAATCGGAGCATGGTTTAGAGGTGGAGAGAGATGATGGCATGAGCTATGTAAGAAGACCACTGCAATGAACTAGAAGGGATGGGATGAAGATTGACAGCACGGCTTTAGTGATGTCAGTAGCTAAGTCAAGACCAAGTGGATGGAAGGAGGTAGGGATGAGCAAGGGAGAGCTGTTGGGAATTTTTTGAGGCTGGCTACAGGGTGGCTGTAAAAGCGATTAAGGAAGCAGAAGACCCAGGAGGAGAAACAGGACTGGAGCAACAGGTACATAATTTGGTCCTGGTCCGTTTGAGTTGGATGTATCTGCAGAATATCCAACAAGAAATAAGGACGTGAGGCTATCGGAATAAAGTTAGGTTTGAAACTATAGACTTGGAAGTCATTGGTGGTGGTGTACAGGCCTGGAGGCTAGTCCTTTCCCAGGAAGACAAGGCGGAACAACTAAGAGAAAAAGGATGAACATGGAATCTTGGGAAACATCAACACTGAAGGGACAGACAGAGGAAGAGAATCCAGTGACAGGCTGAGGGCACAGATGTAGGGGAATATGAGTGGATGGTATGAACGGGAAGGAGAAGACAGTTGAATAGATTAGCAATCTAAAACGTATCCTAATTATCTGTCAATGCATATATATTTTTTTAAGTAGACTCTGGGCTCTTTAAAAAGCAAAACCTCTTCCTCATCTTGTTCCTTAATCTTCATGTCCCTAGTGGTTCTAGCCCAGGATTTGAGGCATAGTGTGCAATAAAGATTCCCTGGGCTGAATGGATTGGAAAGGAAATGATGTGTAGCCCCGTCAGCTCCTGCAGAAATGACAAGTAGGTGAGGAGCTACCTAAAGAGACAATGGTGCATTTGACCCTTGGGCAGTTGGTGGTGAACTCGGCACTCAGGGGTCTGAGGCGTTAATGGGAGATGAGAATTGGAGACCACATATTGTTTTCTAAGTGCTGATAGGGAGATAAATAGGATATTTCAGAGGATCTAGTCAACGCAAAGGTTTCTTTTTGTTTTTAGAAAGGGAAGAGATAGAGCATATTTGTTGGCTGCAGTACACTGAGGTGAGTGACCTCCCAAAGAGGGAATGTTTGCAGCTATAGGAGACAGTTTTTAAACGATAACGGGAAGGACACAGAGAAGCAGGAGAAGACAATGTGGCCTTACAAAGGAGAAGACATAAGACTTGTTCCTCTGAGACAGAAGGCTGGAGCGGAGAGATGAAACTGGAGGTAGCTCACTCTGATGGCTTCTACTTTCTTCATGGAGCAACCAGTTTGGTTTTCCTTGAGGTGTTAAGGGAGTGGGACAAATGAGACCGCAGACTGATGGTGAAAAAGGCTGAGAGTAGACATTACGGGAAACGCATAAGGGGGAGATTGGAGTCGGTGAAAGCATGAGTGAGCGTGGGTGAGGACCAGCTGAGGTTGGAGCCGTGAAAGTGCGATGAGGCTGGTGAGCACCACTGTGCAGTTTTCTGTGCAGTGCTTGGCAGAAAGAGCAGAGAAAGTAGAAATTGGCTTGAGCTGGGGATGGAGACTCAGAGGAGGCAAAGGACCCCATGGTGCTGTTGCAAGAATGTTAAAATGAGTGGCCACCTAGTCAAGATGGTAGAGGGAGAAGTCAAACCAGAGTTGGGCTTATAGACCGAGAGGCCAAAAAGGAAGCAAGAAATGGATCCCGGTGAGGTCAAAGAGCAGGGCTGTGGAGAAAGGGGGTGGGAGAGGCAGAGCGTGGAGATTTGATCAGAGAGAAGAATATGTGATGGCCTCAGGGAGTGTACCATTCCTTGCAGAGCCAGAGAAGAGCTTGGAAAGAGTTCTCCACGAGCACTGAGCTCAAAGCGAGCCCACCTGAACACCACAACCACTACCCCCATCATCACTCCACTGCCATCCACAACCACAATAATAATGCTTCAGGAATGTTTGCTGCTATTATGTGGGAGATATTTTGGCAACCAAGACCATGCATTTCTTAAATTACTCATTTCCACACTTGGCCACGCATTAGGATCACCCGAGAAACTTAAAAAAATATTGATGCCTGGGTTGCACCTCATCAGTTGTGCCTTAACCTGGACATCAGGAGTCCTACAAGCTCCCAGGTGAGTCCCCTGTGCAGCCAGGGCTGAGAACTGCTGTTCCAAGTGGCCCTCAGTGGAGGTGTACTAGGTTACTGTTTTGATTGCAAAGAGAAGGAAACTGAGGCTTAGAGAGGTTAAGTAATTTTAACCTGGGTCTCCTGGGAATCCTAACCTTTAAACCATGTTGCTCCTTTGGGACAATCCTCTTGGCTCAACTTGTTGGCCAACCTTCTTCCTTTCATATTTTTTGGGTAGTCATTAGCTTTCCCAAGACTTAAAAGGCTTCAGTAGAGAAAAAAGGGAGTGGTGGAATGTGGCGGAGACACCAGGCTCTGTTTTCTGCCTAACTGACCGTATTTGTCAATCGTGTCTCTGTCATGTATCTCAAGGTGCTAAGTAAAGGAAGCTCGTTGCCCAGGGAACAGGCCTTCTTCCTGACCACAGCTTTTGAAAGGTGGCAGAGCTGGGATCCAGGACTACGCTGTTATTAAACAGCAACGCTGCTCACTGCCAAAGCCGTCAGTTTGCTCCCCTCAAGCGTGGCTCTCTTCGAGGAGACAGAACGTGTATTGCTTTTCTTTTTTTCCAGTTACAGTTGACATTCAATATTATATTAGTTTCAAGTTTACACCATAGTGGTTAGGCATTTATGTAATTTATGCAGTGATCCCCCCAATTAATCTAGTACCCAACTATACATAGTTGTTGCAACGTTATTGATTATAGTCTCTATGCCGTACTTTACATCCCCATGACTATTTTGTAACTGCTAATTTGTATTTCTTAATCCCTTCACCTTCTTCAGCAAGCTCTCCAACCCTGCTCCTCTCTGGCAGCCATCGGTTTGTTCTCTACAAGTCTATCTATGAGTCTGTTTCTGTTTAGTTCCTTTATTTTGTTCTTTAGATTCCACATATAAGTGAGATCATATGGTATTTGTCTTTCTCAGTCTGACTTATTTCACTTAGCATTATACCCTCTAGGGCCATCCATGTTGTCCAAATGGTAAGATTTCAATCTTTTTTTTATGGCCGAATAATATTCCATTGTATATCTGTACCACAGCTTCTTTACCCAGTCATCTATTCATGGACACTTGAGTTGCTTCCATATCTTGTTTATTGTAAATCGTGCTGCGATGAACATAGGGATACATATATCTTTTCAAATTAATGTTTTAGATTTCTTAGGATAAATACCCAGAAGTGGAATTGCTGGGTCATAAGGTAGTTCTGTTTTTAATTTTTTGAGGAGCCTCCAAACCATTTTTCATAGTGGCTATGCCAATTTGCAGTCCCACAGAGTACAAGTGTTCCATTTTCTCTGAATCCTCGCCAACATTTGTTGTTTGTTGATTTCTTTATGATAGCCATGCTGGCACGTGTGAGATGATATCTCATTGTGGATTTCATTTGAATTTCTCTAATGATTAGTGGCATTGAGCATCTTGTCATACGTCTATTGGCCATCTGTACGTCCTCTTTGGAGAATGTCTATTCAGGTTTTCTGCCCATTTTTTAATTGGATTGTTTGGGTGTTTTTGGTGTTGAGTTGTGTGAGTTCTTTATAAATTTTGGATATTAACCCCTTATCAAATGTACCATTGGTGAATACCTTCTCCCATTCACTAGGCTGTCTTTCCATTTTGTTGATGGTTTCCTTTGCTGTTCAAAATCTTTTAGTTTGATGTAGTCCCATTTGTTTATTTTTTCTTTTGTTTCCCTTGCCTGAGGAGAGATATCAAATATATTTAATATATATATATACATATATATATATATATATATATATATATGTATATATATATATTACAAACAACAATGTCAGAGAGTTTACTGCCTATGTTTTCTTCTAGGAGTTTTATAGTTTACGGTCTTACATTTAAGTCTTTAATCCACTTTGAGTTTATTCTTGTATATGGTGTAAGAATGTGGCCCAATTTCATTTTTTTTTGCATGTATCTGTCCAATTTGCCCAATGCCGTTTATTGAATAGACTCTAAATCCCATTATATATTCTTGCCTCCTTTGTTTTAGATTAAATGACCATGTAGGTGTGGGTTTATCTCTGGGCTGTCTGTTCTGTTCAGTTGATCTATATGTGTGTTTTTATGCCAGTACCATGCTGTTTTGATTACTATAGCCTTATAGTATAGTTTGATAGCAGGTAGCATGATATCTCCAATATCGTTCTTTCTCAAGATTGCTGTGGCTGTTGGGGAATCTTTTGTGGTTTCATATAAATTTTAAGATTATTAGTTCCAGTTCTGTGCAAAATGCCATTGGTATTTTCATAGAGTTTGCATTGAATCTATAGATTGCTTTGGGTGGTATGGACATTTTAACAATGTTATTCTTTCCTATCCATGAGCACAGTTATGTGCTTCCACTTATTTGTATCATCTTCACTTTCTTCAGTCTTATAGTTTCCTGAGCACAGGTCTTTTATCTCCTTGGTTAAATTTATTCCTAGGTTTTGTTTGTTTGCTTGTTTGTTTTTCAAAGCACTTGTAAATGGGATTGTTTTCTTAATATCTCTTTCTGACAGTTAATTATTGGTGTATGAAAATGCAACCAATTTCTGAATATTTTGTATACTACTACTTTACTGAATTCACTGATCAGTTCTAATAGTTCTTTTGGTGGAATCTTCAGGGTCCTCTATATGTAATATCATATCATCTGCAAATAATGACAGTTTTACTTCTTCCTTTTCAATTTGCATGTTTTTAATTTATTTTTCTTTTCTGATGGCTGTGGCTAGAACTTCCAGTACTATGTTGAATAACAGTGGTGAAAGTGGGCTTCCTTGCCTTGTTCCTGATCCTAAGGAGAAAACCTTTAGCTTTTCCCCATTGAGCATGATGTTAGCTGTGGGTTTGTCATATATAGCCTTTGTTATGTTGAGGTATGTTCCCTCTGTTCCCACTTTGCTGAGAGTTTTTATCATAAATGGATGTTGAGTTTTGTGAGACGCCTTTTCTGCATCTATTGATATGATCATATGATTTTTTATTATGCATTTTCTTCTATTTGTTTATTTTATTGGGGTGACAATTGTTAGTAAAATTACATAGATTTTAAGTGTACAATTCTGTATTACATCATCTATAAATCCCATTGTGTGTTCACCACCCAGAGTCAGTTCTCCTTCCATCACCATATATTTGATCCCCTTTACCATCATCTCCCACCCCCCACCCCCTTTACCCTCTGGTAACCACTAAAGATCATATGATTTTTATCTTTCATTTTGTTTATGTGGTGTATCGTGTTAATTGATTTTCAGATATTGAGCCAAGCTTGCATCCCAGAAATAAATCTCACTTGATCATTTTGTATGATCTTTTTAATGTATTGCTGAATTCGGTTTGCTAATATTTTGTTGAGAATTTTTGTATCTATGTTAATTAGGACTATTGGCCTATAATTTTCCTTTTTTGTAATATGTTTGTCTGGTTTTAGAATCAGGTTAATGGTGGCCTCGTAAAATGAGCTTGGGAGCTTTCCCTCCTCTTGAATTTTTTGGAATAGTTTGAGAAGGATATTCATTTTTCTTTGAATGTTTGGTAAAATTCATCTGTGAAGCCATCTGGTCCAGGACTTTTGTTTGTTAGGAATTGTTTCATTACTGATTTAATTTTGTTAGTAGTAATCAGTCAGTTCAGATTTTCTGTTTCTTCTTAATTCAGTTTTGGAAGATTGTATATTTCTAGGAATATATCTATTTCTTTCAGATTGTTCAATTTGTTGGGATGTAATTGTTTGTAATATTTTCCTATAATCCTTTGTATTTCTGTGGTGTCAGTTCTCACCTCTCTTTCATTTCTGATTTTAGTTATCTTTATTTATCTTTTATTTATCTTTTTCTTGATGAATCTTGTTGAAGGGTTATCAATTTTGTTTATCTTTCCAAAGAACCAGCTCTTGGTTTTATTGCTCATTTGAATTGTTCTTTTATACTCTATTTCACTTATTTCCAGTCTGTTCTTTATTACTTACTTCCTTCTTCTCACTTTGAACATTGTTTGTTTTTTTTTTTTCTTCTCCTAGTTTCTTTAAGTGTAAGTTTAGATTGTTTATCTGATATTTTTCATGTTTCTTGAGGTAGGCCTGTATTGCTATGAATTTCCTTCTTAGGAGTGCTTTCACTGTGTCCCATAGATTTTGGGTCATTGTGTTTTCATTTTCATTTGTTTCAAGGTGTCTTTTGATTTCTACTTTGATCTTGTTGTTGACTCATTCATTACTTAGTAGCATGCTATTTAACCTCCATGTGTTTGTGTGTTTTTCAATTTTTTTCTTGTATTTGATTTCTAGTTTCACACCATCAAGGTCAGAGAAGATGCTTGACATTATTTCAATCTTCTTAAATTTATTCAGACTTGTTTAGTGACCTAACATGTGGTCTGTCTTGGAAACATGTTCCATGTGCACTTGAAAAGAATGTATACTTTGCTGCTTTGGGATGAAATGCTCTAAAAAGATCTATTAAATCCATCTGGTCTAATATGTCTTTTAAGGCAGCTGTTTCCTGCTTGATTTTCTGTCTGAAAGATCTATCCATTGGTGTCAATGAGGTGTTCAAGTCTCTTACTAGGTTTGTATTACTGTTGATTTTTCCCTTTAAGTTGGTCAACATTTGCTTTATATATTTAGGTGCTCCTATGTTGCATGTATAAATGTTACTAGGGTGATGTCCTCTTGTTGGATTGATCCCTTTATCATTATGTAATACCCTCTTTGTCTCTTATTATAACCTTTGTTTTAAAGTCTATTTTGCCTGATAGAAATATTGCTATCCCAGCTTTTTTTTCATTTCCATTCACATGAAATATTTTTTCCATCCCTTTAGTTTCAGTCTGTGTGTGTCATTTGATCTGAAGTAAGTTTCTTATAGGCAGCATATGTATGGGTCTTGTTTTCTTATCTATTCAGCTAATCTTTGTCTTTTGATTATAGCATTTAATGCATTTACATTTAAAGTGATTATTGATAGATACATAGATATTGCTATTTTATTATTCATATTTGTTCTTTTGTTTTCCCCTTCTTCTTAAAGAAGTTCCTTTAATAGTTTTCTAATACTGGTTTGGCGGTGATGAACTCCTTTTGATTTTTCTTATCTGGGAAGCTATTTATCTCTCCTTTAATTTTAAATGATAGCCTTGTTGGGTAGAACAATCTTGGTTGTAAGCCCTTGCTTTTCAGCACTTAGAATATTTTGTGCCAATCCTTTCTTGCCTGCAAAGTTTCTGTTGAGAAATCAGCAGACAGTCTTATGGGAGCTCCCTTGTAAGTAAATAGTTGCCTTTCTCTTGCTGCTTTTAGGATTCTCTCTTTGTCTATAATCTTTGTCATTTTAATTATAGTGTGTCTTTGTGTGGTTCTGTTTGGGACTCTCTGCACTTCCTGGACTTGTATGTCTATTTCCTTTGCCAGGTTAGGGAAGTTTTCAGTCATTAGTTTTTCAAATAGTTTTCAATCCCTTGTTTCCTCTCTTTTCCCTCTGGTACCTCTATGATGCAAATGTCATTATGCTTGATGTTGTCCCAGAGGTCTCTTAAAGTATCCTCAGTTTTTTAAATTCTTTTTTCTTTTTTGCACTTCTGATTGGGTGCTTTCTGCTACCTAGTCTTCCAAATCACTGATTTGATCCTCTATTTCACCTAGTCTGCAGGTGATTCCTTCTAGTGTATTCTTCGTTTCAGTTATTCTTCATTTCTCAGTGGTTCTTTTTTATGGTGTCTGTGTCCTTTTTTATGCTTACTGTCTATTTGTTGAAGTTCTCACTGAGTTCATCAATTCTTCCCCTAATTTCATTGAGCATCCTTATAGCCATTGTTTTGAACTCTGTGTCTAGTATGATGTTTGCCTCCATTTTGTTTAGTTGTTTTTCTGGATTTTTGTTTTGTTCTTTCATTTGGGACATACTCCATTGTTTTCTCATTTTGCCTGCCTCTGTGTGTTTATTTCTATGTATTAAGTAGGTCTGCTATGTCTCCAAGTCTTGGCTAGGTGGCCTTATGTACTGGGTGCCCTTTGAGGCCCAGTGGCATAGTCTCCCTGGTCATCTGTAACCAGTGTTCCAGCAGTGTCCCTTTTGTGGGTTGTATGTGCTCTCTTATTGTAATTGAGCCTTGATTCCTATTGGCACATCGTGGGTGGGATTGAAACTCAGGCTGAATGGCTATGGGGTTTGGCTAAATCCACAGCTTACAGGCTGCTCTGCGGGGTGCTAACTCATGGAGTGGGATTCACCCCAGTGGGCTCTGGTACCTGCTGAGATTGCCTTTTGGGTGTGCCATTTGGGGGCTAATTGGGCAGTGTTCTGCTCTGGTCTAAAGCAGAACTCCAGGTATATTGGTTCCAGGGATTTTGAGAAGGGGTTCCAGTTCAGGCTCAGGTCAGCCACTACCTATGACTGGTCGGGGACTACCTGGTAGGAGTTACAAAGCAATCCACAATTGGTTGCTCCCTGTGCTGGACCTGGAGAAGCGTAGGAGAGACCACAGTGCAAATTGAGAACAGCTGCAACCAGGACCAGGCCTGGGGTAGTTTCTCAAAAAGCCCAGGGCACCCCAAAGTCTGCTACTGTCTGCTGGCTCCCATAAGGCTCAGTCGTGGATAGAGCCTCTTGCGGTACATGAGTTAGATAAGGCAAAGTCTCAGGGAGTCACCAGAATGGGATGAGTGGCGGTCACCAGGTGATTGTAGATTCTGGTTTTGTGCCAGTGCTGAGCCTGGAGCTACTGAGTAAAAGTTTCAGAGCACACCAAGGCCAGCCATGACCTGCCTGGAGCCTGCAAAACCCAAGAATTATTCAAGAAAGAATGCAACACAGGTGGGGCTGGCTAGTGGCCATAAAAGAGCCTGCAGCATCGAGTGAGTTGGTGCGGCTGGGCCTCAGGGAGTCACCAGGGTGGAGTGAACACTGTTTACCAAGCCAATGCAAATTCGGATTTGGCTGTGTAGGGGAGGAAAGATGGTGCCTGCCTGCCAGCTGCAGGAATGTGTATTTCAATGTTTAGACCAAATTTGGATGTTGGTATTATGGGTCTTTCATTGTTTTCTTTCCTGTTATATGCTCTGCATTCATCTGATTCATAAGTACCTGTCATGAAGGTGTCAATCCACTTTCACAGACACTTATTAAGCACCTGTTGTGTACCCAGACTGTGCATGGCAGGCATTGCTGGGGAGACAGGTATCATAAAGGACATTCCTGCTCCTTGCAACCTCTTATGCAAATGTATAATTCTGCTTCAGAATGTTGGTTTATTACTGTGAGAAAATTACAGTCTGTGGAGGCAAACATTGGGGACAGGACGAGAAAGAGAGTAGGTTTGAGAGATATTGGAAAAATGTATAGGATTTCAGCAGGTAGAAACAAATAAAGCTGACTGCTGTCAGAAGAATAGAAGTCAGGGGACAGTCATATATGGGAACTGTTTGAAGGACTTTAGTGAGTACAATTTGGCTGGAATATGGGTGTCTATAAGACAGCAGGGACACATGAGGCTAAAATGTGGGTTGGGCATTGAGGAATGTTTCTTCTTTTCTTGAGTTAGGAAGCTGTAAATATTTTTTTATGATTTTCTGAGTTAGGATGTTGAAAATAATTCAGTGGGCACTGGGGAGCTATGGAAGGTTTCAAAGCAAGAGAGGAATGGGATTGGACCTGAGTTTTCAGGAGATTGATCTGGCAATGCTGTGAAGCATTGTGTGGAGTGGGAAAGATGAGGATCACAGACATTGGGTAGAGACTTTGGACATCCAGAAGGAGAGCAGGAACCTCGAACTGGAGAATGCACAGGAGGTTCTAGCGTGAGACGTGGTAAATACAACACAGACTGTGTGAACGTGAGCTTCCTTCTCAGTGATGTGGGACGGTGGTGCCGCTCGTAGGAAAGAGGCCTGCAGAGTGGAGGGACTGGCCGCAGGAGAAAGTCGTGTTGGTAGGGTTGGGTTTTAGCTATGGTTCATTTCCACATGGACTTGATGGAAACTCTAGGTGGGTGTGAAAAAAAGATGGGTGAAAATGAAGTCCTGAATCCAGGAGAAGGTCAGAGCTAGAGACCTATCCCATTTCTCATGCTCCAGGAGCAGAGGAGAGTCTCAGAGGAAGGAATGAGAAAAGAGAGTTGAAGGCCAGAAGTTTGAGGATTGTCTTAGAAAAGTGCAGAGGGAACCATTGGTAGACAATGGGATCCACAAGCTGACCTGGGTTCCCAATGTCCCCAGAAAGCAGGAGCATATGTCCCAACGCAGGACAGATATCCACTGGGGGTTTTCCTTGCCTCCCCTAAATTTAGTTTTCTATATTCGATGCCACCAAATTAACAATATTTATAACGGCTTACATGCACACACCAGCAGACACCCAAGCATGTGTGTGTGTGCACAAACATACACGAGTGTGTTTACAAGTTTCCTCCAGCCCTCATGACTCTCATCCATTTCCACTAAATGATGTCCCCATATAAACAGAGTCTCTCTTTTGTCTGCATTTCCACAAAGGTTAAGGGCCTCAAGTAGGGAATGACATTTCCCTTGGAAGTATGGCTGTGGTCCTTGGAGAGATAGCATTAATTAGGACCATCCTAAAGTCTGAGGTAGCTTTTGCTGTTCCAGAGAAGAAATGTGACTTCTATTTTATCTTTGCGGAGACTGTATGGATTAGGATCTCTAAATTATTGGATGACAGAAAACAGGATTGAACAGGCTCTTCCTAAACTGGAATTTTGGAACAAAACCCACAGGATGGAATGTAATGAAGACCACTGAGCATTGAGTTTCAAATAATCACTAAAGACAGGCTGCATAAACCTCACTAATGGAAGTATAATTTATTTTGAGCAATGAATTTTTTTCATCCTGGTTGGTCGAGAGGGAGTGTGTCAAGAGCTATGAAGATTTGAAGGGAGGAATTGACAAACACAAGAATGTTGCCAAGGGTATGACCAGAAAGGGAAAATGCTTGGACAACATGTCACTTGCCAAGCAGTTAAGAGAATGGGGCTAGCGGGCTGAAAGGGCCATTTTATCTTCTGTTCCATTGGACAAAACCAGGACTGATGGCTAATGATTAAAGGGAACCAGATTTTAGTCCCACATAAGGAATACATTTCCAGAACAGAATGGGCTGCCTAAAAATATTGTGAGGGTCCTATCACTACATGTCCATTTGCCAAAGGAAAGTTACTGACATAATCTTTGTGATGGGGGGGTGGGGGAGAATTGAATGAGATGAGTTCTGTGGTCCTTTATAACTGGGAGTCTCTCATATTTTCTTTGTTTTTATGACATAGGGATCTGTGTTTTAGATGATCCACATTCTTACTCCATTGGGAGAGCTATGGTGTTTGCTGGGCTTGGGGTAATAACGGGTCTTTTGGTGGAAGCTTTCACATCCTTCTCGAATGGTACTGTTTTTGTGTCTAAGATGGGAAATGGCCTGAAGTGAGCAGCTACACATCTGGCTTTTGCATTAATTTGACAGACCACCCCCATCTTCTGTTCCCATGTTACCCTTCAACACCTGCCCTTCGCACTTTTCTCCCTTCTTCCATTCCCCCAAGCCTTGCTTCCTGCACACCCATATTGCTCCCTCTCTCTTGCAAACATACCTATACACATATCCTTACACACATTCTCCCTCCCTGAAATCAGAGAAGCATTTTTTCAGCTGCTTTCACGTAACATTTCATTACCACAATATTCTCTCTCAATTCTGAAATGGTGGTGGGGGAGAAGCCATTTCTCTTTATACCCACCGAAGGAACAAAGCTCAGTGCTAAAATATTTTTCTTCAGTTGTAACTGAAACTGCCGTTGGCTTCAGTCCCAAAAACCAGAAAGACAATTATACTTAACTGTTTAGAGATTTATAAATACCACACTGGAGTAGCCTCTAGGTAGTAACTTTAGATACCCAGCCCAATAATTTTCTTTTATTGGTTTGTGATTTAGATCTTATTTTGAGTCCTCTATAATAAGAGTAGTACATTTCATTAAAAGAGCTTACTAAACAATAAAGAAAATCTGGCTTAGGGCTCCAAGCAGGTCTCAAGTACTGAAAAGGGCCTGCCCTGTTACATTTCTTCTGTGGACACCACAAGACGAATCTCAGCACAGTGGTGCAGATGTATTTCTGCAAAGCAGCAATTGCAGCTGTTTTCTAAATGACTTCAAGTTTTTCCTACCCAGCGTATTTCACCACATGAGAGATCTTCTTAAGACGGCCATTTACTATTCTGGTAATAGATTCCCAGCAAAGGAAACAAGGAAAAATAACAGCAACAACCACAATAGCTACAGCAAGAGACTGGGAAGCCTGGACCACTTTCTGAATCTGTGGAGGCTTTCAGACCCTCCACAAATGAAGGTCTTTCTTGGGGAGTGGATATGGGGAAGGAAAAGTAAAAACGGACAAAATAACCTTTTCCTTCCAATTGCATGCAAAACAGAGTCACTTTCCCACTCTGGCTGTGCCCAGCTTTGGACAACTGCAGTGAAACGAAATCTTAGCTTCAGAGACAGAAAACAGATGTGGGCTGGTGTTGAGGTTGAGCTAAACTTATTGTCCTAAAATCAGGCTTTCAGGAGCTGCTTTACCCCTCAGAACTTGTGCACCTAGTTAATGCTCCTTTTAAAAAATATATAATTCCTTTTTTTTTTTTCAGGTGAATCATGTACCAGGCGCATTCATGTACAATATCTCATTTAATCTTTCTGATAACCTGCTGAGACAGAGGTTATTTATCTCCAGTTTACAGACGAGGAAACGAGGCTCAGGGAAATTCAGCCACTTGCCCAAAGTCTCATAGCTAGTCAAGAGAACATGGAGTTGATCCCCAAACTGTCTGGTTCTAAAGCCGGTGTCTCTCTCACCACATCAGTCTGCCCCATAAAAGAGAACAAGTGTTATTGTGATGAGAGGAGGCCTGAGTGTATACATGTGCTTTTAAGGGTCGTGGAAGCGTGCCCAGCGGCAAACATTCAGGGAAATGAATGCATTCAAGACCTGCCATTTCAACTCTTAAACTGCTCCTTGCACCCAAGGGCTGCAGTTTGTTTTGAATGTTCTTGTCTCAGTGCATCCCCATTTTGTGTGTCCCCGTCCCTCCCCACTCCCAACAATCAGAGACACTGGAGTTCTTTCGATCCTGGTCTTCCTTGCTACAGACCTGGACAAACAAGAGCAGAGTTAGGGGAAGTATGAAGAGTTCTGCGTAGCTTGCCTCTGTGGACAGTATAATTGTTGGATCTTTTCTCCCCTACTAATATAGATTTGTTGTGGAGCTGTCCAAAAGAGGGTGGAAAGTTTGAAATGCAGATATTGTTGCATTTTTGGGTCCAGAAACTTACAAAGTGTTTCCAGGTTTTAATGACTTCTCCCATGATCCACGTGGAAGAGTCCCTGGAAGGCAGTAGAGGACAATGAACGACCACCCCAGCCCTCAAAGCCTAGCATTTCAGGTGGTAGGTTACACTCAGAAAATGGTCCAGATAAGTTGTACATTGGGAGGAAAGTGCAGTTGTATACCTGGAGAAAGGTAAAAGAATTCTTGTAATTCCACGGACTCTTTAAGGCCCTTGATGAGATTCCAGACAAGGATGGATTGATTGGCAGTTCTTTTCCTGAGTGTCAATTTGGTTTATACCCTACACCTGAGATTTGCATCCCTGCTTTTCCCATGCTGCCGCAGTGCTAATGGGATCCATGGGGGACATGACGTAGACATATAAAATAAGTCGTATCGTACAACTTGAACGCACGTATTTAACAATATGACGTCTGGAACATCCCCGAGTACCTTGTAAAACGCATGGGGTGACTCATTTGTAATCTTCAGAAGAATGAATTTAGTCCACATGCTGTGAAGGTAGTATGCGTCCCTCAAACTAGCAAACGAGCCTCACCAACCATCCGATGCAGTTTTGTCTTTACCCATTCTTTTATAGGCAAAATCTCATGCAAACTCCTAAAACCTTTATTTCTTTTCTTAAAAAATGTCCCTGCAAATAAGCCAACTGGTTTATAAATGACTTTAGTTCTGGATTTATAGAATATTTACGGATATGATTGGTCCTAAGTACTTCAGTGGAATGTTCTGGGAGAAGTTATTCCCCAAATTCTAGAAGATGGGCATAGTAGTCATTGAGCATTCTGTTATATATGTCCAGTAAAGATTTTCTACCAGATATTATGTCACATGAATGTCACCACTCAATGTGTTATGAGAAGGCGGAAGTTGCTTTGGACTGGGGATGGTTTATTCCCTGTAGCAGGGGGAGCTACAGAGTCAGTGGAGTTGAGTTTGAAAATAGGTATGATTTTCCTACGTAAAGGAGTGGATGGAAGGGACCAAGGCTGAGTGAGAGAAGGCACATCAGCAGGAAAGGCCAAGTGTAATCATGGAGGCATTTCGCTATGTGTCTACAATGATGTAAGTGAAGTGGCTTAAAGGTCTCAGGTGTCAGAGGAAATGATTACAGGTGAGTTCACTACTAATTTGGATCGGCCCTCCAAAGAACGGTAACCTGTTCTGTCATCTTAGTGACCTCCCCACTTTCACCAATGTTCAGAAATATATTTAAATGCTTAGCACACAATTCCCACCTGATAGATGCTTGAGTGATTCAATCCCGATATCTGTCATTTGCAACATACTTTGTCTTAGTTTAACCTCAGATGGGGTAAAGCAGCCTGATATCTTTATTACATACCACACCCTTTCCTTCCGAACTTTGTCACTCTTCATTCACTCGTCAGCTGGGCACTGGCAAGGGTTCCAAAGATAGAAGATGAACTTTTCAGTAGGAGTTGTGGTTCAACTTGTCTAAGTATCCTCTGGTGTAAATGATCCCATTCCTTTAGCCTGTCCTAATAGCTCTTACTATGGCGCAGTGCCAGCCCAAGACCTACGGATGCAATAGGATCGAGACCTACAGTAGTTCCAGAAAGGGCAGAAAACATCTGTACTTTCTTCTCTAGGAAGCTTTGCATGGTTCCTGAGAGTTTTCCTGGCCATGTGGAGGCAGAACTCCTTTCAGCAGCACACTGGCGAATGACGCCCTTCCCACTGGGCAGGAGGAATTCAGTGCATGGGTTGTGTTGCTCTGGTTTCCAATGGTGAACCACATGGGGCTGTCAGCGTGACGACACAAGTGTGTAGGGCCCAGGAACCAGGTTTTCAGTCCTACTTGTGTCAAGGCGTGTGTTGTTTGACTTTAGATACTCTATGATTTCATTTCTTCACCTATAAAGTGGGGTTGTTAAAGTGGCCTCACCTATATACCCTGAGCGATTGTGTGTGAATCCAGAGATGATGGCCACAGAAGGGTTGATAGAACATCAAGGGCTGTAGAAATAGCACTTTGCAGTCAAGTTTAACCACAGTACGCGTGGGCTCTAGAACTGACAGCTTGGGTTCGAATGCCATCAAAGCCACCTACTACGCCTGGCACTACTAGTGAACCGTTTTGTCCCTCATTTTTTTCCACTGAGAATACAAATTGCACCGGGCTCATCAGATTGCTGTGTGAAGTAAATGAGATATAGGGCTTTCTCTAATCTATACTGGACTTTTACGTGAATCAGAAAAAGTCACTCCTTTCTCAAAATACTTTCATCTGTTGACAAATTCTCATATATACTGTGGTTCAGCAATATACTTTTCTGCCATCCTCTAGGAAAAAATATTGTAATAAATATGCAAATAGACCATGTCTGTGACATGAGTGGTGCCCACTTAGATGAGCCATTGTCCGCTGCCTAACCTTCACAACCACACATGGCAGCCCTGACTGAATGGATGTAAAGCAGTTAGTACCTAGAATATATTTAGGGATCAAGCAACATTAACTTTTTTGTGTTATTATTGTTGGACAGTTTTACCATTTTCTTTCATTTGGTCCCCCACAATAACAAATAACAAGGTAGGGTTCTCTATTTGTACCTACCGTGTTTCCCCCAAAATAAGACCTACCCAGAAAATAAGCCCTAGCATGATTTTTCAGGATGACATCTCCTGAACAAAAACCCTAATGCATCTTTTGGAGCAAAAATTAATATAAGACCTGGTCTTATTTTCAGGGAAACATGGTAGCAGCCAGAATTATTGTTAATTCTGCTTGTCAATAGATGTGCATAGCAAATAGATAGTGATGGTAACAAAGACACCCTTGGGAGGGGAACAGTCCACGTAAGGTAAACTTAGAAAAGTTTAGAACTGTGGCAGATTGTCAGCGACCTCTGGGAGTTTTCCTCCTTAGACAGTCTAGTGTGACCTGACACTCTATGGTGCTGCCCGGAGAAGCAGAGAGGCTAGGCCACAGATGGCTCACTGACAAAAGACCTCATTCACATTCACTGTGTGGCAACTGGTTATGGCAGGACCCTGACTTTTTTGGAGAAATGACACCAATCCAGAGTTTCTACTCTGCTACAGCAGAGCAGGGTTCATATCGTTCCAGCTATATAACACATGGTACCTGGCTTTCCTCTTTTGCCTCTTTTTTTCCCCTCAAAAAAGTAATTTTGGCCCTCAGCCAGGAGACCTTGGGAATTGTTAGTTCTTAATTGGGGGAGAAGTCTTGGACCCCTTTAAATATCTAAGAAAATGATGGGTCTTCTCTCTGGCTCTTCCCCTACCACCTCTAGCCCAATAGTTTTCCCACGTTAGGTGCATATTATAATAAATTAAGGAACTTTTAAACCTCTCCATGCCCAGGCCACATCACAAAGCCATTAAATTAGACTTTGAGCATCGGATGCAGGTATCAGAACCGCCAACCTGCAATCTAAGGTGAGAAGCATAAGCCTAGCTTCATCGTTACCCAAGGTAACAATCTGTGATGCTTATATCGGAGCTGCTGGTTAACTAAGTTGAAATTTCCATAGAACTGGCAGCCTCCTAAGGGTGATTGCTGAGGAGTTTGGAAGGCATAGAATGGACGTTATGAAAATGCAGGATATGTGAGAAATAAAGTTGGACTCATGAACTTCTAGTTGTTCCCAATGTTACACCATCCTGCCCCAGAAAGAGCAGGGAAAATAAACCAGGTGGTGTCCATGGGAGAGATCAAGGCAGGTGAGTGCAGGTAATTCTCTGAATGCCTAATGGGCATAGGAAATGGAAGACTTTTGAACATCAATTAGATCATGGGTCTAAGGACAAGTAGGAACAATAAATAATGAGCATGTCAGGGTACCAGTTTCACACTTAATCTACAAAGCTACTTTTATAGGCCCCAGGTGATTATAAATTCACAGTGGCTTTCCATTTATCGGGCTTATATGAGGCTCTTCCACATTTCTAAAGGAAGTCCAGGTGTGTATCTTTCTTTCTTTCTCTCTCTCTCTCTCTCTCTCTCTCTCTCTCTCTCTCTCTCTCTCTCTTTCTGTCTTTCCTTCTTTCCTTCCTTCCTTCCTTCCTTCCTTCCTTCCTTCCTTCCTTCCTTCTATTTATTTATTTACATTTAGGATACTGAAGAATTTTTCAAGGAAACCCTCTTTTTCTATAGCATTAATTATATACCATGCAAGGAAACAATTGCCTCTATGTTATGAAATATTAAATCAAAATGCTTCCATTCCCAGATGTCCCGAGATAAATACAGCAGTATTTTGAAGCCCCTCTTGGAGCTGTTTTGCCTGCAAATTTATTGTTTTGTCTCCATTTTCAGAAAGCCCTGTTTTCTGTGAAGTATAGCACTCTAGGTAGTTTTTAAGGCGCAAAGTCCTCTGGAGTTGCCAGTGTCAGCAACAACTCTTATGTCGATGGCACACGAGGGATGGCTCGTTTGATCGGCTCCTTTAAGATGACAAATGGGCGGAGAGTGTTATTGTCTTTGATTGCATGCCTTACATCATCTGTATGTAGGAATAAGAGGGCCATACTTCATCTTTAGCTATTTTATAAATATTTAAGTCCTTATAGTTGCCTAAAGATATTAAAGCATATTTTACAGTAGTCGGAATATAAATATTATATATAGCGCAAGATACCAAAGTAGTTTAATGAATTCATAATTTTCTGTTCACATTTATTGGAATGTGTTTTATGTTCCAAAAGTTCCATTTAAAGAATAAGATACCATTCTGCTTCCTGACAACACACTAAGTGTTGGCTGGTGTTTTGGGTGGGGTCTCAGTTCCAATGTCTGTAGAGGCTTTCATTAGGAAGCAGGGAGACAGGAAGCAGGGCTCTGGGATATATTTCCTCAATCTCTACATTTAAAAATATATATAAATAACTTTTTGAATAAACAATTCTGGTGCTTATTTAAATCATAAAGCGTTCCAAAAAAGAAAACCTTTTATAGCCCCTTTCCTCTATTTCAAGGAGATTAATTCAAAAGAAACATAAGTAAGAACAATAAAGATGTGGTTTGTAATTTTCCTGTCCTTCCCACCCCACCCCCTTTTGTAAATAGGGATGCAGACCCTGTTTGCCAGGATACAGCCTGAATGGGGGGTATTAATTTGGACAAGGATTTCCCAATGCATTCTGTAGATTTCTCCCCAAAATGAAGAGTTCTGACTTTTTCTTTCATTTTCCTAAATGCATGGGAATGACAGGGAGAATATTGCTGCACCTCTTTTCAATATAAAGACTTCCTCTTTAATATTTCACAAAGTTTCTCCAGCTCCCAGCAGGAGTCCATGCTGGGTAATGTTTGCTAATTACCAACAACAAAACTAGACACACAATGCTGGTAAATTACCTGACCCTTTCCATTTTAATGAGACAACAAGGATTTCTCGAAGTGATGTTGTTTCACTGGTTAATGGTGTCGGCAATGTTGTAATTGTGGGTTGAGACACATTAGCTGAACAACCACATGTAGAAAGGGCCTTGTCTCCACAAGCACTTTGGAGACTAGAACCATATTATCATTAAGCCTTTGTCATTTGCATGCTGCTAATCACTTACTTTATTATCCCACATATCCATTGTCTGTCTTTAATTGCTCTTTAAATTAAAATTAAAAATAGTTCTAAAGCCCACAATGACTGGGGTAGCATCTTGATTATGAAGATAACTTCAAGAAAATGGAACAACTAGTAACATATTGCCAGGATTCTGAGAGAGGCTCACTGTTACATATCATGCCTGCAGGCCCCAGGGGCCTAATTGTGGTGGTTTCTCTTCCTTTAGCCCTTACTGTTTGTTTAATAAATGGTTATTTATGGTCTTTTCATCCATTATAGCAACTTTGGAGAAAGTACATCCTTCTCATTTGTTTTGGCACTGAAATTTCATTCTCTGGGCAAAGATATAGAATTGAATTGAAAGGCAGGATTTGCACGAGAGCTTGGGAGGGCCTCTGAGTAGAAACCCTCTTGATTCTCCTTGCTGGTTTATTCTCTACCAGGTTACTTTTACAATTTGGGGTCATGAAAGAGATAACTTCTGAACTGAAAGGGACCTTAGAATCATTCCCATTTTACAGATGAAGAAACTGAGGACCAGGGCAATTGCCATGACTGTGATCACAGAGCAGGAGATGAGCCCAGATTGTGTGTTAGTAAGTAGAGTGGATGCAGGGCTCCTGGATCATGACTTACGGGCTCCTCCTGAGAAGGCTATGATATCATGATGCCCTGAGTTGTGATATGCAAGCTACATGGTTGTCAGGCTGCAGTGCATTTAGGATATGTCTCTTGCGTGTGTATATCAGTGTGTTTGTTGATAGAGTCTATGTGTCAGGATACTGGAAGAGAGGGCTTGTGTCTTCATTTCCTTTAAAAAAAAATGGATGACTGCAGTCATTCCTGAATATTGAGTGATTAAACCCGGAGTTCTCGTGGTTCCAATATTATATATGATGCCCTAGAATTGGGATGATAGGTTTTTCCAGAGCCAGAAGGGATTGGGGCACTGCCTTGTCTGCCTCAATTTTACAGATGAAAAAACCAAGCTTGGACAAAACATTGAATCCCTTTAAGTTCTCACAGGGAGTTAGGGCTAAGAGCCATGTCTTTTGAGTCTCTGTCCATTTCTCTGTCATCATTACCTGTCTATTGTTGATATCATCATCATCATCATCATCATCATCATTATTGTTGTCGTAAATAATTAGTAGTTTTAAAGTGCTGTGCCAGGCACTGTTGTAGGCAGTTTACTTGTATGATTTAACTCATTTAATCTTCATGCCGTGTAACATATTCATACTGTGTAACACGGTAACCTATTAATCTTCCATTTTACAGATGAGGAGATCGAGATACAGAATTTAAGTAAATTGTCCCAGATCATAAAACTAGAAACTGCATGAAGCAGCACGCAAAATAATGCAGTCTAGCTACAGAATTCATGTTCTTACCCACGACATTCTGGCTCATTTCAGGTTATGGTCCAAGGATATTATCGAGCATGGTATAAACAGAGTTGCTCAAAATAAACCTAGTACCAATCAACCTCTTCTTTAATGGAGGTGTGTGAGTGTGTGTGTGTGTGTGTGTGTGTGTGTGTGTTAGAGAGAGAGAGAGAGAGAGAGAGGGAGAGAGAGAGAATATGCCTGACCCCCAACATCCAAGATCTCAGTTATATAGTCATCTGCCAGCATAAAGATATATGCAGGAGAGCCTTTAAAACTTAAAAGAAAAAATTTACAGTGCTTTCTTTTAAAGGGCTATCAAATGTTTGGAGCTACGGCTGCTATGTTGGGCCAGGCGTTCTGTCTCTAGAACCTTTCAGAGACAGCTGGCTGAATGTTGTCGGTGATGAGATTCTGTTTTTTCTGAATTGCATGGCAGTGCCTTGGCTCACTTGGCAAATCCATCCTTTACAGCTACTTAATTTTCTCTACGCCTAAGATATGGATGTTTTAGTTTGCTTATGATTTCGTAGCTCTGGTTTTTGCTACACCAGCTATTGATTCATACTAAACCAAACAACTGGGGCCCATTTGGCATTTGGTGTTTTAGATGTAAAAGGACATTTGAACTACATGACAAATGCTGAAAAACAAAGCCCATGGCACTGAGAACATAAAGAAACTGTTTATAATGTAAAGGTGGTTACATTTTCAGTCAATCTATCACTTTAATGAGCTCTTTGCATTTCTTTGATTAATGCTCACAAAAGGGGGAGAAAAAAATTGATGTAATGGAAACGAAATGGTATATAGTCTTGGCAGCACGAGGGAGGTTTCTGTGTGTTTTATTAGTATCCACTTCATATCACTGTCTTGCATTGTATATGTCTACCTTTTCCCTGGCATAGTATGCCTCTAGTTTACTGGAAACATGATCCAGCATGAAAGACGAGATCCTATGTTAGTGGCCAAACAGCCTTTGTCCTCTTGTGGTGGCAGCAAAGAGGGAGGGTCCAGAACAGGAATTATGAGTTAATAATAATAGTAAAAAAGAAAAGGCACACATACTCCATGACATATTGAAATGAAGAATCCAATAGAGATGAAGATTTAAAAAAAAGTGAACATTAAAGATGCTTTAAAAACATGGAACATTAGCATATAATAATTACTACATAATTAGTAGTAATTTGTACAGTTTAAAATAGTGAATAACAGAATGAAAAAGTACAGAGGAAGACATCTTCATGAAGTAACTAACTGGGGGGAGAGAAGTCAGTTAAGGCAGTCTTCCTGGAGGAGGTGACGGAGGGACAGAAGCTGGGTGGGAGAGAAGGAACAGAATTTCTGAAGTGGGTAAGGCTTGGTGGAAGCAGGGATGAGAATCAGCAAATGCCCCTGTTCTGTGCTGGAATCCAGCTCTGTTCCTCCCCTCAACCATGTGCATGGAGCACTGGGGGTTTCCATGAGCTCTTTAGAGCTACGTGAGTACTCAGCACGCTTTGTTCTGAGATCCAGTGGCTCTGATAAATGGTAGGGAGTTGAAATAGCAGAGAATTGGGAACCCTGAAAACTCTTTCATGGTTCTATTCTTTTAAAACCCCTTAGTCTGTAGTCTTCAACTGGTCCCTTCCATCCTAGAACCTCAGTTTCCCCAATTTCAAAAGGAAGTGGGTTCTCAAATTGACCTTTAGGATCCTTACTGCTCAACAAATGAGTCCATCCACTATGTGAACCAGGTTCTCTCAGCCCATAAAGATCACACAAGGTTTCAAAGTTTCAGGTTTTTTCTTTTAGTAGCTTGTAATTTTGGTAACTTTTTTTCTTATTGCACAAAGAAAACACATTCACTTTTAGAACATTTAGCAACTACATAAAGACCAAAAGAAGAAAATATGCATTCCCTATAATTTTACCACTCAGGTATAAGAGAGTTGACATATTAGTTTTGTTTTTGTAGATACACATACTTTCACCCTCAAAAATGGATTGTACATGTTCGTATATGGTCTGTGTTTGTCCACAAATATTTAATCATGGCCTTTTTTCCATGTCATTAAATGTTTTTCTGCATTTTTTTTTTTTAGTGGATGTATACTTAACAATCAGTTTCCTAAAACTGAGCATTCATGTTGTTTGTGTGTGTGTGTGAGACTTTAAAAAAAAGTTATGAAATTTGTTGGGGTGACATTGGTTACTAACATTATATAGGTTTCAATGAACAGTTCTGTATTACATCATCTGTATATTGCCTTGTGTGTTCACCACCCCAAATCAAATCTCTTTCCATCACCATATATTTTACCCTTTTCTACCTCCCACTCCTTTCCCTGTGGTAGCCACCATACTGTTGGCTGTGTCTATGAGTTTTTGTTTGTTTGTCTTGTTTGTTGTTTTCAATTTTACATCCCACATAAGAGTGATCATCTTGATATTTCCATCTGACTTCTTTCTCTTAGCACGATTTTCTCAAGATCCAAATACTGTATTTGATCATAAATGGCAGTATTTCATCTTTTCTTATGGCCAAGTAATATTCCGTAGTATATACATACCACATCTTCTTTATCCAATCATCTATTGAAGGACACTTCGGTTGTTTCCATGTCTTGGCCAACATGAATAATGTTGCAATGAACATAGGCGTGCATATATCTTTATGGATAGATGTTCTCAAATTTTTCGGATACCCAGAAGAGAGATTGTAGGGTTGTATGATAATTCTCGTCCAATTTTTTTGAGGAACCTCCATACTGTTTTCCATACTGTTTTTTGAGTAACCTCCATACTGTTTTACATTCCCACCAGTAAGGTATGAGGGTTCCTTTTTCTCCACAGCCTCTCCATAACATTGTTTTTATTTGTCTTGTTGATAATAGCCATTCTAACAGGTGTGAGGAGGTATCTCATTGTGGTTTTCATTTGCATTTCCCTAATAGCTAGAGAAGTTGAATATCTTTTCATGTATCTTTGGCTGTTTGTATGTCTTCTTGGGAGAAGTGTCTGTTCAGGTCCTCTGCCCATTTTTAATTGGATCTTTTTTTGTTGTTTAGTTGTATAAGTTCTTTGTATATTTTGGATATTAACCCCTTATCAGAGGTGTTGTTTCCAAATATCTTCTCTCATTTGATTGGTTGCCTTTCTGTTTTGTTGAAGGTTTCTTTTGCTGTGCAGAAGCTATTTAATTTGATATAGTCCCATGCATTTATTTTTGCTTTTACTTCCCTTTCCTTTGAGGGCAAATTCATAAAATTCTCTCTAAGACCATGGTCCATAAGTTTAGTACCTATGTTTTCTTCTATGTATGTTATTGTTTCAGGTCTTATATTTAGGTCTTTCATCCATTTTAAGTTGTTTTCAATTTAACATCGTTATATAATAACTACAAATGAAGAACATTGTAACCAAATTTTTAAAATAAGGAAACTATAGCTGTGCACATATTTTTAGAAGTGAAATTGATTAGGCCAAAGGGTGTGTAAAATTTTGTCATTAGATTCATATCACTAAAGTATGTCTTATTTTTAACTTGTAAGATGAATTAGGAGGGGGTAAAAAGCAACTGAGCAGTAGAGATTTTGCTGGGACACCATGAGCTCTTAGGCAAATGAAGACATTAGGCCAGGTGAAATTAGGTTTCTTTCCAAATCTGTAGTCTTAGTTGTGTTTAAATTGTGACTAGCTTTGTTCTTTCCTCCACCTCCCCTCCTCCCTCCCTCCCTTCTCTCTTTCCCTCCTCCCCTCTTCCCTCCCCCTGCGTCCCTTTCTCCTTTCCTTCCTACCCTTCCACCAACCTCTCTGAGAGAAAGAAACAGTAAGCTCTTTAGGCTTACTTTAAAGAAAGAAACTGCCTACTTGGAGAGACAACTCTTGCAAATGTGTTTGTTTGATGTGTGTGAGATTTGTCTAAGTGCTGAATGTATCTTAGGAAAGGGAATGGGCAAGTAGCTATGGAGAACTTTGGTTGCTTGGTTTAGTTCAGATACAAATGCAAACTCTAAAAAGAGATGAGGTACTTAACTCAGTGGTTAGAGCCAGCTTCCCAAGGCACTCCTCAAATACAGTCTCTAGAAAACAGGATTGTTAAAAATGTCAGTGTTACTTACTATAAATAGAAGAAATGGAGGAGTGGAGTATTGGCCCACGTCTTGGTCACTGGAAGTGAACAAAACACCTCAAATGGATACAGTCACTTATTTCAATAGAGAATCAGACATGCAGGAGCCATTTCACCAAGAAAAGAAGGGAGATTTTTCTCAGTTACTGTAGTATTTGGGGCATTTTGTTTGTAAGAGATAGAAATCCACCTTGAAAAGGCTTAGGTGAAAAGGGAGTCATCCACCTGGGTGCCTGTGTTTGCAGGCACATTTGGGTGCAGGAGCTTGAAAGATGTCAGAGCTCTGTGACGTTCTCGTCACCCCTTGATTCACCTGCCCATGGTGGGCGAAATGGTCACCAGCAGCCCCTTACTCACATCCTTCTGGCTTTGCACCCACAACATCTTTTATATCTTTTACATAAGGTTCTGGAGAGAACACGGATTGGCCCCAGTTCCGGGGACAGGCCCATCTCTAAACCAATCATGTGGCCAGGATGGTGGGGACTGTCCCGCTGACTCTGTGAAGTCACACTGTCTGGCTTCATGTTGCCGTCCTGTGGCCAGGGTAGGGACAGGGCTGTCATGCCCCACTCCTGTCCCCCTCCCCACCCCCCAAACACTGTGGAATGGGTTTCTCATGTGGAGAAGGAATTGAAGGGGAACAGGTAACAGATATCAGCTATCCTGGCTCTGCCACCAACTGCTTCCGTGACTTTGGATCCAATAATTTGTCTGCTCTGAGCCTCAGTTTCTTCATCTCTAAAATGGAGGGATTGATTCGAGGATTTCAAAATCTCTTGTATCTCTAACATAGAATGATTGGTAAAGAGGCCAAAGAGACCCAATGGTGTAGTTTAGGTTTCTCAGAATGTCTATTTATACAATTTCAAAACTCTGTCCTAAGGCTCTGGATAGAGGACAGTTATCAGCTCGAAGCACATGAGTTATTTGGAATAAAGCAGATAACACAGCTGAAACTGACAGGGGAGTTCCCCCTCCTTCCCCCCCCACACTGACCTCTGTCACCCTGTTGGAGGTTCCTGACAGTGTAAAGAGGCCTATGGGCCGTGTCAGGGGAAGCCGCTTCCTTGGTAAATAATCGTATTTTATTGAGTCAACACAGGTCAGCTGCCTGGCCTTCATGACTCCAAATTTATGGAAAGCCACTGAAAATTACTATGAAAAAATATTACAAGGTTCAATTGAGGTTTTCCCTTGGCCAGATTTTTCAAAAATCTTTCCCAAACCAAGCCTGTGCACGTGGCTTCCCAGCCCTCCACCCCCCCCACACACACACACATACACACAAGTTAGAAAGCAATTATGCTTGTGTACATGGAATTTTCTTTACTTCAGCTGCTGAGGAATTTGTTGGAATGCATAGTGCAGAATGACTGCTGTGGCTATTACTGTACTTGCTCAGGGGAGCTATTCAAATGCCTCATTTATTGGAGCTTAATAGATTAAAAGTCCAAATTGAGTCTCATGATATAAGCCTAATCAAGTTCTAATCTGCATAATTTTCCCATAAGCAGCAATGGGAAATTTGGATAATTTATGTTTCAACGGTTGCCAATCGTGTTAAATAGCATTGTTGCCTTTACTTATCAAAATATTTTTATCGATCTTCACTTCATCTGACATTTGGCTTTGGGATTTTTTTTTTTTTTTACTGGCATTAACAGGAAATTTAATTCATCTCATAGATGATGTAATATGAGATGTTTCTCTTGATTTTAACATGTCTTTATAGATCATTTTTAACGGTGATCTTTCCCTTTTACAACTTCGTATTGAGTACCTGTCTCAGCAAACCTAGATGATTCGGCCTAATTTATTTCCCTAGTTTAACGTAGCATATGGATTTCTAACCATCATTTATATGCACACAATAAAAGATAATTTGGCCAACCATTTGAACCAATTCCTTTATGTTAACTCTATGGGGGTGGGAGAGGCACTTACCTTCATTTCTCCATCTCTTCTAGGGGACATGATTGATAGGAATTTCCATCTCCCTCTCTCCCAGGAAAGGCTTGGGAAGATTTAGAAAGTACTTTGTGTTTTCCTCCATGGAAAAGTACTGTAATAAAGCATTTATTATGTGTCCTGAGCTGTGCATACTACCAGACCAAAGCAAGTTAAGCTTTGGGTCCCCGTTGTTGTCTGCTGTTGTTTAAAAGTGAAAACAAGAAAAGAGCCAGACTGGCTCTGGCCTCAAGCTTGCCTGCCAGTGTCAGCACAAGAGAAGGAGAGACCATCACACACAGAGGGAAGGTGGCATGGGGTGATATTATCCAGGGGTTCTGAAGTCAGATTGCCTGGCTTCAGCTTTCAGATATGCTACTGATCAGCTGGGGACAGATATGCTACTGATCAGCTTGAGACAGTTACTTGACTGCTCTGGATTTTATGTTCCGTATCTATCAAATGGGAACATGAACAGTGCCTATACTCCTAGGGCTGTTGTGACATGTAAACAAGATGGGCCCATGAAACATCCCTTAGTACAGCTCTGGCATGTGAGAAGAAGCAATATGGCACTGTGGTTTACAGGAGATTCTGGAGCCAAGATACCTAGGTTTTCATCTGAGATCTGCTAATCCCGAGATGTACGCCCTGGAGCAAATTGCTTACCTTCTCTGTGCTTCAGTTTCCTCCTCTGTAGAATAGTAGTATCTACATAGGATGGTTTCGACAACGAAAGTTATTATATGAACAGAATTTAGCACATAGTAAGCATCTGGTAAATGTTGGCCATTTTTTGTCTTGAGGTTCTTTTTAAACCCGCCTTCATTCTCAATTATCTTAATCAGTCTGCATCTAGAACGCCCTTACCTTTTCGGTCAGTTCCTTTAAGTCTGTGTGCATACTTGCAGCAGGAACCCCCAAAAAAAATTAATAAAAAATGAACTCTTGGTGATCTCCTTGATGTCCTTGCACTTCTTAGGAACAGGTCAAGTGTTTGTATTAAATTCTTTAATTCAAAGCCATCCTAACTGAAATGCCCTTGTCTAATTTAACTAAAGGTCACTTAACCTTCCAGTAATTTCCCTGGCAGAGGCTGAGGGCTGCCAGCCTCTGGAGCAACCAATATCATGAAAAGAACATCAGACACTACTAATTTTGTTCACCTGAACCCAACAGTTAACACATATGGTTAAGAACACAAATGTTGCAAAAGAATGTAGAGAGTACTGAAAACCATTTTAGGAGCCCAAGAAATAACAGAGGAAAGTATATGTGCCGAAATAATTAAGGGAAGTGGGAGAGTAGATCTAGAATAGAAGACTCCAGAGAGATTCTGCAGTTGCTGTAGGAATTAAGAGCTTTTCACACATGAAGACCAGCTACCAGTTTTCCCACATACCTAAAGAAAATTTTAGTTATGTCCATATTTAAAATCCCACTTCCTTAAATATTTTGGGTTGTATTTTTTTATCACTGGATTGATCTGATTATTTCTACCAAAATATATCCACACTGCTCATTGCCTTCCTATTAAGTTTCCATGATTTTTCTCTATGTGAAAACCCCTTATAGAAAAATCTATCAAAACCTACCTCAGTTCTTTATCCATAGGGAGAGGTGGTGATGGATTCTGTGCCCTAAGTACAAATACTTATCGTGTAGCTAGTAAAGTATCAACATCGGTAGTCAACATTTTGAGTACTTTCTTCATACCAGGCATTGTACTACCTGTTTTGAATACACAATTTGATTTTATCTTCACAACTACCCTGTGATACTTTCAATTCATAGACAAAGAATAAGAGCCTTGGAGAAAGTTTGTAGTATGCTCACAGTTACATGGCTAATTACTGGATGAGCCAGAATCTGAACCCAGGACATCTGACATCAAAGCCCATGCTGTTCACTAGTCTAATGTTCCTTCTCTATGGGCCAGGTGTTCTGTAGACCATCCGGGAAGTTCACAGAAAAAGAAAATCCAGTCTCTTGCTTAGAGCTCTCATACAGCATATGGAGTGAGCATGCTTGGCAGGGGGCAATGTTGGGCCCATTTTTGCCTGATGCCAAAGGATTAGAACAGATAACATAAGTCCATCACATCTGCCCCTGAGGATTGGAATGGGGAGGAGCGGCTTTTAATTTAAGGAGATCAGGTATTCTTTAGAAGTCATTTTTAACCCAACACTTGCCTCCCATGTCCATGTTCAACAGAGGCCAATAGGGACACATCTAAAGAATCAGCAGTCCATCTCAGTAAGAGTTTGGCTGTCGATGATTAAACTTGAATCTTTTTCTGATTGAGAACTTTTCATGCCATCCTTCTAATGTCAACATTTTTAGTTATCTCTTCTGGCAAAAAAATAAGTGGTCATTTCTGAAATTAATCTCCCAAGTGTTAGTTGAATTAATGAAGGGAGTGTTTCCCAGTTTCACTATTCTCTCGTTGTAGCTCAGGATCCATAGAGTATATTCCAGGTGCCCAGGCTTTCATATGCAGGACTGGAGTGCAGTTTTGTATAGAAAGAATTAAAGGTCAACCAAAAATGTGTCTACTGCAGCAAACAATAATGGGGTGGGGAGCAAGACAATCAGAAACCTGGACACCATTTAGATCTGTCCCTTTATCAAGTGCTGCTGGGACGAATGGTATAGATGGCATCAGGTGGTGTCCAAGGCCAGATTGCCTCATCCCTTCAGATGGAAGGTGCCTGAATTCTATTCACTGCAAGGTCACTTAGGGAATCCAGGTCAGTCCTGCCATTTCCAACCACAATCTTTCCACATTAGGACCTCTAAGAAAAACAAAACAAAACAAAACAAAAACAACCAATGCTAATAAATTCCTTTCATCTCTAACACAACTCTACAGGAGGGGAGAAAAAAGATGAAGTCTATTTCTTTTGTCTTTCTTTTTGCTTTTAATAATGCGTGGCTACAAAAGTATCAAAGGAAAAAGAGACATTATAATTGCTGAAGTTTTCTTGCCAACAAAAGCACCCTGTTCTTGGGGTCATGCATAGGAGAGAGAAGGACCTTTAATGGAGAGGTGTCTTTGGACACCCACCATAGTTTGTCAGTTTGCAGATGCTAATGGAACCAGGCTTAGCGACTGAAGGGGAAAATGGAATATGAAAGCAAAATGAAAGAGGCCTACGACGCAAGCCTGTCATTTCTAAATGAAGGTTTCATGCAAAGGAATCGAGTCTTTTCACAGCTGAAAATGGAATTTTTAAATAAGATAAAATAAAAGGACACGTTGGCTTGTTGCAGGTTCTGGGAATGAAATACAGTTCTGCTAATACCATATGACCTGCATTTCTCCCTGTTTTATGGGTGCTATTCCTTTATGTACAAACCCGTATTTTCTCAAGTCAGCATTTGATGATGGATGTCAAAATACAGACCATGTATTATGCATATAGCATTACCGATTTAAGGTGTTTGCTTGTCAAGTTGAAGAAATGCAAAAACGTCACTTCCACTGAATCTGCACAGCTGTCATTTGTAGTTTTTCAGGCTGTTGAATGAAACTTCTGATGAAAACAGTTTAGTTTTCCCCTTCACTATTCTAGGGGAAGAAAACAGCTAACATTTAAAATGCATGTTCTTGGTTATGTGGTTGGCTGAAAAATACACATTCAAAAGTTTAGAAAGATGGACACTGCACTGTCATTTTAAATGACCCTGTGCACAGTCTATCAATATAAAGAATAAAATTAACTGCAACCAGGGGAAGAAAAGTAAATAACACTTTGTTTTTCCTTTCTGAAAATATGGTACTCTATAGTGTGAAATTCATACACCGAAGAGCAGAAAATAGGCAAACCCTTTTATATTTTTCTGGCATTTCATGCATTTTGCACCTCCAAAACAACAGGCAATTATTGAGTACCTGTCATTTCATTCCTGATACATAAAACGTCAACACATACCATCATGCCAGGTTCAACCCCACTTGTCACATTACTGGAGAGTAAGTAAAGAATCTGGTCACACAATCTATTTGGAATTTTGTCCTTGGAAACAGCCAGTGACATAATTCATTGAAAAGCCCACATAGCTGTCCATCAAGGACAAAGGAAAAAAAAACCAAAGCAGATGTGTCTAGCTGTCTTCTAAGGTAGGGGAGCATATTAGGCCTCATGGCCAGCATGGAGCTGATGGTACCCTTTGCCATGTGCTTCACTTGGTAAAGTTAATTTTCACCAAAAGAATGTAAGAGGTAAATAAATGTCTTATGTTTATCTGTCTCTATGCACATCCTTAAAGAGGCAGAAATTCAGCCAAGCTGGAGGATTTCTCATCCTCACTAAACTTGAATTTATGGCTGGGCCAAGCTCATTCTAATATGTACTTGGGATTTGGGTCTGAGACCCAAAGAAGCCCAAACTGCAAAAATCAGAAACCATGTAGGCTGCTTTCCAATTGACTGTGCCCACATCTCCATTATGAGACCTGTGTGAGGCACCCTGGGAAGTTCAGGCATCCCCTACGAACAGGTGGCATATGCAGCAGGCAGGATGAGTTCAGCTGCAAGGAAAACCAACTCAAAGCCATTCAATTCTATAAATACATAATTGTGTGTGTATATATACTATATAATATATAGTGGATATATGCATAAAACCATCACCTCAGGATTTTTTACCGTAAGAAATTACATATATACATATATATTATGTATTATGTATTATGTATTATTGTATATATAATACATGATATATGGCATACGATATATAATATGTAACACATATATACATTTTTCATTTTATATATAAAATATGTGTATGTACAATCTCATTTTTATATATTATGACCTCATTTATATATTTTTCAAATTTCATGTAGTAAGAAATCCTGCGTTCAGTTGGTTTTGGTTCTAGGGCTGGTTAATTCAAAAACTCCAGGACAGTACTTTGTGTCATTCAATCTGTCATTCAGTTCAGCCAGTACGATTAAGCTGATTGTGTCCTCAGTGGTGCCGGTCCTAGTTCTGAGATGGCTGCCACAGTTCCAGCACTACAGCCACATAAACAATGTCCAGGGGATTAAAAGAGAATCTCTTCCTATGTGATTCTTTTAAAGAGAAAGGAAACAGTTCTGAAAAGCCTCCGAGCAGATTTTCTCCCACTTCCCCTTGGTCTGAACTGTGTCAAAAACCCAGGCTTACGTCACTCACTGGCAAGAGAATAAGCAATCAATCCATTTCAGATAACAGGACAGGTTAGGTTATGCTTTGCTAACAACAACAACAACAACAACAACAACAACAATAACACAAATCTCAATGTGTTAAAGCAACACAGATTGCTTTTTCATTCACTGAGAATGCTTTGTGGGTCTGGGGTACCATCCAGGGCTGTCCCCAGCCTTCATCTCCTCAGTAACCCACGTTCCCACAGTTGTGATGGCCTGGGAAGACAGGCGGTAGATCAAATACCTGTACCAGAAGTGATGATATGCATTGTTCTGCTTCTTCTCTTGGGCCAGAGCATTTCCTATGTCACAAGGCCTCCTAACGTCAAGGAGGGACTTAGGGGTAATTCTCATGTGTGCCTGGAGCGGGAGGGGAACAAAAACCTGTGAGCAAGACGAGATCAATAATTGGTATAGAGACTGGTGTTAGGGCACTATCAAATTGGGTTAGAATTACATACCATGGTCTCCAGTTTGTCCTAAAAAACAACTCATCAGAGTTTATCCCCGGAGTGCTAATTGTTGACCTGTAAATGATACATAAGCTACATGTGTTCTTTCGATAGTTCCTTTTGGTTTTTTTGGAACTGTGATTATTTCCCAATTTTCCACATCTCTGATGTTTCTCCCTTCTCTTTTTCCTTCCCACCAGGGTTCACACCTCCAGGAATGGACAGATCCTCTCCAGATAACAGCCCGGTACACGGGATGTTACGCCAGCCGTCCATCACAACCGGGGTCAACATCCCCATCATCACTGAACTAGGTAGGGGTGAACGGCAGCTTGGGGTGGGTTGTTTGGGTCCTCTCTTCCAACCATGTAGGCTATGAGGAGGTTGGCCTGTTTTTTTTTGCTCCTTCAGCACAGTAGGCTCTAGTGGGGTTTGTTTTGCGGGAGGTTGGAGAGAAGTATGAATACAAATATATAGGATTACCAAAAGGAAAACTGATCCTAGCTTTCCTCTGAGATGAATAGACAGTTTACTTCATGCTCATCACTGTTTTCAAAGGGGCATGAGATAATGGATTTGAGATTGGGGCATAAATTAGGGAACGGGGAGGAAGGGAGGGAAGGCATAGTCCATGGACTCTTGGTAATTTTCATTGGAAGCAACTCTGGACAGCTCCTCCAATCAGAACCCTCCATTGAAGTACAAAGCCTCAGGTCTACGCCAAACCCATTCTGAGAACTGGCGAGATGGATTGGGCTAACGTGTAGAACCTTACATTTAATGTCTCCTGGTTGAACTTCTCAGACAAAGGCCATTTTCAGTGAATGCCACTTGGGTCCAAAAAATGATGGGGTTTTTTGGGCCACGATTGTTGGCTATGGAATCCAACTTTTCACCTGGCCATGACACTCCCTGCTACCGCCTGTGAATTTGCAAAACTGCTGAGTGGTCTCTACCCTCCAAGACAAATACTAACTGTCTATGGCCCTGGTCCTGGGTCCCTTTACTTTAGTATGTTTCCTCTGTTAGTCCCTCACTCTTGTCTTTTTCTGTACTTTCCTCCACTCCCTTTCCCCAACCCTTAAATGCTGTATCCAATTAGCTAAACCTGGCAAGTTGCCTTTGGTATCTGTCAATCAGGAAAAAAACAGTGGGACACACATTCTAATGATAACTGAACTGGGTAAGAAGCACTGTTTTCCTTCACATCAGTATTTCCTTTTGTTTTGTTGTTGGTGTTTCCAACCATCATCAGCTTGTTTCTTTTTTTTTTTTTTCCACTGGCTGTAACAGAAAGGCTACCCCATGGCACTGCTTTGAATGTGTTTTATTTGTGGCTCTGGTTGGAATCGACTGTCTTGTTCTGGCCTTTCTTAATGATTTTTTCCCCCACACAGCATCAGTAAACCTTTGATCACACCCATCTGACCTGGCAGTTGTTTTCAAAGCATCTTTGCTCTAATTCATTTTCTTTGGCATGAGTCTTTTTTTTTTTTTCTTTTCCATGTGTCCCCCTGCTCTCCCGCCTTCTCCCTGATATGATTCCTCTTCCAACATACTGTCAGTTTGATTGACATGTCTTCACAGCTCTCAGAGGAAGTCAAAGGAGAAATATAAAAATTTTAAGATAAGAAACCTAAGACAGTGCCTTCCCTCCAGCTGTTTATTTTCCTTTATTCTGACTTTATTTGCCTTTTTTTTCATACGAGGCCCTTTCTCAGAAGCTCTGGTTTTGAAGCCATAAAAGCAGCTAGCTCCTAGGGGACCTTTTCTTATACTAACGCCAGGTTTCAGGAAGGGTGCCAAAGATGAGGTTCGGAGCCACTGAGACACAGCCCTGCACTCTGACCCCCCATCCCGCTGGCCCAAGGCCTTCTCTGGGAGATTCAGAGTGGACTCATGAAGAAGATGAAAGGCTTGGTCATGGCTGCATTTGTCAGGCCCTTCCACGATTCCCCATAAGTTGGTTAATAACTCCACGAAAGGCACCCATCGGCAGCAGGTCTCAGAACTGGGGATTGATTTTCTAAATAGAGACAGCAAAAGTGCTGCTCAGGAGAGAGGTGGGGAGAGAGGTGGGGAGCACCTGCCTTCAAACGTCTCACAAATGAAACTAACATGCCATTCTCTTGGCCCCAAAATATATTTCAAAATAAGAGAGCAGCTTTTAACACAGTAATCTTGCTTGCGAGGTGTCTGGAAACTAAGGAATAAATTGTCCACCACTCAGCACTGCATTAGTGTAGACGTAGCTATTTATCAGGACAAATTGACTCTGGTCAAGGAGGATCACACTATTTTTTGTTTCCAGTGGTAGAAGAGGTGTCTTTTTCATGTTTAGAGAAGTTGGCTAAAAGCCTAGGTTTCTGGACTACTTTCCTCAGAACCTTAGTGTCGTAGGAAGTCCAGGGAGCTCAGGCAGCCCAGACCTCTGGTTGGAAAATTCATCCAAACATCCCCATCTCAGAAACCTTTAGAAGCATTTTGAAAGCATCACTGCCAGGATTTTCTTTTCCTATTTGGAATTAATGGGCTGCCCACTAGCTAGGATATCTCGATTTGTGATTATCAGAAGAGAAAAGAAAAGGTTTCGTGTCCCAAATCTGAGGCAAAAAAAGGCAGGCATTCGACAAGTATCATTGAATGTCCAGAAACCTCTGTTCCTCACCAGATGTCTTCCATGAGCTCAGAGAACCTTCCACGTGTTCCTGTCACCCTTACCTTTTGCCTTAAGCCTGATTTGTCTAGTGGTCATACCACCTTTGGCAATCATACCACCATCCTCTGACCACTTTACCCCCCAAATATTTCCTATTTACCTACGTGTTCTGAGATGTGTTCTGCATTATGCCAAGCCAGGAGAATGCCTTTTGCAAACCACAGAGGATGCCAAGGTCAAACAAGTTTTGAAACTGTGTAGCGTATTCCAGTCTTCATCCATTTGGAGAGTCCCAACTGATGTTGTTGGGTCAGAGGCCCCTAGAAGTTCCAAAACAGAGAAATTTGTTTCATGCTGTTCAACCTGTTTCCCACTTGTATTTGACCTCATGCATTTTGGAGTGATTGTTTTAATTACCTGTTAGCACCCATATAAGTATTGTTCTGTGAAACAGGCTTTGGGTAAGACCGGCTGTTCTCCCTCTGAGACTGGGTAATCTAGAACAATACACAGGGTTTTCACTGAACCCTGGCTGGTGCCTTCGGGTTCTTTCCCAGTAACTCAAACCCCCAGCTGGCTGAAAATGTAGTGTCGTCTCTCTCTACTTGAAGCCATGTCCCCTCCAAGTCTAAAACCAACCCTTGCTCATCGTCTTGAAAAGAGGTAACAGATGCTATTCCTTTTGGCGTGTCCATGCACACGCCTTCCTTGGCTGTTACAAAACCACACCCCTCTGCATGTTGTCAGGAGTTTACATTTTCTGATTCACAAAGCAGGAAGACTGAACTGTGGCCCACAGCATGCTTTTAGGTAAATGGAGGAGGGGAAAAAGCTACAAGTTGACCTTAGTAGGATCCCTGAACAAGGCTTAAGTGCTTCTGAGAAGAGTGGAAGGAAGCTGGGTGTTTCCGTAACGTAGTGGGTGGACAGAACGTTTAATGTCCGAAAGGCTGTCCTGAGAGCAGCTAACCTTTATGAAGGTCCTGGACCAGGCTCACCAAGCACAATGTCATGGGCTCCTTCTGATGACCTCATGAGAGCTGCTACTGTGTCCCCCATATTACAGAGAGAGAAACTAAAGTGTAGAACAGATGAAATGCTTTACTTGAGGGAGTTAGTGCAGAGCCTGGATCCAAAGCCTAGTGATCAGATCCGCATTTTGCACTTTCCCCTGCTAGCCTGTAATTCAAGTGCTGCTGAGATGATGGGGACCCAGATGTGATAAACTTTGGAAAAACAGCGCCAAGATTTCTCCCCATTAGAATCTTTCTCTAGGGAAACAAGATGGTATCATTTAAAAATAATTCCATGCCTAGCTTTTAACCCTATTGTCATTTAATCTGCCTCATACAATAAACAAACAGAAGTTAGAGAAAGAAAAGTTATCCAAAAAGATACTTTTGGAAAAAAAAGATAAAACAATAATGCTAATAATGTCACTGCTGATGCATTTAGAAAGGAATCAGACGAAGGAAACCTCATCTTTCCTTTTCCTAAAAACATGAGAATTATTTCAGAAATCACGAGGCCTCCTCTCCTCCCCCTCCACACACTTCCCCCACCCCATTACTTGCTCTACAAAACTGATCATTTCCGAAGCCAAGATGGGAATGGAAATTAATTTGTCACTTAATTTTTAATAAGTTAAAGACATCTCAGTGACACAGCCAGTCAGTCTGTACACGTGTGCCGGAGGAGTCCTTGAGGAATCCTCAGATGGAAATAAAACCCAACCTCAAATGCTGCAACAGATTGAGCTGAAGCACAGAGAAGACGGAGCTGTGGAGAAGGGGAAAGGGAGAACGTGGGTGTCCCCACGCGCCTCGGCACGCACAGCAAGTCTTTGTCAGCAAGATTCCTCCCACGTGGGGTTGTCTTTGTATCAACCAGAGCCTGTCGGGCGTGGGCCCTGGACACCAGCCACCGTCCAGGCCCACCCAGGGCAGGCTGTGGGTCGTGCCTGCGGGTGAATCCTTTGCACGTGGCCGCCGCTGTGCTCCTGGGCAACTGCTCTTCACGCTCAATACGTTGCTTTCTTTTCCTTGTGGCTAAACTTAACCATCCTGGCATGGCTGCTCGTGGCTGCTCCTCCTTGCACTAGGTCCATCTCTCCAAGGACTTGACTACCCAAAACCACTCCAGGCTGTGGTTTTGGTCGTGATTCCAAAACTATACCAAAGGACGGCCCCGCATTTCCTCCCAGTCCTCCCGCAGCCTGCCGCGGGCTCGCCTGCTGGCTCTCATCGCCCTCCACGCCTCGGAGACCCGAACAGTCTCATCGGAGCGGGCCATTGAGTCCCACCGCCCCTCCCACCGCCCCCAGATCCATCTACGGCTTCTCCCATGCTTTTCTTTCCTCTCCAGCGACTTCAGTGTTTCTAAATCACTAGCCTGCTCCTCCTCTGGTATCGCTGCCTGCGTGTGGTCTTCGGAGCTAATGCTTCTTTTACACTTTTTCTAGTGAATGATACTAATGTTCAGTTTTTGGACCAAGACGATGACGATGACCCCGACACAGAACTGTACCTCACGCAGCCATTTGCATGTGGGACAGCATTTGCCGTCAGCGTCCTGGACTCTCTCATGAGTGCGGTGAGTGGGCGGGGCTTTCCCGCGAGTGGGTGGGGCTTCCCGGAGTGGGCGGAGCTTCCGGGAGTGGGCGGGGCTTTTCCGCGAGTGGGTGGGGCTTCCCGGAGTGGGCGGGGCTTCCGGGAGTGGGGCCCCTCCAGCCTCCTACACGGGAGGTCTGGGGCTGGAGCTGGAGCTGTGGTGGAGGGCAGAACCACGCAAAGCTCGCAGTCTGGAATGATGCTGCAAATCACCATGCAAATAAACATTTGATGATAAGTTCTTGAAAGTGCAAGGAAGGCTATGTATAAATATAGGTGAGCACTTGACCTGGTCTTGGGATCAGAGAAAGGTTCCACAAAGAAATAATACACGTTTTATGTCAAGATCTGAACGATAAAAGGGGGGGGGGATTTGTGAGGAAGGATATTCCCTAAAAATGGAAAGCGAGTGCAAAGGCCCTGAGCTAGGGGGAACCTGACAGTCTCAGGAAGTCAAAGAAAACCTGAGTGCTTGACCACAGTGAGGGTGGGAAAGGGGGTGCACACCGCAAAGTTGGCCCTGCAAGACCTCAGACCCATTTTCACGGCTTTGGTCTTTTTCCTGAGAGCAATGGGGAGGCATTGGAGGGTTTTAAGTTGAAAAGTGACGTGATCAGGTTAATGTTCTAAAGGGATTGCCTCGACTGGGGTGTGGAGGATGGTTCGGGAGGCAAGGTGGCAGAGTAAGAGGCTCTCATAGCTTCAACTAAGATAGAGCTGGCATAGCTGGAGGGAGTGGATGGATCTGAGTGGTGTTTGTCAGTAAAATTGGTAGGACTTGGCAATAGTTTGAATATGAGCCAAAGATGGAAGAGAAGAAAGTGTTAAGGGTGACTCCTAGGTCACTACCAGTCACCGAGACAGAAGTCCTGGGCGAGGCCCAGGCCTGGCTTGTTCTTTGCTACAGGGAAGGACTAGAGCGAAGGGTTGGCTGGCCGAGTGATCAAAAGCATCTTTTGTTTCTTTTATAACTTGATAATTATAAAAAAACTTTGAGATCAAAACATTTAAAACGTAGGTCCTAGTTGAATGGAGCCATCCTTAACTGTAAAAGGTAAGAGCAGACATGAGAATGGATCATAACCTGAGGATTGTGATGTGTGTCTTGATTGAATATATAGAAAAGCCTCTTTATTTTGGAATTCATAATTTGTGAAAATCCAGACATAGGCTGGATAAACACTGACCTTTGGAGCGTCCACGAAAAAGAGTTTTATTGAATACATTAAACATAAACATAGCTCAAAGTTCCCATATACATACCTTCCTTAATGTGCTTAAGAAGGCTTATTCTCCTGAATGTATTAAACAACTGATATGCTAATTATGCATTATTCTCATCTATTCATTAAAGCGAATCCCAGAAGGATCTCCATTTGAAGAAAGAAAAAACATAAAGCTTTTTAAGACTAATTTAGGTTATTCTATATTGCTGAATGTGGTCCAACTGCAAGCATATCTTAGTTAGAAATCAGAACTATGGATTTAAAAATAATTATGAAACAACATTCATCTGGATTAAGGTTGACTGGGCTCCATGCCATACCATTGCTTTCCAAGCCAAGAAGGAGACTAAGACAGTCTCTAGAGAAGGGCACTCTTGGTTTCCCAGGCTTCTGATCTTCCTGATGGCCTGAGGGTACTGAGCCTAACCTTTCTCTCTGCGAGTGATGTCAGGCTCAGTTTGGGCAAACTCCTTAAGCAGGCCAAAAGGAACAGTAGAAGCTACCGGAGATGCTCAATACACTGCCATACTCTTTGTAGCAGTCCTCATCATCTCTAAGTTCAGCTTCAAACAGAATTCTGTCATTCATCTCTTTCAAAATTTCACTTTAATTCTGATCCTCCTTAGAAAGAGTATGGAAGGCTATTCACTCTAAGAAATGACTATACTCTTTATAATACATTGTTTTTCAGAATCACAAAATACTTTATTAAAATGGTTTAAAATTCAAATGTATAAATTACTAAGTTTTTACGTATCAGACATTCAGTGTATTTTAGGCAGGACCAGCTCCACAATTTGCAAGGCCACTTTTTCATAAATGATTAAGAATTTCAAAATGGTGACAGCAGGGCATTAAGCCAAGGAAGGGCCCTTCTGAGCATGGGCCTTGGGCGATTGACTGCCCAAGCCACACACCCATGAAGCCAGCCCTGGTTCCAGGGAACAAAACTGGTTTTAAGCACCAGAGAACGTTAGCTCTACACAGCCCATAAGACAGACACACGGTTGCCATAGAATGGGGGTGGGGGCACATCTGGATATGAACTGCACAGCTGTCTACAGTATCACTAGGGATCCTGTTTCTAGAAACTCAGAGAAATCTAAGTGAGTAGTTTGAGAACTTTTTATTAGGTGTACAAAACAATGTAATAGTTAGACATTTATACCCCTCACAAAGTGATAACCCCCCGCCCCCAATCTACTACCCCATCTGACACCCTACAAAATCGATACAACATTATTGATTATACTCCCCAAACTGTCTTTCGTATCCCTGTGGCAATTTTGTGGTTACTGATTGTGCTTTCTAATCCCTTCACCTTCTCACTCATCCCCACCCCCCTCCTATCTAGCAACCCTCAGTTTTTTCTCTGTATCTCAGAGACTGTTTCTGATTAGTTTGTTCATTTATTCTATTCTTTAGATTCCACCTATAAGTGAGATCATATGATATTTGTCTTTCTCTGTCTGACTTATTTCACTTGCATAATGTTCTCTGGGTCTATCCACATAATTGCAAATGGTAAAATTTCATTCTCCTTTATGGCCGAGTAAGACTTTATTGTATAAGTGTACCACAGTTTCTTAATCCAGTCATCTGCTGGGGAGATTGCAGGTTGGTGCAGCCACTATGGAAAACAGTATGGAGGTATCTCAAAAAACTGGAAATAGAACTATCTTATGACCCAGCAATTACACTCTTAGGTATCTATCCAGAGAAATCCAAAACACTAATTCAAAGAAATGTATGCACCCCTTTGTTTATTGCAGCACTATTCATAATCGCCAAGACATGGAAACAACTGAAATTCCCATCAGTAGAAAAAAAAATTTTTAATCCAACTTTAATCTCCTTTGAAATGCAAACTAAAGTATTCGGGAGAGGGTGGCGAAGGCATGTGTGGATGCAATGGTCTGAGAGCAGCACTGCGTCTGAATTCCAGCCTGGGAAAAAAGGGTGTCAGGAATCTGGTCACTGTCATTGTAATTATCATCAGCAGGACCATTTACTGAGGGCCCAGAACTGTGGGAGACACTTCGGCTACAGTATCTGATTTGGGGGCAATGATATAAAGAAACCTGGCCTAAGTGCTGAAGCAAGACATATTTAACTGATCACTGATGTTGACTTTTCAAATCATTAACCAAAATGCCTATCCAATTATTCCAGGCCTTGTTTCTGTTGCCTATGATGAGTGAGTTTCACAATGAGGTCTTGAATTGGGTCTGGTTCAACAGATCCAATTGGATCTAGACCTAATAAAATGTTACCTGTTATTTCTTTGCATTCTACCCCAAACCTAACTTATATATAAAATAGGACATGAGTCAGAGATGGAGGCAGTACCTAGAAGGAACTAAAAGGGTGGCAGGAATATAAATTGAGGAAGTGAGACTCCCCCAAGCAGCGGGAGCCAGAGGTAAGCTTCCATCTCCAACATTCTCTTACAGGCAACATCATGACATTCACACATCTCTTGAGATGTCGATGCTCTCATTTTTCTAGCACTTCTCTCCAAATTGTCATTTAATCATGTGTCTAAACATTCCCTGAATATTGTCCTTTACAACGCAACTCCTGCTGCTTATTGCTTCATTTGTTACAAAAATAATGTTTGGATTCATCACCGGCATTTCTGGGACAGACAGGAATATTACAGGCAAGTCCTCGTGGCTTTCTCCTGCAAATCAGCAGCAGAAACATGCGATGAGAGGGGACAATTAGGCTTATGGGCATATGCCTCTAAGAACATTACAACTAAGAAACGTATTTTTCAGAATGATACCAACTTACTGCGCGCGCACACACACACACACACACACACACACAGATGAAAGGAAGCCTCTCTGTATTTAGAGCTGAAATGGGTACATGAATATTCAGATTTCTTTTCTACACAGCCACTACTTCCCCCTATCATCACCTCTGTTTGAGTTCTACCTGGACCCTCCCTGGAAAGGGAAGATAAGTCATGGACTCAAGAGCTAGACTGCTTGGATGCGGATCCCAACACGGCCATTTACTGTCTGTGTAATTGTAACCTCTCCGTGTGCCTCAGTTTTCTCATCTTTAAAATGGGGATACTAATAGCACCTACCTCACAGGATTGTTGAAATGATTAAATGGGTTAAGTTATACAGTGATTTGTGCAGAACTTAGCACATAATGAGCTTTATATGTACTTATTGTTATTAATCATGCATTAGTCCGGCACTTACTTCATGCCAGGTCCTATTTTCCATGTCGGGGATTCAGTAGTGAAGAAGAAAGAGGAAGACTGTCCTTGTGTTGTTTGAACTTTTATTCCAGTGGGTGGTAACTGTGGAAGTGAATGAGTGAGGCTTTCAGATGGGGGTAACTGATCTGAAGCACATGGAATAGTTGGATTGGGTGTGGACACCTGGTTTAGCCAAAGTGGTCAGAGTCAAGCCGTCTTAGGCGGTGACTTTGAAGCTGACTCTGAAAAATCAGAAGAAAGTACCTGGAAGTGAGAGTGATTAGCTATCTCAGGCAGAAGAAAGAGCAAGGGCTGAAAAGGAGGGATGAGCTGGGTTTGGGTGGTCTGTGGGAGTGGGTGACAGCCATTGGGGTCAGAATGCAGTAGATATTGCAAGCAGGGATATACAAGCAGCGGCCAGACAGGCAGGGCCATCGGCCGCTGAGTACAAAAGACCATATCCGGATGAGTACAAAAGACCACATCTGGTGAAGTTTAAGGCTGGGTGTAGACACTTCAGTCTTGGTTAGAAGATGCCCCTTCTTGTGAATGCCAGCAGCAACCTTATAATGCCACTGGAGAGTGTGCCCGTCTGGAAGATGGACCCATATGACTTACTCTCTTAACTGGCCTTGCATTAAGGACTGAACTCTTGAACCGTGTGACGGAGAAGACCAAGTTCTTGGTTAGCCCGGATTGACCCAGTGACATGTGAAATAAGTTATCTAAACAAATGAGTCCCCCGTGGCCCTATTCCTTACCCTCCATTCAAGAATGTCTATTTCTACTGCTCACAAGGACAGTGAGCAGCCAGGGGCCGTCCCGAGGCAGCTGAGCTAGCGTTGGTGTCGGTGTGACAAACAGTGGTTACGTTCTGCTGGACTCAGAACATGCTACTGCTGTCACATCAGGCCACAGAGGCCTGGGATTGAAAAAAAAGCCAAATAGTTCTCATCCTCATGAAAGAAAAATACGAAAAATAAAAATCTACACCATGAAAACGAAGAAATATAAAAAATGGCAGCTGTGAGATGGAAAATGACAATTTTAGCGCAATTATAAACGGAAGGCAAAGTGCCATTAAAGTTAAGGCAATGTTATTAAAAGATGTGTTAATTTTCAGTTAAATTTTCTATAAAGGACCAATTAGTTTAAAAGGCTTGACAGCATTAACTGTGAAACATAAGCTCTGGTAATTATACTTTAAAAAAATAAAAAAAGGAAGATACTCCCCCGTGTTGGAGACACACGTGCAGAGGGCGTCCCCAGAGCGGGCTAGATGGCGCTGTGGGCTCAGATTTCCTGTTGCAAGCACTTTGTCCCTTCCCCAGCATTTCCTGGTTCCCTCACTGCCTGTTACTCTGTCTACTTACAGGATCTGAGATCATCAAAGTTTAAAAGCCAAGGGGGTCACACATGTGATGTGGGCCTGCTCTCTGATACTAGAGATGAGCACAAAGGCACAGCGAGAAGGTGGTTTTCTAAATTGGTTGCATTGCTAGTCGCTTGTTCTTTGTATGAACTACCATTTATCGAGTATTCGTTGTGCATTAGAAGTTACACAACGTAGCTCATTTGCACAATCCTATAAGCTGGGTTTGGGTTGTTTTGTTTTGTTTTGCTTTGTTTTCTGTTACATGGATGAAGAATCTGAGTCATGGAAAAGAGAAAAACACAAGGTTAGGCAACTTTCCCATTTTCATAGCTATTGCCAGGCAAAGCAGAGTTGAAACCACACTAGCTGAATCCTGAAGTCTGTACACATAGCCAGGGGTTCATCACTATCTTACTTAGAAAACAGACTTCCCTGATTAGGTGTGGAACCCTGTCCTTGGTAGTAGGAAGACACAGGTCTCCTGATTCCAGGTGCTTCATTCTGGCAAGCTCTCTTAACACCCGTGTGACACAAGAACAGCCATAGCCAAGGCCTCTTCCCAAAGCATCCCTGGAGACTAGTCCTGCCAGGGTTGGGGTTGTGTACAAGAGTCCCTCACAAGGCTTCTAACACAGGTGTAGTGAACACGGGCCATGGTAAGGCCCCCAAAAGACGAGCAGTACAAAAGCTTAGGAGGCGAAGGTTCACACATACATATTACAACCCTCCTTTTCTAATTTTGTAATTCTTCAATTCTAGCGCTTCTGTTAACCCAGAAAAGAATTGTGCCTTCTGGGTCAGATGAGTGGTAGAGAGGTTGTTCTAGCTGGTACATCCTCCACTGGAATTGTCATTGATAATTGGCATTTGAAGTCCTAGAACCTGGCTTTCCCCAGGATGCTGAAACAGTCACTTCCTATGCAGAAAGCCCTGGATTTAGTGGATAATTGCAAACCACTGTACGCTCTGTGAGTGACCACATTAAAAAAAAAAAAAACAAAACTGTGACCTCCAGTATGACCAACTGGACGTCCTTTTTCAGGGAAAGCATTATCTTTCCGCCAGGTTACTCAGATCACAACGAAACCTTGATACATGCCCAAAGCACAACCTATGCAATGCTCAAAGTACTTATCTGTAGCTAACTACTGAGGAACCCATATGGGACCAAGAGTGCTCTGCTGACAAAAAGGAAGGCATCATTATTCTCTGTCATAGCAGGTAGCGCTGCCACAGCCCTGCTCCTTGATGCCTGTGTGGAGAAAACTCAGAGAGAGAGCTGGGATAAAGATAATGCCAGCTCAGAGGGCAGAGAATTGTGCTCAGTGTTGCGAGTGTTTCCAGAGGTGTTCAAGCACCTATGAAACCCTGTGGCCCACTCTGAAATCATACATGTTGGTGGCAATTTTGAAAGTGACACACACTTTGAATAGCACACAATTTCAGGCCAAACCAAGACCCAGGGATTAGTAGGTGCTCAATAAATGTCAGCAACTGATTGATCAAAAAGATTATGCTGTTTCCGTGTAACTGATTTCATGACAGAAGGGGAAACATGTGAAGGTCAAGTCCTAAAGATTTGACAAAATAATAACCTTCTATGTTGACCGTCTAGACTTATCAGTGCAAAGCAGAACTTACAGTGTTCTTTGTTTAAACATCACTGACCACGTTTTTATTAGAAGTGTTATTCATGCTCAGTGTGGGAAGCACAGAAACACATACAAAAGAAAATTTAAATGAGCCGTATTCCCAAGACCTAAAGATAAGCATGGTTAGTATTTTGCTATATTTCCCTCCAGGTGGGTAGCTAAATATGAAATCATGCAGTTTTCTGTCTTGTATTTTTTTCCATTTATTTTCACAGTATTTTATATAGAGCATTTAATTATGGCATATTCTTGGGTATCAGGATTTGCAAAGCCTCCATAGGACTTCATGAGACACCAGCATACAGAAGCTCTAAAATCTATTTAACCATTATCTATTGTGGGACATTTCACTTGTTAATTTTTTTTGTTGTAACAATCATTAACCCTGTGATCAACATTATTGGACGTAAATATTTGAACAAGAAGCAACTTATTATCCTGAGGTAAATGTACTGGGTTTTTAACAAATATGAACATTTTCAAGCTCTCAATACATACTGCCAGATCGTCTCCCAGAAACAGTTACACACCGTGACTGGTGTGTAAATGCCATCTCATGCACTCCTATGAGCACAGGTTAACATTTTCCCTAGGAGGCCCTTTAACTGTGTTTATGATGGTTTTGAAATACATCAAATTTTAATTTGTGTGTTATCATGTAAATGCATATTTTCTTTTGTGAGTTCATCAATAGTTTTTATGCTTAAGAAGTACTTGCCAAACAAGAGAACTATCAGGTATCCTGAAATCAGTTAAATATTCAGCTATATTTTCATCAGATTGTTGGCGGCTACATTTTTTTTGCCTTTAACTATTGATAACATTTACTTCCTTCCCCTCCCCCCGCCCAGCTTTATTGAGATATAATTGACTTATAACATTATGTAAGTTCAAGGTGTACAATGTAATCATTTGACATACGTATATGTTGCAAAATGATTACCACAATAAGATTAATTAACACATCCATTACCTCACATAATTACAATTTGGAGGGGAGGGCTGAGAAATTAAAAAATGTACTCTTTTAGCAACGTTCAAATATACAGTATAGTATTTTTAACTATAGTCACAATGCTGCATGTTGTATCCCTAGAACTTATCCATCTCACAGCTGAAAGTTTGTATCCTTTGTCTACCTTCACCCATTTCCCTAACCTCTACCTCCCATCCCCGCAACCACCAATCTGTTCTCTGTTTCTATGAGAGCAATTTTTTTATATTACACGTAAAAGTGAGATTCTACAGTATTTGTATTTCTCTGGCTTATTTCACTTAGCATAATACTTTCGGGATTCATCCATGTTATTGCAAACACAGCGTTTGCTGCTTTTTATGGCTGACTAATATTCCGTTGTGTATATATCACATTTTCTTTTTTGGCTCATATGTTGATGGACGCAGGTTTTTTTCCACGTCTTGGCTATTGTATAATGTTGCAGTGCACGTTGGAATGCAGAAGATACCTTTGTGATAATGATTTCATTTCTTTAGGATATATACACATAAGCTGAATTGCTGGGTTATATGGTAGTTCTGTTTGTAATTTTTTGTGGTACATCTGACTGTTTTCCGTAGTGGCTGTAACAGTTTACATTCCCACGAACAATGTACTCCACATCTTCACCACACATGTTATATCTTATCTTTTTGACAATAGTCATTCTGACAGGTGTGATGTGATATCTCATTATGGTTTTGTTTTGCATTTCCCTGATGTTGGCCACCTTTTCATGTTCCTGTTGGCCATTTGAATATCTGCTTTGGAAAAATGTTTATTCAGTTCCTTTGCCCATTTGAATTTTTTTCTATGGAGTTGTATGAATTCCATTTACTTCCTTTTTTACAAATTTAAATATATTTTCACAGTAGAAAATATATGAAATAAATTAAATTATAAGAAAGATAAACATCAATCAGAATTCTATCACCAAGAATTAATCACCGCATAAAATTTTGGGGTACTAAGTACAATTATTGTTACATAAATGTAAACATATCAGTTGAAGTCTGCACTTTTAGCATGAATTTTAATCGTGGTGTTTTTTGGGATCCTGCTCTTTTGAACGTTTTAACATTATATCATATAATTGTTACCGTGCCATTAAATATTCCCTGAAAGCATAATATCTGTACAATGTAAGTAAGGTAAGCATATCATTATTTGTTTATTCATTACTATATTGTTGAAAAATTTTTTTCCAGATAGCCAGTTTCCCTTAAACTATATGTTGAATGAACATACCTTCCACATGGTGTGTGATGCTTTCCTTATCATACTAAGGAATGGATCGGCAAACTTTTTTTTTTGTAAACGGCCAGATGGTGAACATTTTAAGCTTTTGAGAGCCGTACAGATTCTGCCAATCCTACTCAACTCTGCCATTATAACACAAAAGCCTGTTCGCAAACAAATGGATATGTCTGGGTCCCAATAAAACTTTATTTTAAAAAAACAAGGGGCAAGACAGATTTGGCTAGACTTGCTAACTCCTGTATTAAGGTCTTATAGCTCCTAGGCTATGGCTGTCATTAATCCATTCTGGAGGATTGGGCTTCCAATTTTTAATACTGTCTACACTGCTTAGTTATGGAAACTTTAATATTTATTATAATACCTGAAAGGGCAATTTCATAACCTATTTTTAGAGGAAATATAGCATAATTTTATCAAGTTTTTTAAAAGATTAGTTGAAACTATAATTAGGCATATATCAAACAAAATTTTTACTAGAAAAAAATCATGACATTATAATATCCAGTTTACATGTTAAGGAACATGCAATTTCTCTCTTTTTAAAAAAATAATCTTCTCTGTTTCTCTGTAAACTATCATTACTTTGCTTTCTGCTGAAAACCACTAGCTATTCTTCTTACTCATGTCCAGTGACTGGGATTAAAGAAAGCTTTCATGGTAGTGTTAATTCTCAAACATATATAACACTGTATTCTCTTTCTTATTTCCAATTTTATTTCTTTTTTGTTGCAGTTATATTTGTCATAGGTTTGTTTACTTTGTTTTTCAAAGAACTATTTCTTATATTTACTAAGTAGCTTGCTATTTCATTCATCGTTGCTATATTATTTCATCCTGCTTTACTTAGATAAAAAGAATAATAAAAGACAATTCAGTTAATGCTTAGCATTATTTATTGTAATTCTTTCATATTTAGTAATAAAAGCATTTAAGGCTCTTAATTTGTCTCTGTAGCTCTGGCCTCAACCCATGACATTTTTATATGTCATTTTCAAACAGTTTTCAATTTTTGAATGTATTCTAAGTTTGATTTCCATCGTGACCTATAGTTATTTAGTACACTTTTTAAAAAGGCTTGGCAGTGTTGGGATATTTTACTTTTGTTTCTACTATTATATTAACTTTTAAAATGTAGACTGTACAGCTCATACTTTGTCATGTGTATTGAGATTTTATACTATGGGCTATTGATCATTTTTTCATAATTATTGTTTAAAAGCTACCTAAAAATATTGCAAAGTTTTGCACAAGTCTACTAAATCATCCTCATTATAGCGTTAACTTTTTTATATTTTGGTCTGTTTGATCTGTGAAAGCTAGAAACACAGTGATATTTAATATATCACTTTAATACATCACTCTCAGTCCATATTCATGTTATTGTAATTGCTGATTAGTTTTGCTTTCTATATTTCAGTTGTATTATTTTCTCCACAAGTAAGTTTTATTTTTAAGCTATTTTATTTTTATATTTGTACATTTTTTCAATTACAGTTGACATTCAATATAGTTTCAGGTATACAACATAGTGGTTAGGCATTTATACAACAGTGTATTTTATCTTTATTGTAAATTTTAACTATCAATATAAAGCTAACTCAATGTTACATTTATAAAGTTTTTCTTTACTGTATGTTTCCTATACCTATTTTGTTTTGTTTCTCCTGTTTGTCTCTGAAAATATTAGAATTTTATTTTGACTTTGGCTTTGGAACAAGTCTGAGAATTGTTGCCATTTATCAAATAACTCATTTATGTTTAGTTATGTAACATATAATGCAATAATTTTGCATTATGCTTTATACATGCTTCTATTATGTCTTTTATTATCCATCTTTGAGTATATGAACTATACTTTTTATACTTATTTTCTCTAGTGATGTGTAAACTAGCCATTCTATTTTTAACTCTAGTTAGTGGTTACCAGCCATTCTACAAATATAATTGAAACTATATTTTCTAAGTGTTATTATCTAGAAAAATATACTAGTTCTTGATATGAGATCAAGGAATTTACATGTCTTTATGTGTATCTTCCTCTCTCCTATCTTATTTTCTGACTTTTAAAAATAATTTACTATTACTGTAGTAGTAGATAATTTTATATCACATTTTTTTCTTTCAAAAATTACTTTTGTCATTCACATTAAGTTTTGTAATAATATATACAGCAGTTTTTTTAATTTCATGTTTTAATATATTTCACCAATTTTTTCCTCTTTTTAAATTAGTTTCAGGTGTACAAAATAACATGATTAGACATTTACACCCCTCACAAAGTGATAACCCCCCAAGTCTACTACCCCTCTGACATTGTACATAGGTATTACAATACCATTAACTAGATTCCCTATACAGTACTTTACATCCCGTGACTATATATGTGTGTATATATGTGTGTATATATGTGTGTATATACATATAGTGTGATCAAACAATATGATGGATGTTTACATAAAAAAAATAATTACTGTAAAAGACACATTGCCATTAATCCCCCTCAAAATACTCTTCCTTGCTACAAACACACTTATACATATATTTGATGTTCAATACTATTCTACATCAGCTTCGGGGGTACAGTGCAGTGGTCAGGCATCTACACAATCTTTGATGTGATCACCTCAATAAGTCCAGTCCCCATCTGACACCCTACATGATCTTTACAACATTATTGATTGTATTTCCCAGACTGTATTTTTTTTAAACCAAATTTGCTCATTTTTTTAATTTTTAAAAGTTTCGAATGATCTTGAAGAAAGCTGATTTTTGTTTCTGAGTACTTTTTGAAGTGAAGTAAATCAATAAATGCTTAGGTACTCAGAGGTTCAAAAATATTTCTATTGCTTTAACAAGTAATTAATAATTTAGCTGCATGTAGAATTCTTGGAAGAAATGTGTCCTTTTAAAACTTACTTGACATTGCTCTTAAGTTTTCTAGAGAAATCTCTGGCTAACCTGATCTTGTACTTTTTAAAATAATATTACAGCATTGAATTAAGTCACTTTTTTCATCATTTAATATTTTAAATTCAAATATTCACCTAATACATACAGGTCTAGATGTTCTCACATTTACCTATGAAACATGTTGACCCTTATCTCAGTTCATTCTGTATTCATTTGTTTCCTTGCTTGCGTGTTCATTTTTACCTGCTTGAATTTTGTTTACAACTATAACTTGTGAACACTTGCTATTTATCAATTCAACCTCTGTTATCTTTCCTCAGTATCTATCAGCATTCTTATTTAAAAATACAGAAAAAGAAAAGAAAAAAATCTCTACACATTTCTTTATGTAGTTTAGTGAAATTCTTAGTTTTACTTCCACATCACTGTGTGTGAGTGTGTGTGTGTGTGTGTGTGTGTGTGATTTTCAGTTCTACAGCTGACTGCTTCTGTTTTTAAATTGTGATAAGAACACTTAACATGAGATCTACCCATTTAACAAATTTTTCGATGTACAATACACTGTTGTTAATTACATATCTGGCCATTACAAATTTAGTTACCTTTTAAGTATTTTTTAACATTTTTGTTGAAATATAATTAACATCATGCGATTCACCCAATTAAAGTGTACAATTCGATGGTTTTTATTAGGTTGGTGCAAAAGTAATTGCAGTTTTTGCAATTATTTTTAACCTTTTAAACCGCAATTACCTTTGCACCAACCTAATAGTACACTCACAGATACGTACAACAATCACCACAGTTAATTCTAGAACATTTTCATTGCCTCAAAGAGAAATCCATACCCTTAACTATGCCCTCCCCACCCCTCTGTCCTCCTCCCTCAACCCTAAGCAGCCATTAATCTACTACCTATCTCTGTAGGTTTGCCTCTTCTGGACATTTCATATAAATGGAATTACATAATGTGTAGGCTTCTGTGACTGACTTTCGTCACTTAGCATAATGTTTTCAAGGTTCCTTCATGTTGGAGCATGAATTAGTACTTCATTTCTGGTTTTGGCTGAAAACAGGTTATCCAGGGATGTAACGCATTTTGTTTATGCATTCATTAGATGATGGGCATTTGGATTATTTCCACTTTTGGTTATTATGAATAATGCTGCTATAAACACTCATGTACAAGTTTCAAACGGACACATGTTTTCATTTCTCTTGGGTATATACAGAAGAGCAAAATTGGTGGGTTATATGGTAACTCGTTTTAACCATATGAGGAACTACCAGATGGTTTTCCAAAATGCCTGCATCATTTTCTATTCCCACCAGCAGGAGTGTGTTAGGGTTCCAATTTCTGAAATTTCTTCATCCACTCTTGTTATTATCTGTCTTTTTTATTATAGTCATTCTACTCGTTGTGAAGTGGTATCTTCTGGGTTTGGTCTGCATTTCATTAATGACTAGTGATATCGAGCATCTTTTCATTTATTTGTTGATCACTTGTATTTTTTATTTTTGGAGAAATGTTTACTCAAGTCTTTTGTCCATGTAAAAAATTGGGTAATTTGTCTTTATATTGATGGACTGTTAGCTTTTTATATATATCCTGGATACTAGACCCTTATCAGATGATTTGCAAATATTTTCTCTCATTCTGTAGGTTTTCTTTTCACTTTCTGGATAGTTTGATACACAAAATATTTTTTAATTTTGAGGAAATTCAGTTTACCTACTTTTTCTCTTTTTTTGCTTATGCTTTAGGTGTCATATCTAAAAATGCATTTTCAAATCAAAGGTCATGAAGATTTACTCCTGTGTTTTCTTCTAAGTGTTTTATAGTTTTAGCTCTTGTATTTAAGTCTTTGATCCATTCTGAGTTAATTTTGCTATGGTATGAGGTAAAGGTCCAACTTTATTCTGCATGTGGATGCCCAGTTGTTGCAGCTCCATTTGTTTAAGGGACTATATCCTTTCTCCAGAATAGTCTTGACACCCTTGTTCAAAATCATTTGACCATAAATACATGAGTTTATTTCTGGACTCTTAGTTCTGTTCCAATGGTCTATAGTATGTCTATCCTTATGTCAATACCTCACTGGTTTGTTTAAGTAGCTTTGAAATTAAAAAGTGAATCCTCCAACTTTTTATTTTAAAGATTATTTTCGCTTTGGGGTCACTTGCAGTTTCATGTGAATTTTAGAATCAGCTTGTCCATTTCTGCAAAAATGGACTTTGAGATTTTGATAGAAATTGCATTGAATCTGTAGCTTGTTTTGAAGAGTATTGCCATACTAATAATATTAGTCCTCCAATCCATGAACATGGGGTGCCTTTCCATTTATTTAGATCTTTTTAAATTTCAGCAATATTTTGTAGTTTTCAGTGTACCAGTCTTATATCTCCTTGGTTAAATTTATTACTAAGTATTTTATTCTTTGTGATGCTCTTATAGGTGGAATTGTTTTCTTAATTTCATTCTTGTATTGTTCATTGCAAGTACACAGATACACAAATGATTTTTCTATATTGATTTTCTATCCCGCAAAGTTGTTGAACTCATTTATTATCTATAATAATATTTTAGTGGATGCCTTAGGATTTTATATATACAAGATTATGTTCTCAGGGAATAGAGACAGTTATACTTCTTCCTTTATGATATGGATGCCTTTTATTTCTTTCTAGCCCTGGCTAGAACCTCCAGGACTATGGTAAGGAGAAGTGGTGGGAGCCATTTCCTCCTCTTGTTCCTGATCTAAGAGGGAAAGCATCCAGTCTTTGAAAATTAAGTTTGATGTTAGCTGTGGGATTTTTCATGAAAACTCTTTATCAGATTGAGGAAGTTAAAACTGGATATGTTACATGAAGTCAGCTTTCTTATCATCTGATCTTTGTTATAGATACTCTGTATTTTAAAAAAATGATTTCAAAATAAGTGTTTCCGTGTTTCCTAAATTTTTCTTTTACTTCTTCCAGTAACTAAATGATGCCCTGGGCATCTTCTTCCAACACAGAAAGAAGTTTTGCCATTGCTGGGGGAGGGGGCGGCTTCCTGGCACATCTTAAATACTGTGCTTCCCTTTTTAAAAATACTTATATTGGCTGTTATTCTCTCTCTCTGTCTCTCTCTCTCTGTCTCTGTCTGTCTCTCTGTCTGTCTCTCTGTCTCTCTCTCTGTCTCTCTTTGTCTCTCTGTCTCTCTGTCTCTGTCTCTGTCTCTCTGTCTCTCTCCCCCCCCCCTTCTTTCTGTATCTGAGCGAAGAGAAGTCTGTTTCGGTGTATGAGGTTATGTATTCTGTTGCCCACATGCTGTTAGACACCCCTCACCCCTCGGTCTTGATCTAGAAGTTCAATGACAGCACAAAAGCTCTTGTCAAAGCTCTGTATCCAGCAGTTGCTCATTAATGATGGGCTATCTGACTGTAGGGAAGAGGCTGTACCTCTGTAAACGTTGGAAATGTTTGTCTATGCACCCCGAGCCCACCCCTTCTAGAGTGGGCGTCTGGTGGCCTGTCCCACTGCTGCAGTCACAGCCCAGGATGCAGTCTCCTGGGACCCTTGCTGTGCAATTCCTGAGGCTAAATGGGGTCTATGAATGGATTTCAAGGAGGAAATGAAAGACCTGGTTTGCCACCCCCCCAAAAAAAAAGTGTAAAAGATTTTTAAAAAGGGAAGTTTGGGAATAAGTTGACTGACTCTTCTTGTCATAATCAAAGGCAAGTCTCTGGTGTCAGGCCAAAGGATTTATTAGTGCTTCCTTCGCACAAGCACTGTTCTAAGTGCCTCACATGTATTAGCTATCCGGTCCTTATAACCACTCTGTTACTACATTTTGTAGATCATGAAACTGAGGCACAAAAATGATAAACAGCTTTCTACGGTCGCTCACCTACTGAGTGGTGAGGTCAGCATTAAACCCACAGCCTGACTCTCCTGCCATAACCACTCTATGTCTATCTGCTTATGTAGCAATCTACTTATCTATCCAATTAGATCATAGATATAGAAATATACAATTTTGTGTACACCCCCGTCACATGCACACCAGCAACATTTCCTCCTTCACTGTCCTAGTTCTGCTTCTGCCCCGGGGCACAGCCAAGCTGTGGTAGAGGATACATTCTCCTTAGGACCTGACTCGTTCTGAATAACACTTCTAGTTTGATTTGCTCTTAGAATTTTGCAGCAAATTTTGGGTATTTTTGCAAATATTTCAATGAGGAAAGTAAATCTAGCCCCATTAGCAGGTCTCACCTCAACTCAGGAAAAAAAATGTCTAAGAGGTACATTGTGAGTAGTAAGTTTATTTCCCACGGTGGGTATTACTGGGTTCAAGGAGCTGATTTTCCCGATTTCCCGACCAACTTTTCTCAAGATTCGAGAATGGGAAAGCAAAAAAAAAATTCACGAGAAAGGGCGGGAATTCCCGCCCGGAAACCCTAATCAGAAGTTCTCATGAGATTCTTTGCTTATAAACTTGATCTTAATAACTGTGCATATTTTACTGATGAGAAAATCAAAGTCCAGAATGATTAGGCAACCTCCCAAAACATAGAACTAGTGATGGCCAACCAGCATGAGAACTCATCCTCACCTGGTTTGTTCCCCCACGATGTTTGGCCAGGTAAACTGTCTTAAGAATCTGCTGAAGTAAAAATGCAGCTGTTTTTCCTAATCTGCTCCCAAAGGCCTTTCCATCCTCAAAAGCCACAGCCAAAATTTGTTTGGATTTTATTTAACCTGTTTGAATTCTTCTTACACCGGAGAATGGAATGCAGACCTTTAACTGAGATTTTTCTCAAATTAGCCTGGGTGACAAATGTCTTTTTTGAGCTCTTTTATTTGACATCCTATTATTATTTTTTTAAACGTTCATTGTTTTACTCTTCACAGATCTGTTACGTTTCCGATGTGAGACAAATGTATACACATAGAGGAAGCTTCTCTAATAAGACGTATTGGCCTCAGACTACTGAGGTTATAGGACAAACAAAACCCAAATTGTACACACCGGGACATCCATCTCATTGTAAACTTATCAGACATATTCGATGGACTGTTATCAAAGCATGTGATAAATTGTTGAGTATGTGGCCTTCATGATGCCCTGGCATCTTCTTCCAACACAGCAGCCCCACTGAAAGGCAGCCCCACTTGGGTTTGGGCAGGCAGCATTTTGTTACACATGTAAGCAGTGTGTACATGCTTGGTGACATCAGTTCTGGTAAGCAGCAGCCATTTAGACTTTAGCCCTTTAATAAAAATTCCCTGAATTGGTTTTTAAAAGTCAGGCTCTCGTGGCAGAACCACGTAGGAGAGAAAAGAATGGGATAATTGGAGGCTGCTGTCTTTTCACTTCCCACATAAAATTATTTGAAGAGACAGTCCAGAACTTGAAACAGGAATACCAAGGAAAGTTGTGATTTGGATGTCGGTTATCATGACTTTAGGGTGTTTGCTTAAAGGACTTTCCCCCATCTCTCTCTCTCGCTCTCTCCCCAGACATACTTCAATGACAATATCCTTACCCTGATCCGGACCCTGGTGACTGGAGGGGCCACGCCAGAGCTCGAGGCTCTGATTGCTGAGGAGAATGCTCTTCGCGGGGGCTACAGCACCCCCCAGACGCTCGCCAATAGGGACCGCTGTCGCGTGGCGCAGTTAGCACTGCTGGATGGGCCCTTTGCGGACTTGGGGGTGAGTTCACAGTGCAGAGGCCAGCTGAGCCTGCTGTTTGGTAATAGCTTGGTCCGAGTGAACGGGGTGCCAGACGGTGGCAAGTGGGGCATCTGACTTTGCCACCTTCCATAGTAAATAACTGAGAGGTGATGTTTATGGTTTACTGTGTATCAGGCACTGTGTTTTATATGTAATCATTCGTTTTTATCCTCATGGTGACCCTTTGACATAGATTCTATTATCAGATACTCTGAGGCTCAGAGAGACTGAAGATTGGTCCTCTCAGGGATTTGCACCAGGAAGCCTGGCTGCAGAGTTTGTGGCTTCCTCACTCCCCTCAGGTATCTCCTACCATGAGACAGGAGGCAGCAGGTGATTCCAGTATGCAGCTAAGACTGAGAACCCTTACTTCAGGGTATTCGCAGCCCTCATGGCCACTTAACCCCAACTGCACCTTTAGTAGCCCGTGAGGAGCTTTTACAAGCCATTGATGGCCATGCCTCGCCCGCAGGATTCTGAGCTTTTGTGTCTGGGTAGGACCCAGGCATTGGTGGTTTTTAGAACACCGCCAGTAATTATGTGCATTCAGAACCACTGGCCAAACAAAGAGCAACTCACGTGGATCCTTTAATGTCTCTAATTCCAGACCCAGGTCTTCTAATTTCTGAGGCTGGACCCAGTCACTCTCCCCCATGCCCTCCCTGCTGCAGAAGTGACCAATGTCTCCCTTTGGGTTCCACACACCAGCCTGGTTCAAGCACTTTGGCAGAAGTACGTAGTCTTAACCCTTATTCCCAGCCCTACTCCAGGGATGCGTTCAAGGGTTGGAGCCATAAGTCTTGGGAACCAGTAAACTCATTGCACAAATAATAGTGTCGCCCAAGGAAAAGGGTTGCTTTCTTCAGAAACCCTGACACCGACTTGCACCATATTTTAGTTTGGTTATGGACAGGGACCTATATTTGAAAGGCAGCTTCCATAGCGAGTGGCTCTTTTTATCTATTACTGACTTACTGATACAATTTCAAAAGACAAAGACTTTAAATAATGGTTAAGAGCCGGCTCCGTTTGTGTTCTCTAATATGATGCCCACATGGAGATTCTAATGACAGGAAGGGCAAGTACAGTTACTTTGTTGCAAGTGAAGTCATTCTTCAGTGTCCTTCCTATAATAACGCCTACCTGGAGCCACCGGGCTGCATGAAGCCAGCATTTCCAAATGAATGAATTTGCTTTCACATTCCACATCAGGCCCTGGACTCTTAGATTGTGAACTGATTAGAACTGTGAATCCCAGTTATTCAGCCTGCAGACCTCCAGCTCCTAGGGAAACACTTTCTCTTCCACTCTTGCCATCTCAGAGGTCTGTAAATTGTGCTTTTCACACAGTTCTTACCTGAAAGAGTCTGTCACCATAGTACCTGGTGGGGTCTTTTCTCCTTGCAGTGATTTTAATTATCACTCAAGCAGTTTTGACAACACGGTCAGATCAGAGTGATTACAGCTAAGTTGGGGCTAAACATAATCACCATTTTGCAGAGCTGGCTTCTTTTCCTCAGCCGACCATACATCTGAGACCTTTCAGCTTTACACCCTCACTTAAAGTGAGGGACAGACACAGTCTCCTTAGAGCTACAGATGGAAAGCTAGAGAGAACCAAGGGAAAACCGGACATGGTTCCCCTAAATCACCAATGCTAGGTGTAGGCTGGTAACCACACTGACTTTTTCAGCCAGCGTCCCTCGGTACAGACCCTCCAACTCAGGAGACACCAAAACAAGCTTTCGTGAAAAGGCCCATTTCCCCCTGGATCTCTACTTCCAGGCCAATAAAAGTGATGTTTCTCTCTGTTCTTTTGTTGTCTCCCAGGATGGTGGTTGTTATGGTGATCTGTTCTGCAAAGCTCTGAAAACGTATAATATGCTTTGTTTTGGAATTTATCGGCTGAGAGATGCTCACCTCAGCACCCCCAGCCAATGTACGAAGAGGTGAGTATGTTTGCACTCTGTTCTCCCACGCGAATGCAAAGACATAACTGCCATCTCCTGTCCCCCACTATGAAGGCAAAGGCCTTTATACATACTCTCAGAATGCAAATTACTCTACCCACATTCAATCCAACACTGGGTTTGGAGATTATGGCAAGCTTTTTTCTTTAATTACTAATAGCAGATGTGAAGACATTGTGAGAAGAATTCAAGTTTTCTAGAATAGTTCCATCTCCTAATTATAAAAGTTTGAATGGAAGCATCTCCTCCAAACTCCAGCTACTGGGATAATTCTGTTGGTACCTTATATAGAGATATTTCAGATTGCTAGTGTTTAAGATAAATGGTTCCTTTGCCATAGCTTAGATGCCTATTTTTACTTAATATATTTTTAATTGACTCACTCATTTACTTTAATATATTTAAGAAAATTGTATATTATCACCTTAAGCAGAAAAAAACAACAGTTTATGTATGCTAGTTATATTTTTCCAATATGCATTAAAATAAATTCATAGCGGCCCCAAATTAAAACTACATCCTAGAATTACCAAAATCAGTGTATTTGCATAACATATCCCAGGAAATAGTGCTGTAGAGATGGGTGTTTCTCAGGCCTGCTTGCATATTGGAATCCCTCGGGGTGCTTTTTTAAAATACCCTGATTAGGCTGACTTAACTTGTCTGGAAAGAAATCTACATATAATTTTTTAATGCCCAGAAGTTACAGTGTATAGGCAGGGTTGAGAATAATTGCTGTAGGCCAGTGTCTTCTCAAAGTTTACTGAGCAGATCAATCACCCGCAAAGCTTGTGAAAATGCACATTGCTGAACCCCATGCCCAGAGCGTCTGATTCAGTAGGTATGGGGTGGGGTTGCTTAGGAATTTGTGTTTTTAAGACGTTCCAAGGTAATGATGATATATCTGACCTGAGGACCACACTTGGAGATCCACTGCTCTAGATGAAACAGTGATTTTTTTTTTTTTTAAAGTGTTAACCAGAGAAAGCTTGATCAAATTGAGGAGAACAGTTAAAATAGGACTGACTCATAGTCAGGGAGGTGTTTTATGTTTTTCTCTTTAGTAAAATGCCCACCAACGTTGATTTTTAAAAAGTAAAGAGTGAGGAGGGACTCAGAAGATGCTATATTATGGTAAACAAGGATCCTGTGACGTATTTCTGGAGTTGTCAGGTCATTCTAGAAGGACAGTTCGTGAAACCTGCGTGTACTTGGGCTACTCAGGATCAAAAGCGAACTTGACATTGTATTGAAAGAGGCTCATAAACCATAGGAAGCAGAGTTTGTTTCCCCCTTGCCAGCACTAATTCAGCATCTTGAGATGCCAGAGCTCATGGTCGGTCTCCTCTGTTGAGCTAAACCGAGGAAGATTTAGTTCAACTTGGAACATAATTTTTAAGGCCTTCAACCATTAGAAGTCCTCCTTCCAGATCCTCTGATAGACCTAAGGGACCGGGCAGTTCCTTTGAATTCAGAGAGAGGTGAAATGTCCACCCAGTCATCCTCATACTGTGACATCTTTGCTCTCTCTGCGCAGGTATGTCATCACCAACCCCCCGTACGAGTTTGAGCTCGTGCCGACGGACCTGATCTTCTGCTTAATGCAGTTTGACCACAACGCCGGCCAGTCCCGGGCCAGCCTCTCCCATTCCTCCCACTCATCCCAATCCTCCAGCAAGAAGAGCTCCTCCGTTCACTCCATCCCATCCACAGCAAACCGACCGAACCGGCCCAAGTCCCGGGAGTCCCGAGACAAACAGAAGTACGTGCAGGAAGAGCGGCTCTGATTTGTGTATCCACTGCTACCGTGTGTAAAACTGTATCTGCCACTCATTTCCCCAGTGGGTGTTTCCAACAGTAACTTTCCCCATTTTCCCCTGTAGTCTGACCCCCTTTTTCTACACATATTTGCATATGTATGATAGTGTGCATGTGGTTGTCATTTTTATTTCACCACCATAAAACCCTTGAGCACAACAGCAAATAAGCCGAAGGACCAAAAGTTATTTATGATCCTAGGGGAAAAATAACCCAAAGGCATGCTCCAGACATAAATAGTTCACTGCAGGAATGAGTGCACAGATTAGCAGACAGAACATGCCATCGATGTTAGTTAGGTAAAGCAAGGGGATGTAGTTAATTTAGTTGATGTAGAAGAAAAGTTTATTCTGATTTATCAGGATGATCCGGGTGCTTTGGGTTTTGATTTTGTTGTTTTCCTTCCTTTCTTTCTTTTTTTTATACACACATAATAATATATACACATGTTTATTTAAAACAAGCAACCAACCGAAAAGCAACGGAAATATTTCGATTGTTTTCACTCTCTAGGCCGAAGTATCGCGAAGCATTTGAAAAGCTTTCGCCATTTGCGTAGATGATTATTAAGCACCTGCTTGTTGTAAGAGAACATCTGAGATTTTTTTAGTTACTAACCAAGGCCTTTTGTCCCAGAGTTAGCTTCCTTTGGGAATTTAGATGAGCATTTCTACCCTTACCTTGGAGGAAAGAATAGTATTCCATTTGTGGATGTATCAAATTCTAGTCATTTAATTTTAGTGAAAAGAGGTTTGATTGCATATTAAATTGTTATTCTGTCTCCTTACGCTGCCATATGAATAGCTATTTTTTTTTCTTTCACTTTTTGACATTTGGGATGAAAAGCCATATGTATCATAAATATCAGACGTAAGTCATTAAAAACTGCCTTCCTGGGACTTTTACATCTTTTAAAAGGTGAATTACTTACCTTATGTACAGAATAAATAATGCTCCGGAAAGAGCAAGTATTTTTCCACGCATTCTCAGGGGACCTTTTTACTCCCCTCTGTTTGATTAGCTAGGGTCCCTATGCCAGGTAGGAGGAAGGGCTGGGCCCGTGGAAAAGCAAGAGGAAGATAAACCCAGCAGCAGATCATGTTTTTGTAGGAGCCGACATGCTAAATAAATCGGAATGTAAGAGGATCAAGCCACAGTTGACTCAACAAAGACAAAAGTCAGCTACCACCGTAAACTGTTGGGACAGCTGCGTGATGCTGGCTGTCCCAAAGCAGAAAGCTCATGGGGAAAATTACTCCTCATCAATTTCTTTAACATAACCAATTCACTTAGGCAGGTGAAGGACAATCATAGAGAACCTTCTCCTTGTCATTATGAGATGGGGAGGAGGAGAAGAGTACAACAGTGAGCCAAACACATTTTGGTATAATAATTTTTTTCTTTTGTTTTCTTTCTTTTCTCAGTAAGCATGAGAGTACAGGTAGAAAAATACCCTTTTTTCAGTATACAGTTGTCAGATATTTTATGCATGCAAATCATGCTTTAGGCAGTGCAGTAATTCTTTAAAAATTGGCCCACTCCACCTTAACCAAATTCTGATATAGATGGACTAGCCCTGGGCTGGTATGTACATATTTGCAATGTTTACTTTTAAAATTTTCCATCGAATAGAATAAGGGTGAAGGGGAGGAGAAAAATGTCACAGCTGTACCATCTCTAAAAAGGTGTTTTTATGGTGAATGTTTTGGGTTTAGATTTTGGATCTCCTCTCCCCCCCAAGCATGATAGTGTTGGAGATTTGCTTGCTGTGTGAATTGACAAGCACTTTTACTGACAAAATGGTGAGGCTCAGTCAGAACCTCCACCCCCACACCGAAGACAGGGCATGCAGTATTCAAACCAGTAGTGGGGTAGGGAATAATTGTATACATGTATATTAAAAAGCCCTATGAGTGGAATATTTTTTTCAAATTATTTTTGTCCCTATATATAATTGATTTATATATTACGTATAACTATCTTTTTATATATAACTATATAAATATCTCTCTATGTATACACATATATACATATGTATGTACACACACACACACACACACACACACACACATCCCCTAGTTTTGGTTCGTGAAGAGCTCTTCATGCATTCTTTGCAAAGGAGGTTATAAAGTTATGCCCTCAGAACATTTATAACTATAAGAATGTGCCAGTTAAAGTGCTCAACAGGAAATATGACAGTTTAAAAGCATTGTAAAACTCACATAGCTTACTTCTCTCTCTAAAGTGCAACAAGGATGAATAGAATGGGCCAAGGTATGACAATTAATGGTTCTGCATGACCTAGCCACTGCTGGGGGTTTTCTTCTATAACGTTGTCCTTGTGAAAACTTTTGTGAAATTAAAAAAAAAAAAAAGGAGTTACAAATTTTATTCTGTTATTGGTTTGTTTATTTTTATTTCTACTGTTCTGTTTGTGGTTTTATTTCTTTTGTTTTGCTTTTTATTTTTCCCTCCCCATTTCCCCTTTTCCCGTTCCTTCTCCTCCTCCTCCTTCCTTCACTTTCTAAATTGCTCAGCGCAATGAGGCTGTACTCCTGCTACCGCTAGACCCCTTAGAGTTTGTTTTGGTGTTCTTGGGTTTGGGCTTGGGTAATATGGGGGCAACTTCTCTCCATCTGGCTTGCCTTTAAATCTGCACGTGGCCTCCCTGCCCACCTTGGTACCTTGCTCCAAGTTCAAAAGCATCTTCCCATCAAGAAACCCAGCTTCCTCCACTTCCCCCCATTACCACCACCCCAACCCAGTCTGCCATCAGTCTGTCCACATCTCTGTGTTTATCTTGGCAAGACCTACTAAATCAAGTGACGATGCCGGTGATAAACTTTTCTGGAAAACATATGCAGCTATTCCATTTGGCAAACCTGCTTCTTGGTTAATATTTTATCCTCCTTTTGATTGAAACCAGGAGGGTTATCAATGGCAAAAGCATTGCTCTTCTTTATGTTTAATCAGTATGACCCCAAATTAAAACTGTTCAGCTGTACGTATTAACTCAATAACCCATACCCAGTCCCCTGGGGACTGATGATTCAGTCTCTATATCACCCAGGTCTCTCCTGCACTTGCCTTTCAGACATTTGTTAAATCCCAACCAGAGATTGGGCAGATAGAGAGAAGTAAATCCAAAATGTGTTTTATATACAATCTGTTAGCAGCTCTGATGAGATGCTATTGTGACGGGGATGGAATGGGAGCAGACTGTGATGTGTGATGAAATATGGGGATTTTCCCTGGAGTTTTAGCACACAATTGAGAGTTGGCTCTACTTGGGTAATGATATATTCAATGAAGAAAAAGGTATTAATATGATTTCTATTTTATTAGCCAAAACTACTATGTTATACTTTCCTTAATAGAACAAAGAGTCTCCTCCATTGTTTTCTGTATGACCTCAAACTTCCCATTCCTCTTTCAGGTTCTCTTATGAAGGAGGCATACAGGGTATTCGTATTAGGTCTCTCCTCTTTCCCCTCCCCACTGGAAAAAGAAATAATTAGGTAAGGGTAGAAAGTGAAACAGCTATTTGAGGAGAAAGTATGTGCATTTAAAAAGAACAACAGCTAGAAACTCAATTATCTGCCATTCTAGAAGAGAAGCAATTTGTAAGCCATTCAGTCCAATTTGCTTTAGGCTTTGAAAGGGGTAAACATTAATTTAAGTGGGTAGAATAGGAGGCACAGTGAACCTTCTCAGCCTCAAAACGCAGATGATCATGAAATCATCAACATCCCTAACGACGACTACTCAGGGTCCTTCCTGAAACCAGTTCAAAACCAGTTCAAAACTATACCTAGAGAAGAAAGCTGGACCCCTCTAAGTATAGTTAGATTTCTACCACAGTTAGCCAAAGTTTCAAATTCTGGTATAAATATTAAAGGTTATGACTCAGAACTTTACTCACAATAGGTGCTCAATATGTACTTTGAAATAAATTGACCTTAAACATTTTTATACCTTTCATCATCTTAAAAATTATCTCTACCCCCTTGGCTTATCTTTAAAAATACACAACAAAAGGCCTGTAGGTGCTTCGCCACGCCGCTGTGCTATGGGCACGTTCTTGAGCTCGGTACACAGCATCTGAGAAAGGGGAACAATCCTGTGAGCTGGGTGAGTAGAGAGACTGACTGTGCCGTCTGCCAGCCTTGTCAAGATACCAGGTGACCAGAAAACCTTTTGACTGGCTCTTTTTCAGCTTGGGAAAAGCCTAAAGGTGTCTGCATCCCAATAGAGACAATTAAATAAACCTGCCAGGTTCCTATAGCAACAGGATCCTGGAGGAGAAAGGGGAGTACAGAAACTTCAGGGCCTGTGGAAGTCAAGACGGTAAAAATCAATGTCTCAGTCAGCTTCTTTCAGCCCATCCCTGCTTTGTCATAACATGATAAAGAAGTAGCTGTGGGCACCTGTCACTAACCTGGCTTCCTGTCTCCCATGGAGAAGTTGCACATTCATTGCACGGGGAAGCTAGAGGCATTATTCCTGCCTCCTGAAAAGGAAAAGTGCAAATTCCACCCTCCAGGGATCCAGGGGCCAGGAGGGGGCAGCTTGCTCTGCCCAGCAAATGGCAGCATTAGACTTTCAGTTAAAAAGAGGCAAATGCAGTCATAGAGGACAATTGTAAAGAAATGAGACAGTTTTCATAAACGGAACTGCTCCTGTTCTGGTTGGTACAAATGATTTTCATTTCTATAAAATAGCCACATTTTGCCCATGGAGAGGCTGTGTGCATGGGCGGGGGGCATTGGGAGCCTTGGGGTTTGCGGGGAAGAGGGCAAGTGTTAGACTGTATCTCAGAAATGGGAGATGTGAAACCATACAGCATTACCTTTGGAAGCTGAGCTCCTTGTCAGCTCTTACCCGTCGTTGGCTGTTATCGCTATCCAAATGGAATTATTTCTTTCAAGCCCTTTCTCTCTAAACCTCAGCTTGTGGTACAGGGAGAAGAGGACCAATTATTCCAAATGCCTTTGCTGTATCATCATCTCCCCTTCAATGTGTTCTCCTCTGGGGTGCAGTTATATGAAATGGCTAAATCCCACAGGATTGAGCCAGCAAAGAGACTCAGTTTTCACATTACGGCCTGTTTCTCCTTTCTAGGACCCCAGGCAGTTATCTCAGCCTGTATCTGGCGCCCTTTTCCACCATAGCTTACTAGTCTGGGATTCCTTGTGGCTGGAGGAAATCCTGACCCTTACTCTGGTCCCTTCAATCCCAGTAATGAAAGTAGCAATGGAAGATGGAGATGGTTTGCAGGTGGGATAGGGTGCCTGTTGAGTGAAAGCCAGTATTTCAACGACACAGGTACCACAATAGGGAGGCAGCCTGGACGTCCCCTGACAGATCACCAGTCACCCCTGCTTCTCCTCACCTTCCAAATGAAGACTACCCAACCAAATCCTCCTCTGTTGTCTTTACTGCCACAATCCTCATTCTTCAAGCCACCACCCCAATGTATACACCTCAGTTCTCCACTCCCAGCTCACTTGCAATCACACCGCAAAAGTATTACCTATCCTTCCATAGTCTTTTAGTACTGAGAGGACTTATGTGAATGCTAACCTTATACTAAAAGCTAATACCTCGGTGCTTACCACAGGCCAGTCATTCTTCTGAGCACTTTCCCTATATTAACTCATTCAATCCTTAACCCAACCTCAGGTGTAGATGCTGTTGGTATCTCTGTTTGAAAGGTGTAGAATCTGAGGGACAGATTTGTTCAAATTCACCTAGCCAGGAAGCGGCAGAGTTGAATTTAAAACTGGAATCTATAAATTTTGCCACTCTAGTAGAATGCCTGGTGATATTACTAATAATGCCAATAGTCTTAACAGCTCACATTTCCTTACCATGTATCTGGACCAGTGATAAGTGATTCATCTGCTCTGGTCCTTTTCATCTAAACAACATGAAGAGAACCCTATCTATCATTAGCCCTGTTGTACAGAAGAGAAACTAAAGCTTCACTAAATTACATAATGACTTGCTCAGAGCCCTGCAACTAGTGTATGAGAGAGCCAGATCCATGTGAGCTTAACCTACTGCCCTATGCCATCTCCTTGGCCTATACCTCATTGCTTGTACATGCCTGACAGCTCACGGCATGGCTAATCTTGATAAGTGACACCCCCCAAGAGCAGTGTCAGTTCTCTTGCCAGCATCTCTCTGCAGTTAGTTTGCAGGTTTTCCTCTTGCTCTACTAGCCCCCATGCCACAAACTGTGTGCAGTGCCACTCCTTCCCTCACTCCTGGCAGGGCACACATTGTACTTACAGTGATGACATCATACATCTCATCCTCAAGAAGCTTATTAACAAATGGGGCTATTTTTCTCTGGCAGTGAGGAGGTCCTCACAGCCAGATCCATTGCCTTTCTCATTTTAAGGATAAAATAAAGCTCCCAGAAATCTTTCTGGTATCTGGGGTAAGGCAGGGAGAGGATTCATTTGAATTTCTTCCCTGAGCACCCTTTCTTATGGCCAATCTTGTAGCCACCCCTAGACACAGTTTCTTCTTTGGAAGGCAAGATTCAATAAACTCAAGTGGCATTGTTGTAGTCAAAGCACTCTCCATGGAAGTGGAACGACTGGCGATCATTGAGGTGTGTGTTCCCCGGAAGCCCTTTGGGAGAATCTCTTCATAAAATATCTTTGCCCTCAGACATTTAGTACAATGCTCAGAGTATTAATATATTTCCGTTTCGCCAACATCTTAGCTAACCAAGTCTCCGACAATACATATATTTATATCTTACAACCTCCCGCCCCCCCAAATTAAGAAGCCTATCTCTCAGGCATAATGAAAACCTCAGCTTATCACCAGCATGTGCTTTAATGCAAAATTCCTTCTTGTGTTGAAGCTGAATGGCCAGAGCACAGGGACTACTCTACTTAGATTTTCTTTCTTTCTTTCTTTTTAAATTTTTTTATAGCAGGACATTTAAAAGGAAACAGAAAAAAAAGCTTAAATGGGGAAATAATGCTTTCTTTCTTACAGACAGCAGAAGGAAATTGATATTCTCTCTGCTGTGTGAGGTCAAAATGCCAACTTTGAATTGAACTGCAAAGACTAAATTCTGAACAATTATTGTCTGCAGTAGTTGTAGAAATTTCAGCAAATTGCAGCTGTCTTAAGTCTTTCACCCAAAAGACCTACTAGTTTCCATAAGCAGAGTTCACTCTCCCTTCCAACCTGGCACGTCCAAGCCAGCACTAAATCCCTTTGCAAAATCGGTTCACACGAGGATATGGCCAACACCAAAAGCAGCTCAGGCAAACAGCACTGACGCTGGGTTCAGTGCTTCTGAAAATCATCTTTACACATAAACCGTTGGAAAAAGTCATAGTTTGAAATTGTTTCAGCGGCCTGGCAATGCTTTTAAAACATGATAACCATCACACTTTACTCCTCTCTGAAAGGTTAGTTTAATCGTAGATCACAAAAAAATTGGTTTCCACAAATGCATAATGGTTCATCTATGTCACACTTGAACTAAATGGTTTTTTAAATGGAGCTGAAATTATTTTGATGTGTACACAGTCCCAGGTTTCTATACAACCTTTTTTAACCAGCCCATCAGTAACCTTGCCTCTAAAGCCTCATTAATAATTCAGATGTGCTGATGACTTTAAAAGATCTATGGAATTGAAGCTTAGGGAAAAAAAAAAAAAACTCTGCTTGACAAAAAGATAAATGAATGTAGAAAGAAGCTGTAGGAGTCTGGCAAGCTGTAGATCATCTCAGAACAGATTGTAACTTTATCATTCTGTCAGGGGGAATAATTTAAAGCACTTAATCAGTTAGCTTCACTGTGAGGATGTAGCATTATGAATTCCTATCGTCCAATCTGTTCAAATCAAAGTGAACTTAATTATAATAGGTGAGAGAGCCAGCGCAGGAGACAGGGGGGTAGAGAGTGATCCGAGAGGCAGTAAGTTTCCTGGGGGGTAAACTGAGCTGCTGAACAAAAGGGAGTAAGATTTCACCAAGGCACAGCCTAGCTCCAGCGATAGTGGTTACATTGAGGGCTCAGGGTACTTGCCCCAGTAAAGAAACCTAGGGACCAAATTAAAATAAGCAGTGTGGTCATGAGCTGATGATAGATGCTGAATTTATAAATCAGTAGCCACATAGGGAAACACACACACACACACACACACACACACACACACACACACACACTGTCAAGCCAGGTGAGCAATTTTTGTTAACATATCAGTTCAGGACCAATGACAAGACAGTTATGAATTGTTCTGCTAGGCAGAAAAGGAGACCGGAGAGGTCATTGTCTCTCTAGCAGTGGGTGTGCATGAAAGCTTTTCTCATTTTCTTTTCTTTTCCTAAGTCACTAAAATGAGGAGAATGATTCCCAAGTTTGAATGTCCTATTCACCCAATCTCTTCATATCTATACACATGGCCTATTTTCCAGAAAATTTCAATCCTAGAAAGGGACGAGGATGAGGAGTGAGTCTTATAAAATAACTCTGAACTGTTAAGAGAATGCTGGCCATTTTCATTCCCACACCAGCCCCCGAACGCCCTGACTCAGCATTCTTTCTCAGCCATCCCTGCCTTTAGGGTGGAAATGAAATGCCAAGACTTCTTCTAGCTCCCTTGTCAACAGTTTGGGTTATTATAGTCAGTTAAGATGGTGCCACTAGAAATTCTTTTCATAACTTTATACCAACACAGAGTTTTCTTTCTTGAAATGAAAGCCACCTCAAGAATCCTCTTAAAACATTGTTTGCTATTCTGATTTTCACTCTCATTGGCTAGCAAATTCTGTGGGCTTACTTTAAGACCCTCAAAACTGGCTGCAAAAGAAATAGAAGAATGGAATAGTTGAGATATAATTTGAAGTGTGCTTTATACGAGCAGAGCCACAAAAAGGCTGGGAGAAGGAGATCCTGCATATGATTCTAGGTCATTCACTCTATGACCGATGTGTCGGTGGCAGACACACGCTCCTTATATTCCATTCAAATCAACGGATGCACGAACAGACGCACCTTTCCTCAGGCACAATGTCTGTACCCAACATGTGATCTATTCAGCATCTCCTTCACACCAGAGCTTTTCAGGCCACAAAACCCCAGAGAACATCGCCAGAGTTCACTTTCCAACTTCTCTTTATCCTCTGAGGTCCACCCATTGTGCCTCAAGTCCTAATGGCCCCTTGGTCATCACTTGCTATGGCAACAGAGGTATGTTTCAGGTTCTGAGGTTCTCCCTACATTGCACTGTCTCTCTTAGCAATGACTCGCTCTCAACTTCTATCTATTACCTTTTGCATTTTTCAGTGAACTTTCCAAAGGCTTTACCCTAGGACTAATTAAGCTTCTTATTTCTCCTTCTTCTTCTCTATCCATTTTGCCCTTTAGCAGAAAAGAAATGGTTTACAGATGAACCGGATAATGCCTATCCCAGAAACATTCAAATCAAGCCCATGAGTACCCACATGGCTAACCAGATCAACCAATATAAATCCACAAGCAGCTTGATTCCACCAATCAGAGAAGTTGAAGATGAATGTTGACTCCCAGGAGACCAGAACTATTTTTTTAAAGCCTGACAAACTTCATAAATGGTGATGTGACTTTTCTTCCTCTTACATGCCGAATCACTGGTGGAAACCTTAGGATAAGCGAGATTTGCAAGAAAAATAAAGTAGACAGATCTTTCTCTTTGTCTGCCTTGAATGTTGCTTCCATGTATTTTGGAAAAGAAAATGATTTCATTTATAAATGGACATACTAAGATAGTCATGTATAGCCTCTAGCATTTTAAATTATTTTTATTTATTAGAAAGAAAATCTATTTTTCCTTTTTTTCATTGTCAAATATCTTCCCTATATCTAAACAATGCAAAATCAAAATGAATAAGTGGCCAGACTCCTTAATGCGTGTATCTCTTCTTTTTCTTTGAGGAGAATGATGGTCACCACCACAATTAATTGTGATGACGGGAAATGGATTATTCAAACGATTTTAAAATGGTTCAATGATGTAAACATGTATTTTAGTAAATTCAACAAAGAAGACACACGGGGGCAGGTGAACTTCCTGGATGGGTGTGTATTTTGGAAGCATTGACACCAGCTCTTAATAAATGGAAACATTTATTTTCACAGTTGAAAGTCATATTTTTGTAGTTTTAGTTTTCATTCTGTAATTTTTATCCCTATGTTCATATCCCTTAAAAGAAAGACCTTCTTGCAGCTTTTCTACAATTACCAGATCAGGTTAACCCAGCCAACTAACAATACCAGGAGGGTTTTGAGCATGCCTGGGACATGGAAGTTGAGGACCAGATGCACACAAGACATTGGTCTGTTTGTTGTTCTGATGGTGGGGACTCCTACCTGCTGTTATACTTCTCATTTCATATCTCCAAATCATCCACACAAGTAATTTCAACTTTGGAAGTGGACTTTCTCCCTACTCCCCATGTGTCAGAGCTTTTAGTTTGAAAGTTTATAAACACTAATGAGTAGTTTTGCTTAACAATAGGATGTGATAATACATTCATTCTTCTCACTGAATTTTTGTTTAAAAGCCAGAACATGTTTAGGAGACAACTTTTGCCCAGATTTTAGTTTTGCAGGCTTTCCTTTAGTTGCTGGGACAAAACACAAAAACTTACTACAACAATATAAAAAAAAAAATAGTAACAACAAAAAGAAAGGAACGAATGCACTTAAAACAGATTGTTAAAAAAGGCCTTTGAAAATTACCGACAACGAAATCAAATCAAATGTATCAGCCACTTCCAACTGTGGTCAAAAGATTTTTCTAGCCATCAGACACAAGTACCATGTCTCAGAGCTCTGCTGTCGCCCGCATGCTCAATGTACAGTCATCCCGGCTATTGTTATGTTCCAAACGATTTCACAAGTCTTCTAACTTCAAAATTATCAATTTTTGGTACAATCATCAGGGTCTCTGGAGAAGCATGGCTGTGACAGTGATTTTTATGTGCTTAAACTGTGGGCACTTGAAGAAGCCAAACTTACCAAGATCTCCTCCAAAGTCCCATGATACATTGATTCCATTAATTCTTTAGACCATGACCTGGTGGTGCCTCGTATGTTAGTGCAAATCCGATCAAAGCCAAGCGGTGAACTCACCATGAAAACATAGGTCCACACAAAGTACTCCAATTACCAATGTAGGCAAAATGAGCTTCCAGCTCCATCCGCTCCCTGCAGAGCCAGTGTAGTCGTAGGTCCACTTCCTAGGCGCCATCCTGAAGTGACTTGTCAGACTGTGTCGTCACATTTTGTAGAATTAGTTCTATCAAAGTATTGTGAATATAATGTATGTTCAATTGGATTGTTTAAAAACTACTTATAACCAATCACTAGTCTATTCAGCAGACTAAAATGACGTCAGCAGTCTATATTCAGGCTTATAACATTTCTTGGTTTCCAACAGAAATAAAATGGGTTTGTGGGGTGAAACCTTTGCTAGGATTTTACAACTTTCCTGAAAGCTGGATCTGCTTCTACATAATGATTTTGCATTGGGGTCACCTTAGCCCATTCACATCAATCCACGCTCTTCTTTCTTTTATGAACTCTGGTGGACTCTAGTCCCTGAGAAGCATTTCTGAATTTTTCATAATGATTTGGTCTCCTCTGACAAGCAATGGCCACATAAGGGGTCTTAGAGGAACTTAAGCAATAGGGTCCCATGCCCGCTTCCCTCTCTTCTCAATCTCTCCAAGCCAAGTCAGTCTGGAAGCGGAAATGGAAACTCCACGCCCATCATTGCTAGAGATTTGAATCTGAACTTTTGCTTTTATCCAAATGGCTAAGATGGTTTTTTACTAGAAAACTAGTTAGTGGGAATCCATTTTCTTCTAAGGTATAGCAGCAAGCTCATGCTGTTTTGGCTTTGTAATAATGGATTGTTCTGGGCCAGACAATAAAATCAGACATATTTTTAAGGACATATGCAAAATAATTGGTTGTTGGCTCCTTTGGAGAAAGCTGCTTCCTGGTAGGTTGAAAGCGAAATGAAAACAGAAACAAGATTGTAAGAGCACTAAAGGGCTCAGGGGAGCATGAGAGCTTCCTGGGTTGTCCCTACTTGTTGAGCTCTCTGGCCCTGAGGGAGAGCTCATCCCATCCCACTGGGACAGACTCGTCTTTCTGGATAAATTCAGCACAGACCAATGATGGTTGTCATCGGTACAGACAGTGTTCTAAGGCTCTGGCATTTCCCCAAACTAAAGACTCTTGGGTGCTTAAGGAATCAAAGACTCACCAACAGGCTATTTGAAAAGCAGAAAGCACCTGCTTATAAAGGAATCATCACCATCATTATCTTTTTTTAAGGATGCTTTTACTTTTGTCTGAGCAATTTTATATTTTAAATTATCACCTTGAGTCAATATAAGACACTTCAAAACTGATTGTGACTAAGGCATGTTGGGGAATACCCAGAAACCCTGTCCTTTGAAAAGATTAGGGTATCTTATAATATACTTGGTACAACATTTAATCGAAGAGTTAAACTGCGAATTCAAACTGGCTAGGATTGGAAACGGGGAAGTGAGAAAGTGTAAGAAAATTGGGGATATTTTCATGTTGAAAGGTGAAAGAATCCGACTTTCCTACTTACGGTTTAATGTGAGCATTTTAGAGCTACATCCCCAAGTAACTAGTAACACACATTGAAGTGTTCTGCAAACTCTCTGGGTCTCAGGAACCACATTTGTAAATGAGAGTTAGTCATCTGGATGACCCTAAGGTCCCCTTGAGATCTGAGAGGACATGATGAAGTTAGGAGTGGGAGCATGGGAACAAGCCCTTGGAGACCATCTTGTCCTGTGCTAGAATGATAGTTCTCGTTGCTGCATCACCCAAGCAGGGCTCCTAAGGGAGTGTACACTTCTGCTCTGGACACTTCGCAGTAGGGTTCACTCTTCTGCTCTACGCTTTGGAGTTTCCTTAGGTTCAAAATGCAAATTTGAAAATTCATATTTTCCTGGATCCCATTGATCAGACTTTTTGTGTGTATTTCTAGGCTTTTCTTTGCAATCTCATTCCTGCCTGCCCTTTTTCTTGGTTCGAGGCTCAGTTTTGATCAACTCCTTCACCTCTGACCCATAGCTCCAATTTCCAATGTGTAGTTTGAGACTCGTGGATTCTGGATTCCTGAAGTTTTCTTCGGTTTTGTTTCTGCAAGTGGATTTAGGCTTCAGGGAGAAACTAGTCTTAATTATCATTTCATTTTTCTATCCTCTGTTTATTTGATGCTTTTTTCTTCCATTAGTACATTAACTATCTCCTTGCTACTTATATTCACAGAGTCTAATTTTGATCTATTATTTTTCATTGCCAAAGAGAACCTCAGTAAATTAAAAAAAAAGAAGGGAGGGACAAAAGGAGGAAAAGGGGTAGGAAGAGAGAGAAAAAAAGAATATCAAGCCAATTGACTGGAATGTGAACCAGTTTACTCATAGGAGACGAAGCAAATCTATTCAACTTAGACATGAAGATCCAGTGCAGAATCTGTCTACTTTCTATTCTGGCTCTATATTCTTTTTTCTATTCTTTTCCTATTTGCTACCTTTAGAATGGTGATAAACTCACCAATCACAGTGGCCCTTTGTGGGGACAGAGCCCCAGAGAGCAGTTTCCAGGCCCTTGGCCTCACGTGGAAAGGTGCTGGCTCGGGTCATCAGCTGTGGCTAGTTGGCTGTCAGCTGTTACCAGTGAGCCGCTGGCCACTGATATAACTGCCGTGGCTACGCCTGCAAGCACGGATTGCGGATTGCAGAGAGGCGGATTGCAGTTAGCAAGGGATTGGTAGGTTGGTTGGCAGAGAAGCGGAGAGCGGATTGTGGATCGTGTGGCTCCTGCTTCCTGTGTCTCCAGCCCAGCCGCCATCGAGAATATAGTGGTATGACTCCCCTATCTGTGGCTCCGTGGGTGTTCATTTTTGGCCTCACCATGTCCTGCGTTCTTATGTGGGGAGCGGGACCAGAGACCCCACATGACACCCTCCATGACACCATTTAAAGGACCCTTAGTAGTTAAAGCTTGACTCATCATCTTTAAAAAAATAGAAGAAACAGAGAATTCACTTACAACATACCTGGTAAACTGCCTTTCTGCCCCTCCCCTACTCACCCATGTTCCCAAAGGGCATTTTTTTCCTATCCAGTAGGGGTGATTTAACATTTAAATCCCACGTTCATTTGAAGAGGTGAGGTGGCCCTTTGTATTTATTTATGAGAGACTCGTAATTAGAAATGATTTCTAGCTGTTCTATACTACTGTGGTCATATTAATTGTTCAAGTGAAATCTCTTTTGATTGGTTGTTGCCATGCAATATTAGTTAATATTTTCAAAATTGCCATAAAACAAGACAATTCAGAGAACACTTTAATTTTATTTCCCAAGGAACCACGGAGCCTAATTTGCCATTCCTGTGGTAAGCTTGCTTGGAACACATACAGAGAGAAAGCAGCCGGTATTTCCCAAAGAGCAGCCCCTTTAGCCCTGCAACAGGTGAAAAACCCATGATATCACAGGCTCAAGTGGTTAGGCTGGGAAGGAATTTTAAGTTTGACTCTGTGTACCAGCCCTTCTTTTTTTGCCTCATGTTTTAGCATGAAAATGAGCCTGAGACTTCTGTGTCTAAAGACGGACCAAACTCAGGACATCCATCAAAGAGCGAGGAAGAAAGAACAAAAGCAAAAGGATGTAAACAGCATTTTAAAGCACCATCAGCCAGGAGCATGCACGTCGTGGCACGAGTTAGTGCTTTGGGTTGAAAGAAGGAGGAGGTTGCATCGAACAATGTGGGTTGGGAAGAATACAGAGGAATATAATGCTTGATGGGTTTTGGAGGTATTTCAATAGGCAATAAATGAGTGGAGAGATGTGGAACATGAGGGTTTTCCAGAAAGAGGAGGTTTAATGGGCCATGGCTCATTGGTAGAAATGTGATTTCAATACATGGACCATTTGGTCTATGGTGGCCAGTTCATATAGGGGAGCGGAGGAAAACTGAAATGAGACTTTGTAGAAGAGGCTAAAAAGTAGTATATAGTCTTAAGGGCCAGGCTAAAAGGTTGAGACTTGATTTAGAAAGTCATAGAAAGCCACTGAAAGTTTTAGACGGAGAGTGAACCAATGTCTGTGCATTTTTTAGGTTGAAAGTTTTGATATGTCAGTTCTTCCTGGAAGTCATCATGAGCGTGTGCACAAACCTGAACATTTTCTCGGTAGCATCAAGTTCTCGGGGTGCAGAATCAGCATGTGAAGCCTGCCAAGGATCATAATAATTGGAGCAGCTTAGTTGGAGTTGTAGGGGCTGGTGTGGGGGCAGGGTGTTGGGACAATGACTGTTGGAAAAAGGTTCTTTGTGAAAGAAACACTGAATTTGGACCTCAAGGGAAGAACTATGTGTAGGACTAAGAAAGAAGAAGACAGGGGGTCAGCAAATGCAGGCGCTGAGACACGTTGCATTGGCTTCATTCACGGTGGGAGAAGCTGAGAGTTAGCCATAAGGGACAGTCTTGCAGGCAAAAGGTGACTGGAAAGTAGAATTGAGGAGAGGGTTCCAAATCCAATCCCTGTGGATTTAGAAGTCACACCCACAGAGGTACTTGTAAAGTGGGGAGCGTGGCTGAGTTCTCCAAAGGAGAAAGTGTAGGTATGGAAGATCAGAACATTGATAGGGGGCTACATATTTTTAGGGACTAAAAGGAACAAATTAAGTCGGTAGTCTTGAGATAGGAGATTTAGAATATTCTAGAGCCAGGAAAATGGGAAACAAAAAAGGGGAATGTTAAGATAGAGAGGGCAGGTCATCTATGAGGCTGGAGAGGAAGGGTGTTGGAGAGGTAACGCAGAAGTAAAAGGACTCACTTGACAAGAGCAGGAATTTGCTCAGGTGTCTTTATCCCCCAGAGGTTGCCATGAGGCCTGGCTCAGGGTGGGCATTCAGGCAGCCACTGTGTGTTACTCTGGGCACCATGGGCAATGGTGTTTGCCCAGGACTTCTAGATCACTGGCACTCTTCTTGGAGAAGGACTCAAAAGAGAGGGGTTGTGAGGTGGGCCCCTTCTTTCGCCTCTTTGTTCATGAATCTCCATTGTTTCTCATTTCCCCTCACCCCGAACAGCACACCCCTTGCACTTTTGGTTTCAGGGTTCTTACATGCTACAATCACTTTGCTTCGGTGGCTTTTCTTGACAGGCAGCATGGGGAAAGAGGTTTTAGTGTTTTGGCCTGGTGAAAACCGACCTTAATTTCTAGGTAGATTTTAAATTTTAAAAGGATTTCTTTGGTCTGTTTATCCCCTTGAGGACTTCTGTGTTTCTTCTCCTCCACCTTGTTATTCTGCAGAACAAGGACAAAAATGACACCAAAGCTCTCCAGTGCTCTTGCCTGAGGAAGCATTACTGGGCCCGCTGTTCAGAATCTTAGACAGAAATGTAGACATGGCACCGACACATGCCTGCCAAAGAAAACCAGAGTTTTCCTCACATGGGACTCAGGGTCAATGTGAGAAGGCAGCCAGCAGGTGAGGAAGCCTTGCCAACAAGGTTGATGGAGCCCCACTTCCACACTAAACCAAAGCCCTGGCTGCCCCAGAACAGCCTGTCCTCCTTCCCTTCCTTCCGCGGAGTATGGCCTGAGACACATTTGACCAGAACTGCAACATTTCAAACATAAACCAAGATCTGCCTGGAAATCTTAATTAAAAATGTTTCATTCCCAGGTGGCACGATTACATCCTGCCTAAAACTTCTGGCCCACATCCCACCACCCAGATGCTGAAAAGAAACTTTCCCCCACTTAACACCAAAACCTGCACTCAACATTACTTCAGGAGACAAAAAAAAAAAAAAAAAAGTACACTTACAGAGAGGGCAGCCAATATGTTCATTAAGGAAAAAGAGCGTGGCTTATTCATCTGTTTTTCAAACTTTTGATTGTTGGCATTACGATTACGACTAAAATTAATTGCTATGACTGAACAGGAATTGGAGGAGAGAATAAATGCTGGTGCTCTGAAATGATCTACCCAACTTTGTCATCTGTAACAACCCGTGATAACTCTCTTGTCTTGTAAAAAGGGTTTGTACATAACTTGTACATGGTTTCATTTTGTATTTTTCGCAGATTAAAAATTTATGTATTTGTGTTCTAAAACAGGTCTTTCTTGTGTCTCTGTAGCACCCACACGACCATGGGAGTGGTGGGGGATGAGTATAGCCAAGTTCCTTAGTTTTGGGCAGCCTGCTTTTGCTCTCTCTGGTGAAGGCAAAGTAAGGGACTGATACAACCACGCATGGGCTCGCCTTTCTAGCTTTGAGTACAAGTAGATTCCCACATCTCCAAGGACATTGTCAGGGGGTGCCAGCCCAAGGCTGCAATGGACAGTGGGGGGAAAGAAGAAGCACTGTCATTAGATGTGGTGCTTAAGAATCCCTACAGGGCCACACCACCGCCAGAAGGGCCACATGCTCCTGCAGGAGGCGCCAGCATGCAGGCCTCTATAGTTATGGGCAGCCTTCAGATAGGCCCTGGAAAAGTTAGAACGTTTCTCTCCTCAGCCACCTGCTGCCAAGCGACTTACCCTTTCTTGACAACTGAACACTGAAGCAATGTTCCTTTACTTTTCACTTAGCTTATCAAAACCTAGGACAACCTGCGAAGGTTGGGCTCATGCTGCCCCACACTCACCCTCAACAGGGTGATAGACGGACTTCACCTCAAGGCCGAAATAGACCTCTTAGTAATTAGTACTGCAATTTTAGGTCCATGATTTGGGGCCAGAATCCTATGAATTTGAACTCCTTCAGCGAAGCTGGACTCCCAAGATTAAGGCTGGTCTAGCCTGGAAGAAGGGAAGTAGTTGGAGAGTGGAAAAAAGCCATCCAAGTTATATATATCTAATGTACTGACGTTTACTGTGTTCTAGAAGTTCTCATTCATTCATCACATCAGCCAACTATTTACTGAATAGCTATTCCGTTTACACTCCTCTACCGGGAGCTGGAGTGAATAACATCATGATCCCAGTCTCCAGTCTGGGAAGGAATGGAACCAACAAATAAACAGGTACTTTTCATGTATTAAAAATGGATCTGTAGGGGTAAGTGCAGTATGCCATTGGGAACACGTAAGAGAGACATTAGCCATTTGAAGAACAATCTGCCAATTAATTCACTGATACTTTCAAAAGCAAAGCCTGTTCTACCTAAGCCAATACCAGCCCAAACTGGAACTTATTCACAGGGGTCAGCAAAAGCAGGTTTACCTGTCAGAATGTGCCAGAATTCTTGACAGTCTTTGCACTCCAGTCTCTCAACTTGCCTTCTCCAATATTTGCTAACAAATCTGAATGTTGTTGGGGAATGTGATTGCAGAGCATATGGTCCCCATTAGTTAGGCAAACTCCACTGCCAAATTCGGCTCCAAGGAAGAAGTCTGCATAAAGGATGAAGTATTAGGAAAAGATCGACAGTGACAGAGAACACAAATAAAAGAGATGAGACAGTGAATTACAGAATAACAGGCCCGGCATCCGCACCACAATGAATGTGGAACATATTTTTCTATTTGTTGAGAAAAACAATATATGTGAATTTGTGTTAAAATCTCCCTGTAGCAAAAATCAAAGTAGACCATTCACCAGAATCAATGTTAACTGCTTTGAGATGTCAGATGAGATAGATTCTGCCTGGGGGGAAAAAAAAAAACTAGGGGGGAACAGAATAGGCAGTGTACAAAAGAAATAAAGCATAAACAACATCAAAAATGTAAATATGGGCTTACCACTATTTTAAATGGTAATGGACAAGTCCTTTGAGAGAAGAAATAGAATCCCATGCTAACATTTCACATTCAGAGAGTCTGAAAACGGAGGCTAAAAATCAGAGATAAGAGGTATCTGGAAAGATACAAAGACCCTAAAAGAATGATTGGGCTGGATGGGAGCATGGGGCAGCATTGGGCAGAAGGCAGTTCCCTGTCCAGTCCAGCCTCTGAAAATTGTGGAGAAAGCAGGGCAATGCCTGTGCCCAGACCCACCCTTGCAGCTCGGCCTGCTCTATGCAAAGAGCTAATGTGGGGACCTGCACCCCCACTACCCACCTCATGCTCTTTGTTTTTCAATCTTTTATCATTATCTCAACTATAGCTAATTTGACAGATATTTTTAGAAAGCAATTTTCCTTAATCAGGTCTTTCCAAAAAGAACCAACTTTGTTTTTGTAGAATCACTGATCTCTTTCTTGTACTTCCATTTCTTCGGTTAACATACTATTTCATTAAATCACATGCTACAAGAATAAGTACAAAGGTGTGAACAAGCTTGGGACTGCTGCTATGCTCAGGTGGTGAAAGCACAAAAAGGCAGTTGGAGTAAAAACCAGCCTCAAGATGTAAACTGTCAGTGCAGCACGGAAAGCAGTGAGTATGTCCACAGGGGGATAGAGAGAGAGCATCAGCTCATCCAACTAATCTATACAGAATGCATGGTTAAGAGGGCTTCTAAATAAAATGATTGTAGATATTTATCAATGGGGGATGAGTTAAGTGAATTCATTCATCCATTCAATGGTGTACTAGGCACCCAGTAAAAAGGGCAAAGTAAATTTATGTATACAGGGGTTGGCAAACTATGTCTTGTAGGCCACATGTGGCCTGCGTTTGTAAGTAAAGTTTTATTGGAACACGCCTATGCCTATTCATTATGTATCATCTATAGATGATTTCCTGCTGTAACAGCCCAGATGAGTAATTGCAACTGAGACTATATGGCAGGTAAAGCCTAAAATACTATCTTACCTTTTCTGGAAAAAGTTTGCTGACTCATGGCCTACAATGCATACAGGGAGAACATATAATGTATAATAGGATCCCTGTTCTCTTAAATGATTAAGCATATTTATTAAAATTTGGAAGGAAATAAGATCAAGCCATAAACAGTGATTGCCAAAGTGGGGCAGGAGGCAGAGGGGAAAAATTAAGAGATCTATGAGGGGCTTTTGCTTTTCACTTTATATATTTCTATTTTAAAAGTTAATGTATTGTCACAGACAATAGTTAAGTGGTTCCCAGAGGGTAAGGGGGGTGGGGGGAGGGAGATGAGGGCAAGGGGGATCAAATATATGGTGATGGAAGGAGAACTGACTCTGGGTGGTGAACACACAATGGGATTTATAGATAATGTAATACAGAATAGTACACCTAAAATCTATGTAATTTTACTAACAATTGTCACCCCAATAAATAAATAGGAAAGGAAAAAAAGTTAATGTAGATTAAATTATAATCAGGAGAAGTGACTAATATACTTCTTTTTTAGGAAAAATAAATAAATAAGTACCTAAGGCTGCAAAGGATGTAGGTAGCTTTATCAGAATAGGAATGAAGTTCTGCTCGCTGCACAGACTATTCCAAGGCTCTGCATCTCATAGTTCCCTGTTTCCAAGTGTCCTGCATACAGCAGGCCAACGTGAGACACAGTGACATTTTCTCTATGTTTCTGAGTTTGTCACAATTGTTGAGCTGTGGACCTGCCAGGCTAGCAAACATGTGTCTTATTCCACCACAGACTGTTCTTCCTATAAGTGAATAGCCAGCACCAACACAGCACCCTCTACACACCTGCAGGATGAGACTGCAAGACTCAGCTGCCTAACTCCTAGTGCCAGGGCTGTACTTTTCCACAGGCCTCCACTTGGCAACACCTATCTGGATCGTGGCCTTATTCCACTTGCAGTCTTTTATTTTTTTTCAAATTAAAAAAATGTTTTTATTGGATAACTGTGTTTTTTCCAGGACCCATCAGCTCCAATCAAGTCATTGTCCTTCAGTCTAGTTGTAGAGGGTACAGCTCAGCTCCAAGTCCAGTCGCCATTTTCAATCTAGTTGCAGGGGGCACAGCCACCATTCCTTGTGGGAATCGAACCGGCAACCTTGTTGTTAAGAGCACATGCTCTAACCAACTGAGTCATCCGGCTGCCCCACCAGCAGCTAAGCAGAAGCTCAGCTCAAGTTGTTGTCTTCAATCTAGTTATGGAAGGCGCAGCTCACTGGCCTGTGTGGGAATTGAACTGGCAACCTTGTTGTTCAGAGCATGCACTCTAACCAACTGAGCTAACCGACCGCCCTAGAGTCCTTTTGTTTATCAAGGCATCTTGTAAGAAAGAATATGCCTTTCAGGGATAGTTATCCATTCATTAATTAAAACAAAAGTGAATTAATTATGATGGATCATGAAAACTAGTCACACACATTTAAAATACATAAACTAAGTAAACAATGACGATAAGTCTCTATCTTATTCTGTCTTAGTCACCCAACTGTCCTTCTTATAGATAATCATGGTTAATAGTTTCTTCTTTACCCTTCCAGAAATATTTTATACATATTCACACAAAAGCCAAGCATAGAATGCTATACACTCCCTATACACTCTATATGGCTTTTTAGAAACAATATAGTGTTCAGATTATTTTTATCCATCCATCATTCTTGCTAAGGGCTACACAGTATTCCGTATAAAATGTAATTTATTTGCCTTTCTCCTACTTATGGTCGTTCAGGTTGTTTTCAGTCTTCTTCTATTTCATCCACAGCTTTAGTGACCATCCTGTGCATATATCTTTGTGCACAGATGTGAGTATAACAGTAGGGTAAATTCCCAGGACTGGAATATCTCTGTCATTTAAAAAAACATTTTAATTATATTTGATATTGCCAAATTATTCCCCCAAGAGGGTGTCTAAAATCATAATTGAACCATGTATCACTGGTTTTCCCTACCTTTTTTAGCGTGGAATGTTATATTAACCAGGATGCTTTTTATTGCCAGACTCTGATAGTTTTCCAAGAAAGAGTTCAATGTAGTCAGAGTTGGCTACTTGTGGAAAAAGTGCTTCCAGCATTGGGAGAGTTGGGTGAGGCGAGGTCCCAGGGAGTCAGCAGGGTGGATTGGGAGAAGCTCACCAAGCCAATCAGAATCAGATTTGGCCTTTGGGGGTGGAGTCAACACAGAAAAGATGGTGTCTGCCTGCTGGCTGCATGGGAGAAGGGGCCCATGCAAAGAAAATGGTGACTGTCCTCCAGCTTTTGTCTGAAGCCACACACCTCAGTCTGCCCCCTGTATGTATCTGACGCTACCTGAGTCACCATCCTTCTGCTGCAGTTCAGGGTGAGTGCCTGCGAGTGAGTGAATCTGTGCATGGGCCCTTTAAGAGAATGTTTGGGTTTCCTGTAGCCTTCCATCCCACACGTATGGTCAGAATCCCCACTGTTTTTCACAGCCAGATGTTGTGGGGCTCCTCTTCCTGGTGCCAATGCTCCAGGCTAGGGAGGACAGTGTGGGGCTGGGGTCCCTCGCTCCTCTAGGGGGGACATCTGTGGCTGAGATATCTCCTAATTCTCAAATGCCACACAGAAGTTTGGCACCAGTCTGTTTCACATCTCTGTCCCTCCTACCAGTCTTGACATGTCTTCTTCTTTATATTATTAGTTATAAAACTTCTGTTCATCCAGACTTCAGATGTTTCTCCAAGTTGATTGTTCTATCATTTAGTTGTAACTTTAATGTGTTTACGGAAAGAAGCAAGCACAATGTTTATCTGCTCTGCCATCTTAGAAAACATTTTGATCGTTGCCATATGCAAGGGGGTTTGGGGATGGAGGTGAAAAAAGGGGAAGGGATGAAGAAGTACAAATTTGTTGTTATAAAGTAATCATTGGGATGTAAGGTATAGCATAAGGAATATAGACAATAACGTTGTAATAACTATGTAGTGGTGTCAGAAGGGTCCTAGGATTATCAGGGTGATAGATGGGAGGCGGGTTGGGAGGCAGTTGAAAAGGTGAAGGGATTAAGAAGTACAAATTGGTAGTTACAAAATGGTCATGGGGATGTAAAGCACAGCATAGGGAATATAATCAATGATATGGTAATAGCTATCTGTAGTGCAAGGTGGGTATTAGACTAGTGTGGGGACAAAGCCCCAAAAAGCAGTTTCCAGGCTCTCGGCCTCACATAGAAAGGTGCTGGCTCAGGTAGTAAATGGCCATCAACTATGATCGGATGGCCATCAACTGTGGCTAGTTGGCCGTCAGCTGTAACCCGTGAGCCATTGGCCACTAATATAACTGCTGTGGCTACGCTGGCAGAAAGATGGGGGCTAGCAAGAAGATGGTGGCTGGGCTAGCAAGAGCGGATTGCAGAGAGGCGGATGCCGGCGGTGAGAATATAGTGGTATGACTCCCCTACCTATGGCTCCATGGGTGTTCCTTTTTGGCCTCACCATGTCCTGCGTTCTTATGTGGGGAGCGGGAGCGGAGACCCCGCAGGCCGCCCCGCACGACAAATGGCGCAGCGAGCAGGGTCCCCCGCATGACAACTAGTCAGAGGGATCACTTCTTAAATTACATGAATGTCTAACCACTATGCTGTCCCCCTGAAATTAATATAAAATAATATTGAATGTCAAAAAAGTAGTTATGAGAAATTTTAATAAACTGCCTGTGTTTTGCCCTGGCCCACTCATCATATCTTCCAATAATGCAATGTTAACTGCTATTAACGTTTTCTTTGCTTCATAAAGTCTAGCCAGTGACTGACTACCCAAACTCTCTCTTGCTTGCTACTAGTTAAGGGAGCAATTAACACATGCTTGAACTGACCAAATAAATGAAAGTTGAGCTAAAGCTAAATAATGAGTAGAGGTTGTTTTTTCAAAAAGGAATTTGTGGGGAAAAGATATAGAAAGAGAATTCAATGCATAGAAAAACAGCTTATGCCAAGGCCCCGAGGTAGGAAGAATATGGCAGAGAACAGGAAAAACGATGTTGGAGAGTTGGGCAGAGACCAGTTAGACTTATTAGGGCTAACAGACCATGTTAACGATTTTGATTTTTAACTAAAGAAGAATTTTTAACTAAAGAGGAAGACGTTAAATACTTTAAGCAGGGAATAATGTGGTCAAGTCTGTACTTTTTAATCACTCTGTATAAAAGAGTTTATAAAAGGTATTGAAACTGGGAGTAGTATGAAGAGAGAGATCAAAAGGTTGTTATAATGGGCCAGGTGAAAAGAGTTGTGGCCCAGAGTCAAGGTCGTGAAGAGGGAAAAAATTGGGTAGAGTTGAGAGCTATTTGGCGGCTATCATAGTTGATTATTCATTGGATGTGATTAGGGTGAGGTTGACTCCCAGGTGACATGAGAAACTGGGTGATGATGATGTCATTCACTGAAGGATAGTGTGTGTGTGTGTGTTTGTGCGCGTGTGTGTATATAAATATATATATCCTTGTCTTGCCTCATTATCACAACTCCAGCTGCTGCTGATTTAAGCACCGTGAATTCTGGAAGCCATGATTGAACCAGTGATATAGTTTTAACAGTTAAAGCGCATAGAGTTGATAAGTGAATGCTTAGTGGGCTCCTGACAATACACCAAGCTGGCAGCAGGATCCTACAGTTGATGTACACAGTAACTCTGTTGAGGTTATAAATAAATCTTCTTTTATTTAAGTGAAAAGAGGAAATTCTCTTAAATAAAAAAAAGTATAGCAACAGTAAAAAGATAGCTCATATATTAAGGGAAGGTTTTTGAAATAAATATAATCAACAGAGAAAAGGTATATGGAATGTATAAAGAACGTCTCCAAATCAATAAGAAAGACTACATTCCAAAGAAAGAAAATGAACAATAGATATAAATTTAAAATTTATGCAAGTAGAAGCCTAAATGGTCAAAATATTCATACTCTGTTTCCCCGAAAATAAGACCTAGCTGGACAATCAGCTCTCATGCATTTTTTTGGAGCAAAAATTAATATAAGACCCAGTCTTATTTTACTATAATATAAGACCAGGTCTATAATATAATATAATATAATATAATATAATATAATATAATATAATATAATATGAATAATATAAATAATATAAATAATATAATATAATATAATATAATATGTAATATAAGACTGGGTCTTACATTAATTTTTGCTCCAAAATACACATTAGTGCTGATTATCTGGCTAGGTCTTATTTTCAGGGAAACACAGTACAAATATTCAACTCTAGTAAAAATTATCATGGTAATGCAAATTAAAACCACAGTGGGGTTTTATACATTTATACCATGATTCATTCATCATCTCTAGTATATTTGAAGATTTGCATAACCTACAACAAATGATTTTTTTCATATATGTACAAATATATACAGAAGTACCTTCAGAGCAGCACATTTTTGCATGTGAAAAAAATTGGAAGCAATCTAGATGTCCATCAACAGAAAAATAGGCAGATTGTAGTATATTCATCAAATGTATTTCAACAGAGCAGTAAAAGTTAATGAACTAACACTACATAAATCAACTTAGATGACTCACACAGACACAATCCTGAGGTAAAAAAACAAAATAAAAAATGAAAACAGCAAACTTTAGAAGAACCCATATATATCAAGTTTTAAACATAGTTAACAATGCTCTACCCACATACATGAGAATGATTGCAGCTATTGTAAAATTATAGTAATATGCAAAAGAATGACAGGTCTCGAATTCTGCATAGTCAGCAACTGTTAGGAGGGAAGAAACATGTTTTGAGAAAGGTATAAAATGGGCTTCAAATGTGTTGGTATACGGTTCACTGTCCTGTTTGGTTTTACAATGTTACACAGTGTTTCTTTTAAAATTTTTTGCAGCATTTTTATATCTGAAGTTTCGCAAATTTAAATAGCCAAGATGTATGAAGGAACTAAACAAAGGTTATGAGCATGGTGGGGCATGAGCACAAAAAAGGGAGCATAGACCCAGCTGAGGCAGTCACAGGAATCTCCACAGTAAGGGGTATTTGTGCTGTGTTGTGAAGGATAAAAAGGAATTGAATGTTTTCTTTTCTATTTTTAATTGAAGTTTATTGGGGTGACAATTGTTAATAAAGTTACATAGGTTTCAGGTGTACAATTCTGTAATACATCATCTATATATCACATTGTGTGTTCACCACCCAGAGTCAGTTCTCCTCTAACACCATATATTTGATCCCTTTTACCCTCATCTACGACAGAAAGAATGTTCAAAGTAACATGTGTCATTTTTTGGTTGGTCCCGCAGGCCAAATAGAGGCCGCTGACTGTTCTTTTTTCTGTTCTTTTCTTTCTTTCTTTCTTTCTTTCTTTCTTTCTTTCTTTCTTTCTTTCTTTCTTTCTTTCTTTCTTTCTTTCTTTCTTTCTTTCTTTCTTTCTTTCTTTCTCTTTTCTTTTCTTCTTTTTTTCTTCTTTTTTTGTAGTCAGGGAGCTGAAAATGGTTTTTATATTTTTTAATGGTTACATTTTAAATGATGATACACATAATATTCTCAGTTTTGCATCTTGGTCCACAAAGCCTAAAATATTTACTATCTGGCACTTTAAGAAAAAGTTTGCTGATAGCTGGAATTTTACATATTTGTTTCCTAGTAATACTATGTGCGTCTCCCTGATCTTGCAACAGAAACAAAACACACTTTAAGTGATCAAACGTATGGCCTCGAAGGAGTAAATGCAGTTTGAGTCAGTTGCAAAAGGCCAAAAATATAATTAAAATTAACTTAAGCAAAAGCCACGGATTATTTGTTTATGAGTCAGAAAGCCCAGAGAGATGGCTTAAAGTGCAACATGATTCGGGCACTCAGATGACATCATAAGAATTTTGTCTCTGTGACCCAAACCTGCTTTCCTCTGTGTTGGCTTCATTCTCAGTCAAGCCCTCTCTTTGTGATGGAAATAACAGCCAAGAGCAGTCAGGCTTATCACTAATCAGCTGTGCAAACTGCCATTCATGATTGTTTCAGGAAAAGTCTGAGGGTATATATTCCATATATATATATATATATATATATATATATATGGATCCCTGAGAATATATATTCCTTATCCTGGGTGTCCACTCCTGGATGTGGGGATGGGTATAATACCTGCTTGGAAAACATGTCCCAAAAGTGAAGTGTAGGAGGTAGTTTTCTTAGAGGAAAAGTGGAAGAATGGATTTAGATGTCCCCTAAACAATTGATGGCAGACACTGCTTTTATTTACCCAACAGCTATTTCACCTTTACTCCCACCCCTGACTTAAATCCCAAGGCTGATGGTACACTGACTCTCACCCAATCTTTGGGTGTAATGCATGTTTCTATCCTTCCTATTTAGTCTGCTAACTCTGGGGGGTACCAGATGTTGGGATCACCTCTATTTGGGTTCCAGTATGTAGCTTTGAATTCACATTTGCCATCTCCTTGTAACCCATTGACTATTTTTCTTTGGTTTCTCAATAATTCTTTTGAAAATCCAACTCCTTAGATACTTCCTTTTCTGTCCATATTAGAAAGTAGTGGGGATTATGGCACATGCATAAAACCAATAATTCACTGACATTTGGAACACTTACCATAAAAAATAAACCTTTGCCTTACCACATTTTCAACATAGGATGAATTTAGGATGATAATCTACTTCTTTAGCTCATTTTACCAAAGTCCAATTTCCAACTAGGAGTCAGAATGGGAAAAGGAAAGAAGGAGGTGAGAGGGTAACAATATTCTGCCACGTTTATAGCGAAAACCGGGTTAAAAACATGTTTCCTCAACTCTAGATAACAGAGCAGTGTGCAGCCTCCGTCATTATCGTCAATGTGCCACCTGATTAAACCACAGTCTTTAAGTCAGGCCCGGAAATCAGGCACGAAAGTTGACCTAAATAATAAGTTTTATGAGGGAAAAAAAATAAACATATGCAGACATGGACTGCCCAGACAAGTATCTCTGACATCAAATTTGGAGACAGAGATGTAAGAGTTTCAGAAAACTTTTTCCTTGGGACTGAGCCAGCAACAATCTTCCCAGGCCCTGCGCAGCGCCCCCAAACCTCACCTCATACCCCCGTGTCTTGAGTGTCTCTCGGTTGCATAAGCCCATTTACATGTAGGCCCTTACTTCATCACTGGCGTTGGAATTTCCTCCTCATCAATGGGCACATCCAGTCCCGCCTATGTACAATTTTCTAATCGGAAGTTAGTTGTCCTAGTCCGGGCTGTAGTGGCCCCACACAGTGGGGCTTGTGTGATTGGAAGTCACTATTCAAGCAATCAGGGTCCCAGTGTTAGCCACTGGAGACACCCATCCTCCCAGAACAAGCACTGAGGGACAAACTCAGTGCAAACCTCAGAAAACCCAATTCCGCCCCCTCTAAGTCATCACTATGTACACACACACACACACCACCCCATACACACACAATACTGATGCCAGGCTACTTCCTTCCCACAGCATAGCACAGCCAGAAAGGCAGCCGGATCATCCCTGTAGCCCAGCTGCCTGGGTTTGACTCCTGCTCTGCTGACCATGAGCTGTGTGGCTGCTGTTTCACCTCAGTTCCTCAGTTTGTCTGTTTGAAAAAAGCTGGGGAAGCTAATAATCGCACCCACAATCAGAATTATGAAGATTGAGTGACTTAATGTTGGTAGCTGTCCATAAGACAACGCCATGTACTTAGCATTGTATATGATGACCAAAATAACAGCCCATCGAATGCTGTCTCCTTTAGACATAGCCGTTCAGTTTCTAAGATGTCACACCTGCATCTCCAAAGCCAGAAAGGAAAACTTTCCAGGATAACGACAGGCTGATGAGAAATTGAGAAAAAAGGAAACCTGGAAAAGACCAATGACAAAGGCCGCTATATAGCTCACCCAGGAACAGCCTTGAACCTGTGGTAACTCCCACAAAACCAGTATTGAAAACCCCAAGCAGGAGTAAGGACTCACAGAAATGGAGACAGAACCACAGAGGAGGAGTCTCCAGCCGGAAAATTAACAAGCTTCTGTCTGTTTAAAAAGAAAGAAAGAAAGAAGGCAGGCAGGCAGGCAGGCAGACGTCCCTAACTGTAGTGAGTGAGTTGCTTCTTGGAGGAAGGTGGCTGACTTTTCATCAGATGTGTCACTCGGTGAAGTAATTGCTGGCAATATGGTGCAATAGCAGTGTGCTCGGAGTACTATTTATCCCTGTCTGTTCTATCCTTCAGCTTCAAAGTACCTACTGCCTCACAGAACACATCAAAATGACACCTCTCTTGTTAATGATAGTGGTCTAATGCAACACACAGAAGTCAAGTGATTTCTCTAGGGAGGCAAAAGAAAAAAATCTCAGGGTAGCCGATTGGCTCGATTGGTTAGAGCGCAGTGCTCATAACACCAAGGTCACTGGTTCGATTCCCACATGGGCCAGTGAGCTGTGCCCTCCACAACTAGATTGAAAACAAGGACTTAGAGCAGATGGGTACTAGAAAAGCACACTGTTCCCCAATATTCCCCAATTAAAAAAAAATCTCTCATGGAGAAGCCAGGCTTGTGTGTGGGCACATCCTGATGCCCCACTTTAATTCACAGGTGGGGAGCTGCAACTGGATAAAGATTTATTCACCTTCAAGAGACACTAGAATTTGAGGAAGGTGAGGGGATATGAGATACAGAAGAATAAAGGCAATAAAGAGATTATAGAGATTATTTTTCTAGTTTTCTGAGTAATCTGTCCCCATATTGCTGGTGACCAGACCTCCTTATGATATCAAAAACAAAAACAAAAAAACAAACAAACAGACTCAAGTGTGAATAAGAGGACAAAGGCTTCTATTGTCTTTTACCTCCATTTCTCTTTAATAGCCTACTTGTTCCACCTCTCTTTCATCTGACCATTTCCTTACACTTCCCCCATCAATCACTGCAATCAAGTGACATTTAGACATCATGGCATCCTTACATCCCTTAAATTGGGAAAAGTCTCCCCATCGATTCTCTCCATCCTGGGATCATTTTCACCTTACCTGTGTGGTGAATGTGGCTAAATCAAATCAACCATATTCTCGTAGACTCCTCAGTTTCCTATTCTTGATTTTTGGCTCATGTATTCTACAAATTTCATGTGTCCTAGATCAACACACCCTTCCCTTCTCTTGGACTCTATTTTTCAAGCTGGCCACCAAGAGCTCACATTGAGAATAACCATGATGATAGTCTACTTTACGTATTTATTTTTTCCAACCTAACCTGGGCCTTTATTTCTCCATAATCCATTTCCTCATCTCTGGTCCTTTGTTTTTTATATTTCTATAGCCCTTCATGACGTTCAATGTGCATAATAGCTAATTGAGGGGTTTATTAAAACACGTATTTCAAGAGTTCCTGATTTAATAGATCTGGGGTGGAACCTAAGAACATGTAGTTCTAACAAGCTTACAGGTGATATTAATGATATTGGTCCATGGGTCGCACTTTCAGTAGAACTAATACACAGTTACTGGCATAATTTTTTATTATATAAATGCTTTAAAATAACTTAATTCTTTTCTCCACTTTAGCAGACTTCTTCTATTTGACCACAAATTACAAATTCGTTTAACGTTCTTTCCCCACTCCCTACTTACATTTTTACCCAACTCTTTCTCTACCCCTCCTGTGTGAAAGGAAGACGTAGGTAGTGACTTCGCTGCTAGCTTATGGAAGTAGGTGGGACAATGGGAGGTTTACAGATGAAGACCCAGGTCCGGTCTTCAACTGACTTCCTCCATCATCTGCCCTCAGCGCTGGGGAAATAAAAGTAGGAATTCGGTTAGGAACCTTCTCTTAGTCAGCCCTCAAAGTGTGACACAGCTGACCATTTTTCTCTTGACTCTAAAAAATGGGAATGTGCAATACAGATGTAATAGTAGCAAGAGCAAGGATTCTGGAGCCAGGAACAACTCACTTTATACATGAGCTCTATCACTGTCTACCTGCATGGCCTTTGGAAATTACTTTAATCTCTTCTCTTAAGAGCAGTTTTACTGATTATTGCAGGTATGGATCTTTGACCACAAATTTAGCAGTGCAAGAAACAAAACTTCCTTCTTTCTCTAATGTTTAAAGCCCTCATTCAGCCAGGGGGGAAATAATCTCAATTATTTCAAGGGCTTTCTTTTTCTTTCCCCAAGGCTCTTTCTTGTTCTTAGGGACTCATACAGTTCTAAGATTTGGGGTGGGGATTTCTGAGCCTGGCTTAGTCAGGATCTGTGCACACTGACATCTGCTGAGACGCCCATTCCCATATGGTCTTTTGTTGTCAGTCCATGCAGGTTGTCCCTGAGTCATACCTCATTCCTGAATCCAGGGCCTCATCGGGCTCACGTCTATCTGAACTAGTTTCATGCCCTTCATGGGTGTACAAGAGCCAATCTGCTGCTCCCTGGCTTTATCGGCTGTGAGAAACTGGGAGGGGCTTAAGGCTTTATCGGGCTGTGAGAAACTGGGAGGGGCTTAAGACCCTTCCTCACTTCCATGCCACTCTCAGCTTGATCCCTCTACTGCTCTTGCATCTTGCTGAGACTCGAGGAGCTCTGTGAGGCTGCCTGTGGCCCATCACCCTGGACACACCAGGGTCCCATTGCTATCTGAGGCCTTCGTTCTTCCCAGGGCTGTGCCTGAGAATCAGAGATACAACTCTCTTGACTTTCAAATTCCCTAAAGTTACCCTGTTTCCCTGAAAATCAGACCTAGCCGGACCATCAGCTCTAACATGTCTTTTGGAGCAAAAATTAGTATTAGACCCGGTATTATATTATATTATGTTATGTTATATCATGTCATGTCATATCATATTAATTATAAGACCCTGTCTTATAGTAAAATAAATATTTAAATATTTATTATAAATAGAAATAAATATAGTAAAATATTAATATCATCACATTAATATTAATATCAATTTTTAATTGATATCAATATATCATTAATTATTAATATATAATCAATTATTAACCAATATAATTAATAATTAATATTGTCATCATATTATATCATATTGTTATATCATATTATTATCATATCATATATTATATCATTGTAATATTAATTATAATATTAATTACAATATTAATATCATACCATATCATATTAATTATAAGACCCTGTCTTATAGTAAAATAAATATATTAATATTCATTATAAATATAAATAAATATAGTAAAATATTAATTTTTGCTCCAAAAGATGCATGAGAGCTGATTGTCCGGCTAGGTCTTATTTTCGGGGAAACACGGTATTTATTTTTGAAAATAAAAATCCTAGACTATAGAATCAAAAGGCTTTTTCTTCTCCTTTCTTTAGTAACATTAATTCTATGAATCTATGAGTGAATGGGTGCTACATGGGAAAAGGCTAATGGGTACAAAGAAATTACAGGAAGAATGTCAGTTAATATTTCAAAACATCTCAACCACATGTAGAAAGTAGGATAAGATTATCTTTATGCTTACTAGGAGAATCCAATGCCATCACACAGGTTAAGTTCATTGCAGTACCTAGTTCCCCTCTCTTAGTTTCTTCTACCTTTCTGACCGTTCATAGTTTCCTCAATGGCTTTCTTCCCTATCTTTTTTAAAAAATCTAACAGTTCCTTACTTGGTTGTATTCATCTTTCAAAATTTCCTCCTTTTTATAATCCTCCTGAGCACCCTCAGACACCCCACACTCATCTTGTACAGAACTGCACCTGGTGTTATCTCTCAAAATTTCTCCTTGTTCTTGGATTTCCTCTGGCCATCCATTGACAATATTCTATTTCCAATACTTAGAGGGCATTATGTCACCCCCCTCCCAAGGGTAAATATTGACAAGGGTGTTTCATTCCCTACAAGTAATGGTATTTAGAGGCCTTGGCTAGCTAGTCACAATCCTCACGTCTATCTTCCATCCTCAGTGTTTTTCCTTCTCCTCTGTCCTTCACCCAAATCCCAAATCAGTGCTCAGCAGGGGTGTTATAAAAATAAACGGGTGGCAAACTGTGATGTGACACAAGGAGTTTCTCATTACAAAAAATTAGAAGTTTGGAAATATATAATATGTGTTATAACTTATATTATATATAAATTATTAATATAAGATTATAATATAAAATTGCTTTTAAAAGACCTCAATTCTGTGCTTTCTCCACGTCAGCAGACCCCTTCTACTTGGCAACAACAACAAAAATTACTATAAAATACAAATTCTTTTAACTTTCTTATAAGTAACTTGTATATGTATAACAGTATATATCATATAATATACCGTGTTTCCCCGAAAATAAGACCTAGCCGGATCATCAGCTCTCATGTGTCTTTTGGAGCAAAAATTAATATAAGACCCATTATTTATATTATATTATATTATATTATATTATATTATATTATATTATATTATATTATACCCAGTCTTATATTATAGTAAAATAAGACTAGATCTTATATTAATTTTTGCTCCAAAAGACTCATTAGAGCTGATGGTCTGGCTAGGTCTTATTTTCAGGGAAACAGGGTATGTAATATATAGTATATATATGCACCACATATATACAGAGGGTGCCAAAAATTGTATACACATTTAAATAAAGGAAAACTGTATTAAAATTGTAATACTCACTTTACTAACAATTGTCATCCCAATAAACTTTAATTTTAAAAAATTGTAATACTCAATATATACTGGTAACAAAAGATGAATACAAGTCACGTTTGACTTCTGCAATTACAAGAGGTGCTCAAAGTGGTTCCCATCAGTGTCCAGACACTTCTGATTACAGTGAACTACTGCTTGAGCAACATTGACTAAAGTGTCCACTTGTATATATTTTTTGGCACCTTGGTATATGAGGTTGGACAATTAAGTTTGCAAACTCATCCTAGAAAAAGTGCTACATACCTCATTGCTGAATATCACTATGTTCATCTTTGAAGTACTCCCCTTGGGAAGCTATGCACTAATGGCAGAGCCTAGTCCACCCTTCAAAGCAATTTTGGAACTTTTTTTTTCTGGAATGGCCGTCAGAGCTATTCTCATATTATGCTTAATGTCCTGAATGTCATCAAAGTGTCTTCCTTTCAATATTTCCTGTATGTTTGGATAAAGAAAGAAGTCATTGGGGGCCAGATCAGGTGAATAGGGAGGGTGTTCCAATACAGTTATTTGTTTACTGGCTAAAAACTCCCTCGTAGACAGTGCTGTGTGAGCTGGTGCATTGTCATGATGCAAGAGCCATGAATTGTTGGCGAAAAGTTTAGGTCGTCTAACTTTTCATGCAGCCTTTTCAGCACTTCCACATAGTAGACTTGGTTAACTGTTTGTCCAGTTGGTACAAATTCCTAAGAATAATCCCTCTGATATCAAAAAAGTGTTAGAAACATTGTTGCAACAAGTTTGTGAGTTCTGATATTAGAATTACATTCATAAAAAAAAAAAAAAAGATGGAAACAGAAAAGGCTAAACATCAATACTCTATCCACATCATCATGCTATTTATTGTGTAGATTCTCAACAAACAGTTCCTGAGGAAATGAATGCTCCTGGAGGCTTTGTGGCTGTTCTCCTCTGCCCCTCTCTGGGAAGCTTTGGATGGGTGAAGAGCACATGATGTCATGTCCTGAGGCACGTTGCTGCTGGCAATGCCCCTTTCCCACCCAAACCACTTGGTTTTCCACCTGGCACAATCACACTCATTTTTCCAGCTCAGCTTAAATATCAGCTCCTCTGTTAAGCCTTTCTTGACCGTGTAGATCATGTCTCTCTTCCCAAAGAAATTAATCATTTGCTTCTTTGTTTTTCCACACCATCACTTGGTGAATGCAGTTCTAAGTGCATCAGCCCTATGGACTCCTTATTTGGTGTGGGTTATATACCTTATTCTCCCATCACAAAGTGAGCACCTTGAAAAGCCTATTTTCTTCTTTTGATTCAGACACTGTAAACTTTTATTGGTTTAGTTGGATGGAGAACTTGAAAGCAGAAGATTAAGAACTGTTAACTCATGAGGAACAAGTATGCCTGGGTTTTATTTTTAATCAAAAACCTAATGGTTTGCCTTTCCAGGATGTTAGAATCATCTTAATCTCATAATATTTTCTTCTTCCTGTTAGATCATCATGTCCCAGACATAGGAATAATCCAGGTCCTTGTTCCTTAGGAGTTCTTCAGGGGATAGCAGAGTACAAATCCATGGTTTTTTTGCCTCCCAAACTTCTAACACTCCAGTGAACAAATATGCATTTAAAGACTTTCTGTCCAAACCAAAACAGTGATGGAGAACAAGTAGCAGGAGTGTGGGAGATGTATGGTGGAAGGTCTAGGGAATCTTGTCTTCCTGACACACAGAGCTTGAGGGCACAGTGGCATGCCCACTCTGCAACGCTTCCCGAGCCTACCCATTTGCTTACAGTATGTTTTAGTTTTTGAGACACGACACTGTTCCCTCTCCAAATGAATGCCTGAAATATATGGTACAATTTTTTGAAAGTAAACACATTTCCCCACCTTTTTGCATAAGGTTTATGTAAAGACAAATTCTTCTCGCTGGCAAATTTCCTACTTCTAGGTAGTGTTCATTCTTTTGCTTCTCTGTAAACCTATGGTTTCCATTTATGTTCTTCAAGGGGGAAAAAAAAGGTACTCCAGAAAATTTGAAAACCAATTTCTCAAGTTACTTGCACTAGAAGATTCAACTGAAAAATTGTCCTAGCCTCCCTGTGGTATCCTAGCCCCCCCCAAAAAACACTATCCACAGTCCAGCTGGTCTCAGCCCTCAAATGTGGAAACTAATTATTGAAGCCACATCCTCCTTGATTTAAGATCTTCTAAGGCACAGCTAGAAGCTTGGCCATCCCTTTGCACCTGCCATAGTGTCAATCAGTTGGAGGAAAAAATATGTTTATGTCAATCAAGAAATCCTTGGGGATGTTGTAACCTGTTATGATGCATTACCCTTTGACCACTGTGACGTAAAGTCTCCAGCATTAAAGAGCATGTGCCAGAAATAATTAGAAGCTCATCCTAATTGTATTCACATATAAATGAAGCCTTTAGCACCGGAGTGTTTATACTGTCTGGGCAAGAAAGCTGAGGAGTCCATCTTCCCTGGTGCCTGCTCACAATTGCTATTAATCAAATGTAGTGGGTTGAGGGCCAAAGTGATTGCCCTAACACTGCAAATATTAAACACCAATGTGATTACTATTATCCTGTATTAATATCCTGCACAAGTGTTAACAAGGCCAGTGCAGCAAACTGACTAATGCTCGATGACCCTAACATCCTATGGTGAAAGAGACGGATTTTCCAGGAAACAGCCATTGTGGAAAATAGCAATATATAGGGCTGAGGCTGGCCTTACACATTTTAGTGGTTACAAAAATGTCTCCCCCCACCCCTTCTGAGTTACAGCTCACTAAGGTATGACACTGAATCACCTTATCTCTCCCAGTAACTGCTCTGTTGTGCCTGGCTCAGGGGCATTCATCTGAATGACACCAACCTCAGAATTGGAATTTGGGCTCTAAATCTTGAGCGTGTGATAGTTTTCTTTATGGGCTAGATTTCAGAGAGCCCCCGAACAAGAGAGAAACTCACCAACACACACCTGGCTTGCACTTGTTCACAACTCATCTTGGCCATTGTAACACCCTGTCCTTAGGATGACCTTACAGAAGAGGAGAGCCAACGGGAATAGCTACAAAAATGAGAATGACTGAAGAGTAAATAAAACAATAGGAAGGCAGGCAGGGGTCATGGTGCCCAGACTGAACCAGAATAAAACAAATTCATTATACTGTAAATTGCTCACGCTCTATGGGAGTCTATTACGAGGAGTTGGTGAGAACTGAAAAAGGGGGGCGGTGGATTCCTACTATATTCAGAGCCCATCGATCACTCCAAAATCCCCAGAGCCAGAGAAATCTAATTCCTGATGGATTGTTCACTGTTGTACAGGGTGAGTGGAGAGTAGGTAAATGAAACCCCCAGATAGCCCTATCCATGGTGTGAAGTACATTACAGGTCTTTCTTCTGCAATTGGGCTGTGAACACTTGAGGATAATTTGCCTTCCTGAAGGCCCCAAAGCAGGGCCCTCTCGATGTCTAGTGCTCAGTATATTTCTGTGGACTTCAAGAAGATTGTCCTGAAATTTTAAAACACTTTGCACCTAGTAAACATTCAATAAATATCAGTAATTCAGTAGCTGCACAATCACCTTTTCCATTTAAGCTTCCCCCCTCCACCATGGGTGTGCAATCCACATTACAAGATAGAGGAAACTTCTCATTCTCACATCACGGCTTCATTCATTCATCCATTTATTCATTCATTCATTCATTCAAGAAATATTGACATAGCTGTTACTATGTGCTAGGCACTATCAATCACGTGTTTTAGAGTCCAGTAAAAGCTTTGGCATCAGATGAATCTGGGTTCAAATCCTGGCTCTGAGATATCGAGTAAATAGCTTAATGTCTCTGAACTTCAGTTTCCTCATCTGAAAAGTAAGCATAATAATAATACCTCCTCTTGGGTTATTGTGACTGTTAATAAAGCTTGTGTCCTGAGATATTTAGCACAGAGCTTAACACATGGTAAGTTCCATAAGTGTGGTTGGCTTCAAGTTCCGCCCAAATCCAGGCATTGCTGTGACCCACTCCCCTGCCTTATGCAGCCCTTGTTAATTTTGTCTCCCTCCTGAATTCAATGAATGCTCGTTATCTGTTTTATCACATTTTGCTCTTGACTTTTTAATTTACTTGGTAATCTTTCTTCCTTGGCCTTTTGTTTCATGACGCTCTACCTTTGGCCTGTTCCATGGAGCAACACAATTGTGAAGGAGCCTAGGTTATGAGCAAACTATGAGCTGGGGACCGAGTCCAGATGAAGAGCAATGCAGGTAAAAACTCATCTTCACAAAGGTAGAGAGAGGCTTGAGGGAACATGAATAGAATCCTTATAGGGAAAAGCAGGATGGGACATAGAAAAGAGAGGGAGGGATGAGTCAATGATGGCTATTCCAAAGCGAGTGGGGCACATTGTGTAGTGCGGGGAGCCCCCGAGCACAGGGGTTCTGTGGAGGGTAGTCGTGTGAGGATATTGGTTTACAACACCTGGATGGGGAAACAAGTTTTCCCATGTGAATTATGGGGCACTCAACATAGTTGGGGGTCATCAATAGTTATGTTTACTCTGTTGTTTCATCTTTTAGCTTTAATTCTTGTTGGCTATAAGCAAAGTTAGTCTCATTGGCAGGAAGACACTGTCCTAAAGTGATTTTACCTCTGCACTTCCTGAGCCTCTTGGCACATCTGCATGTCCAGTCACGGGCGGGGATCCAAGAACACACTTCTAAAGAACAGTCTGATCAGTAGCAGAGAGGTGAGGAAGAGGCAGTTTTGGCCTCTGAATCTCAGTATTTCTGCTGTTAAAGTGGGATTCTTAACTCTCTGAAATTGTGATCAAAGTTTTATGAATGTGTGCATAAGAGCATTTTTTTTTTCTCTAAAGAGAGGGTCAATAGATCTCATCAGATTCTCAAAAAGAACTGTGAATTATCCTTGCCCTGCTTTGCTCAGGGGAATGAGGTGGGATAACGGTCCATGCATCTGTGCTCCCTTGACAACCCCGGACCCTTCTCAAGGGCTGCCCCTGGGGGCAGTGGAAGAGAAAGATGGAGAATGTAGGGCCAGCCCCATCCCCCCACTTCAGTAAGAGCAATTCTTTTCTAAATCTATTTCTAAATATGGAAATAGTTTTACTCTATAAAAACATTGGGAAAATAATCAGGAAAAAGGCAGAGTAGCATTACCTAGCTGAAGTGGTCCTTTACCCTTTTCATCCACCTTCACTATTGTAGCCAGGAATCTTTTAACAGGGTAACCAGTGTCTACTCGGTGTCAGTGGCTTCAGCCCCAGACTGGAACCACACAGCATACTTTATCCTTTATTGATTTTCCATTTCTCATTTTCCTGTTTCCATTCTTGCTATGTCCATATTTTTTCATTTATTTAATTTCTGGCAGGCACCCTGACTCTTCTCAAGGGTGATTCTGTTTCTCCACACCAGCTATGCTGCCTTGGATCTCCTTAAGTAACATTTTTCCATTTCAATCCAGCCCCAGATCTCTCCTGCCTGACTCCTATCACACAAGTGGGCTGTCCACTGGGCTCACGTGGGCCCTGGGCCCTATAGGCAGATTTGGATATCTATCATGCTTTAGAAAATACAACCACTGCATAGGTATAAGCCCTTCAAGCTCCACACCCATTCATCACATCTTCTGAAGCCAGAGAGCATTCAAATCAGTGTCCACCCAAACACCAACGCACAATTGCAGCCTATCATAGTGCACAACTGTCTGTAATGCTTAATTCTTCAAATTTGAATAACATAGAAAATGTGAAAGCTTATTTTCACAATAGGAAAATGGTTAAATATACTGTGGTAGTCATTCAATATAATGGTATATATAATGATATGTGGATGGTCTGATACTTGTGAAAAATATTTATGATTCAATCCTAAATGAAAAAAAGTGACACCCAAATATACAAAAGCTTCCTGAGAATAACAGGCAAATTATTTGAGATATTGCAGATCTTTATGATTCTCCTAGTTATTTCTGATGGTTACAAGATGGCAGCTGCAGCTCTAGCCATCAAATTTACAATCCAGTGGGCACAAAGTTGAAGGAAACAGGAGAAAAGAGTATCGTGCAAGTAAAGTAGCAAAAGCTTTCCCAGAAATCTCACGGCACAATTCCCCTTATTTCCAATTGGCCAGTATTTTGACCAGGCCCGGAGGAAAAATAAATAAAGAAAAGAAGGTTGGAAATGGGGATTGTGTCAACCAATCAGTGAGTGCCCAGGATGGTAACTGAAAAGTCACCTTGTCGAACCTCTGGGTTTGAATTAGTAACCACTGAATTTAGTAAGGACAGAATACAAAGAGAAATGTTCTTCCTTCCTTCCTTTTTTTTCCTTTTCCTTCCTTCCCTTCTTCACTTCTTCTCTCCTTTGTATTGTAAGACATAAATTTTCAAGTGCTGGTTTGACAGCTTTGAGCCTCACAGGGACCAAAGGACTTAGCTGTGGGTTTCCCAGTTCTTGCCAGAAATCCACTCCCACCCACAACAGCAAAGACTTCCCTCCATGGCATGTTCCCCTAAAAGCTGGGTTAGCTGCACCTTACCTTGTCTTTAACCTAATGGGTTTCACCTCCTTAACAGATAGTAACGTTATTTAAACAAGCCAATCACATTCTCCCATGTGACCCAAGGGTCTCCTTACCCTCTTGTCACCACAAAGCCTGACTCTCACAGTCTCTACTTATTCACTCCCACATGCAGTTTCTGTGTGGTTTTGCATGGCCTTCCATGTCCTCTGGTGTGTGTGTGTGTGTGTGTGTGTGTGTGTGTGTGTGAACCTACCTCTGAGAAGTCTGGGCTGCGAAGGAGTTACTCAGGCAGAGAGATTAGAACAGTGAGAATGGAGATTCTTAAGTTTAGTGTGGTTGCCACTTAGAGTTTGAGAAGCTGAGAACAACATAGAGATAGGGCAGTACAAAAAAACTGACTGAAGGAGAAGCTGGAGAGGGACACGGGGACCAAATCATGAAAGGCCTTAGCAGAGTGAAGTTCATACATTCATGAGTGAGCACATTTGCTTTTAGAAAGAGCCTATGGCTTCAGTGTAAAGCATGGGAGTATACCACCATGGAGTACAGAAGGAAATCAGGGAAGCTTTGGCAGAAGAACAGAGCATCATACCTGAACCAGCAGAGTAGCAAAGTTATGGGCAGGTGGCGGGGAGTCTTTATGAAGTCATGGACCAGTGGAGAAAATGTGTGGCTTCTTAGTGACTTTATACTCATGAGCTTTTGTTTCTACTGTTTTCATAAGGGGCAGGGAAGTATGTTACCTGCTCACTCAGGGCAATGGTTCCATTGTCCATGGCACAAATTTTATATCAACATTTCCTGCATCTGCAAGAAAAAAAGAAAACAAATACAACTCCAATGGGTTATACAAATTTGGAAATTTGGATCTTTTTTTATTTTTTTTTTTTTTTACAGAGAGGTGGTTGGTTCAAAGATGTCAGAGCAGATACCACTTTTGAAGTTTCCCTCATTGTCACAAGATGGATGCTGTAGCTCCATCCATTATGCATTCGAGGCAGTAGAAAGAGTAAGTGGGAAAGGTTGTGCCGGCATATGTGTCCTTATATTAGGGAAGAAAATGATTTTATGGAAGACCTCTCCCAGAAGACTTCTGCCTATTCCCCAGGTACACTGGCTACCCCAATCTGCATGAAAGTTAGGAGGGCAAGTGTTGGTTTTCTGGACTCTATAGTGGGAGACAGAAAGAGGGAAGAGGGCTGGGAATGGCTATCCAGCATCCAATCAGCAGTGTTTGCTACAAGGGCATTATAAGCCTGGGTTATATTTGAGGGAAGAGGAAGCTGTGGAGGCAAGCATGCAGCAGAGGTCAGTCACAGTCATGAATTTTATGAAAGGTTTGCTGGGAAACTACATTTAAGAAAATATATATGGTGACTATGATTCCCCCGACAGCACGACTGAATGATTTGCAACGTACTTGCATTTCACGGCCCTCGTTCCAAGAACTGTCACTCGCTCTCATGTCAGACACTTGAGTTGTTTCAAAATCACCCGGCTGGCCCACTATTAAATTACATACACGTGCACACGCAGACTCCTTAGGAGCCCACAGCGTACGGTGAGAAGCGTGCTTGCTCTTCTGCTGGCCATGGCATCGACACTATTGATTTGTCTGGGCAAATATGCAAGACTGGTTCTCTCTGAAGATGAAAACGACCCTCTGCTCTAGGTCTCTTGCCAAAGGTCTGGAGTCTAAATTCCTTTAAAACAGTCTAACACCCATGCTCCCATTTGATTCTCCTGGCAATCCTACAGAGCAGGTGCTGCTCACCATTTTAGAAGAGGAAACTGATCCAAAGACGTGAAATGACTTGCTTATGATCACCTCGTAAAATGTGGGGGTCAGCAGCCCTGCTCTAAAGGAAGACTTCCTGGGTTCAAATCTCAGCTTCTGCTCCTTGTAATGCTGGATGACTCAAAAGATTTTCAGGGTAGCAGCAAAGCAAGGGCACTGAGAAATAAAGGAAGACCAGCACGGATAACCTAAACTATAATTCTAGTTTAGGAAAATCTGGAATAAAGTTGTTCTGTTTATCTATGTGCTAACAAAAGACCCCAAAACTTAGTCCCATAAAACACCAACCATTTTGTTATGTCCATGGATTCTGTTGTTCCGGAACTCAGAGAGATCGCAGAGGGAATGGTTTATCTGCTGCATGCTGTCTGGGGCCTCAGGTGGAAAGAGTTAAATGGCTGTGGGCTACAATTACGTGAAGACTCACTCAGATGTCTGGCTCCTAGGCTGGATGACTCCACGGCTGGGCTCAGATGGAACTATTGACTTAAGTACCTATGCATGGCCTCTCCATGTGGTTTGGGCTTCCTCCCAACATGGCAGCTTCAGGGTACCTGGACTTTTTACATGGCTGCTCAAAGTTCTAAGAGATCATCTTCCAGTGAACAAGGCAAAAGCTGAGTGGCCCTTTGGAAGTCACATGGTGTCACTTTCACCATACTCTATTGGTTGAAGCAGTCTCAAATCCACCTAGATTTGAGAGAAGGGGATTCCTCATAATGAGAAATGTGTCAGAGTATGTGCAGCCATGTGTTAAATCCAGTGCAGGAGCCAATCTCTGTTGGTTACCTTTGTTTTGAATGGATATTGGGTAGAAGAAATGGATTATACTTTCAGAGCTTTTTATCTCTTTGTGCATTTATGTGGCCTTAATATACTCACTTGCTAACTGTGTGACCATGGAATCTTACCTAGTTTTTCTGAGCCCCAGCTTCCATAACTACAGTAGAACACCTCATTCCCTAGTAATAACTACCTCACTGGGCTTCTGTAGAAGGAAATGAGACAATGTGTACAAAGTGCTTGTCAAGAACGTTGAATAAATGTGGAATAAACCCATTCCACAATTATTCGACATACACATCTAGCAGTTATTACGTGCCCAGCTCTGTTCTAAGTGTTTCACAAAGATCCCTCATTTACCCCTACGACAGAGATACTGTGATTATCCCTAGTTTAAGGATAAGGAAATAGAACTGCCGAGAGGGCCGTGACTTGTCTATGGTCGCAAAGCACATATATGGAAAACTAGCCCTTGAACACAGCAATATAGCTCTGGAGTCCATACTCTCAGCCATTCTGCCATGCGGTCTGTCCGTAGATGACACAGACGTGCATATACACATGCATATATAATTTCTTGAGTGTCCACAAGTAAGAGTGCGAGCCCAGGATTTTGGTTTGTGCAAAGACTCTGTTCATCTAAACCGGGCATCTGTGAACTGTGACTGTGGCCCAAATTGGGATACTGCCATTTACTGTGTGTTTCTGATGGCTGCTTTCATGCTATCCCAGCAGCACTGAATAGTTGTGACAGAGACGGTATGACCTGCAAAGCTGAAAATTGTTCTTATTGGGCCCTTTACAGAAAAAGTTTGCCAAGCCCTGTTTTAGATCTTACCTGCAACAACACTTTATCCTGGATTTCTTGGCATTCCAAACATGCTGGACCTGTGTCCTCATTGATTCCTTCATTTAATACGTGGTTTTTAGTATCTCGTATATGACAGCCATTGTTCTAGACTTTGGAGCTCCTTAGTGAATAAAATAAATGTGGTTCTTGCCCTCAGAGAGTTTATGCTCTGGTGAAGAGAAATTAAAAAAAAAAACAAAACAAGAAAACAAAACTCTGAGCAAAAAATCAAATGATTATAGACTATAATGATTGCTATGAAGGAAAGAAATAGAATAACACGTAACTGAGCTTAGAGAGTAGATTTCTTATAAATAGAAGCCATTTTAGCTGGGAACTCTATTACTGCAGCTAAAAGCACTCTAGTAAGGTATGTGAGGAGTAGAAGTGTGACATTGTCAACTCAGAGAGAGGAATAGAAAGCTTTCCAAGGAGTGCAGAAGCCTGGCTGTTCAGTACGCAGCACCGGTGTCAGGATGTGATAAAAAATTGAAAGTGAAGCTGGTCGGCCTGATAGTATGATTTTTCTCTTCTGCAGTTTGGATACAAACATGGGGAAAGCAGGTAGTGAGTTCAACAAAAGTTGAGGTTTTAGAGGATAGTAATAAATGGAAATGGGGAGAGAGGTGAACGGACAAATTTAACCTGGAGACAGATTTGGTTTGGCTCACACGTTCTATTAAAACTACCCATTTGAATGCCTTTAGGTGGAGCATAATCAATTTGGTTCACCACTACCCCACACATTCTTGCTGTATTCTGTCTTGCTTGTTTCTCTTGTTTATGTCTCCTGCCTGACCTTGTAAGCTTTTGAGATTGCAAGCACTGAATTATAGTAATAGATGGTGGACTCTGACCTGCATGAGGAGAAAAATGGAAAGACAGAAAGAAAATGGATTATGAAAGAGTGGTAGGATTCATGAATTGGAGACTGAGGTTTTGATGAGGTCAGATGACAACTAAGGAACTATCAAAGTCAGACCTGGAAATACAGGAGGGTCTCTTAAGAATGGAATATTCTGAAGGTTAAAGATTGATATTTACAAGTTAAAGAGTTGTGACACTGGGAGTGGATAGCTGAGGTAGGGAGAAGCAAACTGCTATGTACACATACACACATACATGCATGTATACACACATAAATTCATACACACATGCTTTGCTGTGATTGTAAGAGACTCCTTGGCATTCAAATTCAAGAAAATATCTCCACATAATGAAGATGTACTTTTTTATGGTTTTTGTAGACAAATGAGGAAAAAAGTCATTAGGAAACAGCCAAATGCAATCAGCCAAGGGCAAGCAGAGGCTAGCATACAAGGAATCTTTTTTCTGACAAAACAACTTTTTATTCTACAGAGAAAATCAGGGCAATTGAATAATTAAAAAAACATACCTACGGAGCCAAACACAATGACTGCAGCCTGGTCCTAGTATATCCTCATGTAGGTACATAAATCCTTTCCCCTTTGTCCTCTCCCTCCTTCTCTTTCTACTCTCTTTCTCTCTCTCACTCCCCCCCAAAACACACAGCCCCAGCATAAATAGAACAGACAGAAGGCTCCGACTTCAAAGCAATTGCAATTTTACAAAAGAAGACATCAAATACCAGTGAGCTGTCTTCCACACTCCCACCACACGCCGTTGCCTTTGAGGTCAGCAGAGGTGATGTAAAAGCACTGAAGGGAGAAGAGTGGCGCTAGCAGCTGGCCTAAAATTGCTCCAAAGGAATCACCAAAATGAGAACCCCACACTAGGTGTGCACATGTTAAAACAGTGTCTCCAGGTAGATGAGACCACAAACTAGAGGGGAAGAGTTTAAAATATGTATAATTAAGAGACAAATTTTGAAAGGCATAGCTTCTGGAGGACAAAAAAGCAAATCGGAAGGCACAAGTTCTCTTTGGCAATTGGGTGGTGAAGGGAAATAGAAGCCAAAAAAGGAAGTTTTATGATCCCGAAAGAAACACAAAAAACAACAACAACAAAAACAAAACTCAACACACACAACCCTCTCTTCATAAATAGACACCCACTAAATGAACTGGGCTTTGCTGCACTAAGACAAGAGAATGACATTGAACTAAGAATATTGCAATCTATCCCCAAACTAGAAAATGAACAGAAGAAAAAAACAAGGTAAGTCTTTAAGGTGTTAGCACAAAATATATATTAAAGAATAATGCTTCACCTTAGATATAAAACTGCCCAAATCTCTCTACCACCCCCCCCCCCAAAAAAGGAAAACTATGAAACAAAAAAATTTTGACCAATGTTCCATATTATTTAAATAACCTTAAATAAGCACTTGGGAATATAAAAAACACACTGAATCAGAAATTTAATAACTAAGAACAGAAACGGACAAAAATAGGAATAAAAAATAAATTGAGTTCAGAAAGAAATGGAAAAAAAAGAAGAAAAAAAAACAGGTCAGAAATGAACACTAAATTATAAGATGTCCAAAGGAATGGTAGGAAGCGAAATTTTAATAAGGGGCATTGAGAAGATTCAGGAAACTAACTAAGAAAATAGAAGAAAAAGAAATAAAAGGTTAGAAGAAAGTGGTGAAAATGAAAGGCAGGAAAAGAAGGAATAATATAGGTATAATTGGGGTCTGAGAAGGCAAAAACAAAACAAAGTAATGTAATAATATCTGAAATTACAATCCAACTAAACTTTCAGAAAAAACTCCAAATCTACATATTGAAAGGTTCCCTTTGGCACCTGGAAAAAATGAACATGGAGCAATCAACTCCAAAGTACATCCCAGTAAAACTATTAGACTTCAAAACTATGGAAAACTCTCAAGGCTTCCTGGCAAAAGTAAAACAACTTACGATCATAAAATAGACTGGCAGCATATTTCTCAAACACAACATAAAAGCAAGGCAAAAATAGAACAGTGTTTTTTACACCAGTAAAATTAAGTGTGAACCAAGAATTTCAATCTAGTCAAACTACCTGTGAAATATCAACGTTATATAAAATGTTTTAAACATACTAATATTTAGAATTCTATAACCATAGCTCAAACTTACGAGAAAGGGCTGATAGTGAGCATTTTATTAAATAAATAAATAAATAAATAAATAAATAAATAAATAAACAAACACATACACATAAATATTATAATATACACACACACATATGTAATTAAGATTAAAACAAAGGTTGAGATGAAGGTAAAAGATTAATGCGCAAATGCTATATATTTTGTCAAAACTGAAATAATGCAATTAAAAATAGGATGAAAAGGGAGAGGGAAACAGAGAAGCTGAATAAGCTTGTTGTATAAACTCTACAGTTAGGAGTTAAAGGGTATCATGAGAAACTGACAACTATTGATAAAATTTTCCAATAAGAAAACATGGGACTAAGGGCATTTTTTAAAAGTTTTAGTACAAAGGTAGAACAATAGTATAAGCCTTCTTAAGTAATATTAATAGAAAAATGAAAAACAATCAAAGGAAAAATATCAAAGAATACATATCAAATAGATAAAGAAATGTAGCAAACAGAATGCACACAATTATAAAGTATGAAACATTTGGGTCAAACACATCAATCACAGTGATAAATTACAAGGGGTTTTACTCATTTAATAAAAGAAAAACATTTTACATTAATCTCACAAGCTAAGACCCAACTATATACTGTATACAAGAGACATACCTAAATGAAAGTGATTTGAAATGCACGAAAAAAGACATGAGTAGACAACGGTATACTAGGCAATTGCAACTAAAAAGAAAGTAGGTAGAAGAAAAACACCCTTATAGCAGACAAAGTAGAATTTAACCTAAGGAAAAAAAAACATTAAAGGGCAGAAATACTGAATGCCACCACTCGCAATAAATATATTTTATAGATATCTATGCACTTAAATAACATTTTGCTCTTTCTAAAAGGCAAAAATCTATAAGAAATGCAAAGACACACTCTAATAAGGACTTTAAAACATCTCAGTTCAAGAAATAGGTATTGGACAAAAATGGTGAATAAGAATATAGAAGACCTAAAAATTTTCCATAAAATAGATCTTATGAATATATATTAAATTTCTTACTCTGCTATGGGTTGAATTATATCTGCCAAAAATATATATTAAAGTCCTAACAGCCATACCTCAAAATGTATTAGTAAAGAAGAGGTAAAACTTTCTTAATTTACAGATGATATGATAATATACCTGGAAAGCTCCAGAGAATCAGTGACAAACTAACTTAAAAGTAAAAGAATTTAGTCAGGTAACAGGATATAAAACTAATAGGCTGAAATCAATGGCCCTTTATACACAGAAGCAATAACCACTTAAAAGACATAGTGGTAGAGAGACTCCAATTACAAGAGCAAATCATAAGACAAAAAAGATGAGAATAAACAAGAAACATGAAAAATTTTCTTTAATAAAAAGTCTACCAAGAACTTCTGAAAGACACAAAGTAAACCTGAACAAATGGAAAGACATTTCCTGTTTTGGATAGAAAGATAATTTTATGCAAGTGTCAGGGCTCCTTAATTTGTAAATTTATCAAAATCTCAATGAAAATAACACACGTCTTATATGAAACTGGATTAGTTTACCTTAAAGTTAATGTGGAAAATCAGACATGATAGAATAGTCAAGAAAACAAGAAAAAACAAAAATATGAGGGGCAGAAGGGAGAACTAGCTGTAACAGACATTAAAATATACGCTAAAGCCTCTATAATTAAAAGAGTGCCAGGCAGGCTCATGAATAGGCAAACAGAGCAGTGAACTATAATAGAAAATCCAAAAATAGACCCAAGAACATAGGGACCTTTAGTGCATGATAAAGGTGGTATCTTAAATCAATAGGGCTAAGATGGACTTTTAATAAATGGTGCTGGGAAGACTGGGTAACCAGTTCAAAAAAGATCAAATTAGATCCATACACAAAAATAAACTCTCAGGAATTTATTTCTATCAAAGATTTAGATCCAAGGAACTTCTATATTATGCTAACATCTGTATAAGGAATGAAAGAAAACACTTTTTAAGGACAGATAGCTCAGGAAGGATAAGTCAGAAACTTGTTTACAATGTAGAAAATAAGAATTCACTAGCCCATACTATTATTAATAATTAATTGATTAAATTTAAAATTGGAGGAGAAGGGATACTCTTCTTTACAGTTGAATTCCAAGTAATAAACTTAGAAGGAATGACAGATATAGAAAATCACCACAGTAATCATGATTTCATGTTAAGTATCATCAGTGAATACTAAAGGCGGGAACAAAAGTGGATGAGAAACAGGATTTTTATGTACTGTCAAAGTAACTTCTCAGAAGATGCGAAGAAAAAGAAAAAGTAGAGACAATTGGCAACACCATTTGCCAAAGTGATCGAAGTTAACATTACCGTTGTGAAACAAATAGGCCACTAAGAATTGGTAAAGAAGAGGTAAAACTTTTGAATTAGGCACTGAGGAAGACGAAAGTTCTCTTATGGTATTTTTCTTGCCCTAAATGCATAGCATCAGTTTAATCATGAAGAAATATCAGACAAACTCATATTGAGGGACATCCTATAAAATAACTGGCCAGTACTCTTTAAATGTGTCAAGTTGTGAAAGACAAAGACTGAGGAACTGTTTCAGATTAATAGTTAGTCAGGAGACATAATAATGAAACGGAATGTGCGATACTGGTTGGATCCTGGACCAGAAAAGGGACATTAGTAGTCCAATTGATGAAATGTTAATAAGATCTATAGTTTAGATAATGATATTGTATCAGTGTAATTTCATAATTATGATAAATATATTCTTAACATTTGCACAATCTGAGTGAAGTTCACACAGAAATTCTTTGCACTGTTTTTGCAACATTTTTATGTTTGACATTATTTTGAAATGAAAATTAAAGAAACAACAAATATAATAATCTAATTTCTCTTTTGTGTATCCTGGCATGTGCTTAAATGATGTACACAATTTCATTTTTTTTTCTTTTTCTCTGTGTAATTATGGAAGAAACAGCTAGATCTAGCCACTGTTCCCTTCAGCCTTCTCTTAATATGCAGCAGTTAGAAAACAGAAATTAAAAGTACCCTTTGGACATTCAGTGCTCCAGGCTGAATATACTCATCTTACCCTCTATCCAGGATAATTATTGGCAATTCAGTTATTTTATTTATTAAATAAACATTTTTTATTAATGTTTATTAATAAAATAAACATTACTCTTTCTTGGAGAATCTTCTTTTAATAGTAATCCTGCTGATGTTCACAGCCAGAAGGGAATTAGTAAAGGCTCAAGATATCACCAAAAAAACTTTTCTTTGATTTTGGGAACCTAGTTGAACAAGACAAGCATGCGGTTTCTTTCAAAATCGTTATTCAGACACTTGGGAGCTTCCTGTTGACTCCTTTATACGTGTAAATGGAAGGGTCATAATTAACAAAACTTATGTAGTCAGCAAACATTTTTTCTTGGACACAGAACGTTGTTATCTTTGTTACAGGAGACAAACTAATCAGCTCATCAGCTGGATTGGAAATTCCAAAATGTGTGTTTAGGGTAAGGCTCCCCTCAACACACCTGAGTCCTCTGAGCACTAGGCTTTTCCCTCCTGTAAATAATGCAGACAGCCCATCACCACAGTTTGATCAATAGCTGTGCTGCATATAAAGTTATGTATTATAGGATGTCAATATTAACCTTTCAAGGGTGCAAGTTTTATGACGTATTCATCAATAACATCACTAAATATATATTTATATGCTTCAAGCTCTTATGCTTTCCCAGAAAAGGAAACTGACATTTCAAAGCTCACAGCCCTCCACCAGGACACTCTGTCTTCTGGGAATAAGAGAGGCCTCATCCCTGACTGGGCTGGCACTGACCAGCTCCGTACTTACCCACAGAAGGCCTAAGGCAACTCCTTGGTAACCACCTTAAGGGTAAATATTTTGAGCAGCATCTGAAATTGTATTGAGCTTCAAATACATGCTCAATAAACACTTCCAAATTGACTTCACCATGAATCTAAATGTCACCAATTTTGTCATCAATTATTTAACTCTTAATTGTTTAATGGCTGTACTTTTTAAATCAGTTGCTGCATAGCAGGTACTGACCATAAGGTTTCCCATGTTAAAATAATTTCATGTAATCCTCAGACAAATCTGCAAAATAAGTAATGTTATCCCTTTTTATAGATAAACAAAAATAGGTAACTTCCCCAAAGTCACTTGGCTAATGCACACGAGAAAGCTGGTATTTGCAACCAGGTATAACTCTAAAGTAATGCAGCATGTACCAGCACCACCCACGGGGGAATAGTACTTAGAACTTAGGAGCTCTCCAAGTATTCCAAGTCTGTCCTGTAGTTAGAAGCAGTGCGAGCTATTAATCTAACTATTCCAATAATTCAGTTTTCTAAGGGCATCTTATGTGTGGGTAATTAGTTTTAAAATTTGAAAATTTGCCCGAGGCACCAAAAGACCTATATTAGTTTTCTATTGCTGAACAAATTGCCACAAACTTTGTGGCTTAAAACAACACAAATTTATTATCTTACAGTTCTGAAGATCAGAAGTCTCACACTAAAGCTGTTAACAGGGCTAATTTCTTCTGGAGGCCCCAAGGGAAAATTTGTTTCCTTGCCTTTTTTAGTTTCTAGAGGCTGCTTGCTTTCCTTGGCTTATGGCCCCTTCTTCACATAACTTGTACCTCTTGCTTCTGTCATCACATCTCCTGCTACTGACTGACCCTCCTGCCTTCCTGTTATAAGGACCCTAGTGATTACATTGGACCCACCCAGATATTCCACCCAGATAGTTGGATCTACTATAACTTTAAAACACAAAAAGAAAAACTCAACACATTAAAAAATATCTATATTATGCATACTACCTTCCCCATTCACAGTAAAATAAAGGTCAATATAAAAAATAAAAGACAACAAAGAACAAACATGAGTATGGAAATGAGCATTCTTGCCTTTAACACTTGTATTACAGAAGAAACCACAAAAGAATTTATGACACATTTAAAATCCCAATAGGAATATTGCATGTAAAACTTGTGAGATGCAGCTAAAATATTAGAGTTAAATTTATGTTCATATACAGATATTTTAAAATAAAAAGCTACTGAAAATAAGAAGTAATCCTGCAACTATGTACAAAAAGACAACACAAAACAAATTACGAGTGTACAACAAAATAAGTCAAGTGGCCACAATGAAGTTAGAAGCAGAAAGTAAAATAAAGAACAAAGAAGTTACGATAAGCATTATAAACTGAAAAGCTTCTTTTAAAAACAGATCTATAAAATAGACAAATCTTAGGTTACATAGATCAGGAAAATAAAAATAAATAAACAATATTGGTAAAAAAAGAAAAAGGCTGAAATCTAGAAACGTTGCTAATAAAAAAATCATTTAAAAATGTGATGAATAACTGACAATAAATCTGAAAAAAATGTAGATGACATGGACAACAGACTAGAAAATTACAGATTGCTAAAACTGTCTTTAGAAAACTTGAAAACTTGAATAAATCAATAACCATCAAAAACGGAATCAATTTTTAGAACCCTTTATTCCCCAAACAACAACAAAAAGAAAATAGTTTATAGGAAATTTGTTATCCTTCAAAAATATGTATTTTATTAGGTCATAAAACATATGTTTAATTTTTTTCAGATAATAAAAGAGGAAAAATTGTTCTGCTCACTCTCTAAGGTTGGTGTTAAGTCAGATAATATAATCACACAAAGATAGGTCAAGAAAATACAATTATAGACCACTTTTATCTGTAAACATGGATCCACTAACCCTGTATGTAATATTATTAATTGTATGTCACCATTGTATTAAATATATATAATATGAAATATTTATACCAAATACAGTAGTATGAATATGTATTTATATAGAAAGTTGATATATGTGATATATGATTTACCCACTTATTTACTTATGAAACTAGGCAAGCATAGTTCATTATGAAGAAAACCCTATTTATTCTACCATATTACCATCGAATATATTAAGTCTCTAAATAGTATAGTTAGGTATTAAATATATGATGTGTATACTATCATATTTGTTAAATAAAATCAATACACATATTAATAAATGTATATCTTTATATCATGCATATTAAACCAAGCCAAGATAATTCTATATCAGGAAATACCTCTATGTAGGTCATGAGATTAGATGAGTAAAGAGAAGGGAATATGGTCATTTTAATAAATACAGAAAAGGAATTTAATAAAATGTAATACTCACTGTGGATTTTATCAAAATGCAAAATGAAGGAATTCTTCCTTAATCAGATTAACGGTTATTTCTCAAAAACCTACTGAAAATAACTTATTTAGTGGTGAAACATTAGAAACCTTTGAAATTAGGAGTAAATTTAGGATTCCTGCTCTCACTGCTTCTATTTAACATTTTATTGAAGTTTATAACCAACACAATAAGAAAAGAAAAAAAGATAAAAATTGTAAGTATTGGAAAAAGGACAAACTCCGTTAAAAATCCAAGAGAATCTACAGTGTTAGAAATAATGAGATTGTCAGATAGAAGATCAATATAAAAATAGTAGTATTCCTATATGCTGGCAATAACTAATTCAAAAATACATTTAATAATATAATTCCCAAGAGCAATAACACCTTTAGGACACAATGAATAAAAAAATATACATACATTCTACTGATGGGTGTAAAAAAATACCTAAATCAATGGAGAGATAGATACAGTGTTTATTTGTGAGAATTAAGTTGTACTCAAATTTTCTATTTTCTCTAAATTTATGCATAAATTACATAAATTTATTTCAATCAAACTGTGTGAGGAAAAACAACTTCTATTAATGCTAAAATGCAGATGGCAAATGAAATGATCGAGACTCCTTGCTGTGAATTTGCCTTCAAGTGCCAAGACAAACCAGTGTCAACAAATCCTGCCCTGGATGGAAGCACTGAGGTTTCAAGGCACGCCATAACATCTTCCAGTATAAAGGAAGAATGGGAATGCAACCGGAATTTAGTACTTTTCAGATTTGGTAGCACCCACAATTGAACCCTTTCTCAGAGCCATTGGGTTAGTGACAGTCACATTGATGCATGCCATCAGAAGCCATCTGACTTCTGTTAAGTTTCTGCATTTATACGTAAACAAATCAAGAACTAAGAGTGCCTGTGTATGGTCTCCCTTCCTCAACCTGTAACTCATCTGAAAGAATGCAAAACTGCAGCAGAGATCTTTCCTGGAACTTAACAAGGTGGCTCTAAAACTCATGTGAAAAGGTAAACAGTACAACAAAAATAAAACCAAGTTTGAAAATAAAATGTGGGGAACTTGCCTATCGAGTAATACGTCTATTCAAGTGATAATTCATAAAACACTATAGTATTTGTACATAGAATAATAAACCAATGGATCAAAGTAGACCAGCTTTGGAGCCACAGATAAACGTAGAAACTTAGTGTTTGACCGGAGTGCCAATACAGACCAGAGGGGAAAGAATTCACTATTAAGTGAATGAGGTTGAAATAACTGGTTATTTACATAGAAACAAAATCTGGTACTTACCTCACTCTTTATATATCTTTTCTGAAGATTAAAGGTATGAAAATCAAAACTTTAAATCTTTTTAGAGAAAGTATAGCAGAAACTCTTTAGAGGATTGTGGAAGGATACCCTAAATAAGACAGCAAGCACTGATCATAAAGAAGAAGATTGATTCATTTGACTACATTGAAATCTTCTGTTTAACCGAAGTCCTCATTAAAAAAAGTGAAAAGACAAGCCACAAACAGGAAGAGGCTTGCAACATACAGAACTGACAAAGGTTTAGAATTCAGAACATGCGCAAGACTTCTACATATCAATTAAAAAAAAAAAGTTACTCAACCCTATTGAAGTGACAAAAGGCAATTTAAAGAGGAGGAAATAAGGTAACCAATACCTATGAAAAGATAGGCACCCTTATGAACAATCAGGAAGAGGCACACTTTAAATTTCGAGATATTCCACAATCATCAGATGTAGAAGTTTGACAACATGAAGTGTTGATGAGAAGTAAAGAAATAAATAACTCATGTACATTGCTAGTGGGAAGCAAATTAGTTTAATGATTCTGAAAAGTATTTTGACAATTCCACTTGTTAGTACATCACTTACCAGATAAACGCTTACATAAGTGCACGAGGAGACACGGTCAAAATAATAATTGAAGCATTACTTGTAATGACAACAAATTAAAGAGGTCGCGAAAGTCCATCAGTAAGTAAATAAGAATAAACTTATAGCTCTGCAAAGTGACATTACAGGGCAGATGAAATGAGTCCTCTATAGACAAATGTGTCAATATGGATACATTGTAAATGTAGCTTCTGAATTAAAAGACAGGTTATAGAATTACCCATGCAGTGGGGTGCCATTAATATACAACTCGAAAACACATAAAATGATAGAAAGTATATTATCGATCCAAATATATGCATTAAAATTTCAAAAATACTCTTTTCCTCATGTGAAAACACAGAGAGAGGGTGGCCATCTACAATCCCAAGAGAGAGCTGTCACCAGACACCTACCATTCTAGTTCCCTGATCTCAGACTTCCAGCCTCCAGAACTGGGAGAAATATATTCCTGTTGCTAATCCACGGAGTCAATGGCATTTTTTTTTTTTTTTAAATAGCAGCTCAAGAAGACTAATATACCGAGAGATAGGAATTGTTATTTCCTTTTGGCCTTGATATGAATATATGTGTGTTTGTATATGTGTGTGTGTTTGTGTATAATTTCAAAATGTACATGGAAGAGATATGAAAAACTTCCTGATCGTGTAATCTTTACGATGGGAAAGAGAGGCTAGGATTTGAGTTTATCACAGGCATTTCAGTTGTATTCGGGAAATTTTATTCCCTTAAGAAAGACTTACAGCAAAATATTAAGATTTAGTTAGTCTTGACAGTAGGTATACAGATGGTCATTACGTTATGTTTCTTTCTTTCCTGAATGTTTGAAATTTTCAAAATAATAAAAATATGAAAAACAAAAGTGAATTATAAAATTTTATACTCTGATCCGCTTTTGTTTAAAATTTTATAAAAGTATCTATGTGTGTGTGTGTGTATGCATGTGTGTGTATTACTTTGCTAGGGCTGCCCTAGTACATACCACAGACTGAGTAGCTTAAAGAACAGAAATTTATTCTCACACAGCTCTGGAAGCTGAAGGTCCGAGCTCAAGATGTTAGCAGAGTGTTTTTCTTCTGAGGCCTCTCTCCTTGGCTTATAGGTGGCCGTCTTCTCCCTGTATTTTCATAGTTTTTCCTCTGTGTGTGTCTGCATTGTAGTCTCCTCTTCTAACAAGGAAACCAGCCATATTGGATTACAGCCCACCCTAATGACTTCATTTAACCTTAATTACTCCTTGAAAGGTCCTATTTCCCAATACAGTTACAGTTTGAGGTACTGGGGGATTAGGAATTTAATGTACTAATTTGGGAGGGACACAGTTCAGCCCTAACAGTGTGTGTGCACACAACATTTTTCCACCTTTTCACTTTATCCTCTCCTGTTCATGGTCCCAGTCCAGAGAGGAGTCCTCAGCTAAAGCTTGTTCTGTTCCTTTCTCCTAAGAAGCCAAATCATACACACATGGGCACCCCCTTTGAGCCTCCCATGTTTTTCCCCACCTGTGCTACCCCCAAACACCTCTGTCTCATGAGTGGGTACCTCCTAGGAATTTTAGAACTTTCCTTTGAAACATTAACTTACAACACTTCAGACTGAGCCCCACAAAATCAACTAAGGCACATGCGCAGTGTAGAGAGCAATGGATCAGACTGCTGTTTTACTCCATTTGCTAGCTTATATGTGTCTTCTTGTAAAATTTCTTTTTCTTTCTTCTCTTTTTCTTTTCTTTCTTTTTTTCATCTCAGTGTCAGTGTTTATTCTTATTCTTGAAAAAGCAAACAAATAATCATTAGTGTATAAGAAGTAAGAATCTAAACTTTATATCCATGCACAAGTTCATTTTTCTAAAACGTCAAATAAAAAAAGAATCCTATCACAGTACCAAAAATATTGTAAACAAGAAAATCTTTCTTTGCATCTAACTGCACACCTTTCTGTTCTACCTCAACTAAGTTTTTTTTTTGTTTGTTTGTTTGTTTGTTTTTGTTTTCATTCAGCTCCCCCTCCACACTGGAAATAAAAACAAATTCATGTCATAGACACATGTAGAGAATGAGCATATTATGAGAGGTAATGACTGAGGACATCTCCAGAAAGTGGTTTAAAAACTATGAACTCTGCCTGTGGTGCCTGTTTAAACTCAAATGGATAACACAGAGATGAACCCACTTTTGTCAAGACTTATTATTGTACAGATCTGAAGAAAACTCAGGTCAAATTATGGTCCCTGACACTGAACTGCTATGAAACTGATCAGCAATGTGTACTACACTAGAACAATAAAAAAGTTCCAGTCTTCAGGAGGAAATAATCTTCAGGGTGGGAGATTTTGAATTGAAATTTCAGATCCCATCTATTGAAAATCCACCTGATCAGTAATTATTTTCTGAGCAGATAGGGTGCCAATCCCTACCCTTGGCGCTTGGGGTACATTTAATGACCTCGGAAAGACTGGGACAAAATGTAATACGCATTCGTGCAACCACCCTCAGCTGTCTTCCAGGATTATTAAGTATCCTGCACTGTAAACTCCTACTTGTTCCTTTAAAAATTGTGAAAGCAGAAATGCCAGCATGTCGATAGCAGAGTAATATCCAAATCATATATTATTCCTTCTAGAAGGCTGGAAAAAGGCAATGTGCATCCCCCAATGAGGACAAGACTAATCGCAGAGCTAGGGCCAAGCCCGTGGAGATTTCCCCTGGGAGCTCATCATTTTATCACATGTCACAGCTTCTTTCAGTCTCAACATGCTCTCCGGAGCAGGCTCCCTTCTCTCCACAGGCACCACCAATCTGGGGAAAGAGCTTTTTATAAAATGTACACAGTACAGGGCTAGCCTGGTTCTGGGGTCCTGGGAATATAGCGCACTAAGAAAACAGAGTGATACAGAAGCCCTCCCCTCACATGAGGACACTGGCTTGACTCTTACTAGCATCAGAGCAGCAACTGGTAATTTATGGTGATTACTTGATTTGAGTACTTATACAAAACACCACTGGCTGCCAACAACCCACCTGCCATCCCTCCTTTCACTGCTTTTGGTCCTCTTCATTCCTCCATATACATAACTTTAATGGCTTTGGAAACACTAGCACACACACACACACACACACACACACACACACACACACACTTAGTAACAGGTGAAAGATTTATACGATCTGAAGAGAAACCAGAGTATCACACACACATTTAGAAGGGAGGTCGTCAATACAGTTTGCCACTCTTCTTTGGAAATCCTGTTTAGCTAGAGCAAGATACATAATCACGGAAGGCTGCAAGATTTTGCATTAATGGCTTTCTCCTACATTTGGATTATTCAGAAAGGGTTAATCCTGGCACTTCCCCATCATCTACAGAGCAAAATACCCTCTCAGTTTTGCTCATTTTGACCTTGTCCTGCAAGTCTAGAGAAATGCATTAATTTATCTATTCGGGATAGGTAAAATTAAGTCTCATAATGGCAAGAACATCAAGCAGTGCCAGAATGCAAAGCGTTGAGAAATCACAGTGAAGACATCAGAAACCAAAAGCTTCCTTTAGTGACCGAGACCTCAGGTGGATAGAATGATGGAGAATGGACCCCACAAAGAGCACAATATTGGCCATGAGTTCAAAGAACCCTAGAGTTCTTTGAGGTTCCTGGGGGGTGGGTAGAACTCTTTCTAGCTCAAAACATCCATGGTTGTGATTCAGAGTTGCCTCAGTCTTGTTAGCAAAAAAAAAAAAAAAAAAAAAAAGTTAAAGGTTCACTGAAGTGTCGTTGAATTGTCCTAGCCGGAGATTAAAATGTTTTTCATATCCTTTATTCTCCCCAGTTACACTGCACTCTCTCAGTCCACACTTCTGTAAGAGCCAAGATGGACGACAAGGTGCTGTTAAATATCTTGCTGACAATATATAAGAATAAAGAGATTGTCAGCAAAGACTTCTGTGAAGGTTGCAGGGACAGGAGAGGGCAATTGTTTTCTGAAGTACAGTTGTCACTCTATGTTAGTAACTGCATCTGACCTTTCCCTGACAAAGGTTCTTTGCCGGATTCCACACTGAGCGGCCAGAATGATTTAAAATATAAGCCCTGACAACAGGGGACAGTCCATTTGAGTGAGCAAAGCACTGCACTTTGTTTCTTCCAAAGCCTTTGCCTGTCATGGAAGCTCTGTCGAAGGTAAAAAAAAAAAAACAAACCAAAAAAAAAAAAAAAAAAGTGAGAAATAATGCCAGGGCCACTTCCTAGAGCACACTATACTTGGTAACTAAAGAGCTTCATGTTTACAACTACAATTCAAATACTTTTGAAAAGTCAACTAAGGTACCATGTCTTCTTTTGTCTTAAGGATAAGTGACTAAAAGTAACTAATAAATATTTGCGAATCCCTTTCCACCACGAGACGTAGCCTAACCACCACTGTAGATGCCCCCTCCCTAAACGCAGACCTTCCTATTCATCCCCTTTTAAATTGATGTCTCAGTCCGATTCTTGTTTTATATTCTTCCTCCCAGTTTTCCCACAGCCTCGTGTGCCCTGACAGCATAGTACTTGCTGGGCTACTGGCACTAATCGTGAGCTCTCTGGGGAGCTTTTTGGTATATGACCAGCTGCTATTTAGCTAGAATCTTCTATTTCTGCATGAATCATTGAGCTTGTTTTGTCTCTAGAAGTCCTTAAAATGCAGTAGCAAAGTGTTTATTTAACATCGGGACCTATTAGTTGGAGACATTATATTAGGTCCAAGGAAAACGCAGAGAAAGGTCATCTGTGAGCTTGACCCTCATGGTGCTTCTGGTTCAGAAGTGTGTAGACAGCCAGGGTGGGAGCTGATGGAGGAGGCCATGCAAGACTGAGAAGATAGCTCCCAAACTGAGGCCAGAAGGAGAGGAGAGCCCAAGATCAAAAGAGTCCTAATGCTGAAATTCCTTTAATTCATATGTGCCCAAACGGAGGCCCAAAACAATTTGATATTGACGAGCAGTATCAGGACAGTATAACACTAACAGGAGCTAATAATGATTCCAACCATTTCAGAAACCTTTGCTGAGAGTCAGGCCTTGTGCTAAGAGCTTTACACGCAGTTGCTCAGGTTATCCTTACTACGACCAAAGTGATTGATACCATTGCTTTTCTCCATGTTTACCAATGCAGAAATTGATGGATGAAGTGACTTTTCCAAGGTCACAGAGTTAGAGAGCCATGCTGAGAATTCATGGCTCTGCCGCCATCGTCAGTGCACCTTTGGCTTTCTGTCCTTGTTCTAACTTCCCACAAATAAGAAGAAAAAATAAACTAAAAGGAAGTTAAAACTCCTTACCTGTGTTCATGATTTCCTTGCTCTTTGACCCTGGTTTCTTTTGGTTCAAGGCTTCAGGTGTCGTTGAAAGCATCAGTGATTGACAGGATCTTTTACCAAAGGGCCTTGGTTACCTGACTTATAAAATAAGAGGGTGGACCAGATAATCTCAGAGGTCCCTTCTGGTTCTTACAGTCTATGATTCCAAGCAAAGATTGCCATCTCAAAGACCGTAAATTTCAACTCCATTCACAAGCCCTAAAGAGAAAGAAAGGAAAGAAGAATTGATCGTATTCTTGTGCAAATTTAAGTAATAGAGAACAGAGATGCTACCCTTGTGAATTCCTGGGTGATATGCATGACTTGGAAAAAGAAGAAAAGTATTTCATGCAATACCATGGGGCACCCTTAGCTCAGCCTTTCTTCCTGAAATAAAAATACAACTGAGTTTTTCAAGTTAGTTGCTTGATGTATCACCCCGTTCCCCCTCATCATTCTCGTATGATTCAACAAACATTAGAGAGAAATTTTTCTGCTTAAATTCCTCCCTGCAACAGAAGTAAATATCTTACTTTTATAAAATACATTTCTTAAAGATAAAATACAGTTCTACAATGCTGTTTCAGATAGATTTGCCATAAGTCAGGTACCCTCGTTCAAATAATGGACTATGAACATAATCCATCTTGGGGAGTCAGGAAGTACAGAACTTGGTCTTATCAAGGTGCTCTGTTATGAGGCCCAGTCACTGATACAATGAATTGTTTTTCAACTGGACTGTGGCTGCCACCATAAGTCTTCGGCTTGAATGAAAAGGCAATTAAGCAAGGAAGTTGGAACAAGAAACTGAAACTAAATACTCTTCTTTTTCCAGTGCTAACATAATTAAAATGGTGTTTAACTGCCAGTTGGCTAAAACTAAATAAAAATGTGCAATTAAACACACCAGTGAGACCAACCATACCTCAAAAGACTGTCTTTCCTAGTAGTGCCACCTGATTCTTACTTTTCTTTCTTGCAGAATTTTCTTCTCAGTTGTAGTAAATCCTTTATATGGACAATGCAAAGGTTGCATATTGCAAAACCCCATTTTACAACCCTTTGCTACTCAACAGCTTGTTGGCCCCCAGACATAAGCACTTCAAGCCACTTCCTACAGGGCTATTAGCCTGAGGGTGTTTCAAACCCACGCCCAACTTTCTTTCCTGTGTAACCATAAAAAAGCTTTAGTCTCCCAAGGAGGCAAAAATTGTCCTTCATCAAGGATTGTATGAACAATCTATTGTTGTGTAACAACATACTACAAAACTTAGTGGCTGAAAAAAATACAGAATTATTATCGCACACAGTCTCTCTGAAAACTGCAATCAAAGTTTCATAGAAATAGGATCTGCTTCCTAATTCATTCAGTGGTTGTTTTCTGTCCTCAGTACCTTGAGGGCTGCTGGACTAAGGGCCTCAGTTCCTTGCCACGCAGCCTCTCCAAAATGGCAGCTTTTTCCAGGCCAGCCAGACAGAGAGTGTGCTAAAGTCACAATCTTTTGTAACTTTAATTGTAGAGTTGATATCACCTCACCTTATTATAGTCTATCAGTTAGAAGACAGTCATTAAGTCAATCAGTTGACACTTGAGGGGAGAAGATTTTACAAGAGTATGAAAACTAGGCTGTGTGTATCATTGGGGGTCATCTTAGAAGTCATGTACCACAATTTAATGGAATTCTAAGATTTGATCAATCCCCATATGATAATTAGAGGCCAGGACCTAATCAATTAGTCTCCTTCCCAATTTTAAAGCAAAATTATCATTCTAGAAAGAATGTAATAATCAGTTATAGGTGCCCCTCTCACCTCCACTACTATCTACCTACACGTGTGTGATCTTCATAGCTACTACTTGAAAAATAGAATATTTTCTGTACAGTACTTAAAATAACACTGTTGTATTATTTCTCTCAGAATTTATAATAATAACTCTGAAAGTGTAGTTGCTGTGAATACTGGTGACTTAAGTGTGTATAACTGTTCTGTATTTAAGAACAAATTCCTATGGCAATTTGGACAAGTCTCTTCCCCACTTTGGGCCTAAATCTCCTTACCTGAAAAGCAAGAAGTTTGCATTAGATCAGGACTAAGCTCCCTACCCTTTGTTATTATGCGGCTTTATTTTGGGCCCCCCAAAAACCAAAAGAAATGCTAATCAAAACCTAGTTGGATTTCTTATGCTCAATATGGCCAGCTGATTGTATCCACTGTCATTCTGTTGAAGTTCTCTGTTCTAAGCAACAGAAATTGACTCTGCCTAGCTCAAGCTCAAAACAGTGGTATGAGGAAGGAGGGAATTTATTAGAAGAATAATAGGGCTCACAGACTAAAAGGAAGAGGAAAATAACTAGGCCACTGGAAGGGTTTGTAGTCACTGTTCTGTCTCTCTGAGACCTTTCAGATGTCAGTATGACACCAAGTATCTTACCTTCCTGTCTATGCTCTCTGACTAAGCCAGTATTTTAATCCATAGGAGAGAAACTCTGATTAGCTTTTTTGGATTACCATCCTACCCCTGTACCAAGGGGGAAAGAGTCTTATGATTGCCAGTCCCACCAGAACCACATGGGATTTGGGAGGAGCATTTCCCTGAAAGAAGTGATGTGGAGTAGATTCAAACAATTGACTTCACTCCTTTCAGCTCAAAGGATGGCTGGGCCAATGAACACTGGTGGGAGGTAATTTAAGAAGACGGTGTTCACGCAGGTTCTCGAGCCATGTTATAGCTGTTGGCTCGAGAGTTAGGCCACAGAAAATATCAGGGTTAGTCAAAATTAGCTTTGTTCTAAGAAAGCCGTCATCCATCAGCAGTACTTAGTAGCCACATCTATTCTCCTGGAATATAAGCCCCATGAGGGCAGAAATCTTTGATTTATTGACACATCACAAGTGCCTAGAATGGAGCATAGCACACAATTGATTTATTCAATAACTCAGCCAATAAATACTGGTTGAATAAATGCATTAAAGGAACCATATTTCACACAGAGGTTAGATTCAATATGTAAAGGGGAGCCATGTGGCATAAAAATGACCATATGATGAATATCAAAGGGGATTGTGTAAGCCACACTGAACTTGGATATTTTAGTCTGCTTTTCTACATAATAACTCCAACGGGATTTCCTGTTTCTGAAGTTTCTTTAGTTGAGCACCATAAAAAGTGATTCCTTTGCATTTAGTGGCTATAATGTATATAAAAATGTGTGTCGTTAAACACTTCATGACGGGCCTCAGGAGCTGAGAAAGACTGTACATAAGCAGGTTCATTCGTCCTGTCCTCCTTCCAGGAGGTGCACTTGCAACTATGCTGCCTTTTTGGAAAGTATCAAGATCCTCAAAGATGTTGACACCAGTGGACCCAGTATGACTGTCATTTAGAAATTATCATAGGAAAATAACCAGAGCTATATGGGGATATAGATTGCAGTGTTATTTTTCATAGCAAAATTCAAAGCTATTAAAATGTAAAATAGAAAAAGGTTGAATAAGCATGATATATATATGTAATTAAAAACTCTGCAGCTTTTAAAACTCTTGCTTTTTGGTAGCAAAATGTTACCACACCCATTTTACCAGTGGGGAAGCTAAAGTGAGAGAAATGCAGCTTCTTGTACAATGTTAAAGTGTCATATAATCTCTGTGCTGGAACGTTGACCTCTGATCATTTAGTCCACCTCCAATTTAATGTGAGATTCTTCTCTGTACTGCTCCAAGGGGTCCTCTGACATTCTTGTTACCTCCAGTGGATGGTGGGATAAGTAGAATAAGGAATCCCCAAACATGTCCCCATCCTAATCCATGGAATCTGTCAATATGTCATTTTACATGGCAAAGAGGAATTAACGTTGCATGAGTTTGAGGTTGCTAATCAGCCAACCTTAAAATAGGGAGATTTTCCTGGATTATCTAGGTGGGCCCAATGAAATCATAAGGGTCTTTCAAGGTGAAAAAGGGAAGCAGAAGAGAAAGAGAAGGACATGCAACTAAGAACAAAATGGTTAGAGACATGGGACATTACCGGCTTTAAAGATGGAGGAAAGGGGGCCACAAGCCAAAGAATGCACACAACCTGTAGAATCTGGAAAAGGGGAGGGAACAGATTCTCCCTCAGAGGCTCCAGAGGAATGCTGCTCTGCTGACACTGTCATTTTTAGCCTAGTGAGACCCGTTTTGGACTTCTGACCTCCAGAATGCCAAGATAATCAATTTGTATTGTTCAAGCCACTAAGCTTGTAGTAACTGGTTAGAGCACTCTCAGGAAACTAATACAGATGGGTAGCTAGCCACCTTCCCCAAACTGTGTGTCCACATGTCAGATCCTGCAATGTGGAAGAATGGACTATATATTTTTGGACTAAGAAAAACTTGAAAGGTAGACTTTGGACTGCACTTCTGATGTCTCACCTCAAATCTTTACACAAAAATACGTTCTGATGCTTTGAAATTCTGTTATATCACATATCTTAGCACATTGTCTGGCAATTATGTGCTGCTTTTGGCTATCTTGTTTTGAGTTACCTCTCAAATGTGGTGGTACTTAATGCCTTAAATTCCTCCGCTTTCTTAAATTTCTTAGACATAGGTATCAGAATTAATTAAATCACTTTGAATAAGTGAATAGACTGTAATAATTGATGAAGTGGAAGATCTACTCAAAAGCTTACTCATAAGCTGTAGCCTGGGCTTCTCCGTAGGATTCAATAAAGAATGTTTTCCTCTTATACAGTTTATCAGCCTTAAATTGTTAGAAAGGAAATAAAGGAGTCATCAAGTTATATGGTTACATATTAATCATTAGATTTCCTACTTTGTCATAGTCATTTATGACCATTTTCTGCATCAAGTGCAATACTCAGTGGCATACAGACAGTTACATATATTCAGGGCTTATAACCTAGGAAAGGGGACCTTGGTTTCTCTGTGTGCCCTTTGTTTACTTGCATGAACCAAAAGATGCATTTCTAATTAAGTCAGGACATCCCCCAAAGATGTGACTGATGTTAAAACAGCACAAATTAAATGGCAAGAATCGAAGGCAACCCAGAGTTTTTGGAGAGCAATCTCAGAGCTTGTAGAATTCATAAACCAAGTAAACCTTCTGACATAACTATAAAATGTGGTATAAACCCTAGAAAAAAATGGCCATCTTGAAAGGGTAACAGCACTTTTATGAGAATTCCAACCGCACCATGGCAACATCAACCCGTCAAAGCAAATGAAGGGTAGTAAAAGTAAAATTAAACATGATGAAGGGGACACCAGCTTGCTAACAGCTTTCCAAGCAGTAAAGCTTTCAAATGTTATCTCTTCATTGGTCTGTTCAATCACACATGCCTGCTACCAAGCTTTATCATATTATGTATCTTTCTCATCACTGCAGCCTGCCATGGGTTTGATGGACTTGTCTGTATATTCACAAAGGAGGGACAGAAAGAGCTCGGCTTCCCCCGCTGCAGCTCCCTCCCTGTGTGCCCTCATCCCTCTACTGTAATTCTTCTCTCTCACAGTCCTCTCTTGCCCTTGTTCTGGTGTCCAACATGAGTCTCTCTGGCACAACAAAGGTTGTTGTGCAGCTCTGAGCTTTGGGGACTAAATATAGATCAAATCCCCCATCTTACCCTCTGTCATCCAAAAGACAGATTCCAACATGCCTTCCACTCTGTTCTCTCCCTTTGCTTCCAAAAATTTTTTTTTTCTTCTCATGGTTCTTTTTTCTCCCAACTAATCCCTCTCCCCTACTCCTTCTTCAACCTCCTGCAGAGAAAATGGTGAAGGCATTTTCATGTATTAACTAACAGGCTAGCTAATCCTCTGATCTGAATACCTCTGCCCTGTTTGCAGGGACCCAGAAATATCATGGTTACATTTATTCTCTGACATACTCAACCACCAGGGAGTTCTGGCTTTTTCAGGGCTTTAAACCTCTTTCTGACTCTGTTTCCCCTATCTAAACAAGTAAGTTTCCCATTCATTGTATGTGCAGTGTTTGTACATGCCAAATTCCTCAGCTTGTAGACCATATGTGTTATTCAACTGTATGGGAAGGAAAAAGCAAAACAAATGACTAATCAGCCAATTTAGGTTTCCCATAGCCCACACAGTGATGAGGAGACTCAGGAAAAATAAAAAAGCCGGGATACCATGCTGTGGTGCTTACAAATAGTCAATAGGGGGTAAAAAGGGAACGGAGAAAACAAGAAAAGAAAGGAAAAGTTTCTGCAGCCAAGTGTCTCATAAAATTGCCATGTTTTAGCCTGTTTATTGTCTGTTAGTTGGTAATTGAATTCCTTTCTCTACTGTGGGCTAGTATGTGAACCCACACCCTTTTTCTATGATCAACATTAAAGTGTGTTCCCAGTTAAATCAACTCCTTTGATTCATTCATCCGTTCAACACATACTTATTGAGCCTCAGCAGCTTGCAAAGTAAGACTTAAAATGCATTTGAAGTCTGAGAAAGGGCAGCGCAGAAATTAGCCATGACCTTTAGGGGAGAAGATCCCTAACCGTGTTTTGATGGCTCCCGCCATCTCTCTCTTAGCACATTTTTCTCCATGCTTGCCTCATGAGTCCAGTCTCAAGCATTTGGTTGCCCTAGCCCTAGCTTTCAGCCAGGAACCCAGATGTCTGCCTTCGCTGATTTTCCGTCTCTTTTTAAAAATTCTTATAGGGTTACCATATCCTTCTGCACCTCCTGCCTAGAGATGGTGCTGAAAAGAACCCATGAGGAACCTGATCTATTTAATCATGTTGTATGATTTTGTGCATGCCCAAACACACACAGTCATACATCCTTGCTAGTACATGTGCACCCACACATGCACTTTACTTTTGTTGCTGTATTCTTTACTTTAGTCGATCCTAATATAATCAAATCAATTAGTCATCTTCTCCCAAAGTGTGAGAATGCGTTTATGTGGTTTATGATGCCTAAGTGAACACATTGTACTTCTGAGTAGGGTCCTCATGTAAGTAGAAAATCACCTAAGTTGAGTCGCTTAATAAAATCACTTTGGGGTTGAAAGCAGGGTTGAAATCCAGATGACTAGACAGCTCTTTTTCTAACCACACTCTTTTACCAACTCACTCTGTGGCCTTGGACAAGTCACTTCTATTTTAAAATATTGACATAAACACAAATAAAATTATAAACAAAAATACAGAGGGTGCCAAAAATGTATACACATTTTAAGAAAGGAAAAACGGTATTAATTGTAATACTCAATACATACAGATAAAAAAGATGAATACAAGTCACGTTTGAATTCTGCAATGACAAGAGGCACTGAAAGTGGTTACCATCAGCATCCAGACACTTCTGAACATGGCGAACTACTGCTTGAACATAGATAACATCTCTTAAAATATGTGTACTTTTTTTGGCACCTCCTGTACACATCTACCTATATCGTTAGCACCACCTATATGTGAACGCTTTGCACTAGCTGTATTAGTTTGCTGGTGCTGCCATAACAAAATACCGCAGACTGGGTGGCTTAAACAACAGAAATTAATTTTTTACAGCGCTGGAGACTGGAAGTCCAAGAGCAAGGTGTTGCAGAGTTGGTTCTTCTGAGGCCAATCTCTTTTTTTGGCACATGCCTGCACTTTGGACGTGTCTCTATGTGGCCTTTGTTCTGTGTGTGTTCATTCCTGGTGTCTCTTCCTCTTCTCACAACTGTCTCAGTTCAACCTAATCACTTCTTTAAAGATCTTATCTCCCAATACAGTTACCTTCTGAGTTACTGGGTGTTTGGACTTCAGTATAAGAATTTGGCTCATACAATTTACCCCTAACACGAGGTGCTAGGGTAACACACAGAAACGGGCATGTGCTTGCCCCTGAAGGATCCTGCCACAAAGACGGGAAAAAAGTTAATACCACAGTGTAAGGTGCATAGCAGCAGAGGCAGATATGGAGTAGAGTGAGGGAGCAGAGGAGGCATCAGCAAGTCCACTGGACTGGATTACAGAAAGTGTCAGGGGGGAGAGAGTATTTGCACTGGGCCTTGTAGTCTTAGGAGTTCTCCAGGCCAATGGAGAAAGATGAGGAAAGGAATGGGCATTTAATAAGGGTAGATATTTAGGGCCCATGCAGGCCTATACTGTCTCATATTAAGTGCCTCCTATGATACTTGGGAGGAGAGAAGCGTGCCGCAGCTGTCCTCAGCCAATTGGATCCCTAAGTGTTCTAAATCTCATTTGACCCATCGGAACTGAGGTGAATTTTATAGGTCTTTGTGAATTTAGTGCTGTTGTAGTGTCCCTGGAGTATAGAAAAGACACTAATCCTGTCTCTTCACCACCTGAACAGGGAGATCAGACACAGTTGAAATACCTGGAATAACATTACAAAGCAACAAATGAGTAATTCCAAAACATACCTGCCTCTTCCCCTCTGGGCCTAGGTTTCCTCCTAGATATAAAGAGGGCTAGATTGGATCATCTCTAAGTTCTGCTCAAGAAATCAAAAGGGCTATGTATGACGTGCTTCTCAAACTTGAATAATATATTCAAAGGAGAACAATTCGTGGATGTTCCTTATGTCAGCTTGAATTATTAATGTTAAGATTCAGGAGCCATGCTGCCTAGATTCTAATCTCAGATCTGCCATTTGTTGGTTACGTGACTTTGACCAAATCACTAAACTTCTCTTACCTCAGTCTCCTTGTCTGTAAAAGGGAGATAATAACAATATCTGTATTCATAATATTTTTATGAGAATTAAATAGGTTAGTCTTTGCAAAGCACTAAAGCAGGTACCTGACATATAACAGAGTTATACAAGTATTAAGTAACATTTTCTATAAATGTATGAACATAAAACTAGGAATGAGATCTTCATGGATATAGCTCTTACTCAACTATAAAACAAAACAATTTGAAAACTATCAGCTATAAAATTAAATAATTTAAAAATTAAATACAAACCCACAAAACCAATACAATTCAGATTTGCAATATTAATTCAGTGTGATAGATAATGTTGTTTTTGCTGAGACTAAATCATAGAAGTTGTCATTAATTATAGAAAGATTAAGCATCAGTTCTACAATTTTTTTTGTTTGTTTGTTTTTTGTTTTTTTTAATGTGTTTTGACTTCAATACGAGCCTGGAGGAATCCTGCATACAAAGTAAGCTTTTCAGAATGCTAGAAACACCATCAAGATTTTGTTTGCTATGCCAGAACAATCAGACCTCATTCTTTATCATACTCTAGTAGTGAGCAGTCCTGGAATGCCAATTTTAATTAAAGATATTGTCAGCATTGTGTTATTAGTGAAACCTGCATAAAATTGTTCTCTAAATCATTTGTTCTCTAAATCAAGTCAGAAATTTGGAGGTCGTTCATGATTTCTATCCCTCTATCCTCATCCTTAACTGAGCCAGTATACTTCTTAAATATTCCCTGACTCTGTCATCTTCTTATCTCCTCTTAAATTGTATAAACACCTGAGAATGTGTGTTTAGACCCATGGAGTTAGAGACCTTAGAGTGACATGGAATCCCATATAAGCATATAATCTCTGTAGAGACTCTATAAAAGGTGGTCGCATGGCTGCTTATAGAATGGGACTATGGCATTCAGTCACACATGTGCTTCTTTGTACTTCTGTTGGACAGAAGGCTAAGTTACAGAGTAACCTAGAGTTACCCATTGATATGGTTAGGTCCTTTATAAATAGAGGTTTTGAAGCAATAATCCTATGGCTTTCTGAATTCTAACTCTGTGTTACAGTCAAGCCTAACCTGGAAGCCTCTTTCTCACGGGATCTGTTACGATGCAGTCTATGACCCTCTCCAGCCTAAATCAATATATTTCACCATTAATGAGTTCATCCTCTTTGTAAAGAGCTCTGTCTTTAGGCTGAATTGGGGTTGGGGTTCCAATAGAAATTCCCTGCTCTGCTGGCCTGTGTGCCACTGGCCCTTAATGAAACCATGCCGATTATATATATTTAAAGCACAGAATCATGGAATGCCAATATGCAATTAGAAATGACCGAGTTCGACCTCCTTGTTTTACATGTTGAGAAACCAATAACAAAAAACGTTAAAGACATCATATTTCTTGGAACATTTCTATTGAGTAGGAAGAGTAAATATGTAAAGACTGTCTTTTTTTTTTGTTAGAAGCACTGCTGCTTCAAGGTGCTCGGGGATGATCTCACTACTTCCATTATTTTGTTCTGTGACATTGGCTCAAATGCAAAAGACTTTCTTGACCCCTTGGTTAATACAGAGCCAAACAGACCCCTCTGCCCTCAGTTCTCAGGCTGTTCAGGCCACCAAGCTGTCCCAGCCTTTGTCCCAGGCCATCGCATATGTTCGCATGTCTGTCCCCTTCTACTACAGATTTCCCAAATAATATGAACACATGGCTTGCTGGCAAAGAGATTCTGTGGTCAAATAATTGTAGAAGTAGAGTTAAATAGAGAGGTCTTCCTAGGATTTCTTAGAACATTTAATATGTTTTGTGAATCTCCACCAGGGGAATAACCAGAGGTGGAAATACACACTTTTTTTTTTTAACCAGAAACTTTATTTTTAGGGCACATCTGGTAGGACCTCGAAAAACACAACTTTACCTAGATTCTAGTATCCTACACACAGTTATGATTAATTTTCACTCCTCTTTGTGTCTAGAACATGCTGAATACATGAAGGTCACCGAGCTTGTTTAATGAGGAATGAGTGAAGTTACACTTTCCCTGAGTTCTCCCTGGCTCACCCAGCACATGTAGAATTAAGATTACATGTTATTTTGCTTGGTGGTTTTAAAGTGCTCAGGGGATGAACATAAATTGTTAAACTAGAAAATACTTTGTATATTTTATGTAACCACTACCACCACCAGTCTGTTAATGATTAATTAGTGCTTCATAAAAAAAGTTTCTTTTAATTTTTGCTCTACGTGGGGTATTAAATAGCATATATACATATATATATATATATATATATCTTTTGAATACCATAGGTAGAATTGAATAGAATTCACCAAACACAGGGGAATGGATCATTTGCTGAATTCTTGCTTTCCAAGTTGCCTAGGCCTGTAAAAAAGGGAACTCATATGTCTCAATAAATATTCACCTACAATCCTCATTCACCTGGTTATGGTTTTTGGAATAATTATTACCACATCTATATATGTATTTTTGAATATATATGCATATATGTATATGTACATATGCATGCATACTAGCATATTGTAGCATTTATTGAGCACCTACTATGTGCCAGGTATGGTGGTGGATGCATTGTTCACATCCTAACAGTAATCCTGCAGCAGCTTGTGTCGTTATTCTATTCTAAGAAGAGGAAACTAAGGCCTAGAAATGTTAGATAGCCACACAGATGTGTGGGGACCCTGGGCCTTAATTCTCTGAAAGAATCATCAGGAAGTACGTGCTCGGTCTAAAACAGACTTGTTTATATCTTACATTTATACTGCTTATTGCGGTAAGTTATGGCCCATGCACAGAACAGGAATCTCCAACCCGAATGGAGGGCAGCCAGTAGCCAAGCAGCAGAGTGGTATTTGGAGCCTGCCTGACACCGTATTACTATAACTGAGACCACCAGAGGCCCAGAGGAGGGGACGTTTGCCTGGAGCCATGGTGAATATTTACACGATGCCATCATAAACCAGCCTTATTCTCAGCTTTTACCTTGCTCGCAGTCCTCACAACAACCATCTGTGGGCTACAATTATTTCAATCGTTTCACAGATAAGGTAAAACAGAGTCCTGGAGAGTTGGAGTAATTTGCCCATGGTCACCGAGCTAGTAAGTGGCCAGCTGGGATGTGAACCCAGGCAAAGCTGAATTTAGCAGCTGGGTGCTCAACTCCTACGTCCATATTGGCAGTTTCAACACACCTACTGCCGCCTTCAATCCTACTCCACGTCGAGTGCCAAGTCCTTATCAATCCAAGCTTCCTTCTAACCACGTTATCTTGTAACCATTACCTTGTGATGTTTCATTACCATAACTGTCTCCCCAGTGACTTCAAGCAGGTTCTCCCATCTGTGCCTCCACACAAGTCGATGGGCTACAGGCACTCAGCTGCTCTCCCTTACTGTCCAAATCTACTCATCCCCACCATTCCAATTACTCCCGGAGTTCTGCCTTCGGATGCAGGGTTTGCAAGGGAATCATCATGACACAATTACCTTCAACCATGTGGTGCTGACAAAACAATCACCTGTCAGCAAATGAGCTGAGCGTTGCCTGCGTGAGGCTGTCTGGACCACACTCGGCAAAATCAAGTTGTTACCTTCGTGCCTTCAAAGCAAACACAAACAATAGAGCTCTTCATTACCCAGAATGGGAGCACAGTTTTCTCCCGCTTTCCTGCCCACATACTGAGATCCAGATAGAAGCCACAAAGGTAGAAGGAAAATATCTCAAGACAAAATGCCTTTGTCCCATCTCTTTAGCTAAAAAGAGTTGAACAGGTTTTGTAGAAGGCTCTTGGAAACCAATTATAATATTCCCTGCACATCTTTTCACTGAGGAATGTGTTCCCGGTGCTATCTGGCAGGTTTGTCTTCTGGAGAGCCAACATTTAATCATTTTATCTAGTCAATGGATAAGGGCAAAGATTGATTTAGAGACCCATGGGACACTCAGACAGGGCACAAAGCCCCTGTGTGCTATTAATGCTGACCAGATAAGAAAGATACTTCATCTCACCCCTCTTTCCCCCCCAACATTGTATTATGAAAAATTTCCAACACACAGAATAGTTAAGAGAATTTTACAGTGAACACCCCCAACTCCAACTTAGGTGTTATTATATTTGCTTTATGCCATGTCTATCCATCTGTCCTTCCTTTCACTCAGTTATCGATTCCTCTTGTTTTTGAGTACATTTTGATGTAAATTGCAGACTTGGATACACTTCCCCCCAAGTACTTCAGCACACATATGTTGTGTGGGAGACCCTGCTCACTGCACCATGTGTCATGTGGGATGTCATGCAGGAGACCCTGCTCGGTGTGCCATGTGTCATGCAGGGACTCATGCAGGGTGTCAGGCGGGGTCTCTGGTCCCGCTCCCCACATTTTTTTTAATCCATTCACCTGTTGATGAACACCTGTGTTGTGGGGACAGAGTCCCAGAGAGCAGTTTCCAGGCTCTTGGTCTCACGTGGAAAGGTGCTGGCTCGGGTGGTAGATGGCCATCAGCTGTGTGAAGCCCTATCAGACTTCCCCTCCCTTTTCTCCCTCTCTCTTCCTTTTGCCTCCTTTTTATTCCCCTCCCTTATTCCTCTTCTCTTCCCCCTTCCCCTCTTCCTCAGTCTCCTCCCTCCCTATTTGTATAGCGCCTCCCCTTCTTCCATGTTTATGTCTTTCCCCTTTCATTCTTTTTCTTCCTCTTCCTCTTTTCATTTTCTTCTGGATGTCACCTAATTAAGACTTACTCATCCTTGAAATCTCAGATCAAACATTTCTTACTCAATGCACCTTCCTTATTTTCCCCAAAAGTGTCACATTCTCTGATTATTTGTTCTCATAGTACCTTGTAACTCTCCCTGATAATACAATCACAATTTAAATTTATGTATCTGTAGTTATTTGATTTGTGGGGACAGAGCCAGGAGTGCAGTTTCCAGGCTCTCGGCCTCACATAGAAAGGTGCGGGCTCAGGTAGTAAATGGCCATCAACTGTGATTAGATGGCCATCAGCTGTGGCTAGTTGGCCGTCAGCTGTTACCAGTTAGCCATTGGCCATTGCCATCAGTGTGGATTGCAGCTAGCAAGGAGTTGGTTGGCTGGCAGAGAGGTGGACAGAGGATTGCAAATCGTGTGGCTCCTGCTTCCTGTGTCTCCAACCCAGCCGCCAGTGAGAACATAGTGGTGTGAACCCCCCACCCATGGCTCCGTGGGTGTTCCTTTTTGGCCTCACCATGTCCTGTGTTCTAATGCGAAAAGCAGGACCAGAGACTCTGCATGACACCCTCCATGACATGTGCTATTTCCAGATTTGGGCTATTATGAGTAAAGCTGCGACGAATATTACTGTACTAGTCTTTGTGTGAATATACAAGTATGTTTTCATTTCTCCCTGGTACAGATGCAGGAGTAGACTTGCTGGTAATAGGGAAGGTATATGTTTAGTTTTATAAGAAGTTGCACACCCCTTTCCCAAAGTATTTATTGCATTTTATACTCCCGCCAACAACGTTTGGAAGTTGAGTTTGCTCTAAGCATCACCAGCATTGGGTGTCGTCAGTCTTTTACTTTGCGTCATTCTGCTGGTGGTGCGCATTGCTTGCGGAGGTGTTAGTTTACAGCTTCAGGGTGACTAAGGATTTGAGCCCTTTTCCAAGTGCGTATGACAATCCATCCGTCTTCTTTTGTGATATGTCTGTTCAAATCTTTGGCCCATTTTTTCTTGAGAGAGAGCCTGGCCACACCTTGGCCCTCCTCGTAGGGAGACTGATCTCCAGCCTTGGAAGCCCCAGTTCTTCCAAGTCCTTCCCACGTCTCCACCCCCTTTCTTGGGCTCAGAAGAACCTGAAGAGATAATTTCTGAATATATGTTGGTTGCACTCCTCATTTGCCGGGCGTTGCCAATAGGCAGCGGGAATTGACGGCTTGTTAGCAAAGCCTGGCCCCTTTGTGAGATGTTTTCAGAATGATTGATTTACACGAAAGTGGTTTCTGGTGGGTGCATGCAGGTGGAACTGCTGCGGATCGATTCCAGTGGCGCTAACTAATCAGCTGTTTAAACTGGCAGAGAGTGCTCTGTGACAGACACAGCGCGACCATCATTTTCCCCCTAAGATTACAAATTAACTTGTTAGGGTTTGCTGGGGTGTGTGACAACCTGGAACCCAGCCTCAGGAAGGGAGGGTGGCTGTGCCTTCAGGGACGCCTCTCTGGGAGCTGCCTGTCCCATCAAGCTGGACCTGGGCAAACAGCACACTGGCTGCAGGAAAAGAGATCTCATCTCAGAAAGTGTGGAGATTTTCATCCTACCTTCCCCTATAGTGGAGAGGGTCAGCTGAATTTTAAAGGTCCACTCCTGTTCCTCTTTTCTTTTTTCTCTTAGCTATTTGCTGAACTAACCCCATGGCAGACTCATCTCTCTTCCTTTCTTCACAGAGGATGAACGCATGGGGAACCAACCTCATTTTTCCCCTCTACTCTTGAAGACAGTGCAATATCCCCACATCCAATCTCTTGAGGCGACTATAATTTTGTCTTGTTTGTTTTTAAGGCTCTTCACGAGCTAGCAGGATTTAGTTGTGGTATCCTTTAAGCACTGAAGTACTTGCTTTCACAATATTAATTACAAAATTTGATCCTGAAAATTGGGAGGTTTTAGGCTGAAGCGGCCAGGTGTGGTATGGACAGCAATGAAGATAAAATGAGAAGGATGGTGTAACTGCAGCCCGGTCATGGCCGCCCACAGGAAGGCCTAGCCTGACTTCAGGCTCTAGCACCAGCCTTGGCCTCTTGCCCACAAAAGCTTTTTCATGCATTGTCTTCTCCTTGCAAGAGCTTCATGGGATGAACAGGAACCACCACCTTATATCTAAGAGAGCATAAATTAAAAGACTTTCTCAAGTAGATGCTGAAAATGGTGAAACTTGAGCTCAAATGCAGTTCTGTGGAACTTAGTATTTCCAGTTACAGCTCTGGAAGCCTGAATTAGCAAGCTACATAATATATGTGCTATATGAAGTATCTGGGATGGCATTCCAATATTAGAAGACAAATCTGTTAGCACACTCCAGATTAGCACTTCAAAAATATTTGTTTCTTCAGAAGTTGATACTGTTATTCTAAAGTACTGCTGGAGGAATAAGCAGGTGAGAGCTGGAACAGGCTGCCACCAAACATTGAAACTTAGTGTAAAGCTCTGATAATTAAATCAGTATGGCCCCAGGGATAAACAAACAGCCAGTAGAATCGGTGGCTTTGTAACAGACTGCAGTATTTGAAAAAACAAAATATGATAAAGGAGGTTATTAAAAACTTGTAGAGAGGGGATGGGACAGATTAGTTAACAAATGGCTCTGCAAAAATTAAAAAAAATATATGTATTAAGGGGAAAAAGTATATTTAGAAACTTAACAGATGCTGTGCTCCAAAATAAACACCAAACATTTCAATATTTAAATGTAGAAATCCAAATCATAAAAGTCTTCAAAACATTTAGGTGATTATTTAAGTCTTTGGATTAAGAAAGACTCTCTAAGCAGACAAATAAAGAAAAAGTCACAAATGAAAATATTCATGTATTTAATTCATAAAAATAAAGTTCTTTCTGTCCAGCTACAAAAAAATACAAAGATTAAAAGCCAACAACAAACTAGGACTATATGTAAAAAATATGCCAAAGAGCTAATATCACTTATTATATAATATCTTGTTCAAATAGATATGAAAACAGGAGTCTCAATGGATACATTGGGGTCAAGAATATGAAGAGATGAGTTATGAGAATATCTCTTCAAGAATATGAAGAGATGTAATGGAGGAAACAAAACATTAAATTACCTTTTCTTCTTAAATTCGCCAGGAAACAAAGGATTAAAAATTGAAATAATGGGACATTTTTCAGCAATCAAAGTAACAAAGATGAAAATACGATAATACCTAATGATAGCAATAATATAAAACAGATACTCTCATACACTTATGGATAAAGGTTAACTTGAACAATTTTTCTGACCATTGTGTCTATATCTTGCCCCTGCTGACCTCTGTAGTCTTATCTCATATTGCTTCTCCTTTTCTTTCAGTTCCAGGATAAGGGTTTTTATTTTTATTTTTTTCAGTTGTTGTCACACAGATTTTCCATATGCCTAGAAAGCTCTCAGACTTCCCCTCCCTTTTCTCCCTCTCTCTTCCTTTTGCCTCCTTTTCATTCCCCTCCCTTATTCCTCTTGTCTTCCCCCTTCCCCTCTTCCTCAGTCTCCTCCCTCTCTATTTGTATAGCTCCTCCCCTTCTTCCATGTTTATGTCTTTTCCCTTTCATTCTTTTTCTTCCTCTTCCTCTTCCTTTTCATTTTCTTCTGGATGTCACCTAATTAAGACTTACTCATCCTTGAAATCTCAGATCAAACATTTCTTACTCAATGCACCTTCCTTATTTTCCCCAAAAGTGTCACATTCTCTGATTATTTGTTCTCATAATACCTTGTAACTCTCCCTGATAATACAATCACAATTGAAATTTATGTATCTGTAGTTATTTGATTTGTGGGGACAGAGCCAGGAGTGCAGTTTCCAGGCTCTCGGCCTCACATAGAAAGGTGCGGGCTCAGGTAGTAAATGGCCATCAACTGTGATTGGATGGCCATCAGCTGTGGCTAGTTGGCCGTCAGCTGTAACCAGTGAGCCATTGGCCACTGATAAAACTGCCGTGGCTATGTTGGGGAGTCGAGGAGAGTCGAGGGAAGTCAGAGAGTTGGACGGTTGGCAGAAAGCGGTCAGCAGGTCGCACGTCGTGTGAATCCAGCCTCCAGTAAAATTATAGCGGTATGACTCCCCTATCTATGGCTCCTTGGGTGTTCTTTTTTGGCCTCACCATGTCCTGCGTTCTTATGTGGGGAGTGGGAGCTGAGACCCTGCATGACTCCCTGCATGACATTGATTATATATTCTTCTTCACAGAATTATATGGACTGTGTCACCTTTAGTCACCATGAAATCCCCAGTGTATAGCAAGGTGTCAGAAAATAAGAGGGTTGATATATATTTAGTTAGGTGTTGACTGCTGACTTCCCAAAAGACCACTGGATAAACTGTGGCTTAAGCAAAGCTAACTTTAGCAAACCACTGAAGAAAGGAGAACACACCTTGATAGATTTAAAAATATGTATACATTGTACCTGGATTATTTTTTGTTTTTTTTATAGCATTTAATCAAGTCCTCAAAAAATCTTTGTGGGCAAATATGGGGTTTAGATACTCAGTAAGGTGGCCAGTACTTGGCTGAAGGATTGTACCAAAAGGGTATAAGTTAATATGTTAGTTACATCCTGCATTTTATATTAATTTCAACTTATGGATGTTCAGAATGACTATGAAACATCAGGAGTAAATCATAGTGCAATAAAAGCTTATATAATGGTGACATCCTATGAACCAAGGTCATATTCAGGGTCAATTAAAACTCTGTGTGTCCTGCAACAGAAAATCTGTAAATGCTTCCTGTCTCACAATCATTCAAAAAAACATGAGATTTGATGTTTTAGTGATGATGACAACAAACCGATGAAGTCAACAGCTCCTGAGTAAAAATATACACCTTCACTGAGTTATCTAAACAGAGTATAGATTTTCTTATCTTCGTAGTACACATCTGTGTCAAATCTATTTTAGCTAATGATTATTAACTTCACCAAGCTCAAAAAACTCTTTCATAATTGAAGTAAGTATTAGATGAGGTGGAGCTAATTATGAAACAATTAGTCAAAGTCTATGAAAATAAGAAATATCTGAAGAGTGTATTGCTACATCTCATTAAAAGAGGTATTCACCTAGCATACATCACTGTGTTCGTATCGCTCTAATCAACACCTAGAGTATGTTAGGAAGTCAGGCTACTAACAAGTAGATGATTACATAAACAATAAATTTATGGATGTCAATTACTTTGTACTTACAATGCAAACCCCATAACATAATTGGTAACCAGATAGAAAATAGGATATCACTTTTAATACCACAATAATATATGTTCTCTAAAAGTTATGGGAAAAGATCTTTTAATCCAAAGAAGTGGTGGCCTTTGAATTGATTCCTGAATTGCTAGGCAATATCGGCTAGCCATGTGAAGATGGGAGCAGAAAGTTCTAGTCCGAGGAGGGATGCGAAAAGTCCTAGAGTGGGAATGAGCATGATATGTTTTAGGAACTAAAGAAGTCTTTCATTGCAGGAGAGGGGCAAAGGGGTTAGAGGGAATCTGGTTGAGTTTGAGAGGTGGGCAGGGGCTACTCCAAGGATAAGACTGTCAGTCTAAGCAAAATCGGAAGCCATTGAGGGTTTTAGGGAAGGAAGTATATACCTGATTTGTTTTTTCAAGAGTCCCTGTTGGCTGTTGAGAGAGATTGTGGAGTACAGATCAGTAAGAATACAAGTGAGGAGAACAGGTAGACAACTATTGCCTTAGTCTGGACAAGCAATGATATTTGCTTGTATTAGGTAGGAAGCTGAAAGATGAAAAAAAATAGACACATTCAGAATGTACTTTGAAGGTAGAGCTGAGAAGATTTGATGGTATGGATGAAGCGGAGTGTGAGGGAAAAGGATGAATCAAGATGGCTCCTAATTTGGGAGCTTAAGTGAATTTAGTGGATGGTTGTGCTGTTAAATATGTATTAAAAATATGCACTGAGCATGTACTGTGAGGAGGGCACTTTTGGGCAAAACATATTTTTCTAACTTCTAAAATATTTTTATTATTAACAGATTGTGGACGTAAATTGGTGATAAAAGAATATCACCAATATTTTCATTTTATGTTAAGCAACTACTCTAGTAAATATTTGTCTCTCACTCTCATTATCTTTGTTACTGTAACGTGGATCAGGGGTCAGCAAACTTTCTGCAAACAGCCAAATAGTAAACATTTCAGGCTTTCCAGCTTGTATGAACACTGTTGCAACTACTCAACCTTGATGTTGTGGTGTAAAATTACTCATAGACAATACCTTAAGGATTGAGTATGGCTGTGTTTCAACAAAACTTTATTTATAAAACAGGCAGTCAGCCCCATTTGGTCTGTGGGTTGTATTTTGCTGACCCCTTATATAGACTATACAGATCACTAAACAAGACAATCTAGAGTGGGGGAAAATCATATTACGAAACACGAAGCCAAATACTTATTCGTTGATCAACAGCAATGCACAGTAGAAGCTATAGTTTTTATTTAATTATTTTTAATTTCCCCCCTCAATATTATTTCAAATAGTCATTCTTTTCATTTCTTCAGGATCCCTAACTGTCTATAATCTGCATAAGAATATAAGTCATGGTACTTTGCTCTCTGCCACAGTGGTAGGCCCTTTCCCTGGTTGGCCAACCTGAGCAGTCCTTTCCCTATGCTCACAGTGATTGGGTGAGAGGCAGGTGCACCATTCAAGCAAGGCCAATTAGAATCTTCCCTGAACTTGATAGATAGTAGGAGGAGGGAATGTTAAGAAAGGGGGCTGGCAAATCTAGAACTTCAACTGGCTACTTTGCCATGAATTTGGTCAGTGCTTATGTTCAGAACAACTCCAAGCAGAGATAGACTCAAGAGCCATGACAATACTGTTTGGGAAGCTTAAACTAGCTATGTCAAAAACCAGAGACATGCCAGGACTTCCTAGTTATGTGAGTCAGTAAATTCCTTTTTTGCTTAAGCTAGGGTGAGTTCAGTTTTGATCGGTTCCAGACAAAAGACTATCGACAAAAATATTGCTTCATTGAATCTGGAAGTGGAAGAAAATTAACATTTGAATTCCTTGAATGCCAAGTATAATGCATGCTAACCTTAGTTAAACTTAAAATAGTTTTATGTTTGAGGTTGAGAGAACATGGACTCAGAGCTAAGTGATCTGCCTGAAGTTTCATAAATTTTTGGTAGAGTTATGGTCTGACTGCTGACGTTTCTGACTCCAGAGATAAGCTATTTATGCGATACCATGTACTGAGGAAGCATAGCAATAAATGAAAAAACAATAAAAAATAATTTTTGGATTTATTCTAAACTAGCTTCTTCTAGAGCTCCAAAACTAGGGGAGAGAATAAAGGTGATTCTTAAAGCATCAGAAAGATAGCTGAATCTCCAAAAAGTTTCTTTAGTAGATGCACTGCATGAGCTGTTAAGCAATCAATCATGGATGGACTTTGAAAGCTGCTTTGAATCTTAAAGTGGAATGTTTCTAGCCTAATTGTCCATGGACTAAAGCTGGAAAATGTTACCTTTTTTTTCTCTCCTGCTTAGAGAGACCAGATTTCACATGAATGCAGGAAATGTAGAGCCAGGGGTACCATTCATTTCCGTATCTCTAAGAGGTTGTGTGAGCTTGAGGAGGAAGGGCAGGTAAGGGACGTAAAATCACCATCAAAGATTCATGCCTAGGAATCTCTTCTTGAGAGCTGTATGGAGGAGACAGGAGTCCAAGAGGGGTTTCTTTCTAGGTGAAAAGAGGTGATAATTAAACATAATTTGTAGAAGAAAATTAATAGTGATGGACTTGAATCCTTTATAGCAAATGTAAATTTCAAAGCAATTTTGTGTGGAGATGTAAAAAGCTATAATATATGGCTGACTGGTATATGCTGACAGTAATGGTTCTCTTGTGTGGTGAGTTATTAAAGACTTTCATCTTGTGCTTTTCAATAATGAAAAGGGAGGCAGTTTGGGGGCATTTTCTGAGATATGTCCCTTGTGTTGATTTAGCTTGTATGATCAGTAGGTTATCTTAACAGCTGTATAGGAAAGGTTAAATTTGCTAAGGAGGTAGAAAACTAAAATGTGAGAAGCATGTTATTTTAGGAAGATGTATTATTTCCTCTCTGAGACTAACAAACTATGACTTTGGGCAAGTCATTTAATCTGTTTTGTGGCTTCGCCTCCACATCTTGTCCAAGGATCTTGTCCATCAATAACCTATGATTTCTTCTTATGATAAAAATATCCTCTTGGGAATGGGCTTCCCTTTCTCTCTTTAGGGAGAGTGCCCTGAAGAAACCTCAGGGTCATTTTCTTGGAGTCATTTTCTCTCTCTCTTTTCTTATTTTTGAAATGGATTCTACAATCAGCTCCTTCGCTGAGGAAGATACTGAGGTAGTGAGGACCAGAGCTATTTCACAAAGCTAGTCGCTCAAGCTTTCACACAGATGTACAGAAGGAAAAGGTGTCCGGGAACCAATAGTTTAGCTTAACCAGTCACAACACATGCGAATGGCTAGAGGTTTGGGGTGATCTTGAGTAGTCCTGGCTTGTGAGAACTGGCTCATGAGAATATGAGAAATGGGACTCTGGAAGAAGCAAGAGATCAAATATTTTTTGATAGGTTATTGCGTTTTTATATTTCTAAGGGATTGAATATGAGGGCTTGATGTTATTATATCATGGTTTTTATAGATCTTAATAAGTAATTCATGTTCAAGAGCAGAGATAAAGTCATCTTACATTAGTATGAGATATTTATCCAAACTAATTAACCAATATTTATTCATCATGGCTAACTGAGGTCCAAACTTTATTCAGATTTACTTAGTTTTTACCTAATGTTCTTTTTCTGTTTGAGAATTTCATCAAGAACAGATCATTACCTTTGGTCATTGTGACTCCATAGAGCCTTCTAGAATATGACAATTTCTCAAATATTCCTTTTTTTTTTTTGATGACTTTGACACTTTAGAAGAGTTCCTGTGACGTATTGAATAGCATGTTTCTCAATTTGGGTTTGTCTGCTGTTTTATTCTGATGATTAAACTGGAGTTATGGGTTCATGGAAGGCCACAGAGTTTCTGAAGTGTCATTCTTACCACATCATGCCAAGGGTACATGCTATTGATATGATTTATCACTGAAGAGGTTAAATTTGATCACATGGCTGAAGTAGTATTTGTCAAGTTTCTCCCCTATAAAGTTACTCTCCCCTCCCCACTCCACACCTCTCAGTACTATATTATTTAGAGGGAAGTCAATCCCTCCCACACTTAAGGGAGTGGGGAATTATGATCCGCCTTTTTGAGGGGAGAATAAATTCATATATTACTTGCAATTCTTCTATATGGGAGATTTGTTTATTCTTATTAATTAATGTATTTATCAACTTTTCATGTTCATATAGACTCATAGATATTTATATTTTTATGTTGAGTTATATACTGATAGATGTTATTATTATTTTTAGCTCAAATTGTTCCAGCTTTGGCCATTGGGAGCTGTTTCAGTAGACTCCTGTGTCCCTCGCACATGTCCCTGTTGGTTTTGTTTTGTTTTGATTTAGTATTTTCTTACTTTTGACACTACAAGACGCTCTTGGCTCATCCTGCAGATCCTTGCCTCAGCCCTTGAAACAGCCATTTCTCCCAGAAGCCCTAATTTCTCTGTTTGGAGAATGGTATTTGAGGGAGAGAGGAATTGGGAATTATTTTTTAATGGATACAGTTTTAGTATGGGAAGATGAATGAAGTTCAGGAGATGGATGGTGGTGATGGTTACACAGTAATGTGAATGTACTTAGTTAAAGCCACTGAATTATACACTTAGTATGGTTAAAATGGTAAATTTCATGTTATGTACATTTTAGCACAATTTTAACATGTTTTATCTAAACAAAACAAAACAACCTGCCAAGAGTTTTTCAAAATGGCCGTACCATTTTTCATTCCCACCAGTCATGAATGAGAGTTCCTGTTGCTCCACATTCTCACCAGCATTTACTTGTCAGTTTTGTTTTATTTTTAGCTATCCTAATAGTTGTATAGTGATATCTTGTTGTTTTAATAGTGATATCTCATTGTTGTTTTTATTTGCATTTCCCAAATGATATTATTATGTTGAGTATCAATTCATATGCTTATTTGCCATCTGTATATTCCCTTTGCTGATGGGTTTGATATTATGCTCCTTTTTAATTGGTTCGTTTGTTTTCTTATTCCTGAGTTTTAAGAGTCCTTTGAATATTCTGGATATAAATCCTTTGTCAGATATGTGATTTGCAAATATTTTCTCCCAGTTTGTAGCTTGTCTTTTCATTATCTTAACAATGCCATTCACAGAGCAAGTTTTTATTTTTTAGTAATATCCAACTTATTTTTTTTTAATTTTTGTTTTTTATGGATCATGCTTTTGGTTTTGTATCTAAAAACTCACCATCTAAAATCTCATCACCTAAAATGTCATCACCTGCTATCATACGTGTTTTCTTCCAGAGGTTTTATAGTTTTGCATTTCACATTTAGCTGTGTATCCATTTTGAGTTAATTTTTGTGTGAGTTCTGAGGTCTGTGTCACGGACCATCCTTGACTTCCTGAAATGAACCCCATTGTTATCCTTTTTATATGTTGCTGGAGTCAATTTACCCTGTTTTGTTAAACATCTGTCTTCTGTATTTATAAGATATATTAGTTGTAGATTTCTTTCTTGTAGTGTCTTTATCTGGTTTTTGTATTGGAGTAATGCTGGCCTCATAAAATGAGTTGGAGAATTGGTATCATTTTTTTTTCCTTAAATATTTGGTAGAATTCACCAGTAAAACCACCTGGACCTGGTGATTTCATTTTTGGAAGGTTATAAATAATGAATTCAATTTATTTAATAGTTTTTGTACTATTCAGATTATTTATTTCTTCTTGAGATATAGTTTATGTAATTCTAGAGATTGGTCCATTTCCTCTAAGTTACCAAATTTGTAGGCATATGTTCTTCATAATTCTTCCTTGTTATTTTTGGCAATATCCTTGGGAGTAGCAGTAATGATCTCTTTCTCATTCCTGATATTTGTAATTTGTATCTTCTTTCTCTTTTTCAGGTTTAGGTTATCTAGAGGCTTATCAATTTTTAAAATCTTTTAAAAGAAGGACTTTTTGGTTTCATTGATTTTTTTTTTTTCCATTGTTTTCCTAGTTTAATTTTTGTTAATTTCAGTTCTAGTTTTTATAATTTCCTTTTCTCTGCTTGCTTTTGGTGTAATTTGTTCTTTTTTCTCTAGTTTTCTTAGATGGATGGTTAGGTTTTTTATTTATTCTTCTCTAATATATGTATTTGATACCATAATTCTCCCTCTAAGCGCTGCTTTTGCTGTCTCCCATACATTTTTATTTAGGTTAAAATATTTTTAATTTTTGTGAAACTTCTTATTTGACCTAGTGGTTATTTAGAAGTGTTTTGTTTAATGTAGTGTTTTGTTTAATGTTCAAATATTTAGACATTTTCTAGTTACATATCTGTTATTGATTTCTACTTTAATTCCATGTTAATCTGAGAGCATACTTTGTATGATTTCTACTCTTTTAAGAAAACATTCAGGGTTATTTTATGGTCCAGATATCATCTATCTTGGTGAATATTCCAGCTATGCTTGAGAAAGATGTGTATTCTGCTGTTCTTTGATGGCGTATTCTATATATGTCAATTTGATCAAATTGATAGTGTTCTTCAAGTCACTATATCTTTACTGATTTTGGGGCTGCTTTATCTATCAATTACTGACAGAGATGTATTGAAGTTTCTAAATATAACAGTAGACTTCTCTATTCTCCTTTCTGTTCTATTAGTTATTGCCTCATGTATTTTGATCTTCTTTTGTTAGGTATATACATGCTTATGATTTTTTTGTGTTCTTGGAAAACTGACCTCTCTTTATCATTATATACTGTCCCTCTTAATCTCTGATAATTTTTCCTGTTCTGAAGTCTGCTTTGTCTGAAATTAAAATAGTAACTCGAGCTCTATTTTGATTAATGTTAGCATGTTGTATCTTTTTCCATCCCTTTACTTTAGTCAGAATCTTTATGTTTAAAGTGGTTTTCTTCTAGGTGGCAGACAATTATGTTTCTTTCTCCAATCTGACAATTTCTAACTTGTACCTATTGTGTTTATGTTGTTTGCATTTAAAGTGGTTATTGATATAGTTGGATTAAAATCTATAATCTTTGTAATTGTTTCCTAAACAGTACATTTGTTCTTTGCTTATTTTTACCACCTGTTTCTTTGTCATCTCTGGGTTTTTTGTTTGTTTGTTTGTTTGTTTGTTTTAGTTTCAGGTGCACAAGACAAAGTAATACTTAGACGTTTATCATTTATATCCCTCACACTGTGTGAACCCCCCTCCCACCATCCACTATCCCTCTGACGTCGCACAGAGCCATTACATTTCTACTGTCTCTATTCCTAATGCTGTACTCTGCTTTCTGTAAGTATATACATACATATATATATATATATATATATATATATATATATATATATATATATATATATAAAATTGTAGTTGACATTCATTATTGTTCAGCTTCAGGTGTACAGTGCAGTGATCAGGCATCTACATCATCCCTGAGGTGGTCTCCCAAATGGGACACATGTCCGTCAGATATTCTACAAAATCTTTACAACATTATTAATTGCGTGCCCCAAATTAATTTTCAGAATCCCGTGGCCATCTTGTGGTTACTCACTGTTTTCTAATCCCCTCACCTGCACCCTTATCCCCACCCCCTTCCCATCTAGCAACCCTCAGTTTTTCCTCTTTGTCTCCAAGTATTTCTGATTAGTTCAATCACTTATTCTTTTCTTTAGATTCCGCATATAAGTGAGATCATATGGTATTTGTCTTTCTCTGTCTGACTTATTTCACTTAACATAATGTCCTCTAGATCCATCCATGTTGTTGCAAATGGTAAGATTTCTTTCTTCTTTATGGCTGCGTAATACTCCATTGTATAAATGTACCACAGCTTCTTAATCCAGTCATCTACTGATGGGCATTTCAGTTGTTTCCATGTCTTGGCTCTTGTGTATAGTGCTCCAATAAACATAGGAGTGCATAAAGATTTTTGAATTGTAGTTTTGGATTTCTCCAGATAGATACCTAGGAGTGGAATTGCTGGATCATAAGGTAGTTCCTTTTTCAGATTTTTGAGATACCTCCCTAGTGTTTTCCATAGTGGCTGCACCAATCTGCAATCCCACCAACTGTGCACAAGCATTCCCTTTTCTCCACATCCGCGCCAGCACTTGTTTGTTGATTTATTGATGATAGCCATTTTGACTGGGGTGAGGTGGTATCTCATTGTGGTTTTTATTTGCATTTCTCTGATGGTTAGTGAGGTTGAGCATTTCTTCATATGTCTGTTTGCCGTCTGTATGTCCTTTTTAGAAAAATGTCTCTTCACGTCCTCTGCCCACTTTTTAATTGGGTTGTTTGTTTTTTTGGAGTTGAATTGAGTGAGTTTTTTTTATAAATTTGTGATATTAACCCCTTATCTGATATATCATTGACAAATATCTTTTCCCATTCAGTAGGATCCCTTTTTGTTTTATTGATGGTTTCCTTTGCTGTGAAAAAATTTTTTAGTTTGATGTAATCCCACATGTTTATTTTTTCTCTTACTTCCCTCACATGAGGGGATATATCAGTAAAAATCTTATTCCGGGTAATGTCTGTGAACTTTCTTCCTATATTTTCTTCTAGGTATTTTATGATTTCAGATCTTACATTTAAGTCTTTGAGCCATTTTGAATTTATTTTTGTATATGGTGTAAGGAGGTGGTCCAGCTTCATTTTTTTGCATGTGTCTGTCCAGGTTTCCCAGCACCACTTATTGAATAGACTGTCTTTACCCCACCGTACATTCTTGCTTCCATTGTTGTAGATTCAATGGCCATATAGGCATGGATTTATTTCTGGACTCTCTATTCTGTTCCATTGATCTATGTGTCTGTTTTTATGCCAGTACCATGCTGTTTTGATTACTGTAAACTTGTAGTATAATTTGATGTCAGGTATTGTTATACCTCCCACTTTGTTCTTATTTCTGAAGTTTGCTAAGGCTATCTAGGGTCTTTTATGGTCCCATATAAATTTTAGGATTATACGTCCTATTTCTGTAAAAAAATGTCGTTGGTAGTTCGATAGGAATTGCATTGAATATGTTTATTGCCTTAGGCAGTATGGACATTTTAAATATATTAATTCTTCCCATCCATGAACATGGTATGTGTTTCCATCTATTTGTATCTTCTTTCATTTCTTTCTTCAGTGTCTTATAATTTTTGAGTACAGATCTTTTACTTCTTTGGTTAAATTTATTCCCAGGTATTTTATAGTCTTTAGAGCAATTGTAAATAGGATTGCTTTTTAAATTTCTCCTTCTGATGTTTTATTATTGGTATATACAAATGCAACTGATTTCTGAATATTAATTTTGTATCCTGCTACTTTACTAAATTCATCTATCAGCTCTAATAGTTTCTTGGTGGAGTCTTTAGGGTTCTCTATATATAGTATCATATCATCTGCATATAATGACAATTTGACTTCCTCCTTACCAATTTGGATCCATTTTACTTCTTTTTCTTGTCTGATTGCTGTGGCTAGAACTTCCAGCACTATGTTGAATAGAAGTGGAGAAAGTCGGCAACCTTTCCTTGTTCCTGATCTTAGGGGGAATGGTTTTAGCTTTTCCCCATTGAGTAAGACGTTAGCTGTGGGTTTATCATATATGGACTTTATTATGTTGAGATGTGATCCCTCTATTCCCACTTTCTTAAGGGTTTTTATCATAAATGGCGCTGGATTTTATCAAATGCTTTTTCTGCATCTATTGATATGATCATGTGATTTTTATTTTTCATTTTGTTAATGTGGTGTATCACATTAATTGATTTGCGGATGTTGAACCACCCTTGCATACCAGGGATGAATTTCACTTGATCATCTTTTTAATGCATTGCTGAATTCTGTTCGCTAATATTTTGTTGAGGATTTTTGCATCTATGTTCATTAGAGATATCGGCCTGTAGTTTTCTTTTTTTTTGTGGTGTCTTTGTCTGCTTTTGGGATCAGGGTGATAGTGGCTTCATAAAAAGTGTTTGGGAGTCTTCCTTCCTTCTGGATTTTTTGGAAGAGCTTGAGGAGAATAGGTGATAATTCTTTTTTGAACGTTTTGAAAAATTCACCTGTAAAGCCATCTGGTCCAGGGCTTTTGTTTACCCTCCAATTTATTTTTCATAGGACTGTTCTGCTCATAACAAATTCTCTAAGTTTTTGTTTTTCTGGTTAAGTCTATTTCTCCTCTACTTCGAAAGAATAATTTGCCTGATATAGAATTCTGTGTTGGCAATTTTTATTTTCTTTCAACACTTTCAATATTTCACTGCATTCTCTTTTTGGCTGCATAGATTCTGAAGAGAAGTCAGCTGTGTTCTTATCCTTTTTCCTCTAGGGAAGGTTTTCTCCTTCCTCTAGTGGTTTTCAAGATTTTCTCTTTGTCTTTGATTTTCTGCAAATGACATGCTTAAATGTGGTTATTTTGTTATTTATCTTTCTTGTTTTTTTCTGAGTTCTGAAACCGTGGTTTGGTGTCTGTCAATAATTTTGGTAACATCTCAGCTATTGTTACTTCAAATTTTTTTTGCTGCCCCATTCTCTTTCTTCTCTTTCTGTTACTGTAATTATGCATATTTTCGTTCTCAAAGACCTTAGATATTCTGTTGTTGTTTTTTCTTTTCTTTGTATTAGTTTGGGAAGTTTTTATTGACCTATGTCCCAGTTCACTGATTCTTGACTGTGTCAAGTCTACTTATGAGTTTTCTGAAGGCATTATTTATTTTTGTTTTTGATTTCTAACATTTTCTTTTGATTTTTTAAAATAGTTCTATCACTCCACTGACATTACCTATTTTCTCTTGCATGTTGTCTATTTTTTTATTAGAACCCTTATCATGTTAACCATAGTTACTTAAAACACCTTATCTGTTAATATACATAACTGAATATGGTTACAATGATTGCTTTGTCTTTTCAAAACTGTCTTTCCTTGACTTTTGGTTTGCCTCTTAAATTTTTATTATGTATGTTGTATCAATAGTGGCTACTGAGGTAAATAGACCCCTTTTTGGGGAATATTTATTTGTTATTTCATATGGTTATGAGTTGGGCTGTGTTTAATGTTTGCTGTAGCTATACTCATATGTAGTAGACACTCCAAACTCCTCTAATATCATTTTGTTTCCTCTCTTGGCTTTAAACTTTCTCTTTGTACTACTACTCAGAGATACTCTATGTCTTATACATTTATCAGCTGTAGTTCTCTGTTATACTGAAGGTTTGTTGGTGTGGTGGTTGGGTGTGGGGGATGGAAAATGTCTCAGGCCTCTAGTGGATCTCTGTCTCAGGGTGTGGCCTTCACAAGTGTTTCTGTCCATCATTAAATCATATAACTTCCCCCATCTTCTCTGTTCCAAGTTCCCAATACATTTTCTTGAAGTTAAGTCCCCTGTTAACTTTTTCTTCCCCCATTTACCTAAAATATAAATGGTAGAAGGGATTGCAGGTGAAAGCAAACCACTTTCCCCAGGTGAGATAAAGTTTCTGTATTGCTTTGTAGAAAAGTATTTCTCTTTATAGATTAAATAAGTCTTTGTTATAGTGAGGGAAATGAAAAGATTACATTTGCTGCTTTACTTCTCCTCTGTCAGAGCCATAGGTGATTTTCCTTGGATCCTTACTGTGAGAACCTGTGGGATTCTTGGAGGGAAAACCGAAGACAGTGTATTGGCTCTCCTTTGATTGTAGCCCCCAGGATTTTGTCATGATCAAGCTAGTTTACGGAGCCTACCACATTTTGTCAAAATTACTAGTAGAGAAAGTGTTTTTCCAACTTATGGCTTCCAGTGGCTTTAGCTCCAGGTAATCAGATCTCTAGTGTTATATCTCTCTGGCTATACCAGTTTGTATAGATTTTGGAGTGGCAGTTTGCCTTGTGACCTCAGTTCTCTGATGGGTTCAAGAACAGTTGGTGATTTTCACTTTGCCCAGCATTACTTGTAATGACAAGAGTGACGACTTACAAGCTCTTTGCATGTCAGAACTGAAATGGATAAACCCATGTCTAATAACTTTAATGGGAAAAATCAGATCTGCTCCATTTCAACCCTAGAGACCCACATATTTTACAGAAATAGAAAAATATGTAAATCGAACAATTAACTTTATATAAGATGTAAGCAATAATTTAAAAACCAGTGGACACATAATGTAACACGGGTTTATTGAACTCATCATGGGATGAAGAACAATTTTCAGAGTGGGTGCTAATTTGTGGAGGAGAGGTGCTAGAGACCACTCTATAGAAAGTGCATTCATCATTCTGCACCTCTTTCTTAGTTAACATTTTGGAATTCATGTTTTATATTACACTCAAACTCTTATAAGTCAAATGAAAGAATAGAAAAACATCTATTTAACAAAATACAGTCTCAATCCAAGAGCGCATTGAAGCATTTGGAAGAAGCACACATACTCAACAGACTGAAGAGATGAAGAAGAAGCTCTTTATCCTTCTCATAAGGCCTATATTCACAAATAAAAATGTTTTGGTTCATTGAACCATGACCTGCAGTTTAAATTTGTTCCATATGATATTCTCTAACTAGAAAGTGTATCTAGTAAATTGGTGCATGTTTTTTTGCTTGAAAATGTAACTTTGAAATACCACATCTTAGAGTGTATTTACTTAGTGTGTTTTTAGGTGAAAAGTCATTTTACAAAAAAAAAAAAAAGCTGTGTCCAAAAAAATAGTATATTTTTCAGGAGTTGTTATGGCAGAACATCATTAGCTAGCAGTCCCTATGTGAGGTAACTCTGTAATTAGTTATAGCGTCAATTTCTTTAAAGTCTGGAATCAGTTAATTAGTAACTGTGTTTCCTTCAGAGCAATGTAAAAATTATAGCACACTTTCATTTTCCTCAGTTTCCACCCTTAGCCTCCACCAATGCCCCTGTGGGAAATGCCTGGAATTTTAGTTCATATTATTGTTAAAATTCTTTTCTCTTCATAATAAATACTTATTTAGACCTAACAACAGTGGTTCTCACTTTTCTGTTAACTATACCTTCACTCATCTGCTTCTTTCTGGATTAATTTCCTTTCCTGATACAGTTCTAATAAAGTAGTTATTTTCAGACACAGTCCATAAATTATAGACCTTCTGAGTCCAAACTCATCCAAAAATGACAGTATTTGGACATAGAATTCTAGAATCCAGTATTTTTCTCTGAGTTTTCAAGTTCTCCATCGTCTTCATGTTTCCAATGTTGTTGATGACAAGTCTAGTTTTACTTAAATTCTTGAAGCAGGCTCTGAGACAAAGATGTGAAAATGAGTAGATTTTCTCTCTACTGTTAAAATGCCCAGAGCAGTATCTACAGTATGTCAATATAGCATTGGTGCTGTTGATCGAGTGGGTATTCTAGTCTTGCTATGTCATCCCTTTCAATATAAGGTTGCAAGTTTTTCTTTAGTTTTTAGAAATTATCAGTTATCAATGTTTTCTATTCATTCTTTCTATTTATTCCTCCAAAACGTCTATTACATATATGATGGGACTTCTCTCTTATCTATATAGTAATAGTCCATAAATATTCAAAATTGGATTGTTTCTTATAATAAAAAATTTGGAGTTATTTGTACATCCTAGACACAAGTCCTTTATCAGGTGTGTGATTTGCAAATGTTTTCTCCTAATCTGTTCATTTTATTAAAAGCATCATTCAAAGAGCAAAAGTCATTGATTTGGAGAAAGTCCAATTTATTGTTTTTATAGTTTCTGCTTTTAGTATTGTAGCTAAGAATGCTTTTCTCCTACATTCTCTTCTAGAAGTTTTATAGTTTTAGGTATTATATTTAGGTTCATAATCTATTTTTGAGTTAATTTTTGTAAATACTGCAAGATATTGAAGTATTTAATATGAATTAAAGTCCTTTTTTGCATATTGATATCAAGTTTTTCACCACCACCTGTTGAAATGGCTATTCTTTATTTAAATATATTTTATTTTTCCATTACAGGCATAAAATATTACATTAGTTTCAGGTGTACAACCCAGTGATTAGACATTTACATAACTTATGAAGTGATTACCCCCATAAATCCAGGACACATCTGACACCATACAGTTAGTAATACTACTCAATATATTCCCCATGCTATACTCTACATTCCGATGACTATTTTGTAACTACCAACTATAGAACAACGTAAATGAAAATATGTCTGTTGAAAATTTGTACTCAAATGTTTACATCAACTTTATTCTTAATAGCTAACAATTGGAAAAACCCCAAGGTATATTGAATGGTGAAATGATAAACACATTGTGGTATATCCATTCAAGGAATATTACTCAGCAGTTCGGAAGTATAAACTACTGAAATAACCAAAGACCTGATGAATCTTAAAAACATTATGCTAATTAGAAGAAGCCTAATACAAGAAACCGCATGTTGCATCATTCCATTGGAATAGAATTCTAGAAAAAGGAAAAATATGTTAACAGAAAGTAATTCAGTGGTTGCCTATGAGGAACAGGAGGGGACTGACTGCAGAGAGGCAGAAGGGAACTTGTAGGTGATGGTATTGTTCTATATCTTGATTGCTTGATTATTGTTGTCATTACATGAATATATATATATATATATATATATATATATATATATATATATACACATATATATATATATGCAAAAAAATGTATATACCTTTTAAGAAAGAAAAAAAACTGTATAAAATTGTAGTACTCAGTATATACCAATAACAAAAAATGAACACAAGTCATGTGTATACATTTTTTGGCACCCCTGGATATATACATACATATGGTAGTCCAGCAGCTACAGGAGCCAAAGAGTTTCTAAACACATTTACAGTGAATACAAGTCATTTTTCAGACATGTTTTATGTATTTTCTCACAAAGATTTTCCCTATACCAACTCTGGATTTGTGTATTCAAAATTGGTGATAGTTTTTGTGTGTAAAATTTACCTCAAGAAAGCTGATAATAAAAAATAAAGGCTTAAAAATGACAGAGAAAATATAGAGCCATTTTTCTTTGGGGAGAAAAAAGCTGAGGGTAATATAATAGACCAGTAAGAATACATCACATTTAGATGTGGCTCTACTAGGAAGCTCTCTTAAAGAGTCTAACTGTGTTCTTTGCTCCATACCAAAGTTCTTCTCATCTTTGGGAGTAGGGGGGGACTTTCGTTTTCCCTTCTTTGAGATTAAAGATTAAGTGTTCCTTTATTGGCAAAGAAACTTTAAAATGTCAGGTTTGATTTGAAAAGGGAAAAATTCTCCTTTCCTCATTTCTTTGAGGAGACACGATGGGTGATTGGGCTGATCAAATCCTCCCCTGTCCCTCCTTTCCTCCCCAACCCTACCCAGAGGTGCTTGCTTCCTGTAGTGCCAAAACTAATTGCAGAATTAGCCCTGACCCTCAGACTGGGTTTAGACATGAACCTACAGAAGGAAGGCCTTTGTAAATCTTTCCCTCACTTGCCTTAACAGCTGCTTAGGCCTAAAAGCTGTCTAGCTATGAAAGATTTATAATACAACAGGAATTGTGGACTCAAGATAGTTCTAACTATGGTTAAAAAAAAAAAAGAAAGAAAAAAAGAAACAGAAGTGAAGGTAATCATTTCCAGCCATTTTTGTTAGCTTGCCACTCACGTATCCATATCTTCATTACCAACACAGTCACACAGAAGTATTTAAAAGTTTACTTCTACTTGGAACATCTTTATCCCACAACTCTTAGGGCTTTCACATCTTCCATAACTGTCATCTTCAGCATTTGTAGCCCTTTTCAAGAGAGAGGAAGAAAAATATGTTGTGTGTATAATATATGATGACTCAACTCTGTTATCATCACTCATAGGAGAGGTGAAGAATCGTAACGTATGAGTTATCTTTCCTTCCCTGATTCACAGAGATAAAAACATAGAAATGCATTCCAACATTTTGGCAAGATATGCATACTAAGAATGGTGGAGGACAATAAACTGCCCCATTAACTCCTGTATTCTTTCCACAATAAAATAAGAGTGGGAGAAGTAATTGAAGCCTTTGGAATAAAACCCCTGTTCCACCAAATTCAGTCTTTTTTTAAAATTTTTTAAATCTTTTTATTAAATTTATTGGGGTGACAATTGTTAGTAAATTTACATAGATTTCAGGTGTACAATTCTGTATTAATTCAGTCTTTCTATTTATTTGGATAAGGAAAGTCTCCCAGTGTTTTGGGGAGTCCAGCAGCTACAGGGGCCAAAGAGTCTCTGAGTTCATTTACCTGTACATGTAATGGGCAGATTCATGTAGAGGGTTCTCTGGTTCAAGAGCTTTGTATGCTTGTGGGATTTAGGGAACCAAGAAATACCGCAAACTTCTGAGCAATGACCCTAAGAAGGAGTTTTGACTTTGTTTGCAAAGCAAAATAAGTCAGATATAAAAAGTCGAGAACCATATGTAAACTGAAAACAACAAAGGAACAAAACAAACAAATGAAGAAACAAAACTCATAGACACAGACAATAGTTTAGTAGTTACCAGAAGGTAGTGGGAGAAGGTGGGGTAAAGGGATCAAATATATGGTGATGGAAGGAGAACTGAGTCTGGGTGGTGAACACACAATATGATATATAGATGATATATTACAGAATTACCTGAAAACTATGTAACTTTACTAACCATTGTCATCTCAATAAAATTTAATTTAAAAACAAAAAGAGTTTCGACTTTGTAACCTTGAACCCACCCTTTACCTTACTCGGCATGAATGTCTGTATGTTTCATAGCACCACCCCTGTTAATGTCTATGCACAATGGCCTGTTCCTGGATTTGGCCTCAAGCTTCTTCCTAATTTATGCGTAAATGTTTTCCCATATTGTAACTTAGTATGTTTGGAGCTCTGAAAAATATAACTATCAATTCTGGTCTTTGTATGAGATAACTATTGTCCCACCAAAGTTCAAACCTCAAGTCGCAATTTTACAGGAATTTGTGTGAAGTGTGGCATTAAAATCCCATAAGATGTATGCAGAGTATTCCAATGATATTTATTGTCTAATATACTTTTCTCTCCAGTGACATATAGAGCTCTTTAAGGAATGTTCATAAAAATATTGAACATACTTCAAATTTTCTTGCATGCACTAGCCCTGTTATATACGTCATCTTTGCAAAGCAGCATGGGAACTTAAAAAAATTAAAATACCATTCTAGAAAGATTTTATATGTGAACTCTTGTTTGTGGCAAAATCATTTTTCATCCTTAGTGAGACTATTAGAACTGCATGGGAACCTTAAGGACTGTTAAGATGATTAAGAGCCACATTTAATAGTTGTTCCAGTAGCATCTTGACAAACATTTTAATTTTATATCTCTCAAGTAAGCCCATAAAACAGCATGATCTAAAAATTCTTAACAAATATATTAATAAAAATTTAAACATGCTTGTGTTATGCTGTTTTTAAGTTAATTACATAATAAGATTGCCTTATATCAGCCTTAATTAGATTAAATATTGATTAGTGCACTTTCCATTGATATTTCATTAACATACAATAACTGTCTTGTTATATCTAGCTGTAACTTTAAATTAATTAAAGAGTCTGGCTGGAAATGAAAAGTTATGTAAAGATATACAAACCAAGCTCTTTGAAACATAAACAGGATTGGAAAGCTCAGCCTATGAATTAAAGCAGGGAAGAAAAATTAAACTCTACCTATTTTAAGGGCTTAAAATAATTAGATCTACGAACAACAATATTTTTCTGTAGGGTTTCAGCTCTAATATCAGTTAGACTAGGTTCATCCACTGCATATTAAGGAAGAGGTTATAAAATATTACAATTATTCCTGAGGATTATGGTCTTTGTTTATTTAAAAAAGAACCTCGATTTTCAACAGCATGGAAGATTTTCTAGCATGTGATGAAAGCTGTTTATTTTCATGCTGATAAGCTGAGAGCTGTTTCAATGGGGAGATGCTGTAATTTTCCCATGATCTGGAAAATAATTCATGGCACTTTTTATGTTGTCATTAACTGTCACATCTCTTGAGTTAAATATGAGCCCTGTCATTTAGAAGTCAGAAAATGGCTCCTAAATTTCTCAATTTTATTAGCAATTGATTCAAATCATTTCCCCAAAATAGTCTGAATTGACATATGAATTGTAGTGGTTCCTCAGCTTGGTGATTAATTAATCAAGCCATCAGGTTCACATTAAACTATTTATCAATCTTACGATTTCCTGCTTTTCAGAAAAATTAAAAAGCACTTTAAAGATGTTTTATGAGTTCTGAGAAAAATTCAAATGGGACCAAAATTCCAATGTGTCTTTCCTAATTCAGAAGCTCCATGAATTCACTTTCTGTAAGCCAAGACAATAAACAGAGGAGATGGAACTGGAATCTATACCCTAGGAAAGCCATTGGAATCATTTCAAAAGGCCCCAGTTGCTTCATCTATAAAATAAGGAAATTCGAACTAAATAATCTCGGTTTTTTTGCTCACTTGTAAAATTGTGAATCAAAATATGTGATTGTTATTGTTACTTTTATTTTACTCTGATGTGTGCCATTGTCTTTACATTAAACAAACAAACAAACTTGTGATTATTGATAGAGCCTCAAAAACTTCAAATTAAAATTGTTTTTGAGATTTCTGGACCAGCATTGGACACTGTTCTGCAATTTGCATTTGAAATACTATTTTCCACTGATGGCCACATTAGTCAGGATCTTTTCTGTTGGGCTCTTATAAGAAGGGACCACAGTCGTCCGCTTCAGGCCAGAAAGGCACTGTCAACCTTTCCAAGATTGCGCCACACCAAAATCAGTTAGCTGAGAAAACTGCTGGCAAAACATCACGTTGTTTGCCTATTTAATTTCATTCAAAGTTTGAGGAGTTCAATTAATAGCCAGTTCTTTGCAAGATAAATGTCCGGCCAACAGAATTCAATCCGGTTCCTTTCAAATTTGCTGTTTGTATAACCACAAAATGAATGTGTCATTCTCAACAAATCCCTCTGGTATTATTTATAGAAAACTGGGGTTTTTATCTTAAAGCTAATAGCATTTGAAGTGCTGAGATGCCTCTGGTGTTCTAGGACGACAGTGAAAGCCACCCAGAAAAGACCCAACACATGCAGCTTCCCCCAGAGAGCAGACTTCATCTCAGGCCTGCAGTGCTGGGACAAAGGCCCACACAATGACAGAGGCCCTTTGCAAGGCTTCATCCCTCGGTCACTCCTTGCTCAGGAAGGTCAGGGGGATTCATAAAAATGAAATGACTTTTTCCTCCAGTTCTCCTCCTCCTCAGAACTAGGTACGGCTGGGTCGCACTCACAGTGCAAACTACAGTAAAGGGGACTTGAACAGAGAAAGGACCAGGGAGAAACCACCCCAAGAGCAGTTTCCCTGGAGCCTGAGTGAAACCTCTTTTTCTCTCTGAAAGCAATGAGAATGTGTGTCTGCTGGGAAAACAGACTAGAGCCCTTTGGGCTTGGCATCTCACCTTGGACCCTTGCGGTGCTGAGAATCCCCCACCTCTACCCCTGCCACAAACACATACCATATTTCCCCCAAAATAAGACCTAGCCGGACCATCAGTTCTAATGTGTCTTTTGGAGCAAAAAATAATGTAAGACCAGGTATAATATAATATAATATAATATAATATAATATAATATAATATCACCGGGTCTTATATTAATTTTTGCTCCAAATGACACATTAGAGCTGATGATCCACTAGGTCTTATTTTCGGGGAAACATGGCATGTAGCTTATAGATGAACCAGAAAAATATTAACTTGCCCAAGAATAAAACTTTCTGGAAAGTTATGGCCTAGAAGGGAATGGGGTGGAAATGGGAAAGCAGAAAGGCTGTTTGACACACAGACCCACAAAGGATCTCATATTTAGAATTTATCTCCAAATGAGGTTATTCATACAATTGCTGAGATACATGACAGATTTGGGGATAAAAAGTTTATCACATAACCAGAAACTTGTGTTCATTGCATTATGGACAAATGTTGTCTCTAACCCGTATTTTATCAAGTCTGTGATATCTTAGGTGTAGTATAATGATATTACATTTTTTAACTTAAAGAGTTAATTTGTTCAGCATAGCAATTTAAAAACATGATTTTTGTAATCCTGTTTTAGTATTTCTTCTTTTTCTCCCCCATATACCAGAAGCCTCAAGAAAACGGAGAAGCCCAGGCTTCTTTCAAACTCTGAAGCCTTGCATGTTTGTCCTGGGCATCCTTCATTTTAGTCTGCATAATGCCAGATTCCCACTCCTGGGAAGACAAAACCATGTAGCAAATGGAAAATGACATATGAGAGACGCATATTACTAATACCAAATGAACGACCTAAGCCCTATAACAGCCTTGGTGTATTGCCAGAAGACACCTCCAATTATATTACTAAAGAAAAGGAAAAATCCTCACCTCTAGATTATATCCTTCTTTTGCTATTTTATTATAGTGCGCTTGTAATACATAACTATCCCAAACCCTTTCAGGAATATGCCATGCTTTCAAACTCCTGGGCTAACACCATGAAGATGGAAGGGAATTGCATTTGCAAATGTCAGCCTACCTCATCCATCTCCCCTCATTCAAACAATACGCATTCGAGGTTCAGCAATTGGAGTTATATATTTTTCCTTAATGTTGTTGTAAGGTAATGGTTCTCTTATCTGAAATTCATCAGCCTGCTATAAATTTAAACTCCATTACTGCCAATAGAGAAAAGCTAAGCACCAAACCACTTTCAATAAATTTGCACTTATGCAATTGAACTGATACGGCCTCAGAGGAAAAGGTGAAACTAGTCTTGAGATATTTAACTTAGTCTGAGTCACTGCTTCATCTAGTGTTAAATTGGATCCATCGAGAAATGTAGGGCAGCCCTCATCAGCCCTGAGTTATAAGAAGAGATTTCAGGCTGAAAAAAATTCTGTCTCCAGCATTCATTATTAGACGGCATAATTCTAAGAAACCACTGGCTGGATCTGTTATTTGGCACAACTAAATGCTACAAATGGAAATCCTGATAGATGTATATTTTTATGAACAACATTAATCAGACTCAGGCCAGCTCAGGTCCTAGGAGATTTGTCATGTCCAGTCATGAAGCTGTAAGTGAGGATGTCTAGACACTCAAAGCAAAGGGTACTTATAAAACATTTGCACAAGGCTTCAGGATTTACAGGTAACACCACTTCTAATCTATATACCCATCTGGGACACAGCAATTGTTATTTAGCATCTTCTATTTCTGATGAGGAAACTGAAGGTCAGATACAGGAAATGACCAACTTTCCTGGGTGTGTGAAAGCAGTGACTTGATATCATGCCTTCCTGTCTCTGTGTTTTTGGCAGTGGAAGATCGAGAGCACACCCAATTCAGCAGCCTTAAAAGGCTGCCAGGATCTTTTGGTGAAGAAGGACTTCTTGATCAGGAGCCAAAAGGATAAAATGAGCTACCCACAGAGTCACAGATATAGCTTCCTTGGAGAGGAGGCCTCCAGAGGCTGACCTTCTGAAGTAGTCCAGATTGGGGAGAGGGGTCTTTGGGTCAATTAGAGTTGTTGGTTTTACTGGTGGAGGACAGCATGACCAGGCCAGAGCTCCCAGGCAAGGACTGGGGATTCAGAAATTTAAGATGAGTTCTATTTATGGTTGGAAAAAAACATCTCTCTGTGGACTAGGGCATGGAAAGTTTAACTCCCAGGATGTAATGAGCATGTACAAGTTGTGGGGGCTTAGCTGTCAGACACACGCACACAACCACTCACCCTCCCCAACCCCTTCTCTCATCCCCAGCCTCGGTGCCCATTCTGAGGCCAGAACTGGCATCACATACTAGTTGCAACTACTGAACAGCATTTACACTTAATTGGATGATATACATTATTCATGAGCCTTGAGTCTGTGATGATTTTGGAGTTCATTAGGGGGGAAAACGGGGCATTAGTTTTCTTGGTACAAAACATTTCATATTAAACTTCATTTGCAATCCACTTTTCAATGTAACAAATTAGAAATGCTTTTAAGCAAAGTTAGGAACTATGAAATAGCTGGGAAACGAGCAGCAGCAACTTCTAAAGATGGCAAAAAAAGGAGTAAGAGCTGAGATTTTCAGATCTCTCAACACTCAGAGCTCTGGGTATAGGGGAGAGAAAGCCTAAAATTCAAGTAAGTCTAAAAATTGCAATTGTGATAATGATAAATGCTTGTATGCATATACACAGACTTGTATATGTAGATATCTTCTGTTATATATGAATATGTATATTTTATATTTGAATATATATATGCACATATATTCAAAATTTATTTCAAAGCAGTAGATAAGTTGTGGAAAATTTTTTCCCACCTCTATTTTTCCAAAATAAAAGGCATTATATCCTGAGAGCGAAATGAGCCTCGTTTGATATTCTACCATCAGCTTCTCCATTTCATTTAGAATAAAGATTTCAAAACCTACCCGAAGCTTCTGTAGAATGAGTTTGAATCTGTCTAGTCTCCCTTTTCACAAGTGTACCTACAGTCTCAGAATTCAGGTCACCCTCGTCAATCTATTTTGCAAATGAAGGAGCTGAGGCACAATGAGCGGTCTGGGATCTCTTGTGCTCAATTATAAAATGAAGATAGATTTTTGGATGTTTGCTAGGAGGTTTAGAGGCAGTAACCACAGGTAAGGCCCTTCGGACAATGCCAGGCACATGACAGGCCTCCATAAAAGTTGGCTATGGTTGTCTTGGTTTTTATTATAAAGTCTGACACAGTCCACCTGGACATTCTTGCTATTGCTTGCTAGTTATCCCACTTTGGTGACATTTGTCTAATTCTCTCAGTTAGACACGGAATTCCTTAGTGTTCTTAGTCCCACTTAGCATTCTGCCGTGTCTGGCCTTAATTCAACTAGCAGGTGCTCAATAATGATACAAATTGTGTTTTACACGGTGAGACAATTTATAACGTGCAGTCTTTTCACATGCCCTCTGCCTTTATAAATCAGTGTTGATTCTATGCTTGAATGCTACAGAAAAAAATCCCTTAAAGAATGCTGACAAGCAAAGTTCTCTTTTTCCTCAGTTAATGCATGCGAGGACCCAGCAGGCAGATGTCATCTTTCCCATTTAATAGAGAAAGAGAGTGAGGTTTGGGGAAGAGGAAGCTACGTGCCCGAAGTCCTGCAACGAAGTCCGGGAAAATCATTTCAGGTTTCCCGTCCTACATCCAGCACAGGTTCTGCTCAATACCCTGGCTCTCAGTGTAGACTCACTATTGGTTTTTGAGAGTTGAGTTCCACAAAGCAAGGTCCCCATTTAAGTCTGATGCTTTCAGAAGAGTAACATAAATAGGTTGGCTCATTTCTAAAAGTATTTTATGTGAGAAGGCCCCAAAGCCAGTGATTGCCCATCACCGAGGGTCTGAAGCATAGTTCCAAGAGGTTCATCAGAAGAGTGAAATTTCTTTGAAGTTTCCCATTAAAATTCACATCCATTTGAATCAACTCCACATTAAAACATATGTGTTTATTTTAATACACATTTGCTACTTAAATATTGAAGTAAAATAGGTATTCCATGAAAATGTATCATGTTATCTTATGATTCAGGGCGCCCATGGCCTGTAGCTGTACACTGAGATTTGGAAGACTGGTTAGGGGGCTCTCTGTCTCTACTGTAATCCCCAAATCTCAGCTCAAGCCCGAATGTGTGATGATCCCACAGTCTATTATCATTAGGGCACAGCTAATGGGTCTCAACGAGCGCGTGCCTGCAGATGGCAACTGGGCTGACCCATCCGTCAAGTTTTCTTAAGGAGCCAGTGATGATGCCCGCCTTCCCACAAAAGCCCTAAGAGCAGCTGAACTCATTTCTCTTCTGTCCATGTGTATTAATTCCTGTTTCTGTAATAAGATACAGAAGAGAAAAAAGGAGACGAGGACTGATGTGAAATCAGATTGGGTCTGATGAGTTATGGAGCCTGCCTTCTCATCAGCGATGTAAAACAGCCCGGGCTCTATTTACTGCCGCTGTCAGCAGGATCGATAAATAACATTTTCAGTGACATGAAGAGGGAACATGTGAGCTCAGGGAAATGAAGGGGAGCCAGAGGTAGAAGCAGACAATGCCCTTTTTCACTTCCTGTCCTGGAAGGAGTCACCTGTTTGGCTGGGAGATGGGGGATGCAGGGCATAAATTTGGTTTGGCTGTTAAGGAGGAGGAGGATGCATTCCTGGGAGGAGCAGAGAGGGGAGGCAAGGAAGGGCATGGTTCATTTTCACCATCAGTTCCCTCCTAAGTCAAGTCACATCCTCATCTGAGCCTATAAGCCACCATCAGCCAGCCTGGATGAGTGGTGCACCCATATTCTTGGCCAGTTCCAAGGGAGGTGTTTGGCTTATTGATAGTACTTGAGAAAAAGTGCAGGGTTAAGATAGAACCCAAAGGAGGCATGGTTTGTCTGCCAGAGGGCAGAGAAGGTACCAACCATTAAGAAAGTTCTCGGTGGGTAGAGGCGATAGGTGAGCTGACCTAGAATACAGCAGAATTCCAGTTTCATCCAATAGGAGTTTGGAGTCGAGAATGAAAACAATCACAGAATTTCCACTTTGAAGGAATCTTTGAAGTCATCTTGTCCAAGCTTCCACCACACAGCAGAATCATCCCTTTAGTACCTGTGAGGGGCTGACCCTGCATCTGGGCACAGGGAAATCACTAGCTCTTTCCATTATGGCACCGTCCATGCGGCACGGCTGGTTGAAACATCTGATGCCAGGCAACACACAGGTAATTGCAGTCTGCCTCGTTCCCATGCCTGTGAAACTGACACTCTGCTGGAGGGCTGGGCTATAAGGAACATCAAAGACGGCCCCTGGGTGGCCCCTCTAGCAGTTGCTTTGTGGACAGCTTTATAACAAGATGACCTTGGCTGAAAGCACAGCAAAGAAGCTCAGGTGTGGTGAACAAAACAATGTTGAAGGCTTCATTTGCATTCATTTTTCTTGTACCCCTAACGATTTCCTAGCATTTTCAACAGCGCTAGAGATGGTGGTGGTTAAGAGTCATTTCTAAATCTTGGCTATCTCAGACTCTGTGGCAGAAACCAGTGGTGATATCTCCAGAAGCACCTACGGGAAAGAGAGGAAGAACAAGGAGAAAGTCATTAGCGTGGGAGTGGAGAGGGTGATGGACAGAGATAGGAGATAGAAAGAAGGAAAACAAAAAAAAAGAAAAGAGGGGAAAGAGGAAAACAGGAAACAAGAGGAAAAAAAGAAGAAAAGAAGGGAGCTGAGCAAAAGGAGATGTGAGGGGGGAGGAGTGAGAAAGACTGTTCAACAAATCTCAACTCTTACCAATTCTGCCTCAAATTTATAAACACAGCTAATTGAGTAGAAAACAACATCAGCAAAAGTTCTTCTCCAGAAACTGTGTTGAAAAGTTCCAAGAAATAAAATATAGAATTAAGATATACAGAGGGTGCCAAAAAATGTATACACATTTTAAGAAAGAAAAACTATTAAAATTGTAATACTGAATATATACCGATAACAAAAGATGAATACAAGTCTCATTTGACTTCTGCAATAACAAGAGGTGCTCAAAAGCGTCTACCTTTGATTACACTTTTGATTACGGTGAACTACTGCTGGGCAACGTTGACCAGAGTGTCCACTTGCATACATTTTTTGGCTCCCCTTAAGAAATACATATACATATATAGATAGATAGCTATACATACATATATACATACATACCCTTCCACCCACCCAGATTCTAATTCCAAATATCCTCTGGGAAAATCCAATGAAATCCTTCTGGCAACACAAATACATCAGAAGTCAAGTCCTTTTCTATACTCCTAATAGTGGTACTTACTAGATGCCATGCATTGCCACGTACTTTACTAGGATTGATCTATGGAATCCACACACCATGCCTACATCACCATGCCTCTTTTGCCAGGAAGCATAGAGACTAAGTAACTGTCTAGGGCCACACAAGCAGGAACGACATAGGAGCCAGATTTGATCCCTGGGCAGTCTGGCTCCTGAGACTGCACATTTGACCACCTTGCAATTCTGCCTCTCATTTACTTTCAATCATTCATTCATTCATTAGATAGACATTGAGCACCTACTATATATCAGTCAGTCAGGCCTGAAACTTCCCCCAGTAACATGACCTGGGCACAAAGGATAGAAGCTAGGACAGGCACAGGACAGGATAGGTAAGACATGTTAAAGATCAAAATTCAATGGAGTAAATTTGAAGACCTAATTGGCCTTATTAAAGGGATTTATTAATTGAGCAGCATCCCATCTAACAACTAAAAGTGTACTCGCAGGGGTTGTAAAAAATGGAAGGTTTTTATAGGAAAAAAGGTGGGGCAAGCGAGCTATTAACAAAAGAAAAGAAAGGTGTGTTTTTTTTTTTTTTTGCCTTTTTAAAAATTTATTGGAGTGACAATTGTTAGTAAAATTACATAGATTACATCATCTATAAATACCATTGTGTGTTCACAACCCAGAGTCAGTTCTCCTTCCATCACCATATATTTGATCCCCCTTACCCTCATCTCCCACCCCCCACCCCCCTTACCCTCTGGTAAGCACTAAACTATTGTCTGTGTCTATGAGTTTTTGTTCCTCATTTGTCTTGTTCTTTGTTGTTTTTGGTTTATATACCACATATCGGTGAAATCATAGGGTTCTCTGCTTTTTCTGTCTGACTTATTTCACTTAGCATTATACTCTCAAGATCCATCCATGTTGTCACAAATGTTCCTATATCATCTTTTCTTACCACCGAATAGTATCCATTGTGTATATATACCACAACTTATATACCACATCCATTCATCTATTGAAGGACATTTTGGTTGTTTCCATGTCTTGGCCACCGTAAACAAAGCTGCAATGAACATTGGAGCACACGTGTCTTTATTGATAAATGTTTTCAGATTTTTTTGGTAGATACCCAGGAGAGGGATTGCTGGGTTGCATGGTAATTATATTCGTAATTTTTTGAGTAACCTCCACACTGCCTTCCATAGCGCTGTACCAGTCTGCATTCCCACCAACAGTGTATGAGGGTTCCTTTTTCTCCACAGCCTCTCCAACACTTGTTACTATTTGTCTTGTTGATGATAGTCATTCTGACTGGGGTGAGGTGATATCTCATTGTGGTTTTTATTTGCATTTCTCTGATGATTAGTGATGTTGAGCATTTTTTCATATGTCTATTTGCCATTTGTATTGCCTTTTTGGAAATGTCTCTTCAAGTCCTCTGCCCATTTTTCAATTTTAAGTTTCATACAGTCCCATTCGTTTATTTTAGCTTTTACTTCCATTGCCTTTGGAGTCAAATTCATAAAATGCTCTTTGAACCCAAGGTCCATAAGTTTAGTACCTATGTTTTCTTCTATGAAGTTTATTGTGTCAGGTCTTATGCTTAAGTCTTTGATTCATTTTGAATTAATTTTGGTACATGGTGACAGATAGCAGTCTAGTTTCATTCTTCTGCACATGGCTATCCAATTCTCCCAGCACCATTTATTGAAGAGGCTGTCTTTCCTCCATTATTTGTTTTTAGCTTCTTTGTCAAAAATCATCTGTCCATATTTATGTGGTTTTATTTCTGGGTTCTCAATTCTATTCCATTGGTCTATGTGTGTGTTTTTCTGCCAATTCCATTCTGTTTTGATTTTTGTAGCCCTGTAGTACAAGCTAAAGTCAGGGAGGGCGATACCTCCAGTAGTGTTCTTTTTTCTTAATATTGCTTTGGCTATTTGGGGTCTTTTGTGGTTCCAAACAAATCTGATGATTTTTCGTTCTATTTCTTTTAAATATGCCATTGGGATTTTGATGGGGATTGCATTAAATCTGTATGTTGCTTTGGGTAATATGGCCATTTTAACTTGTTGATTCTTCCAATCCATGAGCACGGAATGTCTTTCCATTTCTTTGTGTCTTCTTCAATTTCTTTCAAAAATGTCTTATAGTTTTTAGCATATAGGTCCTTCACATCCTTGGTTAAGTTTATTCTTAGGTATTTTATTCTTTTTGCTGCAATTGCAAAAGGAATTGTTTTTCGTATTTCTTTTTTTCAGATTTCATTGTTAGTATATAGGAATGCAATGGACTTTTGTACGTTGAATTTGTAGCCGGCAACTTTACTGTATCTGTTAATTGTTTCTAACAGCTTTTTGGTGGGGTCATTAGGGTTTTCTATATATAGCATCATGTCATCTGCAAAGAGTGATAATTTAACTTCTTCATTCCGAATTTGGATGCCTTTTATTTCTTTCTCTTGCCTGATAGCTCTGGCAAGGACTTCCAACACTATGTTGAAAAGCAGAGGTGATAGGGGACAGCCCTGTCATGTTCCTGAACATAGAGCAAAGGTCTTCAGTTTTTCACCATTAATTATGAGATTAGCTGAGGGCTTGTCATATAAGGCCTTTATTATGCTTCTATACATATTTTATTAGTGTTTTAATCATAAACGGATGTTGTATCTTGTCAAATGCTTTTTCTGCATCAATTGATATAATCATATGATTTTTGTCCTTTATTTTGTTTATGTGATGTATCACATTGATGGATTTGCGGATGTTGAACCATCCTTGTGCCCCGGGGATGAACCCCACTTGGTCGTGATGATTAATTTTTTTAATCCATTGTTGCATTTGATTTGCTAGATTTTTTTAAAGGATTTTAGCATCTGTATTCATGAGAGTTTTGGTCTGTAGTTTTCTTTTTTTGTGTTGTCCTTACCAGGTTTTGGTATCAGGGTAATGTTGGCCTCATAAAATGAGTTAGGGAGTACTGACTCTTCTTCAATTTTTTGGAAGAGTTTGAGCAGGATTGGTATTAGATCCTGTTTGAAGGTTTGGTAGAATTCACTAGTGAAGCTATCTGGTCCCGGACTTTTGCTTTTGGGAAGGTTTTGGATGACTGATTCAATTTCTTTACTGGTGATCAGTCTGTTTAGATTGTCCAGTTCTTCATGGTTCAGCCTTGGAAGGCTATATGTTTCTAAGAAGTTGTCCATTTCTTCTAAGTTATTGAATTTGGTGGCATATAGTCCTTCATAGTATTCTTGCATGATCCTTTGTATTTCTGTGGTGTCTGTGATAACTTCCCATTTTCATTTCTGATTTTGTTAATTAGTGTCTTCTCTCTTTTTATCTTAGTGAGTCTAGCTAAGGGTTTGTCGATTTTATTCATCTTTTCAAATAACCAGCTCTTTGTCACATTAATTTTTTCTATTGTCTTTTTGTTCTGTATTTTATTTAGTTCTGCTCTTTTTGTTATCTCCTTTCTTCTTCTGACCTTGGGTTTCACTTGTTCTTCTTTTTCTAGTTCTTTAAGGTATAACATGAGGTTATTTATTTGAGATTTTTCTTGTTTCTTGAGACAGGCCTGTAATGATATAAATTTCCCTCTTAAAACTGCTTTCACTGCATCCCAAAAGTTTGATGGGATGTATTTTCGTTGTCATTTGTTTCTATGTATCTTTTGATCTCTCCTCTAATGACTTCTTTGACCCAGTCGTTCTTTAAAAGTATGTTGTTTAATCTCCATGTATTTGTGTTTTTTCCTGCTTTCTTTTTGCAGTTGATATCCAATTTCAAAGCCTTGTGATCAGAGAATATGCTTGGTATGATTTCAATCTTTTTGAATATGCTGAGGCTGATTTTGTGTCCCAATATATGGTCTATCTTTGAGAATGTTCCATGTACACTCGAAAAGAATGTATAGTCTGATGTTTTAGGATGAAGTGCTCTATATGTGTCAATTATGTCCATTTCATCTAATGTGTCTCTTAGGGCTGCTATTTCATTGTTTATTTTCTGTTTGGACGATCTATCCATAGCTGTCAATGATGTATTTATGTCCCCTAGTATTTTTGTGTTTTGGTCAATTTCTCCCTTTAGTTCTGTTAGTAGTTGCTTGGTATCTTTTGGTACGCCCTGATTGGGGGCATAAATATTGATTGTTGTTATGTCTTCTTGTTGTATAGTACCAAGGAAAGATTATTTTTAAACCAGTCCATCTTCTTTTTGGGGAGAAGGGAAAGGAAGGGGTTTTAATCTTGTAGATTGTCTCTTTTTCTACAGCAGTGGGGTAGCAATAGAGAGGCCCTACATGACAGATTATCTCCTTGGTGTTGACAAGAAAGTTCCAGACTGGTTGATTATGATTATATTTCTGGGAGAATTTGAAAAAGCGATTAGGTTAGGTATTAAATCTAGGTTTCGTGTCATGGGCTTTAGCAGAAGTGATACCATTGTGCGCCTGTAGTTTTCTCTTTAACAGACCTTGCAATGAATGATAACTTGTTGGTTATTAATCTCCAAGTTCTGAAAGGGGTACACAAGACAGGAGTACAAGAATTTGCATTTCGAATGAGCTCTCACACAATGTCAATGATGCTGGTGTGGGGACCACACTCTGAGGACCAATAGGTGAGGGATAGTGTTCCAAACAGAAAGAACAGAAACTGAGACCTAGAGGACCATCGAGAGGTTTCCAGGTAGAGAGGCAGGAGGAAAGAATGTCTAGAGGCCTGGAGGCAATAGGCAGATACCAGGGGCAAACAGTGGTAACGTTCAGGACTTGAAGTATAAAGCTAGAGAGGGAAAGGAAGTGATGCTACCGAGGCAACTCAGGGGCCAAGTAAGTTAACAGAGCTCTCACCCAACCCAGGAGAGGGCCACTCACCGCCAAAAATCCCACTGAGCTACCCCATAGGATTCGTGGTTTCCAAAAAGTGAAGTCATCTTTTAATGTGAAATGCAAGTCAGGTTTCCAGTCACTGATCTCTCCTTCCTCCCTCTTCTCTTGGAGAATGTGCCGCAGGCTGGACTGACCTCTTGTTTTTTGCTGCTGCCTGAGAATAATGAACATGCACAAGTCAGTGACGTGACTTTGTCCATGAAAAAACCCATCTCCTGATGGCGATCGCATCAGTGACTGCCTGTGCAGGTGGTTTTGAGAGCAACTGGAAGGTTCCACTGGCTGTTTGAGAGGTTCTGAATTCCACGATTGTAGCTTCCTATTAATCTATGGGATCACCCGGAGATTCTTACTAATGTGTAAATGTGTATGCAGGAAAAGTAATGTATTACTATCATGATCCTCACAAGTACAATCATAGAGAGGAGTTTGTCAGGATATCTCCTTGCTGCCCATGGCCTGCACTGGGGCTGGGGGTAGGGACATCGTTCCCTGATAGCTGTTTCCATCTGCATAGAGGTCACTGCTCTTTATGATCACCAGACTCTGAGAGACATGCATTTACAGCTGTGACAAGGATCATCTATACAAATGTGCAGTTTGATAATCATTGAGTAGTCCATGTGACAGTTGCCTCAGGGCTCACAGAGGTGTGTATATATATATATATATATATATATATATATATATAATCTATATAATCTATATATATTCTAGAGAGAATATATATATATATATAGAGAGAGAAAGGTATATATATATATATATAATATATAATATATAATATATAATATATAATATATATATAATATATATAATACCTTTCTCTCTCTATATATATATATATTCTCTCTAGAATATATATAGATTATATAGATTATATAGATAATAATATATATAGAGATAATATATGTAGATAATAATATATATAGATTCTCTCATATATATATATATACTCTATAAATATATATATATTCTCTCTCTCTCTCAATATATATATATATATATATATATATATATATATATATATATCTCTCTAGAATTGTATTATGGCCCCAATCACAAATGGACAATAAAAATTTGGGAGCCCTATCTTAGGGGTACAATATGAGCCTGGGTACCTAAATGGGTGGTCATTAGGAATATGTAAAAATGCAACATGAAGAAAAAGAGAATGGTGAAGTAAACTCCAAGTGGAATGGGAGAAAGAGGGCTAGAGAAGACAATAGATGGAGTAGCACAGGAGTTCCAAACGCAAAATTCCTTTCTACCAGCCTCATGGCTTAAGATTCTGTTGATGAAGGAGTGGGGTGAACTCACGTGGGTCAGTGAGCTTGGCTGTGGGCCCAGTAAAGGCAAGAGATTACTACCCTGTTCTCTCAAATAAGTAGCATTCTGGTCTGGAATGGTTAAAGAGCACAAATCTTTCAAGATAGAAACAAAACAAAACAAAACAAAAATGTCCCCAAAACACCAAGGAAAAATATTTCATTTAAGCTCGGAAACATGAATTAGGGTTGGAATTTTTATTTTTTCTTCTGCCAAGAGGTACATTTCATTGAATACCTTAAGGCTCTGGCAATTATCGTGGGACAACATCAGAAGGGAGGTGGTACGAGGAGTGTAGACAAGGAATTCTAACCCTCCCATCATTACAATCTCTGCAACACAAAAAAGTGACTTCCTTTTAAGCACGGGTTAGCAAGACCCAATGAACTTTTTTTTTTAACACTCATTTGATGTTGATCCCCAGGACTATTCATGTTTTCTCTCTGTCTCTCAAAACCTGATATATGTCAGGCCCCCAATTTGTTAACTGCTGATTTAGCCATCATTAGTTCCTGCTTCAGATGACTGCCCCATTTATCTTGGCTTAATACATTACCACGCCAACATATGTTGGTCTATAGGTATTCTTTCATTATGCTCAAGTAGTATATTGAAGCATGCTTCAATTTAAAGTGACACACAAATCTAACTTTCCTCACCCTTTAATTTGACTCAGCGGTAACACAATATGGGCCTAACAGACAACGTACAGTCTATTAGCAATTTTACAGTGAATCACTGTTAAAGTCTGTCATCTTAGCATTTATTTAACTGAGTCGCATATGATCTAGTTGAACATTTCTTATATGCCTGTATTTTGCTTCTTGACAACCTGTCTAGAAAGCACATCTAGCATAGTATACGAAACATGCATGTGTCCTCCCATGAAAAGAGTTATAAATCCATGATGTTAATAGTGAAAAACTTTAATAAGGATGGCACAATTGATTCTGCTCCAACATGCATAGTTATTGTTGAATTTTTAAACTCATTAAAGGAAGCAATCTGCAGAAGAAGCTTTAAGAACCATGGACACTGTATCAGTGTTTTGTGTTTCTGAGGCTCTTTCTAACAGAAGAGATGGGTAAGTTTTCAGTTATCCACCAGACAATAGCAAGAAAAATTTATTGACCTTTTTGTGATTTTGATGGGAACCTTTCGTTTCCTATTTGTTGCTTTAGAAAATGATAAAAGGGAACTTTACGAAAAGTCAAATTTGCTACAAGCACAACTAATTCAATCAGTGCAGCACTTAAATCGATGTAAAAAACAGTGTATACACATACACACACAGAGAATATATTTGTATTTGTGTGTGTATGTGTGTGTGTGTGCAGTCACTGTGTGAAGAAAAGTTATATCACATCTTCCATGTTCTTAAATTCATTTTTGAACGATTCTTCTCAACTCATTATTTGTCCTTCAAAAAGTCTTAGGTGAGGGCCTTGTTTATGTTCTTTTAAACTTTTCAGTTAACTAAGCTTTGACTTTATTTAGCAAGGCTGCTTCATTCTGTTGCTGTTGCTTTGTTTAACGTAGTTTGAAACTATGTATTCTTAGGCATTGCTAGATTCAGGTGCTCCAATGATGTTAGGGCTCTGGCGATCTTGCCATATCTGGATTCACTTTCCACTGTCTGATCCAGTCATTCTCAGACAGCTCTTTCCACGCGATGAGAAACATGGTTGTCAGCATCCCCAGGTTTTTATACTGATGGCTTATGGTCTAAAAGGAAGACAGACACTCTCTCAGTGCCCAAATGCAGAATCGCAGGGAGGTTTCTGACTGGCCCTACTTGGGTCACATCCCCAATTATTGGACTTGTTTACAATATGGGTCTAGCCTGGTGACTGGAGTCCAGCTTAGGATCAGGGGGCTAATGGGGGTTCCATGATTATCAGCCCCATCAGAACCACATGGAATGTTGTGTGTGTGTGTGTGTGTGTGTGTGTGTGTGTGTGTGTGTGTTGGGGTGGAGTGGGGAAAGCAGTTCCCATAGAAAAGGGGAATTAGAAGTAGAAACCCCCTGTCCACCTAACCTACCCAGGTGCCTCAGATAATCACCTCTCCCTATTTTACCATCCTTGGGACTCTCCAATTCCTTACCCTCCACGTAGGCTTCAACTACATTTTTTCCTACTATGTTTCCCTGAAAATAAGACCTAGCGGACCATCAGCTCTAATGTGTCTTTTGGAGCAAAAAAATAATATAAGACCTGGTCTTATTTTAATATGAGGTCTGATTTTAAGGAAAACATGGTAAGCATCTTCCGAATCACAGTTGAAGTTGCTGGGGACTTTCCCAGGGAAGTCAGGAGTCAACAAGAGCCCATGAGATAAAACACTTACATGGCCAATAAGGCTTAAAATAGGCAATAAAATCTGGGCAGATGGTCTCTGTTCAAGAGTCTTGGAAAAGCAGCCAGACGTCTGTGCACGCTTAATAAACATCAAACAAATCACAGGCACCCACGAAGATGGGTTGTGCTCATGGACACTGGTGGATCCGTGGAAGAAGAAAAATATACTCTCAATCATATTTCGTAGCCCAGTTCCTTCTGTCATCCCCAAATGATTTTGCCATTGAATGTAAGTCTTCCCTAGAATGATCTGTGGTGTGCTACGTAATGCTAAAATTCTAGGGTAAGTTAGACTTGTGACAATGAGGGAAAAGTACCTAAACTCTGTAAGCTTGGCTTATCTTTTATCTGTAGCCTGGAATAAGAATATTTCATGTGACAGTTCAATCACTTAACCTCTTCCAGCTTCAATTTCACAATTCATACTATGGGCATATAGTAATACCTGGTTCATAGTGTAGGTCAGAATTGCCTACATGATACCTATTCTGCTCTTCATCCTTAGTAATAATCCAAGTTTTTGTAGGGGTGGCAATATACTATGATTTTAAGAAAGACCCAGCCTTCCTTGCAGATGAGGGTGCTCAATGACATACAAGTGGAAATTGTTAAGAGTGACATAGAAGCATTTTTAAAAAGAGGCTGATGCAGCTGAGGGCTATACTCTGTTTTCTTTATTCTTTTTATCTGCAACTAGGATATGATGTCTTCAGATTCAGCAGCTTTCTTGGGTCCATGAGGAAAAAAGACAAAGAACTGCTGAGACTTGGCTCTGACGTCCTTGAGTTGCTGAAACAATGCCAGCAACCTCTTCCTTCTAGACGTCTTGTCATTTGAGAAAAAAATTAATCCTTTCATGTTTAGTCCTCTGTAGTCGGGTCTCTGCTACTTGCTGACAAACAGAATATGTAATTGTACAACACTTTTTAAGGATTCAAAGAAGTAATCTGTACAAAGCACTCATTACAAAAAGTCTGCAATACTGAATCTAAGACACTTTGACGCTGTTGTTTTTTTGTTCTTACTAGAAGATGTCAATGAAATGTTTTCTCCCAACTATGTCACAACTGCCACTTGGCTGACAACAAATGTACCCTGGAATTGATTTAGAAGATGTACCTGATTTCAGAAATGTTAGGATGGGCAAATCACATATCTTAGAATCAGCGAAATAGGATACTAATAATAGCTAATATTTATAGAGCAATTCTTATTCATCCATGTTAACACATTTCCAGTAGGTACTCAAAGACTTGTTCTCTTTCCTTCCATATGTATTCCTTCTAATGCACAGATGTATCTGTGCAGGACGAGGCAGCGCCCTTCACTGATATGTAAATGGTGATAATTTTCAGGTACACTCAGAAGGCGGTCCCAGTGAACAGAGCATTCTCCTATAAGGAAAACCCAAACATGAATTTTGGAAAAAGAATGCATTTTGTGGCAAACTGTCTTTTACAAGGGACCTGACAAGGCTGGTCCCTCATGCCAGTTGGCTCTTCAGAGTAGGTCTGATTAATGGGCTGGAATTAGCACTATTGAGAAAGACCAGTTCATTGAAATATTCACAGTTTCCTATCTGTCACCCTCCACCCAGGCCTGGTGGAGAGGCAGCCTCCACCATCAGCGTTTCCATGACGATGCCGTACATTTAGTCAGCAGCACCTCAAGAGTAAACAGTAATCCTTCAGAAAAACAAGAAGGTCATTACAGCAACTTGTCAAATCAATGCAGAGGGTGTCGAGGCCGATTAAGGCATCTTCTCTCGCAGCTGACACAGTGTCAATAGTACTGGACCACTACTGCTCAGGCAGATGATTGAAGTGAAGTGCCCATCAGTCAGGGTGTTGAGGTGGACTAACGATTCCCCGCGCTGCCTATTAGAGCTACATGACAACTCAATCCTGTTTGCTACAAAGAGAAAGAGGGAGGGAGGGGGCGGGAGGGAGGGAGGGGAAGCGAGAGAGGGAGAGGGGGAGAGGGAGGGAAACAGAGAGACAGAGAGAGGAAAAATAGTAACCTTGTTGCTTTGTTTGAAGCTGAATTAAACTGACAAGAGCAGCTAATCTTTACCTAGGGCCAGTAACAGAATTAAGGACCAGAATAGAGGTATCCATGGTTTTAACATCTATGCAAGGGCTCAGGGTTGTTTATGATGTAGGAAGTGCTCCTTTTCTATTCGGCGATGAACCAGATATACATTCTAGGCCAAGCTTTCTCTAAATGAAGCATGGGTAATCCCATTTACTGCCTGCCAAAGCAATGTGTAAGGACACAAGGCATTCACTGAATATACCTCTTTCTTCATCAGCCAGGAAACCTACTCGTCCCAGTGGTGCTGGCTGATTATTTTAGACTTATGAATCTGGGCTGGGGAAAGACATAAATACACAGAGCTTTTAATATATTTCCCTGGTGAAATAGTTTGCCTTATTTTAAATCTTCTAAGCCCATAATTCCACAGCAGTTTTTTTCAAACCATCCAATGGTTCAGCAAAATAAGAGAAGTGCCTCATGGAAGGAGATCAGAACTCCCAAGGGAAGAAATAAGCAGTCTGAAAGATTCTTGGACAGAAATTATTTTTCTTTTCTCATTGAATGGAACTTTCTATTCCTGATGCAATTAAAGGCACGAAATTTCTCATATGAACAAATTAGAACAAATTGGAACAATGATATCAAGGGTAAAAAATTTACTTTCATATATATAACTAATTTAGCATTTACTAAGAATATTCTTCAATGGCCAAATCCAGGGTCATTAAGTTTAAGGACAAGATAGTAAATATTTTAGGCTTTGTGGACCTTAGACAAAGATGTGAGAAAAGTTTTATAAATAGAATCTATCAAGTGCTTGCTCTTTGAGATAGGGCAAATATGGGTGAAGGGTTGCCGCATCATCTGTTCCAAGAAAGTTGGTCTTGAGGGAATGTAGGATCTTGAGAAGAATTTGCGTGGGCCAACTAAGGCAGCACAGCCAAGGGAAAAATGTAGTCTAAGAGGGTAGCCTAGAACATCACCACTGGAACAGTCTTTAAGAGCCAAGTATGGAAAATTGTGCAAAGATAATCATGAAGTATTGGATCGCTGAGATGAGAAGTTCATGAGATTTGGTATAGGTCACAATACAGAGCTGACAGTATTGTTGGGGCAAATTATTCAGGACTGAGGTGAGCGAGAGATGGTTCTTCACTTTGGTGAGGTGCCAGTGTGGGGAGATCTAATAATATATGGGCTCGTATAGACTCAGATACAATCAATAACACCAGGAATTATTCCAAGAATTTCAGCTGGGCAATTCAAAGCAGGGTGATGTTAATTGAGGTAGTGAAGATAGATGATGTAGGCAGAGTGATATTGAGTTTACTTGGGGCATGATAAATTGGAAACACTATGTGCTAACGAGTGGCTTGTTGAATGTAATGACGTAGAGCTTAGAATTGGAGATAATAATTTTGAGACTAATCAGTATATAGCTGTGGGTGAAGCCATGGGAATGGATGAGAACACCTGAAAAGAATGTGCCTGATGAGAACCGGACACAAATAGAATCCTATGAAAAACACTGATAGAGATCAAGAGAGCTGACTCACTAAAAGAGACAAAGACTGATCAGAGAAGTAGGAGGAAAATCAAGGGAGAATGTTTCTGGAGTTGGGGTGGGGACGGTTAACAGCAAATGTTTCCGTGAAATTAATTTAGTAAAAAACCAAACAGAATAGAAAAGCCTTTGGAGTAATTGTTGGCAATCCTGGGTTAGAAGAATAGTGTGGATAGAAGGTAGGTTATCCTGAAGTGAGGACTGAACGGGAGCCATTGTCAAGACTTTTGATGATAAAAAAAGAAATATGATGGTAACTTTAGGTGGTATAACAGAGGGAAGATGATTTAAAAATGAGAAATACCTAGAGATATTTGAGGTCAGAAGAGAAAGGGATACAAATATGAAAATATTAGAGAGGAGACACAGAAAATACAAAATAGTGTTTCCTAAATTAACCTGTAAACCAAAATACCTGTGGGTACTTGTTAAATACATTCGTGGGCCCTGATCCTGACCTTCTAAAGTGGTGTTTCCACCAGAGAGACTTGGGGTTCTCATCGTGTAAGAAACATCTCAGGTGACCCATGTGTGGGGACAAAACCCCAAAAAAACAGTTTCCAGGCTCTCGGCCTCACATAGAAAGGTGCTGGCTCGGGTAGTAAATGGCCATCAACTGTGATCAGATGCCAGCAGCTGTGGCTAGTTGGCCGTCAGCTGTAACCCGTAAGCCATTGGCCACTAATATAACGGCTGGTGGCTACGCTAGCAGAAAAGGAATGGGGGCTAGCGAGAAGATGGTGGCTGGCAAGCTCGGACTGCTGTTAGGCAGATTATGTAGATCCTGCTTCCTGTGTCTCCAGCCCAGACGCCAGCGAGAATATATTGGTTTGACTCCCCTACTTATGGCTCCATGGGTGTTCCTTTTTGGCCTTACCGTGTCCTGCGTTCTTGGGCGGGGAGTGGGAGCTGAGACCCTGCACGACAAATGGCGCAGCAAGCAGGGTTTCCTGCGTGACACCATGTAATCGGGCAGGTTTGGGAAGTTAACTCTAGGAATATTTGAGATTAGAGCAGTGGTGCACACATTTGACTGTTCATTGAAATCAACTGAGGAGCTTTTCAAAAATATCAATGTCTGGATTCCATACCCAAGAAATGTTGATTTATTTGATCTAGAGTTCTGCCTGTGTATTGGGAATTTTATAATTTTCTCACGGGATTCTAACATGCAACTAATTTTAAGGTATAGATGTGAGAAGACGAGGAGGAGTAAAAATAAATTTGGAGGAAGGAGGAAGGAAAATATGCTTGCTTCATAATTGTGTGGCCTCTACATATTATATTGAAGAAGTGAAATGCTCCATAATCTGTTGAGAGTAAAGGAGCAGAAGTGGAGTGTTGGACTTAGGGAAAGAGGTAAGGGGAATGAATAGACAGGACTAGAGATTTAAGAGCGCTCAAGATGTGCCTTTTTCAGCAGAGGGCAACTATTTAGAAACAGAGTAGATGGGTGAGTCTCTATCTGGGGCTGGGGTTGACAGGGAAATGCAGCAATGAGACCTGGGAGAAGAGAATTGAGCAAGTTGAAGAGAACTGACCTAATATCATTCAAGAAGGAGGCACGGTTACACTGTTGTGATTAATCAGTCATGATCTTGGAACCTCAAGTCTTCACTATATAGTCACAGAGATGACTTGCCCAGTTGAGTGGAAGTGAATATCTTTGTAGCAGAGTTGGTTAAGGAACTATTAAGTTTGAGTTTGGGGTGGGAGATTGCCTTCTAGGGTGAAGAGCTTGAAACTCTATACTTATCAAACCTGGCTCTTTGATTTACTAGCTGTGTAACCTTGGGCAAGTTATTCAACTCATGGGAGCCTCAACTTTTTCATCTGTAAAATGAGGATGATAATACTTCTTAGAAAATTTCATGAAGAAGGGAGTGGTCAATGATGTCAAAGGCTTTAGGAAAAGGCCAACAGGACAAGAAATAAAGAGAAGGCCAATAAGATGGTTATCAGTGGTAAGTATCAATATAGTGATGAGAGCAGGAGTCAAATTCCAATGGGCTGCAAAGACAAGTGATCAAGTAGAGACTCTTTCAAGAAGTTTGGTGAAGAGAAAGAATAGTTTATGGTAAATTTAGGGAAAGACGTGACCTATGGAATACTTACAGAATTTTTGTGGTGATTAAGTTAAATAATGAATGCAAAGCATTTAGCTCAGTGGGTACATAGTCTTCAATAAAAGCTGTCTATAAATATTCTTATTACTACTGCTATTGACAATACCTCAATTTTGGATGATAATCACTGATTTGGGGAAATAGAAATATTGTGTACCTTATGGCTTTGCTGATTGTGTTGGCTAAATGAAAAATTTATGACCTGTGGCCTGAAGTGGAGAAAAATATTTTATTTAAAATCAGGACATTGTAACAGTCATGATGGGCAAGATAACAAGGTCACAAGTTTTTAGGCAATGTTCTGACTATTACGTTTGCTGCTAAATTAAGGTTTTAGAAAGTCTATTCATAGCTATTTTAAAACCCGGGGCCATTCTAAACTTGTTTGAGGAAAGCTGCCTTTATTCTTGCATCATGTTTCTGTGCAACTCATCAGTTGATATCACTGACCTGCTCAATCAAATAGAATAAAATGCTGCCAAGAATGGGGAGAGTGAGAGTGAGCACTCCAAAAAATGTCTGGAAAAGAGAAAGCATCAGAGAAAATAAAAAATAATAAAAAAATTTCATTTAGTCAACCCAATCACCAAAGCCACAAAGCATACAATATTCCTATTTCCCCAAATTTCTGGTCCTGAGTCCTGTGAGGCATATGTTTATATCCCATAATTTGATAATACACACTAGGATCCAGAAAAAGAAATCACTGCCACAGATTCTCTGCTGTGTGGAAGGGCTGGATTCTAGAGAAGACCCAAAATGGGCATTTCTGAGAGGTATCTGATATACTTAGCAAACAAGGAAAAACACCCTACAACCCATCTTAGGGATAATCCTGCAGAAACCTAGTTATTTCTGCAAATAGGGCAGAACCAACCACCAAAACAATGACGTCTCCACAGTCTGGGAAAGAAGATTTAATGGAGCACTTCGTTTCAAATAACAACTCCAGTGAGCTGGACTTATTTCTGAGACCCCCAGAGCACTGGGAAGTAGAATTACTATAGTGACTTTTAGTTGGCAAGACTGGATCTCGTGGATGAAAGTTGAAGGGAGGGAGAAGTCAGATTAACATAAGAAAAGGCATCTGTACAACCACAGATACCAAACAAAAAATAGGCTGCTTAGGAAATAGTGAATTTTTATTCACAATTAGAGACTCACGAGATAAAAATGAATAGCCAATTGCTGGGGATCTTGTGGAAGGGTTTAAACATCCAATAGTATATTAGACCATTGAATTCCCTCTGACTCTGAGATATTATTTTTGATATTTGAAAAATATCAGGGCCACGTTTAATACTCATATGCTAGGATGAACTTAACTCTTCCTTGGAGTCAGCCAAGATAAGGTCAAAGTTCTTTTTGACTAGATAGGCAGCAGGATATTGTAGAATTCTGGAAAAAATTTGTAAAAAAAAACACACCAAACAACATTTTTAAAGAATAGGGCTTTCATTTATATCCACTGAGACATGTCATGTTAGAGAATGTACTACAGACTTTTCGAAGTTTATCTCATTTAATTTTCACTAAAGAACCATGAGGTCAGTGTTATAATGCCTATTTGTTGAATGAGGATATAGATTTATTAGAGGAGTTAAATAAGTCATGTATGTTGCCACAGCTAGAAAACCAGTATTTATTTATTTGTTTTTAATTTTTAACTCTTTTTATTATGAAATATAGGACAAATACAGAAAAGGGCAGAATACATAACTATACAGTTTAATGAATTATGTATTAAACAACAAGTTAATATATTGAGCACCAAGTATCACTTGTGCCCCCAAAAACTACCCCAGCAGACCTCTTCCCAATTAGAGTCTCCTCTAGAAAACCAATATTTAAAGCCACATTTATTTTGTCCTACTTTTAGGACTCTTATTACTATACTGTATTGTTCTCAGTTTCTGTTACTAACCAGCCACATGATTTCAGGTACATTACCCCTACAGCCTCAAACATTTTATCTTTGATTACGATGATATATGGTGGGGACTGTTGAGTAGTTGAAAATAATAGCAGCTATCTAGGTCTACACTTTCCATATGTTTGGCAAAAATATTAGAAAAGAACAAATAACACTACATAAAACCCACAATCTCAGCATAACTAGAACACGGAGAATTACCAGACTGCAGAAATAAAAATTACCAAACCCCAGTGAGCTGTCACTCATGCTCCCATGAAAAGCTGTTCAAGGTGAACAAGGTCATTTTGAGAAAAACTCAAGAAAATGAGATGATGGTAGCTAAAGGTGGACATGAATGTCTCTAAAACTCAGCCAGAAAGAAAATGTTCACCTTAGGTGTGAAAGTACTAAAGAAAAGCCCATTGACAGATATCATTTTTGATGACAAGAAAGGTACTTAAATGTAAACATAATTTGAAGTGGCAGTTTTTGAAAGGCATGGCTTTAGGAGATCAGGGAGACTGTGCCATTGGACCACACAGGACAGATAACACATAAGGCCACCCAGCAAAGACTGAGAGACATAGAAGATCTACCTAATACATATAATCAAATACAGAGACACAGCCAGAAGGAGGAAACAAAGAAACATATCCAAAATAAAGGAACAGGAGCAACCTCCAGAAATAGAATTACATGAAATGGTGGTAACCAACCTACCAGAGACAGAGTTTAAAAGTTTAAAACACTAATTATACGAATCCTTAAGGAACTTAGTGAGAATTTCAACAAAGAGATAGTAAGCATAAAGAAAGACCCAGAAACCATAAAAAAGAACTAGTCAGAAATAAAAAAAATGCAATAACTGAAATGAAGAATACACTAGAAGTAATCAACAGCAGACTAGATGAAGAGCATTGAATCAGTGATTTAGAAGACAATGTAGCAGAAAATATCCAATTGGAACAGGAAAAATAAGAAAGAAAAAAACAAATAAAGTTTAAGGGACCTTTGGGACTACATCAAGTATAACAACATTCACATCATAAAAGTCCCAGAAGGAGAAGAGAGGGTGCAAAGGATCAAGAACCTATTTGAAGAAATAATGACTGAAAACTTCCTTAACCTGGTGAAGGAAATAGACATACATGCCCAGGAAGTTCAGAGAGTCCCAAATAAGATGAACCCAAACACGCTCACTCCAAGACACACTATAATTAGAATGGCAAAGGTTAAAGACAAAAAGAGAGAATCCTAAAAACAGCAAGAGAAAGACAACTAGTTACTTACAAGGGAGCTCCCATATGAGTATCAGATGATATCTCAACAAAAACTTTGAGGCCAGAAGAGACTGGCAGAAAATATTGTAAGTGATGAAAAACAAGGGCCTACAACCAGACTACTCTACCCAGCAAGGCTATCGTTTGAAATTGAATGAGAGATAAAGAGTTTCCAAGACAGGAAAAAGCTAAAGAAATTAATTACCACCAAGCCAGTATTACAAAAAATGTTAAAAGGACTTCCTTAAGCAGAAGATAGGAAAAAACAAACAAAGATAAAAAATATGAATAATTAAATAGAAATAACAATGTACCTACAAATAATCACTTTAAATTAAATGGATTATATACTCCAATCAAAAGGCACAGGTTAGCTAAATGGATAAGAAAATAAGACCCATGTATATGCTGTCTACAAGAGAACCACCTCAGTTCGAAAGACACACACAGACTGAAAGTAAAAGGATAAAAAAATTTATTTCACACAAATGGAAATGAGAAAAAAACTGGATAGCAATACTTATACTGGACAAAACAGACTTTAAAATGAAAACTATAATAAGAGATGAAGGAGACGTCATCAAAATGACGGCGTGAGGTGAGCCTCTGTAAAGCTCCCCTAGAATTTACAACTAATCGAACAACAATAACTCCACAAAGGACTCCCTGCACAGCAGACAGTCAAGACGAAAAGGCCCACTACTAAATTCACCTAAAGTTGGGAGAATCGCGCGAGCGGGAGAGGAGAGAAGGGACAAATGTGGAGACGGAGTTGCACAGGCGCAGGACGCAGACCAGCTCAGTGCTCCGAGCTCGCTGCATCCCGGAACTGCTGCAGCTGCAGGAGAGGGAAGAACTTGGACTGCTAGGGCTCTGCTTACGGCCCACAGGGCTGAGGGGGCAGCATATAACACGGCTGAACCCAATGGTCATGGCAGAGACCTCGGAGAAAAGACTGAGGGGGAAGGCTGAAAACGGTGGTTTAAGCCCTCACTGCCAAGCAGAGAACAGAAGCCTTAGCACTGAGACTAGCTTCCCTCTCCTTACCCTCCCAGAGCTCGCCCCACCCCGACCTGCCCAGTGCTAGAAGCTGAACAGTAGCAGTGTCAGATCAAAAGAACAGAATATTTGCTGTTCTTAGAACTGTGGACCACAGACACAGATTTGCAGCCCAACTAGTTCCGGTAAAAGGGAGGGAGCTATGGAAGCAGGACCGGCTGTGGTGGTGATTGGAGCCATTGCTCTTGATCACCTCTCACAAATCACCCCGCCCCTGGCCCCACCTATCTGGGTGGATCCCTCCAGGAGTAAACAGAACTGATGAAACATACGGGCTCTGAATCTGGTGCAGAAAGAGCTTTGGAACTTCAAAAGTTCTCTGCTTCCCCACAGGGACGTGGCGCCCTATGACCCAGGCGAACTGTTACGAGAGGAGAAGCCCGTCTCCCAGGGAAACCCCCATTGTGTGAGAAGCTGGAATAGTGCAGAGAAAACATAGTACTACTGTGTGAGAGAGGAAAAAAAGGCTGCAGTCAGAGAGAAAATGAAACATTCTACCAACAAGTACTGGAAAACAAAAGAAAGCTCTCTTCCTATCAACCTGTTGCAGAAGCCACTCTTGTAGATGTCTAGGAAGAGAAATAATAAATCAGTAACTGCCATGAATAACCAAGGCAACAAGACAGCTCAGAAAGAAAGTGAAAAGTCTCCAGAAAAGGAACTTAAAGATATGGAAATATGTGACTTAAATGACAGAGAATTCAAGATTGCAGTTCTGAGAAAACTCAACGAGATGCAAGAAAACACAGAAAGGCAATTTAATGAACTCAGAAACGCAATCAAAGAACAACGTGAGCATTTTACGAAAGACATTGAAATTTTAAAAAAAGAACCAAATGGAATTTCTGGAGATTAAGAACTCAATAGAAGAAATTAATAATGAAATAACCAGTTTAGGTAGTAGAGTTGACCACATAGAGGAAAGAATCAGTGACATCGAAGATAGAAACCTAGAAATTACACAGATGGAAGAAGAAAGAGACTTGGGAAATAAAAGAAATGAAAGAACTCTACAACTTTCTGACTCATAAACTTAAGGGTAACCACTCAAAAAAAAAAAAAAAAATCCAGAACTGAAATATATACTGTAATAAAAGAATAAACAGAGGGAGACATCATAGAATACCACCACACAGAAATAACACAAAGAAATAATAGACAACAACAAAAAGGCAAGAAAGAATGTAGACACAGCCTTACCAGAAAACTAAAGATAGAATGACAGGAAATCCTCACGTATCAATAATCACACTAAATGTAAATGGACTGAACTCACCAATAAAAAGGCACAGAGTAGCAGATTGGATCAAACAACAAAACCCAACCATATGCTGTCTCCAAGAGACACATCTCAGCTACAAGGACAAGCATAGACTCAAAGTGAAAGGGTGGAAATTGACACTCCAAGCAAATGGTACCCAGAGAAAATCGGGTGTAGCCATAATGATATCAGATGAAACAGACTTCAGGGTGAAAAAGGTAATAAGAGACAAAGATGGACATTTCATAATGGTAAAGGGGACTATACAACAAGAAGACATAACAGTCATCAATATTTATGCCCCCAATCAGGGAGCACCAAAATATACCAAGCAACTACTAACAGAACTAAAGGGAGAAATTGACCAAAACACAATTATACTAGGGGACTTAAATACATCATTGACAGTTATGGACAGATCATCAAAACAGAAAATAAATAACGAAATAGCAGCCCTAAATGACACACTAGATGAAATGGACATAATTGACACATATAGAGCACTTCATCCTAAAACATCAGACTATACATTCTTTTCGAGTGTACATGGAACATTCTCAAGGATAGACCATATATTGGGACATAAAATCAGCCTCAGCAAATTTAAGAAGATTGAAATCATACCAAGCATATTCTCTGATCACAAGGCTTTGAAATTGGATATCAACTACAAAAAGAAAGCAGGAAAAAACACAAATACATGGAGATTAAACAACATACTTTTAAAGAACGACTGGGTCAAAGAAAACATTAGAGGAGAGATCAAAAGATACATAGAAACAAATGACAATAAAAATACATCCTACCAAAATTTTTTGGATGCAGCGAAAGCAGTTTTAAGGGGGAAATTTATATCATTATAGGCCTATCTCAAGAAACAAGAAAAATCCCAAATAAATAACTTCATGTTAACCTTAAAGAACTAGAAAAAGAAGAACAAGGTCAGCAGAAGAAAGGAAATAACAAAAATTAGAGCAGCACTAAATGAAATAGAGAACAAAAAGACAGTAAAAAAAATAAATGTTACAAAGAGCTGCTTCTTTGAAAAGATTAACAAAATTGACAATCCCTTGGCTAGACTCACTAAGATAAAAGAGAGAAGGCACTAATTAACATCAGAAATGAAAAAGGGGAAGTTATCACGGACACCACAGAAATACAAAGGATCATGCAAGAATACTATGAAGGACTATATGCCACCAAATTCAATAACCTAGAAGAAATGGACAAGTACTTAGAAACATATAGCCTTCCAAGGCTGAATCATGAAGAACTGGAAAATCTAAACAGACCGATCACCAGTAACAAAATTGAATCTGTCATCCAAAACCTTCCCAAAAGCAAAAGTCCGGGACCAGATAGCTTCACTAGTGAATTCTACCAAACCTTCAAAGAGGATCTAATACCAATCCTGCTCAAACTCTTCCAAAAAATTGAAGAAGAGACAGTACTCCCTAACTCATTTTATGAGGCCAACATTACCCTGATACCAAAACCTGGTAAGGACAACACAAAAAAAGAAAACTACAGACCAATATCTCTCATGAATACTGATGCAAAAATTCTAAACAAAATTCTAGCAAATCGAATACAACAATGCATTAAAAGGATTATTCATCACGACCAAGTGGGGTTCATCCCCGGGATACAAGGATGGTTCAACATCCGCAAATTCATCAATGTGATACATCATATAAACAAAATAAAGGACAAAAATCATACGATTATATCAATTAATGCAGAAAAAGCATTTGACAAGATACAACATCCATTTATGATTAAAACACTTAATAAAATAGGCATAGAAGAAAAATACCTTAACATAATAAAGGCCATATATGACAAGCCCTCAGCTAATCTCATAATTTATGGTGAAAAACCGAAGCCCTTTCCTCTACGTTCAGGAACGTGACAGGGCTGTTCCCTATCACCGTGGCTTTTCAACATAGTGTTGGAAGTCCTTGCCAGAGCAATCAGGCAAGAGAAAGCAATAAAAGGCATCCAAATTGGGAATGAAGAAGTTAAATTGTCACTCTTTGCAGATGACATGATGCTATATATAGAAAACCCTAAAGACTCCACCAAAAAGCTGTTAGAAACAATCAACGAATACAGTAAAGTTGCTGGCTACAAATTCAACATACAAAAGTCCATTGCATTCCTATATACTAACAATGAAATCTCAAAAAAAGAAATACAAAAAAGAATTCCTTTTGCAATCGCAACAAAAAGAATAAAATACCTAGGAATAAACTTAACCAAGGATGTGAAGGACCTATATGCTGAAAACAAACTATAAGAACTTTTTGAAAGAAATTGAAGAAGACACAAAGAAATGGAAAGACATTCTGTGCTCATGGGTTGGAAGAATCAACATAGTTAAAATGGCCATATTACCCAAAGCAATATACAGATTTAATGCAATCGCCATCAAAATCCCAATGGCATTTTTTAAAGAAATAGAACAAAAAATCATCAGATTTGTTTGGAACCACAAAAGACCCTGAATAGCCAAAGCAATCTTAAGAAAAAAGAACACTTCTGGAGGTATTGCCCTCCCTGACTTTAGCTTGTAGTACAAGGCTACAATAATCAAAACAGCATGGTATTGGCAGAAAATCACACACATAGACCGATGAAATAGAATTGAGAACGCAGAAATAAAACCACATAAATATGGACAGATAATTTTTGACGAAGAAGCTAAAAACATACAATGGAAGAAAGACAGCCTCTTCAATATATGGTGCTGGGAGAATTGGATAGCCATGTGCAGAAGAATGAAACTGGACTGCTATCTGTCACCATGTACCAAAATTAATTCAAAATGGATCAAAGACTTAAGCATAAGACCTGACACAATAAACTGCATAGAAGTAAACATAGGTAGTAAACTTATGGACCTTGGGTTCAGAGAGCATTTTATGAATTTGACTCCAAAGGCAATGGAAGTAAAAGCTAAAATAAACGAATGGGACTGTAGGAAACTTAAATGCTTCTGCACAGCAAAAGAAACCATCGACCAAATAAAGGGGCAACCAACTGAATGGGAGAAGATTTTTGCAAACAGTGCCTCCGATAAGGGGCTAATATCCAAAATATTCAAGGAATTCTTGAAGCTCAACAACAAAAAAACTAACAACCCAATTGAAAAATGGGCAGAGGACCTGAAGAGACATTTCTCCAAAGAGGACATACAAATGGCAAATAGACATATAAAAAAATGCTCAACATCACTAATCATGAGAGAAATGCAAATAAAAACCACAATGAGATATTACTTCACCCTAGTCAGAATGGCTATCATAAACAAGACAAAAGTAAGAAGTGTTGGAGAGGCTGTGGAGAAAAAGGAATCCTCATACACTGTTGGTGGGAATGCAGGCTGTGCAGCTGTTATGGAAGGCAGTGTGGAGGTTCCTCAAAAAATTATGAATAGAATTACCATATGACCCAGCAATCCCTCTCCTGGGTATCTACCCAAAAAATCTGCAAACATTTATACATAAAGATACGTGTGCTCCAATGTTCATTGCAGCTGTGTTTACGGTGGCCAAGACGTGGAAACAACCAAAATGTCCTTCGATAGATGAATGGATAAAGAAATTGTGGTATATATACACAATGGAATACTATTCGGCGGTAAGAAAAGATGATATAGGAACATTTGTGACAACATGGATGGATCTTGAGAGTATAAGGCTAAGCAAAATAAATCAGACAGAAAAAGCAGAGAACCCTATGATTTCACTGATATATGGTATATAAACCAAAAACAACAAAAGAACAAGACAAACAAATGAGAAACAAAAACTCACAGGCACAGACAATAGTTTAGTGGTTACCAGAGTGTAAAGGGGGTGGGGGGAGGGAGATGAGGGTAAGGGAGATCAAATATATGGTGATGGAAGGAGATCTGATCTGGGTGGTGAACACACAATGGGATTTATAGACGATGTAATACAGAATTGTACACCTGAAATCTATGTAATTTCACTAACAATTGTCACCCCAATAAATTAAAAAAAAAAGAAGTGTAAAGACAACTTTAAATCTACTCTAACAAAGTTGCAAAACAAGCTTCAAATGGATCAAACTGGTCATCTACAAGTAACTTAACTGCTTCCTAAACCAAGAAAAAAAAAATAAGAGATGAAAAAAGGACATTAAATAATAATAAAAGGATCAATTCAATAAGAGAACATAACCCTAGTAAACATTTATGCACCCAATGTAGGGAGACCTAAATATATAAAATAAATATTAAACAATGTAAAGCAGAGATCATCAGTTACATAATCATAGTAGGGGACTTTAATACCCCACTGCACCAATGGATAGATCTTCCAGACAGAAACCTAACAAAGAAACAGTGACCTTAACATGACACACTAAATCATCTGGATTTAATTGATATTTTTAGAGCATTTACCCCAAAGCAGCAGAATATACACTCTTTCCAAGGGCACATGGAACATTTTCCATGATAGACCACATTTTAGGCCACAAAACCAGCCCCAATAAATTTAAGAACAGTGAAATCATATCAATCATCTTTTCTGACCACAATGGAATGAAAATCAATTGGTACTAAAAAATCAATTACATGGTGGTAAATCATGTAAAAATCAATTACATGATGGTACTAAAAATCAATTACAAGGAAAAAAACTGAAAAACACAAAAACACATGGAGACTAAATAACATGCTACTAAATCATGAATGGATCAACAATGAGATTAAGGAAGAAATAAAAAGATACCTTGAGACAAATGAAAATGAAAACACAAAAACCCAAAGTCTATGGAACATAGCAAAAGCAGTCCTTAGAGGGAAATTCATAGCAAAGCAGGCATATCTTAAGAAACAAGAAACATTTCAAATAAACTAACTTTACTTCTAAAGGAACTAGAAAAAGAACAGCAAACAAAGCCAAAAGAAAGTACAAGGAAGGAAATAATAAACATCAGAGTGGAAATAAATGAAATAGTGGCTAAAAAACAACACAAAAGATCAATGAATCCAAGAGCTGGAGTTTTAAAAAGACAAACAAAATTGACAAACTTTTAGCCACATTAATTAAGAAGAAAGAGAGAAGAGCCAAATCAGAAATGAAAGAGGAGAAGTGACAACAAACAGACATCACAGAAATACAAAAATATGTTAAGAAAATGCTATGAGCAACTATATGTTAACAAATTGGACAATCTGGCAGAAATGGATAAATTCCTGGAAGCATACAATGTCCCAAGGCTAAATCATGAAGAAACAGAAAATCTGAACAGACTAATTACTACTAACAAAAATTGAATCAGCAATCAACAAGCTCCCAACAAACAAAAGTCCTGGACCAGATGGCTTCACAGATGAATTATACCAAACATTCAAAAAAAAAAAAAAAAAAAAAAGCGGTAACACTTATTCTCTCAAACTATTCCAAAAAATTCAAGTGGAGGGAAACCTCCAAAGCTCTTTATACGAGGCCACCTTTGCCCTGATTCCAAAACCAGACAAAGACATTACAAAAAAAAAAAAAAAGAAGAAAGAAAAGAAACTATAGGACAATATCCATAATGAACATAGATGCAAAAATTCTCAACAAAATATTAGCAAACCAAATTCAGAAATACATTAAAAAATCATATGTGAGGAACAAGTGGGATTAATTCCTGGTATGCAAGGTTGGTTCAATAGCTGCAAGTCTAATAACGTGCTACACCACATAAACAAAATGAAAAATAAAAATCAGGCACTCCTGCGAACATGGCATTGCAAGGGTCACTGAGTGTGTGGGTGGTGGCCTGCAACCTGTGAGCCACCCTGGTGCCAGTTGTGCCTTGCCCGCCATGGCCCTGTGGCCTGAGGGTGGGCACCAGCCAGACGTTGGGCACCAGCCCGATTTGCTCTCGGTGCATAAATTCACAGAGGAACATGAATGGATAACAACAGAAAATGGTATGGGAACAGTGGGAATCAGCAATTTTGCACAGGAAGCTTTGGGAGATGTTGTTCACTGTAGTTTACCTGAAGCTGGGACAAAATTGAACAAACAAGATGAGTTTGGTGCTTTGGAAAGTGTGAAAGCTGCTAGTGAACTCTATTCTCCTCTATCAAGAGAAGTAACTGAAATTCATGAAGCTCTTGAGGAAAACCCAGGAATTGTCAACAAATCTTGTTATGAAGACGGTTGTCTGCTCAAGATGACACTGAATAACCCTTCAAAACCAGAGGAACTAATGAGTGAAGAAGCATATGAGAAATACATAAAATCTATTGAGGAGTGAAAACGGAACCTCCCTGAATAAAGTAGTATGAAACAACTTAGAAAAAAAATCATATGGTCATATCATTAAATGCAGGAAAAGCATTTGACAAAATCCAGCCTCCATTTATGATAAAAACTCTCAACTGAAACACAAGGAGAAAAATGAGTAGGAGCAGGAAAGGGAGGGGCTGACACAGAACACAGCGTTCTAGAGCTCTGAGACAATATAAAATTATCAAATATCAAGAATAAGAAAAAAATGCCTGATTAGTATATAAAAGTGCTGTGTTTTTTTTTTTTTGGTTGTTTGTGTTTTTTTTTTTTTTTTTTTAGAAATATACATTCCCATGCTTAGAGTAAGAAAAAAAAAATTGGGACATGTTACAAAGACACAGAGGCGAATATAAAAAGGCTGCCAATGGCTGAATCTGGAAAATTTTGAAGAATAAAATAAATAATGATATTAATCAATTATAACCTATAGATTAAAATAAGAAACTATGGCTCTATACTGATATATATTTATATATATGTATACTTATGTAAATGATATAAATAAATGAATGAATGAAAGAGACAGCTTTTTCTTATAACACATTTCCAACTAATGTATGTAGAAAGAATAGCGGAAATAGAAAAATCACCATTTGGGAAACATCACAGTAATAGTTGTTTCACACAAGAATCATCGTTAAAATTAGTGGGTGGAAGTATGATGAGAAACAGGATATTCATATGGTCTTAAAATATCTCCATATAATATACTTCATAATTACAAATGGAAAAAATAACCACAGCAAAGGCACTTAGCATACATTCCTTTAATGAAGAGATGTTAATATGATCAGTAATGACAAAAATCAACAAGAGTCTCGCAATATGTACTTAGAGAAGGACACAATATTGACTTCAGTATTGTTGCCAGAAACTTAAATCAGAATACAATCATGTGGAGACATTAGACAAACAGAAACTGACGATCAATTTACAAAATAAATGGCCAGTGCTCTTCAAAAGTGCTGAGGTCGTGAAAAACAAAGAAAGACTGAGCAACTGTCCCAAATTGGAGGAGATACTAGCTAAAGGCATAATATCTAAATGCAGCATGGTGTCCTGTATTGAACCCTCATCCCCCAAAATGGCATTAGTGGGACAATTGGTGATATTTAATAAGGTCTGTGGATTAGATAACAGCAACACATCGATAGTATTATATCAATGGTGCTAACATTTTATTGTTGGGGATTCTGGGTGAAGGATATTTGAAAAGTCTTTTTGCATCTTTTTTTGTAAGCCTGAAATTATTTTTAAATGACACGTTGTTAAAAATGTTAAAGTTAAAAAAAATAAAGTGGCATAAAACAACATTCTGTTGCCTGTGGACTTCCTTCTTGTCAATGGACTCTCTAATGCACAAAAATAGTCATTTCTTTCCCGTTTAAAATTTTCTAAGCTCCTGGACTTCTTTACCTGGTCCCTGCTCACCATTAGACTCAGCTCTTATTGCTACCAACACCTTATGCTACGATCTTGAGCTCTTGGAGCTCATGAAGGTTTCTCAAGCTGATAGGTGTCAGGACCTCCTTCTCTGAGCCACAGCACCTGTGCTGGTATGGCCGTAACAGACATCCAAAGAAGACTGTTTTTATAATGCTTCCCTCTTCTAAATGAGGAAATTATTTTCCGTTGAAATCACATAATAATGAATAATAATCATTATTTTCCTACTTGTTCACTAGTTTAAAAATAATTGACAGTTGTTTTTTTTTAAAATACATGTCAATTTAAAAGATATTCACAAAATCTGTAAAATATTTCATATATGAATCAAAATCTCTCTTTACCTGTAACAAAACTATTAGAACTTGTACGTTATATTGTTTCCCTATTTTTAATTTTAAACACAAATTAGTGGTCACTTAGCATGAAGTAAGTCTAGTTCTGCCCTCTTTCTAATCACTGAGCAATCACTGCTTATTTTGCATCTACTGTTTAAATTCAGGAATACATAGTACTACAGATGTTGGAGACACAGGCTGCATCTGAAATTAGCTCTTTCCAAAGCTTTCACACTTGCCAAAGCACAAAACTCATCTTGTTTGTACCCTTCTGAACTTTTTCTGTAAACCAATGAGTATAGTCAGGTCTGCATGTGTGGAGGGCTGGTTGTATAACTGGGAATTCTCTGAATTAAGTTGCACATAGAATGGAATGTTTCTTAAAGGACAGGTGACAAAAATGTGCTAATTTCCTATTTATGTATATGTTATTCAAACTCAACTGTCACTCCAACAATTATTCAGAATTTAGCCCAAGAAATGATTTTCAGGGGAAAGAGAATTTTATCACTGACATTGTTTAGAATTGTCACATGATGATAATAAAAAGAAGTCTAACTTTTAGTTGATTCTATTATTATTTTAATTTCTCCACAATGCATTCCCTCATTGCCTGCTCCTGGCTGCTCCTCCCACCACCCCAGATTTGGAACACCGCTGCATAGCACCCTACGATTTCTTCTCATTATTTTTGCCACCCTGCTTTGTAATAGTTCCATGATGTATTTAATCTCATAGATAATATTATGAGCTGTTTAAAAGTAAGGTCCCTGCTTTATTTGTTCATCTCTCTATGCACAACATTTGATACATAATAGATTCTCCATCACTGTTTGCTGAAAGAGGGATGATCCGATGAATACATGCATACGAGCGTGGGCCAAGATGCTTACATGTATACCTCTGGCAAAGGTCAAACACTTTCCATTGTAACACTGCCCAAAGTCTTAGGACTTTGCAACTGGAGTCAATGTGGACTTCTGATGGAGCAGAGTAGGTGGTCGCAGCCAAAGAGCTGAGCTTACTTAATCTGTACAGCAAATACCACAGAAGTGCAAGGAGGCGAAGAACTCAAAATCACTGTCAAACAATGACGGGTTCAGATCTCACCTCTGCCACTTTAGTGGTAACTTTTCAAATATTTATAAAAGCGCTTGACCTCACTAAGCTTAAGTTTCCTCATCAGTAACAGCGGGCATAACCCCTCCTTGACATAGGGTTCTTGTGATATCTAAGAGAAAGTTAATTGTGATCATGTCCCTGGCACAGTCGCCATAGCATGGCTTAGTAAATAATGGTTGCCATCCCATTTTTCTCTGGTGATTAATGCTTAAACACACTCCAAATTCATCTCCACTGTATTTATAAAAGCCAGAGGACGTCTTCCATGTAGTATGACATTTCCTTTAAGCTAGGACACATATATTACCATTTGGGGATGTGGTAGTGGTAAATATTTTTCATCAGTTACAAGAAGATTCAGCCTTGGAACTCCAGACTTCCTTTGATACTGTCAGGACCATCCAGGATACCTGGTGGGCGGCTGACAGAGGAATTGGAGAATCATTTCTTAAAACGCAGCTGGAAGGCTGCACAACACCAATTGAGGGCCGTGGAGACCCAAAGCCAGAATGAACAAACATCAAGTTCTCTCTTTCCAGGAGATACCTAATTATTGTCTGTTAATCCACCTGACCAGCTTCAAACAATCACAACTTATTTTCCAACTTGCCAGGATATGCTTAGAGGAAGAGAAAAAGAGAATACACAGGATGGCAGATGGGAAAATGTACAGATAATCAACATTTTAATTGAATTTCAGGTGTGAGCTTAAGCTGCTCATTGGAGATTCTATGTTGGATCTGTCGTTAGCAGAATGATTCTATTCTCTTTTTCTCATTATTTTAAATTGACAAGCAAAAGAAAAGTGTGATGTCTGAGCACATTTGTTTCTTGGGAAAATAAACTGAAATGATGGAAGCAATAGTTTAACCAAATGCCATCTAATGGAACTTTCTGCAATGCTAAAAATGTTCTAATCTGTACTATGAATATGGTAGCTATTAGCCACATATGGCTATTTAGCTGTTTAAATGTGCATAGTGCAAGTAAGAAACTTAATTTTAAATTTTATCTAATTTTAATTAATTTAAATATAAATAGCCATATATGGCTAGTGACAAATGTAATGGCTACATAGCACAGTTAAGAGACTACAACAAGGGCAACGTCCAGTGAACGTCACCATGCTCTTAGCGTATTGGTTTTGGGACTGCATTGCTAAAAGGGCTGCCTGACTCCATGCTGAAAACTCTCCTGCATGCTTTCGTCCAGCCCGTGCTCCTCCAAATTATCTCTGAACTGCTTTCACTGACCTCTAGCTATGCCTTCAATGTCTGCTTCATAAGCTGCTCTCTGCCTGGTTTTCTAAGGTATCTGCTGTTGGTTTCTCATTGTTTTCTGACCTGCATTCACTTCCCTTTATGTAATAGCTTCCCAGTTTTCTTTTCAGAACCATTCTTCTGCTCTCCTACACTCAATACCTGTGGTTTGGGAACAGCTGACTTCATCATGGGATCCAGGAATGCACATGATGAACATTCCAAGCAAAACACTGCATCCCTCTGGACTCAGTAATTGGAGCAGAGATTGGCACATGGCAAAAGTCTATGCAACGAAACACTCATGGAATCCTTTTCTGGGGTCATTATAAAAGTGAAGCTCCCTTTTCTTTGGGATTGCTGAGTTAATAGAATGGAATGTTAATAGAATGGAGTGCTAGTAACTATTTGACACCATGATACTGTCCTGCAGGGTCTCTGGTCCCGCTCTCCACATAAGAACACAGGATATAGCGAGGCCAAAAAGGAACACCCACGGAGCCGTGATGGAGGGTTCATACCACTATAGTCTCGCTGGCAGCTGGCTTGGAGATACAGGAAGCAGGCTCCACACGATGCGCAATCCACCGACTGCTTCTCTGCCAACCAACCCACCAACAAATCACCTAGTGTAGCCACGGCAGTTATATTAGTGGCTAATGGCTAACTGGTTACAGCTGATGGCCACCCAGCCACAGCAGATGGCCATCTGATTACAGCTGATGACCATCTAAAAACTGAGCCAGCACCTTTCCACTTGAGGCTGAGAGCCTGGAAACTGCTCTCTGGGACTCTGTCCCCACAGATACTTCTTCCAAGGAGAGAAATTAACAGCCAACACATATGTGAAAAGATGCTCAACTTCACTAGCTATTAGGGAAATGCAAATCAAAACCATAATGAGTACCACCTCACACCTGTTAGAATGACTATTACCAACAAGGCAAATAATAACAAATGTTGGAGAGGTTGTGGAGAAACCTTCATACACTACTGGTGGAAATGTAAATTAGTACAGCCACTATGGAAAACATTATGGAGGTTCCTCAGAAAATTAAGACTACAATTACCACAAAAACCAGTAATCCTGCTTCTGGGTATCTAACCAAAAAATCTGAAAACATTTATGCATAAAGATACATGTACCCTTATGTTCATTGCACCATTATTTACAGTGGTCAAGATAACGGAAACAACCAAAGTGGTCCTTTGATAAATAATTGGATAAAGAGAATGTGGTACATATATACAATGGAATGTTACTCGGCCATAAGACAAAACGGAAATATTGCCATTTGTGACAACATGGATGGATCTTGAGATTATCATGCTAAGTGAAATAAGTAAGACAGAAAAAGTCGAGAATCATATGATTTCATTCATATGTGGAATGTAAAATTGAAAGCAACAAATGAACAAGACAAAACAAACAAACAAAAAATCATGGACACAGACAATAGTTTAGTGGTTACCAGAGGGTAAGGGGGGAGAGGGGTGGTAGAAGAGGATAAAGAGGGTCAAATATATGGTGACGGAAAGAGAACTGACCCTGGGTGGTGAAGACACAGTGAAATATATACATGATGTATTACAGAGATGTACACTTGAAACCTGTATAATTTTACTAACCAATGTCACCCCAATAAATTTAATAAAAATTAATAAAATTAATAAAAGGAAAAAGCTGCTGAAGTGAAAATCAACAATTCTTGGTTCATCAGAGAGTTGAGTTGACAGGGTAAACCAGTTCCCTGAAAGCAACCACAAAATGGCCAAGTTCCAAGCAAACGCTAACTAAAGAAGCTCAACAAATTAATATTAACAAAGCAATACCGTTAGTGAAAATAAGTGAATAGCCACCATTTGCTTGTTGGTTCATAGGGTTGCTTTTAAAACGAAGTCCTGGTTTGAAGGATTGGATTCAGTTTCCAGAGCTAGAAAATACATACCAGACACAGCACACCCGTGAGACTGTCAGGAAGAATTAAGCCACTCTGGACTGGGAAAAGGCACTTGTCTTGGTGGCAGGAAGACTTATCTTGCTCAATGGCATGTCAGTGTTACCACACACCATCGGCTCACATTCTGCCCGATGAAAGACATTATCCCACCCAGGAAGAGAGCAGCTACTCTCCCAAATGAATCAGAGGATGTTATCCTCATATGGGCACCATTTGTGGAATTTTTATATGAAAATTATGACATGTAATAGGCTGGAGAAAATAATAAAAAAAATAAACTTAAAAAAGGCAAGTAGAGAAAAAAATAGAAAAGGCCGCTTCCAAGATCTGTTTTAGGCTTGTCATTATTTCTCAAACTCTGGTCTTTGGAACACCTACATCGAGCAAGAAGCTCTTAGAAGAAAGCTCAGAAAAGTCCATGCTCTCCAGGTCCTGTTGGAGAATGACACCTGAAGGACTTTGAAAGCCTGAGAGTAAAATAAAAAATCAATCAATCAATCAATCCTTGTTTCACACTGGTTTAGCCCCATTTTCTCCAAATGTATGTGAACATATAGCCATTTTATTTAGAACTTTTATGAAACTCATTGCAGTCTAGTACATAGTAATATTAATCATTTCTTCTCTAGTGATCAAGCTGTTAATCTTTAAGCTGGGTTAACTTAATAATAACTTAATAATACCTGTGCCTCCTGATTGGACGGGTCAAGAATTTTCATGATTATGAAAGTGTTTTGAGAGATTTAGAGTGTTTTTACAAATACATTTCAGGTACTATGTTGCTAAATGCTTGCAGAAATGAGCCTGCCCTGACTGGCAAGCCTAATTAGTTGAATAAATCTATTTCTCTGCCATTGTTTATTAGGCATTCCCATAAGACAATATTTATTTTTTTTCCTGAACAAAATGTGAAAGAAAAGTTGTAGTTTGATTGACGGGGAAAACAACAAGCTCTATAAGCTTAAGCAAGGCAGATTTTCAACAATTAACTTGTCTATTCAACAAATGTTTACCAACCTTTGTGTAGTTAGGCTTCTTTCTGTGACAAGTGCTAGAAAGTCTAACCCAGACTGACTTGTGGCACATTGTATTTTCCAGAAATGGCCACAATCATATTTCTAGTCCCACATGTTCTTCCCCTCCTCTTGAAACTGACCTAGTTTGTGAGGGCTCCAACCAATCAAGGATGGTGGGAGTAGTGCTCAGGGGCTTTCCATAAAAAGGATGCAGCCCCTACCTGCCTCACTCTCTTTTATAGGAGGTGGAAGTGAGATGCTCACTTGGGGAAAAGCTGGCACCGTGATGTGAGGAAGCCCAGGCTAGCCCATGAGGAAAGACCACCTGAAGAGACCCATATGGGAGGGACTGATGCTCCCTGCTGACAACCAGCATCAACCAACAAGCCTTCAGAGGATCGGATCCCTCAGCCCTGGGGCCATACCTTGGACAGCTAGTGGAGGAGATGTGAGCTATCTCTCTTGAACCTTGTCCAAAGAGCAGATTTGTAAGCAAAATACATTTTGTCATTGTTTTAAGGCACTAAATTGAGGAGTTATGCAGCCATCATCACAGGAACAGGAAAAGGGAATGGCTAGAAGTGTTGCTGGCTTCTGGCCTAGATTGATTAGGGGCCGGAACAATATCATCAGAGATCCAGTTTTTCCTGCTCTATGTTGGTCCAGCTCTCCTCTTTGGTGACTCTTTTATCAGGTAAGATCTGCCTCCTGGAAATGAGAGAGCTGGAGTAATGACTTAATTCCTCCTAGATTCAGTCCAGTGTCAAAAGGGCATCCTCCTCTGCCCTAGGAATCCTAGAAAAGTTTCAAACTATCTTACTGGCTGTGATGAGGACATGTATCAATTTCTGACCTAATCATGGACCTGGGAAATGATTGGCCAGATTTGAATGACAAGCCCACTGTATGAGGAGGAAAAGATGTAGTTCTGGGAAAACTGCAGAGACTGAGATTTAGGGTCAGGTGACCTCCCAAACATCAAGGGTTACTATTGGTAGGAGATTGCTTAAATACGAAACAACCAGGAGACCAGTACATTTTTTAAAAGAAACTTTGAAAGCTGTCAACTAAAAACCCCACTCTAGATACAAAAATAAAAGTGAATTTATTGAGTGCTTAATTTGCACAAAGCAGAGTTCTAAGTGCTTTATATGTATTAATTTATTAAAGCCCTTACAACTACTATGAGATAGATACTGTTACAAAAGAGGAAACGAGGTCACAAAGTTAGAAATTGACCAAGTCTGCAAGGTTCGCAAATAACAGAGGTGGGATTGAAACCAAGGTTGTCTGGCTGCAGAAGCAACATCTTAATCACCGTGCTACAGTAACTTATAACTATATTAGTCCATGCTAGAAATATAGACGTGAACAAATGGGGTGTTTGCCTTAGAGAAAACTTTTTACTATGGAGGACAAAAGTATGTAATTACATAATTGCAACTCAATGTGTGCAATGCTCTAAAAAATGTGAAGTCCATAAAGCACTATGAGAGCTCGGGGGAGGGAGAAATACCTACATCTAGAATGGAGACTATGCAAAAAGCTGAAGAAGTGACACTGAGGTGGTCCTTGAAATATAAATGGGATTTTGCCCTGGGAATGGATAGAAGCGGGAGGGATATTCCAGGCAATGTGTGCAAGAAGACGATGTATTTTTCTGAAAACAATATCCAGGGTTATTCATGCTTTCAAAATGTATTTATTGAGCACCTACTATGTAGCAGACACACTTGTAGAGACTTAGGGTACCTCCATAAACAAAGCAGACAAGGATGGCTGTCCTTGTAGAACGTACATTCTGTGAGTGTACAAAGGATACTGCCCATGCTTCAGAAAGAAGATTAAACAGCCACATCCTCATGTCCATTCAGGCGGGCTGGGGCGGCCCTCTCATCCCAGACAGCTGTCTCTAACACGTCTGTATCTCAATAGATTTCCCAAAGAAGAGAAAGGCCAACTCTATCTCAGCTGTTGCTACCTGCGGAGAAGAAGAAAGAAAACCAGGAAGACCCTGTCGTAGGCAAAGAAGTGAAAACCTTTCTCCCTTAGCTAAGTATTGGCCCCGGCTGACATAAAGACGGAGCCCATTGGTGTGTGTGCACGTGTGCATGTGAGCGTGTGGGCGTGTGATGTGTGCACTTATGCGCATGTGTATTGCATGTGCTGGGTTCACAGGTGTTGTGTCTGGCAGGCCCCAAGGGGAGGGAAGGTAATGGGGCTCCATTCCTTACTGGTGGCTCAGCGGTCTGAAGCTTGAAAAGGCTGCCTGGGCATTAATCATGCAGGGAAGAGAATGGCCTTTTAGTTTTCAGTAAATGACAAACTTTATTAGAGAAAAGGAAAGTAGCAGATGCATCTTGTTGTTCCCCAGAATTCCTCACGAGGCAGAGTTCAGTGAAAGAGGGAAAAACAAACAACACTTCCCCGGGGATGATTGAAGAGGTCTGTACTGTTTTATTAGGACAAAAAAAAAAAAAAATCCTCCCTCCCAACTGGCATCCTCAAAATTATGTACTGAAAATTTCCAAAGAAAAGTCACACAGCCCAATGTGAATTTTAAAGATAATTATTCTTGTCATCTCTTCTGGAACCTGAATTTTGGGATTTGATTTAAAACTTGAATCCCCCCCAAAAGAAAACTATGTCGATTGTGTCTTTCTCCCTGAACCCTGAACAGTTATACTCAAAACTCCTTCTTTTAAAAAAAATCTCCACCCATCACACAGTAATATATTCATTCATTCATTCATTCATTCATTAATCCATTCATTCATTCATTCATTCATTCATCCATTCATTCAACACATTTGTTTTTAGCCCCTGCTATTGTCAGGCCCTATGCTGGGCAACAAAGCTATAGGATGATAAGATGGATTTGGTCCTTGTGCTCACGGAGCTCAGACTAGCTCAGGACTTACCTCTGTATTTCACTTGCTGACAAATCCCAAGAAGGTACTTCGCTTCTTCATATCTTGGCTCCCTTACAAGAAGAAAGAAGAGCCTCAAAATTCCATTACACTGTGATTCTATATTACTAATATGAACGAAACATCGGTAAAGACGTAAATGCAGACATCACTTTGAGAAATCACCACCTGAATTGGATGATCTCCCACAGCCTTTTTCCCATCTCCCTTGATGGCTGCCAATTAGAAGTTGGGGGGCAGGTGGGGATGGGTGGCAACAGGCAGAAGAATCTTACTAGTACATGGGTAGAGCAGGGCAGTTCTAGCAGAAGGTTCTATCATCTTCTTCTATTTGATCCCTGTATTAGCAGTGAAAGACTTGGTGAGAAATGCTTAAATAAAATGAGACCCACAGTGTGTCAATAGCATTCATTTTCATGTAAATCTCATTTAGCATCTTTCATAATTGGCACTTCCTTGAAGGATAGGAGTTAAATGTTGATTTATAACACGTCATTGCTCCTCTCTCATAATCCAGTGCTGTTTGTGGTCTGATTTTTAATCTAAACACTAACACGAATCTCTGAGGAATTGTCAGAACAGGGCCAAGCAGCCCACATTTAGAGGACAATTGCTACATCTCCTAGTCCTGCATAGCTGAATTCATTGTAAGTCAATTAACGGGCTCTAAGTGGCAACAGCCATCCTGACCTACCCGCTGCTTATCTTCAGGGATCAGTTCTTCTCACTCCTAGGGCCACTTGTCCTCCACCTACGTAAGCTCTTGACTCACTCCCATTGCCCTGCAGGGTCTCAGCTCCCACTCCCCGCCCAAGAACGCAGGACATGGTAAGGCCAAAAAGGAACACCCATGGAGCCATAAGTAGGGGAGTCAAACCAATATATTCTCACTGGTGGCTGGGCTGGAGACACAGGAAGCAGGATCTACATAATCTGCCTAACAGCAGTCCGTGCTTGCCAGCCACCATCTTCTTGCTAGCCCCCATTCCTTTCTGCTAGAGTAGCCACAGCAGTTATATTAGTGGCCAATGGCTTACGGGTTACAGCTGACAGCCAACTAGCCACAGCTGATGGCCATCTGATCACAGTTGATGGCCATTTACTACCCGAGCCAGCACCTTTCTATGTGAGGCCGAGAGCCTGGAAACTTTTTTTGGGGGCTTTGTCCCCACACCCATCCTAGGTCAGGAGGTAACTATGAGCTCAGACTTGATGCTCAGAGAGCAAGCTGGCCCTGAGCATGAGGTTTGGTTCTAATTACCTCACTCATGAGGTCAAATGTCCAGTTCCAATGACTAGGTTTTGCATTAATACCATGTTCTTTCGGAACTGGCTATGTTCTGGTTCTGCTAGGTCGCCCCAAGATCTTTATGTAGAGCTCTGATTCTTGTGGCTGTTCTCCGTTTAGGTGGTCTACTATCCTTGTTCATCATTTGGCTCTTCGTTTAGTTCCCATTAGCAAACTGCACCTGTTCACTTGCAGAAATGTAAAAACTCTTCCCTGGACCACCCTGGACACTATGCTGATTGGCATGCTCTGTTTCATCACCCGCTTGTACTTCCCACACTGGAAGTACAAGTTGGAGGTCAAGGGCTTACTTAGCTGCCCCATTTTACTACATTGAGTGTACAGGGGATTAAATAAGGAGCAAGGAGGAAAGGTAGGAATACTTACCACTCAAATTAACATGGACTCGAATCTAAGGAAGAGACAAAAGCAGGAAAAGAGATTTCATAGCTACTCCAACAGGAAAGGAATGTGAAATCTTTTTTTTTTCTTTACTGCTATTCTACAGTAGAGACAAAATTCTAAATGAGCGGGTTATAAATGAAAGGGGTAATGTAAGGTAGAATGTTTTAAGTCAATAGACATAGATACAAAAAGGAAAGCTTTCATGCTGGAAATAAATGAAATGACTTTGCATTAATAATTCTTAGATAAGAAAATACACATGTACCATTCCATCATTCAACAAAACTTTATGAAACACGTACCGTGTATGAGCCCTCTGTCAGGTACTCTACTCAAATACAACATGGATTTGTATAAAGATAAAAGAACACAGAACAGTGCAATCAGAGATAATCAAAGTACAACTTAGGAGGGATAGAGAGAGGTATACAAATGGTAACATATGAGACATCTTAACTCTTCACTCTTTCTGCATTTGTAAGGCCCGTGTTGTTTTATTTGTTGCTCCCAGAACAGAAAGAAAAGAAGTTTATAATAATTTCCATTGAACTCATTTGTTTCAAAGCCACATTCTTATTGGGTCCTCAATGCACCAAGCTATAAAAATTAAAACGTGTGTTTCTGCTGAAATGGAGACCTCTGGATTGGTAAATTGGCACTGACTTGCCTCTGGTTTTAGGGAATGTCAAATTTTTACTGTTTCAAGTTGTGATGTGCTAAGGCCTAGAGAAATAAGTAGAATCAGTGCTGGGGATCTAAAGCTGCTGCAGCCATAAACCAAGGCGTTTCATACAGGGACTTACAACTGGGAACAGATGGTGAGTATTTCACCAGGTCGGGTGCAGCCCCTCACCCGCCCCACCACAATCATTCTCTCCTCTCATCTCTGGCGGTAAAAAGCTGGACAGGACTCTAATGGCTGGCTAATGAGTATGATTAAAACCTGGTAATGACTCATCCTAGGAGAACATGTTCAGCCCTGCAGAATACATTCTGCTTTATTATCTGCGAACCTCTCGCTGATGGGGACTGGAGATGGCCATACTTCCATGATGTGCAGGGTGCGAGGTCTGCCGGAAATGGAAGGTACTTTCAAATTGCCACGGCTTGTGAAGCTCTTCTGCAGACAGGAGAGACTCCATCAGGGATGTGTGAAAAAGTACCTTTCTCTTCCTTAAAGCCCCAGATTCTCCGATCTGACAAGAGAAGCAGTTGTTGATTCTAAACAGAAATATGTTGTTTTCTGTGCAGATTGGATTAACACTGGGCTGTTGAATCTTTATGGTCAGGCCAGATTATATTACAGTCATGACAAGTAGTTAATGAATTTACATTGACTAATCCATACAATGCTAAAGATTTTTCTGTCAGGATTAATATCCAAAATGTGCAGGACGCTGTCTAATGTGTGGCTCTGCTCTTTGCACCAGTGTGACCTGTGGTTGGTGTTTAATGTCCCATGATCAGCGCTACGTGATAGACAGGACCTAGACACTGGGATCCGGCGTTGTTTGGAGACTTTTGTAAACAAACGCCAAGGATCATCTTCTTCCTGATCCTTATTCTCTGATTAGGCATCTTATGTCTTGCTTTCTTCTCCTGTAGAAGCTGGGCAAACACCTTTGAGAATCCCGGTAGGACCCATGACACCTCTGGAAGTGGCGGTAGCGTTTTCGTTCTGTTTCAGGCTCCCTATCTTCTCACCATTGCTTGGTCTGGTCCTCTGTTTCCTCTGCTGTGTCTACTCTGCATGATTCTGAGCTCTTGTCTTGTTTTGACCTTAGGTACCTGCCATCCCCACCACACCAGACATAACACCCTGCGGGCTCCTCACCTCCTCCAGAAGCTTGGCTGCATCCTAACCACGACCTCACCAGCCCCTCTAGCCTACCTTGGTTCTAGCCACAGTGACTTTCCACAAATACGAGGCCTGTTGATGACCGTTACTTGATGCTGCTGGAAGGCCCCCGATATACCCATCGGGATGGTAAACACCAAACCATAGTATAGTCGGCACGGTAACCAACCGGACAACATGTCAAGCATGCCCGTCTACTGCCCTGGGTCTGCACTGATCCCATGAAGCTGCTTTTTATCAAGTAGCACGAGGAATTCTTCAGGCTCGATAAAAAGGATCAAGGATGCCCCTTGTCAGGTCGTGTCCAGCAGGTCCCGGGTCCTTGGCAGCAGTGTCTGCACTAACACGTTTATTGACAGGCTGACATGCGTAGATGCAGCCACTATGAAATCAACTGTCTGAGAGCACATTCTCCTAACGCCATAAAAATTCTCTTCTGTCCCACAGCTTGATCCAAGCCCATGAAAATCAAAAGCTTCGGCTCTCACTGGCTCTTGTTAGCCTCAGATTTGGGTTATTAGAGGTGGTAAAAATGTCTTATATGAAGTAAGTGAAAGCCCTTTATGTAGAGACTATCTGGGGGAGACTCAGTGGGAAATTGACAAGGGAGCGGATGAGGGCCTGGGCGTATGGTTTTCGTGGCTATCGTCTCCATGCGGTCATTTGTAATTCAGTTATCTAAAAATCCACGGCTTACATGACACTTGCACAAGTCCAGAAGTTTGATTTGTACTTTATGCAAATGGCAGTGACAGCAGAAAGTAAGAGAAATATTGCTATAGATTGGGGATCATGATGGGTAGCTTGAATTAGACCTATCAAGAGTTATAATTCTATGACACATTAGGAGAGGTACGAACATGTACTGAAGAGCTGATAGGTGCTAGGGTTTTACAAGTGTCACTGCTTTTGCTCTTTACAACAACCCTGTGTGGTGAGTAAAATTGTTCCCATTTCCCAGCTGTGAAAATTCAGGTTCAGAGACTCAAAGTAGCCTTCCCCAGATCACACATATATCACTGGCAGAGCAAGAATTCAAACTCAGGTCAGCCTGACTATCCCACTGCAAAACATTATGTCTTGAGGATGTAAAGATGTTAATTTGACCCAAAGCCTTGGAATCTTTCTGTCTGAAAAACCGTGTCACCACCCTTAACTCTCACTGTCATATCTTCTCTTCCAAGTGACGATATGGTGTTTGTTAGGCCTCAGCTGGCTCCTCATAAGTGGCTAACACAAGACTATTTAGATATATCAGACAAGCAGTGTGCTGTCATTACACTAAATAATTATGAAAGACCAAGGTCTTAAGTGTATAAATGTTTTCTTCCAAGTACATCTCAACACTGTATTGATATAATCATGTGTATATGTATTCTCAGAGCCTTTGGAGGTTGGGTGACCGTGTGTTATTTCCCTCTCGCATGATCCTATTTGCACCTCCTCCTCCTCCATGAAGCCTTCTTGATTTTTATAATTGAAATTTGCGCCCTTCCTTCCGGGTCCTCCATTGGCCTTTGTATGCTTGTCATCATGTTCTCTTATTGCAATGAGTTTTATTCATTTTTGTTCAAAGCCAATGTTAAATAAATGATGATTGAATTCACAAATGGGGAATAAACAATATTGCTCAATGGATTCTTTGCCCAAAGCCTCATGCTTAATAAGGGCCGCAAAACCTTGGTCTCCCAGACTCTGAGAACTTGGTCACAAATATGCCTTGCAAGGGGTTGATGGAGAGCCTAGTGTTGGCAGAAACGCCAGTGAATAAGTCAGCATCTTGGCCCTGGGCAGCATAAGTCTTACTTGGCTCAGACCCAAAAGGGCAGATCTGGGCAGCGGGGAAACTGAATTCCCTTCATTTCTCTCCACCACAAGAGACCCATTGTTGTTCAGTAAAACTCGTTGGTAGGCACCTTTCCCCCTATTTCATGCCAAATCAGTGACCCCATGCTTGTCCTTCCTCAGACGGAGTTTGGCCGCAGCAGTTCTCTCACCCTCTGTTCTCTGAACTGCTCCCAGCTGTCCCAGTGGCATTTTCCACTTCTTAGGGGCTGAGCCCTGGCCTGGAAGACCCTCCAGGTTCTTGTCAAAGGCTCATCTCGGCTTGTGAATACCAGCCATGAGGCTGGAGCACCACAGATTTCCAGGAAGCCTCACAAAGAGGCCAGTTGTAACATTCACTCTCCCTCAGAGCACATTCCTTGTGTCCCAATTCGTTTTGGCTGAGGGGACGGTTAGCTGAGAACAAGGAGGCAGACAGCCCGTGGGACCAGGGCACTGCACGAAACTCGGTGGGAGACCTCCCTGAAAAGTCTCCCCAAGATGACTTTCATATGCCCCTTGGCACTCCTGGCACAGTCACCCTTTAAGGTCATTTTATTTGGACATTTTGTGATGTTTGTTTGCATGCTTGGGGCTATTTCTCCCTGGTTTTAAAACTCCTTTTTGGAGCCAGGTTTTAGATATTTTCAGAGTGAAAAATTTGTGTCCTCCTTCAAGCGGAGGTGTTGAAAGGTCTTGCTTGTCCAGTGAGTACCTTCCACATGAGGAGAAAAGCCTATCAAAGCATGATTTTTCTTTAGTCCTCTGCTGGTTGGGAAAACACTAGTTCTCGGTCTAACTTTGGAATCAGCCATTCAATATTGATTTGTTTGGCTTGAAGTTATTAAATACTTACCCTTACATTTGGCATTGCACTAGGTACTGCTGTGCTTGAAAGGCAAATGAGGTTCCTACTCTTGGGGAGAGTCCAGACACGTTGCAGAAGCAAAAGCGTTACCCTAGAAACTGCAGAAGCCCAACTGTCAAGCTGTGGAGGCTACTTTATACACGGTTCCTTTGGTGTGGAATCCAGGAATTCCAGGTCCGTGAACAGGATTCTGTATGTAGTAGTGCATGTATGATGTGCATATGTATGTAGGAGATATTTACAGGTGCAGAAATGTGTGTGTAGACACACACACACACACACACACACACACACACGAGGTTGGACAATTAAGTTCACAAACTCATCGTGGAAAAAATGCTACAGACCTCATCGCTGAATATCACTATGGTCAGCTTCGAAGTCCTCCCCTTGGGAAGCTATGCACCGATGCCAATGCCTAGTCCACCCTTCAGAGCAATTTTGGAACTCTTTTTCTGGAATGGCCATCAGAGCTGTTGTCATATTACCCTTGATGTCCTGAATGTCATCAAAATGTCTTCCTCTCAATATTTCCTTTATCTTCGGGTAAAGAAAGAAGTCATTGGGGGCCAGATCAGGTGAGTAGGGAGGGTGTTCCAATACGGTTATTTGTTTACTGGCTTAGAACTCCCTCACAGACAGTGCTGTGTGAGCTGGTGCATTGCCGTGATGGAAGAGCCATGAATTGTTGACGAAAAGTTCAGGTCGTCTAGTGCTTCACACAGACTTTTCAGCACTTCCAAATAGTGAACTTGGTTAACTGTTTGTCAGTTGGTACAAATTCATAATGAATAATCCCTCTGATATCAAAAAAGGTTAGCAACATCGTTGCAACAAGTTCTCGAACTTAAGTGTCAGACTTCCTATATCCATAGTTTACTGAGAGCCTCAAAGGAACCCTAATCCATGTGTTAAAGGTAATTACCCTGTTGTATCCTGTTGTATCCTGGGGCTCCGTTCCCAAAGCTGGCTCTCCAGGTTAACATATGCCAAAGTGAACAAATTTATCTTTCTTCTTATTTTTTACCCACCATCTTAGATTCTGACCTGTAGGTTATAAGAACTAGATTGTACTTGTTGAAGTCTTATCAATCTGTATGATAAAAGGCATATCTTTAAATGTGGAAAGGCAAACTCTCTTTCTCTTTGTGGGTATGATTTTGTTAATAAGAATTTTTTTTCTCCAAACAACAATATCATTGGTAAACTCTCCCTTTCCTGCCTTGGCCAGATTAATAAAATAATTTTTATTTTAAATGAGATAACATATAATGCACTACCTGTGCAAGTGTGATGGTATTAAATCATAGCTAACAGTGTACTGCATCTTAATTTAGTCCTCTCCCTAGAAAGACTGCAAGTTCCCAAAAGGAGGGAACAAGCCATGTCTTAAAATATTTCAGTGTCCAAAAGTTCTGGATTGAAGAGAGCCAACATTCAATCTCTCATAACTTTGTGGTCTCCACTGGGCCATCTCTAGTGACTCAGAAGTGGTCTGTCCCACAACAACCTCGTGAGACGGGTATAGCTAATGCACACATTTCACAGATAAAGGAGTTGTAACTGACAAGGGTTAGGTAAAATTCCCAGGATCACGTAGCTTTAAAGTGGCAGTGGCCAAATTTTAACCCAAGTCTGCCTGATTCTAAAAGGTCCAACTCTTAGTCGCTGTTCTCTCCTATACTTCCCCCCATCCCCCACCCCACCTCTAGTGATCGGGACTCACTATCTCTCATAACAAATTTATTTTCTCATTCATTTGTTCTTTGATTCAACAAACACATACTGGGTTCTCTGTTCCGAGTACTGGACTGTGTATTGCCATATACACAAGTCTTCCAGATCTGCTCTCCAGGGTCATACAGCAACTCTATTTCCTTCAGATATCTGGAGGCAGCAGGATGAACCTGCTACTAAGTTTGTTCTTCCATTAAAGTATCCCCAGTTCCTTCAAAGCCCTCCATTTAGGATGGTTTCTGTTGCTTTCCTCTTACTGAGTCCCCTCTTCTACTTATACTTTAACTACTCAGCAGCCCGCTGACCGATTTACAACCTGCTCATATGCCTGCTAGAACAGGACCAACATCTTCCTCAAGGAAACCCTCTAACGACTGGCACATCATTTCCAAACTATTGCCTAGTTTGGGGACAAAGAGTAACAAATAAAAATGACTAACACTGGTTGAGGATTTACAATACACCAGCTACTGTTTAAAGTGCTTCACACGAATGAAATTTCATTTTCACACCCACCCCATGAAGTATATACACGTGTTGTTTCCAATTCACAGGTGAGGAAACTGAGGTTCTGAGAGGTGGAGGAACTTGCCTGAAGCCATTCAGACAACTGAACCTCAACAGTCTAGTTTTAGAGGCCACTCTACTTCTCGGTGCTTTAGCTCAGGAAGGGTAGCTTCAAAGACTGTCGTCCACCAGCCAGAGCCAGTCCCCACTTAGCACAATCCCTTCTGAGAACCTCTCTTTCTTTCCTGGATGCATTGAGCAGGCCACCTGGGCTCATGACAGGCACTCCCCCACTCAGCAGCCCTTAGCCCTGCCCTCTCTGTGTTTCATACTCAAAATTCTCACAAAGCCCATTTCTGCATCCCAAACCTAGGTTTTTCCTGTGCTTCTGAAGGCCCAATGTACCGTATCTGAAAGGATGTCTCCATTTTCCTTCTCCAAACCCTCCATGAAGGAGAAAAAATGCAAAAGCATTTCCCCTTCAGTGATTCAGCTTCACAAGGGGAGCTGGGCATAATTATAAACCATTAAGATCCTAAAAATATGTATTCCTGAAAACAGCATATAGTTTTAAAAAGTTAAACCATATCTATTTTTTAGTATCTGCCACAAGTTCTTCTTATAAACTATTAGTTAACATTTACTAGTTCTATTACTCTTTGTAAGTAAGTGTTTAGAACCTTCTATTATATGTGGACAGAATTTTCTTCCCAAGGAGAAAAACTATGCAAACTTAACAGTTCCTTTATTCACAATTTAAAGATAATTCTTTTTCTGAACATGTATAATTTATGTTTGTTCATTAATTATGTAATTAATGGTTATGAAATACATCAAATATGTAAAGTGCTGTATAAGCACTTAATTAAAATAAAAACAAAAAAGTGATGATAATTAATTGTTCATCCCAAAGGCTAGGCAGAATTATAGTTCACAGTGACTATCAATTAATATTTCTATTGTTAATAAGTTCAACATTTTATGTAAAATAGAACATGCTAAAATTTTCTGATTAAACACTGAGTCAAAAGAAAAAAGTTCCTTAAAAATATTTTCATCATTATAAAGCCTCTGTGGGAAAACAGCTTTCAAATTTTGCATTTCAAATCCTTGGTTAAATTCAGCTCCATTATACATTTTTTGACTCAGAATTATACTATAATACCACACTTTTCAAGTTCTTATTCCTCCCCACGGAATCCTGAAAATGCAGACAAATTCGAGGAGAGTGATCTTAGTTATAAACATAGGTTTATTAGTGTTTTAAAGGGGATTTTCATAAGAAAATCCTGTTATCCATATGCAATAAGGCACCTACTGTGTGGGAGGAACTGTTCCAAGTGCTTTGGAAGTATTCTGTTTGTTCACTTGATAAATGTATTGTGTACTTACTGTGTGCTAGACTCCGTGGTAGGTGCTAGAAATACAATAGGGAATAAAAGCAGGTGCAAGTTCAACTCTCCATGGGTCGGGATACAGGGATGCAGACAAAAAAAAAAAAAATGAATTGCAAACATGATGAGGGCTGCAAGGGGCAAACATTCCTAACTTGAGTTCTGGTCTTGTACATAAGATAATTGCTGATATAAGATGGCCAACAACTGAATATAGTCATTTAGCTTTTCCTACTTTGTTTTTCTAAGTCAGTTGTTTTTTTGTTTGTTTGTTTGTTTGTTTTTGAGGTCCCCAGCTTTTAAAAATGACATGTTCATAAATAATCCATCTGTTTTGATGTCATTAACCAAGAAAAGATAAATAAGTCAAATGGATATTATTTTACTTACTTTACTCAAAGGGTAAATTCACTGAAAATAGACCAACTGATGTACGTTTATGGGGAGCTATACATTCAACAGGTAGCCTTATAAGTTCACAGAAGTCACTCAAGCTTCCTTTGCTAACTGTACACAGCAGCATGATTGGCAGGTCACTGGGCCCACCCACCTTTTCTTTGGCTGGCCGGTGGTTGGAGGACTTTTGCCTATAGAAAGAAGTCTTGTTTCTTAAGAACCAGCTCTGCCACCTATTCTGCAGCCTTAACTGCCTCTCACTGCTTACGTCCTCTCCAGAAGCAGTAGGCCATTAAAGAGAGACAAATAATCTTATTTTGAAAAGTGAAATATAACTTCTTGTCACTATGCTAATGAAGCAATAAAATTGGAATTCATAAAATATTGTATATAATGAAAATACTGCCAAGATAGAATTTCAGTGTGGTACATTCTAGAACAGCCACCCAACACAAAGCTCTTCCTTCTGTACATACTTTGGCGCTGGATCTTATATTTGTTGATCTCAAGACTTTTAACCCTGTCATAAGAAAATCCCTGTTCTCCATAGATTAGTATATCGCATACTCAGAGCATTCTACTGGACTCCTACTTGGCAGGTGTCCTTCTCTTCATAGTAGTGCCAACCCTTAGTCAGCCTCATTGACCCTCTAGGCCAGGAATTTTCATTTGAGTTCCATAGATGGACTTCAAAGGATTAATAAACACCAGAGATAAGTACATTTTACGTACCTTGGTGTGTTTTTTTATTTCACTCTCAAAATGTCTATTGATTTTTAAAACTTGTTTAAAAAGCATTGCTCTTTTCAGGCTCCTATGGTAGATTGCATTAATGGCTCAAATTCTTCACTTCTCCTCTCCTCACAGTTTTATCATGTGATTATGTGGTTCTTGTTGCTAAAAAAGTGGAGTCTACGTTCCTACTCATTGAATCTGAGCTCAGCCCTGTGACTTGCTTTCACCAAGGAATAAGGAAGAGATTTAGTGTGTCAGTTCCAAGTTTAGGCCTTAAGAGACTTTGCGTGGGCCATATGGCTGATCCCAAGAAGAGGGTGAAGAATCCTAAGGCAAAACCAAGGTACCCCAACTAAGCCCAGCTCAGAGAAAACACCCCAGATGACCCTCACATACATGAGCAAGCCCAACTGAGATGAAGCAAATCTAGTCTTCATCAGGAACACCCAGGTGAACTATAGATATGCAAGCTATAATAATACATGACGGTTGTTTTAAGTCACTGAATTTGGGATAGCTTGTTACACAGCAATAGCTAACTGATCCAACTCCAAATACTTAAGGAGAGATTCCTGGCCTGCTCAAAACCCCCTGGGAAGACCATTGGGATCTAATGCTCTTATCAAAGCAGACATGCCTCAAGTCCAATCACTGATAAATTTTCTGTTTTTCTCCTACATGCAAATCTTGGGGATAACTCTATAAATTAATTGTTCTATAAGTGTCATGTGGTGAGCTCACCTCACCCGTTTGGCTCCATGTCCAAAGACCACTATTCATAAATTACTGTAGGCATGATTCATAGGAAGCAAAGCCTTAACTCAGGTTAATATCAGTAGAAAATATTAGTAGAGGGAAAGTGAGACTATAAAAGACTATGTGCTGTTGAGTTGCTAAGGCCAAAAAGAGGGGCAGGCACACTGACTATGGTTAATGGGAGAAGAAGTGCTTTGATATCTATCCATTCCTTGTTTTGATTCTTCTTAGGATCCCAAATATTCTACCTACCCCAAAAGAAAGTAAAAAAAAAAAAAAAAGTAAACTCTCTCTGGCAACATGGTCCTTTAGACACAATTCATCATATAGCTGCTTCATCTACAGGGTAAATTTTCTCTTCCTTTTTATAGCAGAAATAGCTGAGGGAAGAGGGTCATTTCAATTTCCTATTGTCTGCCTTCCTCTGACATATCCCATCAGCTATATCCTAACCTAAACAAAAACTTCAGTGCATCCAAAACACTCAGTTACACCTCCTCCTCGCATACCCTCAGTTGTCTCTTATGTTGTACTCCTGTGACCTTGAACAAATTGCATCGTATTTCTGGATATGGGTTTCCATGTTTGCAAACCTAGGGAACTGGATCATTAGATGACTTTGATGGCTTATAATCACAAAATTCTCTTATCAGTCTTATCTACTCAACTAGATTTATAGAAACATCAGTTTTCAACTTTGGAAGGAACGTTCAAAATTATCCCGCCCCAAAATTATTCCCAAATCAACTTATTGAAGAGAAAACAGCCCCAGACAGATAAAGTGAGTTGTCTGGGCCCACCCAGCAAGTTAACAGCAGAACTGAGATGAGAATCTTTTTCCTCTTCAACATTGTCTCTTATTCCTCTTCCTTGAAGATGGGGGGCAATTTCAAATTCATCTTTTTCTTCTTCAGCCACACAATGAATTGTAACCAACACTCCATAAATCTCAATAAATACTTGTTGACTTGAATTGGAAATGAGTAAGCATTGGTTACATAGCCAAGAACCAAGTTTCTGAGTCTGTTCAACCAAAAAAACATGACTGCCACATTCTCTGGAGGTCTTCTCTCATGTGGGGGAGAAGTATGATTGTGCGTAACTACTTTCTTAAGTTACATTTTGATCAAAGGGCCAAAACAGCTCCTTATCCAGCTCAAGGTTGACATCACTAGGTCTTCAAATACCAGCACTACTCACCATGAAGGTATAGTGGGCAATTTACACATCATTTCTCACTCACAGTTTAGATTTGGAGAGAAGAGATAGACTGTGGGCAAGGACATGATGGATTGGATTTAGGCAGACAGCCACTAAAAGTGCTTATTATTTCAGAGTGAACTAATGTTTCTCTGAATGGGAAATAATTTATACTCACAAGGAAGGTAAAGCAAAGGAATCAAATACTGAGGAAACCAGACTTGGATTATTTGTCATAGTCCCAAATAGTCTCCTCTCCCATTTGTGGGGGAGGTACGAGGTTGAATATAGTCCTCTCCTGGGTGGCATTGCTGTTGAAATGAGACACAGAACCACACATCATCCTGGCCCGCTCTCTTGGGAAACCACATTAATAAAGCTCAGCTGACTCTCAAATCAGGTACCTAAAGCATATTCCAAGGGCACTAGTTCTGCATGTTAATGAAGTTCCCATAGAAAGAATGTCCTGTCCTCAAACATGCTTGAGAAATTGTTGGTTAAAGGATTTTTAAAGTTTCTTTATTTTCTTTTTAAAAATTATATGAATATGTGTTATTGGATACATAAAAATAACATGGCGTATATAAACGATGAAGCTTAATAGTAAAATAAATATCCATGAACCCCCAATCAACTGAAAAATGAACACATTACCAATATTTCTGAATCTACTTGTAAATTCCCTTGCTTCCTTTAACATAAGTGTGTGTATAGACACAGATATATATTTATATATATACGTTAGATATTATTTAATTTTGACTTTTCGTATCTTTATAAAAATTGAATCCTACTGTATATAGTCTTGAATGACTTGTTTGTTTCATTCATCATTATATGTCTATGATTCATTCATGTTGTATGTAACCGTAGGTCATGGAACTGTTAATGTGCCATGATATGAAAATCCTACTATTTATTTATCTGTTCTATTGTACATGGGTATTTTGTTTCCAGTTTTTAACTATTGTGAGTAATGATGGACTAGCCTTATAAATAATAAATATGCAGGAAATTACATATATGCAAGGAATTGTCTAGTACGTACATCTAGGAGTAGAACTATAAGCAATGTGCATGTTTAACTTGACAAGATAAAAGCAAATTGTTTCCCAAAGTGATTATCCTGACGCATTCTCTACCAGCGGTATATAAGACGAGTACTTCACTTACACTCAGGCAAGAAGTCTTTGCCCAGGCCTGTGCCACAGAGAATTGTGCACTTTTGACTGACTTCCTGAAAATTTCCTAAGTTCCCCTCCAGTGTCTAAGACTGACTTAGATCAGGGGTAGTGCGTGGGTAGGGCATTCTAGGCCTTATTTGCCTCTTTAGGGTTCCTTCTGATCCTCTATTCCCCCACCCTAACCCACTTGCCCTAAACATACGTGAGAAATTCCCAGACTCCCATCTGTGGGTTTGTCCTGGGGCCTCAAGGTGGGGTCTTGGTTCCAGGGATTGGCCTGGCTAGCACATGACTTCTGCTGGCTGTGGCAGTATTTCTTTTGCAGGATTGTGTGAGATTGGGTTCCCAGAATAGTGCTGAGAAGCTGATTTGGGGTGATTCTAATTGTTTATAGAAGCACAACTCCTGAAAAATATGTTTGCTTAGAAGTCCACACACTCTAGGAGTGGTCATGTGTAAGAGTTCCCAATATTCCACAATCCCATCACCGCTTATACTGTCAAACTTCTAATTTTTGCAACTTAGTAGGTGTGAAGTTGTATCTCATTGTGGTGGTAATTTGCATATTCCTGATTACTACTTAATTTGATCATTTTTAGGTGTTTATATTTGCCATTATAATAACTTCTCTGTGAAATGCTTTTTCGGGAGCTTAAACCATTTTTAAAATTATGGTAAAATACACATAACATCATATTTACTATCTTCAACGTTTTTAAGTGTACGGTTCAGTAGTGTCAAGTATATTCATATATTTGGTTGTGCAACAAATCTCAAGAACTTTTTCATATTGTAAAATCGAAACTCTATACCCAATGAAACAAATCTCTGTTTCCTTTTCCCTTAGCCTTTGGCAGCTACCATTTCACTTTCTATTAATATGAATTTGACTACTCAAGATGTGTCATATAAGTGGAATCATACAATACTTGCCTTTTCTTTACTAACTTATTTCAGTTGGTGTAATGTCCTTCAGTTGGTATAATGTTCATCCATGTTATTATAGTTCATCCATGTTATATCCACGTATCAGAACTTCCTTCCTTGTTAAGGCTGAGTCATATTCCATTGGCTGTATAGACCACATTCTGTTTATCCATTCATCTGTCAAAGGACACTTGGGTAGTTTCCACCTTTTGACTATTGTGAATAATGAAGCTATAAACAGGGGTATGCAAATATCTCTTCAAGACCTTGCTTTTGATTCTTTTGGATATATACTCAGAAGTAGAATTGCTAGATCATATGATAATTCTATTTTTTAATTTATTGAGGAACCATCATATTATTTTCCATAGTGGCTGCAGCATTTTACATTCCCACCAACAAGGCACAAGGGTTCTAATTTCTTGAAATGCTTGTCAATTATTATTATTATTATTTAAATAATTGCAATCCTAAGAGATGTGAGGTGATATCTCATTGTGATTTGTTTTGCATTACCCTGAAAAATAGTGATGTTGAGCATTTTTTAATGTGCCTGTTGGCTATTTGTATATCATTTTTATTATTTTTCATGTGGTTATTTTATTATTGTTGAGCTGAAGGAGTTCTTTATATATTCTGGATATTAACTCCTCACCAGATATAAGATGTGCAAATATTTTCTCCCATTCTGTAGGCTGGTTTTCCACTCTGATGATTTTGTCCTTTGGTGCACAGAAGGTTTTAATTTTGATGTAGTCCAATTTGTCTATTTTCACTTTTCTTTCCTATGATTTTGGCGTCATAACCAAGAAATCATTGCCAAATCCAATGTCATGAAGCTTTTCCTCTATTTTTTCTGCCAGGAGTTTTATAGTTTTAGGTCTTTCTTTGATTCATTTTGAGTTAATTTTTGTATAAAGTGTTGGGTAAGGGTTACACTTCACTCTTTTGCATTTGCATGTCCAATTTTCTCAACTAAACTTGTTGAAAAGACAAACAATTGTCTTGAAAATTGTTGTGTTGAAAAGACTGTCCTTTCCCCATTGAATGTTCTTGACACCCTTGTTGAAAACCATTTGACCATGTATATGCAAGGTTTATCTCTGGGCTGTCTATTCCATTCCATTGATCTTACCAGTACTATACTTTGTTAACTACTGTAACTTTTTAGTCAGTTTTGAAATTAGAAAAGTGTGAGACCCAACTTCATGCTTTTTCAACACTGCTTTGTTTATTCAGGGTCCCTTGAGATTTTAGGGTGGATTTTTTTCTATTTCTGCAAAAAGTGCTACTAGGATTTTGGTAAGGAGCGCATTAAATCTGTGGATCACTTTGGGTAGCTTTGACATAAAATATCAAGCCTTCCAATCCATGACCATGAATGTCTTTCCATTTATTTCTGTTGTCTTAATTTCTTACAGCAATGTTTTGTAGTTTTCAATGCACAAAGTCTTTTGACTCCTTTGTTAAGTTTATTCCTAAATATTTTAGTCTTTTTGATGCTATTGTGTTTTCTTACAATGAATTGTTTTTCTCATTTCATTTTCAGATTGTTCGTTATTAGTGTATAGAAATGCAAATATTTTTTGCATGTTAATTTTGTATCCTACAACTTTGTATTTTTCAACTTTGCTGAATTCATTTCTTAGGTCTAACAGTCTTTTTATTTTTCTCATGGAATCTTTAGGGTTTCCTTTAATCATTTAAAAACGTATCTTTTTTAACTTTTTAAATTTGAAGAAGTTCATTATGTTTCCAAATCCTAATCCTTTATTAGTAACATGTAACACAAAAGTACTTTCCTCAGTATACGGTTTGTCTTTCATTCTCTTTGTGATGTCCTTGGGGGAACAAGACACATTTTAATGCAGTTTAATTTAGCTCTTTTGGTTAGCAGTTTTTGAGTTTTGTTTAAGAAATCATTTCCTAGCTCAATTTTATGAATGTATTCTCTTATATATCTTTCCAAATTTTAATTGCTTAATATTTATATTTAAGCATTTAATTCATCTGGAATTGATTGTGTGGTATGAGATAAGTATATAATTTGACTTCATTTTTCATAAGTAAAGCCATCTGTTCCCATAGCAATTATTTACTAGACCCCTAGTGATGTGACATGTTTCCTCTGGTCTATATCAAGTGTTCATCTATGCATGGGATTCTGTCTGGACTCCTTATTTTGTTCCAAATTAACTTTCTCTTCACTATAGTGACAGTACCTTAATTATTTGGCTTTAAAATGAATCCTGATATCTGGTAGGGGATGTTTCCTCATTCCATTCATCTTCTTTAGGAATGACTCGGCTATTTGGGAGCATTTGCTCTTTTGTATACATTTTAGAAACAGCTTAACAAGTTCCTTAAATATCTCAGTTGGAATTTTTATTGGAATTGCATTGAATCTACAAATCAATTTAGGAGAACTGACATCTTTAAGAATTTTGAGTCAATGAATAAATAAGGAATACTCTCCATTTACTTGTTTGTTTAATTTTTTTCAATATATATTTAATGTTTCTGCATCAAAGGATTGGAGGTCTTTTGTTAAATTTATTCCTAGATATTTGTTTTTTGTTGTTATTACAAATGGTGTACTTTCATTTAAATTGCATATTCTCAATATAGGAGATGATATAGGAGATGCAATTAAAAAAACAAAAAGTAGAGATCACATATCCTGCCACCTTGGAAAGTTCTCGTTAATTTTTATAACTTATTTTATATTTCTTTGATTTTTCAATGTAATAATTTATATCATCTGTGTCAATATTATTTCCTCATTTCCATCCTTTAAGCATTTACTTCTTACTATTTTCTTACTGTACCAGCTAGGATCTCTACTATAATATTTAATAGAAGTGGTAATATTGGAACTCCTTCTCTCCCACACTGACTTTTTAAAGAATAATTCTAACTCCATTATTGAGAATGCTATTTGCTGTAGCTTTTTGTTAAATACCTTTTGTGAAAGTGTAAGGAATAGAAGTGTCTATTCCAAAGAAATTTTTGTTTGTTCATTTTGTTTTGTTTTCTTTTTGTTAGTAGAATCCACTGTTTTTCTCTTCATATATTTTTCCTTTTTTAAAAAAATATTTATTAAAAAATATAACCAACATACAACACTATATCAGTTTCAGGTGTACACCATTGTTGTTTAATATTTACATACCTAAAGAAGTGATCACCATGATAAGTCCAGCAACCATCTGACACCTTACCATGCTATCACAATATTATTGACTATATTCCCCATGCTGTATGTTACATTCTCATGACTTATTTGTTTTATACCTGGAAATTTGAACCTCTGATTTTCCTTCAACTTCCCCACCTTTTTTAAAATGTTAAATTACAGTTAACATTCAATATTGTTTTATATTGATTTCTGGTGTATAACAATTTTATATTAAGACGTGATCTGCCTGGTAGTCTAGTACTAACCTGGCACTATACATAGTTATTACCATATTATTGACTATATTCCCTATGCTTTACTTTACATCCCATGACTATTTTGTAACTACCAATTTGTGCTTCTTAATCCCTTCAGCTTTGTCACCCTGTCCCCAACTCCCCTCCCATCTATCACGCCGATAAACCTAGTACCCATCTGACACCATACATAGTTATCATAATATTATTGACTTATATTCCTTATGCTATAACCCTACATCCCCATGACTACTTTGTAACAACCAATTTGTACTTCTTAATCCCTTCCCGTTTTTCACCTACCCCCTCAACCCCCGTCCCATCTGGCAACCATCATAATGTTCTCTGTATCTATGAGTGTGTTTCTGTTTTGTTTGTTTATTTTGTTCTTTAGATTACATATATAAGTAAAATCACATTGCATCTGACATACTCCACTCAGCAGAGTACCCTCCAGGTCCATCCATGCTGCCGCAGATGGCAAAAACCCATTCCTTTCCATGGCTGAGCGATATTCCACTGTGTGGTACCTCGGTTTTCAAACGTAATCTGTTCCGGAAGACAGTTAGAGTTCAGAAACGTTTGAAAACAGCCAACAGCTAGGCCTCAGGATCTTGCACTCAGGGGAAGCCGCATGACATGTTCGACTTCCGAGGTGTGTTAAAAAAATGAAGTATTTACTTCTGGGTTTATGGTGTGTGTAAACCGAAATGTTTGTCAACGGAGGCGTTCGAAAACTGAGGTACTACTGTACTACCTGCTCTTTATTCATTCTTCCATCCATTGACTGCCAGGCTGCCTCCACATCTTGGCCATTGTAAACAATGCTGCAATGAATATATGGATGCTCACATCACCTTGAAGTAGCATTTTGGGTTTCTTTGAATAAATATCCAGAAGTGGGATTACTGGGTCCTTCTTTGTCTCTCATTGTAGCCTTTGTTTTAAAGTCTATTTTGTCTGGTATAAGTATTGCTACCCCAGATTTTTTTTTTTCCATTTCTATTTTCATGAAATAACTTTTTCCATCCCTTTACTTTTAGTTTGTGTGTGTCTTTTAATCTGAAGTGGGTCTCTTGTAGACAGCATACGTAAGGGTTTTATTTTCTTATCTATTCAGCCACCCTATGTTTTTTATTAAAATATATAATCCATTTACATTTAGAGTAATTTTTGATAGATATGTAGTTATTGCCACTTTATTATTCATATTTTGTATCTTATTTTTATCTTAAAGAAATCCCTCTAACATTCCTCGTAATACTGGTTTGACAGTGATGAACTCCTTTAGCTTTTGCTTGTCTGGGAAGCTCTTTATCTGTCCTTCGATTTTAAATGATAGCCTTGCTGGGTACAATACTCTTGGTTGTAGATCCTTGTTTTTCATCACTTTGAATATTTCCTGCCAATCCCTTCTGGCCCGCAAAGTTTCTGTGCAGAAATCAGCAGACAGTCTTATGGGAGCTCCCTTATAATTTACTAGTTGCCTTTTGCTTGCTGCTTTTAGGATTATCCCTTTGTCTTTAACCTCTGTCATTTTAATTATGTCTTGGTGTGGGCCTATTTGGGTCCATCTTGTTTCGGACTCTCTGCACTTCCTGGGCTTGTATGTCTATTTCCTTCACCAGATTAGGAAAGTTTTCAGTCATTATTTCTTCAAATAGGTTTTCAATCTCTTGTTTTGTCTCTCTCCAACCCGGTACCCTTATGATGCAAATGTTGTTATGCTTGATGTTGTCTCGGGTCTCTTAAACTATCCTCATCTTTTAAAAAAATATTCTTTTTTTCCTTTTGCTGTTCTGATTGGGTGTTTTCTGCTACCTCGTCTTTCAAATCACTGATTTGATCCTCTGCTTCATCTCGTCTACTGGTGATTCCTTTGTGTGCATTTTTTATTTCAGTTACTGTATTCTTCACTTCTGACTGGTTAGGTTTTCACGGTTTCTATGTCTTTTCTTTTATGCTTGCTATCTCTTTGCTGAAGTTCTCACTAAGTTTCTTGAGCATCATTATAACCAGTGTTTTAAACTCTATCTCTGGTAGGTTGCTAGTCTCTAGTTCATTTAGTTCTTTTTCTGGAGTTTTCTCCTCTTCTTTTATTTAGGATGTATTTCTTTGTTTCCTCATTTTGACTGCCTCTCTGTTTGTTTCTATGTATTAGGTATTGTTTCTATGTATTAGATCTGCTACCTAATTAGGTAGTCTTGCCAGGTGGCTTATATAGTAGGTGCCCTGTGGAGCCCAGTGGCACAGTCTCCCTGGTCTTCTGCACTGGGTGCTCCAAGAGAGTCACTTGTGTGACTATGACACAACTCCTGTTATAGTTAGCCTTGATTGCTATTGGCATATCAGTGGGTGGGATTGACCCTCAGGCTGACTGGCTATGAGGTTTGGCCACGTTCACAGCTTGTGGGCTGCAGTGTGAAGGGTTTACCCCACTAAATGGGATTCACCTCAACAGGCTCTGGTGCTTGTTGAGACTGCCCTTTAGGTGTACCACTTGTGGGGCTATTTGGGTGCTGCTTTGCTGTGATCTGAAGCCAATCTCCAAGTATGTTGGTTCTAGGACCTGTTTGGAGAGGCTCTGGTGCAGGCCCAAGTCAGCCACTGCCTGTGACTACCTGGTAGGAGCTACAAAGTAATCCACAGTTGGTCGCTGCCTGTGCTGGCCTGGCGGCACATTGAAGAGGCCACACTGTGAACGGAGGATGGCTGCCACCAGCACTGGGTCCGGTATAGCTCCACAAAAAGCCAGGACATTCTGTGGCCTGCTGCCAACTGCTGGCTCTGGTAAGGTTCAGCCACTGATAAAACCTCCTGTAGTATGGAGTTAGGTGTGGTGGGGTCTCAGTGAGTTACTAGGGTGGAAAAAGCAGAGCTCACCTGACCAATTCTGATTCAGATTTGGCCATGGGCATGGGGAAGGGCTCAACACAGGAAAGATGGCAACAGCCTGCTGGCTGCATGGAAGAAAGATCCCACATAGGGAAAATAGAGACTGTCCCTCCAGTTCTAACCCTGCAGCCACTCAACTCAGTCTTTTTCTGTATGTCTCTGATGTCCCCTGAGTCATTGTCCCTCTACCGGAGCCCAGCGTGAATGCCTGCAAGCATATTTGTGCGGGGCTCTTTAACAGAACATCTGGGTTTCTCCACAGCCTTCCATCCCACCCAGATGGTCAGAATCCCCAGTGTTGTTCAAAGCCAGAAGTTGTGAGTGCTCCTCTTTCCAACACCAGTACTCCTGGCTCGGGAGCTTGGTGTAAGTCTGGGGTCCCTTGTTCCTCTGTGGCGAACCTCTGTGGCCGAGATATCCCTCCCAATTTTTATCCATCATTCAGAGGTTTGGGGCCAGCCCATTTTGCATTCCACTCCTCCTACCAGTCTCGACGTGGCTCCTTCTTTATATCCTTTGTTATAAAACTTCTGTTCAGCCAGACTTCAGATGGTTCTCCAGGTTTATTACTCTATAATTGAGTTGTAATTTTGATGTGTTCGTGGAATGAAGCAAGCACAGTGTTTATCTACTCCACCATCTTGTATCCCACCAATAATTATATATTTTATATTCTTTCATGGAATTCACAGATATAGGTACATAATATATGCTGTTAAATAGCAGGAAATCAACAAACACATAACAATAACAAAAATAATTAATAATATAATAATAAGTAGGTATCACACCAAAGACAAAAGATGGGAAAAACAGTAGGAGAGAATAATCAGACACTTAAAATAGGAGATGAAAGCAATAGAAAAAATTGAAGCCAAAAAATAATGGATAATACATATAAAATGCTGAATTGTGTAACCAGAAAAACCATCTTTCCCGAATAAAAATGAAAGAGAGAGATTTCTAGACAATTTCCATCCACAAACATTCACTCAGTGAACCAGCAAATTTTAAAAAGTTAAACAGAGAATTATCATATGACCCAGCAATTCTATTCCTAGGTATACACCCCATAGAACTGAAAACAGGTACCCAAACAAATACTTATAAGTGAATGTTCATAACAGCACTATTTACAATAGAGAAAAGGTGGAAACAGGCAAAATGTCCATCAATGGATTAATCAAAATGTGTATGTCATATTTATCTCATATATATATATATATATATATATATATATATATATATATATATATGAGATATATATATCTCATCCACAAAAAGGAAATAGTACTGTTATATGCTATAGGGCAAATGAACCTGAAAAACATTATGCCAACTGAAAGAAGCCAGACACAAAAAGGTCATTTATTGTATAATTTCCTTTGTATGAAATATCCAGAATACTTAAATTCATAGGGACATACTAATGTACATTGACACCTTCCAAATAAGAGACAGAACACACTGAACTCTGGGGTGTGGCAAGAGGAATTCCAGCTTTACAGAGAGCCTGGGGTGTGATGGTAGTAGTGGCAGAGCAGCAGTATACTAATAGCTGTTGTTGTTGTAGTAATAGGTGATATGGGTTCAGTCCAGCATCTGGATCTGCCCACCAACAAGTTCTCATAGTTCAAAGTTCCCATAAGGTGAAACTACATGGCTATTCAGCAGCTCTGAGCAGGGGTAAACACTAACAGAAAGGTGGTCTGAGAGAAAAACAGCTGAGAAAGAAACCACGGGAGCACTCCCATCTGAACTCTGCTGGGGACCTATGAGCATGGGTTATAGATTCCTGATCCCTGCATTCTTTTGTGAACACTCACTTCCCTCCTGTCAGAATAAGTCCTTATTCTGGAATAAGCCCAGCTTCTTTTTTTGCTCCTTTTTGCTCCAGTTCAATTCAACGATTCCTCTTACCTCTTAATTATGGCCATATATATAAACGCTAAGGTACCTAGGACCTCAGGTAATTGTGTAACCTCTAAGGTACCTCTAAGATACATGAGCTCCGAACTAACACTCCCTTTGGGGTAACGCATGTTTCTGTGTTTCTTTAAGTTTCGGGATGCATGCCCCAGTACTAATTCACTATGGGCATTGGTACCAGGAAGGGAGGTAGACATGGGATTGACTGATTTTCCTCCTGTTCCCACCTGGAGCCTGCTCCTCAGCTTCCCTCTCTATGGGCTCCCATCACCCTCGGCGCCATCCATCACGGCTGCAGCTCAGCCCTGTGATGTATTACACTAACATATCATTAGTGCAACAGCAGAGCAAGGAGCTTTGATGATGTATTGGGGCCATACATCATCAGAATGAGTCACTCTGATGATGTATAACTCAAAAGATGGTACTATCCAGGGAAATGTGGACATACCATAAATCAGGGACAATGTTCAAGAAGAAAACCCAGGACAGCCTCGAAGGAAAATAAAAGTTCAGGGGTCTCCCATAGTAGGGGTTGGAAGACAAAACTGGTAAATTCTTAATGGTTCAGATTGACGCTTTCTGTTAGTTGTGGCATTCTTAATGACTAAACCAGATCGTCAGCATCCCAGGGTGACACTTGGATTTCCTTTCCATCTGGAATTCAGTTTGGCTTCTGCTTTCTTGCAAAGCCCCCGTGTCCTGACAGAGATGCAGAGTCCATCAGATCAAACGCAAAATGCTCCAGGTCTGTGCTCCATCCGGGTCCTCTTGGATTCATCCAGCATGGAAGGGATTGTGGGGGCTTTTCAGTCTATGATAGTTCGAACTTAGGTTCTCTCAGAAGTTCTCCACCTGCAGCCATTGATTGCTGAAATTCCTCAGATTCATGAAGGGGTGTGATTGTTAAATTAGAGCCAGAGGAGCACTTGCTTGACCGTGGACATTACAAACTTTTAGAGCATAGCTGAGGATTTTTATTTGTCAACAGGCTACATATTCCTGAAATTTTCTTTCTACAAAATAGCAACAGGAAAGGGAGGAGCCTATGTAATATTTAGTTCAAGGCACAGAAAATTCCCAAATTAGATTTTTATGCTGTGGACTATCAGCTGGACTAGAAATATTGACACTTGGCTATGGGACCTCTGCTGAAGTCCCTACCCTTCTGTCCCCCTATCTTCTTCAGCTTTACCCCATCCACAGGGAGATAAATGATAAAGTGTCAGCCTCTCTTCAGTACCTTCAGATTAGGAGAAAGTGAGTGACATTCCCATAGTTAAGAGCATAAAACTCTTTGTAATTTTTTAAACTGGTAGATAAAGAAAGTCTTAAGGAAAGGGAGTTGACATCCATAGGGCAGAAGGGGGAAGTAAGACCACACGCAAGCACAGTGGGGAGAAAAAAAAAATAACACTTGTGTTTAATGCTTTATTTAATGCTGAACTGTCAGCTTGAGATCTGAAGCCTAAACATACTGATTCTATCCCTCCACCCATCCAAAATAAAATAAAAATCAAAGCCTAGGTGCTTCGGGACTGGAGAATATCAGAACTCAGCAGTTGACATATGGTATCCATTACAGGCAAGAAGTCTTCCTCTAGGGTTCCTTCCTCTGGTCTCCACTCACCCTCCCACAGGGAAGGAGACTGTAAGCAAAGGCTCTTCCAGTCAACCCTGGTCATGTTGCTGTGACTTGTTGTCTTTGTTTATTGCAAACTCTGCTGTGGACACAGTCTTGGTGGGCAAGACAATTGGAGGGCCCCCGTGGAAGTGCAGAAGAAGGTCTGAGCTAACTATAAAACACAGTCACCCCTCTTTCCCCTCCTTATGGGAAGGACAAGGGGGGCTTCACCACCTGAGCAGCAGTTAAGAAACAAAAGGTTTTTTAAAAATTTTTTTTAAATGTTCTCAAATAGCTGTGCCTTCAAAGACTTTTAAAAGTTGAAGCAAAACAGATCTTGCCTCTGCTCTTTATTTATTATTTTTGGTGGGGAGAAAGAGGAGGAGAATGAGGGAGTTGATAAAGCCAGCACATTCCTTGGGAGTCATTTATAAAGGAGCAGGCATCAAAAGGGTCCCGTAATGCCTTAGGGACCCTCTGGCTATGGAACAGGATGGCAGTCACCTGCATTTGTGTGCAAGACTTCTCTCTGCCTGTGCAGAGAAGAGCTGTGGGGCCCAGGGTATCGGGTCCCTGAGGATGTATGTCTAGATACGAAAGCCTGGGGGATGGCTACAGACAACGCTAAGGGGTGGGTTGAGGGAGCAGTTGGGACCTACAGAGCAATACAACTCAGTGGTCAACATGGGCACAAGAGAGACTGGAATTTGCCAGAGACGATCGTTTTAGCTGTTAGTGCCAGTTGGCTTCACACAAGAGTCACTTGGGTCAAGCTATGTTGTGGTATAGTGATAGACTGACTCCACAGATTTGGTCCCCTGGGCTTGCAGCTCGGTTCATTCCTGTGCATCCACTCATCAGACCCGAAAGTTTCTGTGCATGTCAACAATAAGAATAGCAGCCGCAATGGTGGCAACAGGTACCACAGTTACTACACACGTATTGTATGTTAGCACTGTGTGAAGCACTTGACTTACATTATATCTCACTTAATTGATAGCTAGAAGGGATAGTTTCCTGCACCCTATTTTTAGATGATGAAACTGAGGCTGGCACCATTGTATATCCTTTCTTGGTCACATGGCTAGTAAATGGCACAGCGAGATTTCAAGTCAATTTCCTTTGGCTCCTAACCTTCCACTTGTCAGTGCCATGTGCCCTGCAATGCAGGGGCAGACCTACAATATCACCCAATCAGGCTTTGAATCTCTCCCTTGATTCATCCCCTTCTCAAGCTGCCTGTTTTCAGGGGCAGCTCAGACTTCCATTCTAGAACCCATAGCCAAAACTTGTCAGAAGAATTATCATATCTCAAAGCCCCTATTATTTTGTGCCTGAATTAAAGAGTGGAGAAATTGTCTTAAAGACCAAAGCCCATTTGCCCAAAGGAACAAAACAAAGGAAGAAAGGAGTTGGGTTCCATGAATCTGCCTGGGGAGCTGCTCTTTGCTTGGTGGAGGGTTTGGGGCCTACCACATGCTTGAGTTTTCATCATTGGCTCAGGAACTGGTCTCAAAACTGTGGCCCAGCCCTTTGACAACATGTTCACCCTTTCCCTGCTTTCAGAAAGACCGTGTGCCCAGAGTCCAGAGGTCAGCAGAAGTACAAAGAGATAAAACAATTCAACTTTTCCTAAATTATCCGAATCTCCAGAATAAATAATAAAAACACCTTTGCTATGCTACTTTATGCTTTCCCCTTGCCCCCCGCCAAGTTCAACATAATAATGCATGGTTTTACAAGATAGAAGTGCAAGAACTAATAAAATATATGGTTTAATTAACTAAACTTATGCTGTAGTACACATTAGAAGGCCATGATTTAGCATGCACTCTCATCCCCACGACAGAATAATGCAAACAGCATAATTAAAAGTTGATGAGAAGTATATTTATTGGGCACACAGAAAGAAGAGACACCCAGATTTATGATACATAAAGTAAACCTTTAGTTTACAATATAATTAATATTTAAAAAATCGCAGCGTGCATATAATGCAGTCGAAGAGTCCGCCTCCGCGGAAGGATAATTTCTTTGGTGCTGATCTTGGCCCCGTTTAATAGTAAATTATGTTCCTGAGCATATACAAATGTAACATGATCTATTATGATCTAGAGATGATGCTCATTGAGATGTCGGCAGCTGTGTGATAGATCATGGTTGCACGTCTCTGAAGACATGGAAGATGGCTGAAGGGCCAATTATTTATCTGTGGCATGAATTCCATGGCTATTAGTCACACACACGGTGACGCAAAATGAGGGTATGCCACTACATTTTAATCAATCCCTGCTCCAGAAAATCTCTTGTTAGCACAGAACTGAAGGCATCAGAAGTTTGCAGGGGAAAAGGAGAGCTTTAGAAAAGCAAGAGGGTTGCGTGAAAGGGACAGCTCGATGCAGTAGAAAGCACCCGCGGTGGCTCGGATGCCAGTAAAGAAGAATGAGAATTCCCAGCCAGGTTGTACAACAGATTCTGCTCCACCCAGGACTTCCATGAAGGGTCCTGAGAGAACTGAGTGATATTTTTCTACAATTCAGTCCACACTGGAGTTCAGTCACTCAGAGACCCTCCTATACAGATTCTATTTCTCCTCTCGGATGCAGCCCTAAATTACCTCTCTGGAAGGCAAATATCTGCCACCATTCATCCCCTTTCCTTTTGTAATTATTTCAGAGGCACTGGTAGCGCCATACACTAAAGAGTCTCTAGGAATCTTGTCCTGAATCTCAACCTCAAGGATATTCCAAATAGGCTCACATTTGTTGCATTTAATAGTTGTATTTTTATTTTAAAATAATGTCCTGATATATAACTAAATGAGTTAACTTCCCTTCCTCTCTTCTAACTTTCTTTCTTTCCTTCCTTCCTTCTTTCCTTCCTTCCTTCCTTCCTTCCTTCCTTCCTTCCTTCCTTCCTTCCTTCCTTCCTTCCTTCCCTTTCTTTCGTCCTCCTTTCCTTCATATGTTTTTTTAAACCTGAGGATTGAGTTTAAAAATTACACCTGTATTTTATTTTTACCAAAGCAGACATACTACATACTTAAAGAAAGAAACACAAGATGGCTTTTGTGCATATTCTCTATCCGTCCTGTCAATATTCCCCAAGCTGATTTGTCTACCTCACTTTAGGGGCTATAAGGAATGTGGACACAGTGACACAATGTTTATTAGACCATTACTGTTTCAGTTATCTTTTTAATCTGCTTGTCCTGTATCTTGGATCACTGCTATGGAGAGCTAGTGAAGGATTTTATGAAGGAATACCTGGCTAAGTCTCTCTAACCAATCTACAAGTGTCACAGGGCATGTAATAGTTATAAGCATCTTATAGAGAAGGGGCAAAGGATTCTTAGCCACGTGGCAGAATTCCTAGAAGCCTAGAGTGCCTGGACTTTGGACTTTGTATCCCATTGCTTCAGCCACATCCTAGTCTGGGCCCTCTCCATCAAGTATCACAACCACAGACAAGGAAAAGTCCAGTACAGCATGAGCCACACTTTCTATTCTGACTGTACCCCACACCTGAGGTGGAAACCAACATGGCTCCCCTAGCCCCAGAAGGGACTCTTTTGACTTGAGGCTTGAGGAGAAATTCACTAGAGTCCAACTGACACAAAGTCCCAAAAGGGGGCGCTGTGTCCTGGGCATGAGCTTTGAAATCCTGTCTGGGGTGGTTGGAACAGGTGTCCATCCAGCATTCCAAGTAGCATTTTTATTAGTTTTCAATGGAACCAAAGGAGACATTTACCTACAATCCTATTGTTGTTGGAAATACTCTCAGGGAAAAGGCATGCACAGGAAACACACAAAATAAATTAAGTACAAAGTAGATAAAGAAAATAATATGAGTTCTTCTTCATTATCTGGTTCATTACACTTTTTAGTGCTTATTAAAATCGTTGTTAAATGATTTAATTTTGCTTTGGATAAAAGTGGATGAAGAAGGGAATAAAAGATTAAGGAGATAAACTGCTGAGGTTTCCATTTTGGAACTGGTTACAGAACAAGGATATGATGAGAAAATTAATTTGTAGTTCTCTCTGGGGGAGCAGTCAACACCAGGTACCACAACACATGCCATTTGCCTTATTTTTTGCTTAATTGGCATAGCCTTCTCTGGGGAGAGTGCAGCCTTAGCCAAGTCAGAGGATAAATGATAAATCACCTTTAGTGTGACTCCTTCTGGGTCACAGATGATTTTTCTGACAGCAATGTCAGGATACTAATGTATCAGCTAGCGCCTCTGTACCCCAGCACTGAAAGTATAATATCCTTCTTATTATCACACACACATACACACACACACACATGTGCACATAAAAATGCTCCCCAGCGTGGCTTTGTGAAGATCCCCAGTACTGATCTGGGGATGAAGAGCTCTGAGAGCTGTGTGTGATCTGGTGGGTCTGTGGTAGTGGTGATTTTTGTGAAGAGGTCTTAGGTTTTCATGCCAAATAATATCAGAATAAATTGTCTTTACCAGGTAAAATATTGGGAGCATAGCATATGCCTTTAGGATGCCATGACTGAACTCCCATGAATAATCCCAATGGCGGAAATGTTGAGTTTTAAGATAAGTTCATAGAATAGTATTTCAGGAAAGGAGAGACTTTGTGTGCTCCTCAAAATGCAGCATGTAGACCACAGAGGACGCATGTAACTCTCCCTACTGCAGTGTGGTTGGCTCCAGATGCTAGAAGGGCCAAGTTTGATCTCATACAGACTTTCTTCAGAAGTGGAACATCTCAAGCCTCCAGATCAAGTTCGGTGACCACCAAATGGAAAGGTGCGAGTCTAGGCAAGGACTTAACCATAACCTTGACCTCCTAGCCTTAGTCTACTTTCCAGTCTCACCCCAACTGAGACTACTGTTTCATCCTACGTGACAGTCATACCAAACTAGTTGACTTTTCCTGAATGCACTTTCATTCATCTACCACCCTTCTGCTCCCTGAGGTAGAGAGAATGCCCCCTTCCCCATGTGTGTGCTTATTTATTATAGCACTCAGCCCAATGAATGAGCACTGCTCATCCATGTAACATCCTTCCTTACCAGGCTGGGAGCTACTTGAGGGCAGGGACCATTGTCTTGTGAATTATTAGATGAACATTGTAGATATCATAGGACCTGGCACATGGTAGGTGCTCAATAAATACTGAGTGATTTGAATATGACATGAGAAAATCTTACCTCAAAGGAAAGCAGAGGAGATAGGAGATTATACCAATAATTTCAAGGCAAGGTAGAAAGAGCCATGTCCTCTAACAGAGATGCCTGTCTTATAGTTATGGCAGCTTAGTGGAAGAAAGTACGGAGAAGTGCCATGATACCTTGAAGGGTGTCCCAAAAGGGGGTTCTGCGTCCTGGGCATGAGCTTTGAAATCCTGCCTGGGGTTGTTGGGACAGGTGTCCATCCAGCATTCAAAGTGGCGTTTTTACTAGTTTTCAATGGAACTAAAGGAAACATTTATCTACAATCATCTGTGTAATTCTGAGATGCTGTCGCCACAGGGGTACGACATGGATCAGAATGGTACTGGGGCAGGTTGGTGAACCCTGCATAAGGGCTCGTAAATGAACTCCTGGAGTGCAATGGAAAGGTGCAGTTCTAGGCAAGGACTTAAACATAACCTTGACCTCCTAGCCTTATTCTATTTTCCAGTCTTACCCCAACTTAGACTACGGTTTCATTCTAAGTGACATTCTCTGAGTTCTAGAAGTTGATTTTTGACTTTCTTCCCCAAACCTACCTATCCACCAGTATCAGTCATTCCTATGACATCAAGCCCTTTCCCATCTCTGTCTACTCAGTGGGAAGATATTCAGGAGCCCAGCCATTGAACCAAGGGCCTCCCATCAGACAACCATGAGTGCTGAGGCTGACAACAAGGACTCTTAAGGAGAAAAGGGTGGCCCCTCTGCCGCCTCTGATAATGGAGAGTGCCTCGTCAGACAGTCTGGAGGCTTGGAAAGTCATTGGCAGTGAGGACTCAACAGTACCCCATCGGGCATCCGTCCCAGGCTCACTGACTATCCATATTAGGTGCAAGGATTTGCCATGTCCTCTGCGAGAGATAAACTATGCAGCTATTCTCATCTTTTCTGTTGCCCAGAGTCGTCCACCTCCTGCTCAGTGTGAGGAACATCATTAATCGGACAGAAAACAAGGGAGGCAGCTGGCACTGACCAGCCGCAGAGCCAGAGGAAGGGCTGGCCTGGGCGGGTGCCAGGGATGAGCCAAGCAAAATCTTTCCTTTATCCTGATGTTTCCTTCCCAGGAGTCTTTGGTCTCCATTACTAAATCCTCTGCAAACTGCAGTGAGGGCAAAAAGCAAGGCTCTGCCTTTCATAATGGATTTGGGCATAAATGAGGATTGTTCCTAGGTAACTCATCCTGCCCTACTTTCTCCCACCTGCTTTCTAACAAAGTCAACCAGAGAGCAAACAGAGTTGGGCTTTCAAAGCCAGAGATTTAAAACAGTAAAATCCTCCCTTTCACAGTGCCTGTACTTACAAATATGCATTCCGTATTTATACAGCATATTAAAACCCAAAACCTACAGTAATGCAACATTAAAGTCAAAAATGCAAAAGTGAAGGGTTTATGGCATTGTTAGCTTACCCACATTGTGCGTTCTGTATAATGAACCTCACCTGGAAATTCGAGCCATATACCATTGCGGCAGAGTTCACCTCACCAGGCAAACCTTAAACCTTTTGAATTTTGTGAATTTCATTATCTCAAATTGCAATATTAATAACTGAAATGTGCAGCCAAGAAAATGCTAATTTTCTGCTTTTCCTTTCAGTTTTTTCCTTTCATCTATTTTCCTCTCTAATTAAAAAAGTGGAGAAGGTAAAGAAATAAAGGGAAAAGAAGGAGAAGAAGCTGATGAAGTGGAAATTCACAATATTAGACAATTTTATAGAAGGGGAAACTGAGGCCTAGAAGGGGACACTCACAGTAAGTTTCCCACACAAAACTCAGTGCTCTTTGGCTGCATTTCCTTTCCAATTCTTTGATGAGGCCCCAAATGCAAATGCAAATAAAGGAAAGGCAAAAGACAAAATTTCTATGAGCAGTTAGAATTACTTTTTTTCCTTTTACACTGTCTGGTTTACCATCACTTAGCATAATTCTGATCTCAAGAGGTACAGAGAGGCTTTAAATTACTGGCATTCAAAAAAGACTCATGTTTCAAACAATAAAAGGAATTCATTCTCTCTTTGATTATATAATTTTTAAGGAAAGAACACATTAACTCACAAAATAGCCAGCATGGTCAGAGCCCTGGGAGTCACATGTTATAATCAGCAATATCCCTTTGAACCCAATGAGCTGGCACCCTTACAGGGACAGTTGCTCCCCATTTCTCATGGGGAAACAGATACAGGGTTGGAGATGGAAAGCCTGTTGACAGCCTTGCCTTTCTCTCCAGCAGCTTGTTGACTGGACAAGCTGGGGTCATCTGGGAAAAAGAACCAGTCCGTGTGATCTCAGGTCAGACTTCTCAATGAACTGGGGAACAGAACTGCCTTGGCACTTGGGGCGCTCACAGAATCAGCAAAATTGGCACAAATGGATTTTTATGCCAAGAAGTTAGACCATAGAACGTTCTTTTGTTTGTTTCTTGGCATCCAAAGACAATACAACTTGGCAAAAGCTGGCCCCACTGAAAAAGAGGAGAGAAAGGAGAGAAAAGCAAAAGCATGCTCACTACCCCAGGAAAAGATGCTCCTGGACGCAAGCATCAACTGCTAGAACTTCCTCAACCAAGTGAACTGAGGGAAACTTTTCAATGGAGACCTGACGTCTGGAGGTCAAGTTTCTATTTTGTGAAATTCTTTGGACTCCCAGTGAATTATTGTGAAGGCCCTTCTACCTGCGACCTCAGTCTGCAGAGTTGTTTATGGGGAGAGGTAGGAACTTCAGGGCAGTGGCCCTAACCTTGCCTCCTAACCCTGCCCACAGAACAACGAGAACCAAGTGCTGCTAGTGGGGGATAGAAGGAAGAGGGGAATGTCTCCAAGAGAGTTTTGCTTAGGTAGAGACTGCTTTACAAATGACCCTGAAACCCAGTGGGTAGAGAGGAAATAGATTTAATGAGGCAAAAGACAGGGAAAAGAGGAAACACCCAAGGGTGGCAGATCAAAGTCAGAAACCGATGCCCATCAAATAGCAGACGGAAGGAAAGGGGGTTTCCTTCCTCCATCAATCCTACTCAGACGTGGCTTACCCTTTCTCGTTCAGTTTATTGAATCCAAAAGGTACTTACCCCAGCCAACGGCAGCCTGCTTTCCCTTCTCCCACCTCTCTCCTAAAGTCCCTGCTGTTCTCCTCTTAACAGATGGTTGTACACACGAGCATTTTTTTTCTTGCTTCTGATGCTAAACATGATTTACAGGCTTGAGTTATTATTTATCATTATTCATTTTCTGTCAGCAGTGCATTGAAGGTTAATAGAAATGCCAGCATGCTCTCTGATTTACTTAGTAAAATATTTGTTCCAAGGTTTAGGTCATATGATTGGTGTCTGAGTGAGTTTCAGGTTTATGCATTATGAAAAGCAAGATGATTTGACCTTCAGCCACCACCACTAGCACCATATATTACTTTAGTGACTGACCTTCAGAGACCTAAGACGCTGTAGATGTATTCAACACATGTTAGCCTCCTCCATATTGCTGGCATTGTATACATACCAGCTGGGTTTACGCAATGTAAGCTGAGCCCTGCAGCCCATCTAATGAATGGGAGGCAGCTGAGATGTAAACGCAGGCTAAACCAGATCCTCCTCTTAAGATAATAAACTGGCTTTGCAGCCCAGCTGCGCTGAAGCTGTGTGTACACATGGGGACTCATCTCTTCGCATTGTCTCTTGGGCTTCTTGCATTTTGATAGAGAGAAGGAGGCAGACAAAAGGACAACTCTGAAAGAAACTGGTCTTGGATGAGCAATCAGTCAGAGCCCCAAGGGGACGATGGGCTTGGAGGGACCTGCCGTGCTTGTATCATTGTGCTATGGTTGCAGGCTGGCGATGATGGAGGAGGAAGGTAGCAAAGGAGGAGCACAAGGCTTGATCTTTAGGATCTTAGGGCCAGGTCAGCAGAAGAGATCTAAATAGCATTACAGTGATACAGAAAAAAAACTACGTCAAAAGCAAACGATGGATAATTATTTCTAAAGGGCCAGTTCTGATAGAGTAGAGATAATACATTATAGTGTAGTAGGTCAAGGCATGTGCCTGGATGTAGGATGCATGTGTTTGAGTCCCAGCTCCACTGGGCAAGTTGGCCTCTTTAAGCCTCAGCTGTTTCATCTTTAAAATGAGGATAATAAGGGTAGCTTCCTCTGGAGGCTTTTGAGAGGGTTAATTGAGATAATACATGCAGTGGGTCTAGCAAAGGGGCTGCTATCCTCACCAAGTGTTCATCATTTTGTAAGTTTTGTGAATAGATGGTGAAGCGCTTGCTGGGAACAGCTGGCAAATTTTTGGGTTTTAAAAGGCACTTGATATGGGAGCTAAAAAGGAAAAAGGAATAACGTAGGTTGGTGGGAAAAAAAATGGGGTCCTGAAAGATCAGGAAGCCTGCTGGCTGCCGGAAACATGTCACAATCCTGGAGCCAGAAATGAAAATTGGGCTGTCTGAGAGTCTACCTGGTTGTCTGTTCCCAAACTATGCTCCTTCGAAGAGGTTATCAATGTCCCTTTATCAGTAGTTCACTAAATACCATTTACTCTCAAATGCAAAGAAATTTCTCTTGGCCCTTAGAATTGTCTCAAACATTGTTTTAAAATTCAGAGATGAGCTGACAAGGAGTCTTCCTAATCACTCGAATCTTGTTTCCCCTCCTGCTGTTGGCACAGCCCACTACCTCCTAAACTTCCCCCCTGACAGGTGATACCTGTTATGTCTAAGGTCATTTACCTGGATTTAAGCCACCTGTCATACCTCAACTCTTCATTCCAGTGGGAGGGGACAGGTATTTTGCTCTTGAAAATATTACCTTTAGTTTTAATACTCCCTCACCCCATCCTCTTTTGCTGAAAGTGGCATAAACTCTCTTCCCCACATCTATAATACTAGAAGAATAGCCCATTTGGACGAGGGTCAGGAAAGCAACTTAACATCGAATGGAAATCCTCTAACCAGGAACTAAACCCAAGGCAGTTTTGTTCAGAAAAGCGAGCATTGGAAATGGATCCAGCAAGTATCCCTACATCAACCCAGAGGAAAAGGTGATATTATACTTGAAATAAGAAAAAGTATTTCTCACTGGGAACATTTCAGTGAACTAATCCAATCCACAACAAGTGGAAGACTGCCCATTGGTCATTTATTCATCCATGACTTCTAGATACAAAATTTGCTGGTGGGGGTGGGAGGGTGCAGGAAAGGAGTTCCTACGTTCAGGAGACTCACTCAGTCTAGTAGCCAAACTCATCCAGGTCAAGGCCATGATACTGGGACTCTGTTTTACAGACTGATCATTTAGAATGGAATTGCACTAGACAGGATCAGAGAGGTCTTTTCCTGTTGCCAAAGAGAATTTTGAAGCTCAGGCATGTTGATCTATAATTGATTGTTGCGGAAACCGGCCTTGAACAAAGATCTCCTGGCCTCTGGGGGTGCTCTATGCCCCTCTGCACCTTTGCCTCTATTCCAAAAAGCCCTTCTCCAAAACTAACCCCAGCAATAAACTGATGATTGGGCTCCAGATCCCCAGACCACAGGCCCACTCTCAGGAGAGCCACTTTTCCTCCCCTTGAACAAGGGTGGCGCTGCCAAGAAACCCATGGTGTGTCAGAAATGTTGATGGCAAAATATTGCAAGGTAATAACAAAGGCAACCTTCAGAGGAATAAGGAAACAAAGCAATTTAAATCTCATTTAAATAATTTTCCCTTCTTCCCCCTGTCTTCACCCTAGACTGTGCAATGAGCCTATCTGAATTCCGAGGGCATGTTCAATCTCCCACAATGGGGGCTGAGTGCTGGAAATGTCCTTTCATTTAATTTCCAGTACTAGCTAAATTATCTATTGCTACGATCTGTGATTGATTTAGTTTTTATTGCTCTTGGCTGAGATAATCTATAAGAACCCAGCTGATTTCTCCTTTTTGGGTTTTAGGCTTTATTACTCTCATTTTAATGACAGATATTAAACACAGGGAATTCTCATTTGTATTTTCTCCAGTAGGCTGAGCTGTATGTTGTATATGAATGTGAAATGATACCAAGAACTCATTCTTCCAAAGTCTCCTTCTCCAACTTCCTCCATGCAACCATGCCAGGTATCTGGCAATTCTGTAAAAGAACACATGTATCTTCAGGCTAATTTCATTATCATGGTACAAAATGCATAGTAAACATCTGATAAATATTTGATAAATAAACAAATGAAAGAAGACTTCATTAACCCTTTGGCATGTGGATTTTTTCCATGAATCTGCCATTAACCCTCATTTCCAAATGCTAACTGAGCACCTACTGTGTAAAAGAAAATTATGTTTGGTGTAATTCAAAGAAGTATCTGATCTTTCCATAAACTTCCAATTTGTTGATAAAAGCCAAGTGTGTACATAAAAAAATCAATATTATGAAACATGAAATGGTAATAAATGAGATTGCAAATTTATTAAGGGTGTAAAAGAGTGAGATATTCCCTTGAGTTGAGCAAGGAAAGAGGAAAGAAGTAGAATAGATGATGTAAGTTAAATGGAAAAGGGAACCACTGACACTATATTAGGTCTTTTTCAGCTATAAGAGACAGAAACCCAGTTCAAGTCAATTTATTGGCTCAGATGACTAACTGGCTTCCGACACTGCTGGGTTAAGGGTTTATTCGACATCATGAGGAATATAAAATGTCTGCCCACTATAAGACCAGAGGAAAAATCGTTCTGTTCTATCTTACATCTACACTCCTTTTTTATAGTTTCCAACTAAATGCTTGCTCTTTACTCTTCAAACTTGGACACAGTTCATTCAGAATTAAAAATATATAAAATTTCTAAATTTAGTTTTTGTGATGTCTTCTTATGTCTTGAAAATATATGTTCAAATCAGGCTGAAGTCCAAGAGCAGCAAGCAGCATATAGTCAAGTAAGAAGTTGGCAGATAACTGCTTTGAAAATCCAGAATTCAATTCTGCATTCTATTTATCAACGATAGGCTCAAAAGGGGGCTGTCCTCTTTCTTTACCACACATGCGCTTCATTACTCAAAGAGATCCTAGCTCCTGTTCTTGGGTGCTGCTATTAATGATATTTTCATTTCTTAATAAACTCAACTGTCCCTCAACTGTCACTCCAGGGTGTCCATTCAGAGAGCTGACTGCATTAGAGGAGGAGGAAATTTATTTATGTTGGACTATTATGAGATTATTGATGGGTGGGATAATGAGAAGAAAAACGTTACCACCTAAAAAAATATAATGACAGCACAGAATTGGATTTTTGCCTAGTCAGGAAGCACCGAAAATGTGTAGGTAGTAGTTTATATTTAATGTAATTATATGTATACATATTATATCTTAGTCAATACTTATATGTAACATCATTATATGTGTAAATAGTATTTTATTATATTTTAGATGACACAAAAGGGTAACTTTTCATAATGTTTTTGTTGGTATTATTTTCCTTATATGAAGTTGTGACTGGTGACAGGCAGTATACTTATCACATCTATAGATGACACAAAGCTTTGATGAGGGAATCTATATTCAAATCAGTATTGAGAATGCTTTTGCCATTAGTCCTCAAAATTCAGAATACATTTGACATACAATGTAGGGAAATAGGTTTCAAAATAACAGAAAGGAAATGGAATATTAAGCTCCCCCTGTTCTTTCCATCTTTCCAAAAAAGCAGTGTTAAGTCAGCTGCCAGAAGCCTGAGCTTGTAACAAGCCTAATGATAGAGGCATTTGAATCGCTTCTGATAAGACTAGTGCTTGTTGATTTGAGATAATTAAATTTAACCTGCAATTGCAGCGGTGCTCTTTGTTTTCTGTTGAAAAGCTTGGCTTTTCTCATTTTGAGAAAAGAGGCTTTTTGAGTCTCTGAAATTTCAGAGGACTCTAGTTAACTTGTAGCCATTCATTCATTCAACAAATGTTTGCTGAGAGGTTTTCATGTTCCATTCAGGTACCCATACACTGACAAACAAAACTGTTAAAAGTTCCTACCCTTCTTGGGCTTACAATCAAGTGGAAAGAAGTGACTTTGGAGCACAGCAAGAGAAAACTACCTTTACTATCAGGGGACTTAAGTGGGGGGCCAGCCCTGGAAGATGAGGAAAATGAGAAAAGGGGTGGGAGTAGGCTCTGGGGACTTCCTGAATTCAGAGAAAATAAAACAAATAGAGAAGAGTACTAAATGTCCAATACTCTACAGCATGGAGTTTTCCAGGCCTGGAGTTTTCCACCCACTTCTACGCATCTTCTGGAACAGCACATCTCCACCAAACCCACTTCCTAATCCTCCAAGCAGAGAGAGCCTGAAGTTGGCAGTGAGGTTGAAATTCCATCTGTCCCCCAGAAGAGCCCTGGGAGCAAAAAGACCCAACAGAAGATTCAGTTGTCTCAAATGAATCTAAAACTCAATCAGAGGACCTAGGTCTGTCATTCAATTCAAGCAATAAGGAAACCAATAATCATAGTTTACTGTGTGCCCAGTGTTTTATGCATGTTCTATAGTATTTTCAAGGGGATTTAAAGTCAGACAATGGCCTGGAATTCCACCAGCTATGATTGTTTTTAGCTGTGACGTGAATAAGAGTGTAAAACATAGTATCTTCTATTAGTATTATTATTACTACTACTCTATAATATTATTTTTACTACTCCCATAACTACTATTGTGATTGATTACCTTGCTGGATGTTATATAATTCACCCTATAATCTTATGAAGTAGGTTTTTCTATACCCATTATACCAAGAAAAGCAAACAAGAAAGAAAAATTTATAAAAGTAAAAGCAAAACTAACTTCTGTTAGTTTGTCCAAAGTTGTATAGCAAGGAAGTAGTGGGACTAGGTTATGAATCCAGGCGTGTTTGACTCCAAAACCTATGGCTTATTCAATAACCCATAACACTTATAGGGTGGATAAGAATCTAGCTCCTTTAGAGCTAAGGAAAAGAGAGGAAGAAGAATGGTTGCTTAAGATCCTGAAGACCAGAAACAACTTTGAACAGAATAAGGGGGACCCCAGGGAGGGTGGCTCTGGGACGACCTCAGACACTATCCTAAAGTCCTACCCCAGTCCTGAGGCTGCCCCTGTGTCACGTGCTCTCGTTGGCTTAAGCACAAATCCTGCCTTGGCTCTTCTAGTACAAGCCCACTTTGGCTTGGAACAGATCACTGTTGGGCCATCCTCTCAGATCTGCTGTGGGGATGCGCATCTCCAGTGGGGCCCAATTGTCCAGGATGTGAACCATTTAAAATATTGTCATAGCTATGTACGGTGTCAGAGGGGTAGTAGACTTGGTGGGGTGATCACTTTGTGAAGGGTGTAGATGTCTAATCGTTATGTTGTTTTGTACACGTGAAACCAATACGAAGAATATGACTTAATAAATAAATAAAATAGGCGATCCTACTCTTTCACAAGTCATTGGAATATTCTAGAAATCCTGATTTTTATATGTCCAAAGCACTCTTAAGCTGACTTTTATACCTAGAAATAGTTGTTTATTTGGGGGCTTATTGGGCTTATTTTTTAATTTGCAAAATACAGCTGATGGAGCAGGACCCATCGCCAGTTTTCTCACAGCTGTTTCTGTTGACCTTGTAGAAGAGTTGCCTGAGTCAGAATAAGAAATTCAGGGCCTGACATCCTGAAGAGGGGATTAGTCACCCCAAAGCTCCTCAGGGTAGCATGAAAATAACAACAAGGAAGCACCTCACATTTATATACCATTTGACATCAGATCCTCACGAACTCCTGGTGAAGAGGGCCAGACGTCTTACAGATGAGAAAGGGAATAAACAAAGGAAAGGGCAAGGATTTAGTATCTAGTAGGCAGGTGTTTCACCTGAGCTATCTCATTTACCCCTCCCACAGCACTGGTGGGTAGAGGTGAGTTATTTTCCCTCATTCATGGGTGAGGAAATTCAGGTAATTGAAATGATTTGCCCAGGGTTAGCACACACACACCTAGAACAAGACTTCCAGCTCTTTTTTATGGGTCCACACTGCCTTTCTTTCCCAGACCACAAGGCTTCAGGACCCCTTTTTCCAACAACCTACTTCAAGGGAAGCAGGCCCTGTGCCCTCACTATAAAGATGTGAAATGTGGGTTGGCCAGAAAGGCTTCCAGGTGTAGAACCTACACCTTATTGAGGAATTCCCATCCAAAAGGCTACAGTGTAGCCTCAACCTGAAGAAAGCCCTTCCCTATATCTGCAGGGCTGGTGTGGGAGCACATGTGAGAACTGATTCGCACCACTTTATTGCCAGGCACAGATCTCTCTCTAAGTCTTGAATTCAGAGTACCCAGCATTCCTTATTGAATCATTGCCATCTCTCCCAAGCATAGAAAACTTGGATTTGAGCCTGACTTTTCCTTTGGGGAAATCAATATCCAATGCAGTACCCTATTTGGGACAAATTAACTTTTGCAATCATAAAGAATTTTGCTATTTTATCAAATTCTTCCTACCATCTTGTCTATCATTTTATCAAACTCTTCCTACGGGCTCGATGCTTTAAACATATGTATTTGTTTTATCTTTACAACAACGCTATGAGCTGGGTAGTTGTATTTTTCTCTTTTTCTAGAAAGGAGTACTATGGATCTGAGTTACCCAGGGCCCTTTAATAAGTGGCCAAACTAGGATTCAAACTCAGGTCCTTCTGGTTCTACAGCCTTGCATTTGCAGCAGGCTGGTATCCCTCAGAAGGGGCTCCCTGCAGGAGGTTTCATCTGCAGCCTAGGTATTATTGAGCTTGTCTTTAGGCACTTGTTCCATTTCTATTTGGGATGGAGGGTGAGGATCCCCACAGCTTCAGCTCTTAGAGGGTGATTTGGGTTTATAGAACTGGAGTTGAAGTAACCTACCTTCCTAATGCTGACTGTCACTTGCCAAAGGACCAGGAAATATACCTGTGTTATTGCCATGGAACCCAGGTACCAGGGGATGGGGGTATAGAGAGCATTTCCTGTGTCTCTCCTGAAGTAGAAGGGGTGAGGTGCTGTGTAATGCTGGGACTCGCTCCCGCTCCTGGCAGGTGAACGCAAGATATGGTGAGGCCAAAAAGGAACACCCACGGAGCCATAGATGGGGGAGTCATACTACTATATTCTCGCTGGTGGCACTATAGTCTCATTGGAGGCAGGATTCACAGTGTCCGCAACCCGCCATCCTAACTGCAATCCGCGCTTGCCAGCTCAGCCACCATCTTCTTGCTAGCTTCCATTTTTCTGCTAGCGTAGCCACAGCAGTTATATTAGTGGCCAATGGCTCACTGCTTATAGCCGACGGCCAACTAGCCACAGCTTGATGGCCATTTACTACCTGAGCCAGCACCTTTCCATGTGAGGCCGAGAGCCTGGAAACTGCTTTCTGGGGCTTTGTCCCCACACTCCACACCTACAAGGTCTCGCCTCACAATCTATGCGACAAGCGTCTTCCGCGAGGAGCCTGGAGGTGAATGCAATATCCAGGACACAGCCAATCTCTCTGGGCACAGGCAGACTTCCTGGGCTTCTTATGGTACCACCAGTCTCCCAGGCACAGCCAGGGCCTCTCAGGGCACTGCCACTCTCTGTGGGCACAGCCAGACTTCCTGGGCTCAGCCAGGGACTCTCAGGGCACCACCACACTCTCTGGGCACAGCCCGACTTCCTGGGTACAGCCAGGACCTCTCAGGGGACCACCGCTCTCTCTGGGCACAGCCAGACTTCCTGGGCACAGCCAGGACCTCTCAGGTCACTGCCACTCTCTCTGGGCACAGCCAGACTTCCTGGGTATAGCCAGGACCTCTCAGGGGACCACCGTTCTCTCTGGGCACAGCCAGATTTCCTGGGCACAGCCAGGGCCTCTCAGGGCACCACCTCAGGCCTCTCAGACCACTCTCTAGTCCTCTCAGGGTACTGTGCTGGAACAACAGGGACTCACGGTCAAGGTGCTTACATATTATCAATGGCGGCCAGTCAAGACACAAAAGCAAACATCCGCCAGTTCCACTACATGGTGGTATGTTCCCAAGCAAACAGTCAAGTGGTCCATTAAATTAGGGATGGAAGGCAATTCCCCATAGTCCATAGTCATTCGCCAGGGCTGTCCTGGGGGTGAGGGACCACCTTGACCTCACCCTCATCTCCCACGGAGGACTCAGCAAGCGTTTCCTCCTGGGACTCCAAGTCCTGCATCCGGGCTGCCTCAGGAAGCACTTCCCAGCCTACAGGGCTGCAACGACCTTCGCTTTCTCCGGCCTCTGCTGGTTGGGGAACCATCCACATCTTCCCACCCCTCCACGGGGGTCCAGCTCTCCGACAGCTGCTGCTCCTGGTCTTCCTCAGACTGAGCTTTCATACGCACAAACTGCTCCACCTTCGGAGAGCTTTGGCCGGTGCCGTACCCTGCTCGCTGTGCCATGTGTCGTGCGGGGTGGCCTGCAGGGTCTCAGCTCCTGCTCCAGTTGGCCGTCAGCTGTAACCAGTGAGTCATTGGCCACTAATATAACTGCTGTGGCTACGCTAGCAGAAAAATGGGGGCTAGCAAGAAGATGGTGGCTGGGCTAGCAAGAGCAGATTGCAGAGAGGCGGATGCCGCCAGCGAGAATCGAGTGGTATGACTCCCCTACCTATGGCTCTGTGGGTGTTCCTTTTTGGCTTCACTATATCCTGCATTCTTATGTGGGGAGCGGGACCAGAGACCCTGCGTGACTCCCTGCATGACAGGAGTCATACCACTATATTCTCAATGGCGGCTGGTTGAGACACAAAAGTAAACATCTGCCAGTACCCCAACGAGGGGTCTTCTTGCCCTAGTCTTGCTGGCGCCAGGCTAGGTGAGACACAGAAAGTAGGATCCACATGCTCCACACCACCGGCAATCCGTGCTTGCTAACCGCCATCCACCCTCCGCTTCTCTGCCTGCCTGCCTGCCTGCCTGCCTGCCTGCCTGCCTGCCTGCCAGCCAACAAACCAACCCACCAAACCCCTAGCATAGCCACAGCAGCTATACTAGTGGCTAATGGCTCACTGATTACAGCTGATGGCCATCCACTACCCGAGCCAGCACCCCTCCACGGGAGGCCGAGAGCCTGGAAACTGCTCTCTGGGGCTCTGTCCCCACATGCAGTCCTCGTGGTATTGTTTGCCACCTTCCACTGGCTCCACATTGAAACTTAGGTATGGCACTCTGCATGTCCAAGGGGAAGGAGCATGCGTGCAGAACATTGGCCCCACAACCTCAGCCCTGTCCCAAGTGGTCAGCAGCACCCATTCAGCACCAATTGTCAAGCACCAGGCACCCAGTCAAACTCCCCCAAATGCGAAGACCCTTTGTTCTCTTGAAAACTCGTCCTTGTTGGTGAGGTTGCTCTTGTGGTCTTGGGAGGGAGGAAAATGCCGACATCTCCAGTTTTTAATATGGTAAATGTCAGTGTTTATGCCTGTGCAGGCTGGCCTAATTATCCCATGTCCTCTAAAATCTTCCACTGTAATTACCACTCACCGCAGTGACACCTACTGCTAACGGGAGAGCCATCAGCTGCAGGAGCTCAAAGCCAGAGCACACTCAGCAAACTGCAAGCGACACCAGCAGCTGTTTCTGGTTTCGAAGCCGTGGGAGCTTCATGAGCCATTTTCCCTGGTCCCTCCGGAGTGAATGCCACCATGGCTGAAAAGTTGGAAATGTTTGTCAGGCCCAGAACAAAGCTGTGAATGAATACTACAATAATTTGCTTTCCCACAATCCCTTCAACGAGGCACGGAAGCAACTGATGGGGTTAGAAAGAAAAAAAAAAGGCTATTAGCACCAGTGGTATCTGGTATGTGTTGCTATTATGGGTATAATAGCCTTTGTGTTATCTACATATGTAGTGTAATGCAGAGAGAACGAGCTGAAGAGTTGAGACAGCTCAAGAGAATAGCTTTTAAGCAAAACACGATGCTAAAGAGACTGATAGTCCTCTTTTTAAAAAAAATGCCCATTAGCACACATGGGCAGTATTGAATTGTGTTTGCAGTGTAGAGGGAATAGTTTGGCCTGGCTTCCATGCTTGCAACTATATAAAGGAGGAGGGGAAGAAAAGGGAGAAGAAGAAAGAGAAGGAAAAAAAAAATCAATACATTCAGTATAGGCAAAGTCACAGCAACCTTTAAAATAATAAGACAAATCCATTTATTTTACAAATGTCTTCATTTCCAAATGCCATTGTTTGGGGCCCTCTGCTGTCATTGCCCATGACATTTTCGAAAACTTGGCTCTTAATCATTTAGGTGGAGCTGGAGTTCTCCAGCAACAGCCAAGTGAAAAGATTATACATTCACCCCACTGCTCTGGCAGGGAAGATCGACTTTAGCAGCCTTGTCCTGTGGGGTGAAGGAGGGAGGCTGGCGGTGGGGGAAGCGGCTGGGAGAAAGACAAGGCTTAAATATGGACAGAAAAGCTCAGCTGTATTGCTATATACAATGAAAAGTAATTACAGAGAAAAATGAAAGCTGTTTCTTGCTGTTAGCAGGAAGAATAAGAGAATTCTGTACCTTTTTAAAGCTCCGAGTCCATTTTGATGTAATTGGTTCTGGAATTATTTATGACATTAATTGCTGTGCTATCGACTGCCTGTCAGTAGCTCTGGCAGTTCGTCCATCTTTCTTAGCAGAGACAGCCTGCTCAGCCCAAACTAGACTGACAAGCTAATTATACCCATCTTCCCCTTCAATGACAAATGCTGCTCATCGGAAACCTTTCTAGAAATAAGCTCTCATTCTTTTCCCTTTTTCCTGAGCCAGACATAACGGATATCTCAAGGTGCAGATCGCAGCTAAAACTCAGCTCACAGGGCTATTAGCTCTGAACATCTCACTTGAGCCAAAAAACCTAAGCATCTTATGTTATCAAACTGTATGTCATTCCCTGATGCTAGTTTTCAGGGATGAGCAGGGGCCCGGCCTGTCAGTCAGAGCAGGGCAGAGAGAGCCAAGCAGACTGAATTAGCCAAGCTCTTCTTAACTGTCAACTGCATCTGCCTCAGGTGATGCTGGGGAGACTGGGGAAATGCTTTCTGTGCTTTGCACAGCTGCTGGAAGGCTCATTCTGGGGAGGTTCATTGCAGGGGCCCAACGTAGGGAGGCAAGATGGATAGTTTCCCTGGCTACCTTTTTATTCAAAACCCCCTTTTGTGACTTTCTGTGTAAATTTTCTTGTGTTTAAGGTTTGTTTTGCATTCAAAATGTATCTAAATCCTTAGGATTATTCTTTGTCCAGCTGATGCAAGAACCAAGAACCCTAGGGGAGAAAGATTCCAGTAAAGAACCCCTCAGTCTGCCTGGGAGCACATCTGATGCATGTGTTGGCTTCTTTCGGAGGAAAATGTGCTTGTTATTTTCAGTGAATGATTTCAGTGGGTCAGAGGAAAGGAGTTTTCCTTTATGAAGTTTCTTCCCCATTAGGAGGAAGGAGATAATTGAATAGCTAAACTGTGGACGTTGTACACACACTCTCTCTCTCCATATATATATATTTTTCTTCCTGGTAAACTCTTTGGAAAAACCCACATAAAATTAACATGAAACTTTAAAAATTGGTTCCTATAAACCACTGTCTGCCTATAAATTGTGTGGTGCTGAGGGCAGCTTTCTTCAGCCATTTTTGTCACCGACTGTGCAGAGCTGCTGACACAGGTGAATCGGGAGAAAGGTTATTATGCAAGTACCCACCCCATCCTAGGCGACCAAGGGTTCATTTCTGTGCTTCTTTCTCAAAATTGCCAGGAAAGGATGATATTAGGACTTCCCTAAGGATCTTCAGCTGAACCAGTGATCCGCACAAGGGCAGAGAGTCCAAAGCTGTGCCCCTGACTCATGGCACGGAGCCTGGTCCCCAAGTGGGAACTCAGGAACTGTTGGTTGAATGGACAAATTAACTTCAAGCCAAGATCCGGTTTGAGTTGGTCTGGCTAAAGTGGAAATTGAGGAATGGCGAGGAGATTGGGGAAACATTTAGGAAAAGAGCAGCGCCCCGAAACTTGGCAAAAAAACCACAACAGACTTTTGGTCAAGCTGTAGGGGAGGGCTGCTTCCTGGGGCCCTAGGCCAGGTGAACTTGACCCATGTGACTGTTCCCCGCAGGTAAAACCTTGTCTCCTAGCTGGGAAAATGTTCTTAAAACAAACAAACAAACAAACAAAAAAAACAAGTGAACTTCGCAAACAGTTTCTCCAATATGTAGCTTAGACTTTCAAATAAATATTTTACAACGTGACATAGGATGGTTTAAGCTTAGCCCTGATGAAGACAGAAATCATTTAGGATTACAACAAAACCACCAATAGTATCTTACAGTTAGTAAACAGATCATAGACTCCAATGTTCTTTTCCATACATTAAATAATCCCATTTAGCATGGCACAACTACAACTTAAGCTCCAATGTGGGTGGGGACCCAGGTGTCTTTGGTTATCACTGCATTGTCCTCACTTCAGTAAATATTTCTTAATAAATATTTGTTGAATAAATCAGTAACATCAAATAGTATGCTCAGGCTTAGAAATGTCATATCAGTTTCCCAATGTCAAATATTTCATAAATGGCGGCGGAGCAGTTACATTTAGACACAGGTAGCTCAGAATGTTTTCCAGGCGTACTCATAGCTCAGCCTCTTGCCATGCCCAGAGTGGCAGGCAGATTCACCCTCAGCTTCATTGATACAGGGAGTTTTCAAGTTTAAGAATGGAGAAAGTTTTAGATCATAAAGAAAAATATAGAAAAACGACCACCATGTAAATTGTTTTATAGAAATTAGCTCACAAATCCAAAAGAAAACCAGCCTTCATTGTAGCTCTGTGTTATAGTATGGCTTATCATGCTGTATGGATTGGTATTTTAAGGTCAATGAGTAATTTTTTAAAAGTTCATTAAAATGCCAAAGTAATATTTCTCTTTCTTAAATTCCTTTGAATTTTCTGCAAAAATTGACTTTGACCACTATTTAGCAACCGTGCAGATGATAGACATTTGTCTTTCATCTTTAAGAATAATATTATTTAGCACTCTATTCATGACTTCTGGAAATCATCCTCTGGGTGCTTCAGAAATGCCTCGTGCAGTGTAAATCCCATACCCAGTCGTATAGCAGTCTTTGGGATGGCAGGGTAACTGGAACGTTTACATCCAGCCAAGATCAGAAAGGCTGCAGGTCCTTAATTCCCTGGAAAGCTCTGTATTCAGTGCTGCCTTCTCTTTTTAATTTCTGAATTTAAGGCCGTAGATGGAGAGAAGAGAAAGATGGGCATCCCCATTTCCTTTTTGTCGATAAACTTACATCAGCTTGCCCACGCACTCACAGACATTATCTTCTCTCGGGACAGGTTGCGGAAGGAGTGGTTTGCTCCTTCCTCACCCTGTCCTTTTAGGTTTCCAATATTTTTGAGACACATGTAGAAATTTTTTTTCAAGTGAACGCCACAAGAGATCTAACAGAAGATGCATTTGTTTTTGACTTCTAATTAATCAAGGTAACATCTCTCTCAACGATTAGACAGTAAAATCAATACCTCAGGCGGCTGCACCGCCAGTTACTTACACACCAATACCTATTATTGGCAAATCAGTGATGTATTTAACCATGTTATACTATACCATTTTATGATATGTGACCGATGAGACTATGTTGAGGGTGAGCAGAGGGGGTGGGTTTTGCCCCTGGAACCAGTGTGGGGTTTTCTTCTGCAGCCTCTCTCTCACACCCAAAGCTTAGGTGACGGTTCATTTCCCAAACTCTGGTTGGCATGAAGCCACTCATTCCCCAGAGGGATGCCAGGATCCCAGGATATGAGAAGCATAGGTGAAGCAAGGATCCTGAAGAAAGAGGTGGGACAGCAATCATAAGAAATGTGGGTGGGTCAAGAGCTCCTTCCATCAATAGGCAATGGCGGCCTGGAGCAGGAGGCCCTGGCTCCAACTGAGGGGTGGGAGTAGGGGAAAAAAGAGAAGAGAAGGAGGGAAGTGAGGTCCCTCTCTGGAAATTGGATCTGAGGTCTAACTCAGAGAGGACTACATTTCTGGGGGATTCTCTGTAGGATTTGCATAAGTGGCACGAGTTTCTCTTTGAGGCAATCTATTGTCTCCTACTGACCCAGAGCTAGAGCCCTGAATGCATGCTATGTTCCAGAAACTGGCTAGGCACCGAAGACACTGTGTGGCAGACCAAGAAAGCCTATTAGACAAGTGACTCTTCCATGGTCTGTATACGTTTTTCTCTAGCCCCTCAAGTCCTGCATCACTACTGCTTTTTAATAGGGTACCCTAAGTTTAAATCATCCCAAGTTTTCATCTAAGTTGTAAGCATTCTGGGAGCAAGACTCTTGAAGTCATGCTGAATTCTAAGTGACCTGGGATCTGAAGAAAACCCTCTGACTAAGGCAAGGAAAGAGGCTGGGGAAGCGACAAGACTGCAGGAGCTGAATAAAGGGACATGCAGGGGCACCAGGGCACAAAGCAGCTAACGTTAACCTTTAGACAGGCACACTCTTCTGATTAATCCTTTTCCAGAAAGCACTCTCTGGCCTTCTCAGGCTGCCCCTTCCACACCCTGGCTGCATGTACTTGAACTGCCTCTTTTCCACATCACAATGAGTGATGTGTTTCTTGTCTCTCCCTGAATGACTGTCAGCCTCCCATGAGACTTGTTCCCTCCATTCCTCCAGGACAGACTCGGTCCAAAGGGGACATTCCGTGAAGGGTAGTTATTTTGGTGTAGAAATTCAGTCGCAGGCAGCACTCAGCTACAAGGGTAGGACTCCACAAATTAGACTGACAGCAAAAGCATTAAGAAACACTGGGTTAGTCTCATTTTCTAGAATACAGCTGAGGGATGGACCACACTTCTATAACTCCTATATTTTAGGCAAGACGGTGGAGATAGTAACAACAACATCTATCATTATTATGAAAATAAGTGTGTGTGTGGCACTGAGTGGGTCTCTGAGGCTGGTGTTAGTATCCGATCATATTGATAAGGAAACTGACTCTTGGAGGTCAAAAATACACCCAAGGTCGCACAGCATTTGGAGTGGATTTGAGTAGGTCTGACTCTAAAACTGTGCTCCTTCCACGGCGCTATATTACCTGCCATATAAAACTCTGAAATGGCATTTCTTCCATTTTCCCTGACATATTTTCTCTTTTTCCTCAACACTTGGTTTCTCCCCCAGACCTCATGATGTTTACAACCTTGTGTTTCTTTCATTGGGAAACTACACTTAGAAAGTCAACATCTACAGAAAAGTACAATTTGGGGAATACTAGCTTTTCAGGAACGCTACCAGGATCTATTCTTTTGACACCAAGATGGTGACTGAGTGGCTCACAGATGTTACTCTGAAGACTTATACACACAAGCCTCCTTCAAGTGGGAGAAGAAAGCATGGTGTGTGTGTTGGATATGAAAATAAACTTCTGCTGACACTGCCTCTAATTGGAAGACCTCAATTAGATGCTCAAAGTTGTTCCCCAGTAACTTGAACTATGGGCTCAGTGAGAGATCTCTCTTCCATTCCTTGCTTCATATCCAAACAGGTAGTAGCTAAGAGTTTATATGACCTATGGGCTTGGTAAATTTCTCACCGAAATATTTTGTTTAAACATGTTTTTGTGTGGGAGGCTAACCCTGTAATTTGCAGCACAAAGTTCTGTGAAATGGTACGTAATGCCTCTGGCCCCGTCTTCAGGTCACTTCCCTCTTAATGACATTTTCACGTTCTCACCTCATGTTGTCTTGAGCTTTATATAGTCTGTCCCATTTGAATAGAACGTCTTGTATCAACCACAGTATGTAGCCCGATGTATTGCTCACAGGTTTGTGGGAATGAATCAGGGTTTTGATTAATTACCTGGTGTCTTAGCCTTGATGTCAAATCTCACCCTTAATGTATTACCTAGTGAACATGTATTATGGATTGAAAAACCACTCACCCACACAGGAAGTTGTTTGGCTGACATTTAATTTTACCACTTGTCAGCACCATGATATGAGAGATGAGCCATCTTTTGACAAGATGTGCTCTAAATTCTCTTAGAGATTTGTTGGTGGTGCACCAACCTCTGCAGGGCATCTCACGATTGTTCTTCTAGTCCAGCATTTGTGCTTCAAATCCTGTTGGTTTGAGTCCCTTAGTATTAGTCAGCAAAGTCAAAGGTGGCTGTCTTGCATAAAACATAGGCTGCTCGGTCGTGTCTTGGATTCATACTCTCTTCTGGCAGCCCCTTCTCTATGGTCTCTTCCTCTGTCCTTCCTGGGGGCTTCAGGTGACCTGTAATACCAGCCTCCCCTTCTCTCATCCAGACTACACCCAGTCCTGCTGCTCTGATCCAACCACCAATGTCAGCCATGTCTGCTTTCTTGCATTAATTTTTTAGTTTTACATTGATTCATTCATTCATTTAAGAAATATTGGTTGCGCTCCTTATTTTGTGCCGTGCACCCTGCAGAATAATAGGGATAAAGAGCTACTCATGATTGACATGGTCCTTATATTCCTAATTGTTAGAGTTTCTTTGGGAAGATAGATAGCAATCAAGTACACACAAATAAATATGTAATTATAAATTGTAATAACTGCTAGGAAGGAAAATAAGAGCGTACTATAAGGAAAACAATACCATGGGATCTACGTGAGATGGGTTGGTGGGAGTCAGCCTGTAGATTCACTTCTCATTAAAGGGGCGCATCTCCCCCAACTCTACCTTTGGAGACTGGCCCTTAGCTAAAGAGAGGTGCCCCACCCAAGAAAACACACCCTTCCTGGAGCCCTTGCATCCAGTGACTGACCCACATGGGGATACAAAGGCCCAAGTCCTTGCCTCAGGGCAGGACAGCACTGAAGAATGTCCCAGCTCCAGAGAAGTCTGTAGGATTGTGTGTAGCTGCATCCAGTCAATTTGTGTCTCTACCTAGTTCTGCTCGCCTCCCTCCCTGATAGGACTTGGTCCAGAGGGTACTGCCCTATAACCTGCATGCACGTTTCAGCATCTGAGGTTCATGGTTCACCACGAATCTGACCTCTGACGCAGCCCATCCCATGAGGGGCACTTAGCTGAAGACAGCAATAGGAAGAATGGAGAGACATCTCTCTGAGCAGAAGAAACAGCATGTGCAAAAGCCTGAAGGGAGAAGCACTGGGAAGTAAGTGTAGGTCAGAGGTGCTGCTGCACTCAGAGGACCCTCCCCTCACAGATGTCCCAGGGCCCCCACTACATGGCCTGGCCTTGCCCACCCATGTGCCTCTCGATCTACTTCCCCACACAATCTGCATAAGCTAGGCCAGTCCGTCTCCTGCCTCTGAAGCTCTGATTGTGGATTTCTTTTAGCCTGCAGTGTCTTCCTCTTCTTTTACTGACTGCCATCCTCATTGCTTTGTTTTAAAACTTGACTCCAAGCTTATCATTCGATTCTTTCAACTTCTGTAACTTATGTGCTTAATTATTAATGATTCTGCTTTGTTTATTTGGGCTTTTAAGAATGTTTGCTTGTGTAACCCTTACAGCCCTAATGAGACCAAAAGATGGAAAGAATTATTGGGGAACTTCTACAGAATCCTCTTTTGCCTAGAGAGAGGGCTGAGAGAGAGAGAGATGAAGTAGGGTACCAGTGAGGGTTCTTAGTTCAAGAACAACGGAAACTTACTGGAGGCTCTTAAATGACTCATAGACTATCTGGGAGAGCCAAAGAGCCAGGTTTGGAGGCTATTCAGGGAAACACAGCTTTCTTTATCATAGGTTGTGGGGACATCACTGCCACTTGGCCTAAACTTTGCAGCTTACATACAGCCCCGAGTCAGCACATGTCACTAGCGTCTCAGCCACTGCTGTCCCAGGGTATATCTTCCCCCACACACTCAGAGGACAGTCTGCCTGATGTCTGCTGCGCTGAGTCCCTAGCTTCTCACACCAGGACATCTGATCAGAGGGGCCTAGGTCACATGCCTGTGCCACCAAAGAAACTGGCTAGCCAAGTTTCTGGCATCTACTGTAGTGTGGTGTGAATTCATAGGTGAAAAAGTTGGAAGCTTAGAAAAGGTGTTCAAATGTGATGAAGAGCCCAAAACAATGAGCAATGAGCACCACATATGGAAGAGGGTGTGTGAGCTTGAGACAGAGCTTTAATGGTCTCTAGTATCTAGGGTCGTCACCCACCCCTCTCTCCCTCTTCACATCCAATCCCTAAGAAAGATGTTTTGATTTACTTCTTAATCATCCCTTAAAACCTCTGTCTCCCTCACCATCATCTTAATTCAGGGATCAGCAAATTTTGGGGTGCAGGCCAAATACAGCTCACCTCCTGTTTTTGTAAATTAAGTATTGGACTACTGCCACACCCATTCTGTACGGCTATTTTGAGTAGAGTAGTTTTGCTACAGACTATAAGGCTGACAAAGCTTAAAATATTTACTAACTAACCCTTTAAAGAAGAGGTTTCCTGACACCATCTCTTACTGGACTTCTGCAAGAACTTCTTAAAAACAAAAACAAAAACAATAAAAAACAAAACAAAACAAAAAACAACAAAACACATTTTGTATCAGTGCCTACAATCTGATGTTGTCCCAGAGTCAGTGTACTCATTGTGAAACACAAATACAATCATGTAGGTCCAAGACAAAATCATTCAATAAACTCCTGTTGTACTTAATATAAAGAACAACATCCTCAAAATGGCAATAGGATCACTCAAAGTTTAACTTGGGTCTACGGCATGATGGGCTGGTGGGACAATATTCAGTGCAAGACACCAACGGACATGGTAGAGAATGTGACATTTCTTTGATGACCAAGGATGAGAGGTGATGTTCTGACTAAGTGTGAGATGAGAGGTTGCCCCCAGATACTGGATACAGGGTGGGGGGAGTTCCCACTTTTCCCAAGTCCCTCACAGAACAAACAGCTGCTATGGATAACACCCCATGAAATGAAGTCAGCCAGCTACAAGAAGGCTGCTTTTGCCATTCTGTCTGTTTTAAAAAAATACCTTCCTGCCTCTCCCTCCCCCAAACTACCTGTTTGATGTGAAGTCTCTAACTTGTTCTGCTTGCTCATGGAGTGCAAGCGAAGACTGCCTTACAGCTCAGCAGGATCCTATTTACTGCAGGACTATATAAAGTATTGGTTAATTTTCCAGGATGTGAACTCCAGCAGGCCCACAATTCAAGCATGTGTAAGGTCCATTCCTGAAAGATAACCTCTGATCTAAGATTAAATATTCTCATGGTAACATTTCAGCAGATTTAGTTTTTCAGTTTGGTTGGTTGGATCAGGTTTTTATTTGTATTGTTTTATTTAACTTCCTAAACATCTATTTTATTATGAGTAGTATACAATTATCACTTGAATTACGTAATATAAGAGGAAAGTACATTATCAAGCAAATGAATCAATGATTTTATCAATTAACTAATTTGCCAATTTTGTGAGTATATTTTACTGGTCCCTTTTGAGGACCAGTAACAGACTTACAATGTCTCAGAGATTATTAGTAAATTCTAATAATTGCAATAATAACGTTTTATTTTATAAAACCTCCAAATGTTACCACAGGGCAACTAGGTATTCCTCCTTTTAGGCTAACCACTCTATTTATTATTATTATTATTATTTACCACTCTATTATTTTTAACTCTTCCCAGGAATGACTGAAGATACTATTGCTTTGTGCTAACATTAAGGTATTTTCTCCTGCTTCAAACATGTAATAGTACTCCTGGGTATCTATCTAACTAACTATCTATCTATCTATCTATCTATCTATCTATCTATCTATCATCTATCTATCTTTCGTCATCTATCGACCTACTTGTTTGAGGTAGAATATGGACACCAAAATTGGTTCTAGGCCTATATGAGGACTATAGGACTATATTGTTACCTACTGGCATGGTGACAATAGACATATTATTCCTTTATTTTTAGAAATTTAAAATAAAATTTGTTTTATCCATCATGGCCTATTCCAGTCGCTGGCCCTCCAAGGTAACAACTAGTAAGAGAGCTGACATATTGCGTCTCTTCTCCTGTTCTTATGAGGAAACCATTTATATTGGATTAGGGCTCACTCAACACATTTTTTTGAGAGATACATAATAATAAGTTTTAAAGCTCTGTAGATAGTTGCATACCTAATTAAGATCGTGTGTCCATGTTAATATTCTCTTCAGGGTTGCAGACTGTATTGAGTCCAGACCAAGGATACAGGAAGGGGAAAAAAAATGTAAACTCACGACTAGTTCAGTGGTATTTTGAATGCTGGTCTTCTACCACAGTCTACCTATTAGCATTACTGAAATATCTCCTAGGGTTTATAGCTGCATTCAATGGGAGAGAAATGGTGGAGTGTATTTATGTCGTATAACTTGGAAATGGTACCGGTATATATAGACTTTCTATTGTTTTCCTTTTTTCCTTCTTTAGAGAGTCTATTTCTCTGTTGATATTCCCTATCTGTTCACTTATCAATACACATTTTCCTTTAACACCTTGAACATATTTCATTTTGACCATATTTATAATAGCCACATTGGTGCCTATGTCTGCACATATGGGCCCGCTTGGAGTCACTTTCTATTGTCTATTTTTTTCTCCATATGGGGTCATACTTTCCTCTTTATTTGCATGTCTAATAATCTTGCTTACCAACAGGATATTGTAGATAAAACATTGAGATGAAAGTCTGAAATTTATGTTATTATTGTCTAGTCCCTTTTGTTTGAGTCTTGTATTTCATATGTGCAGCCTGAGAGTATCAGTGATTTACCTTGTTTTGTTGTCATTTTGTTTATTTCGTCCTAGAATGCAGTTAACTTATCTGAACACAGTTTGCAAAATTTCCTTTTCCCTATTCCCCCGAGTATGATTTTCATGATTGTTCTCACCCTACCTTTTCATGTTACTATTTCTAAAAGTTAGCCTATTTTTTACCCTTGCACAGTATAACATTGCTTTAATTACTGAAGTTTTATTTAAAAAAACTGTATCATAAAGCTTTGTTTTCTTGTTCACGAATCTCTTGGCTCTTCTTGCCCTTTCCATTCCATATAATAATCGGAACAAGGTTTTTAATTTCAATGAGAAAAGGAGCTTATGGGATTTTATTGGGATTATGTTAAATTGATAGATCAATTTGGAAAGAACTGACAATACTACATCTTCCAAAACATGAATAGGATATATCCATCCCTTTCTTCATTTACACCTATTTAAATTTCTCTCAATATTTCTTTGTACTTTTCCATGTAGAGAATTTGCATCCCACTCATATTTAGTCTTCAACATTTGATGTTTTATAATGCTGTTTTAAATGTTATTTTTTAAATTTCATTTTTTCTGAATGCTTGTTGCTGGTTATAGTAATATAATTTATATTTACTATCAACTTTGGTTCTTGTATTCTTGCAAAATTCACTTACCAATACTAACCTTTTTTTCTTGTTTTTGGTGAAGATGTTTTTTAAATTTACTACAAAAACATCATATGCAAATAATACAATGTTAGTTTTTAATTTCCACACTTCTTATACATTTTCTCTCATTTACCTCTCTTATTCAATTGGCTAAATCTTTGCTTATAGGGCTAAATAGCAGTAGTGATAGCTACCATCTGAGTGGATAAGTTTTCAACATTTGACCATAAACAAAAATTATGTTAGCTGTAAATTTTTGTTAGATACTTTAAGGAATTTCCCTTCCAATTATTGGATTGATTTTTGAATATTGAACCAAACTTGCATTTCTTGCATAAACCCAACTTGGTTGTGATATGTTTCTTTATATCTTAAGATTTCATTTACTAATGTTCTGTTTAGATTTGCATCTTCCTTATTAATGAGACTGACCTGCAATTTTCCTTTCTTTTAATGTCCTTGGTATGTGTTTGTGTCAAGAGTATGCTTGACACATAAAATAAGTTGGGAACCATATCTACTTTTTCTTGTCTCTTGAAAAGTTTATGTAAAACTGTTATAGATTCAATTATCCACGTGAATTGGAAGAATTCACCATTGAAGCCATCTGGGATTAAAGATTTCACTAGGAGGTTTTAATTATAATTTCAATTTCTTTATTAGATATGTGAATAATCAGATTTTTCTCTTTATTCTTGTGTCAGTTTTAGTGAGTTGCTTTTAAAAAAATATTTTTTGAATGTTTCATCCAGTTTTATAAATTTATTGGGTTAAGTTGTTCGTGATACCCTCCTTCTGTCTATAGGATCTGCATTTTTATCCACTCATTCATTCTTGATATTTGTAATTTGTGCCTTTTCTCTTTTTTCTTGATCAATCTTCCTAGGGGTTTATCAAGAAAAAGAGAAAACACATAAGTTACAAATATGGAATAAATAATGAATGACTAATATAGCTCTGGATATTAATGTGCATATCTTTATATGGACACATGCACATATTTTCATTTCTCTTGGGTAGATTACTAGGAGTAGAAATACTGGATCATATAGTAAATTTGCCTTCAAATTTTTAAGAAACTGTCAAACTGTTTTCCAAAGTTTCTGTACTATTTTACCCTCTCATTAGCAATGCATAAGGGTTCAAGTTTCTCCATCTTCTCACAAATACTTGATATAGTCTTTCTTTTTGACTATAATCATTCTAGTGGGTGTGTAGAGATACCTCATTGTGATTTTATTTGCATTTCTCTAATAATTAATGATGATAAGCACCTTTTTTGGTGCTTTTTAGCCACTTTTATATATTCTCTGATAAAATGACTATTCCAATATTTTACCTTTTAAATTACATGTTTACCTTATTATTGAGTTGTAGGAGTTATTTGCATATTCTAAATATGTGGCATTAAATATCCAGGCTGTTTTCAGTTTGCCCTGCATTTTTATTATCCTCTAGTCCCTTTTGTTTGAGTCTTGTATTTCATATGTGCGGCCTGAGGGTAAGGCAGGAGTGTGAGAATTGCTTAGAGGCTCTGTTTCTACCGAGCACGTGTATAGACTCCGTGAGGAATCTGCTTGCCCCAATCAGGCCTGTAACCTCAGGCTACTCAAGTGGAGCCATTGGCCTTTCCACTTGTTTGTGTCAGAGAAGTTACTTCCACTGAAGGTGGGTGTTAACCTATTGTCCCAATTGGAGTGAGTCACCTTCAACTTTTTCAGAGAAGCTTTTGGTCCTAATGGCCTGCCACACCTTGGCAGAACCTCCATGTCACCTGTTGGAGGAGGAGGTAATGGGGAATGCCCCAGTCCTAGGCCTGAATGTTATAGACACCCATTGTTCTTACCCTGATTTCAGCAGTTTATCATAAGCTATTATATGACTGTGGTCGAATTCCAGAGTGATGACATGATTATTTTTGGTCTATTTTGTCTAGCAGTAGTGTGACTTCTTGGTGAGAGGATTTGTTGATCTACTTGGCAATAGCCCAAAAGTCCTGACCTTAATATCTCTGACTTATACTTTCTTCTTTTTAATATATGCAGTTAATTCTATGTATTTCCTTCTAAGAACAGCTCAAACTGCATTGCGTAAGTTTTGATATGTTTATTTCATAATAATTCAGTTAGGAACATTTTTAAATTTCCATTTTGATTATTTGACTCATGGGTCATTTATAACTGTAGTGCTTATATACTATATACATTATGGAGTTTTTAGTAATCTTTCATTATTGATTCCAGCTATCATTAAACCATTTTCAAGTAACATACTCTAAATCAGTTATGATTCCATCCCCAAAGGGCATTTGGCAATATCTAGAGACATTTGTTGTTGCCATAACTGTGGGAGGGGAGCTGACACTGGCATTCAATGGATAGAAGCCAAGGATATTGGTAAGCATCTAAAAATGCATAGGCAGCTTCTCACAACAAAAAATTATCTGGCCCAAAATGCGAATAGTGTCAAGGAGGAGAAACCCTGAATTTTGCTGAGACTCACAAAGTCTATCTTGTCATGAATTCTGGTAAATATTCCATTTCTACTCAAACAGAATGTAATTTTGTCACTCTTTGATTCAGTGTTCTCTATAAGATTTATGTTTGTTAATTATGTTGTGAATGGGTTCTATATTCTTAATAATTTTTTTGTGTGTGCGTGTTCTACCAGTTACTAAGAGAAGTATGTTAATTACTCCCATTTTACTCACGGCTTTATTTACTTATCTTTTTAGTTTTTTATATTACTGCTTCATATATTTTGAAGTAATTTTTTAAGTTCACATATAAATTTTTCTATCTTCCTGGCTAATACACATTTTGTCATTATAAAATTATCTTTAGTAAAGTTTCATGCCTTATCTGATATTACACTAAGTTTCTTATGGTTAGTGTTTCCACATCTTTTTTTTCCACCCTTTTATTTTCAACCTCTTTACAAGTTGCTTAAATTGCCTCTTGTATTTGCCTCATTAAACATCTATTTCTGAATTTAAAATTTTCAGTAAAATAGGAATGGATTGTTAATGTAGAACTTAAATTTATAAATTAACAAAGATATCAAATACATAGAAATAAATCTAACAAAAGAAATGGAAGAATTTTACAAGGCAAACTGTAATATTTTTGAGGAATATTTTAAATAAATTGAATGATATATCACCTGAGATCAGAGGACTTAATATCTTAAACATGTAATTTCTTCCCAAAATAAGTCTATATAATCCTAACAAAAATTCTAGCAGGTTGTTTTCTGTGGCAATTGGTAGGTTGATTTAAAAATTTACACGGAATTCCAAAGGAATGAGAAAAGATGATCTTGAAAAAAAGAACAGAATTAGAAAATTTGCTCTAATGCATACCAAGTTTTTGTAAAGGTAAATTAGTTAAGACAATTAGGTCTTGTTGAAGGAGAAATAAACTGATGGAACACAATAAAGTGTCTAAGAACAGGCCCACAAATATATAAATACTTTATTATTGGCAAAGATGACATAGCAGAATGATCTTTTTTAAAAAATGGTGATATTTGTGTGTTACAACAAAGCAAACTTGGTTACTACCTTATACCACAGAAATAGTGAATTCTCAAGGTGGATTGTAGATATCAATATGAAAGGTGAAACATTAAAGTTTCTAGAAGATAACAACATAACACAATATATTTGTAAAGTTGATGCAGCAAAGATGTTTTAAATGGGAAAGAAGGAAAGAAATAAAAAATTAGATTATATAAAGGTAAGTATATTTGCTCATCAACCCAGTAGAAAAGTGGGCAAAGGATAAGAGATAAATCATAAAAACTGAAATATATATCACTAAACGTTTGAAAATATGCTGTCTCACTGCTAATCAGTTCTCAAAAACATATAAAATAAAGCAATATATTAAGATGCCATTCAATGTTTATTTAATTGGAAATATGAAAAAGTATGACAACACAAAATGCTTATGAGTTTGTAAATTATTGGGAAGTATGATATAGTCCTGCTGGCGGTATAAAATGTCCCTAGATATTTGAAATGTCAAATGAAGTTAAAGACACACAGCCCACATACGGCCCAGAATCTACCATGAATCTTATCATAAAGAAATCCTCACGTATGTCCAAGACTATAAATGAACAAGAATATTTGCTACAGCATGACTTTCTATAGTGAAAAATTAGAAACAAACTAAATATCCATCAATTGGAGAAACCCGAAAATTATTGAACTACATCTATTGACATTGACAAATCTTGCAAAGGTAATGCTGGATGGAAAAAGCAAGTGTAGAATATAAGGTCAGTATGATAGCATTTAAATGAATCTGAAACAGTCTGCAAAATATTATACTATATATTTCTTGGATTCATACATATGTAAGAATGCCATAAAAGCATATATGGGAATTATAAACACCAAATTAAGGACAGTAGATTCCTCTGTGGAAGAGTATTGGGAAACAGAATGTGGGAGGGGCACTTAAGATGTACAGGAGTTTGTAGGGTTGTTTTTTTTTATAGGATAAAGACATTCAAAGGAAATAAATCAAACTGCTACAATTTGCTGAACTTGAGTGTTGATTATTACATCACACTTGTGTATTTTTCTCTATTCTTGAAATACATTTTGTGATAAACTATACAAACAACTAAATAATGATTGAGAATGGAAAAAAAGGGAAAAGGGATATATGATTTCCACAATAGATAATGGGCTATGTCTATTAGCATCGTGAACAACAACAACAAAAAAGACTTATGCATGTAACCAGGAGTGAAGTTGTTATTCAAGTAGAGGAGCAATGTGAAGACATTTTCACATGTGACAGAACTTGAGCATATAGCATCCTTTAGTCCTTTTTATTTCTTTTTGGGGGGTGGGGTGGGAATAAAACCACTCAATGATGAAATCTGGCCTAATGAAAAAGAATGGCAACTATGTAGTAAAAAGAGCATGCAGTATTTAATGTCAGAAGCCATATCTAAATGTGTAAATCTTGCTGATAGGATAAAACTATGACTTTGGCATGCAAAGAACTCAGAGGGTGCAGCACTGAAGTTCTCTCTTGAGAAAAGGACTCCATGATCAAATCTAACCAAGCAGGAAGAATTAGAACAAAACACACAGAAATGGAGAAGTGCCACAGAAATCACTGGTGGTGAGCAGTAAATTAATTCAAATAAAAAACTAAGATAATTATGATTACGAAATGTAAATGTAATTCTTGGCAAGGAAATTTGGAAGATGGGGGTATGGGTTTTGACAAGAAGTACAGAAGGGCTACTTTTGTCTCCCTTAGCATGGATCAATCACTACTGATTAAGATTGAAGTGAGATTTCAAAAAGTATATAATATTGCCATAATCTCTTAAAGGTGGAAATTCATTTTTTTAACCTCAGATCATGTAGACATTTATATATTTTGTGGTAAAGAAACAGCTGAAGTTAAGCAATTCCCTTAATTTTCATTGTTTTCCTTTTTTCCTATTAAAATCAAATTACATTTAATGTTTTCATTTAAGTAACATGGATAGCATAATCCCGTTTTAGTAAGGTTTTTTTTTTTATCCATCCATCCATTCATCCATCCATCCACGTGCATCAAGAGCAATCTAGAAGAATGTCATCTAATTTGATGAACTATTTATGAGCAGTATGATTTTAGATATTATTTTTAATTTTTTGTTTTGGTTGTGTTTTTCTTTCTTCTTTCTTCTTTGCCATATTGTTTGAAAAGTTCCTAAGGAACACGCACAATTAAAGAAACAGACTGTAAAAACATTGTTTCAAAAATCAAAATGGGGGAGCAGAACGAGGAGGTTTTGTGTAGGAAAACTGACAGCTCTGGATAATTGACTATGGGGATCAAAGGCAGAGGAAAATTTAGAATCCTGCTGAGATTTTGAGGCTGTGCCACAGGGAGAATGAGAGAACCACAAACAGTATAGGGAACCCAGCAGAGAGCACAACTGATGGGAGAAACAGATTTCTTCAGCCTAGGATATATGCATTTCAGGGGTTATAAGTATAGAGATGTAAGGTTAGAGGCTGGAAGACAGAACCGGTTAGGAAGACATGTTTAGGAGTAAATGCTCAGGAAATGTGAGTGGCGTCATGGAAAGGAATGAGGTTCCGGGAGTGGTGTGTGCTTGGGTGGCAGGGGTAGGGAGGGCGTCTGTGGGTCCTGACATGAGTTGACACCATGATTGCTTTCAGGCAGGACCCATGAAAGGAGATACTCTGTTAACAGAGTCATCTCCAATCACCAAGCACAAAACCAGAGCAGAAAGGGGCTGAAGTGACGATATCTTAGCAGCACAGGTTGTCCAGCCTTACCTTGACACTCCACAGTGCAGGTTGCCATTACAGCATTTACTCTGGGCCCCTGCCATTCTCAGATTTCAGGCTCTCCTTGGGTCAATGTGACTCTGGAATTCTCTTTCCACTTTAGCATTGATGGTTGGCATTTGGAGAGGGAGACAGTCACGCCACAGTTGATTTATCACCCTGCCTGAGGCGCCAAAAAATTTTCAGACTCGGAGCCTATATGTGCCACTGACTTTTTACCAAATATTATTTGTTGGATTTTTTAAATGAATGCACTTATAAAGTCCTTAGGTTATTTGATAATGCTTAACTATAAGCCAATGTCTTGCATTAAGAACTATTAAATAAATAAATTCCTTATTAAGTGGGCTGGAAGGCCAGGCTAAAGATTACACACACATCTGCTGTCATCCATCATGCCTTAATGCCAGTTAACCATCACTTACCGGCTGCCATTAACCAAGCCGGGCTTTCCCACCAGGTGATCTTGGTTACCACCTGTTACTTTGGCTGGGTGAGAGGCCTAGCTATGGATTTTTATTTAGCAGAAATATTTGACTTTGGCAGATTGTTAAAAGAAATAATATTTCAAAATAATGCCACAGAGTAATATTTATGAAACTATTTGCACAGCGTAACTGAGAAGCTAGCTCTCCTTGCCCATTATAAATCACTCTCCAGCCGGTCAGAAGAGGTTTGCCAAATATTTAGATACGGCAAGGATCTGCTGCAGAGATCATTATATTAAAGGAATTAGAGTCATCAGAAGGTACTAGTGTAGGAAAATGCTGGCAGCACAAAAATCAAATGCAGAAATGTGAACAAGAACTGGAAGACCGAAACCCTTGACTCGGAGGGCAATGCAGAGAACAAAGGGAGAGTAGAAAACCCACACCAAACCAGTGAGAACCACCCTGCCCCCCCCTTGTGCCCTTCCCCAGCTGGAGCACACCCATTCGGGTGGCTGATCCTATGTTATTACGACTTGGCAACATCACTTGGTCAGGAAAGGATGTTTTTAAGTTTTCTGAACACTTCCCACTGGCTCTGTCCATTTGTTGTTGCCATTCTGGAGTCAGGGCACGACAAGGATTGGAATTGACATACATCAAACTCTGCATGTCCTGGAGCCGGCCTCGACGGCTCTGTCACTGTCACGTCCAGCTCCATCACTCCTGGACGCTCAGTGCCTGCGCCCATGACACCTGTCAGAAACTTTCAAGTGTCTGCTCATTGCTTCATCACGATTGCTTGCCCAACCTGGGCAAGGAAGGGATGACATTTGGGGTGAGGGAGAAATGGGCAGTGCCTTCTACTTTCTGCCTCCTGCAAATGTCAGTTTGGGTTTTCTCTCAACATATCAAAGTTTTGACCCAGTCGCCTTGTTATTTAGAAGTGCATGCAGTGGCAACCAGGTTTGAAAACAATGTGGGAGAGAGAACTTGGGCAGACGTCCTTAGAAAATGATGCATTGTGAGGAAGTTAAACAAAAGAGGCAGCGCATGAGGCTATCTTTGCCCTTTGGAAATGTGCTGCTTTGAGAGATGGGTGGATGCACTGAAGTCATCTGCACACACAGATTCCTTTGCATTATGTTTTTTTCTCTTTCCATTCAAGTGGAATAATTTGGCTTATGAGATATCCAAATTAGGAGGTTTTCTTGGTGGAAGGTTTTAGTCGTCTATTGTTTTACTTTTTCTTCTTCGTAATAATGCTTACATTTTAATAAAGGATGGAGGGGTAACGATACAGTCTTAATTAAAGCCAATCCTGCACAGTGTTGCAAGCTCTTATGGACGCAGGTCTGTAATTCACTTCTCATTATCATAATTTGGACAAATATGTAAATGAGGAAGTGCTGCTTCCAGTCCATCCACATTTTTTTCTCAATGGTTTTAACATATGCAGAGGAGCATGTCAGAGTTCTCTTGCCTATCTTTTACCAGGACAAAATGAGTGTTTTGGTTTTTCTTAGTCCGTCCGACCTATTATAACACTCCCAACGTGTCAAAGAGTAAAACTGTGTCATTCTACTGATTCATCTCCCATCAGTTTTCAGTGTGCTTAAACTCTTGCTCTTGCCATCAAAATGTCGCCCAAATCTTGTGTGCTGCTTTTTATTTTATTTTACTTTATTTTATCCCCCACAATAAATAATTCTCTTCCATTTACAGCAGCAGATGTGCCTTCTCAAAGCAGGGCATTCAGTTGGGGCTGATGGGGCTGGCTTCTTACGGGGGAAGCATCTTGTCAATTGTCCCCAAGGCCTAGTGATTACTAAGCTGTCCTGTGGGGTCTGTGCAAACAAATGCAGAAGAATGCGTGAAGGCTTTGGGGTCAGACATGGTAGTTGACCCCAGATCTGCCCCAACTCTCTTCTGAGCCTGGAGCTAATGACCACCCTTGCGTCTTCTATCCCTGGATATAGCAAGGGAAGATAGAATCATGATTTGCCTTGCTCGTGAGAACTACTGAGGCCCACATGAGATAACTATTCTAGGTTGGAACAGGAGGTTGCAAAAGTATCTAGGTAACTTGCACAAAATAGGAGAACTATTTGTACCCAGAAATGAAAATATAACAAGACAACCACAAGAGTAATAGAGAAAGCAGGGGAGACTTTCCAGGCTTTCTCTAGAGGGTAAAAGGGAAATGGGGAGAGGAAAGGAGGAAAATACATAATTCTAAAAGGCCCCTAGGGGCTGCGCAGAGGAGCATGTCAACAGCAATGGTTATCTTTGCACGGCAGCCGTTGGCCCCTCTTGGCTCATACCAAGGGTGGCACAGCTTGGAGGCCCAGGGAATTCAGGGCGAGGAAAGCAAACCCGTGGAGCAGATACCTCCCTCCATGTCCAGGTATCTAACATCAAGTAACACTGGCTCTTACAGAGTGCAAGATTCCAAGGAGAGGGAAGGGCTTGCTGAGAAAGATGGGAGCAATTCCCAGGTTGACATCTGGGCCATCAGCCCCTCAGACAAAAATTCGCAAGGCCTTGGACAAATGGGCATGGCCACAGGGCCTTGTGTGTGGACAGGGAGGTCACCACGAAAGAGGTCCTTGAACCCACACAAGCTAGCCTCATCCTGCAGCTGGCTAGGGTAACAGGACTCAGTGCCTGTTTGTGAATGCAAGGAGATGAGCGGAAACCATTCTCTCCTTTGCTCAGTGTTCCTTTCTGGCCCGGAGAATGGAGAAGGTCACTCTTCAGAAGTAGAGCCTCTAGCCACCCCAAGGGAGGAATGAATCTGATGTGGGAAATTGGGCTCCAGTCTTGGCATGTGCTGCTCTGCCCGTCTGGGCTCTCTCTGTATGCTGCTTGTCTGCCTGCCTACAGGACATTGATTTTACATTGTGTTGAGGTTGCCAGCAAGTAGGTAAGCCCACAGGAGCAGAGCACCTTGACCGTGCAACAGGCAGCCAGACTATGCAATCTAAGCCGATGCCATTCCACACACTTGAATTTAATTTTATCAACAATAAAGATGATATTTGGGTCTCTGTCTGACTCCCATGTCTATTTGTCATTGCTTTTGATTCCTGGAGGGAAGGGTTATTGGAAATCTTAATTGGAGATTCTTGCTGGTAAATCAAATGGGTCCTCTCTCTAGCAACCTCTGAGGGAAGTTGGAGAACACTGACATCATAAATAGAACTGTAGGAAGTGATTAAGAGTGATCACAGCTAAATTCTCAGAGGCAATGCATGATTATAAACTGTGCGTTGACCTTCTAATAATTCTCCCCATAATCCTCGTAGGGACTGTACTATATTGGAAATGACTTGTGTTAGAGGTAGATTATGTCAACACATAAAAGTAAAATTTAGTAAGTGTAATTGTGAAGCTGTGAACTTAGTTCTAAAAAGCAAACTTTACAAATATACAATAAAAGAGTACAGCTAAACCTAAAGGGAGACACAGTAAATATAAATAAAATTAGGGTTTACCAGTAACCTCTATGATTACAAATGTGAAGGCCAATCAGAACTTTTAATGCAGAGATTAAAGTCTCATCTTATTCTGCTCTGGTGGAACGACTCCTAGAATTTTAAGGTCAGATTGAATGTGACACTGAGTAGGACATAGGGAAGGCTGGAGCAGGCCCGCAGGAGACAAAGCAGGATAGTGAGGCGAAGGGACCATGGGAACTGAAGAAGGGGATATTCTAGCTCCTGGAAAAAAGAGGAGGAGTGATGGCCATCTTTAGATATCCAAGTGGCGTTCCCATGGAAGAGGATGCTAGCTTTGTGTCTATCAGAGGACATAATGGTGACTATTAGGAAGAGTGTCCTAACAATTAGATCTAATTGGAATAGAATGCCCCCTAGACAGTGACTCCATAGTTATCAGAGTAAATACAGAATTCACACATTAGGTAAAGAGTTGAATGGGGTGAAGTATTATATAGGTATCCTGGTCTGATATGTTGTCATTCTAGGAATTATTCCTATAACACTTAGCATAGACTTGAATTGTCATATCTCTTTAATTCTGAATGTGGCTTCTCTTCTCCTCTTTCCTTACGCAGGGTGGTGAACTTACTGCCTTACACTTGAACGTAAATGTTTCCTGAATAAGTGAATTGTAGGCCCTCAGATCCTGTGGGTGATAGTGATAAGAGGCTCAATAATATTTGCCTAGTGGATTAATGAACAAAGCATGTTAAGTATTAGCAGAGTTTCTTTTCTCTTTCTCATACTATTTATTAACACAAGCAATTCTTCCTAATTTGGTAATAGTTGTCTTCAATATTCTTTACGTTACAGTGGAACACAAGGTGCTGAACCGCCTCGAGACATCTGAAGTCTGAAAAAGAGAAATATAGTTTACATTTTACAAAGGATGTTCCCATCCATTATTTCTTTATAATCTTCAAAATAACACTCTGAGGTTAACATTTTCCAAGTGAGGAAACAACTCCCCGTGGTAGGAAAGGACTTGCTTAAGGACACAAAGCCAGGAAGTAGCAGAGCCAGAACCAAGGACAAGGTCCGTGAATTCTAAACTGCATGCTCTTTCCCCTGTACGTCAAATGCCTTCAAAACGGTCCTCTGTGAAAAAAAGAAAGGTTGCTTGCTTCTATCTCGTTAAGTTAGGAAAACCCACCTACTCCTTGTTTTCCCCACGTTCTCTCTCTCCTGCATTCAGTAAAGCCAGTTGTTCACAGAGCATATGACCCTCGTTTGCCTGGCTGCTGAGCTGATGGTGAATATGATGGTGAATATGAATATGTGAATATGACCATGATATAACTTGTCTTTATAAATATCTATTCCTTGCTGGCTTGTGAAACTACTTGCTTGAAGTCTGATTCTGTTTGGCAGGGCAACTGTAAGTTGGCACAGTTACCCTAGGTTAGTCCATTGCAAGGCACCTCACTTAAAGGGGGGCAGGAAGCTGGTGCAGTAGTTTAATACCAGGACTGCTGGCAGCTCCCACCTTGTGACCTGGGATTTCAAGATGATCTTGAAGAGAGGCTGTTTGAAATATGATCAGACATGCCCTGACAGTATGCTTGCTGCTACTTAAGTGCTTTGGAGAAGGGACATATATTAAATGTGTTCAGTACTTTCCTTTCCTCTTCAATCACATCTTCTCTCCCTGTTTTCCCCTTCTCCCTTCATGAGGAAACAGCCAAAAAGTAACATGTTCTCATAATAACCAGATGAAGTTCATCATATTAATTCATTTAATAATCACGAGCACTTACAATGTGCCTGATGCCAGGCTAAGTTATGGAAATCCAGAACTGAAAAATGCTGTTTATGCAATCAACAAGTTACACTCTATGGGAAAGAGCAATTAGGCAAACAGGCAAAATAGGTTATTAGTACTATTAGTACTATTAGTACTATTACTGAGGTATTTTCAAGGTGCTATGATTGGTATTACTGAAGAAATTATCGATGGAATATAAATGATAACCTATACATAACAAAAAACTTTCCCAAGCAGAATAAGAGTAGGCCTACAAAAGACTCACCACATATCAGGTAAATTCATGAAAAGAAACCAACACTTAAATATATAATGAAGAAATTTAATTTTGTTTTATTAACTGTCTTAGTTTGAATAAAAATTTCCAGCACGAGCAAATAGTGATCATTTCTGGAATAAAGCTTCCCCTCCTAAAAACCTTAATTATTGCTTAAATAATTTAAATTGTGACTATAGTTCATTATAGAACAAAGTAGTGCCATTTTTAACATTTTATATTTTCCCTGGAGTTTCTAGTTGCCTTTATTTTATTCTTGAAGTGTTTTTTACATTCCTTTGGCCTTTTGCAGATAGCCTCCTGGTTTTTCCTTTGAGAGGCTTTTTGAAATATCACCCTTTCCTTTCTCTTGAGTGAAATCCACTGGTTCTTTGTAGCTCCCCTCACAACACTTCCATTACAGATCATTGCCCAGAACATAATTACATGGCCAGCTGAATGCAAAAATAAAATTCAATTTGTCATTAATTGACATGTATCCTCAAGTAGCTTTCTGTGTCAGTTTGAATTATGTGCAGCTGCATATAAGAGTATAATCAAAAATAAATGTAACTTAAGCAAGACAAAAAATTTATTTTTCTATTACAAAGGGAAATTTGGCAGTACAGAGCTGAAATAGTGGGCTCATATCGTCATGAGGGACATAGTTTTCATATTGCTTTTTCATGATCTTCCACCTATGGCTTTCGTTCTCAAGGAAGCCAAGGAAGCCAAAATGAATGTTAGAGCTGCAGCTACTATGCCTACAAATTAGAAAATGACAAGAGAGAAACAATCTCTCTCTTTTAAAGATATCTCCTTGTAACCCCCTTTACAATATATCCATTATACATCATTGGCCAGACCTTGGTCATATAGCTCTCTACTATAGCTGCAAGGGAAGCAGAGAAATGTGTGTTTTTTTTGTTTTTGTTTTTGTTTTTTTAGCTTAGCTAGAATATGTCTAAGGAAAACCTGTTTTTTATTGCTGACTTAGGAAAAAAAAACAACCATGAATGGATCATTGTGGGGAACAAATTTCTATTTCTTCCATGTCTGAAAATATCTTTACTTTGATCTCATGTTTGTTTCATATTTTGGCAGAGTAAAGAATTCCAACTGAAAATAATTTTTCATCAGAACTTTGAATGCATTTTTCTACCATCATCGAACATTTCCTGTAATGGTAGCAGGCTAGTCCTATAGAGGTGTCATACTTACCTGATTTATTTACTTATTTGTTTTTACTCTCTGCCAACTTTTAGTTCTTTATCCTTAATGTTCTGAAATTTCACAATAATTTTTCCATTTATTTTCATTCATCATATCCTTTAGCTCTTCAAAATTTTGTTCTATTATTTCTTTGATTTTTTTTTCATTCACTTCCTGTATCTTTTCTTTCTATAACTTTCCTTTAATTGACTATCAGGGCTCTTGGATTAGTCTTCTGTCACTTACTTTTTCTGTCATATTTTTGTTTCTATGTCTTTCTACTTCATTGAGGAAGGTATCCTGGAAATTTTTTTCTTTTATTCCTTCAACCCAATTCTTCTACTGAATTTTTTTGGTATAATATTTTAATCATCAAGATCTCATTCTTGTTCTCTGAATCTTCCTTTTTCACAGCACCCTATTATGTTGTGAATGCAATATGAGCCTACATGTCTCTGAGAATATCAATAAAGCCTTTTCTGGCTATTTCATTATTGAATTTCTCTATTTCCTTTGAAACACTTTCTTTGTTTATGTCAGAATCAATCTCATGTCATCTTTTATTGTTCAAATATTTAGTGATTCTTGGTTTTCCATTCACATCTGAGAATAAAGACATGTAAAAATTTCTGTTAATATAGCTCATCAAAAAAGCTCCTAATACTGCCAACATTATGAAGCAGGAGAATACACACACACACACACACACACATACACACACACACACACACTTGAGCTTGAGGATAGGAAAGGAAAATCTGTAGCTTTCAAAAATAAAAAAGAAACTCAAAGGCACCGCTAAGTATAAAATTAAAGGGCAAGTGGCCCATAAGAGGACCATATTTGATCATAAGATAAATACCTAGGGACAAAGGTTTTACGATCAACTCCCGTAAGCATGGTGAACTGATTCTGGTCACCTGACTAAGGCTCTGAGTCTGGAAGGACATGAAATAGGATACAACCAATTGCTCTGAACAATATGTCGTAAAAATCTTTATACACACGAAATTGGAAACCCAAGTGTACACAGTGGAAGAAATGGAAGCTAGAATCCACACTCCACTCCTACTAGGGAAGGAATTATCAGCAGAAACTAAACATAGTATCTGCCGTGGAATTGGTGATGTCCACAGGGTCTTAGCAAACACAAATTGAAAATTGTCTCATAGAGTTATCCATAGCATCGAGCATCAAGTGCTATCTTGGCAAACAAATGTCAATAAAAAGAAGAAGGAAGAGGAGGAGGAGGAGGATTATAAAGGAAAAAAATCATAATGAGATTCAGAAAGTACAGCAAGCAGAAAAATTAAATCCCAAGAACTATAGGTCATAAACCAAGCTGATAGAAACAAAAAAATAGGCAAATCTGGCAGAAAAATGACTTTCTAAAAATAAAGAAGACATAGCTAAAATTTTCCAATTTTGATGAAAACTGTAAACCCACAAATTTGAGGAGCACAACAAATTCCTAACAGAATAAAGAAGAAACTACACCACAGCGTATCATAATCAAATTACTGCAAACTAGTGATAAAGTGAAAATCTTCAAAGCTACCAGAAAATAAAAAGCCACATTATATACAAAGGAATGAGATTAGAAGAACCACAGATCAGAAATGATGCAAGACAGAGCACAGTGAAATGACATCTTTAATGTGCTAAAAGGAAAAAGTGTCAACCTACAACACTATATCCAGTGAAAATATCCTTCGAAAAGGAAGGTGAAATAAGGCCATTTCTAAACAAGCAAAAGCATAGATAATTCATTGCAAGTAAAACCGCACTATAAGAAATAAGAAATGTTAAAGGAAGTTTTTCATGCTAAAGAATAACGTTTCCAAGTGGAAACAGATTTATACAAATAAATAAAGAACACTGGAAACTCAAATTTACACAAAGAAATAAAGAACACTGAGAATAATAAACAGGCGAATTAGAAAAATATGTGTATAAACTTTTTTCTTATTCTTAAAACTTCTCTAAAGATAATTTGCAGTTAAATAAAATGCATTATGCATTTTATAAATATGTAGAAATAAGATAAATAACAATAATAGCAAAAAAGGATAATTGGGGAGATGGAAGTATCACGTGGTAAGGTATGACGTTGCATTGGAAGTAAATTTAATTAAAGACATACTCTGACAGTTGAAGATTATTATTGTAATCTGTAGAACAACTGCATATACAAAAAAAGAGGTAAGGTGGAATACTAAAGCTATTAAATTAATCAATAAGAACAAAGGAAAAGACAACATAGAAACCGAGGAAAGATAGTACAAGTAGAAAGCAAATTGCCGGCAAAAAGCCAAATATACTGATAATTTGATTCCATGTACATTGTCTGATACTCCACTGGAAGGCAGAGATTGTTCAATTTTTTCAAAAAAGCAAGGAGCACCTATATGTGAATAGAAAAATAAATTTACATACAGAGACACAGTTAAAAGTAAAAGGATGGAAAAAGCAAATCATACAAACACTAAAATAGCAATATTAATAACAAAGTAGATTTTAGGACAAGGAGTATTACCTGAAATACGGCAGCACACTTAAAAATTGAAAATAACAAATGCATCAAGAATAAATAATCATGCTTAATGTGTAAACAGTATCTAATAACAGGGTTTCACAATGCATAAAGCAAAAGTTTACAGACTAAAGGGAAATATAAAACTTCACAATTACAGTCAGAGATTTCAACATTCATCTCTTAGATATTAATGAAAATGTATATATAGAATCATTAAAGACATAGAAAACTTAAATAAAATATAAACCAACTTGTGTTAGTTGACATTTATAGGACAATACAGCAACAATAGCAGTAGACACATTCTTTCCAAGTGCACATAAAACATCCACCAGACTAAAAGTTAAGCTCAAACACTTAGAAGTATCAAAGTCACACAGAATATATTTTCTCATACATACATATAGCAAATAAATACCAAAAATTAATCTGGAAAATATCCAACTATTTGGAAATTAAACAAGGTGCTTTTAAATAATCAATGAGTCAAAGAAGACATCACAAGTATGTAATTAAATATTTTTAAAGAATGATAAAGAAATCACTGCATATTAAAATGTGAAAGATGAAGCTAAAACAGTATTTAGTAAGAAACGTATTGCTTTAACTACTTATATTAGAGAACACAGTTTAAAAATCAATTGCCTAAATTTCCCTATTAGCAAACTAAGAAAAGAAAAGTAACTCAAAGTAAGTGAATGGGAGAAAATAACAAAGTAAATATGAAAATTAATAAAGTGGAACACATACACACGAGAGAAAAATCAATGAAACTAAACCTGCTTCTCAAAAAAAGATAAGAAAAATAATTAACTCCTAATAAACTCCTGGATCATGGGTTAGCAAAAGGAGATTAGTGGGACAACTCATAAAATATTAGGAAGTCCTGTACATTAAAAGCATTGTCCAATGTTAATTTTCTGGTTTTGAAAATGTAATTATAGTTATATAAGATGTTAACATTTGGGGAAGCTGGATGAAAGATATATAGAAACTCTTAGCACTATTTTTTTGGCAACTTCTTTGTAAGACTGACATTATTTCAAAATGAAAACGTTTTTTAAAAAAGAAAAGAAATTCGTTCTCTGAAAGACTCTGTTAAGAAATCAAAAGGGCAAGCTGATGATTAGGAAAAAATATTTGCAATGCATACATCTGATGAAGACTTGCATCAAGAATATATAAAGAAATTTCACAACTCAATCTTAAGAAGACACACAAGCCAATTAAAATCTTGCAAAATATTTGAACAGATATTTCACAAAAGAGATGTGAATGTCCAGTAAGCACATGAAATCATGCTAAAAATTACTGCTCACCAGGGAAATGCAACTAATATCACAATACTATAACAATGCATTTAAAAGTGATGGCTAAAATTTTAAAAGGCTGCCAACACTAAATATTGGCTAACGTGGAGAAACTAAACTCTCATACATTGCTGTTGGAAGTGTGAACTGGTACCTCCTCTTTGGAAACAGTTTAGAAGTTTTAAATGAAGCTAAGCATACTCTTAGAATATAATCCAGGAATTACACAGATAAGTATTTACCTCAAAGTAATAAAAATATATATCCAAAAACACATGCATTATTCAGAATACCTCAAGCAACAGTAATTAAAACAGTGTGGTTCTGGCATAAGAACAGAATATACACTAATGAAATAGAATAGAAACTCCAGAAATAAACCATTTTATGCATGTTCAATTGATTTGCAGCAAGGGTGACAAGACCTTTCAATGGGGGAAAACAGTCTTTTCAACAATTGGTGCTGGGGAAACTGGATATCTAAATGCAAAAGAATGTTGTTGGACCTTACATTATATACAAATATCAACTCAAATGGGTCAAAGGCGAAAATAAAAAGCTATCACTATAAAACATTTAGACAAAAACGTTAGGAAAAAAATCTTCATGATATTGAATTTGGCCATGATTTCTTGGGTGTGACACCAAAACACAGGCAACAATAAGAAATATAGATAAACTGAACTTCATCAAAATGTAAAACTTTGCCCAGATCACACAAGCAGGGAAAGTTCTGAAGAGCGTATGCTGCTGGCTTTGAAGGTGGAGGAAAGGGGCCAGAGCCAGGGATGGAAGCAGCGCCTCAGAAGCTGGGAAGGGCAAGGAGACAGAGTGTCCCCTGGAGCAAGTCCTGGGACCTCTTGTAGACTTGTGACTGCCAGCACATTAAGATAATAAACTCGTGTTGTCTTTAAGACAAAAAAAAAATAAGTAAATAAAACTTTTGTTAAACAAACGACACTATCAAGAAAGTGAAAAGGCAACCCAGAGAATGGAGGAAACTATTTGCAAATCATATACTGGATAAGGAATTAGCATACAAAATATATAAAGAACTACTACAACTCAAAAAATTAAAATAAGCCATTTCAAAAATGGGCAAAGGACTTTCACAGACATTTCTCTATGTTTGAATGGCCAGAAAGCACATGAAAAGATTCTCAGTATCACTAGTCATAAAAGAGATGCATGTTAAAACCATAATGAAATACCACTTCATAACACTAAATGGATATAATAACTAACAAACAAACAAAAAACAGAAATCGGAGCCTTTGTGTATTGTGGTTGGAAATGGTGCAGCTGCTGTGGGAAACAGAATGGCAGATCCTCAAAAACTTAAACATTGAGAATTACCACATATCCAGCAATTCCACTTCTAGGTTTATACCCAACAGTATTGAAAGCAGGGGCTTAAACAGATAGTTGTACGCCCATGTTCATAGCATCATTATTCACAACAGCCAGAAGACTGAAACAACTCAAATGCCCATCAAGATGAATGGATATACAAAATGTGGTATATACAATGGAATATTATTCACTTTTAAAAGGAATGAAATTCTGATACATGTCGCAACATAGAATGAAACTTGAATGCATGCTAAGTGAAATAAGCCAGCCACAAAAGGATAAATATTGTATGATTCCACTTCTACGATGAGGTACGTAGACTAGGCAAATTCATAGAGACAGAAAGTATAATAAAGTTAAGAGGGGCTGAGGGAAGGGGGGAAATGGGGAGTTATTATTTAACGGATATGGGATTTCTGTTTAGGATGATGAAAAAGTTCTGAAAATGGATAGTGGTGAGGTTTGCACAACATTGTGAATGCACTTAATGCCATTGAATCATACACTTAAAAACAGTTACAAGGGTAAATTTTATGTTATGTATATCTTACCACAATAAAAGGGTATGAAAAAATGTCCCCAAACTTGAAAACAGGCAAATGTCACGAAGGAAAATGAATAAACAAATTGTGGTATCTTCATACATTGGAGTACTACTCAGGAATAAAAAGCAATAATGTGGATAAATCCCAGAAGCATAATATTGAACAAATGAACCCAGGTACAAAATAAGTATATGCTATATGACTCCATTTATATGAAGTTCTGGAAAAAGCAAAACTAATCTATAGGGACAGAAATAAAGCAGTTGCGTAGGGTTGGAGTTTCTGATCGTAAAGAAGTATGTAAGAGACCTTTTAGGGGTGATGGGAATATTTTATAACTTGATTGGCATTGTGAATATATAGGTGTACGTGTTTGGCACAATTATTGAACTCTAAACTCATAATGAAGGTATTTATTGTTCTATTGTATGTAAATCATACCTTGATAAAGTTGATGAAAGAAAGAAAGGGAGGAAGAAGGGAGGGAGGGAGACAGGGAGAGGGAGGGAAAAAAATCACACAGCTATAGCAATTACAACAGGGTAATATTGATTTAAAAAAAAAAGACAATTATGCACTTTGAATAAGAGAAAGTCTAGAAACAATTCCACACACATAAAGAAATTTGGCAATGACAGACATGGTATTGAAAAGGAGAAAAAACATGAAGTAGAACATAAACCAGTTTTGTACACCTGAAACTAATAAATAAATTAATTAATAAAAAAAAAATAAAAATAAAAAAAAAATAAAAAAAAAAATAAAAATATACAGAAGTAGGATGATATTTGGATTTTAAAAAATCACTTGGGAAGCTATTGGAATTTTCTAGGAAAGAAGTGATGGTGTCTTGTCCTAGTGGAGACAGAAAAGAATTCATGACTAAATAAAGTTACAAAGTGTATTTTCAAAAAAAAAAAAAAAAAAAAAAAAAAAACGTTTAATTCTATATCTGCATCACACCAATATACAGTACATTCCAAAAGGATTAAACACCTAAATATGCAAGACAATATTTTATAGCTTTTAGAAGAAATTATAGGAGAATAACTTCATGATTTCAAGGTATTGCAGAATTTCCTCAGATACATCAACCCCCCTGCACGTCTCCCATGTACATATGATAAAATTATGATATTTGATCAGATCAAAATTGTAACTATGTCTCCCAAAAGACAATAAATAAAGTTAAAAGGTACATCACAGACTCACAAAAATATTTGCTAACACATTAAAGCCAAACTTTTGCCTCTGGATTATTCAAGGAATCCCAAGAGTCTTAGTACAGTTTTCAGCTTTAACCTAACCAGAAGTGCAAGGTGCTGCTAACGTAACATTAAGATATTTGAAAAGTTAACTATTTATGTTTTAAAATACTGATATGTTCCTGATTAAAATTCAACCTAACTACTGTCTTGTGCCACACATCTTTCTTGTTGATTTTCAGACTTCATAAAAAGTTTCCTCAGCTGTTGTTCGGTGATAGAAAGAATTGCATTTATCATCCTGGTCTTAAGATCCTCCAAAGAAGGAAGTTTTGATGAACACATGGCAGACAGTTTGCACGTGACCTCATGACAAAAAGTCTAATGGAGAGAGATCAGGTGACCTAGGTCACTGACGAGAGGTTTCCTCCACTATGCCATTGTCTGAGAAAGCGTCATTCAGAAACTGTTCCACCCAAATAAGTTTAAAAATGTACTTTTCAAACCCACTAGAGTAAGTAGAAGAGCAATGTAAGAAATTATACTGCAAAATCATATATTTGTAACTGTGTAGCAAAGCATTTCAACTTCGAGAATCATTAAAGCTTAAAACTTCATTAAGACTTGAAACACTTTTATAATGAATGCTACACATTTCCAATGAAAACGACTTATTTTTCTTCCTCTCCACATTGTTTGATAAGTTGTTTTGCACATATTTGAGCTTATGTTGATAGATGTATACAAATTCATGATCATCTTTTTTATTGAGTACTTCTTCTAGCGATATTATACCATCTGCGTTAGTCAGGGTTCTCCAGGGAAACAGCCGATAGGAGATGCTCTGCCATCTGTAAGGTGGAGCCTCAGGAAAGCAGGTGGTGTAATACAGCCTGAATCGGAACCTATGAGAACCAGGAGAACCAATGGTATAAAACTGTCCAAGGGCAGGAGAAGGTGAGAGGAGCACTGAGGCAGAGGGAAAGGGACACATTCTGCCTTTCTCTGCCTTTAGTTCTATTCTGGCCTTTAGTGGACTGGATGACGCCTACCTACCCTGGGAAGGGAAATCCACTTTCCTGAGTCCACCACTTCAAATGCTAACCTCAGAGACACACGCAGAAATATTTAATCTGGGTACTTTAAGGCCAGTCAAGTTGACATACAAAATTGATGATCACAGCGTCCATCTTTGTTCTTATTTATAGAAAAGAGAGACATAGAGAGAGAGAGAACTGGTTCTAGTTCTAGTTCTCCTTAGGTGGGAGAAATAAGAGTTTATAATTAGCGGGGAAAGGCAAATATGGGGATCCATTCTTCTCAAATATAGACATAGATGAACAGAAGGACTTTCCCAGTTTCTGTCAAACTGTGTAGAAGCGAAAAACAACTTTCATGCGAAGAACTAAAACCCATTGGAAACTTTTCTTAAAAGCTAAATGTGAAAATACAAAGTTAAGAGAAGCCGTCGTAGATAAAATTTAGCCTTACGTAATGAAGCTAGATGGAAGCCACAGTTTAGTGTTTTTAGCTGTAAATTAAACCACTGTTGAGTGTTGACAGGACTAAGGATTTTTAAATATACATCAAATAAGCGATGTCCAAATCCCTCCCAATCTCCCCCAAGGGGTGTGACCCAGGCAGGGTTGGGATTACAGTGGTCTGAAATGGAATTTCTTACCCAAGGCAACTAGAGACATCAAAGGACTGAGGAAAGTAAAGGTCTGGGTAGAAGTGTCAAGGCCCAAGTTAGAAAAGTTAAGCCAGGAGGAATGTCTGAAAAAGTACTAAGACTAAATAAGAATGAATGGCCAAAATTAGAAGTGGCACTAAAGTCAGACATACAGCAAAGAATATAGGGTCAGAGGATAAGAACAGATGAAACACAATGGAAGCAAGAAGGGAAAGGGGGCTTTCTGAGTAAGTACCTAGAAAGCATGCTGGTCTAGCTTACAAATAGGCAGGGCATGGGGCAGAGATGTGGGTTGGTTGGCTTTGATACTTTAAAGACAGTACAGAATGGGTGAACAGAGGGCAGTGGTGACCCACGCTGGAGCCTGGGCAAAAGGAAAGGTTTTAATTTAACATTTGATATCTTGGTCATCATGATTTTTTTTGCATTAATTTGCTATTTTTAAGATGCTGCATTAAAATATTATCGGTCTTGATTACTGAGAGTTTTTGTGCCCACTTACAATTGCACCCAAGGTGAGTGTCGCAACTTGCCTTACACTAGTCTAGCTCTGGTGAACAAACAGAATTCAGAAGAAATGTTAAATTCATACTTTCTAATTATGGTGAAGCAAGAGAAATAAATGATGATTACTAAATGAAAACATGACACATGAGGAATACCACCCATGAAGTCTACACAACACTGAAACAATATACAACTGAGTATATGGACTTAGTTATAAAATGGTGACTAGTTTTAGAGTTCCCAGTCCAGGAATGATGCAAATATCATGGTCTGGTCTGTTTCAAAGCAGTCATCTTGAGAGACTATGCCCTGATTCCAAGAATGGAACTGATCATCTGAAAGACTTCCAAAATTTACTTTTTGAAAATAACCTTCAGAGTTTGCAGTTTACCATGTAATTATTTACACTTGGGTAGCACTTTATTTTGCAAAGCATTTTCATATATATTACATCTCACAAAATCACTTAATTCCCAGTTTGGAGACACACTGGTTATCCCTTGTATCTTCAGTGGTGTTAGCCTTAGCTGTCTTTGGACAGTTTCCTTTTTATCTCTTACCCAGCACAGAAACAGAAGACCAGAGAGGAGAAAAGTGAGGAGCAGAGCAGAGAACCCTGGTCATTTGGCTCTGGTGCTCCATTCATAATCATCCTCTTAGACGGAGATTTCCCAAATTTTCAACATAACTAATGACAGCCCCAGTGAAAGGCAGAAATCAGGATGTGGGATATCCAGCCTATTCATTCTTTTATTATACTATGCTAAGTGTCGGTATAAAGTCTTCAAAAATCTTATATCATAGAAAATATTTTTAATTTGAGGGTAGCTTGTGTTTATTTATAGTGTGCTTTAAAAATAAAAAACAAACAAACAAACAAAAAACTGACTCCAGGGAATGAATTGGGTCATAGAACTTTGCAGTGCCATTTTTTCCTTTTAGTCCCATAAAGCCTCACTTTACAAATGACTTGTCCAAGAGTTTTAAAGTTTGTTCCAAAAGACAAGTTCCAAAAATGTGTTGACAAAGATCTCCATCACCAGGAAACTGTGGACTTCACAAAGTACAAGGATGCCTTCCATAGAGATATCGCAGTAGAAAGAACATGGACTCTAGACCTAGACAGTTTGAATTAAAATCCTGGAGATGTGCCCCATTCTGCAGTAGAGAGCCTTTCGGGCCTCAGTTTGCATATTTTTAAAATGCGGATAAAGGACTCACTTGACGGAGTTTTTGGATGATTAAATTAGTTAATAAAAGTCAAAAGTTTCTACAGTATTTGAGCAAGTGCTAATTATCATTACTTAATTAGATTCATAAATTCTGTGCCCCACTCCTGACAGGAAAACATGTCTTTATTTTACAGTCACCAATCGAAGTTTTTAAGGTTTGGATGTTAAGTTACAAAGTTAAAATACGTTAGTTCTCTCAGTGCTGGATAAAATCCTTTAAGAGTGTCTGAGAAGAGTTAGTTTTATAAATAATGTTACTGTGCTTTGGAATTTCTCCCTAAATCTTCCTTTAATTGTATATATCTTATAGTTATCACGATATGCAAGTGTTATAATAAAGATTAGACCTTTGCTCGTAAAGTTTTAACTGAATGAAAGAGAAGAGCTTCCACTTCCACACTTTCAATCTCTGCTACAGAAGGCCTTGGTGTGTCCACAACCAAATCTATACAGCCTGCTGGACGCGTGGGTTATCACTGGAGAAGCAGGCCCCGTACAGCTGACACAGCATCTCAAATCCGTCCAAGGTGAAGTTGCAGATCATCTTGTCAATATGCTTCTTGGCATTCATTTCCCTTTCCTGTTTCGATCTTAACTCATTGTCATTGCCTTATGCTTTCACACTGTACGTTGTTCTACAAATGAAGGAAGTAGTTTATTTGTTTGATCCAAGTTATAAAAAAAGGGGGTGGGGGTGGTGGAAAATTTTCAAATGAAAATTCCTTTGATGAAAGACTCACCCTGTTTAATGTGCAACAGTATGTCTACAAACATAGCTTAATAGACCTCTGTGCACTGGAAACATCCTTTCATTCATTCATTCATTCATTCATTCGTTCATTCATTCATTCATTCATAAAACAATTATTTAGAGTGCCTGCTACATGCAAGGCAACTTTTAGGCTCGGAGCAGAACAAGTTCTTCCCTTTGTTTGGACAATAAATGACAAAACAAATATGTACTATGTCAAATGGTAAGTGCAACAGAGGAAAACAAAGCAAGGAAAGTGGAGTGTAATGGGTGGTGTGTGTGTGTGTGTGTGTGTGTGTGTGTGTGTGTGTAGCATGGCTGAGAAGGCCTCTCTAATAAGGTGGCATTTGAGCAAAGACCTGACCGTCAAATACAAAACCCAGAACCACAGTGTACTCATGGCAGACCAGTGTGGCTGGAGCAGAGAGACTGACGGGAGGATGGTAGGGATGATATTTGCATCAGTTTTTGCTTCACTCTCACAGCTGTGGGGACACCGATTTCTCTAGAGCAGATCACACAGGGCCATGTAGGCTTTTATAAGAACTCCGGCTTTTACTCCAAGAGAGATGGGAAAACACTGGAGGGAAATGAATAGAGGGCCCACAGCATGTGATTTAACATTTTTAAAGGATTGCACTGGCTTTCCTGTCAAGAATAGGCTGTAAGAAGGCAAGAGTAGAATCAGGAGACAGGAAAGGATGTAGCTGGAATTATTAATCCAGGTTAGAAATGATGGCAGTATGGATCAAGATGCTTACTCTAGGTAAGGTTAGATTATGGTTCCATTTGGAATTAATGACTCACTATCCTTTCTGTGCCTTAATTCATGTAGTTCTTTGGTCAACTCTCTAACTTGGTGCCTAACACAACTTATAATAATTATTTGTGTATATATTAGTCTCTTCCAGGCAGAAGTAGTCCAAAAGTAGTTGTCCGATTGCATTTCTAATTTCTAGCATACTGCAAGTACCTGAGAAATATTTGCAGAGTGAGGTCATTGGTGTACAACCTTTAGAGACATGAATTAGCATAAGTTTTAGAGACAGTTTCAAAACCAGATAGGACAACCTGAACCATGGAATTATTTGGAAAATATTTCTAGAGAAATCAGTGACCCAACAGTGATGGGACTGAATCAAAAGTAAATGCACATGTTAGAGATTTAAAAAATTATTTAGAGCCACTTTGTGCTTATAAGAGTCCTCCATATATATTTTGGCTAGTTTCTTGACGACCACATTTTAATAAAAATGCCAACTGTGGTATCTGGGTAAATGCTGATATCACAAAATAATTCTTGGAAAAACAACTGCTATGTTATATAACATGCAATGTGCTTATGCACACATGTGCATAAATGAAAAAAGAGTAAGAAGCCTATAATACTATTGCTCTTTAAAGGGGTCCATAGACCAAACTCACCAAGAGAGAATTGCAAAATCCATTTTAATATATGATAAGCCAGTATCGTGTCTCTATATTATACATGCAAATATTTGTAAGTGTAAAACTATTAGCCTTGCCTAATAAACCGGAGTTGAAATTTTGTTTATTTTTTTCAGTTAAAGGTAATTTGCTAAGCAGGAGTGAAACCTGACTTGTAAAGATATCCACACTGACTGTCTTCTGGTGATAGGAACCTCTGCCATCATCAGACATTTTTGGAACTTCAAGGAATGTATTGACCATTAAGTCCACACCTTTTACACCATACTGTGATCTGTGAAAAAGGGACACCTGAGTGGGCGTACTAAATAAAGCTTTAAAAATGGGGAGGGGATTAAAAGTGTTGCATCAGGAGGCCTCCCTATAGTCATTGTGTTTGAGCAGTGTAGTACAAGCCAATGTGGCTACAGAACATGTATGTATAAAGTTATAAAATAGCTCTGTAGATGATGGAGTCCGTTTTTGGAAGACACCTATTTGTATACAAATGAAGAAATATGGATGTTGAGATTACAGTAAATAGGAAAATATAGATAAATCTACGAATAAATCTTGGTTGTATACACTATCTTTCATGTACCTATCTTTATTTGGGTATCAAAGACAACTCTTGAAACAAAATTGCTCTCTGTGATATGCTTTAAACAATGATCTTGCTGTGTTCAAATTAGGTTTTCCAGGTGTAAAAAGGGAAGTCAAAACTGTTGCACCAGAGCTAGAGCAAGTCAACCAATGAATATGCTGAATATCAAAGAAGGGCACAAAACAGATATTAATCAATTAGGTATGAAACATACATTTTTCTATGTAACATGGTAGCAGGAGTAAAAGCTGACTTATTGTGGAGTTGTTAGAAAAGTTAGAAAATTATTTACAACATAAGTAATAGGAATTCCCTACTCAGATCCTGAAATCACACACACACACACACACACACACACACACACACACACACACACACACTTTTCAGGATGTTCAGGAGGACTTAATAACATTTTCTATGAGCCAAGTAATTAAAAAATTTTAGAAGATTTTGTTGCTGTCACTGTTTTTATTTTAACTAAGTTATAGTAAATCCTGAAGAGCTGTTTTTATCATAATCAGAACTTGAAAAACTTTAAATGTGAGGTGGAAGTTAGAGTAAATTTTATGAAGAATGATTAAGTTAAATAGTAATAACATAAAAATTAAAACAATATGCTGTACCTGCATGTTAAATTCATTTAAATCTTGCTTCAAATGGACTTTCTTCCAGAGTACCACTTAATTATTGTTATTTAAACTACGAGTTAATAAATGTAACCTTTGTGAGTGGATGCTGCATGTTAATTCTTAGCTATTTCAAGACTCCAGAACTTGAAGAGTCTAAATATTGTTAAGCCCACCACAAAATGCCTTTGTCCCTCTCATTATAAATACTCAAATTGGAAGGATGATGTCTAAAGGAAATTATCCACGATGCCCTTCAAATTCATTCCTGTTTCTAAAATTGAAGAGATTATTCAATATAGAGAAGGAAATGTTGATTTGAAGGAATTGATATGACAGAATGTAAGTATTATTTATGAAATATTCTGCATTTTAATGTAGAACTTAGAACTTAATGTAGAACTTAAGTTCCAGCTGAACTTAGATGTTATCCATTCTTCCTATGAGTTGAACTATCACTTACTGCCTTCAGACTGGGGCAGTCAAATACAACTGGCAGCATCTTATCCTCACATAGAGGCCTTTGTCATTTTCCTTAAATGGGGTCATCTTGTCAAGACACCCACCTACCACCTCTGAACTTAACAAATATGTGAAGACTTGGCATGAACATGAAACTATTTTCTCTCTTTGATCAAACTGTCCAAACAAGTTTTCCCCTTATCCTTCAGCTGCTGAGAGCAGCAGCTTTGGAACTAACCACTAACCTTTGGAATATATATATATATATATCATATAATATATAATATATAAATTATGGAATATTAGACACAGCCACCATCACCTTTATCTATATGCAGCCATCACACATATGATCATTTAACTCTTTTGGGCAGAGAATCTGTAAAACATTACTAAGTGATGGTACTCTTCACTTGTATCAAAAATGATTCCATTTTGAGAAGAAAATATAGCGACACACACTACAGTGCTGAGTTACGGCCATCCTTCCGATTGCCAGAAAACTGCCTTTTCTTTCCTTTCTAGTTATTCCTTCAGCTTCCTATCTCTCCCTATCCACTGAGTCCACACTTTAATTCTGCTTCAAGATCTGCTTTGTGCCTTTCTTTGGCATTATTCACTTCATTACCATTTACATCATCCCTACTTGTCCCTAATGCATTCCATACTTAGAATTTTCTTTCTTAGCAAAACTCCCTTGTCCTAGGTTGCATGTTCTCCAGGCCACATTCCATGCTACTTTAGAAAAATTACCATATGCTAATCTGTTAATACATACAAATAACATAACTTATTACCATAAAATGACAAATTAACATTTAGGATTATAATTACCCAAAGGACAACTACTAATTCTGGAAAACTTCGGGTAAACTTGTACAAAGACAGTATTTTTAGACAGGTGGCTGTGTCTTCTAATGTTCTTCATGTCCCTTAAGTGTTTGGTGATGCATTCAAAGTAACATACTGTACTCCACCAAGGGCTGATGGTCTGTTTGTCACACAAACATGTCACCAACATGTTCTGGGCTCCTCTGGTCTCATTTCCCTTCCCAGGGCTTAGTCACAGTAGCTTACAACATTACAGTATTTGGACAAGTTAGAGAGACCAGAATCAAGTAATGGTAACAGCGTTCTTTAGTGAAGGCTTCTCAGAAACAGAATTGGGAGAAGCAGATGGTGAATGTCACATTGGATCAGCTGTGATGGATGGACAACATGGAAGAGTCTCAATGGGCCCCGCGTTGTCCACTCTGGGCATTGGGCAGTGACGCAAATCTGACTTAGGCGGCTCTTGTGAGTAGCAACTACTGAATGCTGCTATTGTTTTAAAGAAAAGAGCCTTGTGGATTGTTTTTGATCTGCATATTAACAAAAAGGAGAAAGACAGCCAAGTTATTTCTTAGAAGCAGCAAGAAAGACATTTTCCCTTGGAAATGTGCAAGATACATCTCTTTCGGTAAACACACACAGACACACAGACACACACAAACAGACAAAACAAACAAAAACAAACAAAAAATCCTTTCATCTAGAATCTGTGGTTTGCTTTCTTTTATTCCTTAGTATACATGAATAGTGAAAATGCACAATGTTCAGACGTGCAGCCTCATGGAGTGATAATCTCTTATAATGTGCCTCTATTTAAAGCAACAAACAGATGGAGGGTTTATGAGCAAGACTGGTAAAAGTAAAAGCAAATGATTATAATAGTTGTACTTTTAATAGGATTTCCCACAATCTAAAACATGATTCCCCAAGGAACAAATTGTTCTATAAAATTATGTTACTTAGGAAAGAGACAGTCCACCCTGACTTTGCTGAGGCAACAGAGGACTCCAGGATGGCTTTCCATTGCAGGAGGCAAGTCAGATCAGTGCTCTGGGAGTGAAGTCACGGGGACACCGTGATCCCCAGAGAAAAAGCTCAGTGGAATAGGGTAAGAGGCAGAAAGATCCAGGGGAGACAAGGGGTACGAAATATGTATGAGCTTTGATTGAATTTATTACTTTCTAATTCTCTACTTTGAATACCAAGGTTTGGGACATTCCTATGGATTTAAGATAAGCATGCAACATCACTTCCTCCTCTAACCATACAGACCAAAGTCTAGCTCTAGAACAGCAAATCTTGCTTAACAAAAGGTAGGATTGTAAACAACCCAACACTAATTATCATTATCCCTTTTGAAGAGAAACAAAACTCACTATAATTCTATCATTAAGATGAATATACCTTAATTATGGCCTTTACGTAAATTATAATTAAGCTAATCTTAATTAAAGTTATTACCCCATTTTGGAAGAAAATAAAGTACACAAAGAGAGGGAAACAATGTGGTCAATAACTCACTCCAAAAATATTTTTTTTTTGCCTCCAAAGCTCGCATTGAGGGAGACATTCCTGCGTATGATACAAATGGTTCTGACATTAAGAAAAGTAAACAAGTAAGAAAAATAAAGATGGAGAAATTCTGTGGTCAGTTCACAAGTGCTTTTTTATTGTTTGAGGCAGGGTTAAAGCCTTTTATAAAGACAAGGATATATGTGCTGTTAGATTGGATATGACATTGGACTAGTCTAGCTGCCCTTGCACAGAACTCTGGCTGCCCGTAATATGCCATGGACAAAACATATGTTGGTGCTTCTACACAAAGAACTAGGGTGGGACCTAATGCATCTAATTTAAATCATTATCCCAATGCTGTTCTTTCAATCAAATAGGTACTCAACTCTGGTTATTCATGGACTTGAGAGATAAAGACAAACATTCAAAATACTCTATTAATGGTCTTGAGGATTTTGATCTAAATAGCTGATGACCAAGGGTTATATAATCTACAAGAAGGACTCCTGCCAGACTCAATGCAAGTCATTGAAAGACTGTGTTGACTTCATAGGCCAGACGGCATGTAAATGAGCTAGAACTGGGAAAATAGGTTCTTCTTGGGTATTTCAGGGACTCTGACTCCCCAAAGAGTTTTACAATAGCAACTCTCTAGTCCTTTGGTACCTATAACTTGGAAGGATTCTCTCTCAGGTTTTTTGTCCTTGAACTAACCTAATACCAGGAGATCCAGGACAATGAATACCGAACACCAGGTCTAAACAGAAGGAACAAAAATAAATGCTCGAGTGCCAAGAGCAACCAGCCTTTTAAATATCTTCTAGAGTGATTTTACTGGTGTAACCAACATATTAAGTGCCATTATAGCCACAGAACCCATATTATCATGCTTGTTTTCCTTGAAACATTAGTGCTAGAATACAGCCAAAGATCCACAAAGACTATCACACAACCTATGGATTTCATTTCTGAGACGTCCTGAGAAAGGTACCACATTCAAAGGGTTTGTGCCTCCTATTAAAAACTGGTCTGGTGAATGTTTTCTACAATCTTTCCTTCTTTTTTTAACTTCTACCCTCCACTCTATCTTTTATCACCTTATTACTTTTAAATAGCACCCAAAGGAGAGAGCCAGCTGCAAAAACAAATATGGCCATAGACATGGCTGGAAGTGTGTGTGGTTAAAAGTGAATGAATGAATGAACGAATGAAGGAATGAATCAATCAATGTATGTCTCTGGTGCAAGCAGAACCTGGTGCTGGGAAAAATGCCTGACACTGTCTAGTATTCAGGGCAAGAAGTGGATTTAGAAATGAACACAGAGATTTAGGAAAGCTATTTACTCCAATTCAGAAATTGTAACAACAGGAAGCCGGCCATGAATGTATGGCTTGGCTGAGAACTTAAACCTTCTGCTCTCTGAAAACTGAAAAACCAAAAGGCATTGCCTGTAATAAAAATGCTAAAGGATGGGGGTGGGGGGTGCTACGCTGAATATAAGAAATTAATATTTAAGAAAAATAAAAGAGAATGAGCTTCCTCTAAACTCTGACTATTACACTAACAATAAACCCACAGCACAGTGGTATCAGAGGGATGCCTACTCAATAGATGAGCTGAAGACACAACCTCTCTCACTTGACGACAGGCACTGCACATGCTCAGGGAGGCCCCAGGTGTGACCTCTGCTCCCCTGTGAGCAGTGGAGGGGCTGGGCAATCTATCATGGTCTTCATCCTGTCAACCCTGGTGCTTCACCGCTGCTGTCTGTCACCCTGGTGGATGAGACCTGCTTAAGGGCAATCATGTCAATCTCTACGTGACCACTCAGTCTGCAGCAGAATGATGATATTGACAGGTAAAGTCAGCAGAAGGTACCAGAAGTTGAGGTCATCGCCTTCGCACAGAGATGCAATGGGGACCATTGCTTTTTGTTTTGTTTCTTTTCTTTAGCTTTTTCTTTATTTTCGCCTCCCCTTTTTCTTCTATTCTCATGACATGGGCTAAGGCATACTACAGAACTTGCCTTCAGAGCTGGTCATCTCGGATAAACCTGTTGCCTTCTGAGTTTTTCCCATAGTAAACATAGTGACACTTGCCCAGGACACCTGAAAAATAAAAGGAATACATCAATAGAAAACCATAATTAGAGCAAGGACCGATAGGTGCTGCAAAGCAGAAATACAACACAAGCATAAATCCCACGGGTGGCAGTCAAAGAATTAAGTCCCAGAGGGAAGGACCCTATCTTCTTGTCCTCAGAGTTGGCATTCAAATAAAATGTCACTAGGCCACAGGCTCCTAGGAATAACATAGTTCCTGCATGATGTATCTTCCACATTTTAGAAACTTTTCTAATTTGGCCAATTACCCCTCAAAATAAAGCATAAGCCTCTCTCCTCTCCAGGTCCCCATAGTAGTTTTTTAAAGTGGAAAATTAAGAGTTTAACCATGGACCCAGCCCAAGCAAAAGATGTGGAACAATCTTCCCAGAATGTAACTATTTTCAAGACCCTTATCATGAATCAATGTTGTTAACTTCCAGAAAGAATCTTCCAATTCCCAGGAAGCATCAGGCACATAACAGATGATGAAGGAAGAATGGTGGTGTTGACAAAATATGACACAGAAAGTAGTAAGAGCTTCCAACATTAAATGGCTTCTTCTTACAGGTACCCTAAACTATAGGCTCAGGTTGGAATGCATTTGATTTTCATCTGCAGTTTTATTTTAACTAATTTTGTGGCTCTATATACCGCTTTTCTCTCATTTAAAAAAAATTGTAGGAGGACTTAACTATGAAAAATACCCCTAGAATAGGGTCAAATCTTTTAATCAACTCAACATTTATTCTGAATATCCATAAGAAATCACCTGCCATGGTTATTATGGAAGCTTTGTAGGATTATTAAGGAAAAATAAGTTTTTCCAAGAAAATATAACTACAACTTGATTTTTATCATCTTGTATTTTCTTCTATTTTTAGAGAACTTAAAATTCAGCTTCACAGAGTTGTCTAATTAATAATAGCATTTGAGTCTCTGCATACATGCATTTGAGATGCATGCATAACCAGAAAATAAAGAAAACACAGAAAATAAATGTCCACAAAACATTACTTCATGAGCCACAAATCTGCCTACAAAAATTGCTATCTATATGAATTATTTCCCTCCTCCCCCCATCAGTCTGAGAACAAGAAATCAACAATCACCATCCATTTTTCATTTGGGATAAATTAGCACTTGAAATGATCCAAGTTCTTCACATCAGAAATTCGAAGTAGTCACTGTTTTTGTGATTGAAATGATCCAAGTTCTTCACATCAGAAATTCGAAGTAGTCACTGTTTTGTACGAGAGCTATTTCTCCACTGTAGAACTTTAAATCTCATTCTTAAATAAGGATTACAAATGGCTCTTGGAAACTTTTAAGGACAGGGCGGATGCTCACTGGTTGAGATGGCTTGGGACAAAGTTGGGAATTGCTGTGATCACAGCATCTCTGAGAGATAGCAATAGGGAGAAGAGGACATCATCCCACGGCCTCAGAACTGATCTTGGGCCTGCTCTTATTATTTCTATTTTCTGCCATGGTCCCATGAGCAAGTTTGCTGTGGACCACACTTCCGCCTTGGTCATGCTTTCTTGTGGGGGTCCCCCTCCTCAATTACTGTCTTTGAGTTTTGGTCTGGTGCCTGGAAACACTGAACTTGGATGGAACCTCCCTGAGACCCTTTTCAGGCCTAAATGATTCCTTTGGCTGTTGGCAGTGAGCTGTTCCCTTTATTGCGCTGAATTATGTAGCACCTGGGGTGGGACTAATGTTGTCACCAGTGCCAGGACTGTTCTGTAGGCTTGGCTGTTCAAGATCTGGTCCAGGAACAGGATCCCCTACAGGCCTGTGCGGGAGTGTCTGAGATGTTTCCGAAAATCCACAAGGGGTTTCCTTAAACATAATTGATTCAAATACAGCCTCAAGAAACTGGAAGAATAAGGCCAAGGGATGTTAATTTCCTTCTACAGCATAAGAACAGCATGCATTTTTATAAAAAGAAATGGATAGGGCTGTCAGATATCATAAAGAATAGTCTTTCTCTTCAGTAAAAGAATGAAAGGCAGACACAACACACACTACCCACCAGTGGGCGCATTCATTCTCTCCGGTAAACTTTCCAGTGCACTCGGGATGGGATTTCTTTTCTCTACGCTCTCTCCATGGTAACCCGCAACTTCTGATTTCACCTAAATGGAATCTGGACAGCAAATGCCATCCTGGAAATAGGCTGCATACTCCTGGAACATGGGCCCTAATATGGAGGAAGGTGATGAGGGCTGAGCCATGTTTCCTGGGCCTTCTTTCTGGTTGGCAATGATAAGAAGTCCCTTTTAAAGGCTGCCCTATTCCTTTGGGCCTGGAAGCAAGAATCTTTATAGACATCCTGGCGAGAGGGTGCTGTTTGAGGCATGTAGGAGACTGCAGTGAGGTGTCAGAGCCTGGGAAATGAGGCAAGGACATGAGGTATTAATATTGTCAGTGATCTCTTGATAGGAAAACAGATACCACACTCACTGTCAGTTTTAAACAGACATCAAGTGCATTAATGACAAAGGGCAGACTTCAAACAAAGCGGCTGTGTGGTGGGGAGCAGAGCTAGTGTCTGTGCTGGTAATAACCTGATCTGAAAGGACACTGTCAGGGCTTAAGACAGGCCCAGGATTGTGTGTGGTGACAGAAAACAGAGATGCTCACAGAGATACCAGTGCCATCTGATGCCAAGGTTATTTGAACGCTGTCCGCCGTTCTAATGAAAGCTGACACCACTCCCTATCACTGGGGGCTTCTCCGCCTATTCCTGGAGAAGATTTCTCCCCAGACACCATTCCCAAACTCACTGCCATCATAAAGTTGCTGGCAGCCCTGTTCTGTCAGACCAGTGGGGTCAAGAGGCCTAAGGATAACCGCAGTCCATCTAAATTTGGACTTTGCGGGAGGAGCCCGCTCAGCCCCCTGATAGCTTGGCTACTGGAGGGGATCAGAGTGCCAACGTGTAAGAAGCTGTCACCTTGAATAAAATCCTGAAAGTGAAGGCACTCTGTCTGAGGGCTGCTCCAGGATGGCCCAGGGATGGTCCGGCAGCTGAAAATGAAACCCAGCTACTGGTGCTCCTGGGGAGAGCAAGGTGGTCCGGCTAGTGACAGTTAAAATCAGGCTGAAAGGTTCAACTGGCACCACTGACAACGGCATAAATTAAACAAGTGCTGCCTCTGTTGAGACCTCACAGTTGGGAAGTGATTACCCCCCAAATGGAACTTTTGTGTTAAATAAATAAACAAACAAACAAATAAATAACATGAACAAGGAACAACAACAACAACAAAAGCATAGTCCCGTGTGTGGCCTTAGTACTGTATTTGTCAGAATGGTTATTTATAAAATAATCGGTTCTGCTCATAAATTAAGTCAGGTGGTGGTGTATTTCTGTCTTGCTCTCTCCCATGGCCCTCCTCCAGCCATGCCAACTGCTATAAACTGTGACAATTACAGAGGGAACAATTTGCTTGCAAAGAACATTTTGACAGGGAGCCGCTCAGGGGCTAGAATTTGGGAACCCACTGGTTGTGACTCAGTAGGCGGTGGTTTCCATGTACATCTGCAACGCATTCACTTGTTTGTATCTCCTCGAACTATAACATCTTGGGAGTGGAGGGGGGGCAACACATTTAATGGCATATGTAGTGTTTTTAATAAAAATATCTGGCTTTGGTCATAATAAGTGGAACAGGCTTGCCATATATCAGGCAGACGTGCAGCTGTCTGTGTGGGGGTTTCTTTTTGTGGGGGGGGGAGGCTAAGAAATGACAGTGTATTGTCCCCCGGGAAATCCTTTCCTGTCAAATGGGACTCCTAATTTTTCTGAAGTAGCCAGCTCTGCCCTCACCGTAAGTTCTTAAAACTATAATTATGGGGAAAATGTATTGGGAGGCATCTGTTTTAAAGAGGTCTTTTATCTTTTAAATGTTTCCCCCCTCTGGAGTGGATGTTCTAATTATGCCGGCTAAGTTATGACCTTGGGGCTGCCTGAGAGGTGGGAAACAGCCTCTTTCTTGGATATAATGCTGTCATGGCAGGGATGATACTACAGACTTCTTAGGGAGAAAACCCGGAGTGTCCAGGGAAAGAAGTCCTTGCACACTCATGTAGAGTTCAGCAAAAACCCCAGAAGTCCCTGCTCTCCTGGGTGGCCTTGTACTGCCAGTTACATTTCTACCATCTATTTAGTCATGAGAGGTGGGGGCAAATCTACATTCAAATCCAGCTTGGTCTCTAACAATTCTGTGACCAGGTACATGTCCCCTTTCCTCACTGAGCTGGTCTCCTCACTTGTAAAACAAGGGCAAGGGGCCAGATCATTTCAGAGGTTCGTTTTAGTTCTGAAATAGATGAACTAGTATTTTCAAATGCTTCCCTTATGAAGATGAGGATGTCGGGTCCAATCCTGTGTGATGGAGGAGGCAAATCCAATGGTAAGTTAATCAAAAATTTGATTTGGACTAAGTCAGTTTTTGAAACCCATCTAGCCCATATTCCCATACTATATAGAAGGGGAGCTTGGCTGGACCTCAAAATCTCCAAGGACAGAATTTCCACGAACTTTCCTGCCATCTGTACTTCATACTTAGAGCTGGGACGTGCTTACCACTACCTAGGCTATATGTCCCACTACCTTTGACACGAATCTCATTAACTCCATGTTCAACAGAACTAAAGACAAAATACCAGAGTCAGCGATCTACCATTTATATCTTAGCTGTGAAAAAATAATAATCTTTATTAATACAAATACAAACACTTATTTGATGATACAATACTGGTGGGATCAATAAATCTGCCTTTGTAAAATAAAGTATAAATTTTATTATCATTATTAATGTTAGTTTTGGTAATTATCATTTTAAATGTTATTACCACAAATGTTTGTAAGTGTAGCTGTGTAATGACAAGCAGATTTTAGTGTTTGCGACCGCTTAGAGTTTATAATTAGGCAGTGCTACCAAATAGGCAAGGGACGGAGGGCTCCTCATGGAACTCCACTTCTCCAATCTGTATGAGTAAAGGAAAGAACTAGACTCTTTAAGGCCTCTGAAAAAAGTGATGACAGTGTTGTGAAAAGGTGGGTAGGCTCAACGACAGAGAGGAAAAGAGTACCTGCAGAGTCTTTCTGATATACTGGAGAAGGTTCTAGAATTATGCTTCCATGTAACACTATACATACCCGGTCACATGTCACCTCTATAATACTAACTCCTCCCCAATTTCTAAGACCCAGTGCCTGAAACAGTACTTAGTACAGAAGAGATGTTCGGTAAATATTCAGTGAATAAATTAATGTCGTTAAAATTATTATCTATGTACAATTTAAACAAAATCCAGAAAGCTAGGAATTTCAATACTTTAAACTCTGGTAAGACTACAGACATTTGAAATGCTTTAAAAATACATACGAATTAAATATTTGCCTTATTCAAGAAGCCGACAAAGTAACAGAAGGTAACAGCATCAATTCCTAAACACCGGTGCTGTTTTTATGCGGAACACTTTTCTCCCACGAAAACAAAGCAATCACAACGTCTGGCTGGAAAGAGAGAAGTGAATTGAACATTATCATCCGGCCTGAAGAGCTGTAAACATCATACAGGGGAAAGGACATTCCCCAGAAAGCGCATTCCTCTCTCTTTGTTATGTGCAGGCTGTGAGTAAACTGGGAACTGAGAAGGAATAAACACCCATGTTTTATGATCTTGAGAAGTGGCTGGAGCAGTACCCTGAGGTCAGCCTGTGTGATGTGCTGTGGGTATCACACAGATTCCGCTGAGCCTGTGGAATTACAAGCACATAGCACCACATCCTCCCTTAGTGTAAGCTACTTAAATTCTAACGCCAAATGAAGAGAGATTTTAAAAGATCTTAAAGGGAGCCGATTTGTGGAAGGAGAACCAAGTCCATGCTCCATGCCGGGCATATTTTTCCTTCCTTCGCCTGCAGACCTATCTGAGAAGCTTCAGGCTGGGAATAAAATGGGGGAAAGGCTCTCTACCTGACTGGGAGGGTAGAGAAGGCAAAGATAAAAGTGGGACTTTCTTCCCAAACTGGCTGAGTGTGGCTTCAGGCAAGTGTCTCAGTTTGTAAACTGCATCTTGGGTTGGAATGGGATGTTACGGCCATGTAGCGTTTGCTAATCCCCAAAATGTCTGTAAGAGCTCCTGCTGTCTTCTCCATGGACCAAGGGGTACACTGCCCTTGCTAAAGACTGCGGTGACCACCTCAAACAGTGCTACCCAAGGAACATTCCTAGTCTCTCAAATGAGTACTCTTTTGAACTCATCTCCTTAATGAGTTCAAAACAACACCAGAAAGGGTATTCTGGGCCCATCATGCTGAGGCTGATATTTTGCAGACATTTGAATTCTATTATTTTGACCCAAAAAAATGCTTTGGTTCCAGGCTTATTAATATAAACATGTATACTAACCTGGTAATTTTTCTTTCAGGAAGCATTTATTATTTAGAGCAAGCTCCATTTAGCCGATATAATTCCTTGATTTTTAAATTAGATCAAACCATATTCTTGTATTTTTAACATTTTCATTTTTATTTTATTGAATTTATTTTCAATGGGAGTTAATTCTTTTCTGTGTAATTTTTACTTTAAGCTTAAATTCCACAATCAGCGTTTGCCAAATATCAAAATTTACTGATTATGTCTTCTAAATCTCTTAGAGTCACAGTTTCTTGAGTAAAATTTTGCAGATCGAAATTGTGACAGGAAGACTTGTGTTCTCTATTAAAGTTTAGTCAACACATTTTACTGTGTGTAGTTTTAGTTCATTTCAATTTTATTTTGTTTCATTATTTCTACCAAGGCAAATTTCTCCCTGTGAATTTGCACAGTTTTCAATATACCAACAAGATATAAATCTTGGTCAGTTTTTCATCCATAATAAATTACATTCTGTGCAGGTTTAGTTGCTGTCAGTTTTATTTCAGGTTGATTCTTTTTATGAGCAATGTTTATTATAAATTAAAGTAAATGATAGCTTTTGTTTCTTAGCATAAAGAGTATGTAGCACAAAAGTAAATACTCTGGATGCGTGGTCAGGTCTAAGTCGTGGGGTTATGACATGTTGCTTTCTACCAAGCACCAGTCAACACAGTAGGGGCCACCTAATCAAAGGTTAGGATGCATCAGTATCCAAAAGAAAGGTGACACAAATGCTGGGCAACATATCCCTTTCAGAAAAGGGCATTTGGTCCCAAGGCTCATAGGAGGTTAAACTTTCCACTGAGAGAGAACAGATTATATAGCCTGCTTAGACAAATGCTGGGCTTTGTCAAGTCTCACCAGCATGTTTTCAAGGAAGGAAAAGCAGGGGAAGGAAGCCAGTCAGCAGGGAAAGGATCTTGGCAAAATCAGTACTGAAGGTGATAGGAATGCATGGTTGAGAAGCCAGCCTCCCAGCCTGGGGAAGGTTGCACAAATGGTCACGTGAGTGGGCAGACAAGTTGATGTGTGACAAGCCAGAGCCTGTGGAAAATGCACTCTGGGCTCTCAGGGCAGCTGAAATGAGGCTTGTCATTTTAGAAGAAGAGAAGGAGGTGTGAAAGGGAGGAGAAGAGAAAGAAAGGCAGGGCAAGTTTTCTCCTCAATAATCTGTTAGTGGGAAAACGTAAAAGCTGGTCCAAGACTGTGACAGAATTGCATCTTTGAGTGGATCCTTAGAAACCAGCTCCACTGCCCCACTCTGAGCCCCTGGTCCCTGTACTCAGCTTGCAGGTGCTGTGGCCATACCCAGGCCTGACTGGGCCATTCTAAGTTCTCCCCACATTGAGGAAGCATGCGTCGCATATTAGGCTGACAGATTTAAAAGTTAACTGGCAAAGCATGTTCCCATTATGTGAATCCTGGAAAGGAAACAGTCAACATGTTTTTCCTGAGATGTCCATGCTTTTTAAATTTCTCCTTTTTTGTACTGGGCGTCGTGTGGGTAGGCAGAGACTGATGGGGAATAATCCCAGGTCTGCAGTGGGTTCACTTGCTCCTTTTTTGGAAAATCATTAATATAAGTAGCTCTTACCTACTGTATTTCAATCAAATAGGAACGTATACATATCAGAGATCAAACGCCACTGCTCCGACAATATCCTGCCTCCCCCCCAAAAAAGAAAATACTACTAAATTTTCTTAGCAATCCCAATTTTGTTTTTTTTCCTCAGGTTACATTTTGTGCCAGTTTAAAATAAAGCCAGAAACAGTTTACACCCTGACTTCCTAAACAATGATTTATTTATACACTTCTATATCCATACTATATTATTTTGTTGTACTTCCCAGTAAGCTTAAACACAGAATGGGAAATGTTTCTTTAAAAGTATATCTTTACCTCTGTTGAACAATTCTCACTGGGGCGGAATTTAAAGAACTACAATTTTGGGTACGTCCTTCCTTCTATAGAGAAGGAAATGGAGGTTCAAACGAGCTTCCCCAAGATCATGGTACCCATTCATTCAATCTTTCTAGCGCAGCTATTTCTGAATTACAGGACACTGCCTGCAGGACAGAACGTCAAGGGCACTGACAACCTGACTTAGGCGAACCCTTACCTATTTTTTCCACAGGGAGAGACTTGAATCTCCAAGGCCAAGTTGGTGTGTGTGTGTGTGTGTGTGTTCCCCTCTCCCCCATCCCTGTATTCTACGTGGGGTTTAATGGATTTGAGATGAGCTGGATTCCAAAGTGCATGCCCAGATGGGATGAAATCAATTAAGATTTGTGAAGTTCCCTTCAGTGCAGCTCACTGATGGATGTCACATTAACCAGGACAGTGGTCAAGTGGTATGGCGTCATTTTTCTTTCTCAGTTTTTGACTGAGTGACTCCGAAATCTTTCAGACAGGAGAGAGAAAAGAAAGAAAAAGTTCACCCCTTCACTGCCTCCACCATCCCCACCATGATCTCCACATTCATCTTTTCTACCTTCCCTCTGAAGTCAGGAGCATTGCCACTAGAGGGCAGCATGAATTTAGAAAAAAACAGCAGCTTTCTTTAAAAAAATAAATAAATAAATGATGGCAACTATTCAGGGAGGGCCATTAAAGACACATTGTGCTTTTGGTCACCGATTATAGGTTCTGTAATGATCACTATGTCATGTTTGTTCAATCTGTGCTGAAGGGAATGGGGCTACCAGACGCCCCACTTTTGGAGTCCTCTGGTCTCTATTTCATGGAGTGATTTTCTTTATCATCAATTGCTCTAATTAATCTTCTAGACTCAGGGGTTGGGGGTTTTTGCATATCACCTGCATAATTTTAAAGAAGCACACAAACTAATAAACAAAGATAGATTCCTATATTTCTTAGAAAAAGATCAATTTTACCATGGAAGTCAATAAAGAAGTATACCACCCAATGGAAGTTACCAATCATCATTTGATAATGAAAAATCTAAAAAAAAAAATCTAAAAATAAAATAGAAACTGGATCAATAAAATATACAAAAGGTGTGTGTCCTCCATTTATACAATTCACAGCTATCTATTTTAAAGGCCCTCCCCACCTAAAACTGACCCAGCCATTGCCTTCCCTCTTAGAGAACCTGGCCCATATTAATCAGGAAAGAGAGGCAGAAGCTATTCAAATAAAGATAAAATAATAATTCCATCTTCTGTTCAATCATTTTTTGTCACCATCAACACAGTCTTTGGCACATGAGCCAGTGATTATTTCCATGCTGAGAACAACAAAGGACCACCTCCCTTTAGGAGTAAAGAGGTACTCCTGGGTTTCCAAGAATTGCAAGCAAGTCATTAGTTTTTAAAACAGCAATAAAGGTATGACATTCCAGGCAAAGGCATTTTAAACTAAGAATTTCTAGAATTAAAATAAATGAGTAGATTCAATCAGAATGGGAATGAACAAAATTGGAGTTACTGGACTAGAGGAGAGCAGAGCTGAGTCCAGGTATGGCTTTCCATTTCAGCTGAGAGACCTCGCAAGTAGTCAGTGAAGCAAGTATACAATGGCTCTCACACACTTCCTTTCCTTGCAAAACAGTCGTGGGGTTGAATAGCCACGAGGGGAATGTTGCGTTCCAGTGAATTAATTATATTAACTCATTAACTCATTGTTAACTAGCAACATGTTTGAGTCTTTTCTCATATGAAACATCATCGGAACCACAGGTATTTCTTTGGGTATTTACAGTGAGGATGATACTGTTGGGAGGTTTAACTGGGGCGGGAACACGGCTCATTGAACATTTCTCAAGGTCTTAGGATCTCCTTATATGTGCAAAAGGATGGAGATGACAGCTTTCCATCCATGCTTCATGAACCTAGGACATGTAGGTACTCAATAAATTTTTTATTGTGGACTAAATGAAAGGATCTCAGAGTACTTCTGAACCCATGTGTACTATACATTCTTGGACATTTACAGGTAGAGGAACTGCATGGGTTATCCTCAGGACAGTGGCTCTCCAAGTGGCCCACGCATCAGAATCACCTGAAAGCCTTGTTCAAATAGATTGTTGAGTCCCATTCCCAGAGTTTCTCATTTAGTGGATCTGAGTTGTTGCCAAGAATTTGCATTTTTGCTAGTTCTTAACTGACAATGATGCTGACTGGAGACTAGGAAACACGGTTCTAGGGCAATCTAAAAAGCCTCTTGTTTTCTTTTTTTAAAAAAATAAAACTCTTGACGTTAGCTTGTATTCTTATAAAATCAAGAACACTTAAATTCAGAGATAATAAAATCTGGTTGACTGAGGGTCCTGCTGCATCCAGTTTTAGTAGAAAGTGGTTTAACTGTCTTCCCAACAGCAGACTGAAAACAAGGGGTACCTAAAATTAAAAGTAATAAGAATAATAAAAGGTTGCTGTTCCGGCTCTTGAATACTAAACAAAAAACATAAAAGTTCAAGTGATATTTGTATTATATTAACAGAAGCAAATAGTTTGTGGGTAAGTATAATGGAGCTGAACCTGCAAACCATAATTTATAAATTATAAGATAAAAAAACTTGCAGAAAAAATTTCCCAGAAAGTCTTTAGCCTCCCTTTAAAATGACAGAATCTCATATGAACAAAACTTAGCAGTGGGGGGTCCTCCTGCAGCGTTTGAATGGGAATGTTGGCTTTGCTCTCAAGCAGAAATTTGCTTTTGGGTTTAAGATCTGTTCCTATTAGAAAGCTCACATCAAAAGGGGGAAAAACATAGCTCTGTCTGGTTCTTCAGGCTAAAATTTCTCAAGAAAGTCATTGAAAATAAAGACAAGTTGCTTCTTCTTTAAAAATGAAAAAAAAAAATTGAAGCAGAGAAAAAAAAAAAGATACTCTCAAATAAAATTAAGCAGACACAGTAACAAGTGGGTTTGTCGTAATTCAAACCCTGCAAGGATTGGGGGAAAGACCTTCCTTTCTTGGGCACAACAGTCCAGCCTCCATCTGCCCTTCATTAGAATCCAAATAAACTTTTCCTGTACTGATATTACTGTAATCTTTCCTAATTCCATGACACTGTAATTTGCTTTCCCTAAAAAGAAAACAAAAGGAATCTACTGATACATGATCTAATTGAAAGAAGTATGCATTACAAAAAAAAAAAATAATAAAAGCTGGTTGTTGCAGAAAGTACAGCATAATTCTTGGGTAATAGCAAATCTCATGGTCAAATGCCAAAATATTTTCATTATTTCCTGATCTTCAACTCCTCATCTTCTAACCTGCATTGAAAAAGTAAGTAAATATGTCTAATACCAATAAAAGAAAGTATAGGTTAAGTAATATTTAATTGCAGAAAGCAGTTTATAAGAGCACCATGAACTTCTTGTACATTATTATTATTATTATTATTATTATTATTATAATTTTGCCCAGAATAAAGACAAAGTAAACAGAAGGGCATATTATAAGGGCCTTCATCAGGCCCAGGTTTATTAAAACTTAATGAAGTCTTTACCACAGTCTTTCCAGCAATACTTTTCCCAGGTACCTTTTGTTTATCGATGGAATGGCCAGGTCAGGGAGACATTGCTGACAGTGGGTGGTACCAGGTGTTATCTGTCTCTGGAATATACTACTTTGATGGCTTGCAATATTACCCCCTTTTATTTGGCTGGCTTGAATTTGTTAGGATTCACCCTGTGGTGAGGTAACATGCCTCCATATTGGAAAAAAAATGGCCCATGAGCCAATGTGAGCCTCGTTCCTAATAGAATACATCTGGTTCTGACAGTTTGATGCCCAGCTCTGAGCCACATTCGGCAACACAAATTAACAGTGTAGACATTGCCCACGCTGAGCAGGAAGTAATAACCTGCTACCTGCTACTTGGCTAAAATCTCATTATAAGCCATTAAGGTAATTGAGGGCCAAGACTCTGTGAATATTAGACTCCCTGAGCGCCAGTCGTTAGTTCAGCAGAAGAAAGACTCTGAGCAGAGGGGGAGGTGGGGCTGACTGAGGAGAAACTGCTTTGGACCGTAACGTGAACTCCACCTACAGGTACTCTATGGCTCTGGGAAATTTGTGAGCTGTTTCTCTTCTACCCCAAAGTCCATGTGACCTCTCCTGGGGGGCTCAGGACTCCAGGAGGATGAATGATACAACTCTTGGTAGGCCTCCAACAATGCTATATAATTAAACTTTGGTTTAAATGAATATTGGGGACAGCCACAATGAAAAGAAGAGGGCAAAAGAAGTCAGAGTGCTCCACGAATAATAAGCGTAGAAGCGGGTACAGGGAGAGGGGAAGGGGGATGTTACCCATTCTCCCAGGAAGATAGAGGCTCTCTAGAATTATGGCACGTACATGAGCTTCTAGTCTGCTCCAGTGGGCAAAGCCAACTCCTTTTCCCATAAAGTTGATCCTCTTAGTCTCTGTCCAGGGTTGGGTGACTATAGATAATGTGGTATGGGTTTTGGCGAGGGAATCAGGGCAGGCTCCAATCAATCACTCAGCCAACCAGCTGATCAATCAACCTGATTTTCGGTACCATCGGACGGCTCTGGACTGTAGTAACAATGACAGTTATCAATAAACGTTTCTTAGAAAGAATTATATAGGGCCAGGGACAGGAGTAATTGGAAATATAATAAACTGTCTCCAGAAATCCCTTCTTATCATTCCCTGCCATGCACACATGAAAACACGCACACACCCATACACACACACACACACACACACCATACACACACCCTGTACACACCAATAATTATCAACAGTTCAATCATGGGAGAAAGCTGATGCAAGCTTTTAACTAACGTATAATAATAAAAAAAAAAAAATCCTGAGTGCTACGTCTTCTCCAGAAACTACCAGAAGCCTGGTTAATAAACCCTCCTAGGCCTCCTAAAGTTTCCATTTCATCCTTCTGCAGGTCTCAGTGAAAGGCTCCTTGGCCTTGGCATTTTGAACAACTTGGTATTTGGGGGAAAATAAGCCGAATGGTGGAGAAAATAGTGTTCCTGAGGGTGAGGAAGTGTGTGAACATCAAGTCCACACTCTGAACAACCTCAGATAATCTTCCTGACTCAGCCACGCCAGCCTCATTATTTCTCTGCCCTTAGAGGGTTAAGCACAGTCTGGAGCCTAGAAAATGGCTGCTGTTGGTACAAGTGAGGCCTTCTCTATAACTAGATCCTTCAGGAAAAAACAAATTAATCAACAGCAAGCTGAAGTGGGTTTAATGATTGCATTCTGCATACAATCAGCTTTTCCCTTTTCAAGGGCCATCAATATGTCAAGGGAAGACATATCTGAAGGATATAGCTCTTAACATCAAGGTTATCTATTCTCCACAAGGCTCCCACTCCTTGCCGGGCTGGTACTCCACGCTGCCTGTGTCTAACATTTTCATCAACTCTGCAATCAATCAAGGTAATAATGTTGTGCAAAAAATCAATTAACAACGCAATTAAACTTTCCTTATTATCTCAAAGGGCTGAAATAATACCTAAAGGGAAGATAGACTCACTGAACGCAGACATCCATAATCCAATGTGAAAGTGAATTATGAGGTTGGACAGGTGCAGGCATGTGCTGGTGCTGTTATTTTCCAGGGGTTATATCTCATCATGGCAGTGTATCAGTCAGCCCCAATCCCAGACCCTAAAATTCCAAATTACTTTTAAGAAATATATGATGTGCAATATCCATTTCATACTCTCTTTTAAAGATAACCCCCTCCTCTCCAAAAAAATTGAACAGCCATATTATTCAAAGACAAAATGATCTTTCAACAAGAACATAAAATATAAAAGCTATAATAACATTTACATCTGTATAGCACACATCTCTGTAAATGCAGGTCATCTATTATACATAATCTAGCGCCTAAGAGGCTGAGGATCCAGCACAATATTTAAAACCCAAATGCGTAAATGTGCAAAGTCCCATGAGATGGCTGTGGCTTCCCCCAAGTGTATGTCTCACCCTTGCCTGCTACACATACACACACACTCACACACGCATACACACACACACACACACGCATACACACGCATGTGCACACACGCACATGGGCACGCGCAGGTAGAAACATTGGTAACAACAGAAGTATTACTCACTTCAAATGAGAATGACTATATTATTTAGCAATTACACTCAACTTGCCCTGAAACACTGTCCATAAGAATTGAGCGTTTATGGCACGTAAAAAAGATGACTATTAACCTTTTTGTGCAGCAGACTATGAGGTGCTTGAAATTTCCCACTGAAAGAGATATCCAGATGAAGAGGAAGGGGTTCTATGACAATGACAGAGCTCATGTTAAACCTCAGGGCCCATCCGCCACGGTCTGGCACCAACAGAAGTCCTGGAAATATGAGTAGAAGGGGAAACGAGGACCAGAAGACGAAAAGTAAAAAGAAAGAAAGAAAGAAAGAAAAGAAAAGAAAAACTAAAGCAAAAAAAATCATCAAACAGAAAAATGCTGATGGAAGATCCACATTATTTGAATATCTTCTTAACTCTTGGAAGTAAAAACCAACAACACTGATTTAAAGGATAAATATGAACATATATCAATTGCAAACGCCCACACAAAATCATCCAGTTCCTCTCTTCATCCACTTGTCCTTCTCCATCATGGCATCATGGCAGAGTGTAAGGATCTTGCCAGCATATCTGGAAAGCCCAGGAGATACCTGGACATTAGAGGAACCAAATGAATGGATCTAGGAAGGTCCAATTCCAAATTTGGGCCTCAGAGAGTTACCTATATCAGAAGAAGGAAGGATTTCCCTGTGTTTCTTTAGCCAACATGTTCTAGGTTTTGGTAAGAAACCACTATTCTCTGAGCAGTGTGGATTTCCATACATACCACCTGGAGCTGTGTAGATATTGTTTTAAAATATGATTGCTCAACAATGAATTCCTGTTTTGCAAGTTACTTGGAACAAGGATCCATCTTAAGCCAACTTTCCCCCATTCTCAGCACAGCAGGGAGGAAGGACTGAGCCCCAAGTGCAGATTTAAGTGAACAGTAAAACAAGACAAATATACACAAATGCTCATTTTGTCATTTCTAAGAAAAATGAGGAAGCAACTCATGTTGTACTTCTTGGTACAGAATTTCAACAGAGAAGTTGAACAGGTTAGCGAATCTGCCATTTCTCTCCTAACCTTAAGGAACATAATTAATATGTTTTCATTTTCAATGACTATATTGTGTGTGTGTCAACTGGAACTGCTCCTGCTGTGTATTTGATTCCACTGACGATGGGGTGGGTTGGATTTTAAATGATGTGTGAGCACTTCTGTTCTTTCTGTGCTCTGGTTTATGTGTTATTCATGACTTGCATTACAGACATGGCTGATACACAGATGTAAATGTTATTAAATCTTTTGTATTTTAGAGGCTTTGTGAAAGGCTTCTTTGTTTTCAAATAATTCTCTTAACCACCAAAACTAACCAGTAATACATGACAATATCTTGGGAATTTTTTTCACTGAATTTTCTGATGAAGAGATTTTTCTCCCCTTGACTGTTATTTTTTTTTCCATCAAAATAAAACGTAGGATAAATTGGCAGATGGAACAATTGTATCTTCATGGCAATGGTCAAGAACAAATTCATGTGTGTATATGTGTGTGCATGCACAAGTGTGTGTCTTGGGCTCATGTGTGTTATGTGGCCACATGGGTGCTTTCATGTGCACTATCGTATACGTGCTCTGTAGGTGTGTCTTCCTGTGAATTGTGCTATACATGTTGTGTGTGTCCTTGTGCGTGTACGCATCTTGTAAACAGTGTGTTATGTGTACACAAGGTATGTGAGTGGATGTGAATAGGTTGACACCATTATACCAAATCAGAACTCAAAGTCACCCAATTCTCAATTACCTGCCAAAGATGCCGTTGCCTTACTGCAGTTTGGCATCTGCCATAAGTTTTAATGTTTTTACCTTGCTCCATCCTCTTCACATTTCTTAGGATTTCAACAGAAATGTGGCAGAGGATAAAACTCCTCGTATAGACAGCATTTAATCAGTCTGTGCCTCTTGCTGGCTCACCTTTTTTTTTTTTATTGATTTTAAATTTAAACAATGCTCTGAGGCTGAACAATACACCTCTACAAATACAGTTGACTTGACTGAAGGAGGTCAAGAAAGACAGAGATGTACATATTAGTCTTGAGAGTAGTAGCTAAGGAGAGAAGGCTCAGGCCCTCTCCCCATCCTCAGGGCGGCAGGGGTACCTGGTTCCCCAAGTGTCCTTTTCAAGGAGCAAGGAAGGTCATCTCAACTCTGGGAAGTATGGTGGAGTCCAGAGATTAAGTTCTAGCTCCTGCTCTGTAGTACCTGTCCTGAGCAACTTGTTCAGTCCCTCTAGGCCTTGGTTTCTTAGCATCTGGAGAAAATGCTCCTTGAGGCCCATTTCTGTTCCAATAAATATAACCCCTATTATGATCTAGGCAGATTTTCTATGCTGTGCCAAGTTGGCACAGACATAGAGACTATTCCCTTTCCATGCCCCTCTCTTCTTTTCCTTGGTTTGCCTCCTTCCCTCCTAGAATATCTATGACCCTCATACTCTTGCCTTTCTTGGGCTTTCAATTTCAGAATCAAAATATAACTGTTCTCTTTCAGTCACCCTTTTCTAAGAAACAACTCATTCTCTGATCAACTAATTAATGTTAGGATGTTAATAATTGACAATGAAATTGAGTACATCACAACAGATAAAATATTTCATGTAAAAAAATAGACACATTAGAAAAAAGCCCAACTGAATAAATCTCTAATGCAATTTCAGGCAAAATACGTAAGGGGGAAATACTATGTGCCAGGCACAGTCAATCAATGATACCCAAAATAAAGAAAGTAAGGGAGAGATTCTTTCTACATTTGAGTAATGAACAGGCCTGAAAGGGAAATGTGTTGTCAGATAAAGCGAACTGCAATAAAGTTTGCTATAATTATGTTATGTATGAACTGTTATGCAAACATTTAAAACAGAAAAAGGATTAGCTCTACCTTGGGGAGTGAAGGTCTGAGTAGAAGCCATTAAGAAAGACATTGTCAGAGGTGGCCAGTTGCTCAGTTGGTTAGAAGGCGATGCTCTTAACAAGAAGGTTGCTGGTTCGATCCCCACATGGGCCACTGTGAGCTGCACCCTCCACAACTAGATTGAAACAACTATTTGACTTGGAGCTGACGGGTCCCAGAAAAAACCCACTAAAAAATAAAATACATTTTCTGTATATGTATTTCTCTTTTTAGTCATGTTAAGTCATGAATGTAATATTTCTTGTCATCAGTTAAACAATACAGGGGGGTGCATTTAAAAATAATAATACTGCTTTCAAGATTCCCATGACCACCTGATATCGAGTGACTCCCGACACATACTGCTGGAAGGGTATAGATGTATGGATGCAGGATATATGGCTAAGTAAAAGCACAAAGAGCAAAACAGTGCATCATCTCAGTTACTTTGGGGTAGGAAAGAAGTAAAATCAAATAAAAATAAATAAATACACATCTTCATATATGTTTTGCAAAAAGAAACATAGAAAGGACAAACCGCAGACTAATAATGACCACATGTAGTAGGTGGGTGACAATAGGGTGGTGGGGATCAGGATACGACTGAGACTTCTCTGAATACACCTCTTTTTATATCCGTATTTTACGTATTCAAAAAATAAATTTAAAAGAATGGAAAAAGCGAACCCTAAAACTAAACTGGAAAAATGAACCTCGTTATATATCAAATACATAGCTAGCATAATGACACAGAAAAAGAAATCAAAGTAAATTGGGAACATAGTAATTCCATGATACACCTGAGTGAGATATACACTGAGTACAAAAAACGTCAAAGAAATCTTGAGCTTTATTTAGTAGGCTTACTGTTGTTAGTGCTATTACTATTCTAATTCTCCAATTATTTTATGTATATTGTAGTACAGAGAAAATGTGTGCATCCTTAGAAGTTGTTGGAATTCAAGGTTTTCAGTGCGAGCGAATGGAAATCAAAGAATGAGGGAAAATGTAGTAGGCAGATTAAGGGTCCCAGGGTGTTCACACTCTAACCCCTGAAACCTACATGCCACCTTACGTGGCGCAAGGGACTTTGTAGAAGTGGCTAAGTATGGACCTTAGGAGGGAGACATTATCCTCTACGACTAGCTGGGTGCGAGCAATCTAATCGTGAGCCCCTAACTGAGGAAAAGCCTCAGGTTGTGGTCAGAGAGGAAGGTGTGACCAGGGAAGAACAAGCAGGGAGAGGCAACACCACTGGCTTTGAGGGTGGAAGAACCTGAAAGCCTGGTGGAAGGCCAGGAGCCATGGCCAGGAGCCATGGAATGTGAGAGGCCTCCAGAAGCTGGAAAAGGCAAGAAAATGGGTTTTCACCATGAATCTCCAGAAAGGAACACAACCCTGCCGATACTTTAATTTTAGCTCAGTGAAGACCCATGAGACCCATGTTAGACTTCTGACCTACCAAACTGTAAGATGATGAATCTGTGTTGTTCTAAGCGATTCAATTCGTAGTAATCCATTATGGCAGCCCTAGAAAACTAATGCAGAAGATGATGATAATTATGCTGATCATGATAATCACTCTGGTAATTTAAATTGGAAGGATTTGTTAGAAATTATTAAAAATTATACATGTACGAATGGGGGTGTGTGTGTGCACATGTGTGCAGAACATCTAACATCCAGACACTGGTTTACAAAAAATGTTTTCCACTAAAAATAACCAAAGCTCCTGGAAGAACTGACTAATTCAGGTTGTGGGCAGGAAATGTACAAAGTAAGCCTAGAACTTCATGTGCCAGAAAGCAGAAAAAGCACACAAAAGGTGGCTTGATGAGACTCTCTTTGGCCCAATTTGGTACTATTTAAATATCAAAAAGAATAATGATAGTAATTAATTTGCCATGCTGCATTTAAAAAAAACACACACTATGCATTCATAATGATACTTAAGCACATAAACAAATAAATAAAAGGGAGAAAGCAAGCTCTTATTTAAAGAATGCCAGCTAATTAATGTAGAAGTGACAGACACAATTAGAAAAATAAATCACCATACCCCAATATAGTAATTCATGCAAGTATTATCAATGGACGCTACAACTATTGGGTGAAAGTTTATTATGGAAGAAAATATTCACGCAGACTTAGATTGCTTGTTTAGAATACTTTCTGATTATAAAGGGGAACACAGACCTTTAGAGTGGCTCAATATGGTGGTAACCACATTAACCAAATGATCCATCTTAGCATTCCTACAAAAAAGATTACTAAATACCATGTGCCTCTCAATGTAATGAAATATATACAACTAACATCACCTACACTTGCCAACACGTTAAACCTCAATCAAATTATGAGGGAGCAATCAGAAAAATCTGAAATGTGGGACATTCTACGATGAAACTGACCTGTGCTTTTGAAAAAAACCTACATGACATGAAAACCAAAAAAGGTGGGAGGAGGGTTCTAGATCAATAGTTCTTCAGTTTTATCGTACATCTGAGTCACCAGGAGTGCTTGTTACAACACAGGTTGCTGGGTCTGCCTCCAGTTTCTCATTGGGGTGGGGCTCCAGAATTTTCTTATCTGACAAGTTCTCTAGTGATCCTAAAACTGCTGGTCTGGGGTCACCTTTGAGAACCACTGGACTATATTTAAAAATACTTAAAAGTCTTAACAACCAGATGCAAACTTGGATTGGAAATTAGATTAAAACAAAAAGACTTACAATAGACATCATTGGAAAATTTAACTATAGACTGCATATTATTAGGCAATGGTTTTGAATTAATATTAATTTTCTTAGCATTTTTGTTGCTTTGTAAGAAAAAGTTCTCATCTTTGGACCTGCATGCTGAAGTATTTAGTGATGAAGTATGATGACATCTGTAATTTATGTCTCATACAATGTGCATAAAAGTTCTGACAATTAAGTTCGCGAACTTGTTGCAACAATGTTGCTAATTTGTTTTTTTTTTAATATCAGAGGGATTATCCATTATGAATTTTTACCAACTGGACAGTTAACCAAGTGTACTATTTGGAGGTGCTGAAAAGGCTGGGTGATAAAGTTAGACGACCTGAACTTTTTCCCAACAATTTATGGCTCTTGCATCACAATAAAGCCCCAGCTTACATAGCACTGTCTGTGAGGGAGTTTTTAGCCAGTAAACAAATAACTGTATTGGAACACCCTCCCTACTCACATGATCTGGCCCCCAGTGACTTCTTTCTTTACCCAAAGATAAAGGAAATATTGAAAGGGGACATTTTGATGACTTCAGGACATCAAGAGCAATACGACAGCTCTCATGACCATTCCAAAAAGAGTTCCAAAATTGCTTTGAAGGGTGGGCTAGGCGCTGGCGTCAGCGCATAGCTTCCCAAGGGGAGGACTTCATAGGTGACCATAGTGATATTCAGCAATGAGGTATGTAGCACTTTTACTAGGATGAGTTTGTGAACTTAATTGTTCGACCTCATATACCCCTATCCCCTGGGATGGTGACTATGGGGAACTTCAGCTACTGAATAATATGAATTATCATTGACAAATGATAGCATGTCTTGGGATATACTTTGATAATTTGTATAATTCTTATAATAACGAGCCATCTTATAACTGTCCTACGATTGTATTGGTATTATGCAAGCTGCCGTAACAACAAGCCCCACAATCTCGGTAGCCTAACACAAGAGCAGTTTGTCCTCCTCGTTCAAAAGTCTAATGCAGGAAGCTTCCTCCACATGTGATTCTTGAGGTCTGCCGTCTTCTACCAAGTCCTATTATCTGAATCAAGCCAGTGAAGGGGAAAACGTGAGGAAGCCGGAGCTAAATCTCAAAAGCCTTGGTTGTGAAATGACACACATCACTTCCATTAACATTTCAATAAGTAAAACAGACTCATTTGATCATATCTAACAGCAGGGGAGAGTGTAAAATGAAGTCTGGCTTTGCATTTCCCAAAGAAGAAAATGTGGATTTTAGTGAGCAAAAAGCAATCTCTGCTATGTGACTAAAATGTTTTTGCCTTCTACATTCTTCCTTATTGTGGAATAATATAACATGTTAAAGATAACAGAAAGGATAATTTTACAATCAGCTAAATATTTATTATGGGCTGACTGTGTATCAGGCACAATATTATACTGATGTTTCCACCTGTATAGCCAAACGTGTCTCGTACATAACAGGCATTTCAGTGTGTACTCACAGGTTAATAATTGAATAAACACCCACTTAGATTCCAAGCTGCATGAGAATACAGAGTCTCATTTGTCTACTACTGTCAGTTAGGGCCTAACACTGTGCTCAGCATACAGTCAGTAATAAATACATGCTATTTGGTTGGTGCAAAAGCAATTGCGGCTTACAAAGTTAAAACTAATTGCAAAAACCAATTACTTTTGCACCAACCTAATGTTTTTGAAACCTAAAGTCATAGTTTTGTTCCTCAAAATGAGCATATGCATTTACAGCATACACTTGGAGCAAAAATGTTTATAACGCATTTAGTCATGTTAGAATAATTCCAAGCCATCCAGGCTTTACCTAAATACACACAAATACTTAAATAACTGTCAATTCCACAAAACCATTATAGCTATATTTTAGTATCAAAGAGTAATAAGCAAATCAAGTAGACAGCATCTACTTTAAAAATGGAAATCAGTAGGTACCTTTTTTTTCTTTTTGTCATGTTTTTATTTTATTTTTTATTTTTCAATTATAGTTGACATTTAATATTATTTTATATTAGTTTCAGGTGTACAGCATAGTGTTTAGACATTTATATAATTTATGGAATGATCCTCCTGATAAGTCTAGTACCCACTTGGCACTATACATGGTTATTACAATATTATTAACTATTCCATATGCTGTATTTTACACCCCCATGACTAATTTGTACTTCTTACTCCCTTCCCCCTTTGCACACTGCCCCTCAACCCTATCCCGCCCCCTCCATCTGTTTGTTCTCTGTATCTAACTGAAAATTAAAAATAAGGGAGTCTAATTTCCAAAGAACTTCCATTAATTAATTGAAACAATGCATTTGCAAGCTCCTGGATGACACTGAGTTGTTCCTGGAGGCCAACACGGTTGTGTAAAGGCAACAAGAACAGCAGCAACCATAACAATAACACGTATGATTGAGTCCTTTATGGCAAAGATCAAGACACAGTAACCCAGAAATAGAAGAGGTGTTCCTCATCATATATTCAGAGGGTAACAAATCTAGCTGTATCTGGATATAGCAGCTTAACGTGGCCTAACGTGATCAACATATTCAAGGTAAAATTGTCAATCTCACAATCGACTGACTTCAGGAAAAATACAATGGCCACACCGGACTTTACAGGTGTTTTGATTCATTCATTCTCTCTATGTTAACCTACACATTTATCTACAAATGATCTTGTTTTTCTTCTTTTGTTGCTGGAATGTCAGCATTCACATTAGATCCATTTCAAAGTCCACATCTTCTTTGAAGAAAATGTTCATTTGTTATTACAACCATGAAAATAATAATTTAAATAAAAATAGGATCTAAAAATTTGGGAATCACCATGAAACAATAATTCAACCTGAGTCCATTCTGCAGTGATATATCAGGCATGTCAACTGTATTTGAGAAACACATAAATAGAATTGTGATAAATAAAGCAATTTAACTTTTTAATTTAGTATTCAGATTTTGGGTCCCCTGATCAAAACAATTCTTAAAGTAAATGATCCTACTCTCAGAAAATCTGAAACGACTGTTTCCCAAATATCCCATGACATTTGGCGTGACAAGGCTCCCTTCTGACAGATAAAAAGTCTCCTTATCTTTCAAGGTCCAATTCAAATGTCATTTCTTCTTAGAAGCCTCCCGTGATGTCCCCTGGACACAATTAGAGGCTCCTTGTTTGTTCTCTCTGTGCACTGTTCATTACACAACCATTACACATATCCCACTGCATCATAGCCAATGATTTAATTATTATTATTCCCACTTCATTTCATTATGATTATTTCTACTTAAGTGCAATTTACATGAACTCAGGGATACTGTCTTATCCATCGTTGAATACACAATCCCTATCACAAGTCCTGAAATTCAAAATGTAGTTAAAATGTTTGTTAAATGAATAAATACATGAATGTATAAATAAGTAAATGAGCCAGACTTTGTTTACCAAACGGAAGGCTTAGGTCATGATAAGAATTTGTAATCAAGCTGTGAGTAACACAATGGTTATAAGATGGCCATATTTATGAAAAGTAGAGGCTTAATGGGGTGAAATTTCTCTTTAAAAAGCTTAGGTAGGAAAGAAGAAATAAATAACCTAAAAACCTCATATCTTAAAGAAATTAAATTCATAGTTTAATAGTGGCACATAAAGATAATTCCAAGAGTAAATGGCTTTAATGGTAAATGTAGCAACAGATTTACCAAAGAGTAATACCGATTCAACATACTTTTCCAGAATAATGAAGAGATGGGATTGCTTTCTAATTTATTTTATGTGTCCAGCACTATACTGATAACGAAACCAGACAAATATATTACAAGAAAACTGCAAAACAATATACACTATTCCTTGTGCACATGTGTGCAAATATCTATAATAAAATATTAGCAGATCCAGTAATATATAGAGTTTAACCTAGAAATGCAAGGTTGGTTCAATATTCAAAAACAAATAGAGTTCACCACATCAACAGATTGAAAAATATATATAATTATCTCAACTGATAGAGACAAAATTCAACATACATCCACTCATGATAAAAACTTTCAACAATACAGGAACCAAAAACAAGTTCTTTAACCTGATAAAGGTCATCTACAATACATCCACAGCTACCATCATATTCAAAATATAAAGACTGAGTGTTTTCCTTCCATCAAGAACAATATAGAATACCCATTCCCACTCCTGCTATTCAATTCACATAACCCCATATTCCCATCTTGAATTACGTATGCCCATGTGCTGTAGAGACTGTGCGGCACGATACCTAGGAATCCACTCTTGGACAGTAAAGGCAATTAGAGTCCCTTATAGCTGCAGCATAGAGACCTGCGTTCTCCTACTGGGAGAGCACTAGGCAGATTCCCAAGGGCAGGAAGTGCTGGGGACAGTAGAGCAGTGTTACACTGGGTGAATATGATAGGCTGGGGGGTGGGGATTGTCTTTCTAACATTAAGAGGAAAGGGATAACAAGATCTCTGCCCTTGAGCATGGAATAATAAATCATTAACCTAACAAAAGGAGCTCTCAGTTCTGAGTGTTCTTTCTGTAGAGGTATCTTCTGCATCAAGCATGTCCCTGGAGAGGGAGGCATGGTGTCCGCCAGAGCATGGCACACTCTGAAGAGTTCTCTCGGCTGCCTTAGTCCCTCACAGCACCAGTTATTCATTTGATCACCTTCTACGTGCAAGACACTATACCAAGTACCTTAAATACATCATCTCATGTAATCTCTATGATCACTAGATAGGTTTTATGATCCACAGTCCACAGATGAAGAAAGCGAGACTTAGATTAAATAAGGTGTCAAAGAGGCAAAATTATCACAGGAAAAAGCTATGGTTAACTATCAGCTTTTTTGGACTCCAAATTCAGTACCCTTTCCATCATGAACAAGACCACCTTAGGAATGGATGAACCAGAGAAGAATGCAGAGTAGTGTTTCTGTGACTCTGGGCTTTGTCAAAAAGTTTTATGACTTCACTTCATGAGAAAATTTCAAAACCCATTTCCAATTATAAGCACAAAGCTTCTCTTTTTCCATGCAAATTTTCAACGAAAAGACAGTTTACAGAGTAACAGCTGAACAGATGTATTGTCTTCCACCTCCTCCTTTTCCTCTCCTCATCACCATCATCACCATAGTTAACTTTATTGAACTTCCTCTGTAAGCACTGTGATGATCTCATCACTTGATCCCCTGGACAACCCTATGAAGTAACTAGCATTATTTTTTGCCCTTTCTCTCTTTTATGGATTGCCGGTAAAATGGATCTAAACAAAATTCAAATCTGTGAGTCCTTGAGGGAGTGTTTATATTCTTGCTGGAGCCCACCAACTCAGTGTATAGGGCAGTTCATGGAAATCTTTGCCCATAGCTTTCATCCCCTCTCTCTGCATCCCTCAGTGCCTAAATCTATCTCCACAAGTGATTTGACCTGTTGGTCTGATCCACAGCAAGAAAGAACAGTCTTAAAAAGAACCGAAAATATTTCCAAAATGCAGTTGTTCTGACATTCTTCTTGCATTCATATTGGAAATCAGTCTCCTGGGAACTTTAAATGGCAGTCTTTGTCTTTTGTTTTGGGCAGACTGTCCATTAACAAATATAGACCTCTGCATTGTACATCTGCTACTAGTGGGCCAAGGAAACCTCAAAAGAAACACAGGTAGTAGATACTCCTGATCTTTCTGGAAATTAATACTTCACCTCACCCCAGCCCATAAGTCCTTATGTGTGTCCTCAAAGACTTTCTCTTTGAAAAATAATGAGAATCCAACCAATGAAGTTAAACCTATTGGCCGAAGTGTCCTCATATCTGAGGTGATCCCCAAATTACTGTAAAAAAGGTAGCTTCGAAGTGAGTGCTCTGTTTTCCATGTGTGATAAAAAAAAAGCCTCCCAAGCCATTGGCATGCCACTAAAAATCTCTTTCCAAATGGATGTAGTCTCCCTGCCAGAGAAGATCAAGCCAGAATGGAGTTCAGGAGCCAGAGGAACTCAGTCTCAGAGGAACACTGCCGTTTGCCACATTGCTGGAAAATCGAGAGTTTATAGTTCATAGATCTGAGAGCAATTCACTGTCGTTTGCAGCCCATCTGCAGCAGAATCTGATTTCTGATTCTAGATGTCTGCATTTTTAACAAGTCTGTCATGATTTTTTTTTAAGCACTCTAAAGTTTGAGAATCAATGTCATGAACTCAGGAGACAGACAATCCGGGTTCAAATCTCTTTGTGTCTCAATATCTGTATTTGTAGAGTGGGTATGCGCATAATGTCTCATTCTAAAGAGTAAAAAGATGCTACATATAAAGAGCTCAACAGTGGCTAGCACGTAGTGAGCACTCAATTCTCATTAGTTATTGGTCTTTGTAAAAATTACATTTGCACAGCAGAGTTAGTCTTTCCAAAAAAAAAAAAAATTAACAACTATAAAATCATATGATCCTCACAATAATCCTGAAAGTCAGTGAAACTTTTATGATGCCTATTTTAAAGAGGTGACAGTGAAAGTACAAGGGATACCAGAGAACATGAAATGGCAAATAGGATTCATCTGGTGTAACAGGTACAACTGATGATAATGGTTGCATATGGTACATTATTGAAACACTTCCTGAGGCTTCCTTGGTGCCATTGGTGCACTGGAATGTTAAAATCAACCTGCTATTGAGTGGCAGACTTGGAATTAAAAGTGAAAAGGAAGGTCGGCTACCAATATCCATATTCCCCTTTTATCTTACACACAGACAGCCTATGCTTTTTGACGTGGCAATGTGCTCATTGAAAGTGGCCACAAATTAAAAAGGGATGTTGGGAAGTGGCTCCTAGAACATCTTGTTAAAAGGAATTGCTTTGCCGGGAAGAAAAACTTCTGACCTTGACGTTTCTTCCTTCCTGATACTTGGAACATAGAAATAAGGGCTGGTGCTGCAGCAACACTATTGTGACCACGCGTCAAATGGGAGGACGGGCACTGGTCTATTGAAAAGTAGAACCAAACAAAGAAGCCTGATGGTGTCAGACCAGCTATGGCCGGCCTACATCTGGGTTTCATATTATATGAGAGTATCTTATTAAAGCCATTGCTATCAGGGGTGTTTGTTAGTGGCAGCTAAACACAATTCTTAACTCACACAAATCCTTTTTCTAACTATCATTACACTTTTCTTCTAGAACTATTTTCATAAAGGCCATATTGTTGTTTGTGGGGTTGTTTTAAATTTTTTCTTCTTATATCCATATACACATTGTGGGGGAAAAAGATAAAGTACAAAGGAAAATAAATAAAAATCATGTATAATTCCACTGCCCAGAGCTAACTGCAGTGAACGTTTTGATATTTTGCATTTCAGTCTTTTTTCTATCCATATGTCATAAACATGGATGAGTACGAACTCATATATCATTCTTAATTTGTTTTATTGCAGAAATATTTGCCTGTCATATTAAATATTATTGTAAACATCACTTGAATGACATTAACATTGCACTCTGTGGATGTGCCATAATTCACTTAGCATTCCTCTCTAGTTGGATACTGTTTTCTATGTTTTGATTTTATAAACATGACTACAGTGAACATTTAATGCTTTGTTTATGAATTTCGGATTCTTCCCTTTGTACAGATTCCTAAGTGTAGCATGATTTAGGTCAAAGGATCTAAATATTTTCTCACCTCTTCCATAGAGCCAAAATGCTTTTTAAAAACTTGTCAATATATACCCCGAACACTCAACAGTACCAAGTATGGTTATTTGATTATCTTAGCCAGCTTCATGTATGGAAAAATTATATCCCAGCGGTGTTTTACTTTTCACGTGTCTGATTCTGCTTGAGGGTAAACATTACTCATGTCCATCATCACCTGTGTTTCCCACTGTGTTTTATGCATTTTTGTATCTCTAACATCTACCGCACACCCTGGATCACAGGGTGTACTCAACATGGCTTCACCGGAAACATGTGGTTATTCTTAACAATCATGTACCTGACAAGGCCTGAGGAAAATTGCCTTTGGAATCATTACTGATTATGTTACATCCTGTGGAGTTTCAGAGTTGAGTACTGGTGATCCATGGATTATTATAATAAGCTATTTATTACACACTATTCTAAAATCTTTAAGTGCATTATCTCATTCAACCTTCAAAACAACCCCTGTGTGGTAAATAATAATAGCCTCCCCATTTTAGGATTTTGAAAGCTGAGGCAAAAAAAAATGTTACATCAATGGAACAAGGATTAGAACCCACACAGGTGATTCTAGAATGAGTTTTTCCTCAGTGTCTCCAATGGGCACGAAACTTGCGAAGTGTTTTCGGAAATACCAAGCAGAAAAAAAACAAAACAAAGTGGCCCTGGCCTCCCAAAGTTCAATCTGTTCATGTAGACAAAATAAAACAGTAAATGTGAATAAAAATGGTGATAAAAATAACCAATGTTTACTGATGGCCAGATGTTGTTCTAAAGACAAAATCCTCTCAAAGTACTCATATTGTAGATACTATTATTATTTTCATTTTACAGAGAAGGAAACTGAAGCAGAGAGGTTATGCAATGTGTCTGCACTTACACTGGTAGTAACTGATGGAGCCAGGATATGAATCTAGACATACTCCAGAGCCCATCGCCTTAACCACTTTGTACAGAAATTTCCATGGTTGACTCCAAAAGGACAGAATATGGCACGTAGCAGTGACTACTTAATCAGCGGATCAGCGCAGAGCAGAGGTAGAGACAATGTGTAAGTGAATTCAGGAGACAGCACATTCACCATGAGCTGCAACAGTTGTGAGTGGCACTACCATTCTTCACTGTGAAATCAAAATGGCAGCTAAAGAAACATGGCATTAGAGAAAAGGCTTACACTGGAATCAGACAAATGTTGTTTCAAATCCTAGCTCTACCACTCTCTAGTGTAATGGGAGTAAACATTCTTCTGTAACAAGGTGGTAAAGATAAGTGGCTGTACATATGGCATCTAGCAAAATCTCAAGCCTTTTGCAGGAACACAAAAAAATGTGATTTATCTTATGTAGTAAACATTGTGGATTGGTTCTCCCGTTTATCCTGCCTTCCTCTACTATAAAAGCAGGAACACTAAAATACTTGACTTTGCAGCCTTTCAGTGACATGGTATGGACAATGAGAAATAAACAGACATCTTTAGAAAGCTGACCATCCACAAAACAAAAACAAACAAACAAAAAATGAGTGCCTTCAAGGAAAAGACTTTCCCTCTTCATCCTGCCCAGATTGCTGAAACGATAGTGTGATAAAAAGACACAAAGAGCCTGGGTGCTTGTTGGCCTGCTGTTTCTGCCACTATAAGAGTCCTAGATTATCCACCTCTCTGCTCACTTTTACTTACTTTACGTGAGAAGGTTAAACATGTATTTAGGTCACTGATAGAATTATATTGCTTGCAGCTGAACATATGAAGCTGAACATATGATCAAACAATATAGTGAATGTTTAAATTAAAAAACAATTATTACAGTAAAAGACACATCACCATTAGTCCCTCTCAAAATACTCCCCCTCACTTTGAACACACTTATCCCATCATTCTTGCCACTTGCTGAAGCAGTTCTGGAAGTCCTCTTTGGTGAGTGTCTTTACTTCATTCTCCATCATGACAACGCTCCGTGCTATATGGCAATTACTGTCCAATAAACATATTACGGTGTGTCTTCATCCACCTTATTCACTGGATCTGGTGCCGTGCAACTTCTGGCTCTTCCCCAAAGTCAAAATGACTATGAAAGGTAAATGTTTTGAATTGATTTAGGATATGGAGGCAGCCATGACAGCACAACTAAAGACACTCACGAAAGAGGACTTCCAGAACTGCTTCAGAAAGTGGCAAGATGATGGAATAAGTATGTTCAAAGTGAGAGGGAGTATTTTGAGAGGAATTAATGGCAATGTGTCTTTTACCATAATATTTTTTTTTAATTTTAAACTTTCACCGTATTATTTGATCACACCTGGTATGCTTATCTATTACACTTTCTTCACCATGTGCCATGGCTCCTGTGTTTCCCCAGACCATGGAATACACATATGTGGGGATTGCAGTGTCATCACCAAACAGCCAGTTGATTTTTTTAGAGTCAGTGGCTCAGTGTTCTTCATAGGTAGGTGTCAGGATGTCACTTTTAGTTGAGAAAGTATAAATCTAATCCTCTGTTCATTACAGTCAGTTGGAGAGCAGACTGGTTGTGGACTAATACAAAGTTGGGGTCATTTAGTGAGATTCTAGTCACCAATGACTACTTGAGGCACTATAACTTAAGGGAGTATTGTACAGCTGAAAGAGAGACAAACAGGCCAGCATTCAAATTCTGGAATTGCTGCATAACAGCTGTGACTATGAATAATTACCTTAAACTCTCTAGACCTCAGTTTTCGCCCCTGTAAAATGGGAATAACTCTTATCTTCTAGGGTTACAACTAAGATAATATATAGTATCAACTGTAAAACAACTATTGCAGTGCCTAGAAATCATAATACGTGATCCAAAAAATAGCCATAATTATGATTATTAAAGGCAATAAAAAACAATAGTCTGAAATTCACTTAACTGCCATTTGCAAAAACCTACTATGGGCCAGGCCCTGGGGTTCTAGGAGCAAAGGAGAAAATCATCTTCCCGCCTCCCTACTTCCTGCCTGCCCACCCTCCCCCACACCATGGACCATATATTAACATGGTAGAAGCACAATTACATAGACAAATAAAATAAGTCAATAAAATAAGTCAATTCTACCAGAATGAGAAGAACCAGGCAGAAAAATAAAGACGGGTTCAGAGAATGAAGGGGAGTGGGCACGAGAAATAGTGGGTGGGATATCAGCATAGTTAACAGTGAGTGATGCTTTGGTCTTCAGAACAAAGACCAAAGCTGACATTTTGCTCCCATTTCACAACGGGATGATGAAGGGCCAGAGAATTCATTAGTTTGTTTGACTAACCTTATGTCACATAATCCTAAGATTCTTCTGTGTCTTAGGCCCAATTAGAACACAAATTCTTATCATTAAAAAAAATAATGTATAAGGAGACGGTATTTATATATTTTTAAAGGTATGAACACTGGATAGCTAAGTATCTGACTCCCTTGCCCTCTTTTCCTCATCCTGCCACCCCACCTCGATATCTATTGAATCATTTTCTTCCAAGCTCTGCCATTAAATGTGAGGAGTTTTAGGAACTGTCAGACACTGACAAGGACCTCATACAACTAGTTGCAAAAAGGACATTGCAACATGCTCTCCATTGTCTAAAACATCTCTACGTATTTTTTATAAAGTGTGTGCCATTTTCCAAGACCCCACGCTCCCCAAGTATAACATACTTTGTTTTATTTGGGGAGGAAAAAAAGAAAACGCAAAGGTGAACCGTGCCTATATATATTTATTTTGTTGTTGTTCGGACAAAGCTATTTCTCTCCCTTTATTTCAGCCTGTTTCTGTCCAGTGAGATGGCACTGCTCCTGGCAAAGTCCATTCTCTTTTAGCCTCTATGGCCCTACCAGATTCACAGCAGTGCTACAAAATATCGACTTGAAAAGTAATTAAGATATAAGTATTCCAAAAGAGAACACATGGTTATTTAAAGTCATTGGACACCGTTCAAACGGGAAGATCTATGGGCTACAAGGGCTAAGCCATCATGCTGTTTCTCCTCCACTTCTCACATTAAGAAAAAAGACTAATTATAAATCTCCAGCAAATATGACCTGGTAAAGAGTTTTCACAAAAGCCTGAACTGAACGGGATATCTGGCAGATCTGGGCCCTTGTTTTCCCTAATAACCATTAAAGTTGTTCCTAGTAAACCCTTTTACAGCAACATTAGAAATATCAGAGTTTACGTATTCGTTAATGAATTGCTGCAGAATCTGAGTGCCGTATCGCGTCTCCAAACGACTCCTTAGTCTCCTTTTGTCTCCGTGGTGCTCCCCCCCTCAACATTTCATTTCCAATGACACGTCAGCCGTCTTTCACCAACCTCAAAGGAAAGTTGAATGCGGGGCTCACAAAGTTAAGCTGACATTTGCTCCCTTCCAATAAAAAATATTTAGTCCATTAAACATAAATAGCTGTCATTATGATACATGGACTGAGTGCAAACCTCCCGGTTCCCTCTGATGTTTATTACATCCAAACAACTGCAGTGCCTGCATGTTTTCAACTTTAGTGTATTGATTAAACTTTTAAATGGCTGCCATATAACCCAGGGACAGCGGGAAGATTAATTTGCGTCAATGTTCATCTGTAATTCATTAGCCATTTATTCTTTACAACCACATGGGCTATCAAGAAAATGCAGGCCATTTTTCACTCGGCACAGGCTGAGAACAGATTCTGAAATTTGTGCTGCATACAAATAAGTTCCCTGGACTTGGCCAGTTAAACTGCTTGGCTTTTCAAAAGTTGAAGTTAGGAAACGGCAGTAAGGAAGGAACCCTAAAAACCAAAACTAGGGGAAAACCATACATCCTCAGGGTTCTCATGGTTTCACTGAGTTTGTTCAGTGCCTTTTCATCCATGGATTATGGTTTCTTATTTCAGTCGGATTAAAATAATGGAAACTTGTGTCTGAGCACAGGTCATAAATAAAACGGGTTGCTTTTTCCCATCCCTCCTTTTCCACCCCCTTTCTAACATCTCCAAAAATGCTGTGTCTGGCAGAAAAATCCAGAGACTGGCAGCAGAGTAGACTAGTACATATCCTAGAGGAGCTCGGAGGCGTCCTCTCAGGGACAGTGGAATTTGAACCATCTCTTCCCGAAACAGTGGAATCTCGCCCTGCCCTGAGTTGGGAAGGTGCCCGGCTAAATCGCGGTGTTTCCTGAGGGAAGAGGTAAGCCATCTGGCTTCTCCACGTGCCCTCCCGACCCCCTTGGCAGAACACAAAACGCATATTAAAGGCATAAATGGAATGAACACCCTAGTGAAAGGCCCTCTGACACAAAAAGCACTTGGGGGGAGAAGGAAGGAGGAGTCCACGTGAGCTCAGGTCACGGCTGGAGGAGAGTAATGCACACAAGGGAAATTTTTCCTAATAAGACGAATAATTAAAGTGGAGAGCTAAGCGCCCTGGCCTCACTGTGGCTAATAACTGCAATAGTGAGCAGCAAAAAAAAAAAAAAAAAAAAGAAAAGAAAAGAAAAGAAAAAAAAAATCAATGGTCGGGACGACATCTGGGGAAGATCGCTGGCAGGTACCCATTTGCGGGACATGTGAAAGCCAACTGCAGATGCTCAAGGCAACAACTCCTTTCTCTAGGCTGCTGTGCCCACACAACTCAAAGGCACCAGGCACACTGGTAACCTTTGGTAACAAAGTCCATGAAAGAGCCAACAGAGGAGGGCTTGGGGAGGAGTCTGTAAATTACTCATTTATAATATAACTGCCCAGGCTGCTTACAACCAAGGATAAAAGGGAGGCCTCCACAAAAGCCTCCATCTGGAGCCCTCCTCGTGTCAGCCCAGGAATCACAGCACTAGGAATCTGCAGCATACAACTCTCTCTTAGGCCCTCTGGGGAGATGGGTGGGGGGGTCACCACTCATTATAGAAATGCAGCTTGAGTTTTATTTGGCTTGTGGATGTGACATGCACGTGTCAAAAGGAATGTACATGAATTGTAGATAAATGTACTGGATGGCACCTCAAGGTCATTAGAAACAGCCCCCTGCCATGTACAGGATCTGTCAACTTTATCTCTTTTTTTCAGTTATTAGTGCACTTGGCTTTGCACCTAACAGGAGCTTGATAAATATTCATAGAGTGATTGATTAATTCAACCTGAGCACACAGATTCATTCATTCAACCATTCAACAAATATTTATCGACCATCTATCATGCCTAGATCTAGGATATAGTAGGAAACAAGTATAGCTGCAAACTCTTAGCTATAGAGGTCTTCTATCACATTGGACTTTTACTTTCACGTGGAGCTAAGGGACATTCTAGAATCCCAGGACATCAGTTTTAGAGGCGAGGGCCATGTTCTTTGTCTGATCTTTCCATAGGCAAACCCTGAAAATGATGTTACTTGAACAGGTTACTTGAATTAACTGGATAATAGCTAGAATAAAATGAGTCTGAACTCGTAGAAAAATTCAAAATACAGGTTTACTGAAATTTTCAAATAACATTGATTCCAAGGATAAGTATAACCTTTGTGGGTAACGTTAGGGTAAAAGTTTATTTTTTTTGGAGGTGGGACTCCACAAACATGCTGCTTGCCAAGTGTATCTATAATTATTGACCTTGAGTTTGAGGAACAGAAAGGGATTTTGTGAAGGTTTCGATTAATTAAGAGCAAATAATGAAGACAATTATGCCTGCTATACTTTTTTGAGGATACTGTGGGGAATAAAGAATAAATAAAAATTTATCTCTACTCTCATGCAAGGACCTTACAATCTCTTTAGGGAGACAAAATTAACATGTTAATGCTAACTGATACATGACAACAGAGAAGTAGGCACAATATTGTTTAATACGTTTTTCTTTCTCTCTTAAATAATCGATAGAAAAATACTATGCCAAGTGAAATCAAAGCTGCCGGGATACCAGAACTCTCTTACATAAAACTGGATGAAAGTCATCTGATAACACATATCAAGAGTCTGAAAATGCTCTTACCTTTCCCCGCTTTAATTGCAACTCTCAATATTTATTCTACGGAAATAATTTCCCATAGTGAGGAAAACAACACAACAGAGATTTTACTGCAGTTTTTTGTTATAAGGAACAGATAGTAAAGCAAAGACAAAGTAAATAATATTAGGTTGGTGCAAAAGTAATTGCGATTTTTTGCAATTATTTTTAACCTTTCAAACCGCAATTACTTTTGCACCAACCTAACACATTGGCTATAGAATACTGAGTGGCCATTTGTACCGTAATAATGAATACAACACAGTAACACAGAAAAGGTTAAAAGTGTGCTAAAACAGCCGACAAAACAGTAAGTTCACTAGGGTTACAACTATTTATTCATATTAAAAATACTGTAAGAAAATATACACGATTTATAATAGGGAGTTAGAGCTATACAAAATATGTGTTCTCTATCAAATGTTCTGTGTTTGTTTTATTGCTTTATAATTAGAAAAAGTTCTAAAATGTTTAAACTCTGTGGAACATATTATAAATGTTATGACTATTGAAAGAGAGCTTTGTGTTAAGGAGCTAGAATTTAACCTTAAAGAAGTACTCCTTAAAGAAACACATTAATACAGAGGAAAGAAAAGAAAAAAAAGATCCCTGGCACAGAATATTCTAGCAAAGGCTGAGAATTTGAAATGCACATGGCCTGAAGGAATAATGAAGAGATTTGCCTGGTTAGAGTAGATGAGATGCTTTGGGGAAAAAAAGTGTCAGATAAATAACATTGGATACAATTTTAAAAACTTTGGTTATGTCAGAGTGTAACTATTTCCTTTCTACTGTCCCCTTTCCAAACTAATAGGTATGTTTTTCACTTTAGAATCCTACCTTAGCTCTCCCCAAGTTTATGGGTCAAATAAAATTAAAAATAATATATCAAAAGGATTGGTTAAGTTTGTAGTTTTCAACTTCAGAAAGTAACTCTGTATTTCATCCTAGCACATACTTTTTTTTTTAAAAAAAAGGATAGTTGAGACCATTTTGAAATAGAAGAGCATGCATAATGTTTGTAATTTTTTTAAAAAGTATCCAATAAAATGGAGGAAAAAAGAAAATAAGAATGGAGTGAGTAATGAGAATTATCATCACCTCATAAATAACAATGCTACAATAATTAAACAACCTGGAACTTGTGAAAAATAAACTGAAAGGGAGATTAATGGTACAAAATAGAAAGCAACGAAATAGATTTATATTATAAAGGATTTTAGGCTATGATAAAGTTGACATTTTATATCAGTGAGGAAATGAAGTGCTATTTAATAAATGTTAAAGGCACAAAGTGAATTTGCAATCCTAACCAGATAAATAGTCAAATGTAAGAAAAGTGACTATACAATAACAACAAAAAATGATTGGAGACTCTCCAATCTGTAGGGAAATGCATAAAAGTCAAAGGAAGAAATAATACAGAAAAATATCATCAGCTCTGGCTGTGTAAAAAGTTGAAAGCCTCTACATGTTAAAACACCATAAAGAATTAAAACCCAAATTATAGACCAAAAAAAAAAAATGCTTTTTATCATCTATAACAAAGGGTTATTATCTCTAAGGGAGTAAACATTTCTTATAAACCAAATGAAAAATATTAACATCTCCATAGGGAAATATGTAAATAATAACACTGGTTTATAACATAAAAATAAAAAATAGCCAATAAACTTGCTGAGCATATTCAGCCTTACAAGGCATCAAAAAATATTTTTTTTTAAAAATAGGTGTTTCATTACTTTAAAAATAGTAACATTCAGTGTTTGTGATCATGTAATGAAATGAATCCTATAACACTCTGTTGGTAAAAGTTTAAATTGGTACAACTTTGTGAGAAGGCTCTCTGTCAAAGTCTATCAAGCACTTCAAAAAGTATAAAGCAAGTTAAACCAACAGAAAAGTTTCTCTTCCTGCCCTACCTCCAAACCCACATGAATGGTTGTTGCTTCTGAAAGATAGTCTAAATTGGGAGGATACTTTAGTTTTCACTGCAAAACCTTTTGATTTTAAAAGAAATGCTTCAACTTCTGACTATTAAGAACAAAATAAGCTATAGTTCCATGAGAGATTTTCATTATGAATAGGTGCATTATATAATTTTAATAAATATGTATATACATTTTTTTATCATTCAGCTCTAATAATTTTTTAACACAATTTTATTGGGGTGATACTGGTTAGTAAAATTATATATGTTTCAAGTGTACATTTTTATAATACATCATCCATATATTGCATTTTGTGTTCACCACCCAAAGTCAGTTATTCTTTCATCACCATATATTTGACCCCCTTTTCTTCTCTTACCACCCCCCACCCCCCCTTACCATCTGGTAATCATTAAACTGTTATCTGTGTCTATGAGCTTTTGTTTGTTTGTCTTGTTGATTTGTTGATTTGTTGATCAATTTTATATCTCACACATGAGTGAAGTCATATATGGTTCTCGACTTTTCCTGCCTCACTTATTTCGCTTAGTATGATAATCTCAAGCTCCATTCATGTTGTCACAAATGGCAGTATTTCATCTTTTCTTATGGCCGAATAATATTCCATTGTATGTATGTACCACATCTTCTTTATCCAATCATCTATCAAAGGACACTTTGGTTGTTTCTATGTCTTGGCCACCATGAACAATGTTGCAATGAACATACAGGTACATATATCCTTATGTATAAATGTTTTCAGATTTGTGGGGTAGATATCCAGAAGAGGGATTTCTGGGTCGTATGGTAACTCTATTCTTAAGTTTTTGAGGAAATTCCATACTGTCTTCTAGAGTGGCGATACCAGTTTACATTCCCACCAGTAATGTATGAGGGATCCTTTTTCTCCATAGTCTCTCCAACACTTGTTATTATTTGTCTTGTTGATAATAGCCATTCTAACAGGTGTGAGGTAGTATCTCCTTGTGGTTTTGATTTACATTTCCCTAATAGCTAATGAAGCTGAGCATCTTTTCATATGTCTGTTGGCCATTTTTATGTCTTCTTGTGAGAAGTGTTCAGAAGTGTCTGTCCTTTGCCCATTTTTTAATTGGGTTGTTTTTGTTGTTGTGGTTGTGGTTGAGATCTTTACATATTTTGGATATTAGCCCCTCATTGGAGGTGTTGCTTGCAAATATCTTCTCCCATTTGGTTGGGTGCCTCTTTGTTTTGTTGATGGTTTCTTTTGCTGTGCAGAAGTTTTTTAATTTGATATGGTCCCCTTCATTATTTTTGCTTCTACTTCCCTTGACTTTGAGGTCAAATTCATAAAATCCTCTTGAACCCAAGGTTCATAAGTTTAGTACCTATGTTTTCTTCTATGCAGTTTATTGTTTCAGGTCTTATGTTTAGGCCTTTGATCCACCTTGAGTTAATTTTTGTATTATATACGGTGACAAATAGCAGTCTAGTTTAATTCTTCTGCTCGTGGCTTTCCAATTTTCATGGCACTATTTATTGAAGATGATTTCTTTTCTCCATTGTATAGTTTTGGCTACTTTATTGAAAATTATCTGCCCATATATATGTGAGTGTATTTCTGGGTTCTCAATTCTATTCCATTGGTCTCTGTGTCTGTTTTTCTGCCAATACCATGCTGTTTTGATTATTGTCACTTTGTTGTATAAACTGAAGTCAAGAAGTGTGATATCTTCAGCCTTGTGTTCTTTTCTTCCTTCCTTCCTTGCTTCCTTACTTTCCTTCCTTCCTTCCTCCCACCCTCCCTCCCTCCCTCTCTCTCTTTCTTTCTTTTTTTTCCTGTCAGGATTGCTTTGGCTGTTCGAGGTCTTTTGTGATTTCACACAAATCTGATGATATTTTGTTCTTGTTCTTTAAAAATGCCATTGGGATTTTGATGGAGATTGCATTAAATTAGTATATTGCTTTGGGTAATATGGCAATTTTAACTATGTTGATTCTTCCAGTCTGTGAATATGGACTATCTTTCCATTTTTTTGTGTCTTCTTCAATTTCTTTTAATAATGTCATACAGTTTTCAATGTATAGGTCCTTCACATCTCTTGTTAAGCTTATTCCTAGGCATTTTATTCTTTTTGTTGCAATTGCAAAAGGAATTTTTTTTCTTTTTCTGAAATTTCATTGTATGTAGGAATGCAATGGATTTTTGTACATTGATTTTTGTATCCTGTAAATTTACTGTATTTGTTTATTGTTTCTAATTTTTAATTTACATTAGTTTTGTGAACCATGAGTTATAACTATTTTTAAATATTCAAACATATGTCATTTTACTAATTAACTTATTATTAATTTCTAAATACAAATTATATAAATTATATTGTAGTCAGACAACATGTGGTCAATACCCAGTTTTTGAAATTTGTTAAAACCTGCTTTTACAGCTTATGATGTGATCAATTTTGAAAGTGTTCCCTATGTAATTTAGGAGAATGTGTATTCTCTAATTGTTTATACATATGTCCATTAAAATCAGCTTAATAGTATTGATTTTCTGTATGTTTACTATTTTTGTCTTTGACCTATCACAAATTGAGAAAAATAATTTGAAATTTTTGACTCTTCTATAGATTTTTCTACTTCCCTATCACATACATACTTGCTTTAAATAGTATGAGGCTATGATAGTACATCAATTCTGAGACACACACTTTTGTTCACACTTAATATGAATCCCTCGTATCATTTCAAATTTTCCTTCCAGGATTAGTTCTATTTTTTTTTTCTTCAGGTACATGCTTTCAAAGTTCTTTCAATTGAATATATGGGTAGTAAATTCTTCCCATTTTGACCATATCAATATTTCTTTACTTTGCACTTATTTTTAAAAGATAATTTCACTTTTAACAAAATTCTAGAGAAGTTATGAACCAACACTAGTGCCTAGTCCACCCTTCAAAGCAATTTTGGAACTCTTTTTCTGGAATGGCCATCAGAGCTGTCCTCGTATTACCCTTGATGTCCTGAATGTCATCAAAATGCCCCCTTCAATATTTCCTTTATCTTCAGGTAAAGAAAGAAGTCATTGGGGCCAGATCAGGTGAGTAGGGAGGGTGTTCCAATACAGTTATTTGTTTACTGGCTAAAAACTCCCTCACATACAGTGCCGTGTGAGCTGGTGCATTGTCGTGATGCAAGAGCCATGAATTGTTGGCGAAAAGTTCAGATCGTCTAACTTTTTCACGCCACCTTTTCAGCACTTCCAAATAGTCAACTTGGTTAACTGTTTGTCCAGTTGGTACAAATTCATAATGAATAATCCCTCTGATAGCAAAAAAGGTTAACAACATTGTTGCAACAAGTTGGTGAATTTAATTGTCAGACCCCATATACATAATTTTATTTTTATACTGAAAGTTTTATTCGAATAGTTTTCAAATCAACTGGGCTTTCTTTATCGTCTTTTATTGCTTTCTGTTTGTTCCATCTTTATTTATTTAATCCTTTTATATAAATTTGTTTTATACTCAAACTGATATTTCCAATATCTGATACCCTTGGCAGTTTAATCTATTTCTTTCGCTAACCCTTACTTGTAATTATGTGACGTTTCCTTCATAATTTCTGATTGTGTGCTCATATGAGCCTTTCTCAAATTGTGCAGATCTTGACAGCCTAAACTGATGATGCTTTCTTTCAAAAAGGACCTGTCCTACAGACCTCAGAACACTTGATTCAACTTCAAGGATCCAGACTTAATAGAGTTTTTGGTTCACATTCCTCATCTTATGGTGAAACCAAGGTTTTACCTCCATATCCCAGTATCTCGATTTGGGGCACATGCCTGCTTCCTTCACTCATTTAAGCTCAATGTTTTTCTTGTTTTTTCCTCCTTAGGTGATTTCTTCTATTTCTTGCTGACCTAGGAATGTACTGACAATAATTATCTAGAAATAAGACATTTAAAAGAGGATGTGTGTTCAATGTCTACTCTGTCACACTTTCTAATATACATTATTTAAAAAGTATATAAACACTTGGAATAATTGCTCTAAATTCAAGGTAAAATTTGCCCCAGATAATGACGTTTAACTAATAAAAGTTTCCAAAAAAGATTTGTGGTAGATATACTGTTTGACCTTCAAATTTATTTTATCTTCTACATTTTAGTTTAAGGATTCAGAGATACTGTAAACTTAAGGTGGTTGCAAGAACAAACCCGTCTACAGACTCTAAACATTTAAGATTATATTAAGTGTCCAATTTAATAACTGTCTATCACAAGTGAGGTAGCCACACAGCACATCACAACATACAACTTCTTACATCCCAGAGCCCTTGAAGGGCATATTCAGTAGCTTGAGACATGTCCATGCAAGGTATTGGAAAACACATTTTTTTTATGCCCCTGCCTTTTTGTACTCAAAGCTTGCATAATCGTTCTAGAAGGATGTGTTACAATAATGTGTTGCACTTCCATTTATAGTTTTACAGCCACAGGACTCTCCTGGTTTTTGAGCAGGTAGAAGGAATAGTCAGTACTCAACTGTGCATGAACAATAGCTCTCTCTTCATATTTCTAGCTTTCGAGAAAACCCATTTCTTCAGATTTCCATGAAGATGTGCACACCAGAAGAATGGTTATTACACCAATAGGGTGTAATAAAGTGTCTGACTCCATTCTGATATTTGCCTACTGAGAGCTTGCAGGCCCTATTCCTCCACTTTCCCTTTTGCCCCACATGAGGGCAAGCTGGTAACAAAGCCTGTTCCTTCCCTTGGCACCATTGGAGAAGCTGAAGTCATGCAAACCTTGGCCCACATGTAGGAAAACTCTTCCTGGCACTACGGTCCACCACAATAAAAACCAAAGATATTTGCCCCTTCACTGAAAAATCTGAGCATGGTAGAGAGGACCCTAGAAGTATAAGCAGCAATCATTTAAAAAAAAAAAGTGATGGGCAGGGGATGGGGAGAACTGAAATAGAGGTCCACAATTTGACCTGATTAGAAATAAAAATTTTACTAAAAATAATTAACAATAGAAAAGTAAAAAGGGTGCCAACTGACTTTTGTGTCTTTAAAACACAGGTCCTAAATAACTAGAATGTCTGCTAAGCTGCATAAACTGGCAAACTTTTGTGGCTTCACCTCATTCTGGAGCTCACATTACAGTTCTACCTGGGTATTTCGCTAAAGTTAAAGGTACTTCATATTCTTAGGGGGGTTATCAAAGTAAAATGGAAGCCAGACAGGTATGCTTCACCTTAGCACTGAACTACTGTCTTGTCTAAATTCCCCATGGTCTTTGCACCCATTGCCTTCACATATCCCACATTGGCCATGGATTCTGTGACCCAACAAGTAATAAATTGAAATAAAACTAAATCTTTGATACTTCAAATCAGCTTGACAAAATGGGACCATTCCCCTAGGTTAAAATAGCTAATACAGACCAATATAGATTAAAACAAGGACTACTGAAATTAAGACCCATTCAACAAACTGTAAAGGAGGAGATCACGCATGGTTTCTACTATCCTCCCATTTATCAGTGATATTGAGCATTATTGTTATTTTCTTCTGTCACTTGTGATTTTTGTGTCATAATACTTTATTAACCCAAGGTCATGAGGATCTCACTCCTATGTTTTCTTCCACAAGTTTTATAATGTTAGCTCGTATAATGCATTTTGAGTGAATTTTGGGGTATAGTATAAGAAAGGTGTCAAACTTTATTCTTTGTGTGTGGATATCCTGTTGTCCTAGCACCATTTGTTAAAAAGACTATACTTTCCCCATTGAAATATCTTGGCACTCTTACTAAAAATCAATTGACCTTACATATAAGGGTTTATTTCTGGACTTCCAATTTTGTTGCATTGATATATACATTTATTATGCCAGTACCATATTTTCTTCATGAATGTAGCTTTGTAGTAAGTTTGGAAATGGGAAGTGTGAGTCTTCCAACTTTGTCTTATTTTACAAGATTTTGTCGTCTAGTCTGAAACCCTTGTATTGCCACATGAATTTTAACATCAGCTTGTTAATTTCTATAAAAAAAGCCAGCTGGAAATTTAGTAGAGATTATGTTCAATCTGTAGATCAACTTTGGGAATATTGCCATTTCAATAATATTAAGTCTTACAATCTATGAACATAGAATGCCTTTCTATTCATTTAGTTCTTCTTTAATTTTTCAATAATGTTTTGAGTTTTTGGAGTGTAAGTTTTATACTTTTGTTAGTCTTTTTATATGTGCTATGGTGAATGAAGTTTCCTTAATTTTATTTTTGATTGTTCATTCCTAATTGAATTCATAGAAATACAATTGATTTTTTTTGTGTATCAAACTGGTACCTTGCAATCTTGATAAGTCATTTATTAGTTCTAGTAGCTTTTTAGTGAATTCCTTGGGATATTCTAATATGTAAGATCATTTGACTCCATCATCTGGCTGCTGACCACAGACCCTATGTTTCCCCGTTCCCTTTTGCCCCACATCTGGGCAAGTCAATAAAAAAGCTTGGGTACTCCATCCCCTGGCATTGGCAGGGAAGTTCAAATACTACCAATCCTAGCCTGCACCTGCACATGGAAACCCTTACACCAGCCTGCCCTTTACAACAATAACAACCAAAACCACGTGCTCTTTCTTTACTCAAGCCAAGTATACCAGCTTGGGTGCTTTCTTTGCTCTCCCCAGAAAGCCTCGTGATGTAAGAAATAAATGTTTCCATACTCTCTTGGGGCATGTGTGCCAACAAAGTCTTGACATCTGAACCAATTAGTAGAAAGAGAATATTGATCCCACCCTCTGTGGGGAAACCACAAGACATGACAAAAAAAGAGAAACAATTCAAACATCCTACAACAAGGATAAGGTTAAATACAACCATTACAAATTTTATATTTGAAAAGTATTCAACAATATTAGAAATTGCTCATGATATACTATTGTGAGAAAATGAATACAACAATAGATATGCAATATAATCTCAATTTTCACTTTATATATGCACACATACATATTTAGAGGAAAGAACAGAAGAAAACATGTTAGAAGTATTCATCGCTGTGTGGTGGGATCACAAGTTTATTTTTAGTCCTTATAATTTTGTATTATTTTCTCAAAGTCTTTATGAAGAACACTTATTATTCATTTTATCATTAATAAGGACAAATAGGAGGTAAAAATTCCTCCCAAGGAGCCATAGCTTTAATTTAAAAATAGAATTAGGTACTGTATCACTTGACCTGTATGAAGTATTAGATTCCTAAGGTTTTATTCTGGGACACCTCTCTTCTGTTACCTTAATTAGGCCCTTGGATCTACTTAATTATAATTTCCATTCATGTTCAATTGTTCATCCCACAAAACTAAGCATTGAAATAAGTTTTCTCTAAAAAGCATGTGGTTAGCATAACCTTTGTAAAATAAACACATTCAAGTAACACCGCCACCACCAACAACAAAATCATGCAAAACCTGGTTAGTTTTGGTATTTACAGAGTGCTGATTCGCCTTCCTTAATATCTCTTTGTCCGCAGGCTCCATATTCTAGCTGTGAGTCTGGCTGGCTCCCCCTTCATTAGCCATTGCTAATTCTACTCAGGGTTTCTAATTCTGCTGCCTGTTTCCCAGGTCTCCCAGGAAGACTGCTGCCAGAGGTACACATATAAAATGTAGGAAAATTTAGACCCCCTTCTTATTTTTTGCCAATAGCAGTATTTCAGTTTTTACAAGGCACAGAATACCCTTCATAAAGTGATTCTTGCTTTATTTTCTAATGCTTCCTCATCTTGAACTCAATTCTTCAACAATATCTCATAACCTTCAGGTCCCACACCTGCCACTCTTTCACACTTCTGTGCTCCAAAATGCCTTCTCCTCTTTGTATCCACCTCCACATCTTCAGATCAAGGGTTTCTTCCACTGCTTTTCTGGATTCCTATCCATGCAAGCAGCATCTTCAGTTGCCTCTTATGTATTCTTATTGCATATTAAACAAATCTCTGTGGTAGCACTGACCACACTGCACAGAAGTAACTTGTGTGGTAAGACAATATTTTTGAAATGCTTCCTTGAATCACCTGGCCATTGGTTTTCCATGCTGTCTTTCTCTAGCCCTGTGGTTTTAACTCTGTTTTCCTGATTCCTGGAATCTCTGTGAAGTTGTCTCATTGTGCTTTGCTTCGAGGACAGTGTGAGCAAGACAGGTAGGTGGAGGTATACACCCTCATTCCTGCTTTATCAAGAATAATCCAGTTTTTTTTTTTTTTATCTACTTTACAACCTGGTGTTCAAAGAAGGAATCCATTGGAAGACAGAGCTCAGTAGTTACAAAAAGAAAAAGAACTTGAACTCCACAGTTTAACCTGAAAAAGACTGGACAGACAGAGAGTGCGGGCCATGAAAGGGCAGATCCAATAGGGACAGGGGGACAGGATCTTTCTCACAGATGGGGTCTGGCTGAAGCTCTGGAAAGGTGCATGATCACATTCGGGGTCACAGACCCTGGAAGATGAGCTTACCAGTGATCATGAGCCTTCTCCTTGTGCAATAAAATTTCACAGCCAGAAGGAATTATAAAATTATCTAATCCATCTTCCTCACTGTGCAAGTGAAGAATGGATCCTCACAAAAATTAAGAGGCTTGCTCATGTTATCTGGCTAAACCACAGCGTCATGGCAGTCCTAGGATTACAATTTGGTTTTTCAGGACCCTCTATCCGTGCTCTTCCCATTACACTTACTCAGTCTACAGGTAAGATCAGCCCTCTCTGTGGTCACCTGGAAACAGCAGTTCCAGCTAAAGGAGTCCAAAGATCATCACTCATTTTCCTGCTCTCTGATAGGGAAGAAAATGATTTTAGCACTAGCATCCTGAACAAAAATGCCACAAGTTTGTGTCTGAAATGTAAATATCAGGGGATTTGAGACACTCAGCTACTTTCGCAGTCTGGTGGGAACATGCTGGTCCTAAACCTCAGCTCAGAGCTCGTTTTGGTCCTCACTTAGCAGCCCAGGCATTTATCTAAGGGTCTGAGTTTGAGATAATCCAGACTGAACCCATCCCCACCCCATCACCTCAATACACTGACATTCAACATTTCTTACCCAGACTTAAGCTTGTCTGCCATGGTCAGCAGTGACCTGGATACTATGCCTGTCACAAGGCCAAAAGGGAACCATCCCAGGAATAACATGGCTCATGGAATTCTGCCTTCACACAGGCAGCCTCAACGTTTTCCGGTCCAATTGCCCTCTCATATCTTTCCCATGCAGTGACCATGCAAACCATCATTCAGCACCATCAAGGAAAGAACAAACTGAATCTTGTTTCCCAAACTTAATCAAAGCAAGTATTTTGTAAGGGTTGGGCTTATCACCCCATTATATATTTTGAGAAGTTAGGGTGCTCCATGTCTTTTGTAGCCTGAACACCTCCAGCCCTCTGTGTTGCTTAGAAGTCCGTGTATCAGGAAAATTTGAAGTAATGCTGGAAAATGGTTAGAAACTAAGGTTGCAAGAGGCTTTAAAACGTGGATTAGTGTTCTCTGCCTCTTTAAGGCAGAGACAGATCAGCTCTCTGAACCCTTCATCACTCATGTCCAGGGTAGCAAATACGTTTCATTTGATCGGTGATGGCTACCTCGGTCCTGTCTTAGAAAGGATTCTGGGATCCTGTTTCGGTATGGGGAGGGAGTAACATAACAGATGGGTCACGTAGTTCGGCCGGCCTGAGCTATAGGAAAATAACCGTGGTTTTCATCCCTGACGTAGTAGAACAACGAGACTCTAGCTAGAGGGGGCAATGGGGGAAGAGCACACTCATTTTATGGAGTCCTGAGGGAGACTTCTAGTCTTCCCTGGAAATAACACTGGCCTGGAAATCCAACACATATCTGGTTTTGTTCTGTTGCACCCTGCCTCTCTTCACATCCTCTGAATGACACCATTCTCTCTCTGTAATCTGACAATACTCCATAACAAGGCCTGAGCAGCTATTAGACTCTGGACAAGATGGAAGCCACTTTAAAATATACATTTCTTCTGAAGATAAGTTTTAGAAGGAAAGATTCAAAAGGCGTATGTCCTTCGTTCACACCTGGCATATATATCAAAGTTGATTATGAGGCAAATACAAAGACACCTGAATGGAGGTAGAATAGGGATAGACCCATGGGCCTTGTCCAGACCCATGCCTTGATTGTCAAGAAGTTCAGAGTCATGTAAAGTTTCTGGTTTCTCCCTCTATTTCTCCCTCTATTCCATGCCCTGCCCCAACCGCCTTACTAACCCAGACAACCACCTCCATCTCAAGGGTTCTCAAAGGGTGGTTTCTAGACTACCAATGCCGGCATCCTCTGGGGACTAGTTAGAGATTCAAATTATCAGTCTTAGCTCTCTTATTCTACTTACTTAAGTCTACACACACTTACTCCTGTACTTACGGAATCAGAATTTCTGAAAGTGGGGCTCAGCAATCTGTTTTTAAGAAAACCGTCCTAGTTACTCTGATGCACGCCAAAATTTGAGAACCAACACCCTGCCTAATAGGAGTTTCTGCAATGATGGAAACCATGTTCTGTGTCTGTGTTGTACAATATCATCGCCACTAGCCACAGGAGGCTATTGATCTCTTGAAATCTGAAAATGAGGAACTGAATTTTTAATTTAATTGTAATGAATTTAAATGTAAATAAGCATACGTGGCAAGCGGCTGCTATACCGGACAGCATAGATCTAGAATAGTAGCATTTACATTGTGAGGGGTCTGGAGACTGTTTGAGAATCTGATGAGAACTATCAATACTATCACTAGAAAAAATACATATATTCCAACAACCAAAATTTGATAGATAATTTCTGGGGGTCCACGGGAGATGCAGAACGTTCAAGAAAATCTATGAAGTATGTACCCTCAAAATTTATAGCAGCAGAATATACAATTTATAGGTGGTAGTTAAACTGTTAAAATAAAGCATCTATTTACATCATGTGGAACTTATTTTCTAGACCAATGAAAACACAGATTTATGTATATTGAATTTCAAGAGACGTGTTCAAAAATATTTCACCAAAACAGTGCAGTAAACCGATTTTCTGGACCCCAAAGAGCCTGTGATGCTGAGCATTAGACACCCCAGCAAGGTGAATAAATATGTTAAAATTCTAATTATCCCTAAGATCATCTGTGCCCACAATAATATATTCCACGATTACTGTCAATGGTACGTGTTGCAAAGTTGATCGGGTCAGTAGCCTAGAAGACCTAGGGTAGAAGTGTCCAAACTTCCTAGATATTGGGTAGAATGAACACTACCTTCCCATGGAAGACGATTCTCTTGTATAAGAAGTGTAATACAGAATTGTACACCTGAAATCTATGTAATTTCACTAACAATTGTCACCCCAATAAATTTAAAAAAATAAATAAAATAAAAAAAGAAGTGATTTGCAAGTGGAAGGCAAATTTTGTCCCCTATCTCCGTCATCATTTCTGATTTACAAATGGGTGGTCCTGAACTATACTCTATATTCCAGTCTCCTCGTCTTCAGTGTTCTTCTATGACAGTTAAATACCATCATCTTGAAAGCTCAGCTCAAATACCGTCTCCTCTGTCTATCACTGACTTTTCCATTTTCCAAAACCTTAGGCCATGCATCCAAAAAAATTCTAGTATTTGTAACATTCACTTGAAATTTCATGCATTAGAGTTTCATAGTCTCCATTCCAGGTTCCTACAGGACAGGGGCCATACCTTTTAACTTTTTTAACCTGTACATTTTCTATCTCAATGCTGAGAATAAAGTAGGTGCATATAAGTAGGTACACTTACGAGGGAATAACCTAACTCAGATTCAACCAGTATTTGAGTGCCCACTGTGGAACAAATATTGTGCTAGACAATTTCCCATGTGTCCTTACATTCAGTCACCACAGCAATCCTGAGAGGCAAATAGCATTAGATTCATTTTGATAAGAAGGATATGAAGGTTCATTGATACTGGAAAAATTTTTCAATCCAAGTGTGAAATTAGATTTAAATATGGACATTAGAGTTAAGACACTGGGTTCAAATAGCCGCTCCACCTCCTACAGCTGTGTGACATTGGATGTGTTATTTATATGAAATTTCAGTTATTTCATTTAAACAATGGGGCTCTTAATTGTACATAACTCACAGGGAGGAAATAAATAATATTAGTGCTTATAATAGTGTCTAGGTCATGGTTTCTAAATATTTTTGTCCGGTGAAAGTTATCAGTTTTCCTTGGAGAAATGAGTGATTCCAGGACAAGGGCAGGGAAAATATAAGATAGCCTGGAATAGAAAATAAGGAAAAGCACAATAAACAATGGGAGCATGTCAAAAAATTGCAAGAGTTGAATAGAAGGGTCTCCAATTGAAAAATCTTAAACCATTCAATCAATAAAATACATAATAATAGTAATGGGTTATAACCCATAGAATAAAAAAAAGGACCCATGAGACCATGCTGGAATTAATTAATTAACTAATTAATTGGAGAGCATAGTACATACACCCTTATAGAATTTTTATAATAAATGTAGAAAGGAACGATGTAAGTAGATAATGGTAATATCATGGTAATACCTGTTGTAGACAAGTGCCACCAATGGATTTTAAAATTAGTACATGAGACTATGACAAAAAACAAGATACTTACATAGTCTCAAAATATCTTCCCACAAGATAGCTATCAAATACAAAGAGAAAATAGCAACTTCACTATGGAAAAACCTGACAGACACTACCTTAACCAAGCTATCAAATTTAGCATCACCAGAAATGGGACAAATTGATATCATGTGTCTCCTGATATAATGCACTGAGGACACAACATGCTTTTCTTATCAAATATGAATTACCAGAATTTACTCTAAAGAAATAGCTAGAAAATCCAAATTGAGGAATATTTCATAAAACAACTGGCCAGTACTCTTCAAAAATATCAAAGTCTTGAAAGACAAAGAAAGAATGAGAAACTCTTCCAGATGAAGAGGGACTAAGGTGACATCATAGCTAAGAGCAATGTGTGATCCTAAGTTGGATCCTATACCGAAAAGAATATTAGTGCAACAAAGGGAGAAATTTGAATAAGGTCTTTAGATAAGACAATAGTATTGTGTCAATTTTTAATAACTGTACTGTAGTTACATAAGATGTTAGCACTTGGGAAATCTGGGAGAATTCTTTGGACTAAGGTTTCGACCTTTTGGGGAGTTTTAAATTAATTCAAAGTGAAAGGTCAAAATAAAACCCCACAAAACGTATAGTGCCTGATATCTCGCAAAGCTCTAACAACGTGGAAAGCTACATGTAGATCAAACAAATTTAGTATATCTGCTTATGCAACAGGATATTATTAGGCTATTTAAAAGGGTTGAAGTAGCGACACCTGCTACAACACGGGTGGCCCTTAGAAACACCACACTAAGTGAAGAAAGCAGGCCACAAAAGACCACACTCTATGTCTCCATTCACACCTATTCTATTTGCCTAGAATAGACAAATCTAGAGAGACAGAAAGTAGATTAGTAGGTGCCAGGGGTTGGGAGGAGGGTGGTTATAATGGAATGGAGAGTAACTGCCAATAGATGTGAGGTTTCTTTTGTGGGTGAGGAAAATGTCCTAACAATTAGATAATGTGCAACTCTGTAAATATTCTGAAAACTACTGAACTGTTAGACTTTAAATAGATGAATTTTATTGTATGTGACGTATATATCAATAAACTTACTTAAACAAATAGAATAGTATCTGATACGTAAAACACGCTCTAGAAAATGGGGCAATGATGACGGGCTGCCGATGACAGTGATGACAACAGTCTCTAGTACTATTACTGTCATCGTTGTTGTTTTCTCCTCAGTGGAGTGCATGGCCATTCCAGCATTAACTTGTAAGGCGTATAAACAGGTTATGGGGCTAGCTATATAAAAAGGACGTCGTATTTTGTTAATTGTCTTTTCCTCTCCACTTGGGAACCAAACCACCTCTCTCTCCCCTGACAAAGACCAAAGGTTGAAGAAGCACCTGTTGCAGTTGCGAGGACTGATGAAGACACTAAAAGACAAAAGGCGAACTGTGACCCAGGAGGAAACATCAATCTATTTAGCTTTAATAGATTCCATTTGATTTGTCTCTCTGTTTACTAAATAACCAATTAAAACAATGTTGTTGATTTTTTTTTATTTTTCAAAGGGTTGCATGACTGCTGTGCATTCTTGTTCAGCCCTCAAAGCATCAGGTAAGAAAAGCTCTAGGTGTGTTTGTTGAAGGTGCAAATAATTGACCAGGGTGACAAAAGCTGAGCATTTTTATAGGGAGGGAAAAATTCTATAGGCTTTGCCGGCCAGTCAGAGGGAGCTTATTCCATATGCAGGTAGCACCTTGTACAGACTCACATTCTATTCCCCGTGCTTGTGGACCCTCCTCTATCTCTGGAAGCATAAACGCTGCAGCCAGAGAAAACACCACATGGTCTCAGGTCTCAGTGTAGTCTCAGTGAGCTGAGAGCTGCCATTAATCTTGAGGAAACTCCAAACGCAGTATTTGTCTGGGATTTATGAGAGGCCTTTGAGGCTTGCTCATTCCTGGTCATAGCCCCAAGTCCTTGATTATTGTGAATAAAGCAAAGCCAAAGAAAGCAATGCTGATGGCTGAGCACAGGCAGAGCTAGCCCTGTTGTGTCACAATCAGAACTCAGAAACAATTGTTCTGATTTGCACGCCCAGGAAGTAGGCTTTTCTGTAATTAATGAAATTCCATGGAGGTCTCCTGGAGAGGAAGCTCTGATATTCTGGGAGAGAATGGAAATGAGAGAAGGCCAAAAGGAATTGCTCTGTGAAGCTACATTCTTAACTAATTTGTTCCGAATATCCTCCAGTCATACATGTGAGAAATGACATCGGAGGGCAAGGGGCAACAGTTCAGAGATAAAACAAGTTGAAGGCATTTAAAGTACTTGCCAAGGAAAAGTGCTCATCTGATAAAAATTTAGACAGGAAGGATGCCAAAAACCAGGAGAGACACAACTGAGAGATGTGATGAGGTGATTGCTGCTCCAGCTGTCAGACTTGTCAATGGTGTGGAGATGCCAGATTTTAACTCAAATGCAATGTCAGTCTAAAAGCTGCCTCTATTTCCCTGCATGGTTTTCATTAAGAAAGCACTAAGACTTGGTTCCAACTATAAATATACTTTTTTGGAGCCTGTTCAAGATGTAAATTTGTTGGTTGGTCTGTCTCCTCTTCAAAATGGGATTGAAGTAGGAGGAAGAGAATGCAATCTGACAACTTCAACATCACTATCCTGGAATGGTAAAAACTGAGGTTTCCTTGGGTTAGAGTTGTGGGCATTTTGGAAGAAAAGGCATGAAGGGCAGGATAGGGCTGAAATTGCCTTTGAGAAAGGCAAAGTTTTCCATATTAGTTCGTAAAGGTCCCACCAGAAAACAATGGTATGAAACGTGACAACTCCTCCAAAATTTTGGAATGTCAAACCAAATCAGGATTACATGTTACATAATTATTGGCCATAAATATAGGCCTAGGTACATGTGGACTATGAAACTGTAGGCAACATTGTATTCCAGCTGCTTGCTTAAGGTAAATATAAAAGGACAAATGTTGAACTTTTTGTTTTTTAAGAAAAGAAAAAGACTAAGACCATCCACATGAAAGGGCATCCCCCCATTAAAGGGATGTCGAGGAACTGGGTAAAGAAGAATAAAAAGAGACATTTCAAAGCTACTAATACAATCCTGATTATTACATCCTTATTTATTTCCCTTCACAGAATTATTCTCCTCATATAATCCACACAACTGACCATAATGAATCTGCTCAGTGCCTTGGAAAATAAGAAACCTACATCCCACCCCACTCTGAAAACATAATTAAAGAACAGATATCTTCTTAGACAATTCAAAAATCATTATTAAAACATCAGAGCCTCTTTCTCCCTGTTAAGCCTGCCCACCCAGTGTTCTAACTTCTATACTTTGCAGAGTACACCTAGGCGTTTTTGAATGTTGACTTCTTAGCCAGACATGCAGATTCTCCTTGGTGTGACAAACATCCATATTTAAATCCCAAAGGCACTGAATAATGCAATATCAATCACAAATTGCTGGAAGAAATACTTAGATACAAATCTAATAAAATATGTACAGGAACTTTATAATGAAAATTGTAAAATGCTGGCAAAAAATATTTTTAAAAGATCTAAACATTTGGAGAGGCATACTATGTTCATGGATTTGAAAACTCATCATAGTAAAGATGTCAATTTTTCCCAAATTGACCTATAGGTTTAATAAAATATCTATTAAAATCTTAATACATTTCTTCAGAGACATAGGCAAGCCTCTTCTAATATTTATATAGAAAAGTAAAGAAGGAGCTAGAATAGCCAAACAACTTTGAAAAGAAAAAAATGGGAGAAATGACTCATCTGAAGGCTTATTATGTAAGTGTATTAATCAAGATAGTGTGGTACAGGCATACCTCAGTGATATTGTGGGTTTGGTTCCAGACTATTGCAATCAAGCCTGTGCCACAATGAAGTGAATCTTAATCTTTATGTTGGTGGAAGTATTGCCTTCAATGTGTAAAAACCAGAGCATCTATGAAGCACACTAAAGCAAAGCATAATAAAACAAGCATGCCTGTATTGGTGGAGAGATAGATTGATCAATGGAACAGTATAGAGAACCTAGAGAAAGATCCACTCAAATATACCTAATTTTTGACAAATAAAAAAAAGCAATTCAAGGGCAGAGGAAGAGTATTTACAAAAAATGGTGCTGGGAGCAACAGGATATTCGTTAGCAAAAAAACAAAACAAACAACAAAAACAACAACAACAAAAACAATCTGTATTGGGAGAAATCAAATCACAGATTCCTTAGAGGTAGGACTAAGAGGTACAAAGAGATACAAGGGAAAATCCGGGGTGATGGAACCTCACTATCTTGATTGTGGAAATAGTTTCATGGAGATATATATATATATATATATATATATATATATATATATATATATTCATTAAACTACATATATATATATCCAATTTTATTAAACTGTGCACTGCAAATATGTATAGTATATAATATCAATAATTCTAGGAACCTATAAAAATAACATAAAGAGAATTTTTTCTTCTAGTACTATGAAATTTTACTGAAACTCATGATCATCAAAAGTAAGTTAAAGTTTAGAAACTAGGGCCTGTAGTTACAATATTTTCCTAAAGCAATTTTTTATCCAAATCCCTTGGAGAAGGAAAAAATAACTCAGGTAATTTGAACACTTACTATTTCTAGTCTTTTCATATATAACATCATTGTTATTTCATATATTTTACTGATCATTATCCTTAGTGTAGAAAGAAGGAAACTGACGGTTAGAGAGGCTAAGTTAGTGTGAATGTGTTAACAACATACAGATGAAGAACATAGAGTCTGGAGCTTGGGTTTTGAATCCCAGGTCTATCTCTTAGTAGCTGTGCGATCTTGGGCAACGTGCTTAAAACCTCTGTACATTAATTTCCTCATCTGAAAAGACAGGTTATAATAGCAACTAATTTATAGGGATATGGCATATAGAAAGAGCTCAATAAATGTTTGTTTTCGTTATTTTTCCCCCATTTTTCATTCCCACTAACAAATGGTAAATTATTGGAAGATGTGCCTTATACCCACCCTACTTCAACCATAATAGGTTCTGAAAAGCTCCATAAAGACATGCCAGCGGTATTCCAAATCCCTACAGTCAATCCATTCTCAGTATGTCTCCTAGCCTTGACTTTGGCATTCTCTTATCTAATTACAGTAGCACCATCTTCATATGTAGCCAAAATCCTTCCTTTGAATCATCTTTAATACACCCCTTCTTCATCTTCCGGGGAAAATCAGTTCTCCCACATATTAGCTCCAAAGTTTCATCAATATTTTCTAAAACCTTAGCCCAACTGCGAGCCCTGATATATTTTGCTTACAATAGTATAATCATCTACTGGTCTCTTTAACTTTGATATCTCACTGATCCATTACCACCTAAAAGTAATGTCTTAAAGCTTTAGTATGCATAGAAATACAGGATATAAATCCAGTAATCAAAATTAAACAGGTGGAATGTATAGGCTTTTCTGGTAATGATGGCAGAGTAGGTGTGGGGACAGAGCCAGGAGAGTAGTTTCCAGGCTCTTGGCCTCACGTGGAAAGGTGCTGGCTCAGGTAGTAAATGGCCATCAACAGTGACTGGATGGACATCAACTGTGGCTAGTTGGCCGTCAGCTGTAACCAGTGAGCCATTGGCCACTGATATAACTGCCATAGCTAAGCTAGCAAGTGGTATAAAGCAGACCACGGACAATATGGCTCCTGCTTCCTGTGTGTCCAACCTAGCCACAAGCGAGACTATAGTGGTATGACTCCCCTATCTATGGCTCTGTGTGTGTTCCTTTTTGACCTCACCATGTCCTGTGTTCTTATGTGGGAAGCGGGACCAGAGACCCCCACATGACAGCCTTCATGACAGTAGGTAAACGCTGTGCTTGCCTCCTCTCCCGACCATATCAAAATTATAGAACAACCATCACGAATAATCACCTGAAGTCTAGCTGAACCAAGCCTTACAACTAAGGACATACAAAATAAGCCACCTCAAGACTGCTAGGAGGGGCAGAGATGCGGAACAGGCTGGTCTCATTTGCACATGTGACCATTAAAACCTGGGAGGTATATCTCAGCTGCAGAAGTCCACCCTAAGGGAGTGAGGCTCCCCAGTCCAGGGTTCCAGTGCTGGGAGAGCAGTCCTCATAACTTCTGGCTGTGAAAACCAGTGGAGACTGTGGCTGAATGAGGAGAGAACAGTGCACTCCCAGGTGCTCCCCTTAAAGGGCCTGAGCACAGACTCACTGACAAACTTACTTGCTCTGAGCTCCAGTACTTGAGCAGGAGCTTGAAAGGTGCCAGGGACTTATGGGGAAGAACTGAATTGTTTGGCTCCAGGGTAAGTGGTGGATGGGCAGCTTTCTCCCAGAAGAAGAAGCTGGTGGAAGCTACTGTTTTCTTGTTGAGCCCTCCCACTTCTTGGCCTGCACACGCAGGTGGCCACCATATTGGAGTTTCCATCAACTGGCTAATACTGTTCATTCACTCTGATTCTCTGAGATCCCACCGTGACCCAATTTCTGGGCCCATCCAACCCACTTCCAGTGGCTTTTCCATGCAAACAACCTGTCTTAGCTCATGCTGCAGACCTTCCTACAATATGTCAAAGGTTCACTAACCTCAAACAGGCAGCATCTGGCCTTGGCGTGACCCATACCTCTTGCTGAAAAGCCCCAAACTTGGCACTAGTGACAGCCAGCCTCAGTTCACAGCTTTTTCTCTGGATGCGTATCCAAGCCCAACATGGGTGGCAGCCATCTGTGGGTTGCTCTGTGGCTCATGCCAGGTGGCCTTGGGCAGGGCACAGGCTGTGGCTGAACTTGGCCTGAGGTTGGGCCCTTCCTTAGGGGGCCCTAAGGCTGGCATGCCCAGGAGCCAGCTTTGAACTGAGATGGAGCATCACTGTGCCACCTCCAAGGACAACACACCCAAAAGACAGACTGGGTAGGCACCAGAGCTGTGTTAAAGTGAACGCTGCTCCATAGGGTCAGCCCTTTCACAACAGCTCCTCTACTGTAGATTCAATCACTCCCATTGACATGCAAACAGCAACCGAGGCTCAGTTACAACAGGAGGGCACACACAATCCACACAAGGGACACACCAGCTGGAGCCGCCAGCTCAGATGACCAGGGAGACTGTGATGCTGTGCACCCTAGGACGCCTTCTTCATAAGGCTACACTACTAAGACTGGGAGACATAGCAGCCCCACCTAATACATAGAGGCAAACATGGGGAGGCAGCCAAAATAAGCAGACAAAGAAACATGTCTCAAATGAAAGAACAGAACAAAACTCTAGAAAAAGAACTAAGCAAAATGGAGTCAAGCAATCTACCAGAAACAGAGTTCAAAACACTGGTTATATGGATGCTCAGTGATCTCAGTGAGAACTTCAACAAAGAGATGGGAAACATAGAAATGGAGATGTAAAACATGAAAAAAAGAACCAGTCAGAAATAAGGAATACAATAACTAAAATGAAGAACACATTATAGGGAATCAGCAATAAATTAGATGAAGCAGAGGACTGAATAACGGATTTAGTTGATAAGGTAGCCAAGAACAACACCCCAACAGAAGAGCAAAAAGAAAAAAAATCCAAAAAAATGAGCATAGTTAAAGGGGCCTCTGGGACAACATCAACTTGTGCCCCAGAATGTGAAACTAACATTCACATTCATAGGGGTACCAGAAGGAGAAGAGAGAGAGCAAGGAATTGAAACCTATTTAAGAAATAATGATGGAAAACTTCCTTAAGCTGGTGAAGAAATAGACATACAAGTGCAGGAAGTGCAGAAAATCCCAAACAAGATGAACCCAAAGAGGCCCACGCCACGACACATCATAATTAAAATGCCAAATGTTAAAGACAGAGTAAGAATCTTCAAAGCAGCAAGAGAAAAGCAGGTAGTTACCTACAAGGAAGCTCCCATAAGACTGTCATGTAATTTATTAACAGAAACTTTGCAGACCAGAAGGTATTGGCACAAAATATTCAAAGTGATAAAAAGCAAGGACCACAACCAAGATTACTCTACCCAGCAAACCTATCATGTAGAATTGAAGGACAAAGAGCTTCCCAGACAAGAAAAAGCTAGAGTTCAGCACCACTCAACCAGTATTGTAAGGAATCTTAAAGGGACTTGTTTAAAATGAGAAAATAGGGAAAAATGATAAAAAATATGAAAAATAAAATGGCAATAATTACATATCTATCAACAATTACTTTAAATGTAAATGGATTAAATGCTCCAATCAAAAGATAGGGTATCTGAATGGATAAGAAAACAAGACCCTATAAGGGACTCTCTTGAGGTCAAAAGACACACACACACAGACTAAAAGTAAAGGGATGAAAGAAAGATATTTCATGAAAATGGAAACAAACAAACAAAAAGCTAGGATAGCAATATTTATACCAGACAAATAGACTTTAAAACAAAGGCTATAACAAGAGACAAAGGAGGAGCCAGTAATACAACTTCACGGTTTTTATCTAAAAAAACCAAAACACTACTTCAAGGGGATCCATATGTTCATTGCGGCATTGTTTACAGTGGCCAAGATGTGGAGGCAGCCTGGGTGTCCGTTGATGGAAGAATGGATAAAGAGGAGGTGGAATATATATACAATGGAATATTGCTCAGCTGAGAAGGGAATTGGTTCTTGCCATCTGCAGTGGCATGGATGGACCCGGAGGGTGCTGTGCTGAGTGGAGTATAAGACAGAGAAAGAGAGATACAATGTGATTTCCCTTATATGTGGAATCTAAAGAACAAAATAAACAAACCAAACAGGGGGAAAAAAAAGATTAAGAGGCAATGTTCAGGCCTAGAAATGTGCACATTTAACACCCTTCACGGAGGGCTGGAAGCAGCTAGACCATGAACCATATTTCAATTATTATTGTCCTACATGTTATTATTGCCTAAGGAAAAAAAAAATCCAATTGGGCAAGCGTAAATTGGCCTTTACTTAGATATCTAGCTTCAACATCTTTATTAACTATCCATATAAAAGTAGTTAAAACTGTACTGAGGTGCTTCCACAGAGAGTGTCAGTGGAATCTCCGTCTACCTGACCCCTTTTCCCTTCAAGCCAGGACACCAGGCCAGTGTCACTCCTGGGCCTGATCTGCCGTGACTACCATGGCAGTGGCAGCAGCATAATGAGCTAAAGCCCTGAGAAAAACATGCCTCCGTAGCCAGAGTTACTGGAAACAAGTAGGTTCTGCTGTCCAAAGAGTATGAAGGGAGCGCCCATTTCTTTCTTTTCTCACACGGCCTCTTCCCCAAAATGGCCCCATTCACACAGAATTGTGTGACAGGGCAGGGACCTTAAACACTGACAGAAATCCAATTTTTTAGCCAAAGAAACCAGCAAAAGGAGCTCCTGGGAGTCATAAGTGTGGGGAAAATCTAAGAGAAGAGAAAGACCCTAATTTTGTGTATGATATGACACAAGTTACAGAATCAACCTTGAACTTTGTATGTACAAAATAGACTTAAAAAAAGAAAAAGAAAAACATAATAAAAGGCTTTGAGAAATAATTGTGATATAAACCACATGCCAAGTCGCGAAAAGCCCTGGCTGAAGCAAACCTTGGGCACCCTCAGAGAATATAGAGCAAAGGCTATGAAAACTTAACTGACATTGGAACTGCCATCTACAGAAGGCAAGACAGAGCTTGTAGTGTAAATCTAACTGGATTGATTGCCTGATTTTTAACTATCAACATATACCAGAGAATTTAAACAAGAGCCACCTTTTTATGTGCATAATATTAAAAACGTCACTTCTAGTTCCAAACAAGATGGAGGAAGCATACTTCACCTGGTTTCTGCCATACTGTAACTGAAAACCCTGCAGTAAAACAATAAAGTATCTATCAGAAGATTCTGAAAGGGGATCACAGTAGGAGAAGTGTGTGATGAGGATCTCATATTCAAAGAAGCTCAGTGGTGAGCTCCCTTTTTTGCAATTTTGTTTGGTTTGTTTTTGCCTCCAATATATACTAGTCTGAGAGCTATAGAAGTCCTGAACCCAAAACTTCCAGTGGATGCAGACATTTAAAAAAAAAAAAAAAAAAAAAAACCTATGGAGGAATAAGAATAAGAATTATAGTGGACTTCTCATCAAAAATCATGCAAACAAAAAAGAGAGTGAAATAAAATATTTAAGTCAATTTCTACATTTAATGAAATTATTGTTCAAAGGGGAAGGATAAATCTTTCGTAGACAAACAAATGTGAGATAATGCATTGTTAGTAATGCTATCCCTTGAGAAATGTTTCAAGAGTTCTTCCAGGAAAAAGAAAATACCGCAGGTCAGAAATTCTGATCTAAATGAAGAAAGAAAGAGTGTTGGGGAAAGAAAAAATAAAGGTAAAATAAAATATTTGTTTATGCTTAATTGATCTAAACGGTGACAACTCTTTTAAGGTAATAACAGTTAAATAACAGTAAGACTATACTGAGTGATTATAGCATATAGATAAGTAAACTGAATGACAGCAATTTCATAGGGGACAGGTGGGAGTAATTATGAATATCGTGTTATACAGTAGCCATATTATTCAGATTCAGTTTGGTACTGGTATACAAAATAGACATATAGACCTATGGAGCAGAATTGAGAGCCCAGAAATAAACCCCTATATATATGGTCAACTAATATTTGACAAGAGAGCCAATAATATTCAACAGGGAAAGAATAGTCTCTTCAACAAATGGTGTTGGAAAAACTGGATGACTCCAGGCGAAATAATGAAATTGGACCCCTATCTTACACCACTCACAAAAATAAATTCAAAATAGATTAACAACTTCACATAAGATTTGAAACCATAAACTCCTAGAAGAAAACATAGAGAAATACCCCTTTGACATAGCTCTTGCTAATGACTTTTTTTGAAATGACACCAAAAGCACAAGAAACACAGGCAAAAATAAATATATAAGTGGGGCTGTATCAAACTAAAACGTTTCTGTTCAGCAAAGGAAAGAATTAATAAAATGAGAAGGTAACCTGCCAAATGGGAGAAAATATTTGTGAACAATATATCTGGTAAGAGGTTAATATCCAAAATATATAAAGAACTCACACAAATTAATGACAACAAACAATCTGATTGAAATTGGGCAGAGGAACTGAATAAACATTTTTCCAAAGTAAACATACAAATGGCCAACAGGTACATGAAAAGTGGCTCAATATCACTAATCATCATGGAAATGCAAATCAAAACCACAATGAGACATCACCTCACACTTGTTAGAATGACTATCATCAAAAAGACAAGAGATAACAAGTGTTGGTGAGGATGTGGAGAAAAGGAAATTGCCATACAGTGCAGGTGGGAATGTAAATCAGTGCAGCCACTATGGATAACAGTATGGAGGTTCCTGTAAAATTTTTAAATGGATTCAGCAATTTCAGCTCTGGGTATTTATCCAAAGGAAACAAAACCACGATGTTGAAGAAATATCTGCACCCCATGTTCATTGCAGCATTATTTACAAGAGCCAAGGCATGGAAACAACCTAAGTGCCTATTGATGGATGATGGGATAAAAAAAAGGGATATGCACACACATACACACACACAATGAAACATTATTCAGCCATAACAAAGAAACAAATCCTACCATTTGGAACAACATGGATGAACCTTAAGGGCATGATGCTAAGTGAGGTAAGTCATACAGAGAAGGATAAATACTGCATGATCTCACTTGTATGTGGAATCTAAAACAACTGAACTCATAGAAACCAAGAATAGGTTGGTGATTTTCAGAGGTGGGGGATAGGGGTGGATGAAATGGGTGAAGGTGGTCAAAGGTACAAACTTCCAATCATAAGATAAGTAAGCCCTGGGGGGACAATGTCCAGCATGGTGACAATAGTTAACAATACCACATTATATATTTGAAAGTAGCTAAAAGAATAGATCTTAGAAGTTCTCATCATAAGGGAAAACATTAGAACTATATGAGGTGATGGACTTTAACTAAACATTGTGGTACTCATTTCACAATATATACATATAGCAAATCATTGTTATATGTCTTACATTAATACACAAAAACTGGGGGAAAGGCCGACCTTCATCACTGTCATGAATGTGCTAAATTCACTCATCAGAAGAATCAGGCCAAGGAGATGTCATTTCAGGCCCTTTGCAAGGCTCAGGAAGGAACCCCTAAGGCTAAACATACCAGGGCTATTCTCTTGGAATTGAACACAGGGTCAGAGACATATCCTGTAATTTTAAATAAAAAGCATATAACAGAATAAAGAAAACATCAACAAGTTTTGCCTCTGTGGTTTTAATATCATTTAATAGAGTTGTGGAAAGGAGGACAATATCAAGAAGTCCTCATGATCCACATTAATTTACTAAACTGCCCACCTTTATGTCTTGATGGACCCCAAAAGTTGAGACCAATAAGCTACAAATAAGAGTTTCTCAATTCTAAAGTGCTCCAGAAGTATAAATTAGAACATCTCCCTTTACCTTTCTGAATACTTCATTTTCAATTTCATCCCCATTATTCCTACCATTGAGACACTGCTCCAGTGATAGAACTTCTGGTCCCTCAACACACACGAATTGTCTGTAACCTATTCTTTGAATTTATTGGGAAATTATTTTTCACTGGATTCTGCTATGTAACCTGAAGATCTCCTCAAAGAGGACGACTCAATGTTGAGTTGAAAACGCCTCAAAAGCCTTTAACTCACATATACAGGCTATCCACAGGCAGTTTAAACCAGATACAAGTTGTTTTCATTGAAGAAGAAATCGGTCAAATCATTAAATCAGCTGTTTTATTTCATCTAGACAAAACTGACCATAGAGAGCCAAGGTAATGTTTGGAAAGACTGATGAATCTAGAATTTACTTTAATTCACAAAAAAATTATATTCCTGGCTTGGTCCCTAACATCATTTATCAATTATGCAAACATAGGTAATATATTAAAACTACCTATAGCTTAATTTCACCATCTGTAAAATGTATGGGTTGGCACGGGAGTCTTTGGAGATTTCTTCAAGCTCTAATATTCCATGACTCTAGAAATGATTAAATCTTTCACTTTCCAATTCAGTATTTTTGTCTCATGTAGAGGATTAAATACTCAACCTGGGTATATAATAAATCTTGGTACAACATGAAAATAATACCATCATAGGATTTTATAATAATATAAATGTATAGCTGTATTACATATCAATGGATTCCAACTCTACTGTGCTTTCCCCAAACTAAGACCTAACTGGAAAATAAGCCCTAGCATGATTTTTCAGGATGGTATCCCTTGAACATAAGCCCTGATGCGTCTTTTGGAGCAAAACAATATAAGACCCGGTCTTATTTTCGGGGAAACAGTAATTCTTCTAGTAAAACAGACCTAAATATGTTTGGGGGAAAAGTCAATGAATGAGAGCTGCTATGGATTTCAGATTTCATCTAATGGCAGTAGAGACGTTTTTTGTTTGTTTGTTTTTTTAAAAAAGATGCACGCTTTTCTTCTAATTTTTCTTTAACTTCTGAGATTTAGTTTCCTCATCTGTAAAGTTGGGATAATCATAATCAGCGTAAACAATTAGTGGGGAAACTAGATGTAATAATGTAGGTGAAGTTGTTAGCTTAGAACTTTACTACTCATCAGAAATTCTCTGAAAATCATAATTGTTCTTGCCTTGGAACCCACAGCATTGGCACTTTCTTAAGGAATCCCCTCATATTAAAAAAAAAAAAATAGGTGAGGCTATAATTGTGTACATTTCAAGAGGCAGTTAATGCAAGAGAAGCAAGCCTTAGCATACATGGTTCATAAAGAGCACATTATCAGTCTCAAGAAACAAAATGAGTTTCCAAACCTCGAAAAGGCCTTGGACCTCCATACTTTTCTTTGAGGCGTGTGAAATAAATCAAAGCCACTTTCTCAAAGAACACATACTATTCTTGAAAGTGTCAGATTAGTTTCTAGTAGGCTAGCAGTTAAAAATGGCAGCACTGCAGAGTTCAACCATTCTTTAGCAACCAGTGTTGGCCAGAGGGCATTTTGGACAGGCGATTATTCACTGTGTTGGACTGTCCTGTGCACTGCAGGATGTTAAAGGATCCCAGCCCCTTCCCACTACCTGTGAAATCAGAATTGGTGACTGATCCCATGGGTCCCAGCGCAGAATGCACATGCAGGATTCTGCTCAAAACTTGTTAAGAATTTCAGGATAGCAACAGGAGAGCATTAAAGCAAGCATTAGCCCTGCTAAGCATGTGGCCATGTGTGACTGCACAGGTTGCACAGCCATGAAGCTGGTCCTGTGTGGGAGGAGCCTTCTTGGTCACTGTTACCCCTAACTAACTAAGCCCCTCTCCACTGCCATTCATAGCCAAATGCCCCCTTTAAGAACTTTTTAGTCCAATCTATTGTCTTACTGATAATGAAACTAAGGCCCACGAATATGCAAATTGCCTAAAGTCATATTGGTAGAAAATGCAAAGGTAGGACTGAATGCATGTTTTGTAACTTCATTTTAGTTAGTTTTTTTTTTTTAATAAAAGCTTGGAGATATGATAAACATAGCATAAAATTACTATTTTAAAGTGTATATTCAAGCTTTTTTGAATATTCATAGTTGTGTGATCATCCCCAAAATTTGAGGACATTTTCATCAACCCAAAAAGAAAGCTCATGCCCTTTAGTCATCCCTCATTCTTCTCTCTAACTCCCTCAGCCCTAGGCAACTCCTTCTGTCTGTCTCTATAGATTCACCTTATACTATCTGTGGTCTTTTGTTAACTGGGTCCTTTCACTTAGCACAATGTTTTCAAGGTTCATCCAAGTTGTAGCATACATCAGTACTTTCTTTTAATTGACAAATATTCCACTACATGAATACTATATTTTATTTATGAATCCATCAATTCATGGACTTTTGAGTTGTTTCCACTTTTTTGGGGCCATTATGAATGATGCTATAAATATTCATGCACAAGGTTTTTTTGAGGCACATGCTTTTAATTTTCCTTGATATATATTTAGGTGTGAAATTACTAGGTTATGTGGTAATCCAATGTTTAACCGTTTAAAATAATACCAGATTGCTTTCCAAAACAGCTTCATCATTTTATATTTCCCAACAGCAGTGTATTAAAGTTCCAATTCCTCTACATCCTTCTCTGAACTTATTATTATCTGCCTTTTTTTTTTTATTATAGCCATTCTAGTGGGTATGAGGTTTTGATTTGCATTTTCCTGATGGGTAATAATGTATGATTACTGATCATGTGTATATCTTCTTAGAACAAATATTTATTCAGATCCTTTGCCCATTTTTTAAATGGGATAATTGCCTTTTTATTATTGAGATATTAAGTGTTCTTTACATATTCTGAATACAATACAAATACAAAACAAAAATCTTCCCCCATTCTGTGGATTGTCTATTCACATTTTTGATGAGTTCTTTGAAAAATACATATTTTTAATTTTGATGAAGTCCAATTTATTTTTTTTTTGTAATTTTGGTATCATAGCTAAGAAAAACCATCGCCTAATACAAGGTTACAAAGATTTTGTACCTATGTTTTCTTCTGAATTTTATACTTTTAGGTCTTTGATCCATTTTGAGTTAAGCTTGGTAGGGGTCCAACTTCATTCTATTTCATGTGACTATCAAGTTACCCTAACATCATTTATTGAAATGACTATTATTTCCCCATTTAGGTGACTCGGCAACCTCATCAAATAACAGTTGATTGTGAATGGGATGATTTATTTCTAGACTCAATTTTATTCCATTGATCTATGTCTATTCTCATGCCAGTACTGTACTCTTTTGATTATCGTAGCTTTGTAAGTTTTCAAATTGGAAAGAAAGTCAATTGCATTGACTCTGTAAGATGAATTTGGAGTAGTACGATCCTCATATCCAAGTTATTAAAAATGTAACTGTTTCCTTAATTTCACTTCTAGATTATTCATTACAAGTATATAGAAATATAATTAATTTTTCTATATTGACCTTATAGACTGTTTTTTAAATCAGTTACTAGAAAAAATAAGAAATATACAGTTATATTATCTTTTATTATTATATAACTGTGCCACTAGCATTCTTTTTTTCTTTTAATGTGTTTTTGAATTAATATCTGAGGCATTCTTTTTTTCTTTTAATGTGTGTTTGAATTAATATCTGGGGTTCTTTACTTTCAGCCTAAAAAATTTTTACTTAGTATTGTTTAAAGTATGACTACTAGCAATTGCTCTGTTTTTGTTTTGTAAACAAAAGCAAATGAATGTCTTTATTTTATCTTCATATTTGAAAGATAGTTCTGCTGGATATAAGATTCTTGTTTGACAACTATTTTCTTTCAGCACTTTGAAGATGTCATCCTACTGGCTTTTGACCTGAATTGTTTCTGATGAGAAGTTAGTTGTTAATCCCATGGGTGGAGAGGGAGTAAGGAGTTATTGCTTAATGGTTACTGATTTTCTTCTTAGGGTGATACAACGTTTTGAAAATAGTAGTGGTAATGGCTGCATAATGTTGTGAATGTAATTAATGCCACTGAATTGTACATGGGCAGGGTAGTTTTTGCAGCTAGTCTTTAAAGTTTATTGTGAACTTAGGAGAGTTCTTATTAGCTGTCTCTTTCCTGTAGTTCTCTCTGGTAAATTTACTGTTCTGGGTTAGCTTTATGCTCTCATATAATTATTAGCCTGTTTATAGTTGCTTACCGCTAAAATCTCCAGTGTTTATAAAAGTGTCCATAGTGTTGAACTTTCCCACATTCTGTTTCAAACAAAGTCAGTTCTTTTGAGGAACGTTTCAGAGCTCTCTGTCCTTATGGATTGACTCTCCTCCTGAAAAAAAAATCTCTAAGGCACTACTCCAAGCATTGGACAAGGGATAGTAAACTCTTAAGATTGCCTCTCCAAGTGTGGAACCTCCACCTTATAATGAAAGTGGGGGAGAGTGATAAAGGCTCCAGTATTTTCAGCTTTCTTCACTTGGGAAAAGCTTCCACGCTATGAGTGGGGGTTGGGTATAGAAATGAAGCCCCAAAGTTATGGCTGTACTCACCAGTAATTTAACCTCTACAACCTAGAGTTGGACGGAATAAGAAATTCTGGAAAACTGCCTCTCTTGATAAGATACCATATCCCTTGACTGGGAACTGAACGGAGATGAAATCCCACTTTCCTGGCCACACCTGCTCAGGGTGGAGTTTCAATCCAACTAAGATGGAGAGGGGAGGGAGGGAATGGGTCATAGTTCAAGTGTCATGGAATCTCCTTTTTCCTTTTGAGTTTTAGTGGACTTTCAAAAAAAAGAAAAAAAAGAAAAAAAAAGTCATTTGCTGTCTTCTCCTAAGATAATATCCAGAGACATTAAATGGTTCACTTTTTTTTCCCATAATCTTCCCAGTTTGCTTATTTCACTAGAGAGCATGTCACAGAACTTCTCATGCTGCCTTTCAAGGAGTCTCTCTCTCTCTTTCTCTCTCTCTCCTTTTTTACTAATCCACCACCACCACCACCACACACACACACATACACACACACACACACACACACACACACACAAACACTCACACACACAGTGTTTTGATACCTTGGGATTTTCATTAATGAGCAAAAAGAATTTATTATGGATGCTATCATCCTGTCTTTAGGACAATTTTCAGTTAAGTGACCCTTCTATGTTTTTCTCATCTTTTATGACAAGAAGTTTAACTTTGAAATCCTTCCTGTCTTTCCAAACATATGCCTTACTTAAAGGATAGCTATTGTCAGAGGAATCTACCTGAAAATGATTAAAAAGCAGTAGAAAGCGACTCACCTACCTAATTACAAACTCCCTGATGAATCATCCCGCATGTGAAGAAAATACTTTCTTTGTGGTGATTTTTATCATTCCTGGTCTGTGCAAGGTTCAGAACTTTCTCTGAGACTCTTCAGAAAGATACCAATCTACTCTACTCAAAGATATACAATAGCTTAAATACAATGGAAATGTCCTCCAATACTCCTCCTAAAGAGTCAGCAATTATTAATGAAAAGCAAGCCTCAAACTTGCCAGCCAGTGATTAAAAGACATTTGCTCCGGAACAGTTTCACTGTCTCAAATAAAAGAAATGAAGGAGGAAATTAAATTCTTGAAGGAATAAATTTTGACTGAAGTGAGAAATCACACTAAGAAGCTAATTTAAGGGAGATGAAATTAATTTTGGTGACATTTATTCTATTTAGCAAAAATGGTGACAAAACATATAGTGGCTCTGTTAGCCAGAGATAAGAGGCAAGTAATTTAAGGCTGGGCACAGCTACAGTGTACAGCAATTTAATCCTGCTGCTACACACCCCTAGTGACCTATCATTAAAGGTTTAAAGTAAAACTGACAATTATTATTAGCTAGTAATTGGATTTTGGAGATTCAGTATAAAGTTAGGATAATTTAAATGACTGTTGACATTGGAGAGATTATGTAAACGCTCTGAATCAGCTGAATTTATCAATTTATTTAGTCTTATAAAACTGAGCATACCCTAGCACCAGGAAACCAGCATAAGGGGTAGTGACTTTCTCGGAATTGTCCTCAGGGAACCAGCAAAGGTTTGGACTCAGATTTTCTGAAGTTAGCACGCAAACTTGTGTGCAAAATCTCTGTCAAGAAGGCGGGCTTCAAAATTTTGACTCAGAATCATCCAGAACTTTACACTATGCAGAGGACCGACCGAAGGAGTCATATGTTCAGAAAATCAGGATACCACAGGAGAAAAAGAAAATTGTCATAGGCCGATATTATATGATACCGATTTTCAATTGTGGAGGCTGAAATTCAGAAACTAAAAATGGAATTAAAAACACAACCATCGTTAAAGATTTAAATCAATATCCCCTGACCAGCATGAGTCCTACAAGGCCATACTCCATAAATACTGATACAAACCCTGCCTGCTTCCTTGTCTAACCATAGCACCAAGTAAACTTGGATTTTTTAAGGAAATGCTTTACAAAATTTGTTCTGCTATGAATAAAATTGCAGTAAAATCAGAACATCAAGGTGTCACCACCAAATGAGGCAGATGTTAGTGTGAATGTTCACCTCACCTTTTAAGTGCTTTCTTAAAGGGAAGGTTTCGTTACACTCTGACATACTATGTGTGATCAAAAAATACGGGGAATGTTTAAATTAAAAAATATATATATTATAGTAAAAGACACATTGCCATTAATCCCTCTAAGAATACTCCTCCTCACTTTGAACACAATTATCCCATTGTTCTTGTCACTTTCTGAAGCAGTTCTGGAAGTCCTCTTTCATGAGTGTCTTTAGTTGCGCTGTGTGGCTGCCTCGATGTCCCAAATCGATTCAAAACGTTTACCTTTCATGGTCATTTTGACTTTGGGGAAGAGCCAGAAATTGCACGGTGCCAGATCCGGAGAATAAGGTGAATGAGGACACAGCGCAATGTTTTTGACAAAAATTGCCATATACCAGAAGTGATGTGTGAAATGGAGCCTTTCCGTTGTGATCAAAGCATCTGGTGAATGCTGCTGCAGAGCACCATCCAACGGAAGGGCGGGGATCTTCAACACATGGGAAGCAGCATGTGGAACCTTAGTAACAGAATGTGACAAGTTTCAACTCAGTCTGAGATTCAGGACATCAAGGCAGCCACCACAGCACCAACTAAAGACATTCACGAAAGAGGACTTCCAGAACTGCTTCAGAATGTGGCAAGAATGGTGGGATGAGTGTATTCAAAGCCATGGGGAGTATTTTGTGGGGGATTAATGTCAATGTGCCTTTAACTGCAATAAATATTTTTTATTTAAACATTCATTGTATTGTTTGATCACACCTCAAAATTATATCCCCATTCTTATTGCTCACATTTATTGGATACTATTTAAACCCTCTCCTCTACCCAATGTTTTAGGACAGTATCATCTCACTCTATTATATTCCAAGGACAAGGAACCATACATATTTAATGTTTTCCATAACTTAGGAAAGTGAGTTTTACTTTAAAAATACTCAGTTTTCGGCTTAGTAATTCTACTTCTAAAAATCTATCCTAAAGGATTATTTAAGGAGATGTGCTTAGATTGAGCAGATTGCATTACTGTTTATAACAACAAAATTTTAAAACAACTAATGGTTAAGGATAGAAGTTAGTTAAGTAAATTATGGTACATCCCTATGTAGTCATTAGAATTCATGCTCTAGAAAAGTATGGATATTGGAGACATTTTTCATGTGTTGCTAAGTAATAAAAGCAAGGCTACAGAGCAGGGTATGATCTATGCCAGCTCTGAATGTTGCCGAATCAGAATTACTCAGAATAACAGTCCTCAAATCATAAAATTTCACTGCTTCATTCAGAACATTTATTGTGCACCTACTATGTGCCAGGTACTGGACTAGTTCTGCAAATGAAGCAATAAACAAATTTGACAGGAGTCCAGCTCTTGCAAAGATCACATTGTAGCTGGAAAGATAGATAATAAGTAGGCAAAGATATAAACAGGACAGCTTCGGTTAGTGGCAACAGGCATGAAGAGAATAAAGAAAGCAGTGACGTAGCAGAGTCAGGGGTGAGTGTGCAGCTGTCCTTTCTTCTCAGAATATAGTTCTGCTGCTTGGAAGCCTTCTCCTCCCCTTCTGACATCCAACAATTATCTTTGCTGGGTCTCAGGCTCCTCCACTCATCTGCTCAAATACTCGAAGCTCACAGTGAAAGTGGTGCTGCTTTGCCCCGAAAGAAGTAAATTACAAAGCTGGCTTGTCATCACACTGATTCCTGTTACCAATCCACCTGCTGGTGAAGGGGGAATCTTCCTTCTCTGTGCTGGGCAGCTGAGGCCCCACAAGAGTCTAGTGGTAACCAAAGCACCCCATAAACTTCAGCAGCAGGAAGAAGCCTTTTCAGAATGATAGCATTGCCTTTTGATTTACTATCATTTCCCTTTCCTGCTTTTTCAACAAAATCCATAGGCCCCGCTTGCATCTCATTTCACTCTTGTTGGCTATTTTCCCCTGGTGTGGCTTCTGGCCCACATTACAGTATTTCAGCTGTGGTCTAAGGTTTTCTTGCTTCTGCAGCTCCAGAGCTTTTGTATGAGCCTGCTTTGCATATAGAGATATACTGACCAAAGAAGGGCATTTGGTCAGAGAAGGTTCACTCCTCATCCATGAGCCTTCCCCACGCTGTACTCAGACAAATTGCAGCCAGGCTGACTGAGGGGCCCCGTGGACTAGTAACAAGTCAATCTTAAGAGATCCTTTAAGGGGTCCTGAACTAATAGTTCGCAGGCTTTATGCATGGCAGCTCTGTGTGCTGCCTCGGTTGGGTGAAAGGAATGAGGCACTTGTTGGGTTACTGAGCACAGCATTTGCACAGGGGAACAGAGTGAAGTGACTTAGCAGCCACACAGGTGTTTTCTTTAATGATGCACTATCGGGAGGTCAAAAATTCCCAGTGTTCCCTCTGTGCTTTCCCAGTTGTCCAGGCAGGACATGTTGAGTAACTGAAGAGGGCTTCCTGTGAGCCTCTCCTCACTTGGACTCCTGAAATCAGGCCTGCCTTGAAGGCAAGTCCAGGGAGGGGAGTCTCCACTCCATGAGGTTCAGGCAGAGATGATGCAGGATGACACGGGAAACGTGTGTCTACGGGAGAACCTCCACTTCTCTTAACTGAAGTTGATACAACTAGGACATCTTACCCAAAAAGCCCCACAGCAGTCTGAAGTGAGATGAGCACCGAAGGAAGTTGCCAAAGAAGAGGTGGTAAGGTGGATCTTCTGTCCATTGGACCACTAGACCTTTTCCACTGCTTTCCTTTTACCACCTATTTCCATCAACTGAAAGAACAGGAGTTATTATACTCAAGTTTTTCCACGTGGAGAAACTGAGGTACAGATGGAACTAAAGTATCACCAAGTCAGGTCTCTTAATTACCAGTCTAGGTCTAAGAGACTCTTTTGTCTTTCTCCTTACACTTCAAGATGTATAGGAATCACCTGGGCTCTCGAAAAGAAATGCAGGTTCTGGTTTTGCCTATGAGTCTAGATTCTTAATAAGAGCGCAAGCAATTCTGTTTGGATCACACACTGAGTAGCACAAAGACTCTTAACAGACGGCACATCTCAGAGGGCAGGGGCCCTCCCTTAATCATCTGCGGAGGATTCTTGATGCTCCTGGTTTACCATCTCCCTCACCTATCAGCAGATTTATTTCAAAACTATGCAACCTCGTTGCTTTTTCAAAATATGTTTATAGTTCTAGAATTAAGGAATGATACCTACAAAGAAAACATTTAATAAAAACCAGTAAGTGTGATACCAGCCCTCTTTATTTCACCTAAATCCTTCTGGAAGCAAAGTATTAATAGGTAGATATGGAAACCAGGGTGCTCACTGTGCCTGCTTCCTAAGAAATAAGCTATGTGAGTACCGAACTGATGTTTCAGAAGAGTTTGCCATCAGTGAAATTCAACAAGGGCCTGTCTCTATCTTAATTTTGTAGTCGCTGGAGATTTTCCACCACCACCCTCCCTCCCCAGGCTCTTTGTTTATGATAAAAAGACCTAAACACATCCAAACCATACACTGTGTATACGGGATGAAGCTAAAACTCTTGTTAATCTCCCCTTGCTGTTATTCATAATGCACGAACACCTCAAATATCTTTCCAGGAAAAGGTGTATTTGCTACAATGTGGTTCTAAACAAAAGGCCTGCTGCATCTTTTGTGTCTTGTATGATGTTTAGGACTATTTTAAGTGCAAACTCATTCAATTCTCAGATGTCTGTGAAGTCTGTCCTTATCCCTATTTTATGAATGAAAAAAAAATGGAGACTTAATATTTTTAAGTAATGTCCCCAAGGTCATAGAAGTAAAAATATCAGAGCCAGGATGGGAATACAGGTTTTATGACTGTCAATACAGTACTCACTGCAGTTGCTTTCTTTAAAAGTAAACTTTAAAACTGTGCCATCCCTAATAAGAGGGAAAAGACAGGGCCAGCAGGAAGCTCTGCAATGCATTTATGAGTCCACCATAGAGGGAAAGAACTTTCCACTGGAGTTTTGGAGAATGGGGAGATCAAGAGTGTTGGTACTATCTCCAACTCTTCTCAACCATTCTTCCAACTTTGCTTGGTTAATGCGATTCAAATCATTCTTGTGTGTGTCTACCTTGCGTTGGACACCTGGGAGATTCAAGAAAAGTAGAAGATACACATTTCCTGCCATCAAGACTTTTACGGTCCAATTGGAGAAAAGGAACCAAATCACAGGAAATACTCAAGAGAAATTCATTGTGGATGATAATCTGCCTCTACAGTGTACAGTAATTAGCAATACGAATCCTAACGTTGGTGGCACACTGGAATATTCAGGAGAATTTGCAAAAGTACTGACGTCACAGAGATTCTGATTTCATTGATAAAGGGCAAATATCCTCAAGTGTGATTCGGGACTAGCAGCATTAAGATAACTTTTATAAATACAAATGATCAAGTTCCAAGCCTCCTGACCCAGAAACCCTGGGTGTGGAGCCCAGCGTCTGGTTTTTAACATGTCCTCCAGGTGATTCTGTTGAAGGCTAACGTTCTCCAGGCACTATGAGAGCGTGCAGCTTGAATACTCGTTGTTTTTGTTTTTGTTTTGTTTGAGAAACTCTCTATGGCATTCTACTGTGCCACAAAGTTTGGCAACCACTAATGTAGAAAACAACAAAGACCAGTCTCTAAGCGACAAGAGCCACGTCACAGACCAGAAAGTAAATAAGTCCTAAACAAATTTAGGACTTGAAATATGAGACCATGTCTTTTCTCTGAGAATCAGATATTGTGTATTTTGTCTCCCCCAAAAGGGTATAAGCTCCCTAAAGACAAAGGTCATAACTTCTCATTCCTGTGTCCCATTCTGTGCACATTACACAGTGGATACTCAGTGCATATCAGTCACTGGCAATTTCTGAGTAGTCAGAGTGGAAACAATTATGAGGTAAGCCTCTGGAAACCAGGTCTCTGAGGGGAAAGAAAGAAAATACAGAAACCCAGGAAAACAATAGGCTAGCCAAAGGGAGGCAAACTTGGATGAAAACAAGAAGTGCCTGAGTTATGAACAGACATACTCTACAGCTCACCCTGAAGTACGTTAACAGTGGCAGAAGCATTACCAGCAACCATTTCCTCTCCCGATTCCCACTCTCACTCAACCACACATTTTGTAGTGGTACCAAAGCACGTAAAGCATTTATTAAACAACATGAAATCCATTTAACGCTTCTCTGGATGCTCTAATTGGGTTTTGTATTTTGGGGCAGAGCAAGACAGAGTGGAGGGCAAAACCTGGGCTTATTAACATTCTGTACTTCCCTTTTGAATCTCTTCAAGCGGTGTGAAAACCCACCCTCATGATCAGTCCCATGTGATGGAGGAAGTTTCTTTTAAGGGGGATTTGGGGAAAGATTTCAAAATCTGGAGTCAAAAATAATAAACACTGGCAACAGGCTATCTATCCATCTATGGGGTTTTATCCCCAATGCACAAAGTCCCCCATTTCCATTAATCAGCATCTCCAGGAATATTAGAGTTCTTTTGGAAAATCCAAAGGGCTTGGCAAGGAGATTTTGAGTTCCAGCCAGCCCTTATTTGGTGTTGCATGAGGAGGATCTGTTAAGCGTCATGCAATTAGCAGGCCGAGAAGAGTTCCCAGCAGAGCATATTTTTTAGTTCGTTAAATCATACCAAATTTGAATCTATTTACCAAAAGGAATAAGAAATATGCATCTGGCTAGGCTCTTCGTAGGGGCCTGAGAAAAACCTTCATATTTTACTGACTTTTTATTGCTATTTTGTCTTGACACTTGGAATTCACAATTAGAAGAGTGGAGACTGCAATGCCTCAGACTGGGTTAGCAAGCGAAGGAAAATGGTCTTATTGGTATCTGTACATTAAATGCCAAATGTTCTTAATACATTTGAAAGCTTCCGAAGGTGCCTACTGAGGCTTCCTTTTACAAAAACAAAAATGAAAACTGTAGCCAACGATGTTACACGGTCAAGATTTCTGTGGCCCCTGAGCAGCTGAGTTGTGACACGAGGGACTCCACAGTGCAGTGGTTTGAGAGGTCTTCAAACCCGTCTGATGTCAACTACACTTGACTTGAGGGCAATCCTTAAAAGTAAGTGCTCAACTGATTAGGCCATTGTTATTCCTGTCCGAGAGACAGAGTTCAAGGTTCCCCACATCCCACCTATCCCCAGGTACCGCTGCCAGGCAGTAAAAATGTCATGTGAATTCGACTCCATGTCTATAGCAGTACGATGGCCAACTCAATCCACAAACAAAGAGACAAAAAATTGACAAAAGTATCAATAAACGTGTCTCTGTATAAACTATCAAGAAACTGCTTTTTATTCATGTAAATGACTACAAGTAATTAAAACAGCACATTATTCCATGATTGATTAGTATTGCAAATAAAAACAGTATTACATATCTAATGCAGGCTGGTGCGTGTTCAGAGATTTATTGCAATGTCAAGATTTAACGAAAAATTCAACAACCCACTCTTGTCTGGAAGAGTGGGGTAGCTTCCCTCCCTGGGTCCTCAGACTGTAAATGTACACATAACAGTGAGGCCATTTTTTTTTTAAATTAAACAGCCATTTTTGGAAAGTGCTAGGGATGTGAAAAAAAAAAAAAAAAAACAAACAAGATACAATCCAAGTAAAACAGTCTAAAAAATGATGTGTTTCTCTCTATCTTGTTAGAGAAGTTCCAGGCTGAGGGAGCGTTCTCCCATTTCCCTCATGGTAAGACATTGCTTGCATAGTACAGAACACGGTCACACCCTTCCCTGGTATATTGGGTCTACAGCATTTATCTTTAGCATTACAGCTAACACTTATTAAATAATAACAGTGACGCTTATTATTTATGGTAGTTTTGTCCTATAAAATTGCTGCAAGTAATGAATTAGCAAATGCTGAACCATTGCTCCTAGGGGAAATACAGAGTTACATTCCTGAAAGCTTCTGGTCACAAGATTTTTGTCAACTGATCAATTCATAACCTTGTTCTATGAGTGTTCCATTTAAAGAGAACTTATTTAATATATATTGTTGATTCATTAGCACTGAACTCACAGCCAACAGCACCATAATTCATGCCTGAACAAAGCATATCTAACACATGTATTTCCTCCACAAGGCACATCACAGACTTCCTGTGCTTAAGGAAACTAGAGAGCATTTCAGCACTACACTTGGAGGTCATTTGAAACATCAAGATCACCAACAAAAAGCACAAAAATGAGAGAAGCAGTAAATACACCACAAAAAGGACATTTGTTTAGAGTATGAAAACTGAAACAAAAATGCAAAATGTGACCTTATGGGACCTCAGCTGGAAACATGCACATTGGGCAACTCAAATATTTTGCTGTTCTGTGCCTGTCCGTGAATACCAGTGAAAGTGCCATGAATATTGATTTGGGGGTGACAAATTTTAGTGAGTAGAAAAATTTGCAAATACGGAATCAACTTTCATAATGAGGACCAACTGTACCTGATTTGAACTGAGGGTGACACAGAGAAAAGAACATGGAAAAGCATTAAACTATGAAAAGTCAAAACTAAACCCCAGAATGTTCCCTTCCAGTATGAGATGTGACTCTAACTACCCCCAGACATCTGAGGAAATGTAAAAATCATGCAAGGCCAGACCTCTATCTAAAACCACAATTAAAATAAAGCAGCAACTCATCTTCATGTCTTCAGCTTAATCTTTGTTTCCCTCAAAAAATTAAAGGCCAAAATCAAAACAGCAACAACTTTATCCCCCCATGCACCGACGCCAGACAATGGACTATATACATTCCCATTCTGTGCTTTTATCTAACAGGATCTGGTGTGTGAGGCCTTTTCTCAGCAAAGTGGTAAGGTGTGAAACTTGATTTTGAGTTTGGAATGGACAGAGAGAGAACAGACATTTGGGCCTCCTCTGATCCTTAAGTCAACCGAAGCTGACTAAAATATGAGTCCTCTGTGAAATCCAGCCTAGCCTATCAGTATTTTTAGATTAGAGTGTATTCCTGAAGCCCCCAGCTAGTAGTAAAGTCTTATCTCTTCTTATTTCAGCCCCTATGTGTACATCTATCTTGGTGTCTCACAGGAAGGGGTGACTAGTGGAGTGGAAGAGTCGCTTATTATAATCCTGGGGTTAAACAGCATTCTAAGACCAGAATTTCATCCCAGTCCAATATCACCAATATACCTTATGTTTTCCACTTCTAACTAAGGGATTTTCATATTGGCTGAGAAGCTAGACTAATGTCCTTTAACAACTTCCCTCATTCCATTTCTGCAATGTTCACCAATTCTGCATGGCCATAGACTCTGTTTCAAAGGGCAGCAAACAGTTTGAGATTCTAGGAGACAATTCCTTCTATAAACAAAATCTCTCTTGCTGTCTCCTGCAGACTTCGTCTAATATTGATTTTGATAGGAGGTTGGGCAACACGACTTTTAATGACCTTTCAACCCTGGCATTCTAGGATGAGGAAGATGTGTTCCAAGCTGAAACCCTGCACTCCTTGTGGCTGCTCTCCCAAGCCACAAAGGAAAAAGAGGGCAGACATACAAACTGGCCTCTGTAGTACCAGATTCTTGCCCTGGATTCTCCAGCAAGGAGAAACATATGTGAAAACTCCACCCAAATTGTCCTTCTCTCAGCATCTCTAACCCTCTTCCTGTGGCTGTGAAACATCAGAGTTTGTTCTCAGCTTTGAGACCTCTGCAAAGCCAGGAGATTACAAATAGTCCTGGGAGTTTCCACCAGTCAACTCTGTGATTGGGCACAACAGGGAAATCCATGCATCTGGCCTAAGGAAAGGAAACGGAAAATACAAATGAAAGAGGAGCCAAAGGGATGGGAGATGAGAACAGCTTGCCTGTAGATGAGTGAATGCAGACTAAAAGCACCCCAAAGTCTCAATGGGTCACTTCTTTTCTTTATTTTTAAAGGAACACTTTTTATAAAAAAAATATTATTCACAATTGCTACATTTTCTATTTGTTTGTTTGGTTTAGGATGGCCAGGTTAAGACAAAGAATAGGGTAGCCTCAGAGTGACAAAATTTGCCCCTTGTGGAGGCCTGCATAAAACAACAGGAAAACACATAATATATACACTGATACTTTAACAACAGAAGTAATATAATGAATGGCTCTTGTATAGAACAATTTATTATTCCATATACCAAAGAAGACCAGATTCCTTAATTCAATAACCCAATGATCCTGTTTTTGTATATCCTTCTCCTCCATCTTGTACCTGATTCATTCTAAGAATTATTTATGTACATCAAATAAAGGAGAATTCAAAACGGATGTTATTCTGTATTTAGCTTCATACAAATTAAATTAATTGATAGCTCTCCAATAAGGTTTCAAAATAATTGATCACTGAAGCAGTTGTTGTGTACGCCAGGAATACTAGACTATGAATGAGAACATGTGATTTTCAGTTCAGACCATTACTAATTGCCTGTGTGACTTTAAGAAGTTCCTGAACCTTCATTATATCTCTTTAAAATAAGTTTTGAGGATTGAATGTAAAATTTTATACAACTATGGAATATATACTGTGTTTCCCTGAAAATAAGACCTAGCCGGACCATCAGCTCTCATGCTATAATATAATACAATACAATATAATATAATATAATATAATATAATATAATATAATACTGGATCTTATATTAATTTTTGCTCCAAAAGACGCATTAGAGCTGATTGTCCTTTTAGGTCTTATTTTCAGGAAAACACAGTATGTGTGTGTATATATATGTATTATATACATACATATTTTATTTTTTTCTCATAAGACACTATTTTATATTTGACTCACTTATGTTTAATGCATTAAACGGTGCAGTTGTGAACACTAGGCCCCTCAACCAGTCAATTGGGTTCTAATTTAATTAAGGAATTTCTGGAATCTGTGCACCCAACTGCTGAGCTATAGTCAAAATCCATGCTATCCTCTATTTAAAACATAATTATTTTTCAGTTTCTACGGGGAAAAAAAAATTACAAATGCATGAATTTATGTTTTGAACCCTGTATGAAACATGCTGTTGTGGTTACCAATTTATCCATCCTGTATGATTTATTCATAAACAATGTAAGACTAGATAATCCATAACATGGCAAACAAATGTATCCTGGTTTTATTCAGTTCATTCCTTCAAGCAGATGCTTACCTCAAAGTAAAACAGATGTTCCACTGTTGAAAATCTTGGGAATACATGTAAAGAGATGACTGTGTTTGTAGTAGAACCCACTGTAGGGATGGAGGGCTATTTGAATTCATGTACTCTTCATCCATGAGACTTCACTAAACATGAATTTACAACTAAAGAGACAAATCTTGATCACTCCATGTCAGCATGTCCAAATCTAACGTGGTAGAATCCCAGCAAATCTGTGCATAAAAAGGGCTGCAGCTTTATTCTGACTAAAAGATTAAATGAGTACAGCCACTGATCAGCCCTTCAAAGACGTTATGGGTCTCTGACCAAGGGGAAACCTGGTCACTGCTGTTGATGACTATCTTTTAGTTGTTCTTTAAAAAACATTCCTCTTCTATTCCAAAGACCTCTAAATGTGTATAACTGGGATATTACCTATCATTGGTTTAATGCATGTATTTATTCTGGGGCTATCATAGGAGACTCATATACACAGATGTGCAGACCGTGTTCACACAAAACTTACTGTCTAGCAGATAAGTTACATGGCATAATGGAAATACTCCCATACTAGGAGTTGGGAATCCTAAGATATAACCCCATCACAGTGCTTAAAACTTTGTTATTTGATAAACATGTGTTTACTTGATATATAAAAGAATATATGAATGAATGAATAAAACAAATACATGAAAGCTTTGCTGCTAATTCATCAAATTATATTACTTATCTTTTTAAATCCTCCTGTCCCAGAGCCTTCCCATAAAATTTTAATTAAGTCCAAACTCTTTCCCCTAGCTTCAAATATCTTTTCTTTTCTGAATCCTGTGGTCCTCTCCATCCTAGTAGCATACCATTTTCCTGCTAGGCTACTAGCTCCGGGTATATAGGCTTTCTTTTAGCTTCTCTACTTAACACCTTTGCACCAGCTCTTCTACCTTTTATGCTTTTTGTTCTCATCTTCACCTGGCTGACCTCTCTTGTCAATAGGTGTTCATTCTACATTTCACATCATCTGCCTATTAAAGAAGTTGGAGTCAGTGAGTTCTAACTTTATGATATTTCAGTGTCTTTCAAACATTGGGGACAGGGGCTACAGCATAAACAGATAAGCGATTAGCTCTTTTGTGCAAAATAGAGTTAAGTAGTTTGGAGCCCATATGCACTCCCCACATCCCCACTACAATTAGATGACCTTGATGTCCTCACCCAGAGTCTCTGGGTCCCTATCATTTATTCTATTTTACATCCAAATGAAATGCTCCTCCATACTTATGTATATTTGAAGAACTGAAATAAGATGAAGAGCATTTCTTCAAAAACTTAAAAATAGAACTACCATGTGATCCAGCAATTCCATTTTTGGGTATTTATCTAAAAAAAAATATGTATATGAAAACAGTAACTCAAAAAGATATACGAAGCCCCATGTTCATTACAGCATTATCTAAAATAGCCAAGGTATGGAAACAACCTAAGTTTCCATCAATGAATGAATAAAGAAAATGTGATAGATAAAATGTGACATATACATATGTATATATGTATATATATGTATGTGTGTATATATATGGTATACATACTTCTATAGATATAGGTATATGGTTTATCCATGAAGAAGAATGAAATTCTGCCATTTGCAACAAAGATGGAACTTGAGGATATTATGCTAAGTGAAATAAGTCAGACAGAGAATGACAAACCATATAAATACCATATGATCTCACTTATATATTGATGTAAAAAAATAAAACAAGATTATAGATACAGAAAACAGACCAGTGGTTGCCATAGGAAGGGGTTTGAAGTGAACAAACTGAGTGAAGGGGGTCAAAAAGCACACACTTCCAACTATAAAATAAATAAGTCATGGGAATGTAATAATATACAGCATGGTGACTATAATTAATAATACTGTATTATATATATGAAATTTGCTGAGAGTAAATCTTAAAAGTCCTCACCACAAGAAAAAGAAATGTATAACTATGTACGATGGCAGATGTTAACTAGACTTATTGTGGTGATCATTTCACAATATATCAATATAAAATTATTGAATCATTATTTTGAATTGAAACTAATACATTATACATCAATTATACCTCAATAAAAATAATTTTTAAAAGCGTGTATGACATAGGCAAACCAGTTGGTTTAAGCCACATCATACGACACCATCTACTTTCTCGCCACTTTGATGATCCATCTGATAAGTGACATCTGAGCCACATAGGGCTAGAATCGTAATCCCTACTTTCAATATCTTCAGTTTCTCTCTCTATAATATAGCAATCTATAATATACCTCCTCAATAAAACAGAGAAGAAAATAGAGGTAAATTTTGGTGATAGATTATTCCTCTGAAGACAAGCTTTACAAATGGATAAAGACAGAGCACTAGGAGAAGCATCTATTAATGAACACATTCTTTGTGTGTAGCACTGTTCAAAGAAAAACTGAAAAGCCGTCTGAGTCTCTAAGCTTGTTAAAAACATTTAGTTGTCAGGAAAAGTACTGAAACCCAATTCCAAAGAGCCACACAGTAGAATATGTCCTATACACCCCAAATTAAGTTACATCACTTCAAACTTCAAGATTAGCCTTCTACAAATTAAAGTGGGGCAGAAGCAAAGAACAAACCACAAAACTGGCCTATTAGTACTAAGATAGAACTAGTCCTATTTAAAGATGAGCATACAGAAACATACATACATCTGCCACTATTAATTATGTGAAAAAGACAACAATAACACCTAGGAAAGAAATCTTCCCTAGTGATTTGGATAAAGAGAATATGTATGTCTGAAATTAATTTCTACACAAGAAAGAAGAAAGATTTAGAACATATCTATTTGCTATCCTCAAAAAAAAAAAAAGAAAGAAACATAAGAAAACCCTGACATTGTGAAATAAAATTAGAGAGCCAAAAGACAGACTGTTTCCAGATGAATGCAAAGATAATAAGGAAATTGGATGAATTAAAGAAATAGCTAAGAAACCCAAAACACAATGGTAAAATGAAAGTCTGTATTGGAGGCAATGAAACAGAAGTGAATCTATACAAAAATAAATAATAGGAAAATTTGAGAATATTTACCAACGTTTAGAGGAGGAAAAGAAATAAAAGAGAAAATGAAAGTCATAGAAGACCCTTTAGATCTAACCAAAGGGAGGAGTTACTGAGACCGAAGTAAGAACAGAGAATTTATCATTAAAGACCTAATATAAATACTTATAAGTAAAAGAGCTTAGTGGGAACTAAATAAAATAAATGTTTAAATTAGAAATATTAGGGCAGTTTCATCTTATTTCGAATTTCAATGGTAACTTTAAAAAATCAAAAGAAGAATAAAGGCTTATCTCTGTAGTAGCAAAAATAAGGCTGGTCTCACCATTCTTTGCAAAATCAAATGTTAGAAGACAATGAAATAATTTGTACAGAGTAGTGACTGAAAAACTTTGTAACCTGGGAGATTTATACCAAGTTGTTCATGTGAAAAAGTGGCAGGATGAGATTTTGCAAAGCTTAAAAATCCTGAAAGAGAAATCATTCATGTTCCCTTCTTGAGAACATACAAAAAATGAATACATGTCAATTGATAAAAAATGAATACATGTCAATTGATCAAGATCTCAGGATGTAACAGTTCATATATAAATCAAATAACAAAGAACTTTGAAAATAATTAACTTTTTAGGATCAATTATGAAGAATTGTTAAATTTAAAGTCTGAAAAGCTGTTCTATAGGTAAAACAAATCAAAATTTTAAAATAAAAAGTTGATATAGAGGATCAAAGGAGTAAAAACAAATAAATACAAAGAAGGACAAAACAGGTTAAGCTCAGATAATTTAAATTTTTCATTAAGAATTTGTTCCTAAATTTGATAGAGGAATGTAGTTTTAATATCCATTTGATAATCAAAAAAATTGCCACTAGTAAATTAATGAAAGGGTTTTAATCATACAAACCTCAACATAAGATAACACTAAATTCTAGAATAAAAGGAAACTGCAACAAAGCATTAGATAATATGATAAAATTAAGTCCAAATATATATTATACCAATATATTTAAATGGCATAAATTTTCTTAATAACTAGTGTTAGAAAATTAAATATATACAGATCACCAAAGAAAATAATTATGTTCTCAAACTTCAATGCAATACAAGTAGCTATAAAATATTTAACCAAAATTAAAACAAACTTAGAAATGTCTTAAAGAAACATTGAATCAAAGAGAAAATAAATGTAAATTATAACTTTGGAAATAACGAAGTGTATTTATATCAAAGCTTACAGAATAGACATAGTTGTAATAAAACACGTAAGGCTGTGAAAAAATAGTCTATAACTAAAATTAACTAATTAAGTAATCAGGCTAAAAAAAAGTCATAAAATAACATTCACCACAAAAGGCTGAAGAAGAAAACAAAAAAGCACATGTGCAGAAATTATGAGAGACTGGTTCTCCATGTAACACAATAAATGAGAGGAACCTAGAGTCTTATTTAGATTAAATAAAATTTTTAAATTAGAAATAAAAACAGAACTATCTCAACAGATACAGTTTTTCAAAGCACAAACATATAAACAGCATTTTTCCATCTATCCAACTAGTAAAGTTGGTGAAAAAATGCTTAGTACTGGCTAGAGAATGGCTATGCTACCACTGGAATATAAACTGGCAATAACATATTTGGACAGAATCATTTCATTATGTATCAAATGTCTTAAAAATCTTTACAGTCTTTTACTCAGTAATCGTATGTTAATTTATGCTATGAGAGATACTAAAAAAATTGGATGATTTATGTTTTTATAGCACCTCCATATGTTGGGACATTAAGGAGCTGTTAAAAAAAATTGGTTTTGAAGATTATTTAATGGTACGGTAAACACACCCTATAATGTCTGGAGTAAGAGAGAAGGATATAAAACTAAATATATAATGTGAATCCCATTTAGTGAAAAGCCAAATACAGATGACAACACACCAAAACGTTTGCTCAGTTGTATTGCTATTTATTTAAATATTTTCTGTATGTTTTTCTATAGTTGCCAAGTCGGTGACCATAAACACAAATTCTTGTACAATGAAAATTAATTCTTTAAATTCAACGTCAAAGAATTCTGGCCAAGATGGCACTATGAATTTGTACAGCCGAGGCCTCTTCCTTAAAATACCATGGAAAAGCGATGTTAGCTTAAATTTCAATAATTGAAAGTCACATCTGTACCCAACACAAGCCAAGTATCTCCAGACAGCAGAAAAGTATTGAAACAGAGAGCAAGGAGCAAATGCTGGCATTACAGTGTCGTTGAACTCTAGGTCTAGAAATCGGCATAGGCAAAGAGAAGGCTGTCAAGGACTGAGCTCTGAATTTGGGTCACAAGCCAGACTCACAGCATGACGGGGAGCTGGTAGGATCACCCCCAACCTGCCGAGAGTGGAAAACTGAAAAAATACATATAGGGCTGTAGATTGTATCCAACCATGTATGAGTATATGTAGGACAGGAAGGAACAGAGCAAGTCACACATCAGATGTGTGATAAACTACAAAGTACCAGGTACAATACCCTAATGCCACAATGGGGCAGGAATCCCAGCCCCCTGACATAAAACTTGTTTCTGGCCTGAGATGCTCAGGGAACCACAAAAACCTCAGGTTCTCAGGGAGCTACAGCAAATCTGCAAAGCATGGGAGATACTTAAAGATTGTTCTGAAAGGTAACTTCCACTCTAGATCAACCAGAAACCAAAAATTCAAAACAAATGAGGAAGAACAGAATCAAGAAGGTACTCAACAAAATCAACGACCAGAGGATGATTTGACTCCTGAAAAAAGATACACGTAGTAGTCTCTGAATGGCCTTCAAATTAAGATGTAAAGAGATAATATATTTTTAAATAAGGAAGTGTTAAACAAAATGAAAACTATATAAAGAAAAATAACAAAACAATTAAAAATTAGAAGACCCAATGTAATTGAAATTTCAAAACTCTATACATGGAATAAACCCAAGTGTTTTTATAGTAAAGGGAAAATTGGTGAAGTGGAAGCTAGGACTGAGGAGATCATTTTGAGTGTAGCACGGAGACATAATGAGGTAACAAAAAAAACCTAAAAGGAGAAACTAAGAGGCATGGAGTCTCCAACGTATACCTAATAAGATTTCCAGAATTAGACAAAAGAGGGAATACTGGGAAACAATTTAATAAGATAACAATGGAGAACTTTTCCATAATTAATAGAAGTCTTAAGTCTAAGGCACACACCAACTGCTGAGCACAGTAAGTAAAGACAAATATGCACCTGGACATATGGCAATAAAATGGCAAAATAAGCCTGGCCAAAGGGCTGTGAGTGGACGTAACATATGTCATTTCCCAGGCAAGCATAGGAAAGTGGGTATGACTTTTCTATGAGCTCTTTTCCCTGAAGCTCCAAGCTGCCTTTTTTTGACATGACAACAACCTGGATCTGTGGTTCACCATATGGATGGCAGGTGCCTGGAGTGTCACACAAGACACAGCAGATTTTACAGAAGACTTTTGTTGTGTTAATCTGCTGAGATTTGGGGATTGCTTGTCACCAGCTTAACCTAATAGAACAACTTTATAGGAAACACATAGATATGGTTACAAAACATTAGGAAGAATTTAAATTTACAGGACTCAGAAGCACAATTAGCCATCTTGACATAAAAGATATCTAAGGAGCTCTCATTCCATGTAATACAGATTTTTTTTCCTCCAATTCTTCAGTTCATGCTTATTGAGTCCCCACACTACTCTAGGTCCTGAGGAATAGTGGTGAATAAAAGGGACAAAAATCTCTGTTTTTTGGAGTTTCCATTCTAGTAAGGGAAGAAAATAAGCCATTCGCAAGGGAAAAAGTGATGAGAGAGGGGGGTGTTTTGGAGTAGTTAGGAAAGACATTTCTGATAAGAAGACCTTTGAATAGAGACCTGAATGAAGAAAGGGACAAAACATGGAAAGGCCAGGCAGACGAGCCTGCAGCAGATGTGCAAAGGCCCTGAGGCGGCAGCACGCGAAGTAGAGAGAGGGAAGGCAAGTCTGCCACAAAATAGGATCAAAGACATAACAGGGAACTCAATCATGGAATATCTTGAAGGCCGTGACAAAGCCTGTCAATGGATTTTACTCTGAAAGAAATGGAAAGACTTTGGAGGGTTTTGAGCAAAAAAGTACAGGTAACCCCTGTATAACATGGTTGCTAGTTTCCTAAAAAACGCCGTGTTATGAGAATCCATGTTATACGAAACAAAGAACTGGTGCAAAAAAGGGGGTTAGGTTCCAAAAATTAAAAAACACATACTATTATATTTTTATAATTAGGAGAAATATTTTTATTAAAGCAATTTTCACCAAAAGTATAACATATTAATATGTATTAAATAATGTTTTCTTCATCATCACTACTAAGCAGCATTAACCGAGGGTGTTTTCTTTTTGACAAGATATCTTCATCCTCTGAACTTAATAGTCCATGAACAAAATGGATTTAAAATTCTAATAAACTTTGAAATTCTGCAGTCAAATTTGATACGACATCCACGCTCAAGTGAAAAATTTCAAATGAGATATTTTTTGCTCTTAAAAGCTCTTATTACGCTCTGTATTGTTCAGGGATTTCTCTAATTCTTGAACCGTGTTAGAGTGAAACTGTGTTATAGAAGTGAAGACTGTGGAAGAAGCAAATTTGGGATTTAAAGAAAACAAAAAACATACATTATTTACAAGCATATATCATACAGTTACAAAAGTTTAGGGTGCTAGGGTACAAATGAACCTTCCAAAATTTTCAAAGAATATCAAACAGGTCATGTCCGTGACTATGTGCGGTTAAATTAGAAATCAATAATAAAAAGACAGGAAAAACATCCTGATTTAGAGACAAAAAGCCAACTCCTAAATGATTTATGGGGCAGAGAGGAAATTGCAATAAAAATTACAAAATATTTAGACTTACAAATGTCAAGAGTTGCTATAAAACATTTGGGATGCTGTTTAAAGCAGTACTTAGAAATATGTAGACATAAATGAATTTATTTTAAATTAAAAAGACTGAAAGTAAATAAGTTAAACTACAAATCAGGAAGATAAAAGAAGTAAGTAAATCCACAGAAAGTAGTAGAAAAGAAACAAGGAAGAGCCAAAATTAATGAACTAGGAAAACATTACAATAAATCAATAAAAGACAATTCTGTCAAAATAACAATAATATGTGCAAGCTTCTAACATGATTAAAAATTCAAGAACACAGAAATAAATGTGAATAAAAATAACAGAAGATACCTATATTGGCCAGAAACAACAACAAAAAAATTCTGGATACACTAAGCATTGGAAAGGATGGAGGGAAAACAAGAATTCTAGAAACCCTCAGAATTGGAAATAACCTCAGCCATTTTGGAAAGCAATTTGGAAATATATAATAACTCTGAAAAGGCCAATTTTAAGTATATAACTAAAAAACAAAAACAAACAAAACAAAACCTAACACATCTGTGACACAGGATGGATATATATGGATATGTATTGCAGCTTTGTCACAATAGGAAAAATTTGGAAATGACCATCTCTACAGGAATGGATAAATAAACTGTACTATATTGATATAATGGAATATTGCACAGCAGTTAAAATGAATGCCCTCTACGTAAATACATCAACATGGATAGTTCTGAAAAACACAATGTCAATCAAAGAAAAACAAGTTGTCAAACAATACAGCAAGACAGTATTGAAATAAATTTTAAAGATATTAAAATAAGGTCTCATACTACCTGTGGATGTATAAATATCTATGCAGTAAGAGAGAGAAATGGACTAGGATACACGCCAAAGCATGACTGTTTACTTTGAGCCAGCAATGTGGGGAGAATGGGATCAGGCAGAGGAATGGGAAAGACTTCATTGTTTCTTAATATTTTATTTCTTCATAATAAAAATGATCTGAAGTAAATATAATAAAACGGTAACACTTTTTTCATATTCAATGCTGGGGACATGAGTAACATTCATCAAATTCTCCTCTGAACTTTTTTAAATTAAAAAAAATGTTTAATGAAAAAGCAAACAAACAAAACCTTTTATTGCTTCCCTCAGCTCCAAGCTATCACTAGTCTGTCTTTAGAAATGTAGCAAGTCTTCAGTTTGATCCTTGACAGGACTAGAATAATATGGTTATCGAAGGAGACCCTGACTCATACTTCTCAGCGTAGTCTCACCCATATGGTTTGCTGAACTCATTTCCTAGAGAACAAATCCCATATATATTTTCAAGGCTTTCCCAATGGGCAGTTGGAATGATATCAGCTATAACATGGCTGTGATTAACTTTGGTCAATGAAGTTAGGATAACAGACAAATAAACATCCATGATGACCTCATCTGCAGGGTTAGAAGCAAAAAGAGCTCCAAGGGGTGTCAGAGCCACGAAGAAAGTGAATACTGCAGAATCAGAGCCTGCTTTTGTCAAGATCCTGAAGCAAAGATCCTAACTGTGTTGGTTAGATACCAGCAGAGACCTTTTCTAAAAGCAGGCAGTGTAACTAGAAATAGTATCACTACCTTTCAGGAGAAAGGAGTTGACTACAGTAACTGTGATACCAGCTTTCCATTCTTTACTGCTCAGAAAATCCAGGAAGTAAATTACCTTATTTCAACTAGCAAATCATGGAGAAAGGGGGGCTTTTCTTGAATAGTTAATGACTTTAGATCATCACATCCCCTCTAAGTTCCTTAAGAAGAGGACTAGTGCCTTATTCTACCAAGTATTTCCCATAGTGCTTTGCACTGTGTTTTGGCCTTAGTAGGTATGTTACACACACACACACACACACACACAGAGTAGGAATATAAATGCATATATATAATTATGAATATACTAACATATATTTACATGTGTACCATATATACTCAAACACTTATCGATCACATTTGTTTTCCATTCTCCTTCTTCCTTGTCTCAGTGTTTTCTAGAGTTTGGCTTTTGGTTAATATTATTCACCATCTTATCTTGGATTCCAAAATTGAAACTTTAACGGGTTCTCCATTCTCCTTCAACATGGGATGAGGTGAGCTCTGAGTGGAGAGCAACCTAAGCCCAGACGTGTAAACACACCTACGCATCAGAACACAGATTGTTTGGGTCAAGGAGCACTGGATGAAATAGAAAGGATTTCTGAACATGCTGAGCTACAGGCCTTTGAGTGAGCTATTCAGAAAACCATTTCAGCTGTATTAAAAAAAAAAAATGGTTGAATCCAGTTTCAAATTCTCTTGTCCCTCAAGAACTGTCACCTCTCCACACCCAATGGTGAACTGAGACTGAGGCCCAGGCCCGGCTTTCACTTCTCACTCCTACCATAGCTTTTGAAACTCCTGTCAAATAACATCTCCTCTTTCAGCTTTGTTCTGGGCAAGCACTTTGTATTCATTTGCTGGGCTGAGCTGGAGAGAGGCCTTCAAATAAAGAGATGAAAGTAACTGTCTTCTGAGAGTCGGGGCTTTCTGTTAGGTTCGATTAGATGAAGGCAATCTCTGCAGGAGGAAAACCTCACTCCTCAACTCCCTTTCCTGTAATGCCAGCATTTTGTTACAGAGAAAAGGTAAAGGCAAACATTCGGTCAGAGACTAGCTGGAAAAAGCTTTGGTTTTTCTGGACAGGGAACCAAAGGCCTAAGAAGTAAGGAACTATCCATTCTTAGTCATGTTAAATACCAACAAAGGTAGCTGGACTCATCCACTCAGCCTTCCATTTGGGCTTTATTTCATCCAAGTAGGAGACACCCATTGTCCATCAGCCCCTGGGGAATCTCTGGAAGGATATCTCCTTCCCCTGTGATTGAAATCCTCCAACCAAGGCCTATTACAGACATCATCTTTCCTCAACTAGCAATAGGGTTTATAGGATTCCCCAAGGCCAAGTTTAACTCAAAGTCTTTTATTTTCCTATGATTTACCAATGATTAGCAACCACAGTTAGTTAGTAAGATGTTTAATGAAATAAAAACCAAGAGAAGAAACCAATAGTAATCCAAAAGAGTAAGACTGAATTAGTTACTTATAATTTCTAAGCTCTCACAGATGAAATCACTTGTCTATTCCAAAAGATTTCAAATATTCTGGCATCCACTGATGACAGCCAGTAAAATGCCAAAAATATCACCTTATAACCCATAGCAAGATAGCTGATAGTGATAGGTATAAAATTCCACCTGCCATGTCCAGAAGAAGCAAAGTTGTGGTTAAAGCCTAAATGTGGATAAAACACTTTAAACTTTACACTCCACTATACTGACGGCTAGCAAAGTGATATTGAAGATGGTTTCATCTGTGAAGTTCCTTTAGTTTTTCTCAATATACTACTAGCTATTTCAAATACCATGGCCCTGTGTGTTCGCAATCCCAGAATCCCCAAAAGCTAGCTGGTGTAACAGTCAGCAAAGTACTGAAACTAAAACCGCAAATTCTACACAAGAGCCAAGATCTCATTCAGAGTACTCTGAGCCTCACTCAGAGATGTGATGATGTAGGAGTTTGATGGGCAATGGACCATCAATGGAAGGACGTGCATTGTCCAGACTGAACTGTGAGCATTTGGAAAATAGCATTTGTGAGACAATGCAAAATAGGAAGACCCTTAAACCAAATAAATGTATGCCTGTCAGGTTTTGCATTTGGAAATATACACAACTCTTTGTCTTGGCTGAACTATACCGTCAGGTCCCAGAAACCTTGTACCTGATTCTAGGAAGTAGATGGTGGCATGGTGCTGTTGTAGGAACACTGGACTAGGGGTGAAGACACAAACGTCCTCTTCCTGATTCCACAGCTAATTAATCCTTGACCTTGCTTTTTGCCTCAGTTTCCTCATCTGTTATATCCACGTGTTAGATTGGTTCACCACTATGTTTCTGTAAACACTGAGACTGAACAATTTTATGATACCTAAGTGGGATAAATCTTCACTTATGCTCATACTAATAAAGAAAGGGAAATCACAAGAAAAGAAAAATGATGGCTTTTTCCTTGAAAGTAAAATCTTCTACATTAAAAAACAATTGAATACCAAACAAAGCTTATTCAGTACGTGAGGCTTGACTCAGAAGTTCAGCGAGGACAATTTAGAAATATTTCTAAGAATCCCTAACAAGAGAAATTAACTGTGGTAAAAATAAAAGAAACCTTAGGTATGATTTACTTTACCCTCTCATTTTAAGGTTAAGAACCTAAGCCTCTGAGAAGGGAAGTGAGATTTTGAGAAAAGTAAAATGTCTGATAATCTGAGGATCCCAGGTTCAGGCAGGTTTTTTTGGTTACTTAATTCTACGCAACATCTTTTCTCTGATGGATACTATTTTTTCTTGCAGAAGACCAAGGTGTAGCTCTAACAATCACAAATGAACTCTGCCAAACCAGGAATACTTTCAGGACAATAGCCTTTTACTAAGCTTTAAGAATTGCATGGATATGGGGATTTTCATCAGAGCAATTGAATTCAAAAGAAATACCTATTTAAATAAGTGTTTTTCATGAAAACTTTGTCCACTGATATTTGAGAATAACACTCTAAAATGTTTCTGGATGTTCAACGGCAGAAACAGATCAGCTGGCACATGGGGAGGCAGTTGCCATGATCATGAAAATACCGCTTCAGCGAGCATGGTACAACATAGACCTCACCTCTGACTCATTTTTTTTAATTAATTGTTTTAAGCAATTTAAGGTCCACAACAAATTTGAGAGGCGGGTATGAAGCTTTCCCATGGACCCCTGCCCCCCCACATGCATGGCCGCCCTTGTTATCTACATCCCCACCAGAGTGGGATATTAGTTAGAACTGATAAACCTACACTGACAGGTCATTATCACCCACCGTCCACACTTTAGAGTCCACTCTTGGCACTGCGCTTTCTGTGGATGTGGACAAATATACCATGACATGTATCCATCATTACGATATCATACAGGGCATTTTCACGGCCCTAGAAATCCTCTGTGCTCCGCCTATTCACCCCTTACTCCCCATCCCTGGCAACCACTGATTTTGTTTTACTGTCTCCACAGCTTTGCCTTTTCCAGAGTGTCTTATAGTTGGAATCATACAGTATGTGGCTTTTTCATATTGGCTTATTTCACTTAGTAATACGCTTTAAATTTTCCTTCACGTCTTTCATGGCTTGAAAGCTCATTTCCTTTTGAGCGCTAAATAATATTCCATTGTCTGGCTGCACCATAGTTTATATATCCATTTCCCTATTGAGGGGGTGTCTTGATTGTGTTTAAGTTTTGGCAATTATGAATAAAGCTTCTATAAATATCTGTGTGTAGGAGGTTATGTGGACCTAAGTTTTCAGCTCCTTTGGTAAATATCAAGGAGCATCATTGCAGCGTATAAGCTAGAAGAGGCAACAAACAACACTTAATACATATGGTCAGAACAGAAGAACTCCTTCAGGATAGGCAAGAAGCAGGCATGGCATATGTATGTAAAGGTTAAGGAGTCTTTGGAAGTGGAGCAAGAGGAAATCCCTAACAAGGGAGAGAAGTGGGAGGTACAATGGCCCAAGTCCACATCCTGCTGGATGGGGCTGGAGAAACAGGCAACTTGCCCCATTTAATTCTGAACCCTTTCTGGTAGAGGAAGATTTCAGGGGGCTCTCTACTGATGGATGGTTAATGCATGAACATGGGGCTTTATGTTTGTTTTGGCTTGAGTGTGTTTGTTATTGTTTTAGTTTGGATTTGGCTTTTATATGAATTATCTAATTAATAGTCCCAACCCTCCTGTGAATTAGATATTACTGGTAACCCCACATTATAGATGATATAACTATGAGAATCAGAGGTTCAGTAATTTTCTCAAGGTCTCACTGATAGTAAGAAGAAAAATAAGGATTAAAAAAATGAAACTGGCCAGGTAACTGTTATTGTTATTCCTTCTACACTGTCTCCCAAAGTTGGGAAAAAATGAGAAGTGTATTCTGTGTGGTTTAGAAACTGATTTCTGTTGACTTGATTTCCCTCACCCTTAATTGCCATAAGAAAAATCCTAGGTCAGAGAGAGGAAGAGAGAGAGAGAGAGAGAGAGAGAGAGAGAGAGAGAGAGAGAGAGAGAGAGAGAGAGAGAGAAATTGCACTTCTTCCCAAATTGAAAGAGTTACCCTATAACATAACTCATGTGCAATCTGGGGTATGTTCCCTCCTCTATAAATAATGAAGAAGCTGTTGATGGAAGGAACACAAATGGTAGATTTACCAGTGAGAAGGAATATGAGAAGAAAAGATTCTTAGGTTGGTTTATTATGAGCCCAGTCAATTATAAGCAGTACATTTTGACACCACTGTAAATAATATACTTCTGTCAGAGTCAGCTGATGGAGATTTTCTGTTCAATATATTGTCATAGACACATGATGAAGGGGAGACGTTGGATGGCATATGCAGTACACAAGAATAAATATGTGAATAATCTCACAGGCTTTGAGACTTCCAAATACTAACTATGACAGATATGAACTACAGTGCATTCCCGTTCTAAGTCTAGGGGACTAATGATGATAAGGTGAACAGTATAATATCCATCTTTACAGCATACAGCTGTATCTGATGGTTATGCTTGAAGGGACATCATTTGACCTGGCCTATTTCCAGTCATGTAATAATGAGAAGCATTTAACTGGGTCAAATAGAATGTTAGAGCTAAAAGGGAGCTGAAATCATCCACCACTACCCTCCCATTGTAGAAATGAGGGAAATAAGACTAAGTGGAGTTAATTGCCTTGTCAAAGATCAGTCATAAAGCCAGTTAAAGATCATGCAGCAAAACTAAAGACTCAGTGAAACTAAGAGAGTTGACCTTATTTCGTGTCTAGATGGGATAGTAGGGAAATGGAGGCCATTTGAAGATGACAGGTAACATTCCCAATTTATTACTGATGCTGAACCATGCCTATAGAAGGTGATTTATATTTGAAGAGATGTATATTGTTGATTAGTCAATTTGTCCACAAATGATACGATTTATCCCACTCAATTATTAGCTGACATCATCTAAATATTACATGATCAGTGAGCTTTGGCCGAGTTGCAACTCGTCCAAGAGGCTCTCCTGGGTTGGGCTGCTCTCTTTTTCCTTCTCTTGTATGCACAGGCATTGCCTACCATAGCACCTTTGATATTATTGACTCATGGAGTATACTGGATTCTTTACCTGCTTTTATATCTTTAACTTAACTATCTATTCAGAGAGTCAGTTGCTTGAGCTTAAGGATTGTAGCTCATGAGAAAGTCCTGATATTGAGGTCAATTAATATGCTCTCCTGCAGACCTTGGGAATCAGAAATTCTGGTGGGAAGTAAGCAAGGTTTTTAAAGACCACCGCCAGGCGTTCTTCTGCACCTTACAGTTTGAGGACCTCTGTCCTAAAGAACCTGCCTTTTGACCAGAGTTCGTTCAGAAAACAACGCTCGCTGCTCTTCAGCCTCTGAGATTTTCAAATAGCATTGTGTTTGGGGAGACACTCAAAAGACACTCCTCCACTGGTATCCCTGCACTGACCACAGGGGATCGCCACTCTTGCTGTTATCTCTGCAGGCACTTCTCCGGGATGCCAAGGAAGGCACCTGAGATGCTCTGAGAGCCTGCACACAAAGGTGAGACTTAGTGAGCGCTGCTAAGCCTCCTGTCCTCCAGGTGAGAAGAGTAGAATTCTGAGGTTGATCAGGGTGGTGAGTCCTGTGGTTTACACCTATCTGAAATTTGAATGATTAGGGGCTCACTGAATTCCTTCTAAGAAATCTCCATTAGAGACAATATCTTTCCTTTTCACTGGCTTAGGCCCTATCTTCTAGCTGGACCCTCTCTCTGCTAAGGGGAGAACAGTGTTCCTGAATCAGAAGAAGAGATCATGCATGAACATGATGCATGCCAATCCCAGGCAAAAATCATGTAATTGGCCCTAATTAGTAAAATGACTATCAATATCAGGAAAAAAGTTAATGCCACACATTTAAATGTCATATATAGCTCTTTGAGCATTCCTGCTTCACAAAGTCTTCCATGAAATGGAAAACATTTCTTTGAGGTTTCAGTAATTCCTTTTAGAGTCTGAAATCTACCTATGTGCTTTTGTGTCACAGAGATAGCATTAGACTGGGAGAAAAATTTGTGTGTTTGTCTCTGTCATTCTCAAATTTAATTTAGGCAAAATATTAATGGAGTAAACAACCAAAAATTAATTTTACTCACGTTTATATTTTTAAAATCAAATACTGAGTTAAAACACAAAGTGTTCACTATGAACTTACTTATTTTAACTTTCCATCATAGGTCACTTAGGCTCAGTTTTGACAACACAGTACATGTACATACGGCAGATAGGCACATATGCGTTGTCTAAATATGTCTAAATTGCCAGAAAATTGACAAACTTTATAAAATAATATCTTCATGTTTGAATCATCCAAAAGACATCTGAATACACATTAACATATACATTTGGATTCAAATTTATGAAACAGCATGAGAAATAGCTTTCTTAACTCCACAGTAATAAAGAATAAAGAAACAGATATTTTTTCAATTTCTTCCCATTACATTTTATGTCCGCATTTAGATGTATCTAGGAAGATTTCTAAACTGACACCAGTGTGAGAGGCCCCTGGGATTCACAAATATCATTTCCATGACACTCAGAAAACTGGGAGAAAAGAGGAAAATGTGAGCGGCGATAAATTGGAGCTAATCTCTTTCTGCCACAACCTGAAATGCTACTTGGCCAGGTAATCTCCCCATCCTCTGCGCTGTAATAAGAGCTTGTCTATCTCTCCCAGATGCCCCACCTGAGTACTGGTATCTCCCCCGAATGCTTGTACTAGAAAATTTCTAACAGAATTCCAAGGCTCTGCAAGAAAAAGAAAAATGAAAAACAATTCTGTCACGCAGTAAGCATTGTAAGTTTGAAGAAAAAGCAAAGCCTGCTATTGCACGTCAGCAATAAATGAAACAAATAATGGATTCTTTGGGGTGAGAAAACTCAAGTAACCATAAAATGCACAAAGAACCTTGTGCATTTGGGTCTTTGAATCCTTCTGGAGCCCACTCCGGGTGGCACTGCTTTGAAAGTCCCAACCTAGCCCTGCCCCATGGTGTATCCATTCGTGCCCAAGCAAGGGAATTCTTAGATCTAAACGTGAAGAGCACAGAGTGGCCAAATGGTACCCAGGACTACTACGCTGCAATGTGGCACTTGATCGTGTCTTTGGAAACACATGCCCTCAAGGACATCATTGTTTTGCATTAAGGGAAAATGAAGCCCCATTAGGAACAGATCATTGCCTCTGACTAATTGGGTGACTTTGGACAAATCACTTAACTTCCCTGATTGTCAATTTCCTTCGTGGTAGAATGCCCTGACAGTTTGTGTGAGAACCAAATAAAGTAAGCAGGTAAAACACTTGGCAAAGGATTGGCCCAGAGTGAACGTTACCACCGTCCCTTATGTTGGAGGTAGAAGTGGGGCTCAATCCAGAGGCCTTGTCTGTTAGAAATTCAGAACTGACTCTGGGTGGTGAACACATAATGTGATATATAGATGATGTATTATAGAAACATACACTTGTAACCTATGTAATTTTACCAACCAAGTGTCACCCCAATACATTTAATAAAAATCTAAAAAAATAAAAAATCCATATAAGATAGCATTTTGACCTAAAAAAGAAAAAAAAAGAGAAAAGAAAAGAAAAGAAAAGAAAAGAAAAGAAAAGAAAAGAAAAGAAAAGAAAAGAAAAGAAAAATTCATTGAAACAAGCATCTGAAGGTAAGTAAGGAAAGATGGCAAATACAGCCTTTCTGTTTTCATGTGGAATCTTCTCAAAAGGTTTACCCTGCCTCCTCTACTTTCACATTTGTCTGTCACACTTTGAGGCTCGGTGCTAGTGGCACCAGATCCTGTACATCGTCTTCTCATCTTTCTGTCTTGCTTTACAGTTACCTATTGGCATGTCTGTTTTGCTCACCGGGTATACATTACTTGAGTTCACAGACCATAATTTACTCAGACCTCTGGACCCAGAGCACCCCAGAACTTTGAGTACAGTAGGTCTGCAATAAATATTTCACAGGGTGTGTGTAGGGAGGCCAACTGAAAAGAAACAAACAAACAAACAATAAACTAAGGCATTAGGAGAACCTTTACAGTTATCTTGACTTTGGAAACAAATATCTTTTTAACCTTGGAAAAGCCACTTAATTTCTTTAGACATAAGTTTCCTCATCTGTAAAGATAATCTTCAATTGCTTTGTGGCTCTAAAATTCTATAAATTGAAGAAAAACAGCTGCAAAGAGATCCTTTGTTATCTGGTCTGCTAAGCTGTTCGAGCAGAAGAATGAGACCGGCTGAGTTCGTACGAGTCTCGGTCTAACTTTTATTTATTTTTTAATATTCTTTTATTTTTCCATTACAATTGACATACAATATTATATTACTTTCAGGTGTACAACACTGTGATTAGACATTTATATAACTTACAAAGTGATCACCCCAAAAAAATCTAGTACCATCTGACACCATACATAGTTATCACAATATTATTCACTATACACCCAATGCCGTACTTCACATCCCTAGGACTCTTTTGTAACTATCAATTCATACCTCTTAATCTCTTTGCCTCCCTTAACCCATCCCCTAATCCCCTCCCATGTGGCAACCATCAAAATGTTCTCTGTACGTTTGTTTCCATTTTATTTGTTCATTTATTTTGTTTTTTAGATCCCATATATAAGTGAAATCATATGACTTTCTCTGCCTGACTTACTCCACTCAGCATAATACCCTCTATGTCCATCCACATCATTGCAGATGGCAAGATTTTTTTTAATAGCTAGGTAATATCCCATTGTAGATATGTACCACTTCTTTATCTGTTCATTTATTGATAGATACTTAGGTTATATCCATATCTTGGCTATTGTAAATTATGCTACAGTGAACATGTGGATGCACATGTCTTTTGAAATTAGTATTTTGGACAAAAGAACAAGACAAACAAATGAGAAACAAAAACTCATAGACACAGACAATAGTTTAGTGGTTCCCAGAGGGTAAGGGGGGTGGGGGGTGGGAGATGAGGGTAAGGGGGATCAAATATATGGTGATGGAAGGAGAACTGACTCTGGGTGGTGAACACACAATGGGATTTATAGATGATGTAATACAGAATTGTACACCTGAATTCTATGTAATTTCACTAACAATTGTCACCCCAATGAATTAAAAAAATATATTAGTATTTTGGGTTGCTTTGGATAAATACCCAGAAGTGGGATTACTGGGTCCTTGTTTGTCTCTTGTAACAGCCTTTATTTTAAATTCTGGTAAAAGTATTTCTACACATATTTTGTGACAATACTTTCTGTCCTGCAATACTTGTTTTTGTCTGGTGAAAGTATTGCTACCCCAGCATTTGTTGTGTTTTTTTTTTTTAACTTTCATTTTCATGAAATATCTTTTTCCATCCCTTTACTTTTAGTCTGTGTGCATCATTTGATCTGAAGTGTGTCTTTGTAGGTAGCATACATAAGGGTCTTGCTTTCTTAACCATTCAGCCACCTTAGGACTTTTGATTGAAGCATTTAATCCATTTACATTCAAAGTAATTGTTGATAGGTATATAGTTATTGTCATTTTATTATTTCTATTTTTTTTCTTTTTTTCTTCTTCATAAAGAAGTCCCTTTAACATTTCTCGTAATTCTGGTTTGGCAGTCATGAATTCCTTTAAGTTTTTCTTGTCTGGGAAGCTCTTTATCTGTCTTTTCATTCTAAATGATAGCTTTGCAGGGTAGAATAATCTTGGTTGTAGGTCCTTGCTTTTTATCACTTTGACTATTTTGTGTCAGTACCTTCTGGACTGCAAAGTATCTGTTGAGAAATCAGCTGGCAGTCTTATGGGAGCCTTCCTGTAGGTAACTAACTGCTTTAATCTTTTTTTTTAATTTTATTTTTTAATTTATTGGGGTGACATTTGTTAGTGAAATTACATAGATTTCAGGTGTACAATTCTGTATTACATCATCTATAAATCCCATTGTGTGTTCACCACTCAGAATCAGTTCTCCTTCCATCATCATATATTTGATCCCCCTTACCCTCATCTCCCTCCCCCCACCCCCCTTACACTCCGGTAACCACTAAACTATTGTCTGTGTCTATGAGTTTTTGTTTCTCATTTGTTTGTCTTGTTCTTTTGTTGTTTTTGGTTTATATACCACCTATCAGTGAAATCATATGGTTCTCTGCTTTTTCTGTCTGACTTATTTCACTTAGCACAACTGCTTTAATCTTGCTACTTTTAAGATTCTCTCTTTGTCTTGAACCTTTGGCATTTAAATTATGATGTGTTTTGGCATGGACCTCTTCGGGTTCATCTTGTTTGGGACTCTCTATGCTTTCTGGGCTTGTCTATCTATTTCCTTTGCCAGGTTAGGGAAGTTTTCTGTCATTATTTCTTCAAATAGGTTTTCAATTCCTTACTCTCTCTCTTTTTCTTCTGGTACTCCTATCATGCAAATGTTGGTACACTTGATGTTGTCCCAGAGGCCTCTTAAATTATTCTCACTTTTCTGGATTCTTTTTTTATTTTTCCTGTTCTGATTGGGTGTTTTCTGCTACTGTATCTTCCAAATCACTGATTCAGTCCTCTGTCTCATCTAATCTACTGTTGATTCCCTCTAATATAGGCTTCACTTCAGTTACTGCATTCTTTACTTCTGACTGGTTCGTTCTTATGTTTTCAATCTCCATTTTTATGTTTCCTATCTCTTTGTTGAAGTTCTCAATGAGATCATTGAGCATCCTTATAAGGAGTGTTTTGAACTCTGCATCTGGTAGATAGCTTGACTCCATTTTTCTCAGTTCTTTTTTGGAGTTTTGTTCTGTTCCTTCATTTGGGATATGTTTCTTTGTCTCCTCATTTTTGCTGTCTCCTTATGTTTGTTTCTATGTATCAGCCAGAGCTGCTTGTCTCCCAGTCTTGGTACAGTGGCTTTATATAGCAGGTGTCTAAAGGGGAGCAGAGGTGCTGTCTCCCTGATCACCACGTATGCCCCCTGTGTGGGTTATGTTTGCCTTCCTTATTGACATTGAGCCTTGATTGCTGATGGCACATCAATGGGAGGGATTGACTGTCAGGTTGATTGGTTGTGAGGATTGGCTGTGACTACACTGGAGGAAATGTTGTGCAGGGACTAACGCTATGGAGCAGGATTTGCTTTGGTGGGGCTCTGGTGCCTGCTGAGTCTGCCCTTTGGGTGTGTCATTTGTGGAAGTGGTTGGATGGCACTCTAGTGTGATCTGAAGCTGGCCACACAATACATAGTTATTGGTTCTGGAGTCTCTTGGGAAGTGCTCTAGTTCACGCCAAGGTCAGCTGCTGCCTGTGCCCTGCCCAGGGCTATTTGGCAGGGATTACAAAATGATCTGAAGATAGTTGTCTGTAGTGCTGGGCTTGGGACTGCTTAGCAAGAGATATAGGGCATGCCAAGGCCAGATGCTGTTTGTTTGAGGTTTGTGCGCCTTTGAGAGATTTTAGAAAAGTCTGCAGCGTGAGGCATGACAGGCTGTTTGTATGAAAATGCCACGGGTAGCGGCTTGGGTTAGCTCGCAATTTGGGTCGGGTGGGGTCTCAGGGAATCACTAGGGTGGGCCGAATGGTGTTAGGCAGGTTGATGGAGATTCAGATATGACAGCTGCCTCTGCATGCAAGCTGTGGGGGGGAGAGGCAGAGAACTCAACAAAGGAACAATGGCTTCTGCCAGCAATTCTATCTGGGAGAAAGCTGCCTCTCCAGCCCTTGCCCTGTCACCAGACAATTCAGTTCCTCCTTGTATGTCCCTGGTGCCTTTTCAGCTCCTGCACCAGTGCTAGAGCTCAGAGCAAGTGAGTCCATCAGTGAGTAAATCCATGTGTAGGCACTTTTAGAGGAACACCTGGGACACCGGCAGCCCTCTATCTCACTCAACCATAATAATCTCTGCTGTTTTTCAGAGCCAGAAGTTATGGGGATTTTTCTTCACAGCACTGGAACCCTGAACTGGGGAGCCTAGTATGGCACTGGGACCCCTTGCTCCTCAGAGGGTACCTCCACAGCCAACATATCCCTCCCAATTTTCAACTGCCAAATATTGGTGTGGGATCAGCCTGTTTTATGTCTCCTCCCTCCCACCAGTCTTGCCATGGCTTTTCCTGTATGTCCTGCATTATAGGACTTCTGTTCAAGTAGAATTCCAACGATTCTCAGTGATAGGTGTTCTGTAGTTTATTTGTAACTTTGAGGTGGTCATGGGAAGAGGTGAGCACAGTGTTTATCTACTCCACCTTCTTGACTGGAAGACTGAAAAGTCTTGTCAGCCTAACTTTTAAAACTCACATCCCTTCTTGCTCTTTCAGCTGTTCTCACCTGCTGTATGTATGTATGTATGTATGTATGTATGTATGTATGTATGTATGTATGTATGTATTTAGATTATGGGGTTCAAGACAATAAGCCCACTGCTAAAATTAAAACATCACTGAGGCTATGAATTGCTATCCTACAGGGATTGACCCAAAAACTTTGTTCATAAAGAGGAAAAAATGTGCTTACAAACCAGTGAACACCAGTTTGAGGAGAAGGAGGAACATGCATTCTCAGTTATGTGTAGAGAGAGAAAACACGGGCCCACAAGTACCCTGTAGTCTCCCTCAATGAAGCGTCGTCCACCTGACAAATTGAATGCTTGGCCAGATTTATGAGTTTCCTAAACTCAATCAGAACAGAGCCTGCTCTGACCTACAGAAGGTCACTCAGCTGTATTGAATATTTGTCAGCATTCCATTGCCAAAGATAAAGTGAGTGACGATCCAAGGCAGATTTAGAAATCTCCCTGTTTATTCCTGGCAACTGTATCTGTCTGGAAGCAAAGAGCACAGGGGATAAATTTCCCTTCCCTGAATATAGATGCTCTCCACACAGGGTCTAGAGGTGCCTGCTCTAAGCCAGTGTCTTGTCACCAGCACTCAGCAGCTCAAGTCTCAAGAAGCAAATGTGGAAGCACACTGCTTGTCCCACCTTAGTGCACAACGGTCCACTTTGAAGCACACAGAAAAGGTGAAGGCAGTGGAGTAAAGAGTCACCCTGCAGTGGGCACATCTGGCATTCCGCCAAAACACCAAGAGACCTGAGTTGTCAGAAGAACCACACACCTGGCTTTACTTTCCTCACTTTTCACCATTCACAGCCCAACAGCAATGAGGCCTTTTATCCACAAGCTTATTTTTCACTTACATGTAGTATTAATTAATGTTCTCCTTATTTGTCCTTGAGCAGCTATGGGAACTGGAAACTAGCCTCAATTTCACTAATTTGACCATTGCATCTGTTAGCTCACTTAGTTCTAAAATGGAACATTTCAGACACTGTATTGTATGAAACCACAGAGGCAGACACTCAACACATCTAAGGTTCCTCTCAGCATACAGAACTGATATGATGTTTCAGTTTAACTAAAGCCCAGCATTTTTGCTTGTTTCTGAGGCAACAAACAGGATTAAAGTAAAACTTAGGGAAATGACTAATATCCCAGTAGTCAAGGCATTTGCTTAGTCCACAAGTTTCTTGCAAGGCCCACCAAGGATCTGGAGTACAATCTTTCCTTTCATCTTCTGTTCAGTCTTTTTCATTGCCATTGCCTTTGCTAGAAAGATGAATGTTTGAAGGACCTAGGAGAGAAATCTTCATTCCTGAATTTTGCTTCTGAGAACCGGTGTGGCCTAGCGAACTCATGACCCAAGAACCAACCCCTCTGAGAGGGCAGCACTCTGATAATTTGTGTGAAGAGTATTCACCAAAGACAAGATGAGCAGGGTTAACATTACAGAGCCTCCCACAGAAGGAAGTGTGACATCAAAATGTAATCAGTTGCTGACCTGGGCATTAAATCTCTGAATTTTTTCTTGTTTGAGCCTTTCTGAAAAACAGGAAGATAAAAATCCTTGACCTATAGAATGGCTCTTATCTCAGAGCCTTGGGTTGCCTTTTTAGCCTCTTCCCTGCAAGGAGCCACTCGCTTTGGTCTGAGAAGAGTCGCGTAACATCCTCAGCTCACTGAGTCATCCTCTAGTGGCCTGAATGAATTCATGCAGCTTCTGGGGCCTCATAAAAAAAGAGACTTATGGTGAGGATGCTGGTGGGACCAGGACACCATGCTTAGGAAGAATGTGTTAGTGTGACCGAGGGCCATGTTGTAATTCTGCCAGTGCATTCCCATGTGATCTGGAGAAGTCATTTCACTTCCACCAGACACTCAGTGCTCTCATTTGAGCCAGATAATCTCTAAACTCCTTTGCAACTGTATATTTGACGATACCTTCCTTTCCTTGAGAACTTGGAATAAATGTGTAGCACAGATGATTCTTAATTTATCTATAAAATTAAATAGACTACCAGAGAGTGGTCCAGCCCATGGGCAGAAAGATTGGGGTGGACTCATTCTAGGCTGCTTCTCATAAGTAGCTTAAGAACAAAAAACAGGCATATGTCTTATTTACTTTTATAAACCCAACATCTAACACAGTGGCTGGCTATTAGCAGGTAATAAAAATTTGGTGGATTAATCCATGAATGAATAAATAACTCAAAAGCTAAGCAGACACTTAAGGTTGGGTGGCAGCTGTGCTTCTGTGTGTGTGTGTGTGTGTGTGTGTGTACATACATGTGTGCATTTGTATGCATGCATGTGCATGTACACACATACACACACCCATGTATATATATCCATATCACTTATCACATATCACTTGGAACCCAGTACTAGTCATTTCTTTCTTCCACTAGATGGTGACCTCTGAAGACAGAGATCTCATCTTATTCATTGTTGTGTTCTGAACATCCAGCCAGAGCCTGGCTGAGAATAAATACTCAGTAGAGTTTACTGGATGGAAGCAAGAGAGAAAGGAAGGAAGGAAGAAAGGAAAGAAGGAAGGAAGGAAAGAAAGAAGAAAGCTGCATTGAAAGGTTAACAAAGTGGTGAAAAGCACTTTTGTGAAATATCAATTTCTTTTGTCCCTTGAATAAAATAGAAAAAAGGAATCATGTCTATTCTTTTCTAGTTTTTTTTTTTCTTGTTGGGGAAAGAGGAGAAGAGGATGGAGCAAAGAAAAGGGGAGGGAAAGGAGGGAGGAAAAAAGAGAGAGAGGTTAAAACCGTATAAAGCCCAAGAATTCTGCCTTTTTCAGGGGGCAGGAGGGACTATCTGTTCTGGGTTCACTATAATCAGAATATTGATGCTTTAGAGAAACAAGATATTAAAGTTCCAGAATGAAAAAGAAAAAAGAAAAGGAGCTGAGAAGGCAAGAGTTACCAAGAAAATGAATTATGCAAGGAAGTAAATTACATTTTTTATTCTTCTGTTACTAATCTTTTAGGATTTCAATTTTTACATTTTTAAAGAGACTTAAGTCTTCAGCACAGGTGAAGTGGAATGGGATTAAAATAAGTTTAAGCATCAACCATGCATTTGGATTTGGGAATTTGTCAGAGGTAAAGGATTGAATTTCAGCCCCTGTATGCAAAAGCCTCCTTATTACCTATGCTGTCACACAACTCATCCTAGTTACATCTGTATTTAGCACAGGACAGGGAGTTTGATCGAGCTCACTCTACATGGGTGCAAATTTGATTCTATGATAAATGAGAGTGGCTACTACCTGGTGATGCAGGTAAAAACAAAACAAAACAAAAACAGGCTGGAGCGATCGAATAGTCAGGGCCAAAGGAAAACACAAACCCGCAACATGATCCGTGGCCTCAGTCACTCCTCAGGAAAGGCTAGTTCTGTTTCCCCAATTTCCCCAGCACCTTTCTTGAGAGCAGTGTTGATTACCAGATAACCAGAGCTTTTGGTCTTTCACAGAATCAACAGCTTGGCAGCCACAAAGTGACAGGCATCAATACTAATCGCACAAGCCTGTCTGTAACCGGATCCCGGGACAGGCCATGCTACACCTGCCTGTCCAGGAAATGTACTCCAGGGCCTCCCCATGGAAACCACTAACAACACTTATTAGCTGTTTCCTTGCCTGATAAGTGGTCTGCCTAGTTCTAGACCCCATTATTATATTCATTTCGGTCTGTGTCCTGAAACCTGATACCTTTGTACTTGGGAGGTGTGCAGTCTGCCACCTGACAATGATTTGACATGACACAGTGACAGAAAATAGTGAGAGGGGATGAAAATAAAGGACAAGGGATCCAAGCTGGGGTACTGGTGGCTCCAGGCAGGGGTGCCCATCAGCACAGATACCTGTTAGCAGGAGCCCAGGCTGCACTGATGGAACGGTCAGATCGCTCATGTCAGAGCCCCATCCCGCTGGGAGACGTCAATCTCCCTTTGTCAGCCAAGGCCCTGTGCAATATCACAGTGGCTTCTTCACCTGCACTTCTGAGTTTAATGTGGCTCAATTTCTGCACCTCCCCTCTCACTGCTATTCCCCTAGCACCTCGTTCATCTTTTGTTCCTACTTCCTGGGCCTCTGTGACTACACTCAATGCTGTTATTCGGCTGGTAGACATACTTGTATATGCTGAACTGCCATAGCAACCACGTGTTAATGCTACATTCATTTCTGAGACTATCTAGGGTGGGAAGGAGAAGGGAGAGTCAACATCAGAGCCTTCAACACCCAGCAGCCCCTATATAGGCATAGTTGTGGAAATGGCTAAAATTCTAACAAGCAATTTTAAGGACAGGGTGTGACCACGGACAAGTGCCTACCAGTGACCACGGACAAGTGCCTAACCTGGACCTCATCTATAAAATGAACAAGACAGACTAGACCACTGATCTTCTGCTGTGCTTATGTTTGCCAAAAAGTTTTTGGTTCAATGATGTTGTCCATTTCGCGCCAGTATGTAAAACAAATACAAATGGAGCTGCGATGGATGACACTCTAGCTTGATCCTGCTGGGTCACCCACGTGTTTCCCTTATACCACTGACACACCACTTTGGAATGCTAGATCTGCACATAGCTCAGTGTGAAAACCATAGGACAGATCATTTCTAATTTCCTTTCTAGCCCAAATGTAGTTCTGGGTAATATATGGGAGACAGGGAACTTGGGGGAGACGGCATGGGGATATATACCGTTAGAATTATTTTCTCTCTCCCATTGTATGTTCCTCTTTGTCGTCCATAGCCCTAGAGCTCTATGGATGTCTATGGGGAGATGGGATAGGTAAAGTAGGAGCACGTGAGCAGGGCCCCAGGTCCATTCCCACTGCAGTTTGGAAAGCTCAGCTTTTATTTTTACACATATTGGACATAAAATAGAGAAGAAGGAGTAGGTTTGAAATCAATCAGCCTAGACTCAAGTTTTACAAAAGGAAATCACGTACTAGAAATATTTTTCAATTTATGTAGGATCTATTATCTCTATCTTCATCATGAACACCACCACCACCCATGACAAATACCAGGCAGGTACCATCGGACATGAACTGGGGAAGATAATAGCAATAGGTAACATTTATAGCATTTTGTTAGGTGCTTTTTTAAGGCTGTTCCATTTACAACAGCTCCATTATTCGCCTTTTTAAAAATGAGGAAACTGAGCCACAGAAAGTTAAGTACCTTTCTTAAGTCCCAGAGTAGGTCAGTAGAAGAGCTGGGATATGAACTCATACACTTTGACTCTGAATGTGCTCTGAACACTATTGCCATCCCAGAAAGAAGGCTGCAGAGGGTTGAGGAGAGAACTGAGCTATGAAAGGGCTCAAACTGTGAAGCCAGCAAAGTTGTGTTTCAGTGACATAAATCTCCCAGTTACAGGCCCTTTTTGCTTCCATGCCCCTTTCTGTATCATCCCACCTTAAACATGCAAATTTACTCCCCAAGACACCTGATTATTATGTTGCTTATTCTCTTCTTCAAGTATTCAGAAAATATTTAGATCCTTTTTCTCACCCAGATGTAAATAACTGACAACAGGTTCATCTGCTTTCCCAGGATAGTTGTGTTTTTGTTGTGTTGTTGCTGTTTTTTATTTGTTTGTTTGTTTGTTTTTTGTTTTTTTTACCAGCAACCAAAGTAAAGAGCAGCAACTTGAAGTAAAGAGATGAGGCTGCACTTGTAAACTTCCAATGCCAGCATATGAATTGGGATTGCGGACTCTTGGAATCATCAGTCTCCTAATGCCCCTGAAATCTATTAGGTGGTCTTGAACTCATTCAGGAAAACCTGTCCAAATGATGGAAGGACTACAACCTTTCATTTAGATATTATTCAATGAAAGAAACAACAGAATGTTTTGGCCTTGGATTTGCAGGGAGGGCGAGGGTGGGACAGTGAAGAGTTGACATCCCTTAATGACCCCATCTGAAACTGTATTCTATACTGCCACTCCTGGGGCACCCATGGGCTTACATTTCCTCTGAACATTCAAGCTCCTGCATGTTATTTATGTATGTTTGGTCTTTTATTTTACAAGGTAGAAAAAAATGATAGGAAAATAACGCCCTCTTCCTCAAAAACATTCACTGTGGCTCCCTGGGAAGGAATGGCAGAGCTTGGTGAGACACACACCCAGCTCTCACTTCCATCCTACTCTCTCCTGCTGGCCTGGAGAAATCACTCAGCATCCATAATTAGAGAACGCAGAGGCTAATTTTACACCATAAATCATAAGGCTAATACTATGACTAAAAAGTGATGCCATCAGCTTCTTTTCCTTCAAGGCTGTTACATCTTAGTCAATTACTTATGAACAAAGATTTAAAGACTTCAGAAGCTGCTTTGCCAACAAAAGATGCTATTAGCTTCCTTTTCCCTTAGGAGGGTTCTCCAGCACCCCTGGAAGGGGCTTTAGCATGCTCTCAGCATTTATAGGAAGGGTATTTATAACGGAGAAGCAATTAACAATGCCAGGCTAACAGAAATCATTGGGACTCCATACCCTCCGAGAGATAATGCCAACACTTCCAGGGTAGCCTAATACAAGAGGAGATAGGGAAACACACAGAAATACGAAAAATATACCTTATTTCCGACACATTTCTCAAGCTGTTTAAATATGAAACAAAGTCCTCCCAGGCTACAAGTTTCCAGCTGTTATGATATCATAAGATAAATTTAGAGCTAGAGAAACAGCATGTTTGCTTGTATAAAGTATGGAAATATAAATGTTCCAAGTGTTAAAACTGTCCAAACAAATTAATTCAAGTAAAAATAGTCATCTCCGATTTGGTTCTCCCACATTTGCTTTCTTTTTATAGAGCTTGTAAGCATGCTTCTCTCAATGCTGAGAGGAGACACAGGGTAGTCCCATCTCAGCAGGTGCCCCGTCTGCAGCTGGAAACTCAAGGAACCCTAAGCAGGAAAGTCAGGTGGTGCCTGCCAATGCCTCCACTGCTGATCTGTTCATTAAAATCTTAATTTAGTCTCTTCACAATGGACGAAATACACTGTGTAAGGGGCTGAGGCTAGGTAGAAGCCTTATGATGGGCTCCCATTTGGGGTGTTCATCGTGAGCTAAAATGAAAAAAAAAAAAGAGTTTCTTTCCTCAGTGACTTTGAAAAGAATAGAGTGGTGATTAACAGCAATATTTTTTTTAATGAAACGCAACCCGTCATCCCTGTCATCTTCTGGCCATCCTCGCTTGTACGCGCCTCTCTGACAAGAGGAATAATAATGGTCATACATCACTGCTCTACGCGTCCAATCATCTAAATCTTCCCTCGCTGCAGCCTCTGAGACTCAATTACTTTATTGACATGCAATCTTCATAAGGAGAGAAATATTGTGCATGTAAGGTCACTTGGTTATGAAGACATATTATCATATTATCTGCATGAGGGTTGCAGGGCTAAGACCTGACAGAGCTAATTATAATGGTACATGATAGAAAGCTCAGTACACATTATTCGCTTGGCTGAACTAAAGGTGAGGTACATCCATGACATCATGGTTGTTTGAAAAAATAATGCAACTTTGGCTTGGAGGCTGTAACTTTCTTTTTAACTCCCCATATTTTCACTCTGGGGTTTTCCTGGACAATGAAAGAACTAGAAAGTGGATTCCTCAGAGCTAAGGGAAAGGAGATGGCATTCCATGTAGAGTGTGAGTGTGTGTGTGTGTGTGTGTGTGTGTGTGTGTGTGTGTGACTATCATGGTTCTTTCCCTATCTAACACCAAGTTCAGTCCATTTCCCAGCAAGTGAAATGAGAATGACTCAAGGGAGAAAGGTAAAGGGATACAAATGGGTCAATCTGATAACAGAGTAAAACTTCCCCTCACCCTCAATTAACCTCCTCTCAGATCCATGCCCTTTTCTCTCTCTCGTTCTCACTGGAGGAGGCTTATCTTGCTAAGATTCAGTGCTCCTGAATGTGGTTTCTTTGTTCAGACATATCACGTTATTTAAGCATTCCCATCAGACATATGCTAGAAGTATCATATATTGCTAAGATACACAGTCAGTCAGTCATTCTGTTCTTTTATCCTTAGCCCATTTATCATCTACATCCAACCCAGGTGTGTCTCATACAGACAGGCTAAATTGAGAAGTGTTAGTGGCAATTTTGCAAAAAAGTAGCACCAAGGAGAGAAACGTGGGCCAAGTCCCTGGGTTCTTCAAGGAGGAAGAACTTCCATGGGGTCCTGGAAGGAAAATAGGTGTGTGGATCTCTGATGGGTCATCATGAAGTCAAAAATCAAGTCACCCTCCATAGATGGGCCTGGACCAGCATCTGCTCTTAAGCTCTGGACACATATTCTACTTTGGGCAGGGTTTATGAGCTTTTAAAGGAGAGTAAAGAAGCCATTCAAGACATCACTACAGTCCAATACAAGCTAGCTCCTAGATTGTCTCTCCCTTAGCAAAAAATAAACATATAAACAACCAAAAAAACTAATTCAATAAAGAAGAAAAAACAGCTAAAGCCTTCTAAGCTCCAGAAATGGCCTTAGTCTTTTTTTTTTTTTTATGTCAGGTGTACAAAACAATGTAATAGTTAGACATTTTACCCCTCGCAAAGTGATAACCCTCCTCCCCGAATCTATTACCCCTCTGTCATCATATATGGCAAGTCTTGCAACGTGAGTGCTTTGGCTCAGATATAAGAAGCACAGAGCAGAATAAGAAATTGCAGTTGCCCAAATTCTGTCTCATGAATTTCTCAAACTTCTGAATTTCTGATGTTAATAGCTCAAATAATGGTAACAAGCCACAAAGACATCCATACCTTTCTGAATTGGAAATTAGATTGTACATAATATGGTATTGACATTAAGTAAATTCGATAGTGATCCTTGTACAGCAGAAATGGTAACTCTTTAGATAACAGAAGTTGGGAATGGCTATGTTGGATTGGAGAGTTCAATGCATTGCACCTCCACCTCCAGCATCTCAAATGCCTTTCTGAAATGCAGGGTGTGGGTTTATAAAGTACCTATTTCCAAAAGTTGAGATGCTAATTCAGAAAAAGAATATATATGTGTGTGTGTGTGTGTGTGTGTGTGTGTGTGTATATTTTGGAGAAAGTACTAGAGAGACAGTAAGGTACTGTGAAAAGACTATGGTTCTACCTAATAAACAAACAGGATTGAAAATCTGGCTTCATGATTTATTGGCTTCATGATCTTGAGCAAATTCTTTGCCTTCTGTGCCTCAATTGCCCAATTTTAAAATGGGTAATGATATTGTCTACCTCAAAGGATTAGTATGAAAATTAAATGACAAGAAATGAAAGTAAAGATACTTTACCAACAAAATACACTTGGGGAATGGCAGTTATTGCTACTGTTTCAGTCCTACTTGTTTTAAACTATTATGCAGGCCAATGATGTAAGTAAACATAGACTATAAAGAGTGAAACCCAATCTGAATATTAGACATGACTGTGATTCATGGTGTCACAAGACCAGATTCTCAAACAAGAGAGCTCTTTGGATTTTCAGTGTCTAAAATCACTTTCATTAGAAAGTGCTTGGCCATCCAGTCCTTGGTACTACCTCAGAAAACAGAAACGAATGTTGTGATGGCAGAAAGTGCTGTAATGGAGGAGGGAGACACAGAAGGCCAGAAGAAAGACCCATATAGAAGGCGAGCCAGAGACTGGGATCACAAAAGAACTCAACGGGTTATCAACTCCGCGTACCTGTCCTCACAGTCATCCAGAGGGTTCGAGACCAACAATCTACAGAGGAAACTAATTCCTCCTTCTTTGGAATCAGGGCACATTATGTAACATCTTCCCTCCCAGCCTAGAAGTCGAGAAACCCCCAGGTCTAGTGGTCTTGAACACATCCCTTTGAGGCCTCATATTCTACATCTGGGAAAGTGATTTCCAGTAGTTGGTTTCCTGCAATCCCTCCAGGCGATTAAGGTCCACTGTTTAAGAAAAGCAGACATTGGAACAATGGGAGAAACCATTCTAGTCAAGTTAGGGCATGAGCTCTTGATCTGAGTCAAAAACAGACTGTAATCTGCTAATAAACAGTAGTAGTGGAAGTTTTCAACAGTGCCACTAACTTAAGAAAGAACTTCATGCTCATTATTTCTTAAATTATTTTATTTAAAGCCCTTTGTGGTATCTGAAAAAATCACTCAATTAATAATCACATGCATATTTCTCATCACCATCCCAATAACCTTATGAAATGAATATTATTGTCATCCCTATTTTGTTGTTGAGGAAATCAAGGCTAACAGAAGTTAAAACTGTATTTCTCCAGGTCAAACAGCTAATAAATGGCTCAAATATTACATTTTTTTAAAATTCCCCCATCTTCACAGAGTTTTGAATATTTGCTTTACAGTAGAAAATAGAAGAAATTTACCCCTTTTGCCTTTTGATCATTATTAGATACAACAGATTATCACTTTCTAAAAGGGGCTTGAATTTGTCAAGTTCGTGGGCAGTGTTGGATGGTTAAATTCTTCAGCTTGCTGAAGCAGTTCAAGAGCTTTTCATATGAGGAAGCAAGTTGCTTTATATACATTGGAAACAGCAAGTATCAGATGGATAGGGGAGATCCAAAGGCAAAATTGACTGTGGTGTGGGTATATTCTCCTGTGGTATTACTGAGAGCCAAGCTAATAAGACCACTTTGCTACTTTTCTTCTTCCACTATAGATATTTCTGTCAAAGGCTGCTAGTCTTCAGAGCAGCTCTATGAATAACATGTAGGTATTCCTTAGGAAGACTTTCACCTTAAGAATCCATACTTTGTTATCAGGATTTCTTTGACAATGATCCAAAAGCAAGACATGAAATAGGGTCCTAAGTAGAAAGAAGCTTGGCTTTGTAATTAAGCAGACTGAGGAGAGAAATTGGTGGAGCTGTGTTCCCTTTTTTATGATATTGATTATTTAGCTTGATCATTTAGCTTCAAATTCAAGATCTGTAAATTACAAATAAAATAGTTTGACGAGTAAGGTAGACTAGCTGGTTTTAAACCAATACACTCACTGAGAAAACTAGCAGTGCTGAGAAAATACATATGTATATAGGAAATTGTAGTTGAAGCACTCAGAGAGCTACAAAAGGCAGTGAGGACATGAGGGGATAAGATCCCGGAGAGAGAGAAAGTAGAGGGAATGGAAGTACAGAGACATGGGCTCAACATCTAGCACCACTTTTTCCCTTGAGTCAGATTTCAACTCTCAGGCTGCAATTCAGAGCCTGAGAAGCTGAATCACACTTCAAACAGTTTTATAGGTCGTGAGGGACAAAATTAGATTTAAGGTATGTCAAGGAGAAGGGGCCCAAGCAGATATTCCAGACTTTCAGTTGGCACCCTAAAGAACTATATCTCAGGTTGAGGGGTGACTGGAAATAGATCTGCCCTCACAAAGTTTGTAACCCAGCTTCCCATTTGCTCCATTACTAACTGGATTGAGGTGATTTTTCCCCACCCTAACTGCCTTCCAGAAACAAAATTCATCCTCTCTGGAGGAAAATAACACCATTCAGAGCTTCCAAGAACCTACATAATTTGTGCATTCAGTGTCAGGGAGTCTATGAAATATCACGTGGCATAACAGGAGACAAGATCAAAAGCCCCCAAATCCAGCAAAATAAATAAAAGATACAAACTACCAGAAATGCTGATATTGAAGTTTTTAGCCCAGGGTTTGAACATATCAATCCCGTATAATTTAAAGATGTTAAAGGACAAAATAGAGTAATTTAGCAAAATATTGAAAACTATAAAACAGAATCAAGTGAAAATTTGAGGCTGAACATACAACACCTTAAACTAAGGGTTGAATCAGTATTTAACTAAATATTAGACACAACTGAAGAGATGATTATGAAAAGAGGATGGGTCAGAAGGAACCTATATCAAATGTTAGTTAAGAGGTCACAATTTTAAAAGCTAAATAGCCTGTAAACCTCAATTAAAAGACTTTACAATGAATTAAAAATATGATGTGCTACTCCTAAAAAACATATATATGTAAGAATTCAGAGAATTTGAAAATAAAGGAATGGAAGAAGAAATACGAAAGGTCCAAACCATAAGAGGAGATGTAGGTATACAAATATTAAGTAAATTAGACTTTAAAGGAAGGAACATTGCTAAAAATAAAGAAGGGAAGTTTTATAATGATAAAAGAATCAGTTGTTCAGGATGACAAAAAAATCTAAATTTATATATATCAAATAATATAAAAATACAAATGCAAAAATTGACAGAACTAAAGGGTAAAAAAAGGACAACTTCACAATCATAGTTGGAAATTTTGAAAGACCTCTCAGTAAGTAAGAGCAGTGGACGACAAAAATTTGGAGTTACATAAAAGCGTTGAACAGTAAAATCAAGAAACTTGATCATACATACAACCTAGATATACAAATAAATAACATTGCACATAAAACTACAGACATTGCACAACACACAACCTTGACTCAAATTAAACATATGCCAGGCTATAAAGCAAGAGTCAGCAAAGTTGAAAAATTTACAATTATACAGAATATATTGTCCAACTAGTATGGGATTACCTAGAAATGATTTACAAAAAATAACAGAAAAGTGTAAGTACTGATAAATTAAGTAATGTACTTCAAATAATTCAAGGGTCAAAAAATCACAATGGAAATTAGAAAAGATCTTCAACTGAATGATTATAAAAAATATGACATAAAAAACTTATAGGATACAGCTAATACCACGCTTAGAGGGACGTTTGTTTCCTTAAATGCATATGTTAGAAAAGAAGAAAGGCTAAAATAATCACTGATCAAATTACTCAGTTTAAGAAAGTAAAGAACAGCAAATAAAACCCAACAAACTAGAAAAAAATAGTGAAAAAAGAGCAAAAACAAATAAAATATATAAAACATATATTAAAATAATCAACAAAGCTAAAATTTGTTTTTTGAGAGGGTGTATAAAATAAGAAATTCTGGGGGTGATCAAATATATGGTGATGGAAGAAGAACTGACTCTGGGTGGTGAACACACAATGGGATTTACAGATGATGTAATACAGAATTATATACCTGAAATCTATGTAAATTTACTAACAATTGTCACCCCAATAAATCTAATAAAAAAAAAAAGAAAGAAATTCTGGAGCAAGAGTAGGGTGAGACTTTGTGAGAAGAAAATAGAGAAGGTACCAAATTATGATATCAGAAATGAAAAGAGGACAATCAATACAATGCCTAGAAAAAGTAGATAAGAAGATATTATGAATAAATTTTATGCAAATAAATTTGATATTTAAATCCAATTTTAAAAATCCTTGAAAAATATAGCTTACCAAAACACATAATAAAAATAGATTAGTCCTATATCTTAAAGAAATTAAATCTTTAATTAAAAGTTTTCTCACAAAGAAAACTCCAGGTTTAGATGGATTCAGCCATGAATTTTTCCAAATATTTAAGAAAGAAATAAAACCAATTTAAAATGAAGTCTCCCAGAGAACACATAAAAAGAAAAATTTTCTCAACTTTTTTTAGGCTAGTAAAATTTGATATTAACATGTGACAATAGCATTATAAGAAATTAAACATTTTGGACAATTTTTCTCAGAAACATAGATTTAAAATTCATAAACATAACATTAGCAAATATATTGTGTGTACATACATGTGTGTATGTGTACTAATGTAATCAATCAAGTTGGGAAAATTCCAAGAATGCAAGTTGTTTTAATATTTAAAATCAATATAATTCTTCAAGAGAATGAAAAGACAAGCATAGACTAAGAGAAAATATCTGCAAAAGGCATATCAGATAATGGACTGTTATCAAAAATATACAAAGAATCCTTAAAACTTAGTAATAAGAAAATGAACAATTCTTTTAAAAAATGGGTCAAAAACCTGAACAGACACTTCACCAAAGAAGATCCACAGATGGTAAATAAGCATATAAAAAGATGTTCAACATCATATGTCATCAGGAAATTACAAATGAAAACAATGACAAGATTGGGAGCCTTCAGGGTGGTACGGAAAACTGAAAACAACAAAGGAACAAGACAACCAAATGAAGAAACAAAAACTCATAGACACAGACAATAGTTTAGTAGTTATCAGAGGGTTAGGGGGCCAGGAGGGTGTTAGATGAGGGTAAAAGGGATCAAATATATGGTGATAGAAGGAGAACTGACTCTGGGTGGTGAACACACAATGTGAGATATAGATGATGTATTACAAAATTGTACACCTGAAACCTATGTAACTTTATTAACAATTGTCACCTCAATAAACTTTACTTTAAAAAATTAACAACAACAACAACAACAAAACACAATGAGATACCACTACACATCTATTAAAATGGCCATAATCCAGAACACTGACAACACCAAATGTTGTCAAGGATGTGTAGGAACAGAAACTCTCATTCAATGCAAAATAATACAGCCACTTTGGAAAACAGTTTGGTGGTTTCTTATAAAACTAAACAAACTCTTATCATACAATCCAGCAATTGCACTCCTTGATATTTACCCAAATGAGTTGAAAACTATGTTCACATAAAAACCTACATAAAGATGTTTATAGAAGTTCTATACATAATTGCCAAAAAAAAAAAAAAAAAAAAAACCTCAAGATGGTCTTCAGTAGGTAAATGGATGAATAAACTGTGGTATATCTAGACAACAGAATATTAATTCAGTGTTAAAAAGAAATGAGCTTCAAGCCATGAAAACACATGGAGGAACCTTAAATGCATATTGCTAACTGAAAGAAACCAATCTGATAAGGCCACCTATTGTATGATTCTAACTATGTGACATTCCTGTAAAGACAAAACTATAGAATCAGTAAATATATCAGTGGTTGGTTGGTAGGCGTTTTGGGGGCAGAGGGATAAGTAGAAAGAGCAAAGATGAATTTTAAGGTAATGAAACTATTCTGTATGATACTATAATGGTAAATATGTGTTATTATATATTTGTCAAACCCCATAGAATGTACACCAAAACTGAACCCTAATGCAAACTGTGAACATTGGCTGATAATGATGTGTAGGTTCATCACTTGCTGATAGTAGGCGAGTCCATGTACATGTGGAGATAAATGATATGGAAAACCTGTGTACTTTCTGCTCAATTTTGCTGAGCCTAAAACTACTCTAAAAAAACAGTCTATTAAAAAATCAACAAAATTCATTACATTAATAGAACTATGGAGGGAAATCAAATAATCATCTAAATAGAGGCACAAAAAAATGATATTTGACAAAATTCAATACTCATTCACGTTAACTTAACAAAAGGGGAATAGAAGAAGATTTTCCTAGTTGATTAAGAGTAGCTATAGAAATAATATATAAATCATTAAAGCTAGAAGTGAAATTAAAAGCTGAGACTGAAAACGAGATATCTTTCAAAACTATTTTTATTCAGTAAGGTACTGAAGGGTTTAGCCAATGCTATAAGGCAAGAAAACAAATAAAAGATATAAAGATTAGAAAAAAATAATTATATACAGAGGATGAGATTTTGTATGTAGGAAAACAGAAGACTACAAATTCTTAGAATGAATAAGTAAATTTAGCAGGCTCCTGGCTTCAAGGTCCATATATGAAACTTTGTGCTATCTCTGTACCAGTACCAAAAATAAATAAATAAAAGAAATTATAATGAATATGAAAAGTAAATAAAATTTGAAAAAAATCATACATCTAATAATAAATCTATTGAAATATGTACATCCCTATACACACACATACACATGCACAAACTATAAAATACTATTCAGACAAACTAAATAAGACGTAAATAATTGGAAGGATAACCCCATGGTCATGGACTGGAAAACATCACAATGTAAACATGTCAGTTATCCACAAATTCAGCCAATAGATTCAAAGCAATCAAAATCCCAAAGGTTGTTTTTCATTGTTGTTGCTGTTAAACTTTTTCACCGTTGTTCCTATTATTAAAAGATAAAATATTCCTAAAATGTGTATGGAGATGCAGAGAGCCAAGAATAGCCAACATAAGCTTGCTACATGAGTAGGTATTAGGTGTTATTATACACTTAGAGCAATTAAGAGATTGTGACATCGATCCAGAAGAGGTAAGTATAGAAATGGAACTTAATAAGGAATCCAGGAAGAAACTCACCTCTTGGCAGAAAATTGATCTATGACAAAAGCAGTGAGGAATGAAAGGTCTTTTCAGATAGCCACATGAAAAATTAATTATTGACCCCTTATCTCACATCATACATGAAAATAAGTGTCAGATGTATTGTAGATCTAAATATACAAGTAAAATATAAGGCTTTTAAACAATAACATAGGAGAATACCTTCATGACCTTTGAGTAGACAAAGATTGCTGAAATAAGACTCCAAAAGCACTACCCATAAAGGAAAACACTGATACACCGGACTCCAAAATTATGGAAGACTACATAATGTTGAATAAGAAAAAGAACAAAATAATACATATTATATTCTTCCATTTATATAAAATTCAAAAGCAAGCAAAACTGATCTATGGTGTTAGACCTAAATGTTGCTTACCTTTCAGGCAGAAGAAGGACTAATATTCAGGATAGGACATGAGAGGGTTTTTTCTTGAGGGGGGTGGGGGGTAACAATAATGTTCTATTTTTTAATCTGGATAGTGATAGCTTATGATAATTTATAAAGTCATCCACTATGGTTTTTGAATTTTCTATAAGTATGTCAGGGTTCACTTTAGGAATTTATTTTAAAATAAATTAATTAACAAATGAATGCAAAGTATGTAGCACAGTACTTAGAACTCTTTCCCTTTACACTGGAAGAATAAGGAGTACCTGAACGACATGCTAATAAAATAGATATGAAACAGCAATTTCACCATTTTGCCTTGTGCTGATCAGAAAGAATGATCTAAAGAGGAATTCGTTTAAAAATATACATCAAGCAGGTGTGACCCAGGCTGTGATGGAAACAGACAGGGCTACCAAATTGTACGCAGGGAGATCAAATTGTTGATGCAATCTATATTTTCTCAGGTAATCCCACTGAGCCAGAGAAAAATATGATACGTTACTAAAATTAACCTGCAGAAGGGAGTTAGGCAAGTATTAAACACAGCAGTGGAATTATCCTAATCCAGTTCGTTAGTGAGTGGAAACATTTACGACCCAGGGGATGCATTGTGCTTCTTCCATCATAGATAGTGTTGAATTACTATACTGTAACTGCTAAAAGATAGAAATGTGTGCTTGGAGACCCCCACACACACACACATACACACACATCCCCTCATGTACATGTACATTTCCTCAATTGTTCCCTAACTACAAGCCAAAGGGGTGCATGTCTGAGCCCTGGGGAAGTGGGCTAGAACAGGAGAAGCAGACATCCAGCTTCTGCCATGGAGGCAGAGCATTATTATGATTATTTCATCTCTACCTCAGGGATTATTAAACTTCGACACATGGATATGCTAAGTGGACTCCTTCAAGTTACACATCAAAATTGTCTGTATGTGCATGGCGGTGTTTTGTACTTTGTTTTGCTTGGGTTTTCTTTTGGGGGCAGAGGTTCCACAGTGTTGAGCACGTCCTCCAAGGGGTCCTTGACTCTCCACAAATATAACCACTGGCTAAGAATTTATTACCAACTTCTTTTAATAGTTTGTTAAATTATGAAATGTGTATTTAATAAGACCTTGGCACCTGTTCTGAGTCCTGGGCTTGTGAGATTGACTGGGACGGGGCTGTATACAGCTTTATAGCAGAGCTTTGGGCAAAGATGTGACCACTCATGTGACCATATACAATTAAAAATAAAATATGCTCACAAACACGGTCTTCTTTGAATCTCATAACTGCCCTGTGAAAGAGGCAACATGGTAGGTCATAGGATAATAAAGCTTAGAGACATTAGATGTGCCTGAGGCCACATATAAGTAGTGGAGCTGAGTTGGATCATTCATTTAAAATCTCTGGAAAACTTGATACATATCCATGAGAACCCCACCAGGAACTGCGAAAGCATGGTTTCATAGGTACTCCGTTCCACGCCAGAGCAAGGGTCATTTGTGGAACTACCTCCAGAGAGCTATAAATCTGCCCTTCTGAAGCTTCCATTCTCGTTCTGCCTTCTAGAGAACTACCATACTAACTTAATACTTCGTCTTCAGGTGATGCCACCCTTTAGAGGATCGAAGGCAGTTAGTGTGCTTTTCCTGAGCCTCGGTATGTATCTGACCTGGTTCAGAGGGGTTACTCTATGATGTCATGACACCCAGCTCTAGGCTTGATGCTACAGTGTGATACAGAGAACAGGAGCCTTACAAAGCCCTTTTATAACCTGCTTCACAAAATGTGTGTGGGCTGAAGAAAAGCCCACTCTTGTATTTCCCCTTCCACAGAGCCAGGCTGGTGTGGGCTTGCAGCTGGATTTAAGATTCCTCAAGAAACAGCCTGTAGAACAACACATAGAGTCAGCCTGTGTCAGCGCATCTCATGCACGCGGGAACATGTGGTGTGCTGAGCTGTGATATGCAATAAAGGACAGCCAGGCTGACAAAGTGTGGGGAGCATATGGCAGGGGTAGGACCCATAGCTGTGTCAGGAATGCACGCACATATGGTGATGATAATATGCATGGGATGTTATCCTTAATCTTTCTTTCTTGAAAAACTTGCACACACACATACACACACACACACCCCAAAGATCAGAGAAAGTTAACATGGAAACAGGTATTGGATAAAATCAAGTCCAAGATTTTAATTTTATAAAAGAAACTGGAGCCAAGAATGTATGGGGCAGCATATGTAATAGACCACACACACAAACCCAGGAATTAGAATCTAAGACTCATTATTCCCAATCTAAAGTTCTTTTCTCAATACCAAGCTACTTCTCAACAACTGACAGCACCTAGCTTTATCTCCCTTTCCCAAAATGGAATTAAAGCTCTTCTGGGCAGAATGTCCCAAAGGCAGGTCTTCAATAAGGCATGAGAAAGAAGATTCAGACCCTGGACTGTATTTATGTCAATCCCTGGCCCCAAAACTCAAATGGAGCCTCAGGAAGTTCACAAAGAAGATGAAATAGTCAGTTTTGGAAACCCAGAAGGTCCCCCCCAGACCAATCTCTTTGAAGCATGCATAACTGTGTCCTCCAGCAAAGGAATAAGGTCACTACAAAGGCTGCGACACATGGATGCCTGGAACCAGGTCTTTTCCCACAGGCTTCCGGGAGGGAAGGTCCGGGATTGCGGCAAAGAGAGGTAGTAGATTGCACATGTCTTGCTGGATTCCTCCAGACCCACAGCCAAAGAACCAAGGACTTATAGAGTCTCAGCTTCCTTTTCTTCTGACCCTGCTGCAAACTACAGCTGCCTGACCTCACCTCACTGTCCTGCTATCTCCAAATCAAGCATGAGACTCCTTTTCTTGCCACTTTCCTATTCTGGTAAGTATATGCCTCCCAGTTTCTTATCCAGGATGGGGGGTTAACAATGACCTTCAAGCTCTCTCTGGCATCCATTGTAGGTAAACCTAAGCGAGGAATTGTAAGGTGCCTATGAGTAGAGCAACCAGATGAACCATGCCTCAACCAGTTTTCCCAGGGTTACCTGTCTTGGACACAAAAGGAGGGCATAGAGGAATAAACTCTTCCCTTCTCTCCTCCTTCCAGTTCCCTTTCAAGGCCCTCTCATTATAGCCTTCCTCAAGAACTCCAGTCCACATTTTCTTTCTTCTTTAGACTATAAATCTCTCTCATGATTCTATTCCATTTAAAGCCTATGATGGTAAGCTATGAATGGGACTTCTCTTATTTTCATATTATTCCAAAAATTCTGAGACCTCCAACCAGCTCTTCATCTTTTAGAATCCAGATTGTGTCAAGCCTTCCATGAAGCTTTTCTCAGCATTACAACAGGGAGATCTCAGCTCCTTGGGGTTCCCAAGCATCGAAGCTCATACTTGTGTGGTTTAGCACCCCCACACTGCACTGCACTGTTGCATTAATCTTATCAGACACCCACCTTCTCCAGCACATCAAATGGATTTATCTTGTCTTTTTGTCTCTACCACAGACTTAGAACTGGAGAGGACTGCTGTAAGTACCTGATGAATGATGGAAGGAAGGAAGCAAGGAAGGAAGGAAGAAAGGAAGGAAGGAAAGAAGGAAGGAAGGAAGGAAGGAAGGAAGGAAGGAAGGAAGGAAGGAAGGAAGGAAGGAAGGAAAGAAGGAAGGAAATGAATTCCTTGAAGAGTAGCACCATAACTTCAACACTTGTGGTTTTTGGTTTTTGGTTTTTTGTGTATTTGTTTTGCTTTGTTGTTCTTCAACTCTGTAACTTCTAACAGAACCTCTACATCATTTTTCATTCCAACAGCGTTCATGGACCTTATTCAAGGATGAACACTGATGCTGAATTATACTGGCAAAGCCAACACATAACATATGTTTGCATATAACATGTGAAGTCAGAGGTGACATCCTATTAATAGGCGAGGAAGCTCAAACTCAGATAACTTAAAGGTTTGGCCACGTTCACACAACTAGTAAATGGCAGAGATCGGACGCAGAATCCAGGTAGAGCACAGCGGCTGGAATCTTGAAATTAGTTTGCCTTGCCTGGGTCTGAAGCCCATTCTGACTCTCACTAGACATGTGGTCTCAGGAAAGCTGCCTTCTTTGTGTCCCATTGTCCTTGTGTGTAAAATTGGGTTAGTAATGTGCCAATCTGATAGGATCCTGTCATGATTATGTGATATGATCAGTGTGAACTTAAACTAAAGTGCTTACAAACTTTCTTTCCAAGGCAAGTGCTCAATAAATGTTGCAGCTAATATTCATTCATTGGTTCAACATGTTTATTGAGCCAAAGCTGTGTGTCAGGCAAGAGTTTAGATACTGAGGGTATAACAGTAACGTAGACATAAATTCCTGTCCCTGGGAAGCTTACTTTCTAGCAAGGGAAGATGCAGGATGCATAAATAGATTGACTTTATAATGTTTTTGAATTTGAGAACTAGATGGCAATGCAGTCTGGAGCTCATGGAGGTGTTAGAGCTGAGCAGATAATCGTGGGAGTGTCTAATTAGAAAAGATGGTTACAGACTCAAAGGTACGGAGATTGTTGAAAAGGAAGGAGCTCAAAGAATCTTGAAGAAATACCACCCTGAAGGGATGTGAAGAGAAGAGAAAGAAGCACAGATAGAGGTGAGAGAGGAACTCAGAAGAATGGCATGAATGCTAACAAATGATAGGGTTCAGAATGATCATCAGGCTTCACCTGCAAAGAGTCAACCAGGCAAAGACTATGGAGAGGATGTTGGATTGAGCAGTTGTTATTGAAGGATGAGGAAGGAAGTCAGGGTGCAAGGAGTAAACAAATGGGGAAAGGACGGAAAGAGGACAAGAGGGAAGGAAGAAAGGCAACAAGTCTAAATTGTTCTTTTAACATTTGGCATTCAAACAAAAGAGGTGGTAGTGGGGGTGAGAGAGGCAGAGGGAGACAGGGAGAGAGAGGGGGGGAGGGAGGGAGAGATAGAAGGAGGAAAGGAGGGAAGCAGGGAGGGAGGGAGGAAGGAAAGGAGGAGGAAAAGAAAGGAAAGGAAAGGAAAGGAAAGGAAAGGAAAGGAAAGGAAAGGAAAGGAAAGGAAAGGAAAGGAAAGGAAAGGAAAGGAAAGGAAAGGAAAGGAAAGGAAAGGAAAGGAAAAGAAAGGAAAAGAAAGGAAAAGAAAGAAAGAAAGAAAGAAAGAAAGAAAGAAAGAAAGAAAGAAAGAAAGAAAGAAAGAAAGAAAGAGAAAGAGCGAGAGAGAGAGAGAAAGAGAAAGAGAGAGAGACAGAAAGGAGGAAAGAAAGAAAGGAGTGAGATTGGGGAAAGGGTGTATTCAGGCTGAGGGGAGGCAGGATTTCTGAGGGCATAAGGGCATCAGAGAAGCAGCAAACCCACTTCCTGAAGATTGTGTAAGTTCAGAGTCTTATTAGACAGACTAAGGGAGTAGAATCATTCCCTATTCAATTTACCTCCACCTTTCCCCCCACATGGCTAATCCACTGCTTTGTAATCTGTGGTAGGCCACTTGTCTCTAGTCACAGGCCATCTTCTCACCTAAGAAACACGAAATCCTCCAAGGAAAGGGACATGACTTCAGATTCTGTGTCCCTCACAGCCGACCACAAATTGTTAAGTATAAACCTATACGTGAACTTGATGCATTCCAAAAATCCATGGCCTATGGGCTAACTGGCTAACCCTAAAAATATGAACCAGAGAACAGATGGGGGTGTGAGGCTTCCTTCCTGAACCGTCAGCTCAGAAGACACCACCATTTTTCTGAAGTACATTAAGGCTGTATGACCCCTCTCTTACCTAGAAGTGGGAGGAAAGATAAAATGACACCCCAAAATCTGTGTTATGCCAAAGGTTACAGCATTTGGGGAGCAAACCACAAGGTAGTTAGCCACGCGCCCTTTACTCAACCATTCCTCCAAAGTAAAATAAGATGTCGTTTCTTTTGCTCATTCTCTAACGTTTCATTTTTTAATTTCAGGCCTCCAACGGCTAAGTCAAACAAAAATTGGGAAATCTTCAAAATGTCAAGAAAAACTCAAAAGGGTAATTTGGTCTCATCAAAACCAAACTAAGCCATTGGCAAACAGAGGCTGGTGACTTGCAAATGTACCAGGCGGCATCCCAATGGTGCCCTCAGCGTTCGCAAACATTCTCCATTCCCTAGTGGATTTCTCACCAAGTGAAGGCCAGAGCCTCCATCTGCTTTCCATTACTGTCCCCGCTGTTGCTTTCTGGTGGAGCTCTGCCCGGTTACAGTTTTATACCTCCAAAGTGGCCGGCTCCAATAGAGCAGAGGGAGACCTGGGCAAAGCCCCCCAGCCTGGTGCCGAGTTCAAGGAACTCTCCAAGGAGCCTGGTTTCATTCCCTGCCTCTGACAGCCTCGTGTTTTACTTCTCTTAGTCTCCACTCTATATTCCTAGAAAATGGAGATCAGCAACATTATAATGAATGTGCTTTGAGATCCCACGATAGTCTACACTACATCATAAATAGAATTTTGGCCAGGAAAGTGGAATCTTATAACCTGAAGCACTTTAAAAACAGCAAAGGATTTATCTGAATGTTCCTTTAGGGAAATGATGTAATTGATCTTAGGCAAACACTTTCAACCCAGTGAGTCCATGAGACATGTCTGTAATATGTGTGTAATCATCCTAATAATGTTGGATTTTTAAAAAAAATCACTTACACAGCCCTATTACTGGGTTTAGTGTAGCAGTTGAGTTTGGGCAAATGATGCAACTTTTGGGGATACATAAATCGGGACAAAATCATAGACTATGGAGAGCCATTCTTCAGAAAGTACCTTTCATTCACCTCCACTACGTGCTACTGAAATGACGTGGCCACTGGGCATGAGACTAAACAGCCTTCAAGTGGCCCTGACTTATTTTAATGCTAAGGTAAGTTAGCTTTTTTGTTTCAATCTTTTCTAATGAAATAATGCCAAGCACAGCACGTTACCTATGCATGAAATTTTCATCTCAGGGTTATTACGATGTGGGAAAGGGAAAACCAGATACATGACCAAACCCTCTTACATGAATTACTTGTTGCAACTCTGTAAGTGGTCTCTCTGCCTCTACCCATGGATTGTAGCCAAAATGATCTTTCCTTTCCAGTAAGTCAATCTGGTTTTTTAACTCCTCAATTTAAAACTCCTCAGTGATTTTTCCAAGCATCTGTGATAACGTCCCCACTCCTTAAGTTGGCATACAAAGTTCTCCTGATCTTGCCCCTATTCACCTCTGACACCACCTCTTTCACCTACTTGTTTATTCTTTTCACTTCCTCTCTCTCCTCTGCCACACATCTTCTGGCCAAACTAATGCTCAGTTCCTTCAACAGAGTGTGCCTGTTCTCTGAGCCATCATACATGCTGTTCCCTCTAACTTGAACACTCTTCCCACAGTTTTGCCTGTTTAGTTTTACACTTTTCAGGTCTCAGCTTCAAGTAAAGCCTTACTTCCTCCAGGAAACTTCCTCCTTGATCTTTGCTTAAAATTGGATGTCATGTTCCTTCAAATGTTCTCGTAAGTTTGCACATGTATGTCCACTATAAAGCTCCTACCATACTAAGTTCTTAATGTAAATCTTTTCTGTAGACACTACCCTCTGTAGTGACAGAAGTCAAGTTCATTTGCTTATCAGTTTATTTTTAGCATTATAACAAGCACATAGTAAGCACTTAATAAATGTTCATTTTGTGTTGTTGTTACATACTAGGAAATGCTACTGTCATTTATACAATTAGTATTAATAACCAAATAGAGGCACTAGTATGCAGTCAATGAAAGTGAAATTTATGGAGAGTATATGACATACAAACACGTGTGTTAATGTTTATTTAAAAAGAAAAAAAGTACACCGGCAGCACAGTCACATTACATACCAAAATGCATAAACTGAGAAAATAAAAATAGACTAGAAGTAAATAAAGCTACTGTACTAACAGTGGGTTGTTTGTGGGTGGTAGGTGTATGGGTGATTTATTTCCTCCTAATATTATTAACTTTTCTAAATTTTGAAAATAAACGTTTTAGATGAGAAATTATCATTTTAAAAAGTAATGTTAATGATTTATAACAATTAAATAAAATATTCTCATTGCAGAAAAATATGAAACCACCAAAAAGTTCAAAAGAAAAAATGTGAAAACCACCTATAGTCGCACCACTAATGAGATGGTGGTATATATTAATTCTCGTGTGTGTGTGTGTGTGTGTGTATGTGTGTGTGTGTGTGTAAATATTTACCTAAAAAGTGGCAAACTGAACAAAACTGGACTATGAACCATAAGATCTTTTTGGAGTCTCTAGATAGCAATAATCAGATGTAAATATTTTTTTTTTCATTTTGTTTGCTTCCAACATCATTCATTCCTTTATCCATTCCTAATATATTCCTTGAGCCCCTACCAGATGCTAAATACTGAGCACCAGAAGGGGGAAAAATAGCCCATGGGGCCATCTGTCCATGTTTATAACATGACTGCAACACCAGGGGACTATGTAAACCACAAAGGAATGCAGTGGAGAAGGGAACGGCTCTCAAAAGGGAAAGAGGAAGAAAGGGAATGCCCAGCAGTGGAGATGGTGAGTAGAACTGAACAAAGTAGCAAGAATCCCACAGCTTTGGAGAAGAAAGAAGAAACCAGCAGAAAAACAAGAAGGAAAATGAGAAAGCCAAACTTCAGAGGTAGTTTCACTGAGTAGGCAGGAAACTGGCCAGATTGACTTTCAAAGATTCTAGCTCTTATTTAGTCAAAATCATGTCACTATGAATGGGCAGTCTCTGCCCTGTATCTAAAGGGATAAGTCTGTCTTTTGGGTAAATATTGACAAGAACAATTTCTATTTCTACTACCACATCCATTAAACATTTCCTTCCAGATGTTTGGGACACAGTCGGTGAGAATTCTGCTTTTAAATAAACTTCACAGTGGTCAGAATTATGACTAGAAAGTAGGACTAACCAAAGGCGAGTGTTTTAAAGAGTTGGGCTACCATTTAAAGGTCCTTTCTTTAGTTCTACAAAGTCTCTAAACTTTTCAAATGAAGCTAGTGCCCGGTGGTGTAATGGTGTGTCTCTGCTGACCATATCCACCACTGTAGTTCTGCACTGGTATTCACATCCCAACATGGGAATGACCACAGAATGAGAAATTTCATTCTATGCCCCAAACGTTTCTCAAGCACAGGCTTCCTCATCAAACCCATTTGCTCTACATTTGCTCTTTTGGGATTAGGTGTAGGATAAAATTAAAAAGCAATGGGGAGTTGCTAATCAAAGGGAGTAACATTTCCATTAAAAATTTGGTAAGCAAGTAGATCTCACATGAACTGTTCTTAGCACACAAAAATATTTTGTTTTAAAAAAGCAATGTGTTAGCTGAGTTAACACTGGGAGAAGCAGGGGAACTTGTTGTGTTCTTGCGGAGATTTTAAAACTGTGTTCCCACGTCTATAATATGGCCGAGGGTGACTGAACTGGTTATACCTAGAGTCCAGCTCCGATCATCTAAAATTCTGTATGTAACATATTGCCCTTCTTAATTAGGGATAACCTAAAAATCATATTTTAATTCAAAACAAATGTTCTAAGATAGGTCTCCATTCCGGGATATCATGTGAGTGTGATTAAACGGTGAGATGGTCCTGGCCAGTTATGAAGTCATTTATTGAGTTCAGCTTTATATAAGCAAGTCAGAGTGACACGACAGAAACAATCCATGAGTTAAAGACAGACAAACGTCTCTGACTCTCACATGCTCACTTTCTAGCTGTACAATCTTACACAGATCTCTTAACCTCTCTCGTGTCTCTTTTTACTCATCTACAAAAATGGAAATGACAATAAAATCTATTTTACAGGGTGGTTATCAGTTGAATAAGATAATGAGACAAGGTGAGTTAATTAACCAAATCTCAAGGTTAAGGAGGATTTAGCAGTTATTCTTGCATAGGATAAAACCCATGTCTAATAACTTCTAGCACATTCATTCATTCATTATTCTGCCAAGTTCCCCTGTGAATGAAGGTTGTGTGTCCAACTTCTTTAGGCATCCATAGCACTGAAATGTTGACTGAATGAAAGAATACATGTAGAAACAGTGACTTTAAGTTTATTGCATTATTTAAAAACAAATGGAATTAGGATAGGACTTAGTCTTTTAACACCTTGAGCACCTGGCAAATAGCTATTCTTCCTCAGGACACATCGGCAACTCCAAGCATATTTTCCTGTCCTCCACTCTCCACGGCTGAGCCCAGGTGCAGTTGCATACTCCCTCTCATGTGCACCCTCCACCTGCCACATCCCTGCAGGAGCACTTGCTTCATAGCCCTGCATTCTGTCCTTCCAATTCGCATATGAGCTTTTCAAGGCACGGACTGACTCTTTCTTATGGGCATTCAATAACTGCTTGGGGGTGGATAGAAGGATCAAAACACGCAGGAATTGGTAGATGGTGAATGGGGCAAGATGACTGAGTGAATTATAGCTCAACTGTACTGAGATCTTGAAAATTTATTTCAGCCTTTCTAAGTTTTTTTTTAAATTCCACAGGTTTTGTACCTTAAAAGTAGATAGAATCAAAGAATTGCCGGGGACTCTTGAGCACGTTCTATGGATTCAATACTAATGGTTTCACTGTTTGCTCACAAATCTGTTCCAGGAAAGGCCCCTCTTGAACCAAGTATGTCTCTCTTTTAGAAGGAATACACTCAGGGTCATGATGGAAGAAAGGACACCTGACAATCCAACCTGAATCAACCTTGAAGACCAAAGGAGGACAGATGTCATAACCCACTCCACTCCCATGACAACCAGAAGAGGCATAGCAGGGTGAAAAGAACCACTGTGATTGCCCTTTAGCCCCTCAAGGGGAAAAACTATATACGTGCAAACAAAAGACCACAAGAGGCTAGAATAGTCTTCTTTAGTACATAAGATGCTCAACAAGTATCTCCAGCTGGCTATACATCCAATTCCTACTTTTTAAATAAAAACCAAATGAATTCCCATCCCAACACATCTGTGCTTAGACTACAAGAAAAAAACACAAAAGTCCATCAAAAACCCTTTCACAATACTTACACCTCTGTCCCTACTATCATGGATATTTTAAGGGTTTGTGGGTCATGGAGGAAGCTAATAAAGATGCCGCTTAAACCTTTACCCCCTTCCTGCTTTAGAACATGGAGTAAAAGATGGCATCGCAATGTCAACACCAGTCTGTTCCCTTCCCACCTGTAAAGTTAATACCACAGAGTGTGTGGACTGTGCACAGTGCCCTTTCCAGAATGGCAGCCACATTTCCCAAAGCCATCCACTCAGCACTTCTCCAGTGTTTAAATAAATAACGTATGCCAATGGGCCCTACCAGCTCTTCCTGTTGCTTCTCTTGTTTGGTAATTTGTAGGCTTTCCTCACTGGTTCGTTAAACAAAAGGACACTTGAGGTGAGAGTACTTTTGGGTTTTCTGATTGCCTGATTAAACTTTCATCATTTGTAAATAAAGCTGGAAATAGTTTCAAGGTTATCCTGGCAAATACAGGCAACTTCAGGAGAGGCAAGGTCAGGGGAAGTATGAGAGAGATAAAGTTAGAGACGGAAAAGAAGACAGAGGAAAAGGGCAGAGGGGCTGGGAAGTCTATGTGAATAATTTCTTTAAATGTTTTAATCCCCCCAAATTAAGATCAGGCAAACTCCATAAATGAATGAATAAAAACAGGCCACAATGGGACTGACCCCACTGCCTTCCCTGCCTGTTTGGATTTAGTTCTTATCAGGTGTAACTACAAACACTTCTCATCAGCTGTGAGCTCTGACTTCCTAAATTCACGCTTCCAAATGACTATAAAAAGACACCGCTTTCAAAACCCACCAGCCAGTCATATCCTAAAACTGAAGAGAATTACCCACTTGGCTTAAAAGTCCAAGCTTTTCAAGTGGATGTAGGAGCAGCATACCACTCTCCCTGAAAGGGATAAATTTGCTTCTCACCATCTCCCGCGCCCTTAACTGAACAACCTGGAAACACAGCAGGTACCACACCTCCCCTCAATACGCAAGGCAGATTTTATTTCACTGACAAAAGTGGGCCTCAGGTACCAAAGGAAACCAGAATGTGTGTACTACAAGGTTTCTTCTGTCCTTGAGCCATAAAGAAAACTCTGAAATAAAATACAAGCTTTGCAGTTCCCACAAAGCCACCAGATTAAAGATGGTCATGTTGTTGAAGGTTTTGTGAGTCTGGGTCCTGTTTCCTTTTGCTGCTGTAACAAATTACCACACACTCAGTGGCTTAAAACAACACAGATTCATCACCTTCATTTCTGGAGGCCCCAAGTTCACGATGAGTATCATGGGGCTAATGTCAAGGTGGCAGGAGGGAGGGTTCCTTCTGGAGGCCCCGAGGAAGAATTACGTCCTGGCCTTTTCCAGCTTTGAAAAGCTGCCTGCATTTCTTGGCTCATGGTCCCTTTCACCATCTTCAAAGCCTACAACTTAACCAATCTTTCTGTTGTCACTTCTTTTTCTATTTGTGATCCTGCTGCCACCGTCTTATAAAGGCCCTTGTGCTTACACTGCACCCACCTGGATAATCCAGAATAATCTCCTCGCCTCAAGATCCATAACTTATTCACTACAGCAAAGATCCTTTTACCAATGTCCAAAGCAGAAAATGGTGGTTTTATACGGCATGGCAAGGGAAGGGCTCGATGAGCATGAGGCTGAGCAGGAATCAACTGAACGAAGAGAGGGAGGAACCACTCAGATACCCTGGGAAGAGATCCAGGCAGGGAATCCAGTGCAGGCCGGCTGAGCGGGGTTCCTGTTCCCCAGTGCGCTTCCGAAGGAGGGCAGTGTGGCTGGCTACGGCAGAGTGAGCGAGGGGAGAAGAGGGCAGATGAGGTTGGAGAAGGGTCAGAGGGCCTCAAATGCCATTGCGAGAACTTGGGTTTTCTTCTAAGTAAAAGCCAACAATCAAATAAGCACATTTGGATTAGAGACTTTTAGGGTTTTATTTGCTTTTTCGCTTGCTCACATGCAGACATTTAAAAATAGCTGCTAAATGCTTCTTTCAAGGAATGTGAGGCAATCATAACAATAATAAAAAAAAGTGCCTTGGGCTTTCTTACAATGGGATACATCAAAGGGTTTTCACTAGTAATACGGGGAGCGTCCGCCTCTGGGTGCCACTGCTGTGATTTCAAAATAGAATTATCTCGTTCTATGTGATTTCTTGAATCATTAGTTTTCCATTTTCTCTTCCTCTTTTCATTCATTTTTTTTTGTTTTGTTTTTTGGTCCACTGCAAGTATATGCAAGAAGTTTTTTTTAAAAAATGGTGGCTCCTGGGCAATTGGGTGAAGTGGGCAGCTGCACAAGACAAAAAGGAGTGGAGCCTCTTCCCAGGGCTTTGGGCGACCCCCACCTCCTAGGTCTACCATGTTTCCCCAAAAATAAGACCTAGCCAGACCATCAGCTCGAATGTGTCTTTTGGAACAAAAATTAATATAAGACCCACTTTTATTTCTATATAATATAAGACCAGGTCTTTATAATATAATGTAATATAATGTGATGTAATGTAATATAATATAATAAAATAAATACCGGGTCTTACGTAATAATATAATAAATACCAGGTCTTATAAAATAATAAATACTGGGTCTTATATATAAGACCGGGTCTTATATTAATTTTTGCTCCAAAAGATGCATTAAAGCTGATGGTCCGGCTAGGTCTGATTTTCAGGAAAACATGGTATTCAATCAGTAGAGAGCGGTATTGGGTCTGAATGTCTGGCTTTTCAAAAACAGTGGGCGTATCATAAAAAAAAAAGACTATGGCCAGGGGGGAAATTAGGAAAAGAGAAACTTCACAAGGCAGTGGCCTACTTTCCTTGATTTCATTAACGCTTTCACTACAGCATGGGCCTAGAACGAGGGCAGTTTGTGCCACACAGAGCAGAGTCCTTACCAGAAGCACAGCTGCTATGAACAAAATAGCACCCTGGTTCCACCCCTTTAATTACTTAGCTGACAGCAAGCTCAAACTCTTCAAAATTATAATTATCAACAAGTCTAACTCATTATGTACTGAACAGTACTTACCTTTGAAGATTAATAATTTTAACATTAGCAAAGAAACATAAAATTACTTAATTTCCAGCCAAAGCCCCAAATCTTTAAAGGCACAGCCCTCAGGCAGGGCGTAAGGGATGTACCACTGGCCCTCAGGGCCTCCTGGGTTATTCTGCATGTGGAGCCTGCACACTGTGGCAGCAGACACGTGGGCCCAGAGGCCCCACGACTAGGACTTCTGGCCGTCTTTCCTGCCTTTGTCCACTTCTGACTGCAAAGATGGGTGGAGAAGAGAGTGGGAAAAGGATGAGCAGGAAATACTTCAGGGATCTGATTCCTCTGGGTACTTGGCTCCATGGTCCAATTACATGCCAACATTGCTACGTCTGCATTATACTACAGAGCATTATGTCCTAATGAGAAACCATTAAGAAGACGGGTTCAGGTAGGAAGCAAAGAGGAACAAGCAGGAGACGTCAGGAGAAATGACCACAGAGATACCTGGGGATTTCAGAGCCCTTGGAGGGACATTCCAGTTTGGTTCAGAGCAAATAAAACACTTCTGCGTCCCAGAAGTGGGTCATGAGGGGCCAGTTTGTGATCTATGGAACAAATCCGACTGACCTTCATGTTCTATAGGGAAAAAAAATAGAGTCGCATTTGCCAAGCTTTCTCTAGGACCTCCAAATTCCTTGGCCCACATGTGATTATTTATATCCTTTCTAAGTTACAGATCTTTGTGCAAAATATTTCCATTTTAAAGAATCTAAAATAGCTATGTTGATACACAAGAAAGAATTAAATCAAGGTAAAAACTACCAAAATAGTCCACTGCAGTAAGCTCCCCCACCCCCGTCCTCCTTAGTGATTTTTAGGTGAGAAAATACACGTTCTCAGACTTGGGCAGGCTCAGAGGCCACCTGTATCTTCACTATGGCTAGTAAAACATTAAAGAACCCAGCTGCATCCTACCTTTGTAAATTTACCCCAAGTCTCCTCTCTTCCGTGGTCATTAGGCTCCTCCCACACTGGCTTGTGTGTCTAGCCCTTGACTATGCCAAGCTTGTTCCAGCCCCAAGGATTTTGACCTAGCATTTTCCTATGCCTGGAAATTGTCCCACATGCCTCGCATGGCCTAATCCTTTTTTTCCTTCAGATATCAACTCAAACGTCACCTTAGAGAGGGTTCCCTAATCATCTTTTTTAAGGTAAAATGCTCCCCACACCACACTCAGGTAGTCACCAACTCATCACTACATTTTATTCTCTTCAGGGCACTTTCAACGCTCTCAAGTCATCTTGTTTATTGTCCATTTGTTGTTGTCGTCCCCGCCTAGATTTGGACCCCTGGGCTGGCTTCTAGTCAGGGCCAGCTCCATAATTTGCAGGGTCCAATACAAATAAAAATATGGGGCCCTTTGTTCAAAAAGTAAGAGAAAAGCTTTTTATGTTCTTCTAGTGTCTGTCTAATATTACAGTGTTTTGTTTTGTTTTTATTTGCTATTTAATATCATGTTCTGACTGTGAGGCTAATACAGACCCTCAAAGATGCCCAGGAGTCCCTCCCTGTCACTTGGCATGTAAGAAATGCACACTCAACCCCAACTCTCCCTGTGTTTGTGCCCAAGCCCCCTCTGGGGTTGGAGAGTATCAAGAATGGTTGGTAGCGAATCCATCTGGGGAGGTGGACAGACACAGAAGGATTCTTTGAGCCTTTAGTACATACCCCACTGTCTCAATGGATTTCACTTATAAAATGAAAATCCACAGATAAAATCATTAAGAATCTCAAAATGACAACCACAGAACATTAAACCCCAAGCACAGGGGTCCCTTCTGAACACAGTACCCGTGAGTCCTGGCTTATTCCCAGTCCCTAGGACAATGACTGGCTTTGTGGTAGGGAGTGAAAAGATGAATGAAAGAATAAGAAACTGCATGAACCAACAATTCCACAAAGCACTTCTGTTTTTCCTATCTTGTGAGCAAACTGGCTTTCTTTTCATGAATGAATAACTCTTCCTGGAGAACATACCATCCATAAGTCATTATGTGGGGACCTCTGAGGGCATGTTCAGATAAATCAGGAGCAGTGTCCTTCTTCATAAAATCTTTAATCCAATAGTAGAGCTACGACAATGCCCTCAAACAACTCCTCAATGATGTAAAAAATGAAAAGTGACCTAAGGTACAGAACGATGGCAGCTCAGAGATCTATATAGCTTCGGGTATCACAAAAGGTTTTATGAAAGAGGTGGCATTTAAGTGGGCCTTTAAAAAGATATGGGATTTAGTCATATAGAGAACCCAGGAAATGGTAACAATGTCAGCAAAGGGTAAAAGGCGAAAAGCCAGAATTACATGCAGTAAGAGGTAATGGCACTCAGGAAGAAGAGCTGGAAAGCAGCTTGGGCAGGTAGTTCAAGACCAAATACAGAGAACCTTGAAGCTACTTAGCATTTTTTAAGCAAAGAATTGACACTATCGGGTGGCAATTTGACTGTCCTGATATATTCATTATCTATTACTGTGTAACAAATTACTACAAACTTGGCATCTTAAAACAACACTTATTTATTGCCTCACAGTTTCCGTGGATTAGGAATCTGGGTACAGCTTAACTGGGTCCTTCTCTTTGCTTTAGGTATCTCATAAGGCTGTTATTAAGGTATTAGCCAGGGCTGGGGTCTCATCTGAGGCTTGACTAGAAAATTTCCCAAGCTCATATGGTTATGGGCATGATTCAGTTTCTTGTGGATAGAAGACCACAGTTCCCCAACTGTTGGCCAAGACCACCCTCAGTTGTTTGCCAGGTAGGCTTCTCTAACATGGCATCTTGCTTCATCAAGGCAGGCAGGGAGAGAGTCTTCTAAGAAGTCATAATCTTATGTAGCCTGGTCAAGGAAGTGACATCCCATCAACTTTTTCACAATCTATTGATTACAAGCAAATCACAGGCTCTGGCCCATACACAAGGAGATGGAATTTCACAAGGGCATGGACCAGGAAATAGGTATCATGAGGGCCATCACAGAAGTTACCTACCAGACTGGAGTAGGACAGAATGGATTGGTGTGGAGGCCAAAGGTCAAGAGACCATCAAAGAGGCTATCAGATAGGCCAAAAGGAAATAATTATACCCAAAGTGAAAGGAGTAACTTTAGGGAGAATGGGTATTCTCAGGAGTAGAATTCAAAACACGTAAGACTTGGCAATGAGTTCTATGTGGTTGTAAGGGAAAGTGATAAAGTAAAAGAAGACCCCCTGGGTTTTTGACTCAAGTGACTGGAATTAGAGAAGTAGCTTAGAGAAAGACAGAATAGAGGAGGAGAGGCTGGTTGCAGTTATCTTTGTGGGAGGAAGAGAATGTGTTGAATTTGAGATTGTAGAATACCATCCAAGGTGACCAGATAGAGCAGTACCTCGGTTTTCAAATGTCTCCGTTGACGAACATTTCGGTTTACAAACGCCATAAACCCGAAAGTAAATGCTTCTGTTTTCCAACACACCTCGGAAAGTCGAACATGTCACACGGCTTCCGCTGAGTGCAAGATCCTGAAGCCTAGCTGTTGGCTGTTGAGTCCTGAACACCCGCGAAACACGGAGGTGATATTTGGGCTTATTTGGTGATTGCATGCAATCAATCTGTGCTCAATTCATCTTAGGAGCACTCTTGCAGCCGATTTGTTTTTATGACTGTGTGGAACCCAGTGCCTAAGTCTGTACTCAGCTAATCTCAGGAGCACTCTTGCAACCAATTTGTTTTTGTGACTATGTGCAATCAATCTGTGTTCATGTCATCTCAGGAGCCCTCTGCCAATCACCCCTTGCTGTGAGAAATGGATAAAAGCTGCAAAGCCAAGAGAATCATTAACAGAACAACAATAGAGGAGAAAAGGAAATTTTTTCCAAACGTGAAAGTGGTGTCCGTGTATGTGATCTGGCAATGCAGTTCGGTATTGCCAAATCTACAATTTGTACCATCTTAAAAAATAAAGAAGCCATTAAAGGAGCCAATTTTGCAAGAGGTGTTAAAACACTTACAAGACAAAGAACACAGACAACTGAAGAAGTGGAAAAATTGCTTTTCATGTGGATAAATGAAAAACAGTTGGTCGGTGACAGCATTTCTGAGAGCATAATTTGTGAAAAGTTTTCCATTTGCATGCTGACCTCATCAAAAACACCCCTGGAACAAGCACTGAGAGAGATATTTTCAAGGCCAGTAGAGGGTGGTTTGAAAAGTTGAAGAGGAGAAGTGGCCTACACAATGTGGTGGTACATGGTGAAGCTGCCAGTGCTGAAAAAGAAGACACTGACCACTTTGTTTTGGAATTTAAAGATTATGTAGAGGCAGAGGGTTTCCTTCCCCAACAAGTTTTCAATTGTGATGAGACAGGCCTCTTTTGGAAGAAAATGCCAAAGAGGACCTACCTAACAAAGGAGGAGAAATCACTGCCAGGACACAAGCCCATGAAAGACAGGCTAACCCTTTTGTTTTGTGGGATCCAAATGGGGATTTTAAGTTGAAGCCTTTGCTAGTCTACCATTCTGAGAACCCCAGGGTATTTAAGAAAAACAACGTCATAAAAAGCAAATTGCATGTGATGTGGAGGGCAAACAGCAAAGCTTGGGTAACCAGGCCATTTTTTATTCAGTGGGTTTATGAAGTGTTCGGGCCAAGTGTGAAAAAATACCTCCAAGACAAAAATCTTCCAATGAAGTGCCTGCTTGTTATGGAGAATGCTCCAGCTCACCCCCCAGGCTTGGAGGACGAGTTGATGGAAGAGTTCAGTTTTATCAATGTAAATTTTTTGCCCCCCAACACGACTCCTCTCATCCAGCCCATGGACCAGCAGGTCATATCTAATTGTAAGAAGCTTTACACCAAAGCACTGTTCCAAAGGTACTGGAAGTGTCCTCAGACATAGAGCTAACCCTTAGCGAGTTTTGGAGGAATCATTTCAATATCCGACATTGCTTACATCTCATAGACAAAGCATGGAGGGATGTCTCACAGAACAATGAAGTCAGCACGAAAGAGACTGTGGCCAGACGCTGTCCCTGAACGTGTACTTGAGGATGTTGGAGAGGATGCTCCTATTGTTGAGGATAGTGTACCTCTGGGAACGTCCCTGGGTTTGGAAGTGAGCAGTGATGATGGAGGAGTTAGTGAGGACCCCAGGACTGACCTCACCCCAGAAGAACTTCAACACCTTCTGACGGAGCAGCAACAGGCGGCAACTGAGGAACTGTCTTTGGAGGAGGAGGGAAGACAAAGTGTTTCTACTGCACTGATCAAAGAAATGTGTGCAAAATGGGTCGAAGTGCAAATTTTTGTTGAAAAATATCACCGTGATAAAGCTGCTGGAAGTCATGCCACAAACACTTTCAATGAGAATGCTATGTCTCATTTTAGACAAATTTTAACACATCGGAAAAAGCAAATGTCAATTGAAACTTTTTAGGAAGGAAAAGATCCAGGGAGTCTAAACCAGGTGTCAGGAGTGTAAACAAATCAAGGGAAGGAATGGCAGGAGAGGCGTCACCTACAGTGATTATGGAAGAGGACCACAGAACACCTGAACAACACTCACCTATTGTGATTACTGAAGGGCACCCCCCCCATCCAAACCATGACTATCATCATTGCAGGTAAGAAGAAATTACATTTTCATTTTTATCATCTACAGTACGCTTTTTACATTGTGTTTATTATTGCTTTTACAGTGCAGTATATTGTGTTTATTGCTTTCATTGTGTATCATTTGATGGATCTATGGTATCATTTGATAGTAAAATTCACGCTAAATTGCTGTTTTAGGGGTTGATTTTAAAGGTCTGGAACAGATTAATCCATTTTGCACTACTTTCTGTGGGAAACCGTGCCTCAGTTTTCAAACGTTTCAGAACCCGAACGATCTTCCAGAACGGATTATGTTTGAAAACCGAGGGACCACTGTACTTGGAAATGCTGAATTTCAGGAATGCTACTGCGGCTAGAAATCCATAGTTGAGAGTCACCTACACACAAAGGTGATAGTTGATAACATGCAATTAGATGAAAATAATGGAGCCAACTCAGGCTATTTCATCATCTTGGAATGAGGAAGCCCTGATAACGCTCCTCCTCTTGTGGGAATTTCAGCCTCACTTCCAGGCTGGACTCTGCAAGGACCGGAGAGAACCTTTACGTCAAAACAAAAACTTGAGAATGTCTCTGAGTTCTGCGAAGCATCAACTAGTCAGAATACTTGTCTTACCAGGATTTTTCCAGAGACAGAGAAAGGTCTAGCTCCAGGAAAGCCTCCCAACACACACACACACACACACACACACACACACACACACACAGACACACACACACACTTTAATTTTATGTTGCTTCTTAGTGTTTTCAAATCACTTATATTATGAATTGAACCTCAGGACCACCTATTATTATTTTATTTTGTGGATGAACAGACTGAGACTTGCCCTAAGTCACAAAGACAGGAGTTATGACTAAAATAGTTGCTTCCTACATCCTCACCCAGTGCCTGCTTCCTTCACAAAATCCTTGACCTGGAATCTGATTCTAAAATGGACTCTCTTTGCTTTTCATGTGCAAAGTCAAGGATCCACTTTACTTAACACAAACACAAATGTGTACACATACCCTTTAATTCTCAGAGATTAATTTCATTTAGAAGGCCTGAAGACCCAAAATCTCCAAGTAGAGAAATAATCTCGGGATACTGACTCAGATGTGACTAAGAAAACTGTGGCCTCCCCAGAGAAACCCTCCTCTTGTGGGAAACTCAAGTTTAAGGTTAAAGAAACTCAGCTGGCTTCCTAGTCGCAGTTATCTAGTGTGGAACTGAGCTAACTTTCAAGCCAGACCAAAACCCAAGGCATTCCCCCTTGCCAATCCATATCATAATCAATGTTGATTGAATGTCTGAATGTAATTTGAATGAAAAGCATTTCAAAGCACAAAGGTTCTGTTCCCAATAAGTTTAGTCTATATAATCAAATGCATTCTTTCTGGCCCAATCAGCGGAGGCTTGGCAGAATAAAGGTCTTTGGTATGAACAAAAAAATCCGAGCTTAAATCTTACAATTGCCCCTTTGAGGGTCGTTGACTCGGCAAGTTTTACAGTGGTGTACTGAAATGAATGCTGCCTCTACGCAAAGCAACAGGAGGTCACATTAGAATTAGAATGCAATCAGTGGAATTGGTTATGGCTTGGTTTTCTTCCTGAAATGACAATCGATGCCACATCTGCCATTACATTAATATTTTCTGCATTACTGGAAGAGGGAGGGTGTCGGGTGGAGGGGAAGCCACTCACGGTCTTTGCACAGAGCAGCTGATAGAGTTGTCTTTAGCGAGAAGTCCTCATGAGCTAATCAAGGCCCAAACAGTTCCCCTTTAAAATACCCAAACCATCTGGCAGGCTGTCCCATGATAAAGCTCAATGATAAATGTCTCCGTTTTGATGTTACAAAGGAATCGCAGACCTGCTCAGTTTTGGCACCGCTGAAAACATACTGGCAACGGGAGAATAGAACTCAGATGTCCCAACATAGAGAAGTAAATCATTTTGACCTGCGGGGCATAATATATTTAGAGAAAACCTGATTGTAATAAAAAGGTTGGATTCATCACCGTTTCTGCTATAGGAGTGGTGATATATTTTTTTTGTAATACTTTTTGGTTTAGTGAAAACTCCAGCATGTACAAAAGCCTTCATTCTTTTTTTTCCTTTCCTTTTTCCCTTCTTTTTGTGAGTCTGCAGACATCTCCCTCTGCCACTTATAAACTACAACAGTCTCCTCTCTCTGCTTCTCAGACATCCTGCAGGGGACTGTTGAGGCTAGCGTGCCTTCAGAATGATTAATCTGCTCGCCTTTCAGAGGTCTGTTTTGCTGGGCCCACGGCCACTGCCAAGAAAGGACACACTGTGACCACCAGCACCAGGAAGTGGAGGGACAGCCTCTCAACCCAAGGTTAGCCCAGACCTGATGCCGAGAGGGAATCGTAAAATGAATTATGTTGCGTGGCTTAGGAAGGTAGACTTTTATGTCCAGCCAAACTTCAGAAACAAATTATGGAGTGGTCAGTTGGCCTTATGTATTTCATCTTTTCCTCCACCAAGTTAGGAAATTAATTAAACATGGATAGAGTGTGTCAAGGGCAAGGCACTAAAGCTTTCCAATGCTAGCGGCCTCTGTCCCCCTTCCCTGGCCGGACACACAACCCCACAACCCTTGCTGGCTCTGAAGCTCAGCATGAAGGATCGCAGCCTAACAGACGGGTGGCCAATAAAAACAGGGCCTCCTCAGCTAAAGGTCTCCTGAGGAGCTGCCTGCAACCTTGTGATGGCTGAGCAAAGCACAGTCTCCTTCCCCACTCTAGTCTGGATGGTTGCAACAGCTTGACCAATTCCCTCCACTGCTGGTTGGGTCACTTTCTGATGAGTAATGGGAAAGACAGATTTCCCATCTGCCCTCTGACAAATGGTTTAATAAAATCATTTTGCTCGCACACCCAAAAGAGAAGCCAGAAATAAGCATGGGAGGTGACATGTCTCCAGTGAGAGGGGTTTCAGTCTCACCCTCTCGAACTCTAGACAAGTTGGGGAAAAAGAGGTGGCCCATCTCTGTCTCCAGAGGCAATTTCCCTGGGTAAAGTGGAGTATGTGGAACAGCGGAAGCTATTTTAAAACTCACAGGGGCCTGCAGCAACTGGAGTCTGCAATTACTCAGCTCAGGCACTCTGGGAAATGAGTGCAAATAAATTCAAGGCAACTATTTTCAATTACACTTTATATAAACAGATAAATACACACACACACACACACACACACACACACTGACAGTCTATTTGGAGGAGAAAAGATACAATTTATTGACTGTTGGCAACACAATTGGAGACAAGTTAGTCCATACTTCTTGTCCGCTTTGGGCCAAAAAACACATATCTCCTTCTAGAGGTGCAGAGAGGAAACGCCCACTGGATCACTGCATCCCCGGCTATTTAATCATTTCTCTGGCTCTCACTGGAATCCTCTCCAGGTCACTGACATCTTGCTGGTTCAGAAGTGTTTAGAAAAGTGCAAGGCATGTCATCTGACATTCTCGAAGGTTCAGTGGGGGAGTAGCAAAGAATGGGATGGGGCTCCTTGCTCTACCGGGTAAGAGAGCACATTTGAACAGTTACAGCTGAAAGAACTGCACCGTCACTTTCTTCCCCCACCATATGGTCTCTCCCTTTCATATCTGATTTATGACTCCTGATTACCACAGATCCTTTGGCTAGGCCACTTTCCAAATGTCTTCCTACTGTTGAATATTCGGGTGCCAATATTTCCTCCAGGGAAAAGAAGAGACAAAGAATAATGGTGTCCTTACTTCTGTCCTCCTCCCCTCCCTGCCACACAGTGTTTCTGGTTTTGTTTTAATCATCTGGGACAGGAAACCAAGACTTTTTCCTTTTCCTTGTCTGATCCTTAAAACAAGAAAAGTTGGGATTACAGTTGCCAGAAAAGTCGGTAGGTTGAGTAAAAATGACTCAAAAACCATGTATTTGGTCATGTAATTCTGTTGTATATTACAGCCATATTATTCTCCAATGGTTCCCCAACAAAAGCCTACCAATTAATTAGGAAGGAGGACACTCACAGAAGCGTGTGTTAATCACATCACAAGGACTATGGAATGCCCTCTTTCTCTAGCCCTTCAAACATGACAGCTTCCAGCCATCGTCTTCAGTCAGAAATGTCCATGAGTTCCAGGGCATAAATACAATCCCTGGAAGGATGCTAAGATTCTCAACTGACTCATCAACTCCAGTCTATCAAGTGGGTTCCAATCTTCTCTTTTCACAAAAAACTTTTTATACCAGGCAACCTCAAAAAATAAAAAAGGAAAGAAAAAATGCTGTTGGTGCTATTCTCATATGACAATGCTCTTACAATTGTGTGATTTATATTTTATCCCCACCAATTGAATTAAAAATCACGTTTTCACACAGTTTTAGGAATACAGTTATTTCTTGATTGCCTGTAAGTGTTTGAAAATACTCATTCATTCATGTAATAAATAATTATTTACAGCGAGGCACCATAGTAGGTTGAGAGCTGCAAAGAGTTTTCAAAGAATTTGACAATCTAGCTAGAATAATCTAATGTAAATATTAGATTAAGGGAAAATAATATGGAAATACAATTTGAACACACACCAGAGAAAAGGAAAGCAAAAGAACATATATGCAAAAGAACACAAATGGCTTTAATTCATGTGGTAATAGAGGTAACACACTTTTGGGAATAAATTCAAATGTGCTGATTAGCGACCATTGTCATTGTTATGAGGTGACAATGTTTGTGGCAAAGAAGTAAAGCCAAAACTGTCCTCTAATGAGCCAAGTCTGTATCCATTCCCATCCTGATCACCCATATTGAATGGGCAGAGGGGCAAAACTACATTTGTCTGGGAAAAAAACTATGGGGTGGGATAGAAGAGGGTAAAGGGGATCAAATATATGGTGATGGAAGGAGAACTGACTCTGGGTAATGAACCCACAATGCAACATGTAGATGATGTGTTACATATGTATTACAAATGTACATATGATACCTATATAAATTTATATCAATGCCACTCCAAATTTAATTAATAAATAAATAAATAAATAAATAAATAAATAAATGGCAATTTTCAGTTAAAAACAAACAAACAGACAAAAAAACTACAAGGGAAGTTCCAGCTAAGGTAGTTGGGCTATGAATGCAAAGAGGCATTCTTTTTTTAACTCAATTATGCTGGGAGGCCATAATAAAATAATTAGAAGTGCCAGCCAAGGATACAATGGAGTGGCATAACCGAGCATGAGCTGAACGCTTGCAGCTGATCATGGACTGGAAATATGATTTGATTCAGGCTGGTCACACTTCACACCAGAGGGGGCTGCACTTACTTGCTGCTCCCATAGTTATTCTTTTATAGAGCTTTATTTAACTTCAGTGATGTGGATCTAGTCACCGTTTCAAGGTTAAGGACATGTGCTAGCTCTAAGTGAGGAGTTTAGAAGAAGCATGATGGGAACTCAAAAGCCTACTTCTCTTCTTAGATTTGCTCTAGTTCTGGGAATGGAGCCCAAAAGAAGGCAGAAAAGAGATGACTTGCAGCTCTTTCATTGTTTGATTTAAATTTTATTTTGTATGCCATGTGGGTGATGCCTAACATGTCTCAGGGAATGACAATGGGAGAAATCCCTTGGGGAGATTAGACTTTTATGCCCTTCCAGTGATCAATGCAGGCCTGGGCACACTCTCACCCAAGCAATTATGGGGCGGAAAAAAGTTGACAATAGTAACCTCCTTTCCTAAAATTAATAACAATAACAGTAGTAGAGGCATCGTAGTACTGGTGATGACAGTAATTTTCCTTTTAATTTGTTGTGAAGAGTCTTACCTCCTGGGTGCTCACTCAAAAAGGCCAGTATCTTTCATGGAATTATCTGTTCACCACAAAGCTGAGTAAGCTGACTCTGAGACTATACAGGGTCTTCATCCAAGGAGCCAGAGCTGGCTATTGTCTAACCCCAGGGTGAACAAAACAAAGTAAGGTTCTCAGTTCTCAGGCAGGAACACATTCTTCTCCAACATGCTGCTTCTGAATAATCTTTATGAAATCAATTTTCATCTGTGTGGGGTATTTTTTTTTTTTACTAGCTTACAATATGTGATTGCCAATGAAAAACAGAGAATCTTTTTGTTTGTGGAAAGATACTCGTGATATAAGACATCCGCATTCTTAAGTTCCAATTGCCTGACTTCCTTCTGCCCTCTGAAGGCAAAGATTCTCAGAAAATGGACTGGAATCTATCTCCAAATGGCCTATAACTTTGTCTCTCCAAGTGTCTACATCTATAAGCAGCGTTTTTAATTTTTCAGTTTCTGAGAATGCCTTTTAAATTAAAATAAAATTATCACTCCCTTGCTGTCACATCACATTCGGTAACACCCTATTAATTCTGGCTGCATTTGGCTATAAATGGCAGGTCTGAAAAGGGTATGGCCTGTATGCTCTTCTATCTCACACAACCTGAGGGCCATCATCTAGAACAAGTCTGTTACCTTGACCTAAAGAGATTTCCAATTCCTCAACCACAAAATGGGGCAATGTTACTTTTTCTCTTCCACTGTGAATGAAGATGGGATTATCAAGATAGTACTGGAGACCAAGCTATAGAAACTAGGTATATTAATACAAATCATCACCAGAAAGATCACGTAAATATACTAAATGATCAATCGAGACTGCTCCTAACTTATCATCAATATTATTAGTTTGGCCTTTTTCCTTTTTGATCTCTGTCAATACTACCACTCAGACTGTCAACACTGAGACATCATTCTGAGCTAAGACTACACTTGAATAACCCAGACATTGGAGAAAAGCTTTTAAAATACCATTTGTGAGACAGTGTCAAGCCCTTGTAGTGGCATAGTCTCTATGTATCCACAGACAGGTAGGATTTGCATAGATCTCAAAGTGGACCAAGAGCAGTAATCGTGAAGAAAGTGTTTTTTTATCTGATGTCCAATCTATTAACATGAAAAGCTTCTTATGACAATGAAAGATTAGGCTCCGTGAAAGCCATGAGTGATGTTAATCAGGTGTTGGGCTGATCCAAAGGTTTTTATTATTTTGATTGAAGAACGAAGACTGGACAGCAATAGTAGCTTTCTGGTTGTCTTATTTCATGCTGAATAAGGTCACCAAGGGAGAATGATTTTCACTACCAAAGATTAGCCTAAACCTTAGTTTAATTTGCATGGCTTTCCCCCCTAAGTGTGTATTCTATCAAGCATAAACTATATTTCCCAGACATAATGGATCTTGGCAGATCAGAAAATTGCAGTTTGGTCTCTATATTACACAAAAACCACCAATGGAGAAAATGCTATCAGGATTGCCAATAAAATACAGTATGATTCTTACTTATCCCGCAGGCAGCAACACTGACATCCTTTCTGGTCTTATGGGGGCGGGGGGGAAATGAAAAGTCTCATCACCTTCATAGTAAAATCATAGGCGGCTCATCATGGAGGGGATGCCAAATGATCACAGTACATACCCCAGTCTCTTCGTCTGCAGCTAATGGCACTCCTGGAGTAAGTGAACAACCGCCTTCTCTGGAACAACCTTAAGTGGTTTCCTGAAATTTGGGGAATGCTATGACATCTTTCCAATGTGCATCTCCAGCACAGATGACCTCTACAGAGTATTGGTTAGGGGTTTTATTCCTCTTCATAGTCTCCAAATTGTGGATAACTTTATTGAAGAATGGAGTCACGGCTGAGAGAAAGTGTTTCTTTTGGATGGTAATACCTCAGAGTCTACGATCATCGTATGTTGCAAATTCCCAAATCTTTTTCTCTAGAGCCAAGAACACTAACTATCTCCACTTGAATATACAAACAGGCCCCAAAATGGAACTCATCACTTCTGATGAACCACCTCTAATCTTAAAAAATCATTTCCACATTGGTACACATGTCATTGAATGGTTCTACTATAAAGTGGTAACATACAAAATACATACTCAATAGGGATGAGGCCTGACTGATCAGAATGGATACTGGCTACTGAGCTGGAGCAGGGTCCTAGAGCCCTCCCCAAATGTGCTCAGCATTAAGTTTTAATTAGGGGATTGTAGGACATATTGTTGGTTTAGGAGTTCTAGGGGAAAGGCCTGGGTGGGAGGGGCAAGGAAAGGGCACTCAGAGGGATGAGGCATTTCATAAAAGTATTTCAATATTTTGATAAACAGACTTTGGTGCCATTATTCAATCTGCCTGGAATAATCTTGTCTTTTTGTTCCACTTCACCTGTAATCCACTAAAGTCTGTAGTCCACTCCAAATTTCTGTAGTCCACTAAATCCTTTCAATCCTTTCAATTCTACTTCTTGGTTTTCACCATCACCCCCATTCCATCTCATTGGTTGCATTATGAAGCCTTACCATCTGTTGGCTGAATTAGTGCAACAATTTCCTACCTTGTATCCCTGCCTCCATTCCTTCCCTCTTCCTACCCTTTTACTTACCCACAAAGGGATCGTCTAAAGAGTCAATTCATAGGCATTGCTCCAAAGAAGTTATACAAATGGTCAATAAGTACATGAAAAGATGCTCAATATCACTAACACGTAGGGAGATGCAAATCAAAACCACAATGAGATACTGCTTCACAACCATTAGGATAGTTATTAAAAAATAAAATAAGTTTTGGTGAGGATGGAGAAATTGGAACCCTTGAGCACCACTGATAGGATTGTAAAATTGTGTAGCTGCTATAGAAAACAGTATGGTGGTTCCTCAAAAAGTTAAAAATAGAATTAACATATGATTCACTAATTCCAATTCTGAGTATATTTACAAAAGAATTAAAAACAGGATCTCAGAGAGATATTTGTACACCCACATTCAGAGTACCATTATTCACTATAGCCAAAAAGTGGAAGTAACTTATGTATCTGTTGATAGATGAATGGATAAACAAAATGTGATATATTCATGCAATTAATATTATTTAGCCTTAAAAAGGAAAGACATCCACCTGATACCACGTGGATGAACCTTGAAGATATTATACTAACTGAAACAAGCCAGTAACAGAAGAACAGATACTGTATGATTCCATTTATATGAGGTCCTAGACTAGCCAAATTCATAGAGACAGAAAGTAGAAGGATGGTTTCTGGGAGTTGGGGGAAGGGGAGAATGGAAAGTTATTGTTTAATGAGTTCTGAGTTTCAGTTTTGCAAAATGAAAAGAGTTTGCGATGGTGGTGGTGAGTGTACAACAATGTGAATGTATTTAATGCCACTGAATTGTACACTTAGATAAAAATGGTCAAATTTGTTATGTATGTTTTACCACACACACACACAAAAGACAAATGCAAAATAAATATATGGCTAATTACTGGGGGGGAAGGGAGTCAATTCAGTCACCTCCCTGACCTGGCCATCCCTCAATGTGGCGACTAACTCTTTAACACATCATTGAATTGCCCAGATCCTTATGATTTGACCTCACCTATCTCCAAAGTCATTACTTGAAACTTGCCACCTCAGCTCTAAATTCCAGCCCTGGGCAGTTACTTGCAGTTGCCTGAATATTGTACTCTCTTGCTTGGGGACTTTGTACATGCTATGTCTTCTTCATGGGACATTTTCTTCCCATTCCAGCTATCCACCTCACAACCCAGCTAACTACATTTTATTAATCTGTCAAGTCTCAAACTATAATAGATTCTGTTAATTCTTCAATATGCAATACAGGTATCACTTCTTCCAGGAAGTTTTTCTTGACCTGTTCCTTCTTCCCTCTCCCAACTGAGGGTTAGGTAGATCTCCTGCATATTCCCATAGCAACCTGATTATTTTAGTTTATTAAGAACTTGGACCCTGGAGACAGACTGCCCTATGTGACCTTCGGCAAGTGACTTACCTCCCTGATTTTAGTTTCCTCTTTAAAAGGGGGGGTGATAATATTACTTACCTCCTAGATTGCTGTGAGGATTAAACACGTTAATTGATGGAAAGACATTTGACTGTATGACCAAGAGCCTTCAGATAAACCAATTCACACCCAGTATTCAAGTCTTCACAGCTGATGCTGTAGTCATTGTGGGGCAGAGAAAACCTCATCCTGTCTGAATCCCTGACCACAGAATCCATGAGAATAATAAAATGGCTGTTTTAGTCACTAAAGTTTTGGTGCAATTTGTTACGCAGCAGTAGAAACTAGAACAGCTATGTACCTTCTATCTTCACTGTCATCATTTTCATTAGTATTCTCTTTATTATAGTAGAATAGCCCTTAATACAATAACACTTGTACCATAAATGTCTGTTTACCTATCTGTAACCCCCATTAAATTCTAATTATCTAGCGTTAAAAAGGAATGAATTATCAGCCCATAAAGAGACATAGAGGAATCTTGAATGAACCACAGCGTAAATTATAAAATTTGGGTGATAATGATGTGTCAAGGTAGGCTCATCAATTATAACAAATGTGCCACTTTGCTAGGGAATAATGATAATGGGGGAGGCTGTGCATGTGTGGGGGCAAGAGGTACATGGGAAATCTCTGTGTCTTCCTCTCAATTTTGTTAGGAACTTTAAACTATCTAAGAAATAGTCTTTAAAAATCACTTTTAACATTGTACAAAAATATTTGGATGTGTCTTTGATTATATCTTTAAAATAGATTCCTAAAAATAGAATTGTTGAACTAAAGCGTAGCTAGCATATTTTCATCTTGTTAATAAAAACTGCAAAATTTCTTTCTAAAAGTATTGAAATAAGTTACTTCTGGAAGGAAAAAATAAGAAAAGATAGTATCATTGTATGCTAATATCTAATAAGTGTGCATTACTATTTTTTAACTTCATTTTTTAATTTACCAATATTTCCTTTCTAGTAAGTTTGAACTTTTTCAGTTCCTAATTTTGTCTAGTCACCTATTTAATCCATTCTTTTTTCTACTGGATTTTTTGGGGAGTATTTGTAAAGCTCTTCCTGCATGAGAGAGATTAAATATTTTTATTGTATTTTTACATATCTGCTAGCTTATTTGTCTTAATTTTGCTTATAATGTTACAGATATAAAAAACACATATTTTTATGTTACAAAATCTGTCAATAATTTTTTAAAGGAAGTTTGATATTATTTTAACATTTTTGAAATAATTAGGACATTTGCAATTGCAGCAAAAAGAATAAAATACCTAGGAATAAACTTAACCAAGGATGTGAAGGATTTATATGCTGAAAACTATAGGACATTTTTGAAAGAAATTGAAGAAGACACAAAGAAATGGAAAAGACATTCCGTGCTCATGGATTGGAAGAATCAACATAGTTAAAATGGCCATATTACCCAAAGCAATATACAGATTTAATGCAATCCCCATCAAAATCCCAGTGGCATTTTTTAAAGAAATAGGACAAAAAAATCATCAGATTTATTTGGAACCACAAAGACCCCGAATAGTCAAAGCAATCTTAAGAAAAAAGAACAATGCTGGAGGTATCACATTCCCTGACTTTAGCTTGTACTACAGGGCTACAATAATCAAAACAGCTTGGTACTGGCAGAAAAACAGACACATAGACCAATGGAATAGAATTGAGAATGCAGAAATAAAACCACATAAATATGGACAGATAATTTTTGACAAAGAAGCTAAAAACATACAATGGAGGAAAGACAAAAGACAGCCTCTTCAATAAATGGTACTGGGAGAATTGGATAGCCACGTGCAAAAGAATGATACTGGACTGGTTTCTTCACCATGTACCAAAATTAATTCAAAATGGATCAAAGACTTAAGCATAAGACCTGCCACAATAAACTGCATAGAAGAAAACATAGGTACTAAACTTATGGACCTTGGGTTCAAAGAGCATTTTATGAATTTGACTCCAAAGGCAATGGAGGAAAAGCTAAAATAAGTAAAAGCTAAAATAAATGAATGAGACTATATGAAACTTAAAAGTCTGCACAGCAAAATAAACTATCGACAAAATAAAGAGGCAACCGACTGAATGAGAGAAGATTTTTGCATTCAGTGCCTCCAATAAGGGGTTAATATCCAAAATATACAAGGAACTCATGAAACTCAACAACAAAAAAACAAAGAACCCAATTGAAAAATGGGCAGAGGACCTGAAGAGATATTTCTCCAAAGAGGACATACAAATGGCAAATAGACATATGAAAAAATGCTCAACATCACTAATCATCAGAGAAATGCAAATAAAAACCACAATGAGATATCACCTCACCCCAGTCAGAATGGCTATCAAGAAGACAAACAGTCACAAGTGTTGGAGAGGCTGTGGAGAAAAAGGAACCCTCATGCACTGTTGGTGGGAATGCAGATTGGTGCAGCCGTTATGGAAGGCAGTGTGGAGTTTCCTCAAAAAATTACGAATAGAATTACCATATGACCCAGTAATCCCTCTCCTGGGTATCTACCCCAGAAATTTGAAAACATTTATCCGTAAAGACATGTGTGCTCCAATGTTCATTGCAGCTTTTTTTACGGTGGCCAAGACATGGAAACAACCAAAATGTCCTTCGATAGATGAATGGATAAAGAAGTTGTGGTATATATACACAATGGAATACTATTCAGCGGTAAGAAAAGATGATACAGGAACATTTGTGACAACATGGATGGATCTTGAGAGTATGGATCTAAGCGAAATAAGTCAGACAGAAAAAGCAGAGAACCCTATGATTTCACTGATATGTGGTATATAAACCAAAAACAACAAAAGAACAAGACAAACAAATGAGAAACAAGAACTCATAGACACAGACAATAGTTTAGTGGTTACCAGAGGGTAAGGTGGGTAGGGGGAGGGAGATGAGGGTAAGGGGGATCAAATATATGGTGATGGAAGGAGAACTGACTCTGGGTGGTGAACACACAATGGGATTTATAGATGATGTAATACAGAATTGTACACCTGAAATCTATGTAATTTCACTAACAATTGTCACCCCAATAAATTTTTTAAAAAAAGAACATGTTCCTCCACCAAGATCAAGGCTGCCAAATAAAGCTCAAAAGAAATTATATTTTAGCTTCTGAGGTGCCATTCTTAGGCTAGCCAATGCAAAGCCATCAATTTATGAATCCCTGCTGTCACATGTTTTATTTAGTCTAAAAATCTCCCCATAGAGATTTAGAGATATAGAAGATGGACCTATTAGTATGGTATTACCTTAGAATGGGTGAGCAGCATTAGCAACTTGGCAGTGTGGGAGCACAGGGTCAAACTGTAGTCTTTAACAAAATTCCTAGCATTAGCCCTGAAGATAACTCATTCATTTACAGTCTCAATAAATTGAGCACTTATTTTGTAACCCAACTATGGCCAAGCAACTAAAGGAGAATAACACATAGTCTCTATCCTTAAGAAGACCCTAATCATGTTGAGTTTGGAGGAGATTAACATATAAACAAATATTTGTTTTAATAATAGGCAGAGATAGCAAACTGATAAAATCATTCAAAATAATTGTTCTGTTACAGATCAAACTGGAAGTATGTTGTCATTTTTGAGTTCAAATCAAGCATCCAAAGTCCTTCTAGACTTCAAGTTCTTTTGTTGCATACTTGCTTCACTAGAGAAAATGTGAGTCAGTTAAGCAAATTTTATTGACCACCTGCCCTGGGCATGATGGAGATATTAAGAAGTATGAGGTATGTTTCCTGCCCAATAATAGCTGAAAGTCAACTTATGAAAATAAAATGTATACACATTAAATAACAATTAAAGGCAAATGAACAGAGAAGGACATGAGTGCTATGGAGAGAGAGTTCATTTTAGTGAATGAAGATAAGGAAGGGTACGGATAAGATCAGGAAGCTCAAAGAAAAGTAGACAATGGGACCTTCCTAGATGTGTAGGGCATGCTTAGTGACAGTAAGGATAAAATTTATTTTTGGCCTAAGTTACCTTTGTGTATCCAAGTTCATTATTATTGCCTGAACTGTGGTGAATGCATAGGAATATAGATGTAGTCGGTGTGTCTGAAGATATAAAGTTCAACCCATTTTAGAAAAAGGAAACTTAGGCCAAAGAGAAGTAACATGCCCCCCAAGAAGGCATGTTAGTAGATTCAGGACACAGCCTGCTAATTGAAGTTCTTCCTGCTTCTTTCTCTACCAGAATTTGAAAAGCTGGACTAATTGAGTTCAGAAATTATACACAGACCATTCACACTTATAAATTCTATCTCCTTCACTCTAAGGCCCCTTCTGAAAGTATCATACCTTTTGTGGGTTTCTGGGATACACTCACGTGATAAGGTAGGTATTCAATAAAGACCACTAGGAACATTGCTATATAAACTGGTTGGTACTTATTTTTAGAGCTCTCTTAGACTGTTTAAGAAGCACCAACTGTAATACACCAACTCACTCGATTGCTACATAAAAGTAAAAGCAAAATAAAAGTTTCAGGTAAAGCAGAGCTATAAATCTAGGAATGTAAGCTCCTCTCTTCAGGCAATTGAAAGCCAATTCTGCATTTCCGTCTACTTGCTGACAGCCTCTTGGGCATTCAAATAGGAAAGAGCTGAAAACCTAGATTTCCGGTCCAATCTAATACTGGACACCACTTAATGGCTTAAGTAGATTAATAATACTCTTGCTATTGGAATTTTGCCTTTCACCACCTTTCACTGGAAGCTTTGCCTGTACTGGATCTACAGGGAGGCTAAACGTTGAAGAGTCTTTTACCAGACCTGATTTCATTCAGCACCCCGTCTGGAACTGACAACCCAATTTCGACACCAATCAATCAGTAAGAATTTATTGACTGCTACTATGCCCCCCACACTACCTATAATACTGAAAGAAACCTAGAATTATAAAACATGTTCTCCTTCTCAAAGAAGTTAGAATTGATGTGGGTTCTCAATATGAATACATACAAAACAAATATAGATAAAAAAAAAAATCGTCTTCAGTAGAAAGCTCTCAATTTTTGGCCCAGACTCCACATGCCAAAAGTAAAGCTTCGGGAGCTGATGAGGTTGCAGTACCCTTAGTGGGAATGAAAGTCCCGAACTGGCCTCGAAGGACACGCAGACTATGAACAGGAAAGAAGAGTTTTAGAATAAAGTAGTAATAGGAGCAAAACTGAGTCAGAACCGTGCAATAAAGAAGAGAGAGGCTTACTGGTCAGTACATGATTGGAGCAGTAAGAAATCAGTTGGTTAGAAAAAGAAAATTAGAAATTAGATAGGTCTGAGTATATCAGTCGATATAAAATACAAAAATTTGTTTTCAAATATGTCTCTTTCCACTTAATGATATCATTCAGATGGCTGAAACGTCTATGACATGTGTAATATCTTGCCGAGGTATCTGGCACATACCTAACAAATATCAGTTGAATAAATGAATGAATACATTGGTGAATAGATAAATGTATAAGGGTAAGTTATAATTAAACTACATTGATCTAAGCATGTCTTTTTTTAAATTTATTTATTGGGGTGACAATTGTTAATGAAATTACATAATTTCAGGTGTACAATTCTGTATCACATCATCTATAAGTCCCATTGTGTATTCACCACCCAGAGTCAGTTCTCCTTCCATCACCATATATTTGATCCCCCTTACCCTCATCTCCCTCCCCCCACCCACCTTACCCTCTGGTAACCACTAAACTATGGTCTGTATCTATGAGTTTTTGTTTCTCATTTGTTTGTCTTGTTTTTGGTTTATATACCACATGTCAGTGAAATCATAGGGTTCTCTGCTTTTTCTGTCTGACTTATTTCGCTTAGCATTATACTCTCAAGATCCATCCATGTTGTCACAAATGTTCCTATATCATCTTTCTCGCTATAGAAGGCACTGTGGAGGTTCCTCAAAAAATTACAAATAGAATTACCATATGACCCAGCAATCCCTCTCCTGAGTATCTACCCAAAGAATTTGAAATCATTTATACATAAAGACATGTGTGCTCCAATGTTCATAGCAGCTTTGTTTACGGTGGCCAAGACATGGAAACAACCAAAATGTCCTTCGATAGATGAATGGATAAAGAAGTTGTGGTATATATACACAATGGAATACTATTCGGCATTAAGTAAGCATGTCTTTTTAAATATGAAAAGTAAATATACTTTACCAAAAATGGCATGCTACCCTTAGCCAAACACCTAAAGAACAAGGAAACCATTCATTCCATAAAAGTTATTGAACATGTACCATAGATGTGTCACAGTGAGGAGAATGGACAAGGACTTCGTTCTTTTGGAATTTACAATTTAGTGTAGGTAGAGTTGGGATGGGAAGGAAAAAATAAGAAAGAAGGACAGAAGAGAAGGAAGGGGAAACAAAGGGAGGGAGAGGAAGAGAGGGCAAGAAAGGGAAGGGAGAAAGGAAAACAGGAAAGGGAGGGAAGCAAGAGGGAGGGAGGGAAGGAAGAAGAGAAGGAAGGAAGGAAAGAAGGAAGGAAGGAAGGAAGGAAGGAAGGAAGGAAGGAAGGAAGGAAGGAAGGAAGGCAGGAAGGAAGGAAGGAAGGAAAGGAAGGAGGAAGACAAATTAATTCAAATATCAACAAGTGTTACAAAGAAAGTGACACACTAACTGATGGAAAGTGACTAGTTGGTGGGTGGGTTCGGCTCTTTTAAACTGAGTGGTCTGAGAAAACCTCTCTGAGTTGTTGATACTAGAGTTGAAATGTCAACTAGGACTAGAAGGTTCAGAGAGACCTTCAGCTAAAGGACAAAGCATTGCCAGACACAGTTAACTAGAGAAACAGAAGACACCCCAGCAACTCCTGGGCATGCTTTCCATAGGAAACACCCATTCTCATCAGACTGTATATTTGTCTCTGAGCTTGAACAAGTGGTTTAAATTCAGATCAGACCTCAAGATCCCAGAACCATTCCCTGATTTATTTGTAGACAATTGAGATTTGTGGCTTCAGGATTCTACTTGTTTTTTGTTTTTCACAACGGTTAATGCAGAGACTCTTGCCTATATGAAAATCACTGCAAAGAGTAATTATTGTCATTTTTCTGTGGTGAGGTGTAATAAGGAAAACAGCGCCTTATAAACAGTGCCTCCATGCAGTATTTCTCTTCTTTCTCCTCACCCCACAGCCCAGGGAAGAGTACTCAGAGCGTTACGCTACAAACACATGATTCATAAAGATGGCTGCTCCTTTCAGCCCCTGACTCAGCCTAGGAAAGAGCAGAAGCAGAAACTTCCCTTCCAGATGTGCAATGAGGGAAGAAAGTCACTCAGTTCCCTAGGGACAAAACAGTGCTTTGAATTTCAAAGGAGATGTCCCCAGAGGCTCCACCAGACTCATTCCACAAAAATGTTTGATGAATTACCATGGCAGGCATCAACTTTGCAGATTAATGACCAAAAGAGTTTAGTTTATATCTCAGTGGAAGAGGATAAATTTTCTCTTGGCTTTGAGAATCTGAGGGATTGAGAAAGCCCGCTAACCACAGCACCTCTCCCTTCATTCACAATGCTTTACCATGGATCATTTACTTTCTACATTCCCTTTCAGCGGGTTTTCATAAACTTAAGAGAAACAGACAGCATGTCTGTGTTCTGCTTCTTTTGCAATACGATGACCACCAAGTGATTAGAAATTGTCTTTGGGTTGGTGTAGCTGGTGGAAAATCATTGAGGTTTGTTGTGAAATTCATTCTCAACTCATAACTCAACTAGACACTGAGTGGCTATTTTCCCAACTTTAGACCAGATTGTTAAAAAGTACTGGCATCAGATTAAAAATGTATGTCAAGGCCAAACCCCCATCCGTGTGAGTGTGTGTGTGTGTGTGTGTGTATACATGTGTGTTTTACATAGTGTAGAGTCCCTACCCAGAAGTAGTGAGGCACAAGCTAAAATCTGAGCCCAGAACTCAGAGTTATGGTTGTTTTTTCTGCCTTCCCCTATTTCTCTATCTCAACAAGACCTTGTGCTTTCACATCATATTAAACATTATGAACAATGTTTCCATGAGAAGGGATATTACTTGCCTACTCCCACATCATATTTTGCAGGAAGCATCATTTGTATGAACCCATCAATCATCTTTCTTGAACAATTACAATCTGCCTAGCCTTGTTCTAGGTATTTCTTGGGTATACAAGAGAAGAACCAGGCCTGATCTCTACCTCACAATTTATTTGAGGAGAGAGTACATGAAACTTCACAGATATTATAAGATGGCAGCTGAGCAGAAAGGCATGTGGGACATCTAAATTCATAGCTAGAAAAGAGTTTAGAGTGGTTTTGTGAAGTACAGGGATTTTCATGGGGCCTTGCAGTATAGGTATGAGTGAGACAGGATTTGAAGAGCAAGAGGAAAGAGATATTCCGTCCTAAGCATGGTGACATGGGATGTGAGGATGGAGAAGCAGAGTATGAGTTTCCATGTCACAAGGAGTAGATAATAAGGAAAGGACACATCATGAGGGCTTGAAATACCAGAAAGAGTCGAGCAGAGAATCCTCACGGGTTACTGAGAGAGGGGGACAATGAAAAAGTTTTATTTTAAAACTTTTATTATAAAAGTTTTATTTTCCAACTACTTGGAATAGATTTCAAGAAGTGGTTATGCACATTACATTAGCGATACCTAAGGACAATTATCAATTCTACTTTAGTATCTCATTAGAGAATTGAAAACATAATATTTATCGTATTTTCATTCAGCACAAACAAAAAAGTGAGAATAACCAACCACAAATAAATGACGTAAAAAGTTCCTAAATGACATACAATGAGTTGAGAACCCTTGGCTCCACTCTCATGTGGAATTAGCAAGAACAACACTAAGGCAATGTCTTTTATAGTCAGCGGCCTATGTGAGGGATTACTTTTTCCAAGTCAGAGGCAACTGATGAGAATCAGATGTGCTCTCTTGCCTTAAAACAAGACAAGCTTGTAAAAGCACACTGGTGGCAAGTAGGGTGACCACCTTTTAGAAAGCCAACCCAGCAGCCATACCAGGCCCAACCCAACCCAAATAATACTTAATAAATTATTATGTACGTATGTAGTTAGTGTAAAATACAAAAAAATAGGTTTTTATTTGAAATTATGTATTGCTCTATTTTATTTACCTTTTGGATACATAAATCCTATTATATAAACAAAGATCGGATTAGTTAACAGTAGCAAAACAGATTACATGTGAGAGAAAAATGTAACCATATTTTTATATTTCTGTCCTCTAATACAGTGATTTTTAGTTCTTTTTAAACTCTTTATTGGATATTTAAATGCTGTGGGCTATATTGTTATATATTCTTAAAAGACATCAATATAAGATGTTTTAAAGGGAGAAGGAAAATATAATAGAAACAGATATTACCTATATTTAATAAAAAATAACATGACATTTCTTTCTTTCCCATGATATTGTAGGGTATTTTTACTCTTTCTCTTTCCGTTTCCAATAGTACTTCTCTGTACTGCCTGCAGCCTTTAGGACACCTTTGTTTTCCTTTATAATAGTGGTAAAACTGAATATAGTCAAACGTAAAATTCTGTTTGACTTGTGGCTATGGTCTTATCAAGCCCCCATTACACTCTTCTGGTGTCAGTTCAATGTGGCGACACCAAGCTAAACACCTTGTCAACAAAAACATTTCAGCGTGGAACACTTCAGTTTATTTACTAGCAAGAGTGGGACTTTAGACATGTCGGAATTAATTTCTAGCTCTCGAGAAATGTTCCTCTGCTTTGGACCTATATGCTCATTTTGAGAGCCCAACAGTCTGTCAATCAGGTCTGTTGCATCTTTAAATTCATACAGAGGCTGCCTATGTTCGACAAGTCCATTGCTTTTAAAACACTATGAAGCAGATGGGATGTCATCATAAGCTAAACTTTTTCTCAGCGAAAATGGTTTTAAAGCACAGAGGTAGTTCTAACATGTCATTTCAAAACTTTTCTCAACTTGTCAAATCAAAGTTGGATTCCAGTTTTAGTAAAGAAATTGAGAAAGACCTATGTGACTTGGCTGTTCTCTGGTAACCTTTCTTTCCTTTCAGAGGCAGCTTTATTTCCAAACAAAATGAATCTTCATTTTCCCTCTGCATAAGTTTTTGTCATATCCTACACATAACATCAAACAATTCAAGTAGAATTCTTTTCTAGTCTCCCTGTGGCCTCCTCATAGGTCATCAAAGAGTTTTGGAGAAACAGCATATAAGTTTCTGTTTTACTGTAGTCCTTTTTCTCAGTTCTCATCTGTAATGTATTCCGAATTAGAGAAGAACATTCTTGTTTGAAAATACTATTTAGAGCAGGACAACATTTTAACATGTTTTCTATGGTGGCAACAATGATAGCCATTTTGTAGGCACATATCTACAAAGGCTATCTCCTTCTATTTCTAGAAAGTCAAAAATCTCAAGTGTGTCTGCCTGTTTTGAGGAAGCCAAAAGGGACCAAAAACTTTCATTATAAAAGCTTCAAAATCACAGGTAAACGAATCACACCCCTTTTTAGTAGTGTGTGGACAAAGTGTACAGGGTATTTAGCAGGTGCGATTGTTTCAGTTTATTTGGTAAGAAGTTTAAACACTGAATAGAACTTCCCAATATTTACATTTGCCCTGTCTGCCAATATGCAGATAGATGAGCAAAGTATAGCTTGTATTTAGACGAGATATCAACAAACTTTTTTTTTCATGTTTTCTGCAGTTTCATTAAAATCTTCATAGAAATTAAGAAAATCTCTTGAAACTCTGTTTTTTCAAGTCCAAATCCTGAAAAGCCAGAGGGAAGGGTGTCTTGTTTCTGTGATCCAAGGGGTGACTTGATATACTGTGGAACGCAAGGTTGTTGGTCAGATCTGACAAATTAGCTGTCCTCTGTGTGAGGCCAATACGTCTGTTATCCCAAATTTCCATTTTGGTTCACCCATAAGACATTTTAACTGCACATCAGGAAATATAACTTTAATCAGTTTTGTAGAGCAATCAAAGGAATAATATAATAATGCTGCTTGTTTGTGTGGTACGCCCAAGATAATTCCACAGGCACTATTTTCAACTAAGTGTGGTAGTCTTCTTAGGAGACAGAAAAGCTTTTGACTGATTTAGATGAACTTGTATGTCTCAAGCCACAATTGTGAGATTCAATCTCGCTATGTGCTTTGACAGCTCCTTTTCCACTGAGTCCAATTCTGAATTCTTTTTTAATTTTGAAAAATCATTTTCCATATATTGTGCAAGGTACTCTCTCATAATTGTTTATCTTAATTATTTATCTCCCCAATCCAGTTGTATGAGTCCTTCCATCTCTCACTAAAATAGCAGTCATGGAATGTTCTTTTTCTGGGGTGTCTAGGTCATTCTGACATTGGTATTACTATCATCCTCATTTTCATTTTCGGAGTTCTTAGAAAGTACAGTCACAATATTCACAATGTAAAAATTAAGCTAGCACTATCTTGATAATCCACAGACCAAGTCAAACATAGATAGATGGTTATCACTCATAATTACAATGAACTTCACATGTGCACTTAAGTTGCATTAACTGGAGTGACTCAACTTCAAATCCTGGTTGCTAAAATAAGGGGGCAAAAGAGTGACAGCAACTCTGACTTTATAAACGCCATTTCTTTCAGCAGCCATATTTTGGGCTGTTATGGGGGTTTTATATTTTCCCCCCAACCTTTCGCATCCATCACCAAAAACCAAGACTTTGTAGGGATAGGAATCCCAGGCTGTGGGACTTTTGGTGCTAAAACCAGGACCATCGCAGGCAAATTGGGACGGTTCACACAAGCAGGGCTTTAGTGTCACTCAGCATAGACACTTGCAACATTTGAAACAGAAAACAATCATGAAGCCAATCACCTTATCAAAACAATGAACTAACAGGTGGAGTAAGATATCTATTCAGAAATGCATCTGGGTGGGCCGGCCCGGTGGCGCAGGCGGTTAGAGCTCCGTGCTCCTAACTCTGAAGGCTGCGGGTTCGATTCCCACATGGGCCAGTGGGCTCTCAACAAAAAAAAAAAAAAAAAAAAAAAAAAAAAAAAAAAAAGTCAATAAGATTTAAAAAAAAAAAAAAAAAGAAATGCATCTGGGAAGTTATGATCCACATTTGAAACGGGTTGCAGATGAAGATGTCTGTGTGAGAAAGGATCAACTGGGCCTGCCCAAAGGTGGAAATATTTAGGATGACTCAAAACCAACATAACTAATAGCCATGACCTAAAAAAAAATGTAGAAAGAACAAAATCGGGCCCAGGTGGGAATAAGTCACTATGTCTTTACCTATATACCTCACCAAAACTAAGTACTCAAAGTCTAAACCAATTACCAGGACGCTGCAAACCCCTATTCTAGTGGTTTGTACTATCTCGTTTTATTATTTTTGCTGTATATTATAAGTAGGCCAAGAAGTTTATTAATGACTTTTTTTTTACTTTTTTAAAAAAAGATTGCTATTAAAATACAGCTAACATACAATATTATATTAATTTCAGGGGTACACCATAGCTTTCAACATTTATATACCTAAAGAAGTGATCACCAGGGTAAGTCCAGCAACCATTGGACACCGTGCCACACTATGTTAGTGACCCTTTTTTTGCCCCCCCTCATGGCCAGTGCTGACTGGCTGTTTCTAAAACAGATAATCATCTGAAAATTAGTCCATTTCTATTAGTAAGTAATTAAACATGGTCTTTAGGGAAACTCTGGAGGAATGTATGGACGCCGCATCACCAGGGACTATCCATGCCCATTCATGAAAAAAAAAAAATCTAAGTTGTATCTAGAGCAGGATTTCCCAAAATGCAAACAAAGAGATATTAGACTAATAAATTGTGTGGTTAAAATATACTTGAGGAACACTAGAACTAAAAAAATACCAAAGGGGATTTTTTTATTATAGTTTCCACACGTGTTTAATAGGCTTAAGTGGAATGAGCACCTTAAAAGCAGGAAATTTTGCATTTGTTTCCTAAATGTATTTGATCAGGAACTTTTTAAATCTTGGAACACTTGTCTGAAATTCAGTTGAAGCCCCAAGACAACAGGAGCCAACTAGACCCACATTTGAAGATGAGGAGCTCAATTACTCAAACAGGACCTGTGATGGAGGTATTTAAGAACTGACTTTGCAAGATTAGCTGACCACATCTCGCTGTATTATAAAAAAAAAGATGGGCTATGAGAAGAGTTTGGAATCAAGACATGGGGATTTCTTTAAGGAGAATTTTTAGGTTTGCCTGCAATGCTTGACCCCCATGGAGAAGGGTTGGGGTTCATCCCTCACTTTAAGCAAGTAAGAGGGAGTTCAGTGGCCCACTCGGATAGCTTGGTATGTGTTTCCTGCATTTTCAAAGTCAGAGTGAACTGATTTCTGACTTATATCTAAAAAAATGAATAAGTGAAAGGAAAACTATGGCTGAAGCTGCTTGTGAGGTGGCTCAATAAAAGGCCTGATTCAAGGATGTAACTGTACCTCACTATTAATAAGTCAAAGATCCGGGTAACCATGCAGGGATCAGGGCCAAGTACGAGACAAAGCCCCCTGGGTAGTCTTGGATCCTGCCTTGTGAAGGGAAGGAGATCCCGGCAGAGAGAAGTCTCCAGTCCGGGATTTAAAGGAAAAATCACAAACAGCCTGTGGAGATGGATTTATTGTCTCAAAGAGAACTGCAAGTGAGAGGACACTGGCTGTTCATGAAACAGCCAGTGAGGAGAAGAGCCAAAAATCTGCCACTGGAAGAAGGGCAACTCGAGCCAGACGGGCACCCACCAAGCAAGTGTGATCCTGCCTCTTACTTCTCTTCTATCTCCCCACCCAGCTCACCTGGTGTGCGGGAACAGAATGAGGATAAAAGAGTAAAGGAAGAGGATGTAATTTGGCACACAAAAGATGCATTCCCTGTTGATGTATTTCAGAGTTTTCATCCTTACCCTCGACTTTTTATATTTAACTACACCAAGACTGTTTTGAGTATCGGAGGGCTTATTACTATTTAAGAGGGAGAAGCAAGCTGTAGGCACCAACTGAGACTTTGTTCAAATGCAGAGGAAGATTTACAGGGGCTGTTGTAAGAAAAATAATAAAGTTGCACCCTAACATGCAACACTAAACCAACATTTTGTTAAAAGCACCAATGGCTTCCTGTAGAGTACCTGAGGAGACTCCTCTCATTGTGACCTAGAGGCCCACTGCCAGGGGGAGGAAGGCAACCACCACTTTGTATTTTCATGGCACTTCCATGTCCAGCATCGCAACTGATACAATCCTACAAGATAGCTGGGTAGGGACGACTATATCCATTTTACAGAGGAAAAACTGAGGATAGAATCTGTTACTTGACTTCCCTAAAATCTGAAAGCTCAGGCACTGGCAGACCGAAGTTTTAGAACTCTTGTCATCCAAAGTCCTTGTTCAGTGCTTTTTCCAACATACATACTATTTTCTTTAAAGGACAAGCTGAACAGTCACTTGCAAACACTAGAATCCATTTCTGTCACATGATTGCAAATGACTTCTCAGTGAATAAAACTGAAATAATTACAGCTGTTAGGTTTCTTCAGATAGCTTTGAAATAAACTCCAGAACAGCATAAAACGGTATGACCCCAGGCAGAGTAGATTAAAGCCTTTTTCTAAACCCGGGCTGGTTGCTCTTTCTAGCTGGATGAATTTTGTTTTTCTCCCCTTAAATAATTTTAAAAGGGAGGGTCTCTTTGATAACACTAAAACAAAATCTTGCGTACTAGCAATTCTTCTGGCATAGAGCACAAGGCCTATTATCACTTTTATTTTTTTTTTTAACTGGCACAAAATCTAAGAAAAGCTTCAAGGTGCAAATGATCTGCAGTCTATTTAACATCATGATTATTTATTTTTATGAAACCTCATTATTTCTCTTTATCCGAAATTATAGGTATATTCTTGGCTCCATTTCCCACTCTTCTACAAGTGCCAAAATACTTTTTTTCTGTATTTCCAAACAATCTTCAGTACTGCATCAATCAAACATTCAACATTCCATAGATGACATGTGGGACCAAGGCGGGGACCTATGGAACCCAGTAGTGTAAGCCAGAGCTTGAGTGCAATTCTCTTTTAGGAAAAGTGTTACATGTCTTTCAGGATTATGAGGGAAAATTCCCAGGATGCAACATTTCACAAAGATTGAGTCCTCTGACTCCCTGTTAGATTAGCATTTAAATGTCCAGTTTTCCATACTTTTACATTTTTACTTAGCTAGTTGTGCTGTAATTATACAATCTGCCATCTTTTTGCAAAGATTTAATTAATAACCCTTTTCCTCTTCCCTATGGCCCTCTCCTAATCTTTGTCACCTCACTTTTGCCTTTGCCCCAGTAGGAGCCAAGCTCTTCGGGCACCTGGTTCATTCAACATCGAAGAGTTCCCTGGGAATTTTTGTATAAACAAACCTTGCTGAGTTGCTGTAATTTGGGGTCAAAATTTCCCCAGCCTTAGCAAAAAAGCAGTTTAAAGTAATAAGAACAACCCCTAGGATAGCAATAATAATCCCTTATATCTAAAAATTATAGTTTTTTAGACCACTAATTTATGTGAAGCAAAATGGTAAAGTACTAAACAGATGTAAGATATTATTAAAGGAAAGGAGGGAGGGAGGGAGCAAAAGCACTCCATATTATTAAGTCATGTTATCAAACTGAGTTCCAACTGCCTTTCCAATTTTATTCACTGCTACTACCTTTCATTCATCCTATGCTCCAGTTAAACTGGTCTATTTGTAGCTATATCGAGGATAAGAAACTAAAATTAAAAAAAAAAAAAAAAAGATTTGTATATTGCTCTTGTATCCTGCAACCTGCTAAATTCACTTATTACTTCTAGCATCTTTTTGTAAATTCCACTGTATTTTCTACATAGATGATCATTTCATCTGTGAATAAAGAGTTTTCCTTGTTTTTTTCCAAATTGGATGCGTGTTTTCTTTCTTTCTTTCTTTCTTTCTTTCTTTCTTTCTTTCTTTCTTTCTTTCTTTCTTTCTTTCTTTCTTTCTTTCTTTCTCTCTCTCTCTCTCTCTCTCTCTCTCTCTCTCTCTCTCTCTCTCTCTTCCTTCCTTCCTTCCTTTCTTTTCTCTCTCTCTCTCTCTCTCTCTCTCTTCCTTCCTTCCTTCCTTTCTTTTCTCTCTCTCTCTCTCTCTCTCTCTCTCTCTCTCTCTCTCTCCCTTCTTTCTTTCCTTCCTTCCTTCTTTCCTTCCTTCCTTCCTTCCTTCCTTCCTTCCTTCCTTCCTTCCTTCCTTCCTTCCTTCTTTCCTTCCTTCCTTCCTTTCTTTCTCTTGCTTACTACACTATCTAAAACCTTCAGTATAATGCTGAACAGAAGTAGCAAGCATGTATTTGTACATTTTTTTAACAACGAAAATGATTGAGTATTTTTCAGGCATTGAGTAAATAAAGCCCATGAAAGTTAAAGGAGGAGGGTAGGTAGAAAAAAGTAAAAGAGGTCAAACAAATATATGGTAACGGAAGGAGATTGAGTTTGGGTGGTGAACACATAATGCAATGTACAGACGATGTATTATAGAATTGTACAGTTGAAACCTATTTAATTTTATTAACCAATGTCTCCCCAATAAATTTTTAAAAAACAAGCAAACAAAAAAACTGTCCCCATCCTAAGGATGTCATGACCTGGTGGAGGAGCTCTCTCTACTGGTAAGACAGAAAACCCATAGGTCTGGAAATATAAGATAAGGCCAGGTCCTTGAATACTAAAAGTAACAACAGCAGCAGCAGAAGCCTTAATGCTTAAAGATTAATATGGGCCAGGCACTGGTGAAACATCCTGGTATGTATTAACTCATTTGATTCTTCCATCTTATCCCCTTTTATAGGTAGGGAACAAGAGACACAGGAAGATAAGTAACTTGTGTCTCCATAGCCAGTGTTCTTAAAAGCTAAACTAAATTGCTTTCGGTTACTGTGACTTCATTTAACAGGTATTGTGTGTCCACTCTTTGTTAATTACTATGTCACTTTCAATTAATTTAATTATCGCAACAATCTTGTTTAATAAATGAGGGAATTGAGGTTCAGAGAGTTTAAGTGATCTATTCAAGGTCACCCAACTAGCACAAGATTCAAACTGAAGTGCTCTGACTCCAAATTCGATACACTTTCCACCACCCCATAAATAGCTAGTATTAATATAGTACCTTCCGGTATACAAAAATCATGATCAAATTTATGCCTTAAATGGCACTTAAAAAATTGAGATTCTTATTCACTAGGCAAAGGAGAACTTTTGTCAGTGTTTGAGAGGGAGGTGAGTGTGAAAGGGAAAAGAGACATTTGGGGAAGGCTAGGGCAGCATTGTGTGATTGGATTTGCTGAGACAAATTTGCAAACACAGGGGTTAGGAGGCTATCGATCTCTCTGGAGGCTTAAACTTCACCTCTGAACTGGTGAGTCGTTCCCTTCAAACTCACTTGCCAGTCAGGAGAAGTCCTGCTTTAAGTAATGCTCCTGGAGGGAACTCCCAGATGAGCAAAGATAATAAAAGTATTTCTTATGTCACTTTTTCCCTGCCTTTCACTTTTGGGAGTATTTTTTGTTAACTGAGAAGAGCACACCAAGGAACCATTATCACTGATACAAGGAGAAAATGGACGGTAGATTTCTTCAGCCACGTCCTGTCAGTGTCAACAATTTAACTAAACATATAATAGTCATAATCTCATCAGTGTTAAATTTTCTAGGCTTCTAGCACATATCTCTTCATCTCCTTCAGTAAGTTTATAGAGTGTTCTTTGGTACATTTGCTCAGTATGAGGATTTCAGTTTCAACTGGCATATATTGGAGTCCAATAGGGGAATGATTTTCTGCCTTAAGTAGTTAGCAGAATAAGAGAGCATATGAAATGTAGCAATGCCTAAAGCCAGGTACTTGCCAAGTAAGAGCAGATGGGTTTGACTCCATCCATCACAATCCTGCCCCATTCACCAGGTGGATCCAACACAGATAAGCCAACCAAGCCCCAAATATGAAGAGTTGTTCTGTTTTCATTATCTTCCTTGTTCCATGACCTGTGCCACTGTTCCCTATTCAGGGAATGCCTTCATTCAGAACTAGAGTCCTGAGATACTCGTTATTACACCCCCACCAAGATGGTTGCTCCAAACAAACTCCCCAAAACCAAATCTTTCCCGGCTCCCCTTCATTTTGCCCTAATTTTAACATGCTAATATTCTGTGTTCAAGTACGTCAGATGAAAATGATTGTTAAAAAATCATTCAGACAATTATTTAAGTGACAGTGAGCTTGATATGACTTCTGTCCCAGGGGTATCTGCATGTTAAAAAGGAGTACCGAGAAACAGGAATGCCCTCACCTACAGAACAAGTTCAGCTGTAGCGAGAGGATACTGTGGAGTTTCAGAGTGGAAGCTCTTCCAGTGTTCATCAGAAATGTCCTGTGAGAAACAGCTAACCCCATCAACATACTTATACTCAGTTTTCTCTTGTCATATAAGGTTATCATACTGACCTCATAGGATTATTATAATATAGGGATATAATACCAACCTCAAAGGATTACTGTAGGGGTTAAACACATTGGCTAACAACTGGTATATCTGCTAGGAAGTACTGCACAGAAGTGAGAAGTTTCTACTCACTTCTGGGCTCTGCCTTTTATATAGGTAACCTACTCGATCCACCCCCATGGGGTCTGCAGATAAGGGAAACCACCTGGATAGTGAATCTATATGTCAGCTATACAGGGTTATAACTTCTATCTACACTACTCGCTGGGTCTGACCACAGATGAGTTATCCTATCTCTAGTTTCCCAACATCCTATAATCATATAGCCCTATTTCTTGGTTCGGCTGAAGAGAAAACACCTGTAACACTGGCAGCAGAGGTCTTCTGGTACCTACTCACAAGGTTGCCATAACAACACTGTGTGAACCACGGCAGTGTGTGGACCAACTCAAGGGCAACAAGATGCTCTCAGTCCTGAGATAAACAATGGAACCAAGGATGCGATCCATAAGGAAAGATAAAATTTGCTATGGTTTCTTTTTATATGAGCACTCCATTTCCGGCCATGACAAATCTTAATACTTTTATCCAAAATGGATTTTTATAGAACTTCAAATGCTGCTCTCTTCAAGCCAAGACGTGAGTACACAGTCTATACCCTCTTTCACTACTTTTCATTCCTAGGTTCCTTAGACTATTAAAAGTCTAAAAGATTATATGTGAAAATAGTAAGTTCTAGGTGTTTGGGGAACATCAAATCATGGGAAAATGAAGGTCTCATAATTCCTGATCAAAGTGTCAAAGACGGACAGTGCCGAAGGATATCCTGGGACAGACGTTATTCTACAGAGCAGGGAACTGAAGCCTGAGCTTAAAACCACATGCTAGAATAAGAGGCAGAGCTGAAAGGGGAACTTGGGTGCTGTGTACCCACTCTGCCATCCAGCATGCCTTCCCTTCTGTTACACATGGCGTCAGCACTAATGCAACCAGCAGGCACCCTTTCTTATAACTACCCTGTCTTATGGTTCCCTAGGAGTTCGTGGAAGTCTCATATTCCCACTCACATTTTAACTTATTCCTCCCTCACCACAGGTCTTCTGCTATTTCCTCCTTAGGTTTCAGGTCGGTGAGGTGAACTAACAGACTTTTACTCAACACTTCTGCAATGACCAGTGGCTGTTCAGGTACCTGTCACCAGCACTGCTGTGCCTGTTAGCCCAGATGCCAATGTTCTGTGTCATAAGATACAACCACAGTGACACTGGGGAAAACAGGAGTGTGGAGGATCGTTTCTGCAACTAGCCAGCTCCATGGGCCACCTGCAGTATGTTCTGTGGTCTACAGTCACGTACACTCGAGTACGTGGGCCGAGAGAGGTGAGAGGAGACCTCACTGTGGGAACGGGAAGAATGCCGCCTCTTGCCAACAATCTCCATGGTGATGAGGCTGATGACAGATGCAGAGCACACAACTGTGGCAGGATGCCATACATCTGGGCTCAAAACCGAGCACCGAAGTGATTCCAATCAAAGAAAGTCTAATCAGCAAACATTTTCAGTGCCTACTATGTGCGTCCAGACAGCGTATGGTTAGAAAGGATGACATTTACGTCCTACCCAACCCTCTAAACCCCACTGCTCTCTGTTCCCGATGCCTGATATATGAACTGAATATTCATGTTTTGAACTGAGCCTGTGTTGGCATATGTTGACATGCAGACAAAACCAAAAAGTTATGAATTATTTCTCCAGTGCTTGAATGGTGCTCTTGTCAAGCTCCCTCGATGGAGGCTGAAGACAGTTTACCCCAAGCCTCCAACCATTTCTAAGATGGCAATCCCTCTTGCTGTCTCTTACTGTATGACAATGCAGGGAAGCTAGGAAGGTCCTGCTCCCTCCCTTAGCTCCAGGGAGATACTCAGGTGAGAACACCACCTGAGGCAACATCTTTCTGCAATCTGTGTTTAGTTGCCTCTAGGCTCACAAGCTCTCAATGCCGAGAGGGAACCCTGCGCACAATTTGGCATCTGTAGTGCTCCAAGAACAAAGGATATGATATCCCTTTCTTTCTGAACATCCTAAAGTTAAAATGACATCTTGGCTGACAATTATGATTCTGCATTCTTTTACAAGTCGTGTTATTTCTGAAATAACTTAAACCAGGTGAATGAACATTCCGTTGCTTCATTTCTGGCATCTTTCCTGTGAGACCCGCCAGGTCCTTTACTAACACTACTACCGAGTACTGCAGCCATAAAATGAATAAAGTCAAGAGATTGGACTTTAGCTTGCTTTAGGCCATTTACTGTTTTCATTCTTCAGTAAGAAGAAACGGTCACTAAGATAGGGTTGGAAGGGCCTCTCCATATGTCGTGGCGGTCTCCAATTCTTCAAGGTTCCCTAGCTGTTGTCAAACAGGCTTTGTATACACACTACAGTTAGCACGCTTGTGTTTGTCTTTCTTGTTCTCACAATGGCCTATAAGCTCCTCAATGTCAATCAAAGTCAACAGATTCCAGAGGCCTCACACCCCCATGGCGCTGAGCACAAGGTCCTGCACAATAATCAGGACACGACGTTGATGGGCAGGGAAAGAAGGAACCATGGAGGTCAGAATTGCTTGCGGCCTTCCTAAGTGGAGATTGGAAGTAAAAAACTCTGGATATTTGCCTAGGTTTTATGACTCCCTCCTCAAGAGTATAAAATCACTGACCCTCTGGCCACTTCCCTTTTACACTTACCCTATCCACTGGAGAAGGTGATCCTTGTACCTGGTCTGCTCCATGAGCTACTCACTGGGTTTCCTCACTGCCCATGCTTTGCTGACAAGAGAAAGTATATTAAGGGTGCTTTGCTCAAGAACTTCAGTTCTGAGTCTCTGCGTCCTTTCCTAGGTACATGAAGAGGCCTGGACAACCAGGAAGAAAGTTGGAAATCCTCGTATCTGGGGGCTACACTGTTCTATGTGTACTTTGGATGAATTAGAAAAGGGCATCCTGCTCAGAGATGCACCTACAGACATGTAACTTGGTGAGTGGAGCCTAGGCCAGATTTTGATCCTGCGGATTAGCCCCCTTGGTTTATGGAAACCTTGTAGTACTTTCTCACCCTTAAGCCCAGAACCTGGATCATGTTCTAAACGATCTGCCTCCTCTTTTCTGAGCTCCGCTCTGATCCCCCTAACTCTACAAAATCCCCTTGGCTCTGTTCAAGAAGAAAACTTCTAAGACAGCTTCATCAAAAACAAGTTTCAACTCCAAAGTCCAAGCCCCTTTCATACTCTCAACCCCACCCACAGCCAAGTAATGACCCCACAGAGGAGAAAGAGATTGAAAGCGTGATAGAGGGGTTCCATACCTCCTCTTGTCTTTTCTATGTCCTGCCAATTTTTTGTTGTTACTCTCAACCTTTTTCCATCTTCCTCATTTGAATCTTTATTTCACTAGTTCTCCACTAACTGAACTTCTTTGTTACCAACTGTGCTCATCTGCCCCAGGATGAAAGGGCAAAAAGCCACTGCCTGTGTATTCCTCCCCATGCTAAGTCCTCCAGGAATTCTGTCACCCAACGATGATCCTGGCCTGCATGCTAGAGTTTCTTTACTGGAGAAGAATTTCTTTACTGTAGAAAAAAATTTGAAGTTGTCATTTTCATTTAAAAAATAAGATGATAAAACACACACACACAAGGCATTATTTGTAACATGCCTGCAGATGATGAAGAGGAATGCATATCAATACATACATATGCATACAGATGAGTGATCAAGTACATGTGTATGTGAACCCATGGGGGCCAAATTGAACCTTTCAGATGAAGAGAATGATTGAAAACTAAGGAAAATGGCAGAAATCGAGAGTGATTTCAAATTTCTTCTAGCTTTTCCTTCCATCAGTTCCTCCAGATTAAAAAAAAAAAAAAAAGTTTTCTTAGAATTCTATTTAAATTTGATACCTAAATTAGCTTCAAAAAGCAGTCACATGGATGGCAGAAATGCCTGGGTTACAAAGCAGGGGTCTCATTGTGGTATGAGAATGATTGCTAGCTAGAATGGGAAATTTTCTAGTCCTCTTCTGGTATTGCTTAGCTAAATAAACTCTGACACCTCTGTGCCTCAATGTTTGATATGTTAGATTCTTTCCCAGGTTTGTGAGTGTTCCGGGGTTATAGTTTTCAAAGGTTAGGTAGATATTTGGCAAAACGACTATCATGTCCCTGAAGACCATTCCTGCCACCACCATTATCATCCTGACTTCTTTTCATTCTATACCAATTTGCAATTACCAAGGTATACCTGTATGTTAAGAAGTGAACAAATAGTGGATTTCCTCATTTTGCAAGGAGGAATATAGATCAAATTTTAGTCAGTTAACCAATATAGCGGGGGTGGGGGGGGTGCCAATTTCAAACTTCACAAGTGCCAAAGAGCCCAGTGCAAGAGTGTCTCAAACTCTAACTATGGAAAACGCTTTTAACTGGGTTTCCAAAGCAGCTGTCAAAGGGAAGGAATAATGGAAATGCCAAGAAAAACTTTGATCGTCTAAAAGCTTGGGCTGTGCTTATGGTCCCAAGTTTGGGCGAGGTTCAGACTTTTCCAATGCTATTGCAAATACTCCCTAACCCAACAATTATGGACTACATTCATTGCTAACTCAGTGTCCCTTCCTTTCAACTAGCATGCATGCAACTCTTTATATTGTATGTAACTGATGAAGTTGGACAAGTCATTCCTCCACTACGTAAAAACTTAGACTCAGCTAGCTACTCGATCCAAAAATATTTTGGATAAGAAGGCCTTTTTTATGTTTTCAAGAATTTGCCTGTCATCCTTGCATAAGAACCATGCTAATCTTCTCTATTTCGTTCCAATTTCAGTAGCTGTGATGCTGACGGAGGCATGAGAAGGTCTTTTTGAGAGAGAGAATGGTAAGTGGTAAAAAATCACAGGTTTTGGAATCCCACAGATCAGCAGTAACTTTAAGTATCTATGTTAAGAAAAGATAGCATTGAGAACTACCCACATGTGTTCTTTGTATGGATTCTTCATCCTCTACCTCATCAGATAGTGTTGGCACATAGCATGCACTCAATAAATATTTATTGAACAAAATTAATCCATTCTCATATTGAACAAATTTACTTTCACTTACAGGAGGCTCCATAATCTCTTGGTAACCCAATATTGTGCTCCTTGCAATTTATTTAAGGAAGAGTTCTGGGTTTGGGATATTGGTGTCTTTGTCTGCACTTCATCCATAAAGCTTTCCCTGACAGCTCTGGTCTATTCTGCTCTCATTTTTATGACTCCCTGTTGTATTATTCCAGGTTCCACTCACTTTGGCACATACATGATATCTTATCTTGCCCTGTAAGATGTGTTTCATAAACACATCATCCTTTCTATGAACTTGTAAGTTCCTCAAGGGCAAAGGCCATTTTTGATATTTATTTTGTACATCCCATGACACATAACACAATACAGAGTGCATAGCAATCACTGAGTAAGTACCTGTTACAGCGAGTTGAATTTTAAGGACCGTACTCCATTGCCAGTGATGATTTTGTTTCAGAGAACTATCAAAAGGCAGGATTGGCTGTAGTCACCACTCATTTCACCCAAATGAAGGCCGTGGGCCTCTGCACTTGAAGTGCTAGTTAGGAAGCAGAGGATCAGAACGGAGCTTTTGCAAGAAAGAGGAGGCTGTGTTTCAACAATGGATTGCAGGATTTCACGTCTTACTAGTCAGTGACTCTTGGCCAAACCTGTTGGTGTTATCAGCAATAAAAAGTAACCCACAGATAAGTCAAATATCAATTTCCAATTACTTTCCTGTGTCACATTTCCGCCACTTGGGAAAACTCCCAAGGGATCTGTTGCCCCTTATCAGCTTGGATCAGGCTTAACTTTCAGTCAAACAGGTAACATTCGGCAATACCGTGTTCAGCCTCAATATTACAGTGTCCTCCTCTGACACTCAGATTCTCTTGTGAAGTCTTCGATATTGGCTTACACTGTCACCGGAGACCTGGCCCAAGTGTGGGCGGCTTCCTGATATTATAGGTTGAACCACATGTGTTGGGGTACGATGGGGATAACTTCAACACCAGTGACGAGCTGTGGTCACTAGGGTTTCCCAAGCCTTAATCTGCACTGAGTGGTTGAATGCAGGAACAAAGCCTCATGCAGGACATTTACATCTTCAACTCCAGCCAAAGGGAAAAATAAAATAAGAGAGTCTTTAAAGTCTTTCCTTTGATACTCAAAACACAGAAGAGAATTTCTATCCTCCAGATCACAGGAGGCAGGCCACAGGCTAATTGAAAAAAAATCTTTGGTATTAAGGACGTTAAAACAGAGGCTCTACCAAAAACCAGAAATCACATGTCCCCTTTATTACAAAGTAATGGAACAGAATTTGGAAAAAACCGAAGAAGCATCTCCGGGTTCATAAATCAACCCAGTTGGAGGAAGATGCGAATAACCAGCACCTGGAATGAGCCTTCCCCTGAGCAGGAGAGTAGCCTGAAGAATCAAACTCAGGGGCCAAGCTCCAGACTGCACTGTGATTAATGGCTTGAGTGAAAGGTCTCAGTTGAGGCTGAACAATTAACTTGTTCTCTCTACATCTCAGAACTCTCTGCAGCATAACTAGGTCTTCCCTGATTGTTCATATTTACCAGAATGCAAGCCAGTCTGGGAAGCTTCGAACGTGTCATCATCAGACTGTTTCTGACAATTGAAAGAGCCCTGGTGTTTGTCAGGACTACTTTCGTCAAATCATCTGTATTGAGGCTGCATGCTTGTCTCAACCTTTCAGTTCCTTTTCAAGTTTAAGAACCATCTTAAATGAGGCAATGGCAATGGCCTCGTTCTGTAAAAAAGAAAAGAAAAAAAGTCCATAGCTCAGAGGATTGCAAATGGACAGCATATGGCCTGGCTTGTTTCTGGTCACTCCCAAAAAAAGTTCTTAGGGAATTGAATGTCCGTGAGATTAATGGTTCCCTCCTGTCTTGCCTTTAACCTTTGGAATAGGTTCCTCTAATCTCTTTCAGATTCTCTAAAACATTTTCTTTAAACCAATTACTTATCCTGAATCTACAACTGAGACTCTAAGACCTGCTAGAACCAAAGGAAGTCTCCAAACAACTTTCCCTTTCTCCTGGATGTGAATTTCTAGTTGGGAAGGAAAGGTACCTCAGAACCTGATTTTGAACATGGAAGTATCCAAGAGAAAGTAACTAAAGAATCCAGTTTCCTCATTTGACCTTCCCACACTGCTTCATTTGTGACAAACGGTCTACCAAAAGCCCTGCACAAGGTAAGACTGGAAGGGTACTGGGTGCCTTGCTGAGAATATCCACCCCACTGACCTACCACAGGGGTTGATTCTTTACCTTCCCTTTAGCCAATCCCACTCACAATAACCTCTCTTGGTGAAGGCATCTTGTCTCCAGAAAAGATATCATCATAACAACAATATTAACAACAATGGTAATAATAATAATAATAATAATAATAATAATAATAATAATAATAAAAGTAGGAGCAGCAACAGTAGTAATATGCACTTACTATCAACCAGGAACTTTTTGAAATGCTTTCCTTACATCAACTCATACAACTTTTACAACTTGCTGAGGTAGGTGTTATTATCATACACATTTTACAGAGAGGGCGATACAGAGCAGTCAACTAACTTGCCAAAGGTCACAAAGCCAGTATGTAGCAAAGTCAGGATTCAAACAGGTCTCAGTCTTAATACTATACTGCTGCTGTGTTCTCTAGATGGATGGGTCCCCACCCACCCCCACTGATGAGGTTAGAGAAGCCACCCTTCTAACATGGTGCCTGCTTAGGATTCAGGCCTAGTGAATCCCATTTCCGCTACTCAGTGTAACCTCAAATGCCTTCGGAGTCTCTGAGCCTTAGCTGTGCTCATCTGCATTTCAGCATGATACCTAGACCCACCGCACAGGGCTTTTGTGAGGATTGGTGAGCTAACGCAGATGCAGGCCCTCGCACAGTGCCTAGAACATGGTAGGAGCATACTAATGATAGCTATGGTTATTACCAGTCAGATTAGCTAACATGGACTAATGGGACACTCAGGCAGTTGGAGAAGATGAGGCAGAAACAATCACGGCTTGGAATTTAGACATGAAAAGTGGTGACCCCGAAGAGACTAGGATTCTAAAAAGAATGATGAGGGCCTGACCAATGGATGCAGCTTCTAGGTCTGTGTATCTTTCTTCGTGGAAGAAAAAAAATTCTAACTTGAAATGTATACGACATCAAGGAAACATGAGGAGAAGAAGTGCAGACTGGCATCATTAGATTATTCTCCCTGAAATTCCTGGTGTAACAGCACATCCTTCCTAGCCTGTGTGGCTGCCGCAGAGTCAGGCCTGGAGTTGCACCCTTCATTCTGCATTTCCGACAGGCTCTTGTGGACTCCTGCCACATCACAATCTTTGCATCAATAAGGGCTCCTGCCAGAACACACTAAATTGCCTTTGACTCCATTTAACTGATCTAGTATTTTTTTATGATTCTTTCCTGTTGTACCATTTTTTACTTTTGACTTTATAATTCTCTGCTGAGTTTAAATAAAGCTTTGCCAGACTACCCAAGGTGGTTTTTAATAGAGATTTAGGGGCTAGGTTGTGTTGTGGTTTGGATTCAGATTCTACTCCAGCAACAAGGGGAAATTAACTAGGTGGTTTCATCTCAAGTGCCCATTTATACTCGGAATAGGCAGAGAATTTATCTTCTTCCAAGCCTTGTAATCATGACACTACAAAGTGATTTTCAAGACATAAAAAATTAGGTAGCAATAGTCTCCACACCACAAAACCACTACACAGTGTCCCTGTAAGTCCAGATGGCGGGGATAATATGAAGACAGCATCGGAATCACTTGCTGAGTGTCAGGGAAGAATTTGACCACATTCTGTCCTGTGCCAAAGGCAATGCTTGTTCTCCTGAAGACGGGGAACTGAAATGACCCCACACCAGCTTTGGCAGCCGTCTCCTGACATCCCTGCCCCGGCTGTGCTATGCCCAGTCCTTGTTGCCGTCTACCCAGATGAAACCCTGGAAGACAGCTTGCCTTCAGTGACTGGGAAAGGTCACAAGGCAAGCAAAGAAACCAAGTCAGATATGGAGTCCGTTCCCCAAATGAAAAGCTTTTTAGGAGAAGAATAGCCTTGAGTTAATTATTTCTTGACAATATAACATTGTAACTCAGTAAGATTTGGGTTGTGTCTTGTTTTTCATTATCACGCAGTGCTTGTTCCATTACAAAGGAATAGATATAACATATGTAAAGTATTGAGAAACAATAAAGTCTGTATACCTATGACCAAGCTTAGAAATAAATAAATCCCTTTGGTTTTCCCTATCAGAATAGATTTCTTTGCCTCCACCTATCACCGGTGGTAAATGCAACCCTGAATTTTGAGTTTTACCTTCCCATGTTGTTGTTTTTTTCATAGTTTTGTCACATATGTCAAGACCTTTTTAAAATCCTGTTTCATTTTCTCTTTCTGAAATTTATATAAAAATGAAACACAGTTTCAGTCAGTGAGTTTCTTTCTCACCCATTTTTGTATATTCCTCCCTGTTGAATGTTATTCAACTTTATTTAATGAACCATTTGTTTCCAGTTTTTCTATTTTGTTTGCTATTATACTCAATGCGAGGCATACAGTTCACATTGATCTGAGCATGTAAAAGAGTTCTGTCTGGGTTAGAGTCCTAGAAGTGGAATCACTGGATCTGAGGGCTGGAATATATTCAAATTCACTTGGTAATAACAAATTGTTTTCCAAAGTAGATACATTAATTATTGGGTTGGTGTAAAACTAATTGCAGTTTAAAAGGTTAAAAACAATTGCAAAATAATACTCCCACCAATACCTTTTGAGTTTCCATTTCTCCATAACTTTGCCAATAGTTGGTACTGCCACATTTTTTAAATTTTGCAGAACCAGTGAGTATAAAATGCATCTTGTAGTTTAATTTACATTTCTACCTTTAACTGCTTTTTTTAAAATTAATAATCATTGAGCAATGTTTGGATAGTTTGAAAATTCTTTGTTAAAATAGCCTTGAAACACAGTGTTCGTATAGTGTAAGTATGAGTCTATAGCTACATAGAAAGATATTATGTACACAGATACATATATATATATATATATATATATATATATATATATATATATATATATATATATAAAACTACTATCCATTCTTACTCTTACAGTAGGAGTATAAAGTGAGAGCAGATGGGCCAAATCTAGTCTACCACTTGCTTTTGTAAATAAAGTTTTATTAGAACACAGCCATATCCATTTGCTTATATATTACCTACGAATATTTTTCATGTCATGTTACAATGACATAGAGTAGTCACAATAAAGACCATCTGACCTGACCTGCAAAGCCTAAAATACTTACTCTCTGACTCTTTACAATAAAAGTTTGCTGATTCATAACTTAGAGCATCTCCATTTGCAGGCACAGATATCTCATGTTCAGCCTGTCCAATCAAATCTGTTCCTCCCAAATGGCACTCCTCAGAAAAATGGCTGTACCTTCCACAAAGTTACTCAGGCCAAAAACTTGGGGGTCATCTGATGCTCTTCTTTCCTATACACCATTTAAAACCAATCAGTGGATATCACCCAAGTATTTGACCTTCTAGCCCTTTGTTCAAGACTTATGTTCACTTAGGCACCCCTCCCCGCAATGACCAAGCCCTTTATGTCTCCCAGTTTCATAGCACTTGTAATACTGCAGTGCATTTACTTGTTTAAGCTTCTGTCTGCTATCATGACCTAAACTACAAATTCCTTAAGGGCAGGGACCCTTGCCACCTCCTCTCACAACACAGTGCCTCTCACAGCAAGTCCTTCCTAATAACTTAACGTCCTGCAGACTACTTAGTCCTCCTCAGAAACCCGTGAGGGCCTGACACGGTGAGACGTTTGTGGCTGCCATGCCCCTAGTCAGCAGGGCTTGGAAACAGTCACCACTCTCCTAAACATCATGGCCAAGGGGACTTGGGAAAAGAGACTCCTTGTTAATATTATTTAATGCAGTGGTCCTCAAATTCTTGCATGTTGATGAATCACTAAAAGATCTCCTCAAAAATAACAGATGCCAGACCAACTGAGTCAGAATCCCTGGAAATAGGTACTCAAGTATCTTTACCTTATGGATGTTCCCTAGCAGACTCTCATGCAAACTTCAGAAGCACATATCTAACAATGACAGCTTCCTGAATACATCCTCCCTAGTTCTAGCCTACCTTTCACATTGCGCTTGATGAGTAGCTAACACTGCATAGAATTCCCCCTACTTATACTAACTTTGCTTGGGTACCAGAGCTTCCCTAAGCTTCTCCACCCTCCTCCAGTGGCCCAGAAGAAGCCTGATTTGAGGGGATAATTGTATTCTTTTCTGAGGAATGAATTCAGATCTTCAATCTCCATTTTTCATTGACTTGCTTGCATTCCTAGTTAATGAAGGGTCTACTCCCTACACTGAGCATCTTTAGTGCTCGGCATAGCTAATATCAAGGATCTCCTGTTATATCTTAGTATGACTCTCTTGTATGTACCACATCTCCTAGTACCTGCCTGAGGGAAAAGACATGCAAACATTTATACAATGCATATATTGTAAGAGTGCTTGTTTTAATTTTACCACCTCTTCATTTTCAATATATTGCAGATCATTTAATATGTAAAAAACATGTTAATAGAAGAGTTAGACCAATGACAATACCAATAAGATGTTATTAGTATTTATTAGAGATTTTTTCTTATTAGACTTAATTCTTTCCTAAATTGCATGTGACCCATTATCATTATGCTTGGTGGATAATATAACAAAACAAAATTACCAGTCCATTTTACTGAAGGAGAAAGTCTAAGGTTCCTTGAGTTTTATAACACCAAGCATAGCACAAATTTCAGGAATTTTTCCAGTGCTGCACTAGGTGATTTTTAGGGGTTTATGTTCCCCAGAGGCATGAAAGTACTAAAATTGCATTCGCTCTCAGCGGGTGAGAAAGTGCATAGTCAATGGGTTATCTGCCAGTCTTTATTTCCGTTTTATGCAATCACACACGAAGGTATCTCTCAGGTGGTTGTTGAAGTTTACTAGACAATTAGAAGCCATCTTGTGTCTTCTCTAAATGGTATTTATAATCCATAACCAAAGGGGTCGTCTAGGAAGCCACTGGTGCACTACAACTAAGTCCCCCCGTGTTAATTCAGGTTAAAAAGATAAGATCTTTTGCTGTGAGATTCTAATGCAGCGGGAGGGGAACTGCATCATGTAACTGAACAATATTTATAGGACTACAAACAGAGATACAAGGTCTGATATAGGTACTGAAAACAATCACAATATATTGCATACCATTAAGAACAAAGGGGCTATGCAAAAAATCACACTAGGGACTTTGCTATACCTTTATTTATTTGTAACAAAAACACTAAATTCTGTAAATGCGGTATTACTCTACTTTTTTTCTTTTCTTTTTTTAATTTAATTTTTCTTTTATTTTCTTTTTTCCAATTTATTGAAGTGACAATTGTTAGTGAAATTACATAGATTTCAGCTGCACAATTCTGTATTACATCATCTATAAATCCCATTGTGTGTTCACCACCCAGAGTCAGTTCTCCTTCCATCACCATGTATTTGATTCCCCTTACCCTCATCTCCCTCCCCCCAAACCCCTTTACCCTCTGGTAACCACTAAACTATTGTCTGTGTCTCTGAGTTCTTGTTTCTCATTTGTTTGTCTTGTTCTTTTGTTCTGTTTGGTTTATATACCACATATCAGTGAAATCATAGGGTTCTCTGCTTTTTCTGTCTGACTTATTTCGCTTAGAATTATACTCTCAAGATCCATCCATGTTGTCACAAATGTTCCTGTATCATCTTTTCTTAACGCCGAATAGTATTCCATTGTGTATATATACCACAACTTCTTTATCCATTCATCTATCAACGAACATTTTGGTTGTTTCCATGTCTTGGCCACCGTGAACAAAGCTGCAATGAACATTGGAGCACACATGTCTTTATGGATAAATGTTTCCAGACTTTTCGGGCAGATACCCAGGAGAGGGATTGCTGGGTCATATGGTAATTCTATTCGTAATTTTTTGAGGAACCTCCACACTGCCTTCCATAATGGCTCACCACTCTGCATTCCCAACAGTGCATGAGGGTTCCTTTTTCTCCACAGCCTCTCCAACACTTGTGACTATGTCTTGTTGATGATAGCCATTCTGACTGGGGTGAGGTGATATATCATTGTGGTTTTCATTTGCATTTCTCTGATGATTAGTGATGTTGAGCATTTTTTCATATGTCTATTTGCCATTTGTATATCCTCTTTGGAGAAATGCCTCTTCAGGTCCTCTGCCCATTTTTCAGTTGGGTTCTTTGTTTTTTTTGTTGTTGAGCTTCATGAATTCCTTGTATATTTTGGATATTAGCCCTTTATCGAGGCACTGTTTGCAAAAATCTTCTCCCATTCAGTCGTTGCCTCTTTATTTTGTCGATGGTTTATTTTGCTGTGCAGAAGCTTTTAAGTTTCATATAGTCCCATTCGTTTTTTTTTAGCTTTTACTTCCATTGCCTTTGGAGTCAAATTCATAAAATGCTCTTTGAACCCAAGCTCCATAAGTTTACTACCTATGTTTTTTCTATGCAGTTTATTGTGTAAGGTCTTAAGCTTAAGTCTTTGATCCATTTTGAATTAATTTCGGTACATGGTGACAGATAGCAGTCCAGTTTCATTCTTCTACATGTGGCTATCCAATTCACCCAGCACCATTTATTGAAGAGGTTGTCTTTCTTCCATTGTATGTTTTTAGCTTCTTTGTCAAAAATTATCTGTCCATATTTATGTGGTTTTATTTCTGCATTCTCAATTCTATTCCATTGGTCTATGTGTCTGTTTTTCTGCCAATACCGTGCTGCTTTGATTATTGTAGCCCTGTAGTACAAGCTAAAGTCAGGAAGTGTGATATCTCCAGCATTGTTCATTTTTCTTAAGATTGCTTTGGCTATTCGGGGTCTTTTGTGGTTCCAAACAACTCTGATGGTTTTTTGTTCCATTTCTTTAAAAAATGCCACTGGGATTTTGATGGGGATTGCATTAAATCTGTATATTGCTTCGGGCAATATGGCCATTTTAACTATGGTGATTCTTCCAACCCAAGAGCACGGAATGTCTTTCCATTTCTTTGTGTCTTCTTCAATTTCTTTCAAAAATGTCCTATAGTTTTCAGCATATAAATCCTTCACATCCTTGGTTAAGTTTATTCCTAGGTATTTTATTCTTTTTGCTGCAATTGCAAAGGGAATTGTTTGTTTGTATTTCTTTTTCTGAGATTTCATTGTTAGTATATAGGAATGCAATGGGCTTTTGTACGTTGATTTTGTAGCCAGCAACTTTACTGTATTCGTTGATTGTTTCTAACAGCTTTTTGGAGGAGTCTTTAGGGTTTTCTATATATAGCATCATGTCATCTGCAAAGAGTGATAACTTAACTTCTTCAATCCCAATTTGGATGCATTTTATTTCTTTCTCTTGCCTGATGGCTCTGGCAAGGACTTTCAACACTATGTTGAAAAGCAGAGGTGATAGGGGCCAGCCCTGTCGTGTTCCTGAACATAGAGCAAAGGTCTTCAGTTTTTCACCATTAATTATGAGATTAGCTGAGGGCTTGTCATAGATGGCCTTTATTATGTTAAGGTATTTTCCTTCTATACCTATTTTATTAAAAGTTTTAATCATAAATGGATGTTGTATCTTGTCAAATGCTTTTTCTGCATCAATTGACATAATCATATGATTTTTGTCCTTTATTTTGTTTATGTGATGTATCACATTGATGGATTTGCGGATGTTGAACCATCCTTGTGCCCCGGGGATGACCCCACTTGGTCGTGATGAATAATCTTTTTAATGCATTGTTGTATTCGATTTGCTAGAATTTTGTTTAGGATTTTTGCATCAGTATTCATCAGAGATATTGGTCTGTAGTTTTCTTTTTTTGTGTTGTCCTTACCAGGTTTTGGTATCAGGGTAATGTTGGCCTCATAAAATGAGTTAGGGAGTACTGTCTCTTCTTCAATTTTTTCGAACAGTTTGAGCAGGATTGGTATTAGATCCTCTTTGAAGGTTTGGTAGAATTCACTAGTGAAGCTATCTGGTCCTGGACTACGCTCTTGAGAAGGTTTTCCATGACTGATTCAATTTCGTTACTGGTGATCTGTCGGTGTAGATTTTCCAATTCATCATGGTTCAGCCTTGAAAGGCTATATGTTTCTAAGAACTTGTCCATTTCTTCTAGGTTATTGAATTTGGTGGCATATAGTCCTTCATAGTATTCTTGCATGATCCTTTGTATTTCTGTGGTGTCTGTGATAACTTCCCCTTTTTCATTTCTGATTTTGTTAATTAGTGTCTTCCCTCCTTTTATCTTAGTGAGTCTAGCCAAGGGTTTGCTGATTTTGTTAATCTTTTCAAAGAACTAGCTCTTTGTCACGTTAATTTTTTCTATTGTCTTTTTGTTCTCTATTTCATTTAGTTCTGCTCTGATTTTTGTTATTTCTTTTCTTCTGCTGACCTTGGGTTTCACTTGTTCTTTTTCTAGTTCTTTAAGGTGTAACATGAGGTTATTTATTTAGGATTTTTCTTGTTTCTTCAGATAGGCCTGTAATGATATAAATTTCCCTCTGAAAACTGCTTTTGCTGCATCCCAAAAATTTTGGTAGGATGTATTTTCATTTTCAATTGTTTCTATGTATCTTTTGATCTCTCCTCTAATTTCTTCTTTGACCCAGTCGTTCTTTAAAAGTATGTTGTTTAATCTCCAGGTATTTGTGTTTTTTTCCTGCTTTTTTTTTTTTTTGCAGTTGATATCCAATTTCAAAGTCTTGTGATCAGAGAATATGCTTGGTATGATTTCAATCTTCTTAAATTTGCTGAGGCCGATTTTATGTCCCAATATATAGTCTATCCTTGAGAATGTTCCATGTACACTTGAAAAGAATGTATAGTCTGATGTTTTAGGATGAAGTGCTCTATATATGTCAATTATGTCCATTTCATCTAATGTGTCATTTAGGGCTGCTATTTCGTTATTTATTTTCTGTTTGGATGATCTATCCATAGCTGTCAATGATGTATTTAAGTTCCCTAGTATAATTGTGTTTTGGTCAATTTCTCCCTTTAGTTCTGTTAGGAGTTGCTTGGTATATTTTGGTGCTCCCTGATGGGGGGCATAAACATTGATGACTGTTATATCTTCTTGTTATATAGTCCCCTTTACCATTATGAAATGTCCATCTTTGTCTCTTGTTACCTTTTTCACCCTGAAGTCTGTTTCATCTGATATCATTATGGCTACACCTGTTTTTCTCTGGGTACCATTTGCTTGGAGTGTCAATTTCCACCCTTTCACTTTGAGTCTATGCTTGTCCTTGTAGCTGAGATGTGTCTCTTGGAGACAGCATATGGTTGGGTTTAGTTTTTTTGATACAATCTGCTTCTCTGTGCCTTTTTATTGGTGAGTTCAGTCCATTTACATTTAGGGTGATTATTGATACGTGAGGATTTCCTGTCATTCTATCTTTAGTTTTGTGGTACGGCTGTGTCTCCATTGTTTCTTTGCCTTTTTGTTGTTGTCTATTATTTCTGTGTGGTGGTATTCTATGATGTTTCCCTTTGTTTCTTCTTTTATTACAGTACATAGTTCAGTTCTGGACTTATTTTGAGTGGTTACCCTTAAGTTTATGTAAATGAAAGTTTTATATTTAGAGTATTCCATTTTCTTCAGCACGTTTACTTTCTCCATTCCCATATTCCGGTCCAGGCCTTTACTCTCCCCCTTTTAATATTGCCACAAATTGTCCCTGTTGATGGTGGTCGAATAGCCTCCTTTAGTATTTCTTGTAGTGCAGGTCATGTATTAGATAATTCCCTCAGCTTCTGTATGTCTGGAAAGGTCTTTATTCCTCCTTCATATCTAAAGGATATCTTTGTTGGATATATTATTCTTGGCTCATAATTTCTCTCTTTCAATAGTTTGTATATTTGGTTCCACTCCCTCTTGGCTTGTAGAGTTTCTGCTGAGAAATCTGATGATAATCTAATGGGCTTTCCTTTGTAGGTTACCGTCTTCTTTTCCCTGGCTGCCTTGAGGATTCTTTCTTTGGCGTTGACTTTAGACAGCTTCAATACAATGTGCCTTGGAGAAGGCCTATTGGGATTGAGGTAATTAGGTGTTCTATTTGCTTCTTGGTTCGAGGATCCAGTTCTGTCCACAAGTTTGGGAAGTTCTCATCAACAATTTGTTTGAATATATTCTCTGTTCCCTTCTCTCTTTCTTCTTTCCTCTGGTATGCCTATTTTTCTTATATTGCTATTTCTGATATAGTCAGAAAGTTCTTGTAGAGTTCTTTCATTTCTTTTAAGTCTCAAGTCTCTTTCTTCTTCCATCTGCGTAATTTCCAGGTTTCTATCTTCTATGTCACTGATTCTTTCCTCCATCTGGTCAACTCTACTACCTAAGCTGGTTATTTCATTTTTAATTTCTTTTATTGAGTTCTTTATCTCCAGAAATTCCATTTGGTTCTTTTTTTAAATTTTAATCTCTTTCGTAAAATGCTCATGTTGTTCTTTGATTGCGTTTCTGAGTTCATTAAATTGCCTTTCAGTGTTTTCTTGCATCTCGTTGAGTTTTTCAGAACTGCAATCTTGAATTCTCTGTCATTTAAGTCACATATTTCCATATCTTTAAGTTCCTTTTCTGGAGACTTTTCACTTTCTTTCTGAGCTGTCTTGTTGCCTTGGTTATTCATGGCAATTACTGATTTATTATTTCTCTTCCTAGACATCTACAGGAGTGGCTTCTACAACAGGTTGATAGGAAGAGGTCTTTTTTTTTTTCCAGTACTTGTTGGTAGAATGTTTTATTTTCTCTCCGACTGCAGCCTTTTTTTTCCCTCTCTCACACAGTAGTGCTGTTTTTCTGCACTATTCCAGCTTCTCACACAATGGGGGTATTCCCTGGGAAATGGGCTTCTCCTCTGTTAACAGTTTGCCTGGGTCATAGGGTGCCATGTGCCTGTGGGGATGTGGAGAGCTTTGAAGTTCCAAAGCTCTTTTTGCACCAGATTTAGAGCCCGTATGTTTCAGCAGTTCTGTTTACTCCTGCAGGGATCCGCCCAGATAGATGGGGCCAGGGCGGGGTGAGTTGTGAGAGGTGTCCCAGAGCAATGGCGGCGACCACCACCACAGCTGGTCCTCCTTCCACAGTTCCCTCCCTTTTGCCAGAACTAGTTGTGCTGCAAATCTGTGTCTGCGTCCACAGTTCTCAGAGCACAATACATTCTGTCCTTTGATATGACACTGCTACTTTATCGCTTCTAGCACCTGGCAGGTGGGGGCGGGGCGAGCTCTGGGAGGGTAGGGAGGGGGCGGCTAGTCTCCGTGTCTAAGGCTTCTGTTCTCTGCTTGGCAGTGAGGGCTTAAACCACTGTTTTCAGCCTTCTTCCCTCAGTCTTTGCTCCGAGGTCTCTGCCATGAGCGTTGGGTTCAGCCCTGTTATATGCTGCCCCCTCAGCCCTGTGGGCCGTAAGCGGAGCCCTGGCAGTCCAAGTTCTTCCCTCTCCCACAGCTGCGGTAGTTCCGGGATGCAGAGAGCTCGGAGCACTGAGCTAGGTCTGTGTCCTGCGCCCTCGTGGCTCCGTCTCTTCACTTCTACCCTCCCTCTTCACCCGCTGGTGCTATTCTCCCACCTTTAGGTGAATTCAGTAGTGGGCCTCTTCATCTTGCCTGTCTTCTGTGCAGGGAGTCCTTTGTGGAGTTATTGTTGTTCGGTTAGTTGTAAATTCCAGGGGAGCTTTACAGAGGCTCACCTCACGCCGCCATTTTGATGACATCTTCCTCTACTTTATTTCAACTAGGTTCTCCAATTAACCATCATTCGTTTTCATGCTTCACTAGTGCCTGATAATTGATGCTGGTAATAAGATTTCTTAAATAATGAAAGAGCCAGAGTGCTTTATTAAATCATCAAGAACAGATAAAAATGTATTCAGTGTAGTTGTATTGTTAAGTGTATTTTATTGAGGTTGGGGCAGCATGAAACAGAGTAAAGAACACAGGTTTTGGTATTATACCTGGTTTTGAATTTCACAAAGGACACTTATTAGCACTGGGACCTTGGGTAAACTAACGACATAATATCTCTCTAAGCTTCAATTGTCTCGTATATGAAATGGGGCTCTCTCTTCCTGTCCGGCTGGAAAGATGGCGTCCCACAAGGAAGGCACCGGCTCTGCTCCCACCTCTTCCAGCTCCACTGCCGGCGCGGCAGGGAAGGGCAAAAGCAAAGGCTGGTCCGGAGATTCGGCCGTGAAGCAAGTGCAGATAGATGGCTTGGTGGTATTAAAGATAATCAAACATTATCAAGAAGAAGGACAAGGAACTGAGGTGGTTCAGGGAGTGCTGTTGGGCCTCGTTGTAGAAGATCGGCTGGAAATTACCAACTGCTTCCCTTTCCCGCAGCACACGGAAGACGATGCCGACTTTGACGAAGTCCAGTATCAGATGGAAATGATGCGAAGCCTTCGCCATGTAAACATCGACCATCTCCAAGTGGGCTGGTACCAGTCCACATACTACGGTTCGTTCATCACCCGGGCGCTCCTCGATTCTCAGTTCAGTTACCAGCATGCCATTGAAGAATCTGTTGTTCTCATTTACGATCCCATAAAAACTGCCCCAGGGTCTCTCTCACTGAAGGCATACAGGCTAACTCCTAAACTGATGGAAGCTTGTAAAGAGAAGGATTTTTCTCCTGAAGCATTGAAAAAGGGAAGTATCACCTTTGAGCACATGTTTGAAGAAGTGCCGATTTTAATTAAAAATTCACATCTGATCAATGTCCTAATGTGGGAGCTTGAGAAGAAGTCAGCTGTAGCAGATAAACATGAATTGCTCAGTCTTGCTAGCAGCAATCATTTGGGAAAGAATCTACAGTTGCTGATGGACAAAGTGGATGAAATGAGCCAAGATATAGTTAAATACAACACATATATGAGGAACATGAGTAAACAGCAGCAGCAGAAACACCAGTATCAACAGTGTCACCAGCAGGAGAACATGCAGCGCCAGAGTCAAGGAGAACCCCCACTTCCCGAGGAGGATCTGTCCAAACTTTTCAAACCACACCAGCCCCCAGCCAGGATGTAGTCTCTGCTCATTGCAGGCCAGATTAATACTTACTGCCAGAACATCAAGGAGTTCACTGCCCAAAACTTAGGCAAACTCTTCATGGCCCAGGCTCTTCAAGAATACAACAACTAAGAAAAAGAAGTTTCCGAAAAGGAATTCACTTGGACTCTTGAGATCACATTGGGGCTACTCTTGGAAGAAATACATTTGCATATTGAAACGTCTTTCTAGCCAATAGTAAAACATAAATAAAACAATCTTGTCTGCTTGCTCAAAAAAAATAATAATAATAAAAATAAAATAAAATGGGAATAATATCTAGCTTTAGGATATTATCTAAATAATATCTAGCTTTAGGAATAATCTCTAGCTTTAGGATAGTTCCAAGATTAAATGAGACCACGAACAAATGTAGAATACTAGAACAGTGTCTGGCTGTAAAGACATCACTCAGTAAATAGTAGCTATTATTAATTCTAATGCTTCCTTCCCATTCTAAGTAACTCGGCCATGTGCCTCTTCACTTTTCTCTGTATCTCTTTATCTACCAGAATATTTGATTCATATGAATATCCCATCGCCCAATAGCGACAGAATACAGAAAGTTTATTGAGGATTCTAAACATCGGATTATTTGTATTTGAAATAAAAGGAATGTTTTCACAGAAACTATTTATCCCTAGCCTTGGAGAAACAAAGTTTCAAAGTCTCCAAAATGGTTACAAATTACCCAAAGCTTCCACCCTCTTTAGATCTTTCATTATTTTTATTTTCACTATTGAATGAGTAAAACACTAGCATATTTTTATAAAAATTAAGATACTGAAAAAGCTAGACTTTTTGATCCTCTTCTACTTTTTGCCAATTCAATCTGAGTCTTCCCCCAGAAGTAACTATTATTAGGCATTTTATGTCCATCCTTCCAAAGCTACTTTTCTGAATTTACACATATGTATGTGCGTGTGTGTCTGATTTTGTGCTTTAAAATACAAAAATGTGTGTATTGTATGATTGTTGCTTTTACATAAATTATATCACAGTGCACAAATGATTTATACTCAAATTGTTTTTTGCTCAGAAATACGTGTTGAAAATCATTCAGTGTTAGTATCTTACTTACCTTAACCTTTTTAAAAAAACTGCTGCATACCGTGTTTCCCAGAAAATAAGACCTAGCCAGACAATCATCTCTAGTGCATCTTTTGGAGCAAAAAATCAATATAAGACCTGGTCTTATTTTACTATAATATAAGACCGGTCTCATAATACAATATCATATCATATCATATCATCATATCATATCATATCATACAATACAATACAATATAATATAATTAATAATATAATACCAGGTCTTGTATTACTTTTTTCTTCAAAAGACACATTAGAGTTGATTATCTGGTTAGGTCTTATTTTCGGAGAAACATGATAGTATTCCATGTCATGATTTATCAAACTTTAATCATTCCTTTCCTGATAGGCATATAATTTCTCTTTGTATTTTTTCACTATGAGAAAAATCCTGCAATGAACATCATTCTGCATACTTCCTTTAGGATGTGTGTAATTGTTAGGTTATAGGCTACATAAATTTTATTTCAGTCTTTTAAATTAATTTTGTTTATTGTTGAATATTGTTCAAAATTTTAAAGTAAATGAAAGTGGACAGTGAATAGCCTTTCTCCCACCCTAGTCTTCCCACACACCTAGTTCACCCCATCCATAGGAAGCCACTATTATTATCCATATTTCAGAGTTGCTTTTAGAAACATAGATTCTTATCATTACACCGTTGATGCATAAATATTATAGTAGTATGCTATGTATATTGTTTTACACCTTCTTTTATTTCCTTAATAATAAATGCTGCATAGACTTGTATATAACAATGTAGGGAGCCTTCTAACTCTTTTGACAGGATACACAATATTCCAGAGATTGGATATTCCATAATTTATGTAACAATCTCTCAAGTAAGAGGTACTTTGCTTTTTTCAATGTTTAGCTACTACATCTACTCTACAATGAATACTATTGAATTTATCTCATTTTACACATATGTAAGTATATTTAGAAGTGCAATTGCCAATCTATTTTTAGAGTGAGTTGTTGATCACATTTTCACCCATTTTCAGAAAGTCTTCATATATGAGAAAAATACACATAATCTATCATTGTCTATGATTTCCAAACATTTTAAAGCACTGTATGTCTTTTGACTTTGCCTAAAATCTTTTTCTTCCTGTGTAAAAGGTTTTTTCTTTTAAATAAAGTCAAGAGTATTTTTAATATGGTTAAGATTTTAAAATTTAATTTTAAATCAGGGCTTCTGAATTCTCAATTTTGTTTTCTTTTAGCACTTTATGTTTATTTTTCTTCTCCATTTAAAATTTTAATCCATTTGTAACCTATCCTAGTGTAAAGTATGAGGTGTGGATCCATTTTTTTTTCAAATAGCTATTCATTTGCCCCAAGAACATATATTGAATAACCAACTTTTTCCCCACCAGTTAAAGATACTACTTTATCATATAATAAATTCCCACATGTGAATTAGTTTAGTTCCGGACTCCTTATTCTTTTCCATTAGTCTGTTTGGTGATTTGTGTGCAAGAACCACATTTTTTTTAAATTATTGAGGCTTTACAATACATTTGATATCCAGTAGGACTAATTCCTTCTCATCATAATTATTTTTCCTGCTGTTATCTTCCCATCTTAACTTTAGATGCAGTTTTTCTAGTTTAAAAGGAAAAAACACAATCTTTGGTAGTTATGTAGTTTTGAAATGAATTTATATTTTAACAGAGATCATTGACATATTTGTGGTCTTGAATTTTTCTATCCATGAATATGGTATGTCTGTTCATATTTTCAAGACTTCTGCTGTGTCCTTTTAAAGAGTTGTAAAGTTTTCTTCATATAGTGTATGTTTTTGTTAATATATGATTACAATATTCTCAATTTATTATCTTTTATGCTGCTTTTGTAAATGGAGTCTTTCATGCAAAATACTTTCTAATCAGTTTTAATATTAAAAGGCTAGTGCTTTCTGTATATTATATTAACTTTATACCTTACTTTCTCACTGAATTATCTTGTTAGTCTTTCAGTTGGGTTCCATTTCCAATTGTCAAAAAAATAAAGTCATCTGTAAACATGATAATTTTGTCATATGTATTCCATTTTCATGTCTGTAGTTTCTTTCTCTTGTCTAATTACATTGGTTAGTATTTCTAGTAAAATATTAAATAGTGGTGGTGACAGATATATTCTTTTGTCCTTATTTTAATAGAAATATCTTGTGTTTTCCCATTAACTTTGATGTTGGCTTTGGACTAAGGTGGATAGATGTTTTTCGTAGTAAAGAAGTATACATCTATTTTTGTATGTTTTTTATCAAAAATATTTATTGATTTCGGCCTAAGCACTTTCAGCATCTATAGAATTATGGCTTTCATCTTTATATCTGTTAAAACAATTAAATAAATAAATGAATATACTAATATAGAAACTTCATTGTATCCCAGGAATAAATCTTATTTGGTCATAATGTTTTACTTTGCTATTTATGTTGTTGAATGCTGTTTATAATTATTTTATTTAGTGTTTTTGTGCCTATACTCCTAATTGAGTAGAGTATGTAGTTATTTTCTCTGAATCCTTATACATTTTTATATAGACGTTTTATGTACCACAAGAAAAGAATTTGGAAGTAATTTATCTATGCTCTGGAATACTTTAAATAGCTTTGGAATTTTCTCTATCGTGAGCTTGCACTAGCTCACAAGAACATGTATATATCTCTTCCCAACTCCACATTTAGTGACGTCATGCATGCATCTTGAAATCAGTCATGGTTGGAACATTCACACAACAGAAATTGGCAAACATTACAAATCAGGCGTGTGTGTGTGTGTGTGTGTGTGTGTGTGTGTGTTGTTTGTTTTGCAGAGACAGAGTTGTTAAACATTCAAAAGAATACTATTGAAAGATTTTGTCTTTGAATGTTTGATAAAAATATCCCTGTAAAACCACCTAGACTTTGTGCTTTTGTGGCAGTCACGGTAGGTCTTTATGAACTTTATTTTGCCTATGGAAAATCAATCTGTTTCAATTTTCTATCTCTTCTGGCGTCAGTTTTGTGAAATTACGTATTCCTAGAAAATTATCCACTTGATTTAGACTTTCAGATATTTGCACACCATTGAACAAAGTTAGTTCTTGTGGTACTTTTTAATTTTCTCTGGTTTCTATAACTTTTCAAGTTTTATTTTGTATATTTGAATTTTCTTTAATTTTTCTTGATTAAATTAGTGAGTTTTTCAAGAAATTAGCTTACAGATTTATTATAGTTTTTTTTATTTTAAAACTGAATAATATCTGGTTTTAGCTTTAATAATTCATTACTTTCATTTCCTTTTGGCTTATTTTGCAGAGTGTTTTCTGAGTTCAGATTTTTAATTTATCTTTCACATTTTTCCTTTCTTAAAAAACAATTACATATATACTTAAAGCTGTTTCCCTCTTAGAACAGCCTTGGATCCATCTTGTAGATTCTAATAGGTAACCATTTCATTATCATACTTATTTAGCTATTCTGTAGTTTGGACTTGTATGCTATGTTTGCCTTGAGATTTAAGAGTATTAGAAAATTTCTAGGTAGAAGGGCTCTTTGCAACCTGATTTTGTTATTAATATTTAGTTTTATTACATTGTGATGTGACCTGAGAGTTTTTGTACTACTTCTATTCCCCGGAATTTATTAAAATTCTATTTGTGGCCTAGTGTATTATTGTGGAAGATTGTATTTGCCAAAATGGTCAGAGCAGTATTTCTGGCCCCACATGCTCTTCCAGAACTTGGCCACTCCCCCATCAAAAGGTGGAGTCTATTGTCCCTTCCCCTAAACCTGGGCAGGACTTTTGTGACTACCTTGATGAACAGTTCAAGTGATGCTGCATGACTTCTAAGACATAGGTCATACTAGATAATATGGCTTTTGCCTCGCTCTTATTCTTTTTTGGTTCTTTTGCCCTTGGAACTCAGCCATCACGCTGTGAGGAAGGCATTACCAGCCTACAGAAGAAGACCACTTTGAGAGGAACGAAGGCCCCTAGGCGATAGCCAACAAATGATTCTAGCTCCCAGATTTCAAGTCTTCTACTGAGGCCTCAGACATTATAGAGCAGATATAAGTCATTCTCAACAGTTGATCAAACACTGTTTTCAATATCATTAACTATATTCCCTATGCTGTACTTTACATCCCATGAATATCTCTATCTATCAATCTCTCTCTCTCTCTCTCTCTCTGTCTCTCTCTCTCTCTCTCTAGCTCTCTATAGATATATAGATATAGATAAAGATATATTTAATTATAGTTGACATTCAATATTATTATTCTATATCAGCTTCAGGTGTACATCTATACAATCTATGAAGTGACCCCTCCCCCCCATAGGTCCAGTATGCAACTGGCACCCTACCTGAAACTAATATGAAAAAATAAATAAATTAAATAAATATAAAAAAAGAATAGTGGTTCAAATCAAAACAAACAAAAACAAACAAAACGCTATGTTTTCTAGTTAGTTTGAGGTATTGTTTTTTCCCTATAGGATGTAATGCAGTATCATGTCTATCATTTCTGCTAACACCTTAAACTGGCTTCGTGCCTTAGGTCACAGGAAATGGTCTATAAGATGCTACAGTTCTGGTCTCTGATATTGTTCCGACTTCATCTACACCCCCCACAACCATCCTGTTCCCCTGCTAGATTACCATCCTAACCACTGGTCTCCTAGCTCTACTTCATGTATGCCAGGCATGTTCCTGTCTCAATACCTTGCACTTGCTCTTTCCTCTGCCTGGATGATTTTTCTCTCAGATATTCTCATGTTTCCATCTCTCACTTCCTTCCAGTTATTACTCCAATCACTTTATCCGTGGTGCCCTCTTTGGCTATCAAGTCTTAAATTATGAACACATACTCCCTTTTCTTTTCATCTTAGTAATTATCTCTAACATACAGATGAGACTTTTATTTTAGTTATCGATGATCTCACTCAATTAGAAGTTAAGCTCTTTGAAGGCAGACATTTTTGTCTGCTTTATTCATCCCCCTTATATCCCTATCTCTAGTGTTTGTAACAGTGCTTGGCATATAGTATGCGCTAGGTAGATACCTTTTTAATTAATGAATGAATTTCTAAGGATGCAGGAGAAGAAAGGACGCTGCGAACATGTTCATTATGCTTAGTTCTCCTTGTGCTTTACAATTTCCCAGATATAGCAGCATTTACTGCCCTGCCTAGCCTGTTCTGCAGGGGACCTTGGCTATTTGATTCATACACTGTATGAAGTAAGTTCTAGAAAGATTCCAAGAGTCAGATGAAGAAAGGAAGAAATTAGATATAAAGAGGAAAGCTCTCTCTTGAGAGAAGAAATTTGAAGGAGAGGATGGTTATATCGGTTTCTTTAATCAAAAACAAAGAAAGGGACTGCATCTTATCCTCTTTGACTCTCCTTGATTTGGGAGAGACTGATGAGGTACAGCAAGATAAATAAAGGCATAAAGAGCTAATCCACAAGAGAGAAGACTGCTTTATTGTTCTTACACAGATGTCTGTCCTTACAACATAGGATTTCTTTTCCCCTTTGGGGGAGGGTGGGAATAGGGTAAAAGGCAATTTAAATTGGAATCTCCAGGCAGCCTGTGTTTTAGAATTAGCATTGCATTATTTTCCTGGCTCCCCACCCCCTCCTGTCTTTTAGTTGAGGAACATTTGCCCTGGAACCGCACAGAGAGTTTGCATTAGCTTCCCTGAGGACAGAACTCTGACCCCACAGACTAAGGAAGCTACAAATGGAAAATTCCAAGTTGCTGTACTCTTTTATTTTCATGCTAATGATTCTGCAGAGAGTATGTGAAGAAACAGATGCACAAGAATAATAAAGAGTTGAGGGCTAAGCACTCCTTTGACAACACTGGAGTGCTTTTTTTTCTTTTTCCAGGAGGGTCCTGTGTCTATCTGTGCTTCTAGAAGTCCAGAGAGGTCAAGGTGACCAGGGTTTCGTTGTACGAAAAAGATGAACTAGCAGTGACATAGAGAACCCTGGCTGTGGGTTTCATATCCTGATTGGATTTGAAAGTTGTGTAAGTTTTATTTCACTTCCTTCAGGCAACTCTCTTCACCTCTCAAACACAGATGAGCATATCCTTCAGTTCAAGGCCGTGGGGAATTCCCACTCTTCCTGGACAATCCTCTTACCTGAGTTCAATAATACTCATCCTTTCCTTTGATCCAATGAAAATGGCACCCACCGTATTTTCAGTTTCTGGCGACTTCCCCTGTATTCTATTCAATGACAACATACTCCCATCTTTTCCTTAGAATAACTTTATCCTGGGTATAAATCCTCAAGTGGGAGACATATAAGAGCCTACATTCTGCAAAGCCAAATTGTCTCAACCTCCTTTTCTTATATGCAAACAAAAGTTATGTTTAACGTCACCACAGGAATGCCTCGCAGAGGAGATGCTAATCAGAAACAGAATAATCATATCTAACCTCCGCTTTGAGGTTACTTCTCACACACACAACCCACCAGAAATTGAACAAGAATGCCCTTTGGTCACTCCCCAAGTTCTCTTTCACACTCAGAAACCACCGAGGGGGAGTTCCTCCCGATTTGGTACCTATACAAACGGTTTCTTTCATTCCAGGGGTGGCTTTAGAATTTTTATAATCAAAGTTCATGGGAGTAACAACTGGGTGGAAATGTGTGAGAGGAGAGGGAGGGGACTCAATTTGTTTTAAAACTGCCTGTCTGTAACAAGAACACATTTTTTCCCCCCCCGCAGTGTGTAGGTTTCTATAAGGTGATTAGGGGAAAGAGCCTTGTACACACTTGCAAGTAGAAGGTGGGAGGAATAAAGCCCTTTCTTTGCACCTGAGTAAAAACAACTTAGCAGTGGCCACTCCCAAGTGATATGATAAACTTGGCTTTCTCCTTCCACCCATTTGCTTAATTCAGCTCTTATTTTCATCCAAGGTGCCACCCAATCCTTTGATCTTCACTCATCTCTCACTTCTCTTCACTCTTATATCTATTTTGGCCTCTGCTTTCTAGATGCAGGGACTTTTCTCTCCCAGTAGACTATAGGATTCCTGCAGGCAGAGCCCACAGCCCCAGTGCAGGGTTCCTCTAAAAAAAAATAAATAAACAAACAAAATAAATAAATAAAATAAAATAAACGTGGTTGGGTGACTGATTGAAGAAACAGAACCAGGCCCTGGCAGTGACCTAAAGCAGATGGAATTCTGATTAAGAGAATTGAAAAGTCAAAAAGCCCAAAACCACACCCTTTATAAAGTACACACATCCCAACAAATCCAAAGTTATTGGAAAAGTAACAGCCCTCTCCCCTGACCAGCCCCAACGAAAAATTTCATTAGAATGGATAAAGAAGCAGAGCAGTAAATATTAATAGCTGGAAGGGGAAAGCTGGAGGACAGCAGGCTAACTGAGCAGGTGTTCACCTCACTCAATTGCAATCCACTCGCAGCCAACAACGTCATCGTTTGGCTTTCTTGAGCTCACCGACAGGCCATTTTTCATGATTTTACCATTTCTGGCCAAATGCAAACTTTTTAATTAAATGTACCACATAATTCCAGATGTTTGTTTATTTGTTCCAAAAGGGTTGTAAAAATCTCTGCATGAGGGAAAACCTGTGGCCGGGGTAAAGCTTTCTACAAGAGGCCGGGAAATGAACGAGGTGGAAGAACTGGGACTGGGAAGTTAATGCTGGGCCGAGCTCTCCACAGAACAAGCTAGACGAAAAGTTTCTGCTTCAAACATCTCTCCTTTGATGAACCTATGATTGAAGACTAAAACACATTGGCCACTTAATTAGTTGTTTAAAGGCTACAGCTCAACTTGAGCCAAAGACTGGAAGAGAACAAATTTTTGTGGCTGCTCTGCCCACTTCATTTTTGTTTGCTGCTGTTGCCCCGAGCTCTACCACATTAATTCCAGCAGTTTTCCTTCCATTTAGCCAGCAAGATGATAGCTCATGCATGAGGAGTAGGGGAGAATCTTGTGTGTGTGTGGGGGGGTGCACTAGAGAGGGAGGACAGGAAGAGACCACAGCTTTCCACACACCATGCCAGCTTCCGAGCAGCCTTCTGCTCTCTCTGGTGCTCTCTATCCCTAAAGATAATCAGTCATTAAGTCTGTCTATTGCATTTGCTCCAGAATGTTGCTCAGTAGCAACTGCAATATTTGCTTCCTTTACTTTCTGTTCCCCCATCCAGCCAATAACTCCAGGCTTCATCATCAAACGCTAGATGATTTCAACATTAGCCTAAACGGATGCTGGGCTCTACATTTTGGGTTCAAAAGCCAACATCAGAAATACTTTGAATAGCATGGGGAGGAAAAGCATTGACTGATCATTTTCTCTGATGCCCACGCCAGGGATATCCAGTGACCGAACTGTCAGCAACCCCAAGCAGTATCGGCACCGTGGTCATAAGGTTCTCTGTACATCGCCCCCATCACTGCTCCACTGGCAGTGTCCTGGCCCCAGCTGTCTTCCCCATCTGTTACTAAGTTGTTTCCTAAATTACCTTTGCTAGAAACGTGCTCTTTGGAGGCAACAGAGTCTGCAGTAACATAGTCTGGTGTCGAGAAATGGGAAGTGTCTAAAACCGGAACAAACTCCCTTCAATGCCACCGCACAGTGGCCTCGCGAGTCTAGACTTTTTTCTTCCAATTCCACCTGCACACTGTTTACAGATGAATAACCCCATTGCACAGCTTTAAATCAAATCTAGATGCTTCTGCCTGTTCAAAGACCGCCATAATATGGACCCACCCTATGTAAGTAACCGTATTTGTGACTTTTTCAAAACTAGGTAGCTTCCTTTAGTCCGTTCTATCCATTCTCACCCCTGTGCGGCATCTTTATCCATTTCCTTTGTTTTGGGAATGTCCTTCTTTTGCCTTCCACCTACCTATGCCCTACGTGTTCTTCAAAGCTCAAAACCACCATCTTCCAGACAGCCACGCCTGACTATTCTAGCCTTGACTGATTCCCATCTTTCCTAAACATTTATTTATAGCACTTATCCCAGCTTGTACCAAGTAAAGCAACTCTGAATTACATAGTGCATAATATATTGTTTGGTGGGCATTGCTTCTTTTTTGGTGTCTCCTCAATCAAACCATAAATTCTAGGAAGACAGATGCGATGCTCTATTTCTGAATTCTCTGAAAACGGTAAACATATACTTTGTACACAGGGGATACTAAATAAAGACATGCTGGAGGAGTCCATGACAGTACTCAGAGCAATACTTGTCACTTCAGGAGTTAGATTTGACCAATGGAAGGGATAAGAAACAGCCAATAACTCTAAACTTTCAAGACATTTAGAATCTTCAAACCTGTCAATCTCAGACCCTCCATTTTTTAAGACAGAGGGACAGGTTTTTACTACCATTTTTTATTTGCACTGACTGTTGGGGAAAGGGCTATTCTTTTGACTGCTCATTCTACAGAAGTAAGGTTTGTTACTGCTAGGTGGGGGTTGGGCAGGGATCCTATTTTCCCCTCCTTGCTTAGCTTCTGGAACGAAAGAACCAAATTCCTAGCCCCTCTGTGTCTATGAGTCCACTACAATTCTGCGCGAAAAGTGGAGAAATAAAGCAGTCCTGGAGACTGCAAATGAAAGATCATCCTTGGAGAAAAAGTATAGGAAATGGACCCTATGGATTTCAAATGCTTAAAAGAGGTTGCTTAAAGTTCCTGGCTGAAGTCCATGCCAGTCTTGGTAATAGTCTAACAGATTCATCCATCTTCAGATTCCACTTGGCTTGCTCTTCCATCACTGCCACCTTCCCAGACAGCGAGTGCACACATGCACATCTATCTATATATACGCGGAAGTTTTAATCTACACTACCCTCCATTCCAATCCACCCAGCCCCGCTCCATACAGAGTGAAGCTATTGACCCTGCAAAGCAGCAGGGAGATGAATTTGATGACCCAGACTAGAGTTTTTAAACCATTTCAGCAAGCTTTAGAATCAAAGGAAAGTACAATTTATTCAGCACTTAGTAAAGTCCTTTTACTTTGGAACAGAGTGCACACACTGAAAATAGACTCCCACTGCCACGCAGATAAAATAAACCTGTCAACCACTACTGTCAAATCACTAGTCACCTCAATTAAATAAAGGAAACTTTAGCAGTTCTCAGCATCTGAGAATTCCACCAAGATTATAAACCCATAAAAGCATTACGAAGGAAAGAAAACTAAAGTAATGGGTTCTGTTGAAAATGTCATCAGAGGAAAGCATTTTACATAATTAGAAAATGCTAATAATAGCTCTGCTCAAAGAACCAACATACTCTCCCCGCACACAGCCACGGCAGAGCCGTAACATGAGGTCTGAAAGAAGGGAGCCACTTATTCGACAGGACCCACAGATGAATGGTGTCCCCTCAGCAGGGAGGCCTTCCTTGCCAATTGTTAATGTAAGATTCTCTCTCTCTTTCTCTCCCTCCCTCTCTTTTCTCTCCCGACCTTTTCCCCTCCCTCCCTCCATCTCTCTTTCTTGCTTTCAATATACTTTCCATAGGGAGGCTAAATCTGTTATGCTTTTATGAACCTTCAATGAGTCAGTGACGTTTCTGAGAAGTCATCTGATGGTCAGCTTGCTTGAAAGACTACAGATGACACTGGAACAACATGGGTTTCAATGCACACGCCAACGTAGACAGGAGTTTTTTTTTTTCTATAAATACGTACAGTACTGTCAATATATTTTCTCTTCCTTATGATTTTCTTAATAACATTTTCTTTTTTCTAGCTTCCTTTATTGCAAGCATACATATAACATATGATACATATAACATACAAAATATGTGTTAATCGACTGTTTAGCCATATGGCTTCCAGTCAACAATAATCTATTAGTAATTAAGTGTGGGGGAGTCAAAAGTTATATGTGGATTTTCGACTCCACAGGGGGTCGGCACCCCTAACCCCTACATTGTTCAAGGATCAATTATAATCAAAATATTCCAGAAAACAGAAGGCAACAAATAAGCAGGCTGCCTTAGTCACAGGGTCTGATCTCAGGTGAGATCTACCTGGCAGAGTCACCAAAATGATCAGATTGCTTATTCCATCCATTTAAATGGTCCATGAGAACCAACAAGCAGTAGGCAAAAAGATTCCTTGAGGCTGGACTACTAAGATAACCTAAATAAACACATCTATTTTTCTTGAGTCTTCGCTATTATTCTGTTTCGATTTTGTTTATTATAACGAACAAACCTACTTAGCTTGCACACCACTATTATTCTGTTTCGATTTTGTTTATTATAACGAACAAACCTACTTAGCTTGCACACCACCTGTGGGTTGACAAGGCAAGGTGGTAGGGAGATAAAACATAGAAAATGTTTTTAAAAATGGCTGAAAGAGACAGATTACCTCCAAATCCTACAATCCTAGAGCAAATTGTGATGAACCGTTTGGTGATCAGGCAGCCCCATCTTGAACCCTCCCGAAAGCATTGTGCTGGTGGCATGCAGTTTCTCTGGCCGACACCCCATCCCAGATGTCTTTGTGTACATTGCCACATCTTCGCACGTACCCGTTTAAATTTTCCCCTTATTCATTTCACTTTGGCTTATTTAAATAGTTGAAGCAAAATACTTTGTATGTATGGCTTTTGTGAAAATGTATTTGCTGATATCTCAGGCTAAAACTATTTAAAAATTAAAGATAAAAACACCTGCAGCTTTTCTTTCCATCTTTTTCTTCTTTTTTGCATGGCCCACCTTGAGCTGCTTCTTGGAAATATACAGAAAAATCAATTGCTAGGTATAAAATACAACTCATATTAAGGAAACTGCAAGTGACAACTAGTCATGATAAGTCGCTATGTGAATCACTCTGTGCCAGTCCCGGCAATCAATTTCAAACACAAATAGACCAAGGCTGTGCTCGCTTCGGCAGCACATATACAAATAGACCAATGAGCACCTAACAACTGTGTCTATAAAAATAATGGCAAGATTGCCAAGGTTGGCTAGAAGTAGGATGGTTATCATCTCCATGGAAGTTTTCATACCAGATTTCCGCTCGGTTTCTTTTTATGCATTTAAAGTCCAGTGCTTGACATGACAAGCTAACTACGGCATATCTTCAAGGTAGCTGTATAAGCATCGGGGAAAAAATAATAATTCAGAGATGTTCACTGGGCTTGTAATTACTTTGCAAAATGTGTGTACAAACAAACTGGAATGGGACCCTCAAAGTGATAGCTGTTGGTGAAGTAGGATTAGGGTAGAAGTGCCAGATCAGCTGTTTAAACCACCATCACCACCACCTTCTTCTAAGGTTTTCTCCGCAACCCAGGGGAAGAACTGTAAACTACACTTCCCAGTATTCCCTTGGCATATGGTTCTAGATTAGAGTGGGTAAAAGAGAGACACTGGAGTATGATTTGGAAATCTGGAAAGGAGGGGCAGGGCAATGCATGGATAGCCCTAATGTTGGAAGCAGTACCCAAGTGAACTTCTTGAGAGTCACCCCACCTTGGTGCTAAAGATTAGAAAGTCAGTAGGAGATCCCCAGGAGTTCCTGAGATGCCCAGAAACTTTAGCAAGCTCTTGAAAATTACTGGACTCGGTGCGGAGGTGGAGACACTAGGTGGTAGCTTCGCTGACCCTCAGTCTTCCCTTATTATGTAAGTCATTCCTTACATTAAAACGCTTCATAATTTGAATATGTAGTGTGTCTTCTATTTTCCCCTGTCTGAATTTAGACTGGTACCATACATAGCATTTTCCCCTTTGTTTTTTAAAATTTTCTCTGTTCCAAAATTTACAGATCTGTAATTTTAAAAATGTGTCAGGGAGGAGAGTAACAGGTCATTCTTTTGATAGAAATAGGCAAGGGTGATATACTTCTCTGCAGCCTTAGCATACGCTTTGGAAATCCACCCTGGCAGTGGACATTTCTAGGTTATTGCCTGTCCATGTACTTTCTTTCCTTTCTCTCCAGCACAATACCACCGTTAGCCCTGCATTTACTTCATAGGTCCTGTGTGAAGGACAAATATCAGGGGTGGCCTGGAAATCAAGGACACAGAGCTTTAATTTGTTTTCCCTTGCCTCTGTTCCTGAGTGACTCAGTCTTCCCTAGATAGTCTTGGTGTCTGCCTGTTAGATGGGAATAATAATATTTACCCTCCCTACTTTATGGGGCTGTCTTGAAGATGATATGGTCTATGCTTTAAAGAGAAATTTCTTCCCCGAAAGACACAATGGTCTATATAAATGCAAATTCTACTTCTAAGAGCTACCAGATAAATAACGGCAATATGTGTCATGGAGGGCTATGTCCTATGCATGCAATGTATTTACAAACATTTCTCCAACAAACATTTCAACATTCTTCATAATGGGAATGCAAAGTATAGAATGAAGATAAAGTATGCAGACTAGGTAGCAGCTGAGAACACTGACCCAACCCATGTTCTCTGTACTCTGAAGACATGCTCTGAAGACAGCAGAATTCTCAGGGAGATTTCAGGTAGACTGTTCTAAAACCATATCTATAACACAACTTACATCATACTGAGAGTTCAGTTTCTTCTTTGAGAGCTTCTATTCTAGTAAAACAGTTCCATTCATTGCCTCAGTTTATCCTATTCACTTTCTACCATCAAAGCACCAGAGTTTGAAAACTATGACATTAAAATAAGTATCGACGTGAAAGTTATGCAATGTGGCTAAATCTGCCGCAATGGATCAATAGATACGGCTTCTGTCCATGATCATTTGGATTTTTGAAAGCGACAGAGTTGAGATCTGAGGTCCACAAGGCTGGCCTTTCACTTTAGTATGTGCTCATCTCCAAAGGAAGATGGGTCTCCTTTCTCAGATGCAATCAAGTTATCTCACAGTTATCTAAGTTACTGACTTTCCTCTGGATGTTTATCACTCATTACTTACTGAACAAATATTTATTGAGCACTGATTAAGTATGAGGCCCTGTGCCAGGCACAGCAGAGATAGTGGTGAGCACATAGATATAATCTCCTCCACTCCCCTCAAGAGCTTATACCCACCTAGAAAAATAGTCCCTGAAAAGGTAAAACTGACCTAATATGAATGTGTAGGGATGTGGGATCAGAGAACGCTCCTTGGAGTTATGATACTTAAGCTGATACCTGACGAATGAGTAGGAGTCAGTAATGTGAAAGAAGAAGGGTTCAAATCTGTACTGCTCCTCAGGGTGCTTTCATTTATGAGAAGTTTGAGATATGCATTTACCTGACCTCTATGATACAAAGCAGAATATGAACAATTGTGCTAAGGAAATAGAAACAAATGTTATAAGTACCTCAAGAAGGAGGAAAATCAGAACAGATGAGGTCAGAAAAAATTTCACATAGGAAGCAGAAAATACTGTGCATTACTCTCTCTACGATGTACAGATTATCTGTAAGTTACAGATGGAGTCCTCTATCTCCTGATCATTATTCTGAGCCCAGACATTCTTTGCATTTGAATCTAGAGTCCTTAGGACATGAATCTTGGGCCCATCATACTTGACATTGGAAGTTACAAAAAAGGACAAGTAAAGGGAAAATGGCATGTATAGAAAAACAGCAATTTTCACATGAACTACTGCCTGTCAGTTTGTGTAGTTGTTGGTGCGGAATGAAAAGAGATTGGGAACTGGACGAATCAAAAATTATTTGCAAATAGAACTTCCACTTACGATTTTAGAGACCAAGTTTCAAACATCATGGAAGATTTCACTTGGGAGAGAATTGATGCAATTTGCCTTCACAATGTAAAATTACCTCTCTGGACAAATGTTTGTAAGCTATTTCCAGGAGGGTAGCAACAAATGATGCTCAAATAGTTTGCTAATTTATATGATCAGAAATTTAGAATAATTTCTTTAAATTCAATATAAAAAAAACAACAACAACAAGATGACACTAAGTGGTTTCATTCTTGGTGCCAAACAATATGGCTTCCCCATTGGTCATTGTATGATTCATGCCAAGCTGAAATATATCAGTCTCATCTTTTCAGTCCAATAATTTTTCAGCCTTAATGAGCTTCTTTACCTCTTTCTTTACTGGTCTCCTTATGACGTCAGGCCCAAAGACCTGGCCATCATTTCATGATGCTGACTTGCTTTTTCACCATCCAAGTCCTTCACAACTGATCAGTCAATTACTGAGGGCATTAATGT